>NC_086104.1:25402401-26884068 GCF_963921235.1 Mobula hypostoma
TACTAACCGCTACGCCTGTAGTCTGTGGGAGGAAACCAGAGCTCCTGGAGGAAATCCATGTGCACACAGGAAGAACATACAAACTTTCTTACAGAGGATGCTGGGACTGAACTCTGCATACCGACACTCTAAACTTTACAGGGTGGTGCTAACCCAATACTTAACTACTGTATTCCCACTGTGGGGACCAGCCATTTAGCCCAACACTTAGGATCACTTATGTTTCAGTAAGGTCACCTCTCATTCTTCTACACTGTAGCAAGAACGTAGTTGGGCCCTTTAAGCAATGAGCAATAGACATTAAATAATTGAAATTGTAGCTGTGATGCCTGTGGCTTCCCTCTGGTTACTGATTGTTAATCTAAAAGTAACTCGTTTATTTAAACTCTTGTTTTATCTATTTACATACTGATATATCACCTCTCTCCTGGTATATTCTTACTTGGTGCAATAAACCTTTATGCTTATTGCACTAGATAAGAATGTTGTCTTGCTCCATTATGGGCACAATCCTCACTAAATGCTGAAGGAACTCAGCAGGTCAGGCAGCATCTATGGAAAAGAGTAAACAGTCGACATTTTAGGCTGAAACCCTTCATCAGGACTGGAAAGAAAGAGGGGAAGTCAGAATAAGAAGATGGGGGGGTAGGAGAGGACAGAAGACTCAAACTTCTGGTAATTGCACCCCCTACTCCTCCACCATTCCCTATTCCTGTTTCCCTCTCTCACCTTATCTCCTTACCTGCCCATCACCTCCCTTTGGTGCTCCTCCACCTTCCCTTTTCTCTATGGTCTTGTCCTTTCCTATCAGATTCCCGCTTCTCCTGCCCTTATCCCTTTCACCAGTCAACTTTACTTCACCTCCCCCCCACCGCCCCCGGTTTCACGCATTACTTCCCACTTTGTATTTCTTCCTCCCCTCCCCCCACCTTCTCAATCTGACTTCTCCTCTCCAGTCCCGATAAAGGGTCTTGGCCCAAAACATTCACTATTTACTCTTTTCCATAGATGCTGCCTGGCCTGCTGAGCTCCTCCAGCATTTTCTGTGTGTTGGTTTGGATTTCCAGCATCTCCGGATCTTCTCATGCTTGTGATGGGCACAGTACTCCCCACCATTGAGGACTTCTTCAAGAGGCAGGAAGGCGGCATCCACCATTAAGGATTCTCACCGTCCAGGACATGCCCTCTTCTCTTTACTACAGGAGGCAGGTACAGGGGCCTGAAGACCTACACTCAAAAATTCCAAAAGCTTGCAGGGTGGGAGCCATTTGAAAACTGCAAGTGTCATCGGGGGTGAGTCACTGTTCGAACCAATAAAAAGAAAGGGCGTGTAAGTGGAGCAGCAGTTGTTGGAATGCAGCGGTATTAGGGTGCTATAGCTTTTGCTGGACAGGCTTGGACAAGCGCAGGTGCAGGTTCTAAGTAATTGCCAGTAATTTTTTTTTTCTCTGTTAGTACATAGTACACTGAGAATGGGTCAGATTTAGTGGTGTGTTTCTTGTATAGTTGTACCATGGAGAGCATTCTGACAGACTACATCACTGTCTGGTGTGGAGGGGCTACCGCACAGAACCGAAAGAAGCTGCAGAAGGTTGTAAATCTAGTCAGTTCCATTTTGGGCACTAGTCTACAAAGTACCCAGGACATCTTTAGGGAGCGGTGTCTCAGAAAGGCAGCGTCCATTGTTAAAGACCTCCAGCACCCAGGGCATGGCCTTTTCTCACTGTTACCATCAGGTAGGAGGTGCAGAAGCCTGAAGGCACACACTCAGCGATTCAGGAACAGCTTCTTTCCCTTTGCCATCTGATTCCTAAATGGACTTTGAAGCTTTGGACATTACCTCACATTTTTTTAAATATACGGTATTTCTGTTTTTGCACATTTTTTAATAATCAATTCAATATACGTAATTGATTTACTTGTTTATTTATTGTTTTATTTTATTTATTATTTTTTTCTCTCTCTCTCTGCTATATTATGTATTGCATTGAACTGCTGATGCTAAATTAACAAATTTCATGTCACATGCCGGTGATAATAAAACTGATTCTGATTGTGTAAAATGCAGAGACTTTGGGAGACCTCCAGTCTCCCTGATAACTACATCTGCATGAAATGCATCGAGCTGCAGCTGCTTAGAGACCATGTTAAGGAACTGGAGCTGCAGCTTGATGACCTTTGGCTCATACAGGACAATGAGGAGGTGATATATTGAAGCTACAGAGAAATAGTCACCCCAAAGTTGCAGAACGCAGGTACTTTGGTGACTGTCAAGGCAGGGAAAGGGAACAGGCAGGCAGTGCATGGTATGCCTTTGTCTGTTCCCCTCAATAATAAGTATACTGCTTTGGATATGGTTAGAGGGGAAGAGTTAGCAGGAAGAAGCTGCAGCGAGCAGATTTCTAGTATTGAGTCTGGATCTGTGGCTCAGAAGGGAAGGAGGAAAAGAGGTGAGCTGTAATGATAGGGTTAATGGAACAGAAAGTAGGTTCTGTGGGCGAGAACGAGATTACCAGAAGGTTTATTGCCTCCCAGGGTCTAGAGTCAGGGACATCTCGGACCGAGTCTACAGCATTCTTAAATGGGAGGGTAAGCAGCCAGAGGTCGTGGTCCAAGTCGGCACCAATGACATGGGTAGGATGGGGAGCGAGGTCAGGCAAAGTGAATTCAGGGGATTAAGTGCTAGGTTAAAGGACAGGACCTCCAAGATCGTGATCACAGGATTGTTACCCATGCCACATGCTAGTGAGGCCCAAAACAGAAAGATCATACAGTTTAACATGTAGCTAAGGAGTTGGTGTAGGAGGGAGGACTTAAGGTTTTTGGATCATTGTATTCTCTTCCAGGGACCTGTACAGAAGGGTCAGTTTTCATATGAACTGGAGGGGGACTAATATCCTAGCGGATAAGGGTGCTAGTGCTGCACGGTGGGGTTGAAATGTTTAAACCAGAGTTGCAGGGGGATGGGAACCAGAGTGCCAGAACAGATAGTGGAGTGGTTGTGGAGAAAGGTGCTGTTAAGCCTACATACACAGTCAGGAGACAAAAGGTCAAGCATGATGGGACTAATATTCTGAGTTGTGTATATGTCAACGTAAAGAGTATTGTGGGAAAGGTGGGCGAGCTCAGGGCATGGGTCAGCACATGGAATTATGATATTGTAGTCATTAGTGGGACTTGGTTGCAGGAGGGGTAGAACTGGCAGTTCAATGTTCCAGGGTTCCATTGTTTTAGATGTGATAGAGCAAGAGGAATTAAAGTGGGTGGGGTGGCATTGCTAGTCAGAGAAAATGTCACGGCCATGCTCAGTCAGGACTGACTGGAGAGCTCATCCAGCGAGGCTTTATGGGTAGAACTGAGGAATAAGAAAGGTATGACCATGTTAATGGAATTATGTTATAGACCACCCAACAGTCCACGGGATTTAGAGGAGCAAATTTGTTACAAAGAACATAAGGTTGTGATAGTAGGTGATTTTAATTTTCTACATATTGACTGGGACTCCCATACTGTAAAAGGGCTGGATGGGAAAGAGTTTGTCAAATGTGTTCAGAAAAGTCTCCTTAATCCCAATTGGAGATTGTGATCCTGGATCTCCTATTAGGTAACAAGATAGGGCAGGTGACAGAAGTTTGTGTAAGAGAACACTTTGCAACTAGTGATCATAATGCCATTAGTTTGAAGATAACTATGCAAATGATAGGTCCAGTCCTCAGGTTGAGATTCGAAACTGGACAAAGATCAATTTTGACGGTATCGAAAGGATCTGGCATGTGTGGATTGGGATTGATTGTCTTCTGGCAAAAGTGTACTTGGTAAAAATGGAGGCTTTCAAAAGTGAAATTTTGGGAGGACAGAGTTTGTATGTTCCTGTCAGGTTTATGGAACCTTGGTTTTTGAGAGAAACTGAGGACTTAGTTAAGAGAAAGAAAGAGGTGCATAGTTGGTATTGGCAGGCAGAAACAAATTAGGCACTTGAGGAGTATAAGAAATGCAAGAGAACACTTAAGAAAGAAATCAGGAGGGCTAAAAGAAAATAAGAGGTTGCTCTAGCAGACAAGATGAAGGAGGATCCTAAGGTCTGCTGCAGATATATTAAGAGCAAAAGGATAGCAAAGGGCGTATTTACTTGGAAGATGGATTCAGAGTCTATAGAACTGAGGAAATGCAGCAGTGAGGTCATGGACCCTGTACAGATTACAGAGGAGGAAGTATTTGATGTCTTGAAGCAAATTAAGGTGGATAAATCCCCAGGGCCTGGCAAGGTGTTCCCTCAGTCCCTGTGGGGGACTAGTGCAGAAATTGCAGGGTCCCTAACAGAGATATTTAAAACATCCTTTGCCACAGGAGAGATGCTGAAAGATTGCAGGTTAGCTAATGTTCCGTTGTTTAAGAAATGCTCTAAGAATAAGACAGGAAATTATAGGATGGTGAATCAGCAGTGGAATGTTATTGAAAAGTATTTTAAGGACTGGATATATAAGTATTTGTATACACATTTAAAACTCACAGAGGATCTCAGAAAAGATTTCCAAAATACAAACCATTTCTAAAACATAAAGCACAGGTACAATTCCTATTAGCAAAAAAGACATAGTAACAACTTACCATTAAAGAAGTTTTGCATCACAGAAAACGAAGTCAGAGGAATAGATTCTAGTTCACCGAGACTTTCTGTCATCCTTCTTACTGGTCCTTGACCTTTCCAAAAAATCCTGATTGCTCTCCAACATTTATATTGTTTTTGCCACTTGGATGACTTTGCATATGTGTGATATCTTTTTCAGATACATTTTTACAGAGACGGTGTAAAAGCTATTAGCTATTGGTGATAGATATCCCAGACATGGAAGAATAATGCTGTGAGACCCTCTGAGTACATAAATCTTCCAACTATTGATAGTTCAGATGCTTGATGTACTCAGTGATAGTATCAGTCTGGTCTGCAAGCTTCCATGAAATAAATAACAGCAATTGTTGTCTGGTTTGATGCAGGTCCAATTACATAACCATATTGTCTTACACTATGACCAGACCCATAATGTGGGCCAGCAGTCTGTGCCTTATGGACAGCGCTGTTTGTTTGCAAAACTGTCCTTTGAACTTCAGATTGATTATTGCCTGCAATTTACATTCTAAACTGAAGACTGGCTCATTTTTATGACAAGAAGTTGAACAAAGAATATTGGTTGAAAGTTTAAAAAAACTCAAAAACAACTCTTTGATCTCTACAAGTGTCAACTGCTGTGTAACACAACATGCTGGAGGAACTCAGCAGGTCAGGCAGCATCCGTGGAAACGATCAGTCAACTTTTCGGGCCGGAACCCTTCGTCAGGACTGTAGGGGGAAGGGGCTGAGACCCTATAAAGAAGGTGGGGGGAGGGTGGGAAGGAGAAGGCTGGTCAGTTCCAGGTGAAAAACCAATAAGGGGAAAGATAAAGGGGTGGGGGAGGGGAGGCAGGGAGGTGATAGGCAGGAAAGGTGAAAAAAGAATAGGGGAAAACACAATGGGTGGTAGAAGGAGGCGGAACTAAGAGGGAGGTGTTAGGCAGCTGGGGGAGGGGGCAGAGTGACGTAGGGATAGGGGAAGGGAGGGGGAGGGAATTAACGGAAGTGTGTATAAAGCTAAGCTTGGCAAAAAAGGAAGGCCTCCTGGCCATGTACAGTGAATGTCCATCACACCATATCTCTTTAATTTATTTTTATTTGCAGCGCCAACCCATCTGCTTTGTTGTAACTGTTGTGTACATACAGATAAAGAGCCATTAATTTGATCTTATCATTTCTCCTTATACTGACTCTGTTTTCTGAGTTCATTTTGATGCTTGTACATTCCAGATCTTCCTCATGCATTTTGGTTCTTAGTCACCTGACTTTGCTCTGCACTTGTGGATTCACCTTCCCTTCTCCAATACCCTTCAAACTAAAATCCCATGTTCTAATTCCAGTTTAACTTTACTCCCTTCTGATTCTACTATCAGTTTCCTATAAGCTGCCAAATTCCTATATGCCCTCTTAACAGAGCAATGCATGAGGATAATGGTCCTGTTCGCATTGTGATGCAACTTGCCTGGCGTGTGGGGATCCCATCTTCCTTGGGAATGATCCAAATTCTGCCGCAAACTAAGGCAAATTAAGTTGAGTATGATGTTCTCCTAAGGAGTTGTCTGTTGGTGGGTTCTCAGGTTACTATACAGTCCGATCCAGGATCCACATTGCAGTCTAAGCAAGAGTAAGTGGTGGCTGGGGTTGATGGTTGGGTCTTTTTGTTATTCAACCTCTCCTTTTGCAGCTGCCACTTGTTCTCTGCAGCACAGTGGGGGTCGTTCTCATGTGTCACTGCTCCCTCTTGAATATAATTCCACTAGGTGCATCAAGATTAAGTGGAATCTCTTCCCAGTTTTTAGTTGTAATGTTGAATTTCTTCAGGGTGATTTTGTTGTTACCTTTGAAGCTTTTCCTTTCCCCAACAGGAGCTCCAGTTGTTATTAGTGACTACAGGAAAGGATAAAACAGAAAAGGGGGACCAGAGTTATAAGGAAAGAATGAATACATTAGAACTTTATTCTCTAGAACATAGAGATTGAGGGGAGATTTGATAGTGGTATATGAAAGTATGAGGGGGTATAGATAGGGCAAATATAAGCAGGCTTTTTCCACTTGGGTTGGGTGAAATGACAACTAGAGGTCGTGGGTTAAAGGTGAAAGGTGAAATGCTTTAGGGTAACATGAGAGGAATCTTCATTCAGAGGGTGGTGAGAGTGTGGAATGAGCTGCCAGTGGAAGTGGTGGAGTCAATTTAGGTTTAGGAGAACTTTGGATGGGTATAAAATGATATGGTCTGGGTGCAGGTCGATGGGACGAGGCAGTTTAAATGCTTTGGCATGGACATGATGGGCCAAAGGGCCTGTTTCTGTGCTGTAGTTTTCTGTGACTCTATGACCCTAATCCATGGTTCCACATAGTGGTCTGGAGATTGCCGCTTTTGGAGTTCTGCTTTTGAACCTTACTTGTACCTCCTTAGTCTCTGGCAGCAAGATATCTTTCCTCCCGTTTGTACAACTACAAATGGTGATCTCTGGCTGTTCAACACCTTGCTTCAGAAGGCTGTGCAGCTGTTTAATAGAATTCTCGAACAGGGAACTAAGGAGGTAAAAAAAAACATCCAGAAGATGTTCTAATGATTCCCAAATGTTCATCTGTTTCCTCCTTGTTTTAAACTCTACGTAGTTTGTTAGCCATCTCTTTAAGGGTTTTGTTAACACTGTGTCATCTATCTGGACTTTGTTAACACACTGTCATCTATTTTCAAAATCACAAATGAATATAGAGTGGTCAGATATAAAAAAAGGGTAATGGTACAATTTTTTGTAGCCCATCATGAAACACCTTGAAGAAATTGCAACATTTGTGTCATGTGTAACAAAACTTTGGTTGGTTGGTTGGATTTGGTCTGGCGTGAATTGCTATTTCCCAGTATCTTAAGAAGAGATAATCAAACATGGTGTCAGAAATACATATTGTGAATACTGAGAAAGTTAAAGGCTACCTCTGAGCATAACCCTTTCCCATTGAGACAACATGTGGACGTGTAACAGGAGTCATTCAATCCATTGAAATAGGGCATGATGCAGCAAGTAAAGACGCAAGATTTTTATGCAAATAATTTGTTCAAAGAATTGAGACAGTGAAGGGAAGTGACCACACTGTGTATTGAGCTGATGAAAGTAGAGAACAAGATGGAATTGAATTACAATAAAAATCTTTATGTTACATCTGTCTAAATGTGCAATGTGCAATCATAGTAATTGATAATAAATAGAACAGTCAATGTAACATAGAAATACACTCAAATCAGCGTGAGTTAATCAGTCTGATGGCCTGGTGGAAGAAGCTGTCCTGGAGCCTGTTGGTCCTGGCTTTTATGTTGCAGTACCATTTACCGGATGGTAGCAGCTGGAATAGATTTGGGTTGGGGTGTCTCGAGTCCCCAATGATCCTTCAGGCCCTTTTAACACACCTGTCCTTTCCGCAATTTAGTTTTCCTTGCATTCCTTGCAGAAAACCCCGCTTCGCAGAGGTATGTAGGAAATGGAAGCAACGTTTTCAGTGCTTTTGTGGCTACCTCAGGATATTCAGCCTTGACTTTGATTCAGAATGCCGGCGGAGATGTTATATCAAATATACTTTTCAGCCCGCCGCCATTTGCAAGCTCGAGGAGTTGATCTCCTTCCCGCGCTGACATGGATGATGCGCGGGTAATGACCTCGCGTGCGTTCAAGCTCAACAGTGGCCGTGACAGGGAATGAGGAAAGGTGCAGCTGACTCATATCGCCAAATCATATCGCTTCCTCGCGGCCTGGCAGCACATGCTTTGCGGCCCGGTGCTTGGGGATCACTGCCATACCAAGCAGCGATGCAGCCAGTTAGGATGCTCCTAATTGTGCTCCTGTAGAAAGTTCTTAGGACTTGGGGGCCCATACCAAACTTCCTCAACCGACCAAATTGAAAGAGGTACTGTTGTGCCTTTTTCACCATACAGCTGGTATGTGCAGAACACGTGAGGTCCTCAGTGATGTGGATGCTGAGGAACTTAAGCTGTTTACCCTCTCAACCCCAGATCCATTGATGTCAATAGGGGTTAGCCCTTCTCCATTCCTCCTGTTATCCACAACCAGCTCCTTTGTTTTTGCGACATTGAGGGAGAGGTTGTTTTCTTGACACCACTGTGTCAGGGTGATGGCTCCTTCCTTGTAGGCCACCTCATTATTGTTAGAGCTTAGGCCAATCAATGTAGTGTCATCAGCATATGTAATTAGCAGATTAGAGCTGTGGGTGCCGACACAGTCATGGGTATACAGGGAGTAAAGGAGGGGCCTCAGTACACAGAGCTGAGGGGCTACTGTGTTGAGAGTCAGAGGGGTAGAGGTGAGGGAGCCCACTCTTACCACCTGCTGGCATTCTGACAGGAAGTCCAGAATCCAGCTACACAAGGCAGGGTCAAGGCCGCGTTTTCCGAGCTCCCTGTCAAATCTGGATGGAATTATGGTGTTGCATGCTGAACTGGAGTCCAAGAACAGCATTCTCACATAAGCATCCTTCTTCTCCAGTTGTGCAAGGACAGTGTGTAGAGCAGTGGCTATTGCGTCGTCTGTCGATCAGTTGTCTCGGTCGGTGAATTATAGGGGGTCTACTTTGGGTGGTAGCAAGCTGAAGTTGTAATCCTTGACCGGCCTTTCAAAGCATTTGCATATTATTGAGGTGAGAGCAACAAGACGCCAGTCGTTCAGGCATGTTACCTTGGTCTTTTATTGGTACAGGGACAATGGTGGATAATTTGAAGCAGGAGGGCACTCTACACTGGGAGAGGGAGAGACTAAAAATGTCAGTAAACACACCTGCCAGTTGTGTTTACCCGCCCTAGGATGCTGTTTGGTCCCACAGCCTTGCGACTGTCCACTCGTTGGAAACATCTGTGTACCTCAGCCTCAGAGATGACCAGGTTGCAGGTTATAGCAGTGGCTTTTCTCAGAGGCTCAGAGTTAGTGACATTAAACCAAGTATAAAAGCGATTGAGCTCATCTGGGAGAGAAGCCGTGATGTTGATAGTACCACTACATTTGACTTTGAAGTCTGCGATGGTATGCAGCCCTCACCACAAGTCAGGTGTGCTATTCGTTGGGAATCTTATTCCTGTATTATTGTTTCACAGCCTTGATAGATTTGCGCAGATCGTGGCTGTTTTTCTTGATCCCCTGCTGATTGCCAGCAATGTAAGCTCTATGTCATGCAGTAAGTGCTGCTCGCACGGAGCTATTGATCCAGGGTTTCTGGTTCAGGAAGACCCTGACCGACTTCTGGGGGACAACATCATTGATGCACTTCCGGATGAAGCACGTGACTCCATCCGTGAACTTGGAGACATCCTCATCATGGAAGACATTCCAGTCAACGTTATTGAAGCAGTCCTGCAGCATGGAGACCGACTGGTTGGTCCAACAGTGGACAGTTTTAACTGTGGCCGTGTCTTTTCTCAGCTTCTGCCTGTACATCGGCAAAAGCAGGATCAAAGAGTGATCTGATTTTCCAAAAGCTGGGCAAAAGAGAGCTTCGTAAGTGTTGCGGAAGGGAGTGTAACAGTGGCCAAGTGTCTTACCTCTATGAGTGCTCACCTGGATGTGCTGACAAAACTTCGGAGGGACTTCCATCAGCGACACTCGATTAAAGTCACCAACGATGATGAAGGCGGCCTCTGAGTGCGCAGTCTCCAGTGTGTTGACAGCAGTGTATTGTTATTGTATCTCTCGTCATAGAGAAAGTATTTCACCTTACCAACCTGCCCGCATATGAATCCCTGGATAAAATATCAGATGTGTTGCCAGCGCATTGCAAAGACTTAGTGATGGAACAATTGCCCCTTTCAATTTCTTTACACACAACCAAAAGCATGGAGAATCCTTTGACAATGTTCTAATGGAGCTATAATGTTAGTAGGCAATGACACTACAGTTCTGAAGATTTGAAGGGTTCACAGATGAGGCGTCACATTATTATGGAAGCAGGGAGTCCAGGCAAAAAGTATTGCCACCACATGAGACAAAATAAGTGCTAGAAAAATGCTTAATTGACATACAGAGTCTTCGAACATCAGCGAGAGATGTTGAATATAGAAAATTCATGTAGTGAAGAATAAGACAACAGGTAGACCAGGGGAAGCACAATGCAGATGATTTAGATGTTGCAGGGGTTTTTTTATTGTATGGCAATACTGGCAGCTGAAAAAGAAATGCCCTGTTAATGAGTTTGGGTTAACTGGAGGTCATGGTTAAGGGTAAAAGGTGAAAAGTTCAAGGGAACATGAGGACAAACTTCTTCACTCAGAGGGTTGTGAGAGTATAGATTGAGCTGTCAGCACAAGAGTTGCATGTGAGCTTGATTAAATAGTTTATGAGAAGTTTGGATAGGTACATGGATGGTAGGGGTCTGAAGGTCGATGGTCCCAGTGCGGGTCATTAAGAGTAGGCAGTTTAAATGCTCAGCCGTTTCTGTGCTGTACTTCTCTATGACTCTAATGAAAAACAGTGGACAAGAAGATAACATGAAATGGATGACACGAGCTGAACAAAAACATAGAGAAAGTTGGATTCAGAATTGCAATTGAAAGCAATGATTGGCATTAAAGGAGGTGTAGAGAAAAAAC
The DNA here is from genome assembly GCF_963921235.1 of Mobula hypostoma. Lineage (NCBI taxonomy): Eukaryota > Metazoa > Chordata > Chondrichthyes > Myliobatiformes > Myliobatidae > Mobula > Mobula hypostoma. The sequence continues at coordinate 25,413,603 of NC_086104.1, forward strand.
ACACCAGAAGCATTTGCAATAAGAGCATTACGACCATAAGATATAGGAGCAGAATCAGGCCATTTGGCCCATTGAGTCTGTTCCACCATTCCATTATGGCTGATTTATTACTCATTTCAACGCCATTCTCCTCCCTTCTTCCTGTAACCTTTGACATCCTTAATAATCAAGAACCTATCAACCTCTGTTTTAAATATACTCAATGACTTTGTCTCCACAACCATTCGTATGGCAATGAGTTCCATAGATTTGCCACCAGTCAAAGAAATTCCTCCTTATCTCTGTTCTAAAGGGACACCCCTCTATTCTGAGGATGTGCCCTGTGGTCAAAGGTTCCCCCACTACAGGAAACATTCTCTCCATATCCACTGGACCTTTGAAGATTCAATAGATTTCAATGAGACCCCCTCCTCACTGTTCTTCTAAACTCCAGCAAGCACAGGCACAGAGACATCGAACGCTCCTCATTGTCATGAACATCCTCTGTATCCTCTCCAAAGCTAACACATCTTTGGTTAAATAAGGGGCTTAAAACTGTTCACAATATTCCAAGTGTGGTCTGACCAAAGCCTTATAAAGCATTAGCATTACGCATTACATCCTTGCTTTTACAGAACATAGAACATAGAAAACCTTCAGCACAATACAGGCCCTTTGGCCCACAAAGCTGTGCCGAACAAGTCCTTACCTTAGAAGTTACCTTGGGTTACCCATAGCCCTCTATTTTTCTGAGCACCATGTACCTGTCCAGGAGTCTCTTAAAATACCCTGTCGTATCCACCTCCACCACCGTCACCGGCAGCCCATTCCATGCACTCACCACTCTCTGTGTAAAAAACTTACCCCGACATCTCCTCTAAACCTACTTCCAAGCACCTTAAAACTGTGCCCTCTCGTGCTAGCCATTTCAGCCTTGGGAAAAAGCCTCTAACTATCCACACAATCAATGCCTCTCATCATCTTATACACCTCTGTCAGGTCACCTCTCATCCTCTGTCGCTCCAAGGAAGATAGACCGAGTTCTCTCAACCTACTCTCATAAGGCATGCTACCCAATCCAGGCAACATCCTTGTAAATCTTCTCTGCACCCTTTCTATGGTTTCTACATCCTTCCTACAGTGAGGCGACCAGAACTGAGCACAGTACTCCAAGTGGGGTCTGACAAGGGTCCTATATAGCTGCAAAATTACCTCTCGGCTCCTAAACTCAACCCCACGATTGATGCAGGCCAATCCACCATATGCTTCCTTAACCACAGAGTCAACCTGTGTAACAGCTTCGAGTGTCCTATGGACTCGAACTCCAAGATCCCTCTGATCCTCCACACTGCCGAGAATCTTACCATTAATACTATATTCTGTCATCATATTTGACCTATCAGAATGAACCACCTCACGCTTATCTGGGTTGAACTTCATCTGCCACTTCTCAACCCAGTTTTGCATCTTATCAATGTCCCACTGTAACCTCTGGCAGCCCTCCACACTATCCGCAACACCCCCAACCTTTGTGTCATCAGCAAATTTACTAATCCATCCCTCCACTTCTTCATCCAGGGCATTTATAAAAATCAGAAGAGTAAGGGTCCCAGAACAGATCCCTGAGGCACCCCACCGGTGACCAACTTCCATGCAGAATATGACTCATCTACAACCACTCTTTGACTTCTGTGGGCAAGCCAGTTCTGGATCCACAAAGCAATGTCTCCTTTGATCCCATGCCTCCTTACTTCCTCAATAAGCCTTGCATGGGGTACCTTGTCAAATGCCTTGCTGAAATCCATATACACTACATCTACTGCTCTACCTTCATCAATATGTTTAGTCACATCCCCAAAAAATTCAATCAGGCTCGTAAGGCATGACCTACCTTTCACAAAGCCATGCTGACTATTCGTAATCATAATTATACTCCAGTCCTCTCAATGAAGACAGCATTTGCCTTCCTTACCACTGGCTCAACCTGTAAGTTACCCTATAGGGAATCCTGCATAAGGACTCCCATGTCCCATTGCATCTCTGATTTCTGAAATTTTCTCCCCACTTATAAAATAGTCTATGCCTTTATTTCTTTTCCCAAAGTGCATGACGATACACTTCCCTTCACTATATTCCATCTGCCACATCTTTGCCACTTCCTAATCTATCTAAGTCCTTCTGCAGACTCCCAGCTTTCTAAAACTACCTGCCCCTCCACCTATCTTCACATTGTCTGCAAACGTGCCTACGAAGTCATCAATTCCATCATCCAAATCATTAACATATAATGTGAAAAGAAGCAGTTCTAACACTGACCCCTCTGGAACTCCACTAGACACCAACTGCTAACCAGAAAAGGTCACGTTTGTTCCCAGTCTTTGCCTCTTGCCATTGAGCCAACCTTTTATCCATGCTCATATATTTCCTGTATAATACTATGGGCTCTTATCTTGTTTAGCAGCCTCATATGTGGCACCTTGTCAAAGGCCTTCTGAAAATCTAAGTAAATTACATCCACTGACTCTCCTTTGTCTATCCTGCCTGTTATAAAGTCAATTCAATTTCCTCAAGAACTTTAGCAGATCTGTCAGGTAAGATTTTCCCTTAATGAAATCATGCTGATTTGGCTTATTTTATCATAAGATCAAAAGACATAGGAGCATAATTAGTCTATTCAGCACATCAACTCCACTCTGCCATTCTATCATGGCTCATCTCAGATCCCACTCAGCCCTATACACCTGCCTTCTCACCATATCCTTTGATGTCCTGACCCATCAAGAAATGATCAACTTCTGCCTTAACTATACAAACAGACTTAGCCCCCACCGCAGTCTGTGGCAGAGCATTTCACAGTGTTACTACTCTCTAGCCAAAAAATACCTCCTTATCTCTGTTCTAAAGGGTCGCCTCTCAATTTTGAGGCTGTGCTCTCTAGTTCTGAATTCCTCCTCCACAGGAAACATCCTCTCCATATCGACCCTATCTAGTGCTTTCAACATTCAGTAGATTGCAATGAGATCGCCCCGCATTGTTCTGAATTCCAGTGAATACAGGCCCAGAGTTGCCAAATGCTGCTTCTATGTTAACTCTTTCATTCCTGTAAAATTCCTCGTGAACCTCCTGTGGACTCTCTCCAATGACACCACATCTTTTCTGAGATATGGGACCCAAAATTGTTGACAGTACTCCAAGTGCGGCCTGACTAGTGTCTTATAAAGGCTCAGCATTTTCTCCTTGCTTTTATATTCTATTTCCCTTGGAAATAAATTCCAACTTTGTATTTGCCTTCTTTACCACAGACTCAACCTGTAAATTAATCTTCTGGGAGTCTTGCACAAGGATTCCAAAGTCCCTCTGCACCTCTGATATTTGAACCTTCTCCCCATTTAGATAATAGTCTGCACTATTGTTCCTTTTACCAAAATGCATTATCATACATTTCCCAACACTGTGTTCCATCTGCCACATTTTTGCCCTTTCTTCCAATTTGTCGAAGTCCTGCTGCAATCTCATTGCTTCCTCAGCACTACCTACCCCTCCACCTATCTTTGTTTAATCCAATTGTCTTGGTGTTATCCACCTATCCTTATATTATCTTTGTATAAAACTTTGCCACAAAGCTATCAATTCCATTATGTGCCTCCCAAGTACCCCAAATCTTCATCCTTGATAATGGACTCCAACAAATTACCAACCACTGAAACCAACCTAATGATACATGAGAAATGCCATTAATCTTAAGGCAATGCTGCTGGGACCAACAGGTCATACAGTGTTGACTGACAAGACTATACTGATTCAACAGTAGATGCTGAAAATGACAAACCCAAGGAATAATGAGAGCCATGTTGTGGAGTTCATGAGAACATACTATTGAGATGGCATACTCATACACTACACTACATTAAACTCCAAACACCTCAGATCAAGCAAGGTTGCATTGGAAGACAACTGCATATAATTTTGCTGGTAGAACATAATGGGTCAGGCACCATCTATGGAAATGGCCAATCAACAGTTTAGATCAAGACCCTTCATCTGTACCAGATGGAATGAGTGAAGATAGCTAGAATAAAAGGGTGGGGGAAAGGTGTAGAGCAAGAGCTTGCAGGTGATAGTTGGATTCAGGTGAGCTGATGATAGGCAGATGAGATGGGCGGTGAGGGAATGATGTTAAAAGCTGGGAGGTGATAGGTGGAATCCCTCCAAAGAATCTGCTTGACTTGTTGGTTCCTCCAGTACCAATATGTATTGCTCCAGAATTCCAGTACATGATGTTTCTCTTGTGTATCCATTGGAGCAGGGAATCCATTTTCAGGGGAATAACTGCCATCTCAAGAGCACAAACAAAGAGACTTGCTTAATGGAAATGGGTGTGAAGGGAGCAACGGCAAGTCTGTAGAGTGACAACAATTCGGGGGGAAATGTGACCCATTAGCACCAGATCTGGAGCGACAGTCCATATCAAGAAAGCTTAGTGCCAAGGTAAAGCACAAAGCAAATGGACTGCTACAGCAAATGTTTATTGTGACGAGAGACCTGAGCAAGAATGGCTGGGACCCATGTGCTGGAGTATCCGAGACTAGAACCGAGACAGGATGCAAGACTGAAATGAGGACAGGATTCTAAACTAGACGAAGACAAGAATCCAAAGTTGAGCTGACGACTGCGCACTGAAACTCAGTTCAGATGCTTTGAAATATTAAAATCCTAGCGCCAAAACATGGCCACCAATTAATGGAGCAGGCCTGAATCTTTAAAGAGGCCCACACCAGTTATCCATATTCCAGAGAGTCAGAGCATCTAAACCCTGTATTTCCTGTATACATCTTCCTGATAGAGTGGTATGTGTACCTTGACAAAAGTTTATTAGATAATGAGAGGCATTGATAGGGTAGACAGTCAAAATCTCTTTTTCCCAGGACAGAAATATCAAGTACCAGAGCACATGCATTTAAGATAAAAGGGGGAACTTTAAGGAAGATGTGTAGGATTTTTTTTTATGCAGAGAAGTGGTGGATGCCTGGAATTTGTTGCCGGGGGTGTGGTGGAAGCAGACGTGATGGTGGCATTTAGACAGACACATGGATATACAGAGAATGGAGATAAATGAATCAAATGCTGTCAGAAAAGAATTTAGTTAATGTGAAATGGCTTTTGGTGCAAACTTTGTAAACTGAAGGACCTTTTCTTGTGTTCCATTGTTCTATGTTCTGTGTGCCATTTTTTAAAGAATAACAACTAAGATTACATAGTGTAGTTTAATTTTTATGCCTTTCCATTATTACTGAAAAATCTTAGGCCCCTTCTCTTAATAGACTTGCTGAGAATTCAAGATGGAGGGACTTACAACACATGCAAGTGAAGGCTAGCAGTCTGTTTTGTGGGTTGTTTCCTGTAGTAACCCCCGCAGCTTTGATGGTCCAGCATTCTGAGTAATGCAAATACCAAGGAAGATGACAGCCACAGCTGTCAACAAAGTGATGATAATAGGCCAGAGAGTCCCAGCAGTGGCAAATGTGAATAGAAATCTGCCACAGTCAAATGTCTTTTTAACAATCACCTCACAAATAATATTATATCTGCCACTCACTAAGATGAATCTGTTATAGACAGTGAACATTCATAGATCCTCATTGATGGGTAACAGAATTCACTTTCACTATTTGACTGTAGAAATCAGACTCGCATTTCTCCTCTATTATTTAAATTGTGAATCATTTCAAAAAGGAACACTGTTTCATGGCACAATTTCACTAGGAGTATGATAACACTAATATTACTGCAATTATTATTGAATTGCAACCTGAAAGAGAGCTGACAATGGGCCTGTTAACTTACTGGCATCTCTTTCTAATATTTCTAGAGGTGTCTACCAGTCATACCAATCATATTACTCAGACTTCATCTAAGCATAGCCTTCAAAACCTCCTCAGACTCACTTAATGCCGTAAGTGAGTGATATTGCCTTAATAAATACACGTGAAGATTTGTCATACTTCATGTTAAGTTTTGTTTTCAACTTTTGTGATGAAATGGCTAACCTTTGATGACAGCCATGTTTACAATCCCATCACGCCATGACAGTATGACACTGTTACAGCTTGGGGCATTGGATTTCTGAGTTCAATCCCAGTGTCCTCTGTCAGGAGTTTGTACATTCTCCCTGTGGAATGCGTGGGTCTCCTCTGGGTGATCTGGTTTCCTCCCACAGTCCAAAGACTTACCATTTGGTGGGTTAATTGGTTGTTGTAAGTTATCCTGTGACTAGGCTAGGGTTAAATCAGGGATCACTGGTGCCATAGCTTGAATGGCCAGAAGGGCCTATTCTGTGCTGTATATCTAAATGAAATAATTTTTTTAAATAACAGTTGTGGCTTTAATTATAGAGTGCTTTTCATACAGATGATATAGTTCAAAGTGCTTTACAACGGGATAAAAGTACAAACATGAAAATAAAAGACCAAAAGATGTTCCTTAAAAGCAAGGTTAAATAAATAGTTTTTGATCTGGTGTTTAAATGTGTCAGCGGAGTCTGCATCCCTTATAGTTTCATGTATAGAATTAGGAGCGTTACTCAAAAAAGCTGATGTGCCAATTATATTTTCAGGGAGATTGTTTAAATTTAAGAAGCTGGCAGAGGAAGACCTGGGAGCTCAAGCAGGATTGATTATAAAATGAAAATGATTCTGTGATGTACTCCTGTACCAGACCATTATGAGCTTTAAAAACAAGTAAGAGAATTTTAAGCAACACACATCAAAGTTGCTGGTGAACGCAGCAGGCCAAGCAGCATCTGTAGGAAGAGGTGCAGTCGACGTTTCAGGCCGAGACCCTTCGTCAGGACTAACTGAAGGAAGAGTGAGTAAGGGATATGAAAGTTGGAGTGGGAGGGGGAGATCCAAAATGATAGGAGAAGACAGGAGGGGGAGGGATAGAGCCGAGAGCTGGACAGGTGATAGGCAAAAGGGGATACAAGAGGATCATGGGACAGGAGGTCCGGGAAGAAAGACAAGGGGGGGGGACCCAGAGGATGGGCAAGAGGTATATTCAGAGGGACAGAGGGAGAAAAAGGAGAGTGAGAGAAAGAATGTGTGCATAAAAATAAGTAACAGATGGGGTACGAGGGGGAGGTGGGGCCTTAGCGGAAGTTAGAGAAGTCGATGTTCATCCATCAGGTTGGAGGCTACCCAGACGGAATATAAGGTGTTGTTCCTCCAACCTGAGTGTGGCTTCATCTTTACAGTAGAGGAGGCCATGGATAGACATGTCAGAATGGGAATGGGATGTGGAATTAAAATGTGTGGCCACTGGGAGATCCTGCTTTCTCTGGCAGACAGAGCGTAGATGTTCAGCAAAGCGGTCTCCCAGTCTGCGTCGGGTCTCGCCAATATATAAAAGGCCACATCGGGAGCACCAGACGCAGTATATCACCCCAGTTGACTCACAGGTGAAGTGTTGCCTCACCTGGAAGAACTGTTTGGGGCCCTGAATGGTGGTAAGGGAGGAAGTGTAAGGGCATGTGTAGCACTTGTTCCGCTTACACGGATAAGTGCCAGGAGGGAGATCAGTGGGGAGGGATGGGGGGACGAATGGACAAGGGAGTTGTGTAGGGAGCGATCCCTGCGGAATGCAGAGGGGGGAGGAGGGAAAGATGTGCTTAGTGGTGGGATCCCGTTGGAGGTGGCGGAAGTTACGGAGAATAATATGTTGGACCCGGAGGCTGGTGGGGTGGTAGGTGAGGACCAGGGGAACCCTATTCCTAGTGGGGTGGCGGGAGGATGGAGTGAGAGCAGATGTACGTGAAATGGGGGAGATGCGTTTAAGAGCAGAGTTGATAGTGGAGGAAGGGAAGCCCCTTTCTTTTAAAAAGGAAGACATCTCCCTCGTCCTAGAATGAAAAGCCTCATCCTGAGAGCAGATGCGGCGGAGACGGAGGAATTGCGAGAAGGGGATGGCGTTTTTGCAAGAGACGGGTGAGAAGAGGAATAGTCCAGATAGCTGTGAGAGTCAGTAGGCTTATAGTAGACATCAGTGGATAAGCTGTCTCCAGAGACAGAGACAGAAAGATCTAGAAAGGGGAGGGAGGTGTCGGAAATGGACCAGGTAAACTTGAGGGCAGGGTGAAAGTTGGAGGCAAAGTTAATAAAGTCAACGAGTTCTGCATGCATACAGGAAGCAGCGCCAATGCAGTCGTCGATGTAGCGAAGGAAAAATGGGGGATAGATACCAGAATAGGCACGGAACATGGATTGTTCCACAAACCCAACAAAAAGGCAGGCATAGCTAGGACCCATATGGGTGCCCATAGCTACACCTGTAGTTTGGAGGAAGTGGGAGGAGCCAAAGGAGAAATTATTAAGAGTAAGGACTAATTCCGCTAGACGGAGCAGAGTGGTGGTAGAGGGGAACTGATTAGGTCTGGAATCCAAAAAGAAGCGGAGAGCTTTGAGACCTTCCTGATGGGGGATGGAAGTATATAGGGACTGGACATCCATGGTGAAAATAAAGCGGTGGGGGCCAGGGAACTTAAAATCATCGAAAAGTTTAAGAGCGTGAGAAGTGTCACGAGCATAGGTAGGAAGGGATTGAACAAGGGGTGATAAAACCGTGTCGAGGTATGCAGAAATGAGTTCGGTGGGGCAGGAGCAAGCTGAGACATTAGGTCGGCCAGGACAGGCAGGTTTGTGGATCTTGGGTAGGAGGTAGAAACGGGAAGTGCGGGGTGTGGGAACTATAAGGTTGGTAGCAGTGGATGGGAGATCCCTTGAGCGGATAAAGTCGGTGATGGTGTGGGAGACCATGGCCTGGTGCTCCTTAGTGGGGTCACGATCGAGGGGTAAATAAGAGGAGGTATCCGCGAGTTGTCGCTGTGCCTCGGCAAGGTAGAGGTCAGTACGCCAGACTACAACAGCACCCCCTTTATCGGCAGGTTTAATAATAATGTTAGGATTAGTGCGGAGGGAGTGGAGAGCAGAGCGTTCCGAAGGAGTGAGGTTGGAATGGGGACAAGGTGCGGTGAAGTCGAGACGGTTGATGTCCCGTCGGCAGTTAGCAATAAAGAGATCCAGAGCAGGCAGAAGACCAGAGTGGGGTGTCCATGAAGAAGAGGAGGGTTGAAGACGGGAGAAGGGGTCATCGGTGGGGGTGGAAGAGTCCTTGCCGAAGAAGTAGGCTCCGAGACGGAGACGGCGGAAGAAAAGTTCCGCATCGTGGCGAACACGGAACTCGCTGAAGTGTGGGCGAAGGGGGACAAACGTGAGGCCCTTACTGAGGACAGAGCGCTCTGCCTCCGACAGTTGAAGGTCGGAGGGGATGGTAAAGACCCGGCACGGATGAGAGCTGGGATCAGAGGGGGGAGGGGGGAGGCTGGGGGTGTCAATGGAGAGGGGAGGGTTGGGGTGAGAGGAAGATGGAGCCTCTGGGGGCCCAGGAGTTGACGGTGGGATCTGAGGGAGACGGGGCTGCGGTGTGGTGGTGGGGGAAGGGGAGACGGGAGTCACAATAGCAGCACATAAAGACCCGGCCTGGAGTTCAAGGCTGGCGTCGCAGTTGGTGGTTGCACAATCGCTGTGAATGTGTCCAGGGTCATTGCTGGAGTCCGGGATTTGAATATGCCCTGAGGTGTTGGAGCCGCCGAGATCAATGGCAGGGGCCGCAATCTGAAGTTCATGCCTGCTAGCGTCGGGGCCAGCAGGCTCTGGAGTCCGTAGATGTAGGATCTTGCGATCTTTGCCTAACATGACAAAGTCAAAAAAACGGTTATGCTCTCTAATAACATCTCCTAAGGGGAGCTTTTGTAAGGAGAAGAGTAGGGGACCAGGACAGCTTCCCTGAGCAACACCAAAAGTTACAGTGCCTATAAAAGGTATTCACCCCCTTGGAAGTTTTCATGTGTTATTATTTTACAACATTGAATCAATGTGGATTTCATTTGGCTTTTTAACACTGATCAACAGAAATAGATTATTTTGTGCCAAAGTGGAAACAGGTCTCTACAAGGTGATCTAAATTAATTACAAATATAAAACACAAAATAATTGATTGTATAAATATTCATCCCCTTCAAGTCAGTATTTAGTAGATGCACTTTTGGTAGCAATTACAGCCTTGAGTCTGTGTGGATAAGTCTCTATCAGCTTTGCACATCTGAACACTGCAATTTTTCTCCATTTTTCTTTATAAAATTGCTCAAGCTCTGTCAGATTGCATGGGGATCGTGAGTGAACTGCCCTTTTCAAGTCCAGCCACAAATTCTCAATTGGATTAAGGTCCGGACTCTGACTCGGCCATTGCTAGGCTCCAGGACATTAACTTTGTTGTTTTTAAGCCATTCCTGTGTGGCTTTGGCTTTATGCTTGGGGCCATTGCTTGCTGGAAAACAAATCTCCCAAATCACAGTTCTCTTGCAGACTGCATCAGGTTTTCCTCCGGGATTTCCCTGTATTTCTGGCTTATTCCAATGTCTAATCCAATTTACTACCTTATTTGGAACCCAAAGCGACTGAACCTTCTTGACCAACCTCCCATGCGGGACCTTGTTAAGTGTCATGCTGAATCCATATAGACAACATTCAGTGCCTTGCCTTTGTCAACTTTCCAGGTGACTTCCTAGAAAAACTATAAGATTGGTTAGACATGACCTATCATGCACAAAGCCATGCTGACTATCCTGTCTAACCAACTATTCATATATAGTGCCTATTCACTACCACCCCACTCCTGGAAGTTTTCATGTTTTATTGTTTTACAACATTGAAATTATGTGGATTTCATTTGGCTTTTTTTAACACTGCTCAACAGAAAAATACTGTTTCGAGTCAAAGTGGAAACAGGTCTCTACAAAGTGATCTTAATTAATTACAAATATAAAACACAAAATAATTGATTGCATAAGTATTCATCCCCTTCAAGTCAGTATTTAGTAGATGCACCTTTGACAGTAAGTACAGCTTTGAGTCTATCAGCTTTGCACATCTGGACAATGCAATTTTCCCCATTCTTCTTTACAAAACAGCTCAAGCTCTGTCAGATTGAACAGCCCTTTTCAACTCCAATCACAAATTCTCAATTGGATTGAATTCCAGACTGTGACTTGGCTGCTCCAGGACATTAATTTTGTTGTTTTTAAGCCATTCCTGTATGGCTTTGGTTTTATGCGTGGTGTCACTGTCTTGCTGGAAAACAAATTTTCTCCCAAGTTGCAGTTCATTTGCAGTCTGCACCAGGTTTTCCTCCAGGATTCCCCTGTATTTTGCTGCACTCATTTTACCCTCTACCTTCACAGGCCTTCCAGGTCCTGCTGCAGTGAAGCATCCCTGCAGCATGATACAACTACCACCATGTTTCACAGTAGGGATGGTGTGATTTTGATGATGTGCAGTGTTTGGCTTATGCCAAACATGGAGTTTATTCTGAAGGCCAGAAAGCTCAATTTTGGTTTCATCACACCATACAACCCTCTTTCAGCTGACCTCTGAGTCTTCCACATGACGTCTAGCAAACTCTAGCCAAGATTTCATGTGAGTATTTTTCAACAGTGCTTTTCTCTTTTTCACTCTGTTCTTTTGTCTTCCTGGTGTAGTTTTTGCCAGGATACAGACTCACCAGCAGTTGGACCTTTCAAATATGGGTGTATTTTTCCTACAATCAGTTGAACCACACAGGTCTCCAAAAACAGATCTCCATTTCACTAATTATGTGACTTCTGAAACCAACTGGCTACACCAGTGATGATTTGATGTGTCATATTAAAGGGGGTGAATACTTATGCAATCTATAATTTTGTGTTTCATATTTGTAATTAATTTAGATCACTTTCTAGAGATCTTTTTCACTCTGACACGAGACAGTCTTTTTTTGTTGATCAATGTCAAAGGCAAATTAAATCCATTGTGATTAAAAGTTATAAAACATGAAAACTTTCAAGGGAAGTGAATACTTTTTCCAAGGCAAGGTACATTGTACCACTTAGAAAATTGGTCTCCAAGATAGGCAAAAAATGTTCCCTGTAAGATATATGAACAAAACCAATTAACAGAGGCCAACCCATTGCTCAAGGCGACCTAGGAGAACATTGTAGACAATTGTGTTGAAGGCAACATTTAGATATAGAAGAAATAGAACTAAGACTCTCTTGGTATCAGTGTTGAATCTAAGGTCGCTGACAGTATTGATAATGTCCATCTCTGTGCTGTTGTTTTCTCTAAAATATGACTGAAACTTTTCTAGAATATCATTCTCATTCAGGAATTTGTTGAACTCATTGAAAAGTACTTCCTCAAAATTCTTGTCCAGGAAGGGAAGATTTGATATATGCCTGTAGTTAGTTAGTACCTCACTATGAAGGTTTTGGTTTTTAAGTAGGGGTTTAGAGGCATCTAGAAATCTGCAGTTTCAAGGGATGAGTAGCCACAGTGTGCTATACTCACATGCGCAACTGTCATAACTGGACAGTAAAGTTCAAAGGTCAAAGGTTCAGCGGTCCAATTTAATGTCAGAGAAATGTATACAATATACATCCTGAAATGCTTTTGCTTTGCAAACATTCACGAAAACAGAGGAGTGCCCTAAAGAATGAATGACAGTTAAATGTGAGACCCCAAAGTTCCCCCCCCAGTTCCCCCTATCGCTCATAAGCAACAGCGAGCAACAATCGCCCCTTCCCCCACCAGCAAAAAAAACGCAAGCATCATGCTTAAACATGAGCAAAGCAATAGCAAAGACACAGACTTGCAGTAACCCCAAAGGCTTCGTATTTCACACTGGCATTCGACATACCACAGGTTCTTTCTTTCCTTAATAAGGGAGAGGGAGGTGTCTCCATTTACTCAGCGAGTGGGGAGACATAACAAGCAACTCACTGGCTTACAACGTTAAAAGTCCATTATGTCGCTTTTTTTGAGCTCTGTACCTGAAAATCGCAAAGATCCCGGTCTTCGGGCAAACAGTAGCAGTAGATTTTCCGGCTCCCTCGACGACACGCGGGTCTCCTGCCGTGACACCAACCCTTGATCTGCCCATCTCCAGAGCCCCGAGATCTTAGGCTTCCAAATACAAGCCAGACTCTCAGGCCGAACCCTTGGCGTGCCGAACAGACCTGAAACCCCTGCTCCCATTCCCGCAAAGAACCAAAGTCAGCATGTAACTCCAGGTCAAGGTCTTCAAAAGAACCCTGAAAGGGCAAATAAAGATATTAAAGATGGAAATAGAGCTATTTCCGAAGATGCAAGCAAAGGAATCGCCGTTAGGCGCCATTATCCTCCTAAGCTGCTCCTCACAGTGAAGCCAGATATGGGGAATATGAGCACAAACACGAGGAATTCTGCAGATGCTGGAAATTCAAGCAACACACATCAAAGTTGCTGGTGAACGCAGCAGGTGAACGAGCTTGGTTTTCTGTCATATTGCCAAATGTTTCTCTATTTTTTTCATTCACATGGAACTATGACTAGGATATGCATTTGAAGTTAAAATGGAGTTTAGGTGCCTGAGGAGGCATCACCAGTCAGAAAGTTGTACTCAATTTTTATAACCATGAGTGTTCTTTGATCTTCAAAATGGCTTTTCAAAAGCCACTTAAAAGCATTAGTGATGGACATTCCAGTTCTTTTGCTCAGGCTTCAGCGTATCCAACAAATGCCCACTGGGAGTGTGCAACATGACATCAGATAACATGCAGTACTGAGCATGCCAGTGCTACCATTATGAAGCTCAGTAATCGGGCTCTTTCTCTCTGTATACTTCATGCACTAACACCTGGAAAACTCACATTCAATAAGATACTCACATAAAACATATCAGGACAGACCTGTGGCAGGCTGAATAAATCTTTCTGTTGCCTGGTGAATTTCTGCAGTGCTCAGGAATGTAGAAAATGGGTTTCAATGGGGCAATCTAGATGAAGGCATGCTAGTGGCTCGACATTGTTTGGAGTTTGAGAAGATTAGATTAGATTATGAGGACACTCAGTCCTCATTTATTGTCATTTAGAAATGCATGCATTAAAAAATGATACATTGTTCCTCCAGAATGATATCACAGAAACACAGGACAAACCAAGACTAAAACTGACAAAACCACATAATTATAACATATAATTACAACAGTGCAAAGCAATACCGTAATTTGATAAAGAGCAGACCATGGGCACGGTTAAAAAAAAGTCTCAAAGTCCCGATAGCCCCATCATCTCACACAGACGACCGAAGGGAGAAACTCTCCCTGCCATGAACCTCCAAGTGCCACAAACTTGCCAATGCAGCACCATTGGAAGCACCCGACCGCAGCGGACTCTGAGCCCGTCCGAAAACTTTGAGCCTCCGACCAGCCCTCTGACACTGAGCACCATCTCTGCCGAGCGCTTCGACCCAACCCCGGCCTCCGAGCAACAAGCAAAACCGAGGACTCGGGGCCTTCCCCTCCCGAGATTCTGGATCACACAGCAGCGCTGGCAGCGAAGCAGGCATTTCGGAAGTTTCACCAGATGTTCCTCAGTGCTTCTCACATCCGTCTCCATCAAATCAGGATTGTGCACGGCACCCTACTTGACAGATAACAGATATAACCACCGGAGTGGCCACTGCGAGCTGCGTCGCGCCGCCATCTTCTCCTCCCACTTCTGTCACAAAAGCCTCTTGCAAATTTCTGTCAATGTATGGTGGAGAGAATTCTGACTGGTTGCATCACCAGCTACCTGTAATGAAGCTCCAATGCAAAGCATCAACAGAGGGTTGTAAAATCAGCCAAGCTCATGGAGGGCACAACCCTCCCCACAACTAAAGGCATCTTCTGGAGGCAATGTCTCAAGAAGGCAGCATCCGTCATTAAGGACTCTCACCCTCTTCTTATAGCCACCATCAGGTAGGAGGTACAGGCATCTGAAAACCCAGTGATTTTGGAACAGCCCTCCACAACCAGATTTCTGTTTGGTCCAAGAATTGATTGTCTCATTATTCCTTTTTTACTTTATTTATTTATTTGTGTAATTTATCGGTTTTTCTGTCTTTGCTGTGTGCTACTATTTCTGCAAAGCATCAAATCTCATGTCACGTGTCATTGATGATAAATCTGAGTCAGATTCTGTTCTGCTGGATGTTATGCAACCCTGCACAATATGAGGGCACATGTCTTACAACCAAGCAATGAAAAGGAGGAGGAAATGAGCAGTTGCTGAAAATCCAGATCAACACACACACACACACACACACACACACACACACACACAATGCTGGGGTAACTCACCAGGGTAGGAAGCATCTATGGAAATGAACAAACAGTCAATGTTTCAGACTGAGACCCTTCAGCAGGACTAGAAAGGAAGCGGGAAGAAGCCAGAATAAGAAGGTGGGGGAGGGGAAGGAGTACAAGCTCGAAGGTGATAGGTGCGACTAGGTGAGTGGAGGAGGGGAAATGGAAGCAAGAAGCCGGGATGTGATAGGTGAAAAAGTAACGGGTTGGAGAAGAAGGAATCTGAAAGGAGAGGAGAGTGGATCTTAGGAGGGCGGACACTAGGGGGAGATGAGAAGAAAGGACAAGGGAAGGGGGGGGAAATGACTGAAAGTTGGTGGAGTTGATTTTCATGCCATCAGGTTGGAAGCTACCTAGATGTAATATGAGGTGTTCCCCCCCCCCTCCCAATATGGTCCCATCATGGCAGTAGAGGAGGCCATGGACAGACAGGTTGGAATGGGAATGGGGATTGGAATTAAAATGGTTGGCCACCAGGAAATTCTGCTTTTGAAATGAAAGGAAATGAGCAACCGATGTGACCATTGCTAGCAGGATATCATTACTGTGAAATTTGGCAAATCCCAATTGATAGCGATTCCCGAACATATTGAAATGTGCTGTACTGCTGTTGCAAAACAATAAATTTCACGACATATGTCAGTGGTAATAAACCTGATTCTGATGCTGACATGTTGCAGTGGCCTACATTAACGCTCGTTTTAAGTGATGTTTTGCTCTTAAAATTTACACACATATCTTTCAATTCTGAAAATCACTCCATGTATTTCTTTCCTCCTCTAAGTAGTTTTCTGAACTGAAACGTCACATATTGCTCAATGTTGCATTTTTTTCGGTAACGCACCTGTGAAGAGATGCATTCACATTAATGTTGTTATATAAATACAAGCTATTCTTCTCATCTGCCACTCACAACCCTCTGCATCCCCCTTCCCTTTCTCCCATGGTCCACTCTCCTCTCCTGTCAGATTATTTCTTTTACTCCATTTATCTTTTCCACCTGTCACCTTCCAGCTTGTCACTTCATCTTCCCCCCTCCCCACACCTAGTTTCACCTATCACCTCCCAGCTTGTACTCCTAAAGTCAGTAAGTCTAAAGTCAGTGGTAGGAAAGACTTTGGAAAAATTTGATAAGTTTGGCATCTCAGTAACCCATGTGCAGCAATGTGAAGTCTGAGATAAATGGTTCCGCATCGTCTAGAAGGGCTTGATTGTGTCTATACTTTTATATGACCCTGTGATTATAACTCAAACTATCAGGGACCTTAACTGTGTTATAATTAGTCAGATATTTTGTAGGTCATATTTATTTGTTCAAACATTTGGGATAATCTATATTTGAAAACTAGTAGAATTCAAAGACACTAGAGCCTTTCCAAATACAAGTGGATACCAGTCCTGATGCGTTGTAATAATACTAACTATGTGTTTCAATGGACAAAATGGCTCCCCCTCAAGTTAGTACTGAAACTGCTGATGAATTTTAGGAAACTCAGTTTATACTAAAATAAAATTTAGTTGAATACTTCCTTTATCCATGAAAACAGACAACTGTAAGCCCTGAAGCTCTGAAGCAAACTGTAAAACGTTCTTCGACAAAAGATATTTTAGGTTAGACTTTTTAATAATATTAAAGTAAATCCTAGTTTAGCATAAAAATGGAAAGTAAAATTTTAATGCTTAAAGTAGTTCATCTACGCAATGATAAACACAGGCCTGTGAGTAAATTGCTGGAACAGCTTTGAATCAGTCAATTCTTTAACTACTGTCATGCCAAAGTTCTATTTCTTTTAAAACGTGAAAAATATTGAAACATCATGCCAGATAAAATGTGAATAGTTCAGGTGTAGAATGTATTGGTTTATTGGTTCACAGAGTGCATTGATCCCCATTGATAAAACAACTCTCCACTCTTCACTGTGAGGTATTTTATTCCCTCTCTCCAAGTGCCTGCTGAGCAAGATTTTCCCTTCCTTAACATAATATTAATCAACTTCATTGGCATCAGACTTCAAAAGAATTTCTATCACATGAAAATTAAGGGGCAGAAGCTGAGGGAGGTTCAGAAAATTGCCATATCTTTACAGTAATGAACTTCCAGGACACCAGTCATGCGCTTCTTTCCATGAGTTGAAGCGGATGACATTTCACTGCCATGATAAATATTTTCTTTGAAGAAAGAAAACAAAGGCAAGCTCTGCCAAATCTGTATTTGTATGAATGAAGCATAGTCAGGAAATATAACTATCCAGTTGGCTACTATTATTCTCCACTATTTCTTTCAGTTGCTTCTATATTATTTTATTTATCATTAATTTATTGAGATACAGTGAGGAATAAGTCCTTCCGACCCTTCAAGCCGTTCTGCCCAACAATCCCCAATTTAATCCGACCCTAATCATGGGATCACTTGCAATGACCAATTAACTTACCAATCAGTACATCTTTGGACTGTGGAAGGAAACCAAAGCACCTGGAGGAAACCTACAAGGTCATGGGGAGAACACACAAATTCCTTCCAGACAATGGCAGGAATTGAACCTCAGTTGCCTTTACTGTGTCTACCATCTGATAGCTCATTGCTGGATACTGACCTTCACCACTATTCCCGGTTTTTGCAGTGATTCTTGAGGTGTGAGATGGTAGATTGGCTACCAATTCTGTGAAAGACAGCAGGAGAGATGGGAATTCCTTTTATGCCTATGATTTAATTATGACTTGCTTTTCAGCGAGGACATGGTGGTGTAGCAGTTAGCACAGTGCTTTACCAAACCAGCGACCAGGGTTCCTCTCCCGCCACTGCCTGTAAGGAGTTTATACATTCTCCCTGTAACCATGTGGATTTTCTCTGGGTGCCTGGTTTCCTCCCACAGTCCAAAGATGTACCGGTTGGTAGGTTAATTGGTCATTGTAAATTGCCCCGTGAAATCAGGGGTTACTGGATGGTGCAGCTTGAAGGGCCAGAAGGGCCTATTCCACACTGTATCTCAAAAAATAGAGTCATAGAGTCACAGAAAAGTACAGCACAGAAACAGGCCTTTCAGCCCATCTAGTCCATGTTGAAACCATTTAAAAGGCCTACTCCCATCGACCTGCACTGGGACCATACCCCTACGATCCGTGTACCTATGCAAACTTCTCTTAAACATTGAAATTGAGCTCACATGCAACACTTGTTCTGACAGCTCATTCCACACTCTCTCAACCCTCTGAGTGAAGAAGTTTCCCCTCATTTTCTCCTTACATGTTTCACTTTTCACCCTTAACCCATGACCTCTGGTTGCAGTCCCAGCCAAGCTCAGTGGGAAAAAAGCTGCTTGCATTTACCTAAAAATACCCCTCATAATTTTGTATACTTCTGTTAAATCTCCTCTCGACCTTCTACATTCTAAGAAATAAAGTTCTAACCTATTTAGTCTTTCCCGATAGCTCAGAACTTCCAGATGAGGCAACATACTTGTAAATGTTCTCTGTACTCTTTCAACCTTGTTTCCATTTTTCCTGTAGGTAGGTGACCAAAATTGCACACAATACTCCAAATTAGGCCTCACCGATGTCTCATAGAACTTCAACATAACATCCCATCTCCTTTATTCAATACTTTGATTTATAAAGGTCACTAATAAATAATAAAAACTAAGCTGATATTAGAAGCTCAAAACATGGTCAATGCTCATCTTCCTAATCCAAAGTACTTGCTTAGTGATTGGTCCCTAGACTCGAGAAACATGCCAACTCATCCACTTTAATTTGTTCATGGTTCCAGAAGTAGCCTGGGTTGGTTAAGCTGTCTTATGAGGAAAGGTCGGAAAGGTTAGGTTTGTGTCAGCTGGAGTTCAGAGTAGTGAGGGGAGACTTGATTAAAGTGTATAAGATCCTGAGGGTTCTTGACAGGGTGGATATGCAGAATGTGAGAATTAAAAAAAGATCTCCCATTTAGGTCCGAGACAAATCATAATTCCACCGGTCAGAGAATTATTGATCTTTGGAACTCTGTTTCCCATGGAGCAGTGCAAACAGAAGTACCTGTGACAGAAATGCACATTTGAAGTTACAGTCAAATCTGTCATGGTTTTATGATATGACAGAGAGGGTGGGAGGGGTCAAGCGAACCATTCTTACTGTTGATTCGTCTGTCCCTTTCAAAGGTTGATTGTATGCAGTTGTGCTGATCACATTGTGCAGTTGGTCCTCTAGCAGATTATCATCCTGCCTTAGCAGCTGGTAAACCAAAGTTCAATCCTCAAGTGATGCCGTCTGAAGACCTTTCACCCCTTTGCTCTTCCAGTGCTCACCTGCCTCTGTCCTAAAAATATTCCGAGAGTCTGCTTGCACTGTTCTTTGAGAAAGAGGGTTCCAAAGACCCATGACACTCTCTGAGATAGATATGCATAAAGAAATTACGAGTTGCAATAAGAAGTATTTTCAAAGAATAAATAGTGAAAAATTGAGCAAAATTGTGAAGTGTTCATTCAGAAATCTGATGGTGGAGTGTGCGTCTTCAGGACCCTGTGCCTCCTCCCTGTTGTTAGTAATGAGAAGAGAGCATGTCCTGGATGACTCTTTCATATCAGTGACCTCCGAGTTCTCGTTTCTCCCACTAGAAGAAATGTCCTCTGCACATCCAGATTTCTCAATGCGTTCTTCAGGAGTGCAACGTGACCAAAAGCATACAGTGTAGTGAAAGCTACCAAAAGAGGGAGGAAGAGGAAAGCTGTTCTTGCATGAGGTTTTCAGAGATGATTTATCTGACTCTCTGCTCAGCATGGTGCAATGAGTCCTAATGCAGGATCTCGACCCAAAACGTTGGCCATCCTTTTACACCACAGATGTTGCCTGACCCTTCGAGTTCTTACAATACTTTGCACTTTGCTCCCGATTCCAACAACTTCAGTGACTTGTTTCACCAAAATGTGTCTGGGTTTCGGTATTTGTATCCTCTTTCCTCATTTCCTCTCCTCACTGTTCACTCTTACAGGCTGGAGTGAACAATTCTTTTAAAATATGCATCCTATCCCATTGTGCTAAATGTGCTGCATAGTCGCAATCATGAAGCATGTTGCATGCATGGAGCTCAGTTTGGAAGATGATTTGAAAATGTCGTCATTACTTTAGAGCTCTTTTGTGTCACTAACCTGGGATGAATTTGTATGTAATTCCTGATTTTGGTTCCAGGGTCCACAAAATTCCTCAGAGCTGCCCCCCACCCCCCTTGCATCATTGCAATCTCAGAAGCTGTAGGACAAATCCCAAGTTTACACTTGTAAGCAGGGTTTTGCACTCTAAACTCTAAAGAATTTGTGATCATGGACCAGGAATCAGCATTAAGACAATCACTGGCCCGTGGATTTGCATTAGTGTTCCTGATTTTAACCACACAAGCCATACAATTGAGTTTCAGAATAGTAATGTACTAACAGGCAGTGCATTTATCTCAAATTCATCGCATTGCTGATTAAAATAAATGAATTAACAACACCATTAAACTAGCGGAGGAAGCAATCTCAGACAGTTAATTGTTTGGATAGTATCCCATTACATAATTACAGCTTCAGTGATACATTAGAATCAGAGTATGCTAAGACAAGCTGTATAACATTATAAATAGCAAGTCCAGGAAGAGCTCCTTAATAGCTGCAGAGCTATAAATGATTTGTGATCCAACTTGGACATCCTTGCCACTCTCCCATCTTTACACCAAGGTCCTCTTCCTTTGGAAGGCTCCTCTTGCTATGTGCGATATCACCTTGCACAGTGCTGACACAGCTTTGTCTCTCTGGTAAGTCTGAGTGCATCCATTTGAGTGTGCATTGGCATTGTCAGTCACCTGAAAGGAGATCTCTGGCATGGGTCATCAGACCATAGACATCTTGGCTCATATTGCTGGTTCCAAGCAGGAGGGAAGCTGCTGGCTTGCCACTTTTCCCTTTTTACTCTTTTTCCTCCAATGTGTCTTTCTTTGACCTTCAAGTCTAAATTTCTCCTTTGATGCAGACTTTTGCTTGGTGAAGGCATTGCTACTTATGGTGAATTCATGTCTGTGTTATTTTCCTTATGATATGCCATCAGCCTATCGTGATAGTCTGTCATGTGGAATTTTATTTCAAGATAGCATGGAATTCAATTTTGATGGTATCAGAAAGGTTCTGGCAGGCATGGTTTGGGATAGGTTGTTTTCTGGCAAAAAGATGCTTATTAAGTGGGAAACCTTCAAAAGTGAAATGCTGAGAGTAGAGAATCTGTAAGTTTCCATTAGAATAAAAGGCAAGACTAACAGACCTTGGTTATCGAGTGATAGTGGGACATACTAAAATAAAAGAAGGAGACACATGTCAGGTATAGACAGATAGGATCAAATGAGGTATAATGAAAGTAAAAGAACACTTAAGAGTGTAAGCAGGAGGGCTGAAAGACATATGAGGTTGCTTTGGCAGACCTGGTGAAAGAGAATTCTAAGGGCTTCTATAGCTATATTAAGAGCACAAGGATAGCGTGGGACAAAATCGATCCTTGTGACAATTAGTGTGGGTATCTATGCATGGAGCTGAAAGAGATCTTAATTTTTTTTCATCTGTATTTACTCAGGAGACAGACACAGAGTCTACGGAACTGAGGGAAAAGAGTAGTGAGGTCAGGGACTGTACTCAAAATGCAGAAGAGAAAGTGCTTGCTGTCTTAAGGTATATTAAGGTGGATAAATCCCCAGAGCCCGACAAGGTGTTCCCTTGGACCTTGTGGGAATTAATACAGAAACTGCAGGGGCCCTGCAGAGATATTTGAAGTGTCCTCAGCCACGGTTCAGGTCCCATTCACATCTTCGTACTTTCCCTTTAGCCTTTCTCACATACTGAGAAACAGGAATGCTGAGGTCAGTTTTCTAAATTTGTTGAGGGGGAGTTGGGGGTGAAGAGTACAGCAAAGTACAGGAGTGTATTAATAAATGATTAGAATTGGCAATAAATTGGCAAATGAAGTTCAACACAAGTAAATAGAGATGTGATTTTTTGGTAGGAAGAATGAAGGGGATAAATTAGTATCTGAAAGGTATGTCCAGGTGGAGTAGAGGAAGAGGGAGAGGCAAAAATAAGAAGGAGAGAATGGGAGGAGCAAAAAGGGAAAAGAGAGAGTGAGAGGCAAAAAGGACAGCCAAGATGGGGGGTGGGAATCAAATTGAAGAGATGAAGAGAGAGGAGGTTAGTTCTCAAATAGAGAAAGTTAGTAGACAGTGTGTGAGGGAGGATAGGCAGGGGACAGAGATCAGAAGCACTCACACCAAAGATGTAGGGGACAAGGAAGAAAAAGATAACAAAGTTGTTTGCTCCATTAAGGATAAAAAGAGAGTAAGAGGTGGAGAGTTTCTTAAATGCATCTATTTTAATGCTAGGAACATTGTAAGAAAGGTGGATGAGCTTAGAGCATGGGTTGACCCCTGGAAATATGATGTTGTAGCTATTAGTTAAACGTGGTTGCAGGAGGGGTGTGATTGGCAACTAAGTATTCCAGGATTTTGTTGCTTCAGGTGTGATAGAATAGGAGGGGCAAGAGGGGAAGATGTTGCATTGCTTGTCAGAGAAAATATAACAGCGGTCTTCTGGCAGGATAGATTAGTAGACACATCCAGGGAGGCTATTTGGGTGGAATTGAGGAATAGGAAAGGTGTAGTAATGCTTATAGGGGTGTATTATAGACCACCTAATGGGGACCGAGAACTGGAGGAGCAAATTTGTAAGGAGCTAGCAGATATTTCTAGTAAGCACAAGGTTGTGATTGTGGGAGATTTTAATTTTCCACACATAGACTGGGAAGCCCATTCTGTAAAAGGGCTGGATGGTTTGGAGTTTGTCAAATGTGTGCAAGATAGTTTTTTGCAGCAATACATAGAGGTACCAACTAGAGTTGGATCTCCTGTTAGGGAATGAGATAGGGCAGTTGACGGAGTATGTGTTGGGGAGCACATTGGGTCCAGTGATCAGAATACCATTAGTTTCAATATAATTATGGAGAAGGATAGGACTGGACCTAGGGTTGAGATTTTTGATTGGAGAAAGGCTAACTTTGATAAGATGCGAAAGGACTTAGAAGGAGTGGATTGGGACAATTTGTTTTATGGGAAGGATGTAATAGAGAAATGGAGGTCATTTAAAGATGAAACTTTGAGGGTACAGGACCTTTATGTTCCTGTTAGGTTGAAAGGAAAGGTTAAAAGTTTGAGAGAGCCATGGTTTTCGAGGGATATAGGAAACCTGGTTCGGAAAAAGAGAGGGATTTACAATAAATATAGGCAGCTTGGAGTTAGAGGTGCTCGAGGAATATAAAGAATGTAAAAAGAATCTTAAGAAAGAAATTAGAAAAGCTAAAAGAAGATACGAGGCAGCTTTAGCAAGTAAGGTGAAAATAAATCCAAAGGGTTTCTACAGTTATGTAAGTAGCAAAAGGATAGTGAGGGATAACATTGGTCCCTTAGGGAATCAGAGTGGACGGCTATGTGCGGAGCCAAAAGAGATGGGGGAGATTTTGAACAATTTCTTTTCTTCGGTATTCACTAAGGAGAAGGATATTGAATTGTGTAAGGTAAAGGAAACAAGAAGGGTAGTTATGGAAAGTATGACGATTAAAGAAGAGGAAGTACTGGCGCTTTTAAGCAAAATCGAAGTGTATAAGTCTCCGGGTCCAGACAAGATATTCCCTAGGACCGTGAGGGAAGTTAGTGTGGAAATAGCAGAGGCTCTGTCAGAAATATTTCAAATGTCATTACAAACGGGGATGGTGCTGGAGGATTGGCGTATTGCTCATGTGGTTCCATTGTTTAAAAAGGGTTCTAAAAGTAAACCTGGCAATTATCGGCCTGTGAGTTTGACATCAGTGGTGGGTAAATTGATGGGAAGTATTCTTAGAGATGGTATATATAATTATCTGGATAGACAGGGTCTGATTAGGAACAGTCAACATGGATTTGTGCGTGGAAGGTCATGTTTGACAAATCTTATTGAATTTTTTGATGAGGTTACTAGGAAAGTTGACGAGGGTAAAGCGGTGGATGTTGTCTATATGGACTTCAATTAGACCTTTGACAAGGTTCCACACGGAAGGTTAGTTAGGAAGGTTCAATCATTAGGCATTAATATCGAAGTAGTAAAATGGATTCAGCAGTGGCTAGATGGGAGACGCCAGAGAGTACTGGTGGATAACTGTGTGTCAGATTGGAGGACGGTGTGTAGCGGTGTGCCTCAAGGATCTGTGCTGGGTCCAATGTTGTTTGTCATATATATTAATGATCTGGATGATGGGGTGGTAAATTGGATGAGTAAGTATGCAGATGATACTAAGATAGGTGGTGTTGTGGACGATGAGGTAGATTTTCAAAACTTGCAGAGAGATTTAGACCAGTTAGAAGAGTGGGCTGAAAGATGGCAGATGGAGCTTAATGCTGATAAATGTGAGGTGCTGCATTTTGGTATAACTAATCAAAATAGGACATACATGGTAAATGGTAGGGCATTGAAGAATGCAGTAGAACAGAGGGATCTAGGGATAATGGTGCATAGTTCCCTGAAGGTGGAATCTCATGTGGATAGGATGGTGATGAAAGCTTTTGGTTCGCTGGCCTTTATTAATCACAGCATTGAGTATAGGAGTTGGGATGTAATGTTGAATTTGTATAAGGCATTGGTAAGGCCAAATCTGGAGTATTGTGTACAGTTCTGGTCACCGAATTATAGGAAGGATGTCAATAAAATTGAGAGAGTACAGAGGAGATTTACTAAAATATTGCCTGGGTTTCATCTCCTAAGTTACAGAGAAAGGTTGAACAAGTTAGATCTTTATTCTTTGGAGCGTAGAAGGTTGAGGGGAGACTTGATAGAGGTGTTTAAAATTATGAGGGGGATTGATAGAGTTGACGTGGATAGACTTTTTCCATTGACAGTGGGGAAGATTCAAACAAGAGGGCATGGGTTGAGAGTTAGAGGACAAAAGTTTAGGAGTAACATGAGGGGGAACTTCTTTACTCAGAGAGTGGCAGCTGCGTGGAATGAGCTTCCAGCAGAAGTGGTTAAGGCAGGTTCGATGTTGTCGTTTAAAGTTAAATTGGATAGATATATGAACAGGAAAGGAATGGAGGGTTATGGGCTGAGTGCAGGTCGGTGGGAATAGGATAGGGTAAGAGTTCGGCACGGGCTAGAAGGGCCGAGATGGTTATATATGGTTATGTCTTCAAACCTGCCCCCACCATATAATATGTTCATGGCCAGATGATATGCTGGCCTCAACTCCTCAACTGGGAAGCTTCTTAAAACTTGCAGAAGGAAACTAAGATCATTAGAAAGGAAAAGATGAATTATGAAAGGTAGCTGGCGACTGATAGCAAAAAAGATACTAAAAGCTTTTTTAAGTATATAAAGGGTAAAAGAGAGTTGAGGGTAGGCATAGGACTAATAGAAAATGATGCTAGAGATATTGTAATGAGAGATGCAGAGATGGCAGAGGAACTGAATGCGTATTTTGCATCGGTCTTCACAGTGGAAGACATCTGCAGTATACCAGACATTTAAGAGTGTCAGGCAAATGAAGTATGTGAAGTGAAAATTACGACTAAAGCTTAATGGTCTGAGGGCAGATAAATCTCCTGGACCTAATGGAATGCACCCTTGAATTCTGAAGGAAGTAGCTGGAAAGATTGCAGAGGCATTAACAATAATCTTTCAAGAACCATTAGATTCTGGCATTGTACCGGATGAGTAGAAAATTGCAAATGTTACTCCGCTATTTAAGAAGGGTGGGAGGCGGAGAAAGGAAACTATAGACCTGTTAACCTGACATCAGTGGTTGGGAAGTTGTTGGAATGTTGGAATCGATTGTTGGTTGTGAATAAGGCAAATGCAATGTTGGCATTCATTTCTAGAGGTATAGAATATAAGAGCAGGGATGTGATGTTGAGGCTCTATAAGGCACTCATGAGACCATACTTGGAGTATTGTGTGCAGTTTTTGCCTCATTATTTTAAAAAGGATATACTGATATTGGAGAGGGTTCAGTGAAGATTCACGAGAATGATTCCAGGAATGAAAGGGTTTCTGTATGAGGATTCTCTGGCAGCTCTTGGGCTGTATTCTCTGGAGTTCAGGAGATTGAGGGGGGATCTCATAGAAACATTCTGAATGTTAAGAGGCCTGAACAGATTAGATATGGAAAAGTTATTTCCCATGGTAGGGGTGTCTAGGACAAAAGGCCATGACTTCAGGATTGAAGGAGGTCCATTTAGAACAGAGTGGAGGTGAAATTACTTTAGTTGGAGGGCAGTAAATCTGTGGAATTTGTTGCCACGTGCAGCTGTGAAGGTCAAGCCTTTGGGTGCATTTAAAGCAGAGCTAGATAGGTTCTTGACTGGCTAGGGCATCAAAGGGTATGGGGAGAAGGCACGGGAGTGGGGATGATTGGAAGAATTGGATCAGCCCATGGTTGAATGGTGGAGCAGACTCAATGGGTCAAATGGCCTACTTCTGCTCCTATTTCTTATGGTCTTATGGAATTAATTCCTCTGCTGGGCCATTTCTCTAATCCTTGATCTGTTAAATATTTGTCCATCTCCACTTTTACATACTTCTTATGATCTAGCTCCCACCACCCATCAGGGTAGAAAGTTGCAGGTATTCACCATCCTCTGTGAAAAGAAATTTCTACATTTTTCGATTTTAAATTACCTGCTCCTTAGCTATGTTGCCCTTAGCTCTATCCGATTGTTTGAAACTCCCCTGGTAGTGAAAACACCCAAACATCTACCCTGAAAAGTCCCCTTAGGATCTTACGTGTTTGAATGAAATCACCCTTCATTCTTCTAAAGTCCAAGTAATAAAGACATATTATGTGGATAGTGAGGTCAACTGAGAAAATCATCAGGGTCTCTCTTCCCACTATTAGAAACATTTACACCACACGCTGCATCCGTAAAGCAAACAGCATTATGAAGGACCCCACGCACCCCTCATACAAACTCTTCTCCCTCCTGCCATCTGGCAAAAGGCACCGAAGTATTCAGGCTCTCACGACCAGACTATGTAACAGTTTCTTCCCCCAAACCATCAGACTCTTCACTACCCAGAGCCTGGACTGACACCATTCTACTGCCCTCTACTGTGCCTATTGTCTCGTTTATTATTTATTGTAATGCCTGCACTGTTTTGTGCACTTTATGCAGTCCTGGGTAGGTCTGTAGTCTAGTGTAGTTTTGTGTTGTTTTTTTACATAGTTCAGTATAGTTTTTGTGTTGTTCATGTAGCAACATGGTCCTGAAAAATGTCTTGTTTTTACTCTGTACTGTTCCAGCAGTTACGGTCGAAATGACGATAAAAAGTGACTTGACTTGACTTGATATAGGATATGCAAATAAAGTGTATAATGGTAAACCTTGATATGGAGGTGCAGAAAGAGACCTATGGAGTGTGAAAACATGAATGGGCTAAATGAACTGAACGCTCTGCTTCTGTGTCATATGTCCTTTATAATTCTTCCACCTTATTTCCTCTGGTAGAAATTTGTTTCTCTTGCCTCACATATTCATCTATATTCCCTCTATTCCATTGTCGACATTTCACTTAAGTGTTCCATGTTAGCAGGTTCCATATGCAAACTACTCTGTGGATAATGAGAAATTGTAACATTTGCAAAGTGAATCCTCAGGTTTGTTCCCAAAGTGACAAAGTGCTTCCTGTCCTGATATATAGCACTGCCACCCATAGCAGATTTAAGCTGTGAAAAGTTACTTTTAATTTTGATGACCTTAGTGATGTGGTTGGCATATCTGACTAGATGCTATTACTTTTAGCAGAGGGTGGCAGAAATTTGTGCCAATTCCAATAAATTCAGTCAAGCTTGATTCTTTAAATATCAAATAGTATGAGAATTTATTTCGACTATTTTGTGACAAACAGCGAAGTAGTGACAGTTGCAGTAAGACACAAATTGTTCTGCATAGGTCTTGTACAAAAATGTAACATGAAAACTTCTCACGTGCTTGCTGATAGAGCTGACAGGTTGTATCCCGTCATCTGATTAAGTTTCTTCTGTGCAAAACTACTTTATAGGGGGAAAAAAGTCAAGGACTTAATACAATGACTGTTTTTGTACCTGTCATCAATAGTTTTTATTCTCAATCTCTTTACACACTGTGAAAACAGATTTGAGAAAGATGAACTATTGGATCTATAATCATTTATCTAATGGGACGAATGCCTCCAGATTCTTAAGAGATTGGGAATTACGTTGATTGTGCCGTGTATGGTCCTTCCTATAATTAAAGGTAACATGATAATTTTTTTCGAAAACCTACAGCACAATGCAGGCCCTTAGGCCCACAAGGTTGTGCCCGAACACAGCACAAAGTTGTGTAATTAATGTCACAGAACTGGAGATATTGGCTTACTTACTAATTTCTCAAAAGAAAAATATGTCAGTGATAATTTATGAAAAGCTTTAAAATTAATGATCAACAATTAATTGAGGATCTATAAGTGAGTCTGCTTCCTCAGATCGCATCATTACACGGGTAGTACAAAGCTTCATATGAGCAAGTATCACTTGGTACGACACATCTTTACCCAATCCTTGGCATACATGTTAATACATTTCCCTGTAATAAGGCGGGGCAGCAGTCACTGTAAAAAGCAAGCAGTCGTTTGATCACGGCTCAGTGTGTGGGAGACTTGTGCTGTGATGGGTGAAGAACTAAGAGGTAAGAAACCTATTATCCTTTACTCAGTTCATTATGTGTAAAGTGTTTCCTACACTCGCAAACAATGTTGATGGTCGTAGTATTTTAAACCAGGGTGATTTTAAATCAGGCAGGAATTCAAGTGATCTGTATACTGTGAATGTCGAATGAGTAAGATTTGATGGTGAATGGGAATCTTTGCCAGACCTCAGCATTAACTATCAACTCTTTCCATGTCAAACATTTAAATTATTGAATGAAGCCACAGTGCTTTATAAATGGTTATATAATGAATTCAACAAGAAAAATCTAGTGTTGAACTTATTTTTCTGAATAAGACAGCTTAGGTAAGCAATACAAGGAAGCAGATTAACATAGATCGTAACATAGATTACCTTAGTATTGAGAAAACAGTGGAATATAGTGAAGGGAATATTGTCTGATTGAAGCAGGGCAATGGATTGCAAAGGATGGAATAAATTAGAAAGTTAATAGATGGCTCCTAAAGTTGTAGCAATAATGAAATATATTTCACCGTGAGATTGGCATAACATTACTGAGTCGTATTCGAGTAAGGAAACAGCTGCTTGACTGCAAATAGCAAGTTAAGAGAAAGTTTAATTCAAAGGTGTGTAAGAAGTGGAAAGACAGGTAAGGGGACCTACAAAGATATAAACAATGTTAACAGTAATTTTATAGCAGAAAGATTCTTTGGGGTGTAAACACAAGAAACTCTGCAGAAGCTGGAAATACAGAGTAGCACGTGCAAAATACTGGAGGAACACAGCAGGTCAGGCAGCATCTATGGAAATGAACAGAGTCAATAGTTTGGGCCGAGACCCTTCATCAGGATTGGAAGGCAAGAGGGAAGGTGCAGAATAAGAAGGTAGGGGAGGGGAAGGAGGATAAACTAGTTGATAGGTGAAGGCAGGTGGGTGTAGGATTTCCCTCTTCTCCTCACCTGTTATCACCTCCACCTGGTGCCCCTTCTCCATCCCTTTCTCTCATGGTCCACTCTGCTCTTCTATCAGATTCCTTCTTCTCCAGCCCTTTACCTTTTACGCCTATCACTTCTCAGCTTCCTACTTTATCTCACCCCACCCCCACCCACCTGGCTTCATCATTCACCTTCTAGTTTGTCCTCTTTCCCTTCCCCGCACCTTCCTAAACTGGAATCTTCCCTCTTCCTTTTCAGTCCTCTTGAAGGATCTCGCACTGAAGCATCGACTGTTTATTGACTTCTATAGACGTTGCCTGACTTGCTGAGACCCGGCAGAATTTTGTGTGTGTTGCTCAAGATTCAGTAATGAATGGATAGAGTCAGCAAGGAAGGTGAATGATCAGGCTTCTCGAAAACAAGGAAGGAAGTTGGCAAAATAGTCTGGAAGAAAAAATAAATATTCCCGTGCTTCTTCATAGTTGAAAGAAAAAAATCAATATGTGAAGATGTATGTTCAAGAATGCTTCACATTCCTTTATGTTTACAAGGGATCAGTGATAGTAGATATCCCAAAGTACATGTCAGCAATGAATTAATTTTGAAACTAGCTCTCACCCAGAAAATCTCCATCTCTTCAAATCTATTTCAACAACCTAAAGGAACACTTAAACTAGCTCTTTGACAAGAATGTTAATCATATCTGGAGATATCGATAACCTACAGGAATGATACCAATAAGCCTGAAATAGTGCAGAGGGTGTTGCCAGCACTTGAGGACCTGAGTTATGTAGAGAAAGGTTGAGTAGATTAAGACTTTATTCACTAAAGCACAGGAGAATAAGAAAAAAAATCATATAAAGGTATACAAAATTATCAGGAGTATAGATATGGTGAATTCATACAAGCTTTTTCTCTAGTTAGCGAGACACATGACTGAGAGGTCATGGGTTTATGGTGAAAGGTGAAATATTTAAGGGGAATCTGAGAGGGGGGCTTTTTCAGTCACAGGTTGGTCTGAGTGTAGAATGAGCTACAGGTAGAAGTGGTAACAGTAAGTTCCATTGTAAAATTTAAGAGAAGTTTGGATAGGTACGTGGATGAGAGAGGTAGGGAGCGCAATGGTTGAATGCAGATAGATGGGATTAGGCAGAAGACCAGACTAGCATGGACTCATACTTTAGCAAGGGTTCCCAAACTGGGGTCCACAGACCCCTCAGTTTATGGTAGGGGTTCAGAGCATAAAAAGGGTTGGGAACCCCTGTACTGTTTCTGTGTTGTAGTCATCTATTACTCTATGAATCTATTTATTCTTGCACTTCTACGTGTAGCATGAAAAATGGGAGCATGTGTAGGCCATTCAGCCCCTCAGTTTTATTTTTCCTTTTAATATGATCGCAGCCAACCTTCCACACTCGGCACCTGAGGCTCCGTAGCCTTGTAGGAATTTTTTAGTTTATATTGTGCGCTTATATTCTACTGTTACTGGTCATTCTACTATCATTCTTCTCTCTGTAATAAGCACACTAATTACTACCCAGTATGTGTATGGCATAATCATGTTTGTCACTTATCACTCTAAGTCCGGATGCTACTCAACAGTTCAGGCAGCAACTGTGGAGGAAAATGGACAGTCCACATTTATTATTTATTTATTTATTGAGCTACAACATGGATTAGACCCTTTCAGCCCTACGAGCTGCGCCAGCAGTAACACCCCTCACCCGATTTTACCCTAGCCTAATCACGGGATAATTTACAATGACCGATTAACCTACAAACCAGTACGTCTTTGGAGTGTTGGAAGAAACTGAAACACCCTGAGGAAGTCCACGTGGTGAATATACAAGCTCCTTACAGGCTACAGCAGAATGAAACCCAGATCCCTGCTACTGTAAAGTGTTGTGCTCACCACTACACTACCGTGCCACCCACTTCTGGTCGAGACGACGTGAAATGTCAACTGTCATCTTCCTTCAACAGATGCTACCTGACTTGCTGGGTTTAAACAGGTTTTTAATGTAGTGCTTCAGATACCAGTAACTTCATTCTGTTATGTCTCTAAGTGCAGATGCTATCTAAGTCTTCAGATGTATAAGACTAGATTGACAGGGATGGCCTGCTTCATTATTTGGAGTGTTACACTATGCAACCAATAGTGATCATCTCTCTCTGACTTTATAATGAAAGCATCTGACACACACTTAGCCAAACATTGCTTTGAAGTCAGGAGTATTTCTCTCAATTAATCGCTGGAATTTTCAGCTTTGTCCTTGTTTGGGATCACGCTTCTTGAGTTTGGGAGCTGAGAAAACATGAGGAACCTGCAAAGGCCATTGTTGATCAAGTTGTTGGGTTAAATTCTACATAGTAACACTGCCAATATCAAGTCCTGTCAATACTGTAGTTGTAATTGGCCAGATTGGATTCGTCCTGCTTCCCAATACACACATGAATCATTGACACCATGGTTTGGTGGATATCAGCACTGTAGCTGAATTGGAAAAGCTTGGGTAGATACAAGTGGTTTTGAAATGCGTATCTACAGCCCCACTGCTGGGTCATTGTTGGTCTTCACTGTATCCAGTGCCCTCAATGAGTTTGTAATACTGCTCATGTCTTCCACAGTGAAGAAAACACTAGCAATATACCAGAATTTTGAGAGTAACACTTGCAGTATGATGGATGAACTCAGCAGGTCGGGCAGCATCAGTGGAAACGATGAGTCGATGTTTCGGGCCGGAACCCTTCGTCAGGACTGAAGAATGAAGGAGGTGGAAGGATTTGAAGAATGCTTGTAGGTTCAGTTGAAAGACCAGTATTTTGAAAGACAAAGGGGTGGGGGAAGGGAAGCATCGACATCATAGGCAGGAAAACAATGGGTAGTAGAAAAAGGAGGCAGCACCAAGAGGGAGGTGGTAGGCAGCTAGGGGAGGGGGCAGAGTGAAATAGGGATAGAGGAAGGGAGGGGGAGGGAATTACCAGAAGTTGGAGAATTCTATGTTCATACCAAGGGGCTGGAGACTACCTAGACAGGATATGAGGTGTTGCTCCTCCAACCTGAGTTTAGCCTCATTATGGCAGTAGAGGAGGCCATGTATGGACATATCTGAATGGGAATGGGAAGCAGAGTTGAAGTGGGTGGCTACCGGGAGATCCTGTCTGTTGTGGCGGACGGAGTGGTGGTGCTCGATGAAGCGGTCCCAGATCCGTGGGAGCTGCCTATCACCTCCCTCATGATTCCGCCTCCTTCTACTACCCATTGTGTTTTCCCCTATTCTTTCTTCACCCTTCCTGCCTATCACCTCCCTGCCTCCCCTCCCCCACCCCTTTATCTTTCCCCTTACTGGTTTTTCATCTGGAACCCACCAGCCTTCTCCTTCCCACCCTCCCCCCATCTTCTTTATAGGGCCCCTTCCCTCTACAGTCCTGACGAAGGGTTCCGGCCCAAAACGTCGACTGATTGTTTCCACGGATGCTGCCTGACCTGCTGAGTTCCTCCAACGTGTTGTGAGTGTTACCCAATCCGCATGTCCATCCCCACGGATCTCCCACCCGGCACTTATCCCTGTAAGTATGTGCTACACCTGTCCCTACACCTCCTCTCTTGCCACCATTCAGGGCCTCAAACAGTCCTTCCAGGTGAGGCAACACTTCACTTGTGAGTCTGTTGGGGTCATCTATTGCATCCGGTGCTCCCGGTGCGGCCTCTACATCGGTGAAACCCGACGCAGATTGGGGGACCACTTCGTTGAGCACCTCCACTCTGTCTGCCACAACAGACAGGATCTCCCAGTAGCCACCCACTTCAACTCTGCTTCCCATCCCCATTCAGATATGTCCACACATGGCCTCCTCTACTGCCATAATGAGGCTAAACTCAGGTTGGAGGAGCAACACCTCATATACCGTCTTGGTAGTCTCCAGCCCCTTGGTATGAACATAGAACTCTCCAGTTTCCAGTAATTCCCTCCCCCTCCCTTCCTCTATCCCTATTTCACTCTGCCCCCTCCCCCAGCTGCCTATCAGCTCCCTCATGGTCCTGCCTCCTTCTTCTCCTACCCATTGTTTTCCTGCCTATGATGTCAATGCTTCTCCTCCCCCACCCCTTTGTCTTTCAAATTACTGGTCTTTCAACTGAACCTACAAGCATTCTTCAAATCCTTCCACCTCCTTCATTCTTCAGTCCTGACGAAGGGTTCCGGCCCGAAACGTCGACTCATCGTTTCCACTGATGCTGCCCGACCTGCTGAGTTCATCCAGTGTACTTTAAGTGTTGCTTTGATCACAGCATCTGCAGATTATTTTGTGTTTAGAATTTTGAGAGTGTCAGGGTGCAGAAGTGAGTGAAGTTGTCATTACTAGGATGAAGATACTTGGGGAAACTGAAAGGTCTGAAGGCAGATAAATTACCTGGAGCAGATGGTCTACACCCCAGAATTTTGAAAGAGGGGGCTGAAGAGATTGTGGAGGTATTAGTATTGATCTTTCGGAATCAATAGATTCTGGCATAGTTCCAGAGGATTGGAAAATTGCAAATGTCACTCTACTCTTTAAGAAGGGAAGGGAAGAAGAAAGGAAATTATAGGCCTGTCTGTCTAACCTCAGTGGTTGGGAAGATGTTGGATTCAATTATTAAGAATGAGGTCTCCAGGTACTTGGAGGTACATGATAAAATAGGCCAAAGTCAGCATGGTTTTCTCAAGGGAAAATCTTACCTGGCAAATCTGTTGGAGTTCTTTGAAGAAGTAACAAGCAGAATATACAAAGGAAAATCAATAGATGTTGTGTACTTGGATTTTTAGAAGGCTTTAGACAAGGTGCTCCACATGACGCTTCTTAACAAGTGCCTATAGCATTACAGGAAAGATGCTAGGATGGACAGAGCATTGACTGGTAGGAGCCAAAAAGTGGTTGAGGGGCAGATAGTGCAATGGAAACAGGAAGGCTGCAGAAGGACTTCAACAGATTAGGAGAATGGGCAAAGAAGTAACAGATGGAAGACAGTGTCAGTGACTGTATGGTAGAAGAAATAAAGGCATAGACTACTTTCTAAGTAGAGAGAAAATTCAAAAATCCAACGTGCAAACAGACTTGGGAGTCCTTGTGCAGGATTCTCTAAAGGTTAATTTGCAGATTGAGTCAGTGGTGAGGAAAGCAAATACAATGTTAGCATTCATTTCAAGAAGACTAGAATGTAAAAGCAAGGATGTAATGTTTGAGGATTTATAAGGCACAGGTAAGGTCCCACCCAAAGTATAATGAGCAGCTTTGGGCCCTTTATCTAAGAAAGGATGTGCTGACATTGGAAAGCGTTCAGAGGAGGTTCATAAGAGTGATTCCGGGAATGAAAGAATTACCACATAAGGAATGACTAGTGGCTCTGGGCCTGTACTCATTGGAATACAGAAGAATGATGGGTGTCCTCATTGAAACATCTCGAATGTTGAAAGGCCTCAACAGAGTGGATGTGGGGATTGATGTTTCCTGTGGTGGGGGAGTCTAGGACCACAGGGCACAGCCTCAGAATAGAGGGATGTCCATTTAGAACAGAGATGAGGAGGAATTTGTTTAGCTAGGGGGTAGTGAATCTGTGGCATTCGTTGCCACAGGTGGCTGTGGAAGGTAAGGCATTGAGTATATTTAAGGCAAATGTTGATAGGTTCTTGATTAATCAAGGGATGAAGGGTTATGAGGAGAAGCAAGAGATTGAGGCTGAGAACCGAATTAGATGAGTCATGATGAAATGGCAGAGCAGACTCGAAGGGCCAAATGGCCTAATTCTGCTCCTATATCTTATGGTCTTATTGTCTAACACAGTGAGTTAGTTGATTTTTCTGAAGATTGGCTTTTTAAGGGATTATATGTTATTTCCCTTTCTCTAGGATAACAACGATTTGTATTTATTAAAGGCTCAGTATGTGGGAGGCTTTTAATGGGCGGAGACTTTCAAGTTAATACCTGTTAGTTTACATCCCGTTCTTAATATTATTGAATGATCCCTAAAAGGTATAATCTATGTTGACAGTTGGAATATATTAACCAGTGAAGTCATCATGCTGGCATTTCAAATGATCTGTTTGTTGAGGATGTTAAATCCAGAGAACAGGATTTAGTATTAGAATGGGCATCTTTGCTGGATGTCAACATTCACTTTTAATGTTCCATGAGTTGCTCTCAGGAGGAGGATGCACGTCTGAACTCAATTGCAAAAGTTTCAGTTTTGACTCTTACGCTTATTTGGCTGGCTCTAGCATCGTTGAGAATAGAGATCTCCGTGAATCCTCCTCCTGAATGTACTCACTCAATCTACAGCATCATGCACGTGCTGTTTGCACTGTGTACAATCATTTTGACACCTGAGCTATACCACCATCTGGGATTGGCATTGGCTCATTACTATTATCACATGTATTGAGATGCTGTGGATAGCCCGTTTGTGTGGCTCTAGGCATATCATGCCACACATAAGTACATGTAAAAATGAAACAGTAAGGAATGGACCATTACAACCATGGAGAAACAAATGAAGAACGAAGGCCATGACAACATAGATTGCAAAATTAAGAGTTAATATCTAGCATATGAGAGGTATGATAAAGACACTGATAACTCTGAGATAGCAATTATCCCTGAGACAGTTAGTGAGCATTTTGAAGCTTTTGTTTCTTTGGCCTAACAAGAGAGGAATGGAAAGGGTATGCCATGGTGGGAGAGGTCCTTGGTTACGTTGCCCCTTTTACTCAAGTTAGTATAAGGAGTAGATGAAAGAACAGAGGGCAGGTTGGTTTGTGCAATGGACTGGACTGTATTCACAGTTCCCTGCAGTTCCTTGTGGTCTTTCCATATTACTCTGTGATGCATCCAGGTAAGATGTATCTGTAAAAATTGGTAAGGTTTATTGGAAACATGGGGAATTTTCTTAGCCTTCTGAGAAACCTGAGGAATTACTGTGTTTTCCTGGCAACAGTGTCAACATGACTGGGCCTGGACAAATTGTAGGTGATGTTTCAATGATAGGTTTGCCAGACACTACATGTAGGTTTAAGACAACCTGATCAAAGTGTTACAACTAAATATCTCATGCTAGATTTGCTCTCAGGTTCCCACCCATTACATTCTACACCCTGTGGCCACTTTATTAGATATGTCTGTTCATTAAGGCAAATATCTAATCAGCCAATCATGTGGCAGCAACTCAGTGTATAAAAGCATGGAGACGTGGTCAAGAGGTTCAATTGTTCAGGCAAAAGCTCAGAATGGGGAAGAAATGTGATCTAAT
This sequence comes from Mobula hypostoma, assembly GCF_963921235.1. Lineage (NCBI taxonomy): Eukaryota > Metazoa > Chordata > Chondrichthyes > Myliobatiformes > Myliobatidae > Mobula > Mobula hypostoma. The sequence goes on from NC_086104.1 coordinate 25,450,758, forward strand.
TGATGTTGATTGTGGAATAAGACCATAAGATATAGGAGCAGAATTAGGCCATTTGGCCCATCTAGTCTGCTCCACCATTTAATCATGTCTGATCCAATTTACCCCACAGCCCCAATCTCCTGCCTTCTCCCCGTATCCCTTCATGTCCTGACCTATCAAAAATCTATCAACCTCTGCCTTAAAATACACATAAAGATTTGGCATCCACTCTCTGGCTAAAGAAATTCCTCCTCAGGCTGGGTCCTCTGGTCTTAGACTCTCCCACCATAGGAAATATCCTCTCTAACAAGGCCTTCCACCATTCGATAGGTTTCAATGAGGTTACCCCTCATTCTTATGAATTCTTATGAATATAGACCCAGAGCCATCAAACTCTTCATATGACAAACTGTTCAATCCTGGAATCATTTTTGTGAGCTTCTTTTGAACCTTCTCCAGTTTCAGCACATCTTTTCTAAGATAAGGAGCCGAAAACTGCTCACAATACTCCAAATGAGGCCTCAGCAGTGTTTTATAAAGTCTCAACATTACGTCCTTGCTTTTATATTCCAGTCTTCTTGAAATGAATGCTAACATTGCATTTGACTTCTTCATCACAGACTTAACCTGCCAATTAACCTGGTATATCCCTGATAGGTCAGGGAATCCTGCACAAGGACTTTCAAGTCCCTTTGCACCTCAGTTAATAGCCAACCCTTTCATCTATCAAAGTGCATGATCATAAACTTCCCAAGACTGTATTCCATCTACTATTTCTTTACCCATTCTCCAAATCTGTCTAAATCCTTCTGTAGCTTCTCTACTTCACATAGTAGCAACTCAAAACACAAAAGGATGTGTACAAAAAGGACGGGTTGCACTTGAATACCAGAGGGACCAATATCCTGGCAGGGAGATTTGCTAAGGCTGTTGGGGAGAGTTTAAACTAGAATTGTTGGGGGTTGGGAACGGAACTGATGAGACTGGGGAAAAGGAGGTTGGCTCACAAATAGAGAAAGCTTGTAGACAGTGCGAAAAGGAGGATAGGCAGGTGGTAGAGAAGGGACGCGCTCAGACCGAAGATTTGAGATGCGTCTATTTTAACACAAGGAGTGTTGTGAACAAAGCGGATGAGCTTAGAGCGTGGATCAATACTTGAAGGTATGATGTGGTGGCCAGTACAGAGACTTGGATGGCTCAGGGACAGGAATGGTTACATCAAGTGCTGGGTTTTAGATGTTTCAGAAAGGACAGGGAGGGAGGCAAAAGAGGGTGGGGCATGGCACTGTTGAACAGAGATAGCGTCATGGCTGCAGAAAAGGTGGACGCCATGGAGGGATTGTCTACGGAGTCTCTGTGGGTGGCGGTTAGGAACAGGAAGGAGTCAATAACTTTACTGGGTGTTTTTTATAGGCCGCCCAATAGTAACAGGGATATCGAGGAGCAGATAGGAAAACAGATCCTGGAAATGTGTAATAATGACAGAGTTGTCGTGATGGGAGATTTTAATTTCCCAAATATTGATTGGCATCTCCCTACAGCAAGGGGTTTAGATGGGGTGGAGTTCGTTAGGTGTGTTCAGGAAGGTTTCTCGACACAATATGTAGATAAGCCTACAAGAGGAGAGGCTGTACTTGATTTGGTATTGGAAAATGAACCTGGTCAGGTGTCAGATCTCTCAGTGGGAGAGCATTTTGGAGATAATGATCATAATTCTATTACAATAGCATTGGAGAGAGATAGGAACAGACAAGTTAGAAAAGCGTTTAATTGGAGTAAGGGGAATTATGAGGATATTACACAGGAAATAGGAAGTTTAAATTGGAAACAGATGTTCTCAGGAAAAAGTACGGAAGAAATGCGGCAAATGTTCAGGGGATATTTGGAGTTTTGCATAGGTACGTTCCAATGAGACAGGGAAGTTATGGTCAGGTACAGGAACCGTGGTGTACAAGGGCTGTAATAAATCTAGTCAAGAAGAAAAGAAAAGCTTACAAGAGGTTCAGAAAGCTCAGTAATATTAGAGATCTAGAAGATGATAAGGCTGATAGGAAGGAGCTTAAGAAGGAAATTAGGAAGGCCAGAAGGGGCCATGAGAAGGCCTTGGCAGGCAGGATTAAGGAAAACCCCAAGGCATTCTACAAGTATGTGAAGAGCAAGAGGATACGACGTGAAAGAATAGGACCTATCAAGTGTGACAGTGGAAAAATATGTGTGGAACTGGAGGAAATAGCAGAGGTACTTCATGAATACTTTACTTCAATATTCACTATGGAAAAGGATCTTGGTGATTGTAGTGATGACTTGCAGCAGACCGAAAAGCCTGAGCATGTAGATAGTAAGAAAGAGGATGTGCTGGAGCTTTTGGAAAACATCAAGTTGGATAAGTCACCGGAACCATATGAGATGTACCCCAGGCTACTGTGGGAGACGAGGGCGGAGATTGCTGAGCCTCTGGCGATGATCTTTGCATCATCAATGGGGATGGGAGAGGTTCCGGAGGATTGGAGGGTTGTGGATGTTGTTCCTTTATGCAAGAAAGGGAATAGAGATAGCCCAGGAAATTATTGACCAGTGAGTCTTACCTCAGTGGTTGGTAAGTTGATGGAGAAGATCTTGAGAGGCAGGATTTATGAACATTTGAAGAGGTATAATATGATTAGGAATAGTCAGCATGGCTTTGTCAAGGGCAGGTGGTGCCTTGCCAGCCTGATAGAATTTTTTGAGAATGTGATTAAACATATTGATGAAGGAAGAGCAGTAGATGTAGTGTATATGGATTTCAGCAAGGCATTTGATAAGGTACCCCATGCAAGGCTTATTGAGAAAGTAAGGAGGCATGGGATCCAAGGGAACATTGCTTTGTGGTTCCAGAACTGGCTTGCCCACAGAAGGCAAAGAATGGTTGTAGACGGGTCATATTCTGCATGGAGGTTGGTCACCAGTGCAGTGCCTCAGGGATCTGTTCTGGGACACTTACTCTGTATTGTGCTGTAGGTTTTCTATGTTTCTAAAAGTATTCAGACCTAGACAAGTAGTTCATTTGTTGTTCAGGCTAAACATCAAAATGGGGAAGAAATATGTTTCTAAGAGTCCTTGACTTTAGAATGATTGCTGGTACTTGGCAGAATGGCTTAAGTATCTCAGAAACTGCTGATGTCCTGGGAGTTTCACACACAAGTGTTGCTATAGTTTACAGAGAGTGGTGCAAAAGCAAAGAAAAAAACATCCTGAGAGCTGCAGTACTGTGGATGAAAATGACTTGTTAATGAGAGAAGTCAGAAGAGACTGGTTCGTGCCGACAGGAAGGCAAGAGTAACTCAAATAACCATGCGTTACAACAGTGGTGTGCAGAGGAGCATCTCTGAAAACACAACACCTCAAATACTGAAGTGGATAGGGTACAGCCACGGAAGACCATGAGCATGCACACAGCAGCCATCTCATTAGATACAGGAATAAAGTAGTCACAGTTTACAGAGCATGTAACTTTGCTAGAATTACAATTGTTCCTATAATACACATTACACACACATTACTTTGCAACTGCTAAGCACCATCTTAGTCCTGTATCAGAAAGGAAAGGATTATTATCCCTCAATATCTGGAGTTATCTGACTGTGTAAATGCACTGGAAGCAGGTCCCATGCAAGACCTAATCTCTGAAAACATGATGCATTGCTGAGGTGAATGAATAACCCATGCAAATTGAAAAACATGCAGTAAAAAGTTAATTGTTTTTGTTTGCAATATTGAATAATTTAATTATACATTTAGAGTGTAATTTTTATTTCATGGTGTATTCTATTTTTGCGATTTATTTATTTTCAATGTGGAGATAAAGTGAAGGGGAGGGTGATTGCAAACACTGAGAACTGAGCTCTTTTGCAAAGTTGACCATCATTGTTACCATTGGGAAGGAGGTACAAAAGCCCGGAGGCACACACGCACAATGATTCAGGAACAGCTTCTTCCCCTCCGCCATCCGATTTCTGAACGGACATTGAACCCATGAACACTATCTCACTACATTTTTTCTTTCTGATTTTTTGAACTACTTATTTTAACTTAATCATTTGATAGGCACATATTTACTTACTGTAATTCAGTTTTTTTCCTCTATATTTATTTATCATGTATTTCATTGTAGTGCTGCCATAAAGTTCGCAAATTTCACACGCCAATCCCAGTGATATTAATTCTGATTCTGGTAGAACAGATGCTGTAGCTCTCCAGGCTGCTCTGCAGGGACCATGAAAAGCACAACAGAGCAGGTGCCACAATCCTGCTGTGTGCTGCAAAAGCTCACCATTGAGAGAACGCAGATGAACTGGGATGTCGTGACACAGACAGTGGTGATACTGCACTTGGAGAATGTGTGCAGTTCTTGTCACTATACAATAGGAACTATGTGATTGAGTAATAGGAGTCACAGAAAAGATTGATAGAATGTTGTCAAACTGGAAGGTTTGAGTTACAAAGAATGACTGAATAGGCTACAACCATTTTCCCTGGAGCAAAGGAGGGTGACGGAGACTTCAAAAAAGATTTATGAAATCATACGAGAGATGGTCACAGTTGTTTCCCAGAGTACGTTATAAGGTAACATAATTGGTGGAAACGTACATAATTCACAACCACCGACACTGAGTGGGGTTTCACTTTACTCTGACGTGATGATGTAATTATGTAAAGGACTTCTAGCACACTTAGTGTTCAGTTTTATTTTGGTGTTAAATAAATGAGTTGCTACGGTTTTTCTCCTGAACAAAAACGGTTCCGTCGTTTTATTTGTGAAAACCTGCACTGATGACCCCAATGCTCTAGGACGATTCCAGAGTTATTGAAAATGTCAGCCAACACAGTCGCAATGAAACTGCCAGAATTTTGGGAGCAAAATGCCATTAATTGGTTTGTACAAGTTGAGGCCCAATTCATGTTTCAAGAAATCTCCGCCGACAACACCAAATATTTCTATGTGGTAGCGTCACTCAGTAACTCCATTCTGCGAGAGTGGTGAGCCTACTAGAATAATTGCCTGAACACGATAAATAACCAATCGCTGAAAATCCTCCTTTGACAGACTTTTGGACTATCGGAGATTGAGTGTGCCAAACAGATGCCCTCTTTGCTCGGCCTCGATGATGCTAGACCTTTGGAGCTAATGGACCACATACTGTCTTTCCTGGGAAATCACCATCCCTGTTTCATTTCTAAAGAACTTTCATGCAGTAAATGCCCGATCAATTTCACATAGCCCTCACTATTTCACCTGTGAAGGACTATAGGGAGCTTGCTAAAACGGCTCCTAAAACATCAGCACCTGGGTGGCACAAATGGGCACGCCATCTGATATTTCTTCTGACAGTGGTCCCCAATTCATTTCAGACCTCTGGGCTGGGATGGCACAGAACCTCGGCATTATGCAGCTCTGAGGGCTTCCCTGACCAATGAGTGATAGCATGATCGTCTCTTGTAGGTCCTGCTGGGCCTCAGAACAGCTCCAAAAGATGTCCTGCAGTCATCCGTGGCTGAGTTGGTATATAAGCAGCTGTTATGAGTGCCAGGTGGTTTCATTCCTGATGCCATGACCACCCGGTTGCCATCTCAACAGTGTTCCACCCTCCTTGGTAAATTCAATTCCTATTCACCTGTTCCTACATCCCATCGCGGTGTACAGCACTCTTGGGTTCCTGTTGACCTGCATTCCATCTTGTTTGTTTCGTCTGCCAAGATACACACCAACATCCTCTTAGGCCCTCTTATGATGGACCGTTCCAGATTTTGGAACAGGGAGGAAAGAACTTTAGATAAGAGGAGTAAACCTGAACATATTTCAGTAGATCGCCTTAAACCAGCCCACCAAGTTTTGGAGGATTCCACTACCACGCCCCTGGTATCACCATGAGCGGGTCAACACACCTCTGGATGAGCCAGAGGTACCTGCTGTTCCTCCACCTGTGGAACACAGGATCCAAGCCCTGCAACAGGCTTTAGTGTGGGGTAATACACTGACATTGAGGTGGGGTTTCACTTTAAGAGGCTGGTCTGACGTGACGATGTAATTATGTAAAGGACTTTTAGCTTACTTAGCGTTCAGTCTTTTTTGGTGCTCAATAAATGAGTACCTACAAGTGACTCCTAAACTAGAGGGCACAGGTTTAGGATGAGAGGGGAATATTTTAAAGGATGCACAAGGGGTGATTGTAATGTATGGATCTATTTCTTTCAGAGCAATGACCCCCGTCCGTTAGCACTAGGTATTGATCTGTTGTCTGCACATGCACATTGTTCTCTCTCTCTCTCTCTCTCTCTCTCTCTATCTCTCTATCTCTCTCTCTTCCCCCTCCCCCCCGCAATGTGAATACACCAGTTAAAGCTATTTCCCATGTGCATGCTGTTATTTAATTGATATGTAGTTGTGCCCAGTCACAACAAACTGGCGACGAGTACAAACATGACTGTCAGGAAATGTCACAAACTGCACCGACAGTTACAGGATCAAACAGCATGAGATGGCCTTCACACACGCCGACAAACACATGAGTACTGTGAAAGATGCGCTGAAATTGAAGTTATAATAATGTGGTGATGGCTTCAATCAGGAAAGTTGACGAATTTGACAGTGATAATGAAGACTGGGAGTTCTGTATTGAGGGGGTTGAACTGTATTACAACGCAAGCAAAGTAGAGCGCCAGCAGTTTTCAGATATGAATGGTTGAGAAAAATGCCACTAGACTGGTACTCTATCAAAGTTCTCAGTGTAACATCAACAAACAATGGCAGCACTAACCAGAGACTATCACAGCTGCTTAATGCTAATTAGAAGGTGTTTGAGAAGGGTATTGGTAAACTCAAAGGCGTGAAGGTCAGAATGGAACTGGATGAAACAGCAATACCAAGATTCCATAAAGTGTGTCCAGTGCCTTACACACTATGTCCTAAAGTGTCTGCTGAACTGCAGAGCATAGCGAACGTCTAGAATTCTCTCCAAGGTTGAATGGAGCAATTGGGCCATTGTCCTGATGATCAAGAAAGCAAAGGCCAGAGCTGTTTGTATATGTAGGGATTTCAAGCTGAGCATCCACCCAGTGCTGCGTACTGTGCAGTATCCCCTGCCACGAATATAAGATACTTTTGCATCTTTGGCAGGCGGGGAGAGGTTTTCAAAGATTGACTTGTCACAAGCCTATCTGCAAATGGAGTTCCTCACAATCAACACTCACAAGGGACTGTGCCAGGATAATCATCTCATCTTTGGTGTGGCATCAGCTCCAGCAATTTGGCAAAGAGCAATGCTCCAAAATATCCCAGGAACCCAATGTCAGAATCAGAATCAGAATCAGGTTTATTATCACTGGCATGTGACATGAAATTTGTTAACTTAGCAGCAGCAGTTCAATGCAATACATAATATGGAAGAGAAAAAAAATAATAAATTTAATTTTAAAATAATAAATAAATAAATTACAGTATACATATTGAATGCATTAAACAACGTGCTAAAATAGAAGTACTGTATATTAAAAAAAGTATACTGTATATTAAAAAATCCTTCATAACATCATTGTAACTGCCGAGAATGATGACGAGCACCTCCAGAACCTTGTTTAGGTGCTTACTGGACTGAGTGAATACGGTCTGCGCACAAAGAGAGGGGAATGTGAGTTTTTCAAGAATTAAATCTCATTTGTGGACACGTCATTGACAAGCATGGCTTACATAAGTCACAGGAGAAGATTAGAGCAGTGCTGCAGGCCCCCAAACAGGAAAATATGTTATAACTCAGCTTATACTTGGGCCTTGTAAACTACTACCACTGGTTTCTCCCGAACATTGCTACAGTGCTGCACCCATTGAGCGCACTGTTACAGACAGGAGTAAAGCGGAAATGGTCAGAAGGATGTGAAAAGGGCCGAATGGCCTACTCCCACACCTATTGCATATTGTCTATTGAAAAAGCATTCAAGGAAACACAGAGACTAATAACACCTGATGAACTGCTCACCCATTATGACCCATCCTTGCCCTTCAGACTGGCATATGATGCATCTCCTTATTACATTGAAGCCGTTTTGCCACACACTTTGAAAGATGAATCTGAACACCCGATTGCATTTGCTTCAAGATCACTGACGAGAGCAGAACACTACTCGGCACAGATCGACTGAGTGGCTGTTAGTCTAGTATGGGGAATAAAGAAGTTCCACCACTACCTCTATGAGCAGAAGTTTACTCTAGTCATAGATCACCAGGCCCTGGTGTCCATTTTCACTCCCAGGAAGGGAATTCTAGTGATGACTGTCACCTAGTTACAATGTTGGGCACTATTCCTAGGAGCCTATCCTTATGACATGGAGTTCAAGGGTACCAAACAACACAGCAATGGTGATGGTTTGCCACGTCTTCCACTATTGGCAACTGAAGAAGAAAATTCTTCTACTGTGACCCAGCAGAAGTGTTCTACACTGCATTGGTGGACCAGTTGCTGGTAACAAATTCTGAAATACAAAGGAAAACAAGGAATGATCCGAAATTGTCAAAAGTCTTTGAAATCACCATGCAAGGATAGCAGGCTCATGGAAACTGTATGCTTGCAGAGTTCTCAGCAAGACAAAACGAAGTGTCAGTATGTCAAAGCATGCTGACGTGTGGATCTCGTGTTGTGGGTCCATCTAAACTGCACATCAGAGTGTTGTAAAATCTGCATGAAGGACACCTGGGTACAGTCAAGATGAAGAGACTCGCCTGGAGCTAAGTGTGGTGGCTGGAAATAGATAGATTGAAGGCTTGGCCAAAAGCTGTTCAGGATGTCAAAAAGCTCAACATGGACCCCTACAGGCACCGTTACACCCGTGGTCATGAATTCTGACTATTCATGAAGAAAAATGCCATCAGTCATTTCAAGTCAGCTCCTCACCACCCAGCAATGAATGGGTTGGCTGAAAGGTTTATCCAAACCTTCAAAAAGTCCATTAAACTGATGGACAAAGAGGACATTTCTCTTCAGCACAAGGTGAACAACTTCCTTTTTGTGTGTCGGGACTCTGTTCATGCAACAACAAATCAAATGCCTGCAGTGCTGTTCATGAGCAGAAATCTGAAATCTCACATAGAGCTCCTGAAACCAGATTTACAGAGGGAAGTGCTCAATAAACAGGTCAGCCATTTGCTAAGTGAAGCAGCAAGGAGCTTCAACAGGAAGTCCTACCGCGTGATTACTGAGAAGACAAGTGGACAGCCAGTAGGATAGCTACAACAACTGATGTACACAATGGCTGTTGGAGATCATAATGGAGGCGGCACGTAGACCAGATACTGGATGCTCAATCGAAGAACACACCTGAGTCGACTGCATCCAACAAGACGGACACGTCCAGACTTACCTCTCAGTGATGTCACTGACAACAGCGTGACACCGGAAATCAAGAACATTGTCTTAGAAAAGACACTGACCAAACCTGGTGCCACTCCACAGGTCCAGAGGCACTATCTTGAAAGAAACAGAGCAGCGCCCAAAAGACTGAACCTTTAGAACTGTGAAGTTGTTACGGACTGTTATTGTGAAAGCATGTAGATTTGGAATATGGGTTTATGAAAGGGAAATTGAATGTTTTGTATATACACAGTCTATGTTACTATATAATAATCTAAAGGAGGAGGAAGTGTATTGTTTGCATCTATTTCTTTTAGAGCAATGACTCCCTCTCCCACCCGCAAACTGTTATTTGCACATGCACTGTTGCATGCATATTGTTCTCTCTCTCGATACAAAATGAAAACAGTTAAAACCATCTCCTGTGTGTGTGCTTTTATTTAGTTGATACGTAATTGGTACACAACAGTAATTTTTTCAGACAGTCGGTTAGAAATGTTGAGCAAGCTGCCAGAGTAAATGGCAGTAAACACAGGTACAATTACAACTGGTAAAAGGCATTTGCACAGGTTCAGGAACAGGCATGTTTTATAGGGATGCAGAACAAATGCAGGTAGATAAACTAGCCTAGGCACACATCTTATGAGCATGGACAATTTGGGTTGAAGGGCTTGTTCCTGTGAACAAATACGAAGGAGCTGAAAAACGAGACGTGTCAATCAAAATTGGACTTTTCAGCCCAAGCTGTCAATAAAGAAAACAGAAGTGAGATGCAAATAAACCCCCAGCTACTTCCCCATTCAATAACAGTCAGACAGCTTATACTTCCTGCTGTCATAGAATCTAACTGGGCCTCGGTATGCATTGTGCAAAAACAAAACATACCGTGGCATTCAAGTTGTGCAGTGCATTCACAAGTAAAGTCAATCCATATTACAGATATGAGTCATCCAATTTCCCTTACTTCTTTCTTTAGTTCGTTGCCCATTGTCCTTATGTTTTGGCATCTCAGTGCCTGTGACATGGCTGATGAAATATCGTGCACTTCGAAAAGGGTCGAGTGAGGTTCCAGATAGTCCTGGAATCTGAGTGTCTCTGAAATAAAATGACATAAGTTTGGAAATATTCAACAGATCTTTGAGGAATAAGGCAGAGGTAATGTTTCAAGTAATAGCCTTTCAATAGAAATAGAAGTGTGGTGGAAGATGGAAAAGCCAATGGGAACTAAAGTGAGTTAGGGTAGAGAGCAGAAGAAATTGAATTACAGGTGGGATGATGGTGCGATGTGGAAATCATTGGTTGATGGGATAGGAAAAGAGGCAAAAGGTTCATGCCAGTAAGGTGAAAATGAGAACGATGTGTACCTAATGCTGCTGAGTTCCACAGTGATTGAATCCTGAAGATTGGAACATGCCTATTTGGAAGATAATTTTATGGGAACAATGTTGGAGGTTGCAAGAAGAGCAATCAAAATGGGAATGAAATGACTGATTTTGAGTTTCCAGTTGCCTTTAAATGACAGTAAGGTCATGCTGTAGTTGAAGAAGACACTGTTGAGGCTTGTGTTTAGTCTTAGTCAGTGTGTTATATGGAAATATTGTGTTTAGTTTGTTATGTTATGGGAAAGATGATATTAAACTTGAAAGAACCCAAAAGAAGATTACAAGGATGTTACCAGGACTTGAGGGACCAAGTTATAAGGAGAGATAGGTTAGGACTTTACTCCTTGAAGAGCAAAAGACTGAGAGATGACCTTATAGAGGTGTATAAAATCTTGAGGGCCATAGGTCATGTATTCCATCTTCTTCCCAGGGTAAGGGAATTCAGTGCTATAGGTATAGGTTTAAGATTTGATAGGGAAAGCTTTACAGGAGACCAAGTTTTTCCTGCAGAGGATGATGGGTACTTGGAATGTGCTGGGACAGGATGTGGTCATGTCAGGTACAGTAACAACTTTGAAAAGGCAGTTGGACTGGGACATAGACTGGAAAGTTTTAGAACGTTATGGGCCAAAAGCTGGCAAATGGGACTAACTTGGATGGGCATCTTGGCTGGCATAAACCAGCTGGCTGAGATGCCTGTTTCCATGCTATGACCCCACCTGGAATCTCAGACTGATCTAAAGAAAAATCCGCAAATCAGTTTTCTAATCGGTGTTTGGTCTCCCCATTGCAAAGGAGATTAAATGTCAAGCAATGAACATAGGATACAATTTTTTTAATAAAGTAGAATAGCTATATCACATGGAAAGTGGGGCTCTGTGTGATGGGCAGAAAGGAGAAGAATCCTATCTCCTGTGATTACACAGAGAAGAAGCATCAGAAAGGGGAGGTTTGCTGTTGGTAGTTGAGGGGCATATGAGTGCAGTCAGGAGAGAATGGTCCAGTTGGGTGTTGGTGGATGCTTCAGCATGATGTATCAAAAATGTTGGAGGACGATCCATTGAACATGAAGGCTGATGGGATGGAAGATGACCGGGAGGAAGACTTGTGACGGATGGTATAGAGGCGCTCGATGAAGCGGCCCCCCAATTTACGACGATCTCACCAATGCTGGACACCATTGACGACCCCAGCACATTCGCAGGTGAGGTGTTGGCTCACCTGGAAGGACAGTTTGGCAACCTGAATGGAGGTGAGGTAAGAGGTGTATGGGCAGGTGTATGCTGCTGCATTTCTCCAGAGTTCCATCTGTGTTACTTTAGATTTCCAGCACCTGCAGACTCTCTGGTGCTTGTGATTAGCTACATTGTTAGCTCCAGTGCGGTGTAAAGGACTAGAGTATGTAAGAAGATTGATAGGGTAAGCAACAGGTCACTTCGGAGATGCAGAGATGTTCATACAAGCAAAATATGGAGTAGCTTCTAGAGATGGACCAGCTGGGAACGTTCTGAGCCAGTTTGGGTGATTGTAAGTCAATGGTTTATACAGTAAGTTCTGAAAGCCTTTATTAGGTTTAAGCTTATGCTGGGTTTACGCCACATTCTGTTGTTGACTCTGTTACTTGGAGGTGGAGAGATGTTGTCGTCATGTCTTTATTTGTGGCAGATCCTTTACCTTTCCTGGGAGTATACACCTGTTACAGCCCTAAATACAAAAACCTTCTTTACACAACTGAGTAATATTGACAGAAATACTGTTAGATTGTTCATGTACTTGAAGCCCTGCCAAAGTTGATTGCAATGTCAATGTTCCACTGCATTGAGAATCAGCACCTGATTATATTGACTGGCGTACAAATGGGTTTGTGCTTTTTGTCTTTGGCTAACAGTGATTTCTTACCCTCCTAATCACTTCCCCCAAAGCAGCGAGGGATCTCAGACTCCTAAAGTCATTACAGAAGACTATTCCTTCATCATGTCTTGCTGCTGAGCAATCAAATCAGCCCCACAACCCTATCACAAACAAGAGAAAATCTGCAGATGCTGGAAATGCAAGCTACACACAAAATGCTGGGAGGAACAGCAGACCAGGCAGCATCTAGGAAAAGATTCGGCCCAAAATATCAAATGTACTCTTTTCCTAGATACTGCCTAGCCTGCTGAGTTCCTCCAGCATTTTGTGCATGTAGCCCCACAACCCTGCCCTTTGCCCATCACTCTCTGCAAGTTATTTTCTCTCATTGCTTATTTAATTTCTTCTTGAAATCATGGATCGAGTTGTTCCAATGATTTTTATACACACTGAGTAGATCTTAGGCACAATCAGTATTAAAAAAACAGTTTATCCTCAATATCCCTGCCCCTTTTGACCATTATTTTGTAGCTATGCCCACATAGCACATCCTCTTGAATCACGTCCGAATGGAACTGGATTTTTGCCAATTACTCTAAGCCACTCTTTCTGAACTGTTTCCAGCACATTAACATCCTTCCTTAAATAAGGAAAGCAATGCTGTGCACATTAGTCCAGAAGTGGTCTCACTAATGCTCTAATTTACTCAACTATCAGCTCTTTGCATCTGCAGTCAATTCCCTTAGCAATATGTTTGTGTTCCACATTAGTTGCAATATGTACTTACTAACCATTTGTAATCATGCACTAAAACAAACAGATTCCATTTTAACTCAGAGCTGCGCAGTCCCTCACATTTTGCCATTGAATCATAAAGTTGTACATCATAGAAACAAGCCATTGGATCCACAGCCTCTATTCTAAACATCATGCCGATCTATGCTAATCCCACTTTCCTGCATTAATTCCATATGCTTCCATGTATTGCTCATTCAAGTACCTGTCCAGGTACTTTGTAAAATCTTATTACTATTCCTCCCTCCATTATCACATTTGGAAGCTCATACCAGAAACCAAATACTCTCTGTGTAAAAGATTTGACTTTCAGATCCCCGGTAAATTTAGCCCTTACCACTTAAACTGATGTCCTTTACTTTTATACATCGCTAGCATGGGAAAAAGTCTCTGTTCTATCTACACAATGCATAATTTTATGTACTGCCATCATGTCACTTCTCAGACTCCCTAGCTCTTAGGAAAAAAGACTCAGCCAATCAAATTTATCCTTATAAGTTGTGTCCTCCAAATTAGACGATATCTTTCTGAATCTTTTCTGCACCTCCTCTAGCTTAATCAGATCTTTCCTTTAGTGTGGGGCCCAGAACCACACACATTACTTGAACTGTGGCCTAACTACCGTTTGGTGCAACTGTAACATGATATGCCAAATCTTCTACTCCATGCCCTGTCCAGTGAAGGCAAACATGTCATCGAGCGCAATAGGTCAATGGCAGACACAATTTCAATAGCTCTCCACATGGCTTTAGTCCACCTGGACAACCCGAACACCTATGTCAGGATGCTGTACATCGACTGTAGCTCAGCATTTAGTACCATCATTCCCACAATCCTGATTGAGAAATTGCAGAACCTGGGCCTCTGTACCTCCCTCTGCAATTGGATCCTCAGCTTCCTAACCGGAAGACCACAATATGTGCAGATTGGTGTTAACATATCTTCCTCGCTGATGATCAACACTGGCAGACCTCAGGGGTGTGTTCATAGCCTACTGCTCTACTCTCTATATACACATGACTGTGTAGCTAGGCATAGCTCAAATACCATCTATAAATTTGCTGATCATACAACCATTGTTTGTAGAATCTCAGGTGGTGACGAGGGAGTGTACAGGAGTGAGATATGTCAACTCGTGGAGTAGTGCCTCAGCAAAAATTTGGCACTCAACGTCAGTAAAATGAAAGAGCTGACTGTGGACTTCAGGAAGGGTAAGACGAAGGAACACATACCAATCCTCATAGAAGAATCAGAAGTGGAGAGAGTGAACAGTTTCAAGCTCCTGGGTGTCAAGATCTCAGAGGATCTAACCTGGTCCCAACATATCGATGTAGTTATAAAAAAGGCGAGACAGCAGCTATAATTCATTAGGAATTTGAATAGATTTGGTATGTCAACAAATACACTCAAAAACTTCTATAGATGTACCGTGGAGAGCATTCTGACAGGCTGCATCACTGCCTCGTATTGGGGGAGGGGGCTACTGCACAGGACTGAAAGAAGCTGCAGAATGTTGTAAATCTAGTCGGCTCCATCTTGGGTATGAGCCTACAAAGTACCCAGGACATCTTCAGGGAGCGGTGTCTCAGAAAGGCAGTGTCCATTATTAAGGATCTCCAGCACCCAGGGCATGCCCTTTTCTCACTGTTACCATCAGGTAGGAGGTACAGAAGCCTGAAGGCACACACTCAGTGATTCAGTAACAGCTTCTTCCCCTCTGCCATCCGATTCCTAAATGGACATTGAACCCGTGAATACTACCTCACTTTTTTAATATATTATTTGTTTCTTGCTTGTTTTTTTTATCTATTCAATATACATATACTGTAATTGATTTACTTATTTATTTTTTTTAATTTCATTTATCTTTTTTTCCTATATTATATATATTGCACTGAACTGCTGCTGCTAAGTTAACAAATTTCACGTCACACGCCGGTGATAATAAACCTGATTCTGATTCTGATTCATTTTGTCAACATTGATGAATATGTGAGATCGGTGACTGGTGACATAGGAAACTGCATTCAGAATGTCACCGTGATTAACCAATGCACTGCCAGGGCAAACCCGAAACCATGGCTGCCTGCAGAGGTTCATACACTGCTCAGGAAGCGGGACGCTACCTTCCGATCAGGGGATGGGATGACTTGAAGGTCAGCTGGAGCTGCACACTTACATGCTATCAGGGATGCAACGCATGAGTAGGCACAAAAAATCCACAGACACCTTTGTGATACCAGGGACACGTGGCACATGTGACAAGGTATACAGACCATAACCGTTTACAAGTCCACCCTGCGTATCAATGTCAGTGACGCCTCCCGTCCTGATAGGCTGAATGGTTTCTATGCAAGATTTAACCAACTGAATAATGTGACATCGAGGAAAGCCCCCGCTCTTCCTGAGGAACAGGCACCCTGTCTGGCCACAACCAAGGTGAGGAGGATCCGAGCCAGGGAAACCCACACAAAGTTGCAGGGCTGAACTACATTCCTGGTCCAGGGCTGACGGATTGTGTGGCCCAGCTAACAGAGGTCTTAACAGACATCTTTAATATCTCCCTGAAACAGTCTGCTGTCCCTGCAAGCTTCAAGGCAGCCACCATCATTTCTATGCTCAAGAGAGTGAAGCCTGAATGATTGTCACTCAGTGGCACTGACCCCAACAGCCTTGAAGTGCTTAGAGCAGCTGCTAATGGATCGTCTAAAATCCCACCTACTTTGGACTGTTTCCAGTTCACCTTCTGCTCAAACTGCTCCACTGATTATGCCATAGCCTTGGCCCTCCACTCTATCTGTCCCACCTAGAAAACAATGCCTCATATGCCAGGATGTTGCTCATTGACTTCAGCTCGATGTTTAACGTGATTACCCCTCAGAGGCTGGAGGGTAAACTGTCCTCGTTGAGACTCAACACCCCTTTCTGTACCTGGATCATGGACTTCTTGACGGAAAGACTCCAGTCAGTCGGATTTGACAGCAACTTCTCAAACTCTGTCTCACTGACAAATCAACAGTGATTAGCCTCATCAACAACAGTGATGAGTCAGCATGCTGACAGAAGGTAGAGCGGCTTGGTAAATGGTGTGGGAAAAGCAACCTTAATCCCAGCATTATTGTGCTGCTTTATGAGTGCACTGTGTTCTGGAGGACTGTTGTTTTATTTGGTTCTATGTATGTACATACAGGTGACAACAAGCCTGAACATAAATTTGCCTCATTTCCCTTCCTGTCTACTTGTATGTGACTTTCAGGAAACCATGCATTTGTATCTCTAAGGACTCTCGTCCAACAGCACTTCCCAAGGTCCTGCCACTCACCATGTATGATTTGCCTTAGCTTGCCTTCACAAAATACATCACTTTGCACTTGTCTGAGTTAAATTCCATCTGTTGTTTCCTTGCCCACTTCTGCAGTTCATCAATATTCTGTTGTAATTTTAGACAACGTTTTTCCACTAAACACTATACCTTCAATCTTGGTGTCATTTGCAAAGTTATTGATCATGGCATCTAGATTTCCATCCAAATCATTAATATATGATAATGCATACCATTTAGACAACGTGTTCTTTGGTTTTATTTCTCATGGGCAAAATGGAGAATTTCACATTTCCCACTTTATAATCGTATGCCCGATTTTTACACAATCAGAAAAACAAAAACTGAACATTTTGGGATTTCCATAAATGTGCCTGTAGTTTTAATTAATTCAGTAATCACAAAGAAAACTACGTGGACAATATTAATGTTGGCAATATTTCTACCAACATTAATCATAATTATAGCAGATGATATCTGCAATGATTATTATATCCTGGGACACATTTATATATTTAATATCATATAGATCTGTTGTGCTGCAAAATAAAGGCACAGAGTGGTACCATAGCCCATACAGAAAAATATACTTCTGACAATCAATATTCATTTTAAGCTATGGTGTTAGACTAATGAAGCTGGGCTGTTTCTGCTTAGAATGAAGAACATTGGTAAGTGATTTCATGGAGGTCCGCAAGATCACAAAACCTTTAGATGGAGTAAACGGGGAGAATTTATGATAGCAATGTTTAAGAAACAATTAGCCACATGAACTGGAAGTAATGAAGAGATATGGAGCATGCACATGCAGATGGGTTTTATTTAGGATGGCATCATTGCTGGTGAAGACATGAGCTTGTTTCTATGCTGTACTGTTCTTTTGTTTATGTTTTACCTCTTGTTCTATCAGCTTTTATTCAAAGACCTTCCTACCATCCTTTTCCTTTGTCCTTCTTTCTGAAACGTCAATATGCCTGAGTATTTAGTTCCCTGCTTTGATCATCTTGCAATTATTTCTCTATGATGACTATTAGATAATAACAATTCATTTCTATTTGTTCCGTCAAATTATCAATCTTTTAATGAATGCTCTGTGCTTTTGCATTCTTGTGATTAAGAATCATTTAATTTTGTCTTGTTTTTTTAGAATCAATGACAATCCACACATAAGTAAAAACTGACTAATGGTCAATATGCAAAAGAAGACTAACAGTGCAAATAGAAATAATTAATTATATAACTAATTGGTTGATTGATTGATTAATACTGAGAACATAAATAGTAGACTCCTTGAAAGTGAGTTCATAAGCTGTGGAATTTGTTTAGAGTTGCGTCGAGTGAAGTTATCAACACTGGTTTGGGAGTCTGATGTTATAACTGTTCCTTAACTTGTTGGTGTGGGACCTAAGGCTCCTGCACCTCCTTCTTGACAGCGGCATGAAAAGAGAGTGTGGCCTTGATGGCAGGGGTCCTTGGTTCATTGACTACAGCTCAACATTCAACACTATCATCTCCTCAGAACTAAGCACCAAGCTCCAAGTCCTAGCCTAGGCTTTGAGTTCTCAAGAAACCAGTATGGACTTAAAAGCTCACCTGAGCTCTTTCTGTGCATTTATTATTCTCTGATTCTCAAAATCATAAGGGATTCTCTTATGCAACATCAATTGTGACATAACTCTTCCTTTGTACTGTTCGTAATAGTTCTCTGGAAGATGGGTCATCAACATTTAACTTTAAACCATCCGAGCTGACACAATGGCATTAAAAATCACGAGCCTGACAGCAAATAAAGCTGTGTCAACAGACAGGGCTGTGATATCTGTTCCCTCACAAGTGAAGCAAGTGTGGTTGCAGTTTATATGCAATGGGCAGAAAAAAAGCAAGAATTGCAATTATTTATATCACAAACTTAAAGCCATTTTTAACATGCCTTGAACTCTCACCTCTTTCCACTGCGCACAGCGCTGATTTCAGACTTTTACAAATATAACCGTTTCTCCTTATGTCAGAGGTAGAGAACAGAATGAGAAGGCAATAAAGATCATGTCAGTTAAACAGCTGCCAGGATTATTTATTATATAAAGATATTGATTCATGCTAAATATTGCTTTGAAAAGTTTCCTGGCAAATGTTTGTATGTGGAATAATATATATTTTTTTATTTTGACTTTAATGTTATATAAATCAATCGATGAATAAGGCTGAAACTAGGTTCTGGTGAAACAATGTTCACTCGTGCATCTACACGCATCACCTTCTTGATCTGTCTCAGGTGATCAGTTTTTGTTTAATTGGGAAGATAGTTATTCTGTGGCCCTCTGTCCATGGTAATGCACTTTGTGAAGTCCACTTCTGGTGAGACATACAGATTGCTTGCCAGGACTATAGCTACACTGATGTCCAGAGAGACCTTGAGATCCTCCCGAAGAGTAGCATAGATAAGACAGATAGATTTTTCCCAGAGCAGGTTAGTCTAGAACTAAAGGGCACAGGTTTAAAGCAACAGAGGAGAAATTTAAAGATAGAACATACAACATAGAACATTACAGCTCTCAGCCCATGACATTGTGCCAGCCTTCTAACCTACTCTGAGATAAACCTAATCCTTTTCTCATACATAGCCTCTATATTTCTATCGCCAATGTGCTAATCTTAAATGTCCTGTATGTATCTGCATTTTCTACTGTCTCTGGCAGGGTGTTCCATGCATCTATGTAAAAACCTTACCTTTGACATCCCACCTGTACTTTCCTCCAATCACCTCAAAATTATGCCCCTCATATTAACCATTTCTGCCCTGAGAAAAAGTCCCTGGCTATAGACTTGATCTATGCCTCTTACCATCTTGTACACTTCTATCAAGTCACCTCTCATCCTCCTTCACTCCAAAGAGAAAAGCCCGAGCTCACACAACCTGTCATCATCGAGATCTGTGGGGTAAAATTTTCCACACACTGAGTGGTTATTCTCTGGAACAAGCTGCCAGAGGGGATTCATACAGGCAGATACAGTTACAACATTTAAAAGGTTACTATTCCATTTGATGATTTTATATGACAATTGCATTGTGACTATACATGAGTCATCATCCAGAGTCTTAGACAGGGGCATGAGTTTAAATCCTGTCATAACAAGTGAGAATTTAAGTTGAAGTTAATTAAATAAAACTGCTTCTAAAGGTAAATGCAAATATGCATTGGAAATGCTGGTTATTTCATCATTTAGTTCAGTAATATCCTTAGGGATGCGAAACATATCCTTAGCCAATCTGGCCTTTACATCTGTCTGAACAATGTGTGTTGATTGCTAATTTCCCAGTAATAAGTAGCAGCAAGGCACTCAGTTCAATTGCTCTGAAGGATAAGCAGTTAATGTTGGACTTGTTGGTATGGTCTACCTCCCATGTATGAATAAAACAAAATGCATATAATGAGTGACTTTAACATAAGCGGTCATCTGCCTGGGTTTCAACCCATGAGGTAAAAGGGTACTGTTGTTGTCGAGTGAACTGAGTCGCCAGAGAGATGCAGCTGGTCGATATGAAAAGTAGTCTCTTTATTCGATCCGCACACTCACAAATAGCTGAAAGTCTTTTGGAGTCAAGAGGGGGAGAGAGGGAGAGACTAAGAGCAAGAGATTCCATATTTACAAACAAAAGGTGTAGCCATGGGTACTCGCATGCATCCAGCTATGCCTGCCTGTTCGTTGGCTACGTGGAACAGTCTGCGTTCCAAGCCTACACTGGTGCCTGTCCGCACTTTTCCTACACTACATCGACAACTGTATTGGTGCTGCTTCCTGCACTCATGCCAAGCTCGTCGACTTCATCAACTTTGCCTCCAACTTCCACCCTGCCCTCAAATTTACCTGGTCCATTTCCGACACCTTCCTCCCCCTTCTTGATCTCACCATCTTTATCTGTAGAGACAGCTTATCTGCTGATGTCTATTATAAGCCCATGGACTCTCACAGCTACCTGGACTGCACCTCTTCCCACCCTGATACTTGTAAAGATGCCACCTCCTTCTCTCAGTTCCTCCGTCTCCGCTGCATGTGCTCTCAGGATGAGGTTTTTCATTTTAGAATGAAGGAGATGTCCTCTTTTTTTCAAAGAAAGGGGCTTTCCTTCCTGTACCATCAACATTGCCCTCAACCGCATCACTTCCGGTTCATGCACATCTGCTCTTACCCTATCCCCCTGCTACCCTACTAGGGATAGGGTTCCTCTTGTCCTCACCTACCACTCGACCAGCCTCTGCATCTAGCACATCCGGAATTTCCGCCATTTCCAATGGGACCACACCACCAAGCACATCTTTCCCTCCCGCCCTCTTTCTGCTTTCCATAGGGATCACTCCCTAGGTGACTCCCTTGTCCATTCGACCTTCCCCACTGATCTCCCTCCTGGCACTTACCCTTGCAAGCGGAACAGATGCTACACCTGCCCCTACACCTCCTCTCTCACTGCCATTCAGGGCCCCAAACAGTCCTTGCAAGTGAGGCAACACTTCACTTGTGAGTCTGTTGCAGTCAATTACTGCGTCCGGTGCTCCCAGTGTGCCCTCCTGTATATCAGTGAGACCCGACGTAGATTGGGAGACCACTTTGCCGTGTCTGCCAGAAAAAGCAGGATCTCCCAGTGGCCACCCATTTTAATTCCACTTCCCATTCCCAGTCTGATGTCTATCCATGGTCTCCTCTACTGTCACGATGAGGCCACACTCAGGTTGGAGGAACAACACCTTATATTCCATCTGGGTAGCCTCCAACCTGATGGCATAAGCATTGATTTCTCGAACTTTGGGTAATGGCTCCCCCTCCTCTCCTTCTCCATTCCCCATTCCCTTTACTCTCACCTTATTTCCTTGCCTGCCCATCG
The DNA here is from genome assembly GCF_963921235.1 of Mobula hypostoma. Taxonomy (NCBI): domain Eukaryota; kingdom Metazoa; phylum Chordata; class Chondrichthyes; order Myliobatiformes; family Myliobatidae; genus Mobula; species Mobula hypostoma. Next base: position 25,472,343 of record NC_086104.1, read on the forward strand.
CCTCCCTCTGGTGCTCCTCCCCACTTTTCTTTCTTCCATGGCCTTTTGTCTTTTCCAATTAGATTCCCCCTTCTCCAGCCCGATATCTCTTTCACCAATCAACTTCCCAGCTCTACTTCACCCCTCCCCCCTCCCAGTTTCACCTATCACCTTGTGCTTCTCTCTCCCCTCCCCCACCTTTTAATTCTATTCCTCATCTTTTTTCCTGCAGTCCTGCCGAAGGGTCTCAGCCCAAACATCGACTGTACTCTTTTCCTAGGTGACCTGAGCTCCCCCAGCACTTTGTGTCTGTTGCCTCCATACTTACAATGAGTCCCTTGAACTACACAGCACCTCACACCTCCCTCTTACAGACACCAAAATAACAAATTTAATCAGCAGTGTCTGGTCTTCCAATTAGCTGTGGTTTATGGTCTCAGGACCCATTGTTCAGAGCTGTACCTTAGATTTAATCCACAATTCATAATCAAATCTGAAGATTAATGGCTGAAGTCAGTCAGTCCCAAAAAGCACTCTAACACCAGAATTCACTAACTTACCCGAATCAAACCCATCCCCATTTTAAAGATGCTATTGATCCTGTGTAATAATTATTTCGGTAAAAACACCTGATACAAAAATGCAAGGCTGTAGATTATAGATTCAAGATGGTTTATTCTCATTTTTGAATACATGAGTGTAAAGGAGAGCGAAATGATTATTACTCCGGATCTGGTGCAGCATAAAAAACACAAACAGCATAACGAACATAATTAAAATACAAAAAGAATATAACAAGTCTAAATAGAAAAGTAATCCTATCAAACACAATGTCAAGTAACTGTCATATACATAGACTAATTGTACGTACATCGTGACGCTCGGCAATGTGTATATAGAGTGGGTGGGGATGTGCTTAATGGGTGGGGGTGGTGATCGGTCTGACAGCCTGGGAGATCAAATGAAAACAGAAATAATGGAAACATTCACTGGGTGTGGGGAATGTTAAAATGAGATAAAATTAATACACTGTCATTGAGACTGTTAATCCCATTTTACTATTTTGGAGATTTAAATAATTGTTACGGATTGAAATGAATAATAGTACTGGCCTAGCAAAATGACGTTTGAGGGTTCAATTTATACCAAGATATGAAGGTATTTTTTAAAATAATTGTGCCAGGGTTTTAATCAGCATTGATTACCCAAACAGCCCTTTATACCGGACGGTATAAATGTCAGTAAATCAGTCATTTCATTTTATTTTGGTTCCTTTAATATCAGAGAATGCATACAGTATACAACCCGAAACTCACTCTTCACAGACTTCCACGAAGCAAGATACCCCACAGAATGAATGGTAGAACGTCGAAGCCCTGACGCCTCCCCCCCCCACCCCCTGCACGAGCAGCAACAAAAGTATTCCCCACCGAAAATGGTGATGAAAGTCAGTTTGAGTGAGAATTGCAGATACGCCCTCACAGAACCCAGCTGCTTTTTATTAAAACCAGGTTAACAAAATTAATACTAGTTAATACTCTAGATTTATCTAATTGGTTGTATTTAAATTCCCCAGCTGTGATGCTGGGATTTGAATTCATGTTCTGCGTCAATAGACCCAGCCTTAGAAGCCGGCCACTTTGCCAAAGTAGCCTGTAAATCTGTTGATTTGTGGCTAAAACTGAAAAATGCCCATAGAAGCCACTGGACTGTTGTTAAAACACTTCAGTTTCTCATTTATCCCGGGAGGGCTGGTATTCCTTTTGATTTTCATCCAGCAACATGTGGAGAACTTTTAAAGTTAGCAGTGCAGCTACAGATGGGCATATTTGTGCCATCATAGCCACAAATCAGCAATAATTACAGGAATGACGTCTGATGTTCAAATATCTATTCTTCTACTGAACATGCAGCACATGCTTTATTTCCCCAGACCATTGATGCTTTGTATGAGATAGGTTACTGCAATAAATTATATTCAATTTACATACTAAATCATTAGACTGATTGTGGAAACAATACGGAGCCAAGAATACAGTCTAAAATTAGTGCAATATTTATCTACTGGGTACTATACATATTAATGTCTCTGCAGAGGTTTATCTGCTTAGGCAATATTGTTAGTTTTTCATTTTCTCTTCATTAGAAAAAAACCTACAGTAGTTTTGTTCCCACAGTTACGTTGTCATTCAAGGAAGATGCGTAACAATTCATAAAAGATTCATGAACACAGGCTATTCACTTCTTTCCATCCAAATCCCTTTTTATTCCTCTGAACTCTGTCTTCTTTCTGTATTGGATGCTTGGTCCAATCATGGAGTTATTTGCCCACGGATCTAACTTGAGAGAGAAATGAAAAGAATGTCTAGGCTAAGGCTTTGAAACATAAAGCCCTTCCAAAATTGCAGGGCAAAGAGGAAAAATGCCTTAAAAGGCTGCTATTCATACATAGACACAACCTGAAGGATTCACAAAAGCCCCATATGTTAAAAACTGTGGAAAGTTTGAATAGGCAAATTACCACTGGTTACCTAAAGGTTAAATCAAATAATTGGAAAATGTCTATAAAAATCATTGGATTGTCATTAAAAGCAGTTTAATTTCTCATACTGTGTACCTAACAAGGAAGGCTGGCATGCCTATTGATTTTTATCCAGCAATATGTGGACTCCTTTTAAAGCCTGCATAACACCATGGATAGGCCATAATAGTCACAACCCAACAATAATGACAGGACTGACACTGAAGATGGGGACAACATGGTGTTCCATCAGCCGTCAAAGATTTGTCTCCAATTGACAAGTCAGGTCAAAAAGAAGCTTATCTGCAGAAGTTATCAACAAGCAACTTGCTATTGTATGGGTTGGTCAGTGCCACCCAGTACAAAGCACCCCATTCCTTATCCTTGACATTCATTTTCTGCCCCAGTAGCACTCAGGAACTGCTAGTTACTTGGTTAATCTACTCTGACCGCACCTCTCAAATCCACAACCTCTAGGAGGACAAAACTAGCTGGAACATGAGAGCACCATTAACTAAGTGTTCCCTACCAAATCAATCACCAGTTTGACTTGGAAATGCATTCCTTCAATATCTTTAGGTCAAAGTCCTGAAACTCCTTGCTCAACACTCAATAGCACTTAGGGAATAATTTTACCAGCAATACCTTGGGTTATCTTCACCTTAACCCTTGGGCAATTAAATATTTGTCTTGCCAACAATGACCATGTGCACGTGATAAATAAATAATGCTGATGACTTACAAGTGAATAAATCATAAAAAAAAGCAAACCATTTATTTAAAGTTAAGAGATCAATAATATTAGTACCTATATTTTACAAATAATATGTAGAAATGAGTCATTCATGGTATTATATGAATTGAATCCTAAGAAAAAAATAAAATGTGAAATTAAATTGAGACTCGTTACTAATCAGACATTTATGGGTTTGAGTTCTTTTCAGCAGCTTGTGAACATAATCTAGCCTGGCCAGGAGGAGTTCTGCACTGTTTCAGGTGCTATTTTTGAATGTTAATGAGTAGTCAAAGGCAGATAATTTCATGCAGATCATCTAAGGCAGGAAAGGGAGTTGTATTGATCAATGCATTTCCCTCAACCATTATCATTAAAATTATTATTTCATTATTAAGCCTTTCACCTCGGATTTGCTAAGAGCCTACTGTCACAGTTCCCTTTAATTACAAACAGGAAAATTATCCAGTGTCTTTTCCAATTTTTATCCCTCAATTATTATCGCAAAAAGAAATTATGTTATCATTATCATATTCTTATCCGTGGAAGCTGATGGAATATCATCAGATACTTTGCTGTGAAAAAATTTATCAGAGTCTGATATCAGGAATTCGTAGGCTTTTCCTTTCATAGCAATGGAAAGTTTATTCAATATCAAAAGATTGCTGGTTTATGCCCCACTCATGAACTTCGAGCAAACCGTTAAACTAATAGATCATGTCAACAAATCTGAGGTTTTAAATCTTGGTAGGAAGAATAAAGAATTTGCTTGTTATTTGGAACTTGTCCTGTGTACTGTACCAGCAGTTGTGGTTGAAATGACAATAAAAGCGACTTGACTTGACTTCAGGGGAATTCAAAGTTTGTCATTCATGACAAGACCTTAATAACCCAGTACTTGAACTTATTTCTAGGGATCGAACTGAAAGTGGAAACTGTCACCTCATGGTGAAAGAAAACTGTGTGAAACATAAAACATTATAGCACAGTCCAGGCCCTTTAGCCCACTAAGTTGTGCTGACCTTTAATCTACTCTAAGAACAATCTAACCCTTCTTTCATACAAAGCCCTCCATTCTTTAAATTTCTGTTCCTCATATTATGAAACAGATAGAGAGGTAGTGGAGAGGGTACAGAGAGGGTTTACGAGAATGACACCAGAAATATAAGGGTATATTTATCACAAAAGGGTAAGCAGACTGGGACTTTTTTCCCTTGAGATAAGAAGAGTAAGGGGTGGTCCTAATTGAGATCCTTACATTTTGAAGAATTTCTGTACTGTGGATAATGGGTAGTGAGATCGCCTCTGCTGCTCTGCTTCTGGGCCAGGCTTCCCCTGTATTTCCTGACAGGCTGGTGAGGATTGTTAATTGCAAGGCCATGATAGGCTGATCGATGATCAGGTTCAAGTTGAATTTTATTGTCGTCTGACTGTACGTATTTACAGCTAAATGAAACGGCGTTCCTCTGGACCACAGTGCATCCACGCAGCATATAGTACACATAGCACATAAACCAAAATATAAATAGGTTTAGCCGGCTGGTGGTGTAGTGGCATCTGCACCGGACTTCCAGGTGAGTGGTCACGGGTTCGAATACTGCGGGCTCCATGCCAGGTTGAGCATTGAGCTAGCAACTTGGCCTCATAAAAAAAAAATGCAAATGCTAAAGAAGCAGCGAGGTTTCTGCCCAATGCCCCACTAGGCGCAGAGAGGAATAACAACAATTTAATAAAATATAATTCAAAATGCATGGAGCAAAGTGCAGTACAGGTAAACAGTAGCAGCTTACTGGCATTGTGATGAGACCTTGATGGTGACAGGTTATCATTAGTCTGATAACCTGAGGGAAGAAGCAGTTACACAGTCTGGCATTGCACGCCCTGATGCTGCTGCACCTTCATCGTCATGGTAGTGGGCGAAGGAGATTGTGGGATGGGTGGTAGAGATCCTCACAATGCTTTGGGCCCTTTGTCAGCAACCTTCCCGGTGAATAGGGGAGAGGGAGAGCCTGATGATCTTCTCAGTGGTTCTTGCTGTCCTCTGTGGGGTCCTGTGGTCTGATGCCTTGCAGCTTCCATGCCACACAATAATGCAGCCACACTGGACACTCGATGGTGCTCCTGTACTCCTGTAGAAAGCTGTTAGACTGGGGGCACAGAACCTTGAATGCCTTAGTCTCCTCAGAAAGTATAGACACTGCTATACCTTCTTGACTAGTGAGGAGTTAGCTGTGGATCCAGGTTATATTGTCCATTATGTGCACATCAAGGAACTTTGTGCCCTTCACTCTCTCCACAGCAGAGGCATTGACAGTGGTCAACCTGTTCCTTCCTGAAGTCCACAATCATCTCTTTTGTCTTGTTTACAATGAGATTCAGGTTGTTTTTCTCACACCATTTAACAAGCCTTTCTACCTCGGTATGCCAGCTCATCACTGTTACTGATGAGGACAACCACTATAGTAGCATCAGCAAACTTGATGATGTGGTCTGAGCATAATTTGGCAGTGTGGTCAGTAAGCTGCGTGAAGAGCGTAACTGAGCACACAACCCTGGGAGGGCACCAGTGCTCAGTGTGATGGAGCTTGAGATGCTGCTGCCAACTCAGATTGATTGGTGTCTTTCCATCAAGAAGTCCACGATCCAATTACAGAGAAGGAGGTTGAGTCCCAACACAGGCAGTTTAATCCACCAGCCTCTACGAGATGATTGTGATAGATGCAGAGCTGAAGTCAATGAACAACATCCTGATGTATGAGGCATCGTTTTCTAGGAGGGACAGGATGGAGAGAAGGTGCATGGCTATGGCATCATCAATGCACTAGTTTGAGCGGTATACGAAATGGAAAGAGCCCAATGTAGCTGGAAGGTGGGATTTTATACAATGCTTTACCAGCCACTCAAAGCACTTCATGATTATGAAGTCCGTGTCGTTGGGCGGTAATTACTAAGGTCAGTTACTGTTGCTGTCTTGGGCACCAGAATGATTGTAGCTGCCTTGAGGTCTGCAGAGACAGCGGACACTTTCAGAGAGATATTAAAGATGTCCATTTAGACCTCTGTTAGCTGGGCTATTCAGTCCCCCAACAACTGACCAGGTGTGTTGTCCAACCCCGCAGCTTTGCATGGGTTTACTCTGGCTAGGATCCTCCTCACCTTGGATGTGGCTAGGCAGGGTGCTCATTCCTTGGGAAGAGAAGGAACTTTCCTCAATGTCACATCATTCATTTGGTCAAATCATGTGTAGAAAGCATTTAGCCTATCAGGAAGGGAGGTGACACGTCATTTTCTGCAGTCAGCCATGGTTTCTGATTTGCCCTGGTACTGTAGTGTTTATCATCTTTAGAGTATAAGAAATCTGTTCAATAATTTGATAACAGCAGTTTATATTGTAACAATAGTGCTTGAGCCTAATAGTACATATTCTCATGCTTTTGTGTCTTCTGCCGATTGGGAGGAGGAGTGGAGGAGAGAAAAGAGAACGACAGGATAGGATGGGTTCTTGGTTATGCTGGCTCCTTTCTTGAAGCAGCGGGAAGATTCAGTTGTGGGAATGGTCTGGGCTGAATTTATATATCCTGTGTATACATTATATCTGAGATAATCCTATGTAATGTGCTATCAGAGAGACTCTTTTTCACTGAGATACAGTATGACTGAGTTAAAGCTCCCCAGGACTATCGTGAAGAAAATCTGTAAATTTATCTAATGTCTTGTCCAATTTATACCCCCCCCCCCCCCGTTAGTATCACAAAGAAGGGATTATCTGGTTGATACCACAACCAATTTCCCCCGGGATTAATAAAGTATGACTATGACTATTTTTGTATGTGGGGTCTGACTGGGTAGAGATTGCCACGTTCCTCATGTATTCCAACAGTGACGGTAATGAACTTAATTGGTTACCATGAAAAAGCACACAAAATTACAAAACTATCTTTCTTTTCCCTAGCTTCAGGCAGGTCATGATTTCCAGGAACTGGAGTGAAAATGACAAATGGCATTTGGTGAAATTAAGCCAAGGGGATACAACAGTCATTGCAAGTCAGGACATCAAACAACCAATTTCCCCAGTTTAAGCAACCATCATGTATAATAATTAATAAGAATTAAAATGTACCTGATCTTCTTGAAACAAAGAACAATCATTCTTTGAAGTGCTGTCAGTGCATAAGAAATAGAAGGAAGTATAGGCATTTAGCACCACACACTCATTGCACCATTTAACAAGATCATTTGTGATCATTTATCTGAGTGCCACAAAATCTCTTATCGGCTCATTTCCATAATATCAAAAGGTTACTTACTTTTGTCTTAAATATACATAGTGACTGAGTCTCCACAACTTTCTTGAGTAAGGAATTCCACAGATTCTATACCCTCTGGGAGAAAAAAACTCTTCTCATCTTCATCACAAGAGACTAACCTGTTATTTTTGAGCTCTTAACTTTGGTTCTAACCACCTATTTCAAAGCAAATGCCATTCATATATGTGGTAACTTCTACTTTGTAAAAGGCACACTTGACAACTTGATGCCCAAAGAAACAACTTTATCTCGAACCTCAAAACCGATATGTATATACAAGAGGCTTTCAGAACCTATACGGCATGGCAGGAACACTATATAAAAAAGCACCAGAAGTAAAAAGAACGAGGAAAAAAAACCATTATCCTAATTAGTATAAACTTACTTTTAATAATGCTCACATTACAACACTTCTCCCCCTTTAAAATCCAACATTCCCCAAATGTAAAAAACTAGGAAATAAAAACAGTGGTGTTATTAACTTGCGTAACCCTGAAAACAGTTTACCAATACAAAACATCTGGAAAACATGACAGCTTCAACCTTCAATCTAGCAACAACAAAATAAACTGTCCCATCAAAGATTCAGTCTGTCAGGAGGTTTACGAGTGCGCTGTGATCAGCGTACTACCCCCAGTGACTCCGCGGGCACCGCTGGTGATGGTGTTTTGGGTGGGTCTGGTGTTGGGGGCATGAGAGGGCTCTGTGTGTCTGTGTGAGAATGTCCATCCTCCTCAGGGGACCCCGACCCCTCTGCCAGCGTCTCGCCCTCTGGAAAAGTCACTGGTGGACATGCTTCCGCAGTAGTCTGTCTCACAAATGGAAACTCAGTGGAACTGTCTACCTCTGAGCCGGTATCATGACGCAGGCGCACATGGTCCTGATGTCTGCGGAAAACACGCCCATCAGTCAGCTTAACAACATAGGAGACGGGACCACTCTGCTTAAGAATAACCCCAGGCAGCCATTGCTGATTGTTTCTCACATAGACATTGTCATCCGGTTTTAACTGCCTCTCTTGTGCATGTTGATCATGTCCCTCCTTCTGCTTTTCCTGCTTTCTCTCCACTTTCGCCTTCATGTTCGGGCGCAGTAGGTCCAATCTTGACTTGGGCCTACGCCCCATCAGCAACTCTGCTGGAGTGCAGGCAGTCGTAGTCTGTGGCGTGAGGCGGTATTTAAACAGGAAACATGAAAGCCGAATGCTAAGAGAGTCCCCTGTCATCCGCTTCAGGCCTTCCTTCACTGTCTGAACAGCCTGCTCAGCCAAACCATTGGAGGCTGGGTGGAAAGGGGCCGTCTGAATGTGATGAATGCCATTCTGCTGCATGAACTCACTGAACAGCTCACTGGTGAACGTCGGGCCATTATCAGTGACCAGAGTGTCAGGCACCCCGTGGACTGCACTTTCCTGAGTTTGTCTATGGTTGAGGGGGCTGTGATGTTGCTCATGATGTGAGCTTCAATCCATTTAGAATGCGTACCTACTATTACAAGAAACATCTGCCCCATAAAAGGGCCAGCAAAGTCCAAATGTAGCCTAGACCAGGGGTGGTCTGGCCACTCCTATGGATGCAAAGGAGCTGGTGGTGGCATATTCTGATTAGTCTGACATTGCATGCATGATTTTACCTTGTTCTCCAGATCCTGATCCGTTCTTGGCCACCAAATGTAGGATCTTGCAAGGCTTTTCATTCAAGATGCTCCTGGGTAAGCCTCATAAATTTCCTCCAGAATCTGTGAACGGCCAGGGGGAGGCACAATGACCCTCGCCCCCCCCCCCCAGAAAATGCAGCCATCCTGCAGACTGACTTCTGTCTTGCGTTTGGAATAAGGCCTCAGTTCTACTCCTTCCACGACTCTGGGCCAACCTTGTAAAAGAAAAGTCTTGACTTGGGACAGGACTGTGTCCCTCTCTGTCCACTGCTTGATCTCAGTGACCTTTACAGGTGTTTCTGACAGCCTCTTCAATGAAAACACAATCTCTGGAGGCACATATGCAGTAACAGGTGTCTCAGGTAAAGGTAGTCGACTCAGTGCATCGGCGTTTGCGTTATCCCCACCCGCTCTGTACACTATAGTGTACTGGTAGGCTGACAATGTAAGAGCCCAACGCTGTATCCTGGCAGAGGCTAGCGGTGGGATGCATCTAGTCTCACTGAACAGGCTCGTCAGTGGTTTACGGTCTGTATAAATTGTAAATACGCATCCATAAAGGTACTGATGAAAGCGTTTGACCACAAAAACAATGGCCAGACCCTCTTTGTCTAATTGTGAATATCCCTTCTCAACAGCTGTCAGGGTACGTGAAGCAAAACCTATAGGCTTCTCTGAACAGTCCTCCATTACATGTGAGAGAACTGCCCTGACTCCATAGGGCGAGGCATCGCATGCCAGGGTGATCTCCTTGTCTGGGTCATGGTGAACAAGCAGCTTCGCTGAGTGGAGGGGTTCTTTCACTTCCTTGAAAGCTTTCTCCTGCTCTTCACCCCACTGCCACTTAGTGTCATTGTAAAGCAGCTTATACAGCGGGGTCAAAACCCTTGAGAGGTCAGGAAGAAACTTACCATAATAATTCACCATGCCCAAAAATGATCTGAGTTCCGTGACGGTCTTAGGGCTTGGGGCTTCCTTAATAGCTCTCACTTTGTCCTCCACAGGGCAAAGCCCCTCAGCTGTGATCTTGCGTCCCAGGTAAGTCACACTCGATGCCAGGAACACACATTTTCCGCTTCAACCCCAGCCCTGCGTCTGAGAGCCTCTTCAGCACCCGTTCTAAATTAGCCAGATGCTCCACCTCCGTAGCCCCCGTGATCAAAATATCATCAAGGTACACTGCTACGTGCAGAATCCCCTGCAGCAAAGTGTCCATTGTCCTTTGGAAAATGGCAGGGCTGGATGCCACTCCAAACACCAGGCGATTGTACTTGAATAATCCCTCGTGCATATTAATTGTGACGTACTCCTTTGAATCCTCGTCGAGCAGCAGCTGTTGGTAGGGGTGGCTCATGTCCAGCTTTGTGAACAGCTTACCCCCGACGGGATCGTAAACAGGTCATCCACCCGTGGCAATGGGTACTCCTCCAGCCTAGAGACCTGATTCACGGTAAGCTTATAATCCCCACATATCCTCACTGTTTTGTCTGCCTTCAAAACTGGAACAATGGGAGCTGCCCACCTTGAAAACTGGACGGGCTCAATAATGCCCAGCCTCTGTAAACGTTCCAGCTCCTCCTCGACTTTGCCTTTCAAGGCACAGGGCACCGACCTGGGCTTAAAAAAATGAGGTGTAGCCTCAGGGTCGACATGGAGTTTCACTGTCACACCCTTTAGTGTTCCTAGCTCATCCCTGAAAACGTCACTGTACCACTGCAGAATGTCCTCCGTCGTGTGTGCATACTTAATTTCATGCCAGTTTAGCCGGATTTTGCAAAGCCAATCGCGACCCAAAAGACTGGGCCCCCTGCCCTTAGCTATCACTAGCCTGGCTTCAGCCTTCTGACCCCCAGCTGAAATGTCCACATATAACACCCCTAAATGAGGTATGGGCTGCCCCGTATAGGTCCTAAGTTTGAGCTTTGACGGTCTAATGGGAGGCAGGTTGGACCCCCATGTCCTCCTGTAGGTCTCCTCACTAATGACCGATGCAGTAGCCCCTGAATCAATCTCAAACTTAATGTCCTTTCCCCTGACAGTGACTGTGGCAGAATATGGTTCAGGTGGTTCCTCATCTGTTTCCACTCCAAACGTGTAATCTCGGGATTGCTACCTGTGCCACGTGCTAGCGAGGGCAAGAGTAGTCGGATCAGGCAGATGAATGCCTGGCTGAGAGACTGGTGTAGGGGGCAGGGCTTCAGATTCTTGGATAATTGGGATCTCTTCTGGGGAAAGTATGACCTGTTCAAAAAGGACAGGTTACACCTGAACCCGAAGGGGACCAATATCCTGGCAGGAAAGTTTAATAGAGCTGTTAGGGAGGGTTTAAACTAATTTGGCAGGGGGATGGGAACCGGAATGATAGAGCAGAGGAAGGGGGAAACAGAAATAAATCTAAGATAGTGAGCGGTAAAGATGTCAGGAAAGACAGGCAGATGCTGGGGCAAATGTGTAGCTACTGGGATGAGTTGCAGTGAAATCAAAGCAAAAAGTAAAAATACTGGTCTTAAGGTGTTGTACTTAAATGCACGCAGCATAAGAAATAAGGTGGATGATCTTCTTGTACAGCTACAGATTGGCAGGTATGATATTGTGGCCATCACTGAGACCTGGCTAAAAGATGCATGTCTCTGGGAGCTGAACGTCCAAGGATACACGGTGTATCGGAAGGATAGGAAGGTAGGCAGAGGGGGAGGCGTGGCTTTATTGGTAAGAAATGATATTAAATCATTAGAAAGAGGTGATATAGGATCGGAAGGTGCAGAATCTTTATGGGTTGAGCTAAGAAATTGCAGGGGTAAAAGGACCCTGATGGAAGTTATTTATAAGCCTCCAAACGGCTGCAGGGATGTGGACTACAAATTACAACTGGAAATAGAAAAGGCTTGTCAGAAGGGCAGTGTTATGATAATTGTGGGGGATTTTAACATGCAAGTAGATTGGAAAAATCAGATCGGCACTGTATCTCAAGAGAGAGAATTTGTAGAATGTCTGCGAGATGGCTTTTTAGAACAGCTTGTTGTTGAGCCCACTAAGGGATCGGCTGTACTGGATTGGGTATTGTGTAATGAACCGGAGGTGATTGGAGAGATTGAGGTGAAGGAACCCTTAGGAGAGAGTGATCATAACATGATTGAGTTCACTGTGAAATTAGAAAAAGAGAAGCCGAAATCTGATGTGTCAGTGTTTCAGTGGAGTAAAGGAAATTACAGTGGCATGAGAGGGGAACTGGCCAAAGTTGACTGGAAAGAGACACTGGCGGGAAAGACGGCAGAGCAGCAGTGGCTGGAGTTTATGCGAGAAATGAGGAATGTGCAAGACAGGTATATTCCAAAAAAGAAGAAATTTTCGAGTAGAAAGAGGATGCAACCGTGGTTGACAAGAGAAGTCAAAGCCAAAGTTAAAGCTAAGGAGAGGGCATACAAGGAAGCAAAAATTAGTGGGAAGACAGAGGGTTGGGAAGTCTTTAAAACCTTACAAAAGGAAACCAAGAAGGTCATTAAGAGAGAAAAGATTAACTATGAAAGGAAACTAGCAAATAATATCGAAGAGGATACTAAAAGCTTTTTCAAGTATATAAAGAGTAAAAGACAGGTGAGAGTAGATATTGGACCGATAGAAAATGATACTGGAGAAATTGTAATGGGAGATGAGGAGATGGCAGAGGAACTGAACAAGTATTTTGCATCAGTCTTCACTGAGGAAGACATCAGCAGTATACCGGACACTCAAGGGTGGCAGGGAAGAGAAGTGTGCGCGGTCACAATTACGATAGAGAAAGTACTCAGGAAGCTGAATCGGCTAAAGGTAGATAAATCTCCTGGACCAGATGGAATGCACCCTCGTGTTCTGAAGGAAGTAGCTGTGGAGATTGCGGAGGCATTAGCGATGATTTTTCAAAAGTCGATAGATTCTGGCATGGTTCTGGAGGACTAGAGGATTGCAAATGTCACTCCGCTATTTAAGAAGGGGGCAAGGAAGCAGAAAGGAAATTATAGACCTGTTAGCTTGACGTCGGTGGTTGGGAAGTTGTTGGAGTCGATTGTCAAGGATGAGGTTACGGAGTACCTGGAGGCATATGACAAGATAGGCAGAACTCAGCATGGATTCCTTAAAGGAAAATCCTGCCTGACAAACCTATTACAATTTTTTGAGGAAATTACCAGTAGGCTAGACAAGGGAGATGCAGTGGATGTTGTATATTTGGATTTTCAGAAGGCCTTTGACAAGGTGCCACACATGAGGCTGCTTAACAAGATAAGAGCCCATGGAATTACAGGAAAGTTACATACGTGGATAGAGCATTGGCTGATTGGCAGGAAACAGAGAGTGGGAATAAAGGGATCCTATTCTGGTTGGCTGCCGGTTACCAGTGGTGTTCCACAGGGATCAGTGTTGGGGCCGCTTCTTTTTACGTTGTACATCAACGATTTGGATTATGGAATAGATGGCTTTGTGGCTAAGGTTGCTGACGATACGAAGATAGGTGGAGGGGCCGGTAGTGCTGAGGAAACGGAGAGTCTGCAGAGAAACTTGGATAGATTGGAAGAATGGGCAGAGAAGTGGCAAATGAAGTACAATGTTGGAAAGTGTATGGTTATGCACTTTGGCAGAAAAAATAAACGGGCAGACTATTATTTAAATGGGGAAAGAATTCAAAGTTCTGAGATGCAACGGGACTTGGGAGTCCTCGTACAAGATACCCTTAAGGATAACCTCCGGGTTGAGTCGGTAGTGAAGAAGGCGAATGCAATGTTGGCATTCATTTCTAGAGGAATAGAGTATAGGAGCAGGGATGTGATGTTGAGGCTCTATAAGACGCTGGTGAGACCTCACTTGGAGTACTGTGGGCAGTTTTGGTCTCCTTATTTAAGAAAGGATGTGCTGACGTTGGAGAGGGTACCGAGAAGATTCACTAGAATGATTCCGGGAATGAGAGGGTTAACATATGAGGAATGTTTGTCCGCTCTTGGACTGTATTCCTCGGAGTTTAGAAAAATGAGGGGAGACCTCATAGAAACATTTCGAATGTTAATAGGCATGGACAGAGTGGATGTGGCAAAGTTGTTTCCCATGATGGGGGAGTCTAGTACGAGAGGGCATGACTTCAGGATTGAAGGGCGCCCTTTCAGAACAGAAATGCGAAAAAATTTTTTTAGTCAGAGGGTGGTGAATCTATGGAATTTGTTGCCACGGGCAGCAGTGGAGGCCAAGTCATTGGGTGTCTTTAAGGCAGAGATTGATAGGTATCTGAATAGCCAGGGCATCAAAGGTTATGGTGAGAAGGCGGGGCAGTGAGACTAAATAGGATAAAATGGATCAGCTCATGATAAAATGGCGGAGCAGACTCGATGGGCCGAATGCCCTACTTCTGCTCCTTTGTCTTATGGTCTTATGGTGTTGTAGGCACACGCTGCCTTTTCATCTGCTTCTTCTAGATGGTGTGTGGCTGCCTGATCCTGTTGAGCATTCCCCTGCCCAGGCTTAATCTTACCCTTTGAACTTCTGCACTTTTGAGCTAAATGTCCCTTTTTGCTACAAGCATGGCAGACAGCGTCTTTGAATTTGCAATCATTTGTATAGTGCGTCCCTCCACACCGGAAACATTCCACCCGCTTTGTCTGTTTACCAGTCTCCCTCCTGACTTGGTGCACTGCCGCCAACTGCGACCCCCCATGTCCTTTCTGGATATCTTTGACATTATTAGCAGCCATCTCCATGCCTTGGGCAATCTCTAAGGCATTCTTGAAAGTCAGTGGTGGGGTTTCCCCTAACAGGTGGCGTTGTATGCTGTCATTATTAATGCCACATACCAATCTATCACGGAGCATGTCATCCAACACCGCTCCGAAATCACAATGCTCCGACAGCTGCCGAAGATCGGCCACAAAATTGGCCAGAGACTGATCCTGGCTTCCTGAAACGGCTGTGAAACTTACACCATTGGACTATCATAGAAGGTTTTGGATTGTAGTGGTTCCCCACGAGCTTGACCAGTGCGTCATATGGAATGTCCCCCAGTTTCCGCAGAGTGGCTAAATTCCTTATTAGTTTGTAAGTCTTCACCCCACACACACTCAGGAGAATAGAGCGCTTCTTAGCCTCCTCAGTAAATCCATTAGCACAGAAGAAGGTTCCCAACCTTTCCTCATACTCCGGCTAGTCCTCCATTATGTCCACAAATTCAACGATAGTCCCAAACGTAGCCATCCGAACATGATGCCCCTTATCGGCGCTGCTGCTCCTGTTCGAAACGCGCCGACACGTCCACAAAACCAGTTTACCTCATCGCCAAAAATATGTGGTAACTTCTACTTTGAAAAAGGCACACTCGACAACTTCATGCCCAATGAAACAACTTTATCTCGAATACAGAAAACCGATATAGAGTCTTTCAGAACCCGTACAGCATGGCAGGAACACTATATACAAAAGCACCGGAAATAAAAAGAATGGAAGTAAAACCCCCCATTATCCTAATTAGTATTAACTCACTTTTAATAATGCTCACATTACAACAATATATCTCCTCTGCTGAAACCCAAGAATTTTGAATGTTTCAGTGAAATCACCTCACATTCTTCTAAACTCTAGAAAATAAAGGTCCAGTTTGTTCACTCGGTCTTCAAAGAACAATCCACTCACTTCCAGGAATCAGTATGGTGAATGTTTGCTGCATTCCCATTGTTCAAGTATTATCTTCCTTCGATGGAGATGGTGGGCTCTGTATCATATCTAGATTTTTATGTAATTGTATTAATATGTCAAAACTCAAATTCTCTTGCAATAAATCCAATCTACCATTTATCTTCCTAATTACTTGTTATTCCTAACTGCTTGCCACTGCTGTCTGCTAGGCTAAGGACCTTACACTTTGATTGTGATGTTGCATGCCATTGTCAATTATTGAGTATTGATACCAAAATTGTTGTGGTAGAGGTAAATGAAACATCATAAATTTGATTTCACATACTTAAGGAAACATACCAACTCTCTGTAGAAGTGTGTAGTCACCAGTGCAGCTCGATTGCTCCACGATACTTTCAGGGCATGTCCATCAATCTATTCATTTTGCTTCTACAGATTGTCATTCTCAAGGACATCTTTAGATACTGATTGAGAACTGTGCATTTAAGGATGAATGAGGTGTTGCTGTTTCAGCCACTGGAATAGCCAGTACTCTGCAACACATAGTTTTTTTTGTCGAAAATCTCATCTGGTCAGGCAGCATCTATGGAGAGGAATAAAGAGCCAATGTTTTGGACCATGAGCCTCCCTCCAGCGCCTTGTGTGTGGTATTTTGGCTAATAGCACCTGCAGAATCTCTTGTGCAAAAACTTGATTTCAATCATGCCTTTTGCTTTAATATTTCTGTTAAATCTTACATGCTCATTAATGGTCTGTAAGTAAACTTTAATTAGAAGTTAGAAACATTTATCAGAATTAGAATCAGGCTCAGGTTTAATATCACTGGCATATGTCATGAAATTCGCTGGGTTGGCTCATTGTCCATTCAGTAATCTTATAGTGGAGGGGAAGAAGCTGTTCCTAAAATGTTTAAAACATTTTCTAATGTTTTCATGTGTTCCAAAAACACTTCAGCACATTTCTATCTTGGAACTATTTCAGTTGCTTTTGACCATTCTTAAAACAGACCACGGAGCTCTGTGTCATGCAGCTTCTGTTGTGGGTGGACAGAGATAGAACTGCATTGCTGAATAGAAGCAAGAGGAAGCAAGCTAGGCCTGTTTCCCTTCCATCTAGCTCTTCACTTTCATGGGCAGTCTGGCCCCATCTTTTCTCTGTTATTAAGTGCTGTACACAACAGGAATGATGGGGCGAGAAAGTAACCATATGACAGAGAACCAGCTGGCTTTGTATTTTAAAATATAGAAGGTATGGATTCCAGATATGCTCAACAAATACAGTTTTCTTAAGCTGCATTGAGCTTGAATATAAGATCAGTGATTTAGTATGGCTAAACAGTCTGGTGTGTGTCCACCACTAACCTATTAGTGTCATAAACCCATAACTAAGGCAAACTAACAATATGTTCCAGGCGCCATTCTTTGACTGATGAGGTCTGGAGATTTAACAAACAGGGTATGGAACATTTTTTTTTGTAACTAGGCAGAGCACATAACTAAATGCCTTTGTGAATTCTGCACCCTATTGATGAGCACTGAACTTAGTTTCGATCTGAAGTACATCCAATCTAAATGTACGAGGGGTGATTGTTAAGTTTGTGGCCTAAGATAGAAGGAGTCAATTTTAGAAAACCTAGCACATTTATTTTTCCTACATTTACACACTTAGTCCAGCGGTCGTGGAGCATACGGATCCCTTCTTTGTAGAAGTCGGCGTCTTGGACCTGCAGAAGTGGTCCACAGCAGGGGTGATTGATAAGTTTGTGGCCTAAGGTAGAAGAAGATGAGTTATATAGCTCTCGTTACATGCACGTGCAATTCAACTCTTTGAGTGATTATGCAGAGAGTTTGAAGTTAATCTCATCTCCTGCCTTAGGCCACAAATGGCCGTCTATGGCACTGAATTCCACAGATTCACCAACCTCTGGCTAAAGAAATTCCTTCTCACCTCTGTTCTAAGTGGATGTCCCTCTATTTTGAGGCTGTGCCCTCTAGTCCTAGACTCACTCACTATAGGAAATATCAGACATCCCACCCTGCAAAGACTCATTTCAGGGAGGTAGCACCATCAATTTGCAGGAGACTTCCGGGAGAGGTGGGATGTTTGCAATAGAGTAGCTCCTTAGCAGCCAGCCAGCTAGTTTAAATAACGTTAGCTCTGCTAATGAACTAATGATACCTGTTAAACTCACCTCAACATGTCTTTTACAGTCTTAACCCACTATGGGCAATAGAAAAGTCACTGTTGCAAACAGTGCAGAGAGCAACACTGTCATTATCTTTGACCCCTATTAGGCAGGGGTACACTTTAGTGTAGTCTGGGGTGACGTACTTTTTTTTTGGAACACTCTGCAATGGCGCGCTCTCGCTCGTGTCTCTCTCTCTCATGGTCGCTCGCGCGCTCTCAAGCGCTCTCACTCACTCTCTCTCTTGCTCGCTCTCTCTCCCTCTCTCACTCTCTCTCGCTCGCTCTCCCTCTCTCACTCGCTCTCTCTCCCTCTCTCACTTGCTTTCTCTCTCACTCGCTCTCTCTCGCTCACTCTCTCCCTCTCTCACTTGCTTTCTCTCTCACTCACGCTCTCTCGCTCGCTCTCTCTCCCTCTCTCACTCACTTTCTCTCTCGCTCGCTCTCTCTCCCTCTCTCACTCGCTTTCTCTCTCACTTGCTTTCTCTCTCGCTCGCTCTCTCTCCCTCTCTCACTCGCTTTCTCTCTCGCTCGCTCTCTCTCCCTCTCTCACTCACTCACTCTCACTCGCTCTCTCTCCCTCTCTCACTTGCTTTCTCTCTCGCCCACGCGCTCTCGCTTGCTTTCTCGCTCGCTCTCTCTCACGCGCGCGCTCTCTCTCGTGGTCGCTCTCGCGCTCTCTCTTGCTTTTCTCTCGCTCGCTCTCAAAAAATTGATTTCCGTGATATTGTATATAATTTGCCGGCATCAGGGAGCCACTATTAATATGCAGGAGACTCCCAGAAGTTCTGGGAGAGGTGAGATATCTGAATTATCCTTTCCACAACCACTCTGATTAGGCCTTTCACAATTCCATATATTTCAATGAGATCTCTCCTTCTCCTTCTAAACTCCAGTGAGTACCAGACCAGAGCCATCAAAACCTCCTCTTGTATTAATCCATTCATTCCCCAAGTCATACTTGTGAAACTGTTCTGGATCTGCTTACAGCCAGCACATCTTTTCTTTGATAAGGAGCCCAGAAGTGCTCACAGTACTTCAGGTGTTTTTCTGACCAATGCCCAATAAAACCTCAGCATTACACCCTTGCTCTCATATTCTAGTCCTCTTGATGAATGCCAACGATGCATTTGCCATCCTTACCACAGACACAACCTGCAAGTTAACCTTTACAGAATCCTGCACAAGGACTTCAAGTCCCCTTGCACCTCTGATTTTGGAATTTTCTCCCTGTTTAAAAAATAGTCTACACCTTTATTCCTTCTACAAAAGTACACGACAAAACACTTCCCTACACTATATTCCATCTTCCCCTTCTTTACCCATTCTTCCAATGCCTCAAGTCCTTCTGCAGAATCCCAGCTTCCTCAACACTATCTACCCCTCCACGTAAATTGTATCATCTGTGATTTACCCACAAAGCCATCAATTCTGTCATCTAAGTTATTGACATATAACATGAAAAGATGCAGTCCCAATACCAACCCCTACAGAGCATTACTTGTCACTGGCAGCAAATCAGAATCGGCTCCCTTTATTCCAACTCTTTGCTTCCTGCCAGTCAGTGAATTGTCTATCCGTGCTGGTATCTTTCCTGCCTCACGTGCAGCACCTTGTCAAAGGCCTTCTGAAAATCTACAACAACGTTCACTGACACTCCTTTGTCTATCCTACCTGTTATTTCCTCAAAAAATTCAAGCAATTTATCAGGCAAGATTTCCCCTTAAGGAAACTATGCTGACTTTGGCCTACTTTATCGTTTGCCTCCAAGTACCCAAAATTATTAGTGGACTCCCAAAGTATTCCTAACCACTGGATTCAGGTGAAATGGCCACATTTCCTTTCTTCTGCCTCCCTCCCTTCTTCAAGATTGGAGCGATATTGCAATTTCCAGCCTTCTTGAAAGGTCATTACTAATGCCTCCACAATCTCTTCAGCCACCTCTTTCAGGACCTTAGAGTGTATACCATCTTGTCCAGGTGACTTATCTACCTTCAGACATTTCAGCTTCCCAAGCACCTTCTCCTTAGTAATAGCAATTGTGCTCACTTCTATCTCCCTGATGCTGTTGAATGCCTAGTATACTGCTAGTGCTTTCCACAGTGATGACTGAAGCAAAATACTTATTAAGTTCATCGGCCATTTCTTTGTCACATTTCTACGCCAATTCAATGAAATGCTGCCATTTCCGCCTGTTGCCATCAGTTCACAGCAGAGTAATTCACTCTTCCTTACTTTTCTCTTGGAGTGGTAGAGTGTGTCGAGTCTGCCTTTCAATGGATGGAATCCACACTATGATTCAGGGAGCAGCTCTTCTGACAGTGGGAAAAAGAAGGCAGATCAAATCCGCTGACCTTTCTGTGACAACCAATCAGAAAACTTGTCCACTGTTACCACAGTTAGATTTGTCTACTTTACTGAACATGGTCACATATACCTCATCTCCAAAGTTCTCTGGTGTCTTGTATTCTTCCTAGGTATGCTGTTTAGACAATTTAAACACCGGCCCAGATTGGAGGTGAGAGTTGATTCCACTCACTCTCTGTGATCTTTCACTGCTCCATTGTTGGCCCAGGTAGACTGAAAAGACAGGGTGTCAGTTAGGATGAGAGCCAATTTTGCTCGTTCTCCACGGTTGTCATCGCCATGGCACCGAGGCTATGAAGATTACCCTGGCTGCTGTGCTCCATGCCTGCTAATATGATGAATCGGTAAGCGAGGCTTTGGGCCTACTCCGGGTTGCCTCAGGGTTTAGGTCTGAGGATTCACTTTTGCTTCAGAATGCTGTTGTTCACTTCAATTGTTTGCATGAGCTTCTTTTTTCCTTGCTCTTGGGCATCAAGTGTTGGTCTTTTAATTTTTTTTTCTTTAATTGAGTTATTTTGTGTTTCTTGCTTTGTGGCTACCTGTGAGCAAGCAAATCTCAAAGTTGTATAATTTATACAGTCTTTGATAGTAAAAGAATCTTGAATTTGCTTGATGAGGTTGGGGATTTGTGACTGGAGCTCAAGACCACCCAGTTTAAGAATCTCATTAGGGATAGTGTGTGTTCCCACAGCCTTTATGATTTTTAGGTGGAATATAAACTTTTCAACTTCTTGTCCATTAAGAATAAGAGCAAGTTTGGGACAGTGAGCAACACAAACAAAATGCTGGAGGAATGGAACTCAGCAGGCCAGGCAGCATCTATGGAGGAACAGCAGAGTTACATTTTGGGCCAAAACCCTTTGGTAGGAGTTCCCCAGCATTTTGTGTAGTTAGTGATTTGCTGGTTGATTCAAGTATCAAATGGACTTTTTCCCAAGTACTCTATGACTCTATAACCACGAAGTGTGGGGTCAAAAGTTGGCAGGACTGGACTGTTCCTCGAGAATTTTGTGTGTGGGGATTTCGTGTGTTTGTTGTGGGCTAGAGTCAATTCATACATCTACCTCTACTACCATCCTAAGAAGTCTCCGGTGACTTTGTGTAGGGTGTAGCAAATGTGCACCAAGATGTTGCCTGGATAAAAGGACATGTGCTGTAATGAAAAGTTGGACAAACCTGAGTTGTTCTCTATGGAACAGTGGAGGCTGATAGAAGTTGTTAAGATTATGAGAGGTGTAGATAAAGTAAACAGGAAATACATTTTTTTTTACCCCCAGGGTCAGAATGTATAATACTAGAGGGTGTGCATTTAAGGTAAAAGAGAGTAAGTTTAAAGGACATGTACAAGGTGATTTTTTTTTCCCCCACACAGAGTGCTAGGTGTCAAGAATGTACCGCCAGGGTGGTAAAGGAAGCAAATACAATACAGGAGATTAAAAGGCTTAGGTAGGTTGATAAATATGCAAACAATGAAGAGATATGGACATTGTGTAGGCAGAGGAGAGTAGTTTATTTAAGCATTTAATTATATCTGGAGTTCCACGTTAGCACACTGGTTAGTATAATGCTTTCCAGCGTCAGCTATAAGAGCAGGGTTCAATTCCGGCCGCTGTCGGTAAGGACTTTGTACAAACAGTACATTCTCTCCATATCTGCATGAGTTTTCTCCAGGTGCACCAGTTTCTGCCCACGTTCCTGAAGCACCTTCAATTACTCCAAAAGACTGAGGTTTGGTAAAATACAACCTCCACAGTGAGTGTCTGCCCCTGGACTGAGGGGGAGGGGCAAGGCGAACACCTTTATACAGGATTCTGTGGGAGGAGCCACAGGGGCAGTCAGCAGAGGGGTGTGTCCAGACAGGTAACCGAGTTACAACATATATACATGGTTTACCACAGTTCCAATGATGACAGTTCGGGTTATTGAGTTGTGTGTACATTATGTTGGCGCCGGAAATGAGGTGACACTTGCAGACAGCCTTGCAAAACCCTTTCAGATTAGATTTAACGCAAAGGTCGCATTTCATTGCATGTTTCAATGTACATATGACAAATAAATCTAATCTTTAATTAGTTCAGCACAACATCATGGAACAAAAAGCCCGTTCCTGTGCTGTACTAATCGAGGTCCTATACCTTGTCACTGTATTCCAGCTTCTAACCACTTGATATCTAGAAAATGATAACTTCTCTTTTTTTTGTCAATACCTAAATTATATTATTTTTTGCTTCCTGACCCTCCCACCAATGCAAATAGTTCCTCTTTCCATTGTGAATGGACCAATTCATAGTCTTAAATATGTCTACCAGAATGCTCTGGACTTCCACTGTTTCAAGAAGAACAACCCAAAGTGCTCCAGTCCATCCACACAACTTACCTCTTTTCTGGAATTATGCCATTAAAATTTCTTCTGTATAACTTCGAAGGCTTTCAACGTCTTTTTGTAAAATGTGGAGTCCAAAACTGGACACAATGTAGTGAACCAGTGCTTTTAAACATTTATCTTTCCTTCCTTGCCCTTGTGAACCGAAACCTTTATCTTTAAAGCTCAAGATCTCAAATATTTGTTTAACGTCTCTCAATCTATCCTGCCACGTTCAATGATTTATGTATATGAATCAATACAGTAACCTAACAATTATGTAATTTGATAATAATTCAGCACCCTGAGAAACTGAGTCAAATGCAATCCCTGAAAGACAGGGATTTTAAATTTACTTAATTATTTAAATAAGTCATGAATGAAAAACATTAATGTTGAACAAGGTAAGAATTTCTCAACTTCACAAATATCTTTTCAGTAAACGAATGTGATATTCTAAACCTTTCTGAATTTATGTAACTCCTGCAGCAAAGCAATTTGGTTGATTCTTTACTTCTCACTGAGATGTTACATAAAATAACTTACTTCCTGGCCAGTTCAGGGTAGTTAATAAATGATGCCATTGCCAGCTATGTCAGTGGTGCCCTAGAGCCAAATGCCATGAAGGTTTCCCTGGGATGAAAATAAAAATGCTGGAAATTCTCAGCCAGTTAAGATGCATCCGTGGAAGGAGAAACATTTCAGGTTGATGGACTTTCATCAAATGTCTTCATATTGACTAAAGGTAAAGATGTTTCCACATCAAACTGTTGATTTACTTCAGAATGATAAAAATTTGCATCTGAGTCATATCTGCTTTCAATAAAAATTACAACTGTATACCAAATGCTTAAAGAAAATGTTCATGAATTTGGGGATATGGAAATATATATTCCAGGATGCAAAATAATTTATATTTCCATTTAAATCTTTATTTTAATTAAATTAATGCTTCTTTTTTTGCTGAAAGGTGCTGTCCAAACTCCTTCTACAAGTATGTAGATTAGCAAAGTAAAAAGATGTGTTAATTAGCAAAGATAAAGGTGAAACAATTAAAATGAAGTAGTTAGAAAAGTTGGAGACCTGAGCATATTTGACGTCATATAGGTAATTAAGTTACAAACCCCATTTCCAGAAAAGTTGGCATATTTTCCAAAATGCAATAAAAACAAAAATCTGTGATATGTTAATTCACATGAACCTTTATTTAACTGACAAAAGTACAAAGAAAAGATTTTCAATAGTTTTACTGACCAACTTAATTGTATTTTGTAAACGTACACAAATTTAGAATTTGATGGCTGCAACACACTCAACAAAAGTTGAGACAGAGGCATGTTTACCATTGTGTTACATCACCTTTCCTTTTAATAACACTTGTTAATCATTTTGGAACTGAGGATACTAATTGTAGTAGATTTGCAATTGGAAATTTTGTCCATTCTTGTTTGATATAAGACTTCAGCTGCTCAACAGTCTGTGGTCTCCGTTGTCTGATTCTCCTCTTCATGATGCGCCATATATTTTCAATAGGAGATAGTTCTGGACTGGCAGCAGGCCAGTCAAGCACACGCGCTCTGTGTCTACAAAGCCACGCTGTTGTAGCCCATGCAGAATGTGGTCTGGCATTGTCCTGCTGAAATAAGCATGGACATCCTGGGAAGAGACGTCGCCTTGATGGCAACGTATGTCTCTCTAAAATCCTAATATACGCCTCAGAGTCAATGGTACCTTCACATACATGCAACTCACCCATGCCATGGGCACTGATACACCCCTATACCATCACAGATGCTGGCTTTTGCACCTTTCGCTGATAACAATCTGGATGGTTGTTTTCATCTTTGGCATGGAGAACTCGATGCCCGTTTTTTCCAAAAACTAGCTGAAAT
Organism: Mobula hypostoma; assembly: GCF_963921235.1. Lineage (NCBI taxonomy): Eukaryota > Metazoa > Chordata > Chondrichthyes > Myliobatiformes > Myliobatidae > Mobula > Mobula hypostoma. The sequence continues at coordinate 25,496,992 of NC_086104.1, forward strand.
GTGGACTCATCTGACCACAGCACACAGTTCCACAGTCTTTCGGTCCATCTGAGATGAGCTCGGGCCCAGAGAACTCACCGGCGTTTCTGCATAGAGTTGATGTATGGCTTCTTCCTTGCGTAATACAGTTTCAGGTTGCATTTCTGGATGCAGCGACGGACTATGTTGAGTGAGAATGGGTTTCCGAAGTACTCCCGAGCCCAGGCGGCTATAATTGTCACAGTAGCATGACGGTTTCTTAGGCAGTGCCGCCTGAGGGCTCGAAGATCACACGCATTCAACAGTGGTTTCCGACTTTGCCCTTTATGCACTGAGATGTCTCTGAATTCTCTGAATCTTTTCACAATATTATGTACTGTAGATTTTGAAAGACCCAAATTCTCCGCAATCTTGTGTTGAGAAACGTTCCTTTTGAACTGACTAACAATTCTCTCACGAATTTTGGCACAAAGGTGTGAGCCACGACCCACCCTTGCTTGCAAAGACTGAGCCTTTCATGGACGCTACTTTTATACCCAGTCATGATACCTCACCTGCTACCAATTAGCCTGCTTAATGTGGAGTCTTCCAAACCGGTGTTACTTGAATATTCTGTGCACTTTTCAATCTTATTTTAACTCTGTCCCAACTTTTGTTGAGTGTGTTGCAGCCATCAAATTCTAAATTTGTGTATATTTACAAAATACAATTAAGTTGGTCAGTAAAACTATTGAAAACCTTTTTCTTTGTACTTTTGTCAGTTAAATAAAGGTTCACGTGAATTAACATATCATAGATTTTTGTTTTTATTGCACTTTGGAAAATATCCCAACTTTTCCGGCAATGGGGTTTTTAGATATATCACTGGGACCGTATGAGATAAACCTCAGGCTACTGTGAGAAATGAGGGAGGAGATTGCTGAGCCTCTGGCAATGATCTCTGCATCATCAATTGGGATGGGAGAAGTACCAGAGGATTGGAAGGTTGCAAACATTGTTCCCTTGTTCAAGAAATGGAGTAGAGATAACTCAAGAAATTATAGACCAGTGAGTCTTACTTCAGTGATGAGCAAATGTTTGGAGAAAAACTTTAGAGGCAGGATTTATGAGAATTGGGAGAGGCATTATCTAATTAGCATGGCTTTGTCAAGGGCAGGTCATGCCTCATGCCTGATTGAATTCTTTGAGGATGTAGCAAAACACATTGAAGAAGGTAGAGCAGTGGATGCAGTGTATATGGATCTGAGTAAATCATTTGATAAGGTTCCCCATGTGAGCTCATTCAGAAAGTAATGAGGCATGGAATCCAAGGAGACCTTGCTTTGTGGATCAAGAATTGGCTTGATCAGAGAAGGCAAAGGACGGATGTGGATGGTTCATATTCTGCAGGAGGACAGTGACCAATGGTTTTCCACGGGGTTCTGTTCTGGGACCCCTCCTCTTTGTGATTTTTATAAATGACCTGGATGAGGGTGAGTTAGTAAGTTTGCTGATGATACAAAAGTTGGGGGTGTTGTGGATAGTCTGGAGAGTTGTCAGAGGAGTTCAACCCAGATAAGTGTGTTGTGGTTCATTTCGGTAGATCAAATTTGAAGACAGAATATAGTATTAATGGTAAGACTCTTGGCAGTGTGGAGGATCAGCGAGATCTTGGAGTCCATGTCCATAAGACACTCAAAGCTGCTGTGCAGGTTGACAGTGTTGTTAAGAAGTCGTATGGTGTGTTGGCCGTAAGAGCCACGAGGTAATATTACAGATATATGACACCTTAGTTAAATCCCACTTGGAGTACTGTGTTCAGTTTTGGCCACCTCATTACAGGAAGGATGTGGATGCTATAGAGAGAATGCAGAGAAGATCTACAAGGATGTTGCCTGGATTGGAGAGCATGTCTTATGAGAATAGGTTGAGTGAACTTGGCCTTTTCTCCTTGGAGTGACGGAGGATGAGAGGTGACCTGAGAGAGGTGTATTAGATGATGAGAGGTTTTGATTGTGTGGATAGCCAGAGGCCTTTTCCTTGGGCTGAAATGGCTAACATGAGAGGGAACAGTTTTAAAGTGCTTGGAAGTAGGTACAAGGGGGATGTCAGAGGTAAGTTTTTCACACAGAGTGGTGGGTGCCTGGGATGCACTGCCAGCAGTAGTGGTGGAGGTGGATACAACAGGGTCTTGTAAGAGACGCTGAGAGAGGTTATGGAGCTTAGAAAAATTGAGGGCTATGTGGTAGGGAAATTCTAGGTAGCTTCTAGAGTAGGTTACATGGTCAGCACAACGTTTTGGGCCAAAGGGCCTGTAATGCTGTAGATTTTCTACATTCTATGTTCTATGTTCTCAATATCATTGCAAAAAAGTCTACTTCTGCTTTTCCCTCCATGGCAATCAATGTCTTAAAAACTGCGTAAAATAGAGTAAAATGTAGGACATTTTTCATTAAATTTGTTAGCACTGTTTACTCTGTTCAAGGTTAGGATAAATGTAAAGAAATGATGTAAATGTGTTAGGTGTGCTCACAGGGATAGTGCATACTTTGGCTTACAGTTCTGCTTGTTCTCCTACGTCAGAGATCTCCTATTTGAGATACTGGCTTAACATTGATGATCTTTAACAGCTGATTGTTGTGGCAGATACTGAAGCAGATATTTATAAGTCTGGAATTCCAAACAATTGTGAATGTTTCAAAAGAATGTAAACCAAACATTTTCCATGCAATTAAAGAGTAATGGATTTCTAATGGATTGTTACTGCACCATAGGAGGTCATTCTGCACAGAGTCTCTTCTGGTTCTGATCAAGACGATTTCATTGTCCCATCCCAGTGTTCTTTCCCCAAAGGCTGCAAAAACCTCTCTTATATGCCTATATAATTCCTTTCATAATGTCTGATTTGGTTCTGCTTTTATTGCCCATGCAGACAGTGATTTCTAGATCACATCAACTCCCTGCACAATAAAGATTTTTCTTCACATCTCTGTTGTCCCACAAAAAAAGTCAAAAAAATCTTAAATTGAGCTACAAAAGTGTATTATTTACAACAAAATTAGGTAATGCAGTGACTGTAAAATGAAAGCAATCAATTTACTCTTTGACAGAAGCAATAAGCCAGTAAGAGGTCAGGCTGTTGACTTAAGTAATATTGGGAAAATTGGAGTTCCTTCCTTCAAGGAAGCAACAACAGACGTACGACTGTTTGTTGTTTTATGTCCTACTTCATAAATCATTGGTTGCCATGGTGGTTTATAGACGTCACCAGACTGATGGAAGTAAAGGAAGTGTTGAAGCATTCAGAAATTTCTTTCACCAGAGTTCACATTGACTATCCCCTAAGAACTCCACCATTGCAAAAGTCTACAGTCACTTTGATTCATTCCATGTTAATGGTCACCAAAAAGACCAAGGTCAGCAGATACATGGAAACATCATCATGCCCTTCATCAAATAGCACACTACCCTGACTCAGAAATTGGAATCGTGTTTATTATTACTGGCTTACATGTTGTGAAAGTTGTTGTTTTATGGCAGCAGTAAAGTGCAAAGATATAAAATTACTATCGATTGCAAAAATTGTGCAGAAAAAAATAGAATAATGAGGTAGTGTTCATGGGAACATGGACCATTCAGAAATCTGATGGCAAACGGGAAGAGGCTGAACTTAATCCATTGAATGTGGATCTATGCCTCCATCCTGATAGCAGTGACGAGGAGAAGGAATGTGTAGGTCCCCAATGATTGATGCCACCTTCTCGAAAGAGTCCTCAAATGGTGAAGAGGCTTCTGCACATGAGGTTGCTGGCTGAGCCTACCCTCTGCAGCTTCTTGTGCTCCTGTGCTTTGGAACCTCCACACCAGGCTGTCAGAATGGTCTCCATCATACCTCTGTAGAATTTTTCAAGAGTCTTGGGTGATATACCAAATCTCCTCAAACTATTAATACAGAAGAGTTGCTGGCCTGCCTTCATGTGACTGCTTCAATATGTTAGGCCCAGGATAGATCCTCTGAGGCTTTGGCATGCAAGAATCTGAAGCTGATCACTCTTTCTATTGCAGACTCCTTAATGAGGTCGGGTGTGTGTTGTCCTTGCTACTCTTTCCCAAAGTTCACAATTGATTCATTGGTCTTGGTGACATTGACTGTGAGGTTGTTGCTGCTACACTGCTTCACCAGCCAAACTATCTCACTCCTCTATGCTTCCTTGTCCCCATCTGAGATTTCACCAACAACAGGGGTGTTATCTGTGCACTTAATGATGGCACTGAAAATGTGCTTAGCTGCACAATCATGAGTGTAGCGAGAACTAAGCAGAGAGCTGAGCACAGAACACTGAGGTGTGCCTATGTTGATTATCAGTGAATAGGAGATGGTTTTTAATTTGCTTGTGTTGATTGTCAATGAATAGGGGTTCTTTTTACTGTGCCTGTGTTGGTTGTCACTAAATAGGAGTTGCTTTTATTGTTCCTGTGTTGATTGTAAGTGAATAGTTGTTTTCACTGATGTGCACTGACTGCCCCTCCTTAATTGTTGCTAAATCCCAGAATTTTCTACGCAGCGACTCGGCAGGCTAGATGGCCTACCCCTGCTCCTATTTCGTATGTTCTTACGACAATGTTGTATTCATTTTCCTCATAACATAAAAACTATTCAGCAATTCCATCAACCCACTTTTCCTCGTAACTTATGCTCTCAGATATACCAATTAACACCCCCCCAACCCCCACCATTCCTTTCTCCCAATTTTTCCTCCCAGATCCTACAACAGGGATAATTGACAGTGGTCAAAACAGAGAACTCGGGGGAATCCCACACCGTCAAAGGGAGAACATTAGATTAGGTTAGATTATGAGGACGCACAGTCCTCTTTTATTGTCATTTAGTAATGCGTGCATTAAGAAATGATACAATATTCCTCTCGTGTGATATCACAAAAACGCAGGACAGACCAAGACTGAAAAACTAACACATAATTATAACGTATAGTTACAACAGTGAACAATACCATAATTTGATGAAGAACAATCCATGGCACAGTAAAAAAGTTCAAAGTTTCTCGAAAGTCCCACATCTCACGCAGATGGGAGAAGGAAGAAAACTCTCCCTGCCATGCCCGACCACAGTCCGACTCTGAGTCGTCCGAAAACTTCGGGCTCTGATCAGCCCTCCGACACCGAGTACCGAGCACCATCTCTATCCGAACGCTTCGACCTCAGCCTTGGTCGCCAGCAGCAGGCAAAACCAGGGATTTTGGGGCCTTCCCTCCGGAGATTCTCGATCGCACAGAAACAACAGCAGTGAACTGGGCATTTCAGAAATATCTCCAGATGTTCCTCTGCTTCTCACATCTGTCTTCATCAAATCAGAATTGTCCACTGCCCCTATTTAACAGATACGATATTTCACCGGAGAGCTGCGCGTGCTGCGTCGCGCTGCCATCTTTTCCTCCCACCAAAAAAAAAGGAAGACCTAACTTAGGGTCAGACCCCGGTCACAGGCACTGTGCCAGAGCTGCACCGCCTGCTGTGATGCTCGGCCGCCATCTTTACCAGTCGAACAGCAACAGTTCATGAAGCTTCCCAAGGGTAATTAGCTGTGGGTACTGACTGTGGGTCAACCCACTGATGCTCAGATTCTGAGAATTAAAGAAATAAAAGTATCAAACCACACCTGATTGATTCCTGAGTTACCAGACGATTTAACAATAAGAATGGGTTATGAATTAGAGCCAAAGTACAATACAGCATGAATACAGTCCCTTCAGGCCAACAGGTCCATGCTGACCATGGCCATATAGCTACTCCCAGCTTCCCACATTCCTCTAGCCTCATCCTCCATGTGATTCTTACATGATAGAATTGTACCTGCTTCAACCAATTTGTTCCATATACTCACCACTGTCTATATGAAAATGTTTCCCTACAGGAACCTTTTAAATCTTTCCCCTCTCATCCCAGACCCTACGCCCCCTAGTTATGGACTCCTTATCTTAGGTTAAAGGCTGTTGCCAGCTATCTTGTCTACATCTCTCATAATTTTAATCATCTCTGTAATGTTGCCACCCTTAACCTTTCCTCCCACACCGCCCCCCCCCCCCCATTCTCCTACATTCTAAGACTAAACTCTCCTTATAACTAAAGCCTTATATTCCTGGCAATATCCTCATAAATCTTTTCTGCACACTTTCCAATTTAAACACATCTTTCCATGAACAGAATGACCAAAACTGTACATAGTAGTCCAAGAGTTGCTTCCCCAAAGACTTATAAAACTGCAACATAATGTTCCAACTATTAAACTGGGGCAATAAATGGGAGGAGAAGATGGCGGCGTGACAGCAGCGCGCGCGGCCTCTCCGGTGAATGAGATCTGTAATCTGTCAAGTAGGGGACCACGCACAATCCTGATTTGATGGAGACAGATGTGAGAGTACGGAGGAACATCTGGAAAACTTCTGAAATGCCCGCTTCGCTGCCGCTGCTACTGTGTGGTAACCGGAATCTCCAGAGCAGAAGGCCCCAAATCCTCGGTTTTGCTTTTTTCAGCAGCCGGGGCTAGGTCGAAGGCGCTCAGCAGAGAATGGCGCTGGGGAGGTGTGGTAAACCATGTATATATGTTGTAACTCGGTTACCTGTCTGGACACACCCCTCTGCTGACTGCCCCTGTGGCTTCTCCCACAGGGTCCTGTATAAAGGTGTTCGTCTTGCCCCTCCCCCTCAGTCTGGGGGCAGACACTCACTGTGGAGGTCGTATTGTACAGCGAATAAATCCTTTCAGTATTTTTACCAAACCTCAGTCTTTTGGAGTAATTGAAGGTGCTTCAATTTTATTCGCTGTACATTTTAAAACATGGAACAGGCGCTGAGACCAGACAAATTAGACCTTGATCCGCAAATGCCTGACCTCTGGCTGGCCTGCTTCGAAGCGTATCTAGAGGAGATTAAAGCGACCGACCCCGTAGCGAAGCGCAGAATTCTACTCTCCAGGGTCAGTCCACAGGTCTATTCGCTGATCAGAGACCAGCCGAACTACGACGGCGCGATGAACACACTCAAAAGACAATACCTGCGGCCGATAAACAGCGTCTATGCTTGGCAACAACGCCCCGGGGAATCGAGTGCTGAGTTTGTCCAGGCCCTACAGACACTCGTGCGGGCCTGCAATTGCCAGGAGCTGACGGCGGCGCAGCATGCAGAACTCCTAGTGAGGGACGTCTTTGTCACAGGAACCAGGTCAGTGTACGTGCGCCAGCGGCGGCTGGAAAAAGCCGATCTTACCCTAAGTTCGGCGATCGAGCTGGCTGATACGTTGGAGGCCGCTCTGCATAACTCCGAGCCTCTCCAGGCACGCGATCCCCCGATGGCCTCGTGGGTGCCGCAGACCCCGCAACCTGCCGGCGAATCGACCTTGGCTGCCGGCAGTCGTGAGTCCACGAAATGCTACTTCTGCGGACTGGAGAAGCACCCCCGGAAATGCTGCCCGGCCCGAGAAGCTACCTGCTCCAGCTGCGGAAAGAAGGGCCACTTCGCCAAGATCTGTAAGTCAAAACCGCAAGCGGGATCGAGCAGCGCCGCGTGCAAGACGTGGGGGTTGCCATCTTCCCTGCACACTGCCACCACATGTGAGACATGGGGGCCGCCACCTTCCCTGCACACTGCCACCACGTGCGAGACGTGGGGGTCGCCATCTTGCCTGCCGCCATCTTCCCTGCACGCCACCACCACGTGCAAGACATGGGGGCGGCCATCTTGGTTGGCGCCACCTCCCACCGCCTACAACCAACGGGTGCTCATGGGGCACCCCACCACGCCGGACCAAGACAGCGACCCCACCCTGGCTTCTGTGACCCTCAATCAAAGCGCTCCCCACCAGCTCGCAAGGTCAATGATGAACATCCTGGTGGAGGGGCACAGGACAAGCTGCCTGTTTGACACAGGCAGCACGGAGAGATTTATCCACCCGGCCACGGTGCAGCATTGTGGACTCATGATACGGCCGGTAAGTCGGAGGGTCACCATGGCCTCCAGGTCGCATACAACAGACATCCGGGGGGGTTGCGTAGCGACACTAGTGGTGCAGGGCACAGAATATCGGGACTTTATGTTACTGGTCTTGCCTCAACTGTGTGCCCCTGTGCTGTTGGGGTTGGACTTCAAGAGCCACCTGAAAAGCGTGACAATGAAGTATGATGGGCCCCTCCCGCCAATTACTGTCATAAATCCCCTGTTTTGTAGAGATATGTCACGTACCCCGCTACTGACCACACACACACACCGACCCGCAGCGACGGACTCGACCGCCTGATAGACTTAACCTGTAAATATACTTCTTGTAAATATTGTCAGTCACTTCACCCCGCGGGACTCTTTTTAAAAAAAGGAGGGATGAATGTGGTAAACCATGTATATATGTTGTAACTCGGTTACCTGTCTGGACACACACCCCTGCTGACTGCCCCTGTGGCTCCTCCCACAGAGTCCTGTATAAAGGTGTTCGTCTTGCCCCTCCCCCTCAGTCCGGGGGCAGACACTCACTATGGAGGTCGTATTGTACAGCGATTAAAAGCCTTTCAGTATTTTTACCAAACCTCAGTCTTTTGGAGTAATTGAAGGTGCTTCAGGAGGCTATATCAGAGGGGCTGGTCGGAGGCTCGAAGTTTTCGGACGGACGGACTCAGTGTCGGCTGTGGTCGGCTGCTTCCAAGGCATCAGCAAGTTTACGGTGCCTGGAGGCTTATGGCAGGGAGTTTCTCCATTTTGCTGCCTGCTATCGGGGACTCGGGAGTCGATCGACTTGGGGACTTTGAGACTTTTTTTACCGTGCCCATGGTTTGTTCTTCATCAAATTATGGTATTGTTTTGCACTGCTGTAACTATATGTTATAATTATGTGCTTCTGTCAGAGATAGTCTTTGGTTTGTCCTGTTTTCTGTGATATCACTCTGGAGAAACATTGTATTATTTCTTAATGCATGTATGCATTTCTAAAATAAAAGAGGACTGAGTGTTCTCATAATCTAAATGGACCACCTGACTTCAAATCCATACAAGAAGTACAGTACCGTGTAAAAGTCTTGGGCACGTATATATAGCGAGTGTGTCTAAGACTTTTTCACAGTACTGTCGTAATTTTATGTTTTGTACTGTATTGCTGCCTCAAAAAATATTCATGACATATGTGAGTGATGATAAACTAGATTCTGATATGGATCTCTATGGTAGACTGAGAGTGGGTAGGGGACAGGGAGAGGGGAATCATAGTTTGGGAAAGGGGAAGGGAACAGGAAGCACCAGAGAGATCACTAATGATCAATGAACCAATTGTTTGGAATCTAATATCTAGTGTTTCAGGGCACAGCTTGATGACACCAGTGCCCCACCCCCCCCAGCACTCCTTTTCTGCCACCTGTCTCACACCCATCCTACGACGCTCCATCGTCACCATCCCCAACATCCTTTGCTCCCACCAGATTTACAAACTGTGTTGACAACCACAGTACTCTGCAAAAATCTTAGGCTCCCTGGTAATGATCCCTCTAACTTTTAGTAGTCAGTGGGTGCAAAAATGTTATGTTGTGCAATTTTTTTTCCTGTGACAAAAGTATGTGTGCACTGAATGCACACGTGGCACAGTTTATGTAGGTGTACAAAATATTTGACATAAAACTGCACAGAATAACAACAAAATATCATACATATTTAAGTCACTCGGTTATTTTTTCTCACTCCTGTCTTTGGCATTTACCCATTCTTTGTAAACTCTTCCTAGACTAATAGAACTTCCAACCAATTGATAGCTTTTGATTCTCATCAACATATCCAAATGACATTCACCTAAACGGTTTCTCAGCTTGTTTTTGAGTTGATTCATTAGGCTAAAACCTCGCTGACAGTCCGCACTAGATGCAAGAAAGGTTCCCCCAATGTCCATCAACTGTGCACGGTCACAAAACTGTTCATTTTGAAGTACAATTGCCACCATTTGAGCAAAGTTTGATATCAGTTTGGATTTAATTTTTTCTTGCACGGAAAATTTGAAATCATTAAACTGTCTAACTATTACGGTATTTTCAGCTAGAAAATCATGATATTTTAGACATACAGCATTAACTTGTTCGTCGCCAAATGTGAAGTCACAATCTGCAATTGCTAGAAATCAAAAGCTGACCATTCTTGTTCCTCATCTTCAGGAAACCTTTCTTCTAAATGAACACAAAGACTATTTATAAAAGTCAACAGCAAACTTGTATCTACTGTATTTTCTTCACGTTGTTAGCTTAGCAAAACTTTAACTTTGTCACTCTACGAAACATTGCCTCCCAGGTATGCTTTCTTGTTAATTTTGCCTCACGCAAAATGAAGTGAATCAATTGGTGTCAAGCCACTCTTTTGCAGAATCTTGCACAGTGCAGCCGGTTCATCAAAGACATCACTTAAAACCTGTAAAGCTACTTTGTATGTGACGTTGATCAATTTCTTGTGACAGTATTTAGCCACAGGGCTATTTGACTGATATTTTTCAATAAAAACTTAGTAAGCAATCTACAGAATTTGAAACAGATCCTTGTAAACTTTGTGATATGAACACTGTCCGCCAAAGATGGCTGCCGCCGTGATGCAGCCGTACAAACCGTAAAGGAAAGGTGAGGTGACGTAAATTAGTGACGTGTATTGTAGTATTTGAAAAACCAACTAATTAGTTAACAGAAACATTTAGCTAAAAGATTATTTTCGGTAAGTATAATTATTAATTACTACATTATTTTAGGTAACTAACCTTTTGTGCGCACATAATTTCCTTTGTGCGCTGGTTGAAAAATGTGGCTGAAAAGTTTAGAAGGAACATAGCTCCCTAGCTATATATGTGTGCCTAAGACTTTTGCACGGTACTGCAGTAAGATTTTAGCTCCACAATTAACTCCCTTATTTATAACTAAAGACATGATGAATTTATCAAGTACAGTTTATTTTCAACTATTGTTAGTTGGGAGATAACCATTGAGTAAGATGCCTAGAATATTTCCTTTATGTGGACAGTGAAAGCACAAACAGTACCCTGGTTTATTATTTTAATCAGAACTCAGCATATCCAGTGGTGTATCTCACCCTCATCACTGGATTAGTGGCATAACTAAGAGAGCTACTGTCTCATAATTCAACAATCTGACTCAATCTTGACCTCTGCTGCTGCCTTTGTGGAGTTTATAATTTCACCCTGTGACCGTATAGGTTCCTCCTGAAGGCTGTGGTTTCCTCACATACCCCAAGGATATACAAGTCAGTAGGTTATTTAGTAAGTTCTCTTTAATGCATAGGTGAGTGGTAGACACTTGGGTATAGTTTGAAATGTGGGAAAATGAAGGTGGAGGAGGAGAAGATGGCGACGCGACGGCAGCGCCCGCGGCCACTTTGGTGGTGATGTCTGTTATCTGTCAAGAAGGGGACCGTGCACAATTCTGATTTGATGGAGACAGACGTGAGAGTACGGAGGAACATTTGGAAAACTTCAGTAACGCCCGCTTCGCTGCCGCTGCCACTGTGTGGTAACCGGAATCTCCAGAGCAGAAGGCCCCGAAACCCTCGGCTTTGCATGTTTCAGCAGACGGGGCAAAGTCGAAGGCGCTCGGCAGAGGATGACGCTCAAGAGGCTGTATCGGAGAGGCTGGTCGGAAGCTCGAAGTTTTCAGACAAATGGACTCAGTGTTGGCTGTGGTCGGCTGCTTCCAAGGCATCGGCAAGTTGACGTTGCCTGGAGGTTTACAGCAGGGAGTTTCTCCCTTTTACTGCCGCTTTCAGGGATTCGGGAGTCGATCAACTCTGGGACTTTTGAGACTTTTTTTACCGTGCCCATGGTTTGTTCTTCATCAAATTATGGTATTGCTTTGCACGGCTGTAACTATATGTTATAATTATGTGGTTCCGTCAGTGTTGGTCTTTGGTTTACCCTGTTTTCTGTGATATCACTCTGGAGAAATATTGTATCATTTCATAATGCATGTATGCATTTCTAAATGACAATAAAAGTGGACTGAGTGTTCTCATAATCTAATCTAATAAAATTGCTGTCAAACACGAGAAAAACTGCAGATGCTGGAAATCCAAAGCAACCATACACAGAATGCTGAAGGAACACAGCAGGCCAGGCAGCATCTATGGAAAAGAGTAAACAGTCAATGTTTTGAGCTGAAAATCTTCTGGGACTTGGAAGTCCTTCCCTTTCTTTCCAGTCCTGATGAAGGGTCTTGGCCCAAAACGTCGACTGTTTACTCTTTTCCTTAGATGCTGCTGGGCCTGCTGAGTTCCTCCAGCATTCTGTGCGTGTTGCTTAGAATAAAGTTACTGTGGCTTGTTCCAGATGACTTTATGAGTTTAAACCTCCAGCCTACTGAATCAGAGAAGTGGATTACCACTGACATACCCAACCTTTCACCAATGTGCAAATCCATGGCTGGCAAGGTGACAAGCCAAGCCCATTGCTAAGTGTTGTGCAGTGTTCTTGAATTGTCTGCTGTTCCACGTAAATTGCCTCACCTCATGATTTATTGATCTCTGTTTGAGGTAATTATACAAGTAAAAGCAAATGAAAAAAACATAATCCTCTACTTGTCACCTGGTTATATCCTGATACTTGTTTTCTTGGGAGCTTTCCTCTTTTGATGCTGTACCCTGTTATTTAGCTGATGTATACATGATGACGCATGGCCTTAACAGTATGTCAAATATTGACATGTTGTTTATTCTGTACTTGAGGCTGTTCTTTTTTAAATGCTACCACTGGAAGTTTTATCGTATACATTTGTCACCCTAAAGCTTTCATTCTGCAAGAATTAATGATTTTTATTGAATTATAAATAGTAATTTTGAAAGTGAAAACAAATACTTGTGTTTACTGCTGGTATCCAAGCGGATCAACATTTTATTGTCTGAAATACTTATGGGGAAAGTTATAATTAAGGGCACAAGGGACAAACCAGTATTGGCATTGATCTTTCTATGGGGTTTTAATGGAGGAAAACCTGGCCCATTTTGGGCTGTTCTGGACTTTTTGCTGATTTGATGCCAACCATTCGTTCCCTCTAAACAAGAGTGCCTGCAGGTAAGTTGAGCTTATATCAACATTAGTATCTTGTTTTTTTTTTATCCACAGTGATGAAACATGGGCCAGTAGCCTGTGACCTGCCTGGCCTGTTTATTTCTCCTGGGGCTGCTCTGTCAGATGAGTTGCTAGGAATTCATATTTCAACAGCTGATGTGAAGCACTTCTAATTGGTCCAACAGTCAGGGAGATTTACAGAGAGAAAAAAAAGATACTCTGGGCTGCTAAATACAGGTGTTGGCTTGTTGCAAACACTCTGTTTCAACGCTTGTGCAACTGTGTCTTATTGACAGGCGTGGCATTTCTTTTTTTTATTGTATCAAGAAGAAAATTCATTTTCTGCTCAGATAAAGCTTTATCAAATTAATATGGATTGAATAGTTATACAAAAGTAGGAAGAAATAGTTTTAAGATGTAAGTTGATGGAGCTAAGCTGGGGATGAAGGAAAACAAGCCTTTTGAATTGAATTTTGACTTTATTTCTTACATCCTTCACATACATGAGGATTAAAATTCTTTACGTTACGTCTCTGTCTAAATGTACGATGTGCAATCATAGTAATTCATAATAATTTATAATAAATAGAACAGTCAATGTAACATAGAAATACACACAAATCAGCATGTTAATCAGTCTGATGGCCTGGTGGAAGAAGCTGTCCCGGAGTCTGTTGATCCTGGCTTTTATGCTGCGGTACCATTTCCTGGATGGTAGCAGCTGGAATAGATCATGGTCGGGGTGGCTCGGGTCCCCAATGATCCTTTGGGTCCTTTTTTCACACCTGTCTTTGGAAATGTATTGAATCATGGGAAATTCACAACTACAGATGCGTTGGGCTGTCCGCACCACTCTCTGCAGAATCCTACAATTAAAGGAGGTATAGTTCCCATACCAGGCAGTGATGCAGCCAGTCAGGATGCTCTCAATTTTGCCCCTGTAGAAAGTTCTTAGGATTTGGGGGCCCATACCAAACTTCCTCAACTGTCTGAGATGAAAGAGGTGCTGTTGTTCCATTTTTCACCACTCAGCTGGTGTGTACAGACCATGTGGGTTCCTTGGAGATGTGGATGCCGAGGAACTTAAAGCTGTTTATCCTCTCAACCCCAGATCCATTGATTCCAATAGAGGTTAGCCCGTCTCCATTCCTCCTCTAATCCACAACCAGCTCCTTTGTTTTTGCGACATTGAGGGAGAGGTTGTCTTCTTGACACCACTGTGTCAGAGAGATGACTTCATCCCTGTAGGCCCCCTCGTTATTGTTTGAGATTAGGCCAATCAATGTAGTATCATCGACAAATTTAATTAGCAGTTTAGAGCTGTGGGTGGCAACACAGTCATGAATATACAGGGGGTAAAAGAGGGGACTTAGTACACAGCCCTGAGGGGCTACTGTGTTGGGAGTCAAAGGGGCAGAGCTGAAGGAGCCCACTCTTACCACCTGCCGGCAATCTGACTGGAAGTCCAGGATCCAGCTACAGAAGGCAGGCTCAAGGCACCTTTCCGTTGCCAGAAGCAATCTAAACACACTCGGTGACTATGTATCCTTCAGGGTGTCGCATCCTAATATCACATAAAGGCACCAGAAAGGGAGAAATAAAAATTTACGTCCATGAAACCAGAAAACAATGAAATGGATCAGCAGCCTGTGTCTCTTCTCCCTTGCAAAGAGAAATTATTAAAATGGTGGATGATTTTCAGAGAGAATTCAGACCTATAGGAAAATGTGCTTAAATAAAAATGATACCATTATGTTCATCAAAAAAAAACATTTCAAATGCGTCATTGAAGTTTACAGCTGACATGTGGTCCATTCAGGTGATTGTGTCACTGTTGGCAAATCAGGACTTCAGGTAAATCCCATTTGCCAGCAATAAATAATGTGCTGGAGGAACCGAGCAGGGCATGCGGTATCTCTGAAGTGGTCACAGTGGGAATCTGAGGGTTTAATGTCATCAAAGCTAACCTGGAAGTTAAAATACCCAAGCTTCTTGTCACCTGAAAATTACCATCATCTTGCATAATACTAAAGGGAACCACAGTCGCCAAGGGAAGTAATTTGATGTGACAACATTGATCTGCAATGTAAGGCTAAACGTTGCTGTCAGATCAGCAAAACTAAGGCTCATTGACCTGTTGCATTTGTCACTGTCAGCTATTATTATCATTTAGTGAATGAAAGTGCAATAAATCTGTAATGGATGATGTAGACTAATGCTGACGATGTTAGTTCAGTGCAAGTCCCTCGTTGGATGAGGCAGCACCATATTCGGCTACTAGGAGAAGATGCTTCCTGTGTTCCTCTTCTTAGCTGGATTCAGATTTGAAAATGCCATTTTTTTTTAGATAACTAATAGATTTCACAAATGGGAAACTGATTGGACTTGTGGAAGTTTTCATTAAGATCTTCAATGTTGTCATTCAGAGGTTATGAAATTGCAGCACATGGAATGAGTGGATTGCATCGTCATGATTGAGGGTTGGTTAATGGACAGAAAGTAGAGAGTAGGTATAAAGGAGTCATTTTCAGATTGTGAGCTATGGCTAGTGGGTGCTGCAGGCATTAGTGGTGGGGTTCAAAAGTTCAAAATCCATATCAATGATCTTGGTGAAGGGTCATATGTAATACATACACATTTGCTGATGATGCAAAACTGAGTGTCATTGTGGGCTGCTCGGGGATACAAATAAGCATTATAAATGGCAAGGACTTGGGAGTTGGAAAATAATGTAAGAAAATGTGATTTAATAGAATTGGAAAAATGAAGACCCCATTATCTTGCAACTATGGCCCCTTGTTTGAGACTCTCTCTCCCTCTCTGTTCAAAACTTCTTAGCATCTATCTTGCAGTGCTTTCTTAGGATCTTAGTTATTTCAATAAGATAATTTTTTATCGTTCTAAACTCTAAAGAACACAAAATGATTTCTTTTAGCCTTCTGTGGTAGGAATCCTGCTTATCGCAAAAAATAGCCAAGTGAATTTCTCCTGGATTATCTCTGATGCTAATATAAGGAGACCAAAGCTGTGCACATTGCCCTATAGCCTCACCAATATACCCTGTTCTATCGCAACGATACTTCTCAGCATCCTTGCAATAAAGGTCAATTTACCTTCTTAGTTATTTGCTGCTGACTAAGTTCTCTGTTTCATGCATTAGAACACCTGTAATTTACTTATTTGCAGTCTCTCTCTGTAAGTAGTCTGCCTTTTGATTTCTCTTCCCACCAAAGTGAATAACCACACACTTCCCTGCATTAAACTCCATTTGTCAACATTTTACCTAGTTACTTAACTAACCTCCCCCGTTGCAGAGTCCAAACGTCCTCAGTACAGTATGTACTCCCACTTATTTTTTTATCAAACCTGGCCCTCCTTCAAAGTCAATGAAGCATCATGTAAATTCGAAACCTGTACCCGGCTGGAAGTCCAAGAAGTGTTTATTTGTCATATACGCCAGGAAAGCACTAGATCTTTTTCAACAATTATTTTGTTCTCCTTTGACTTTAAAAAATCTTAAACCTTGAATCTTGAAAAGTAAAAGAATACAAAAAGAAGACAATTATATTGAATCAACACACACAAAAAATGCAGCAGGCCAGGCAGCATCTGTAGGAAGAGGTAGTCAACGTTTTGGGCCGGGACCCTTCGTCAGGACTAACTGAAAGAAGAGATAGTAAGAGAATGTTGTCTTTTCAAACTGACAAGTTATATCTATAATCACACTTATCAGGCAAATCATTCCTAAGATTGAGTAAATAAAAGTCTCTTCCCGTTTAACTTGAATAAGTTGGATTGAAGAGCCTGCTTCTATTCTGTATAACCCTCTATGATCGTATGACCGCTGACGGCTAGACCTCCTCCAACCCTTCTCCAACACCATCTAAATATTCCACCAGAAAACAAGTCTCCTGGCATTCTCATTTTCTCTCACTCCCCCTCTACCTCCCTCTCTCCCTCTACCTCCCTCTCTCCCTCTCTCCCTCCTTCTCTCCCTCTCTTCCCCCTCTCTCTCTCTCCCTCTCTTTCTTTCTCTCTCTCTTTCCTTCTCTCTCTCTCCCCTCCCCCTCTCTCCCTCCCCTCTCTCTCCCTCCCCTCCCCTCCCTCTCTCTCTCCCTCTCTTTCTCTCTCTCTCTCCACCCCTCTCTCCCACTCTCTCTCTCCCCCTCTCTCTTTCTCTCTCTCCCTCTCTCTCCCTCCCTCTCTCCACCCCTCTCTCTCCCCTCTCTCTTTCTCTCTCTCCCTCCCTCTGTCTCCCTCTCCCTCTCCCTCTCTCTCCCTCCCTCCCTCTGTCTCCCTCTCCCTCTCCCTCTCTTTCTCCCTCTCTTTCTCCCTCTCTTTCTCTCTCTCTCTCCCTCTCTTTCTCCCTCTCCCTCTCCCTCGCCCTCTCCCTCTCTTTCTCCCTCTCCCTCCCTCTCTTTCTCTCTCTCGCTCCCTCTCTCTCCCTCAGTCTTGGAAGGCATCAATCTTTTTGACAATACTTCTCAATACTACCTTGTACAGAGGTACAATATTACCTTGTAACAGTGAATCATGAAAACTAGGCAATTTCAGTCCAATCTGAGGAAATATCGTACATATTTAAAAATTAGCTGAAGCCAGTGCCATAAAAAGTTAGTTAATCTTAGAGCCAGTAATATTTATCAACAATTTTGATTGTAAATTTACTAAAAGCAGCAACTACACAAATGGTGTTTAATGTGAGCTTCATGCTATTACTGCATGTCAGACAGTCCATATGTAGCATTCACAGCTCATTCGTAGGCAATTTCCTTTAATTAAGAGGAGAAAAGGAGCACTGGTAACAGGTTACTCATTTTGGCTTATTAACAAGAAGAAGATGGAGGAGGCTCTTGTGGACCAAAAAAAGAACACACATAACCAGTTGGAGCAAATGGTTTTACTGGTGCTTTAAATTCTATACAATTTCTCATTTTTTATAAGGCTGAACTCAAATGAAAGCATTTCACCTTTTTCTCACCATACTTGTACAATGCAGCTGCCACCAACTGAGTTACAAAATTCCACCAAACACATGCACAGATGGACAGGGCTAAGGCATTGCAAACCTTGTGATTAAACTCTCAACTACAATGAAACTGTTTTTTGAACCTCGTGGTATTGTCACTGTCCATTCACATCATCTTCTTGCTCATTTAGCCACACTTATTTATCAGCCTGAAGGAACAATTCTGACATCTCACACGGGTGCAGTCATTCGATAGTAGTTTGTTCATCCCAGTGAGAAAATGCAGACAAAATACTTTATTAAGGTGCAAGCACTCCGCAGCTGCTTGTGTGAGCTAAAGGGGAAAATGTTGGACTCCATATATCACAAATGAAATTACTATAAATCAATCAAACCTTCCTGTCAGCTATGAGCAGAATAGCTTAGCATATGATGCAATTCTGCCCTGTTAAAAAATAACACTGATTTCCGGCTATTCAAATAATAAATAAGAAAAGATTCAAATCTGCAGTTGCTACATCTTTGATCGTGTTTCCAAATTTAATATGTATTCTGCTGTGGTCAAACATTAGCGCTTTCCCACCACCAGTCAATTTCAGGGCAGGGATCCTCATAGGAAAACAAACTTAATAGTCACAACTTCCCCACAAATAAATACCAAACATTTGGATCTGTGGGGAAGATCATAGGTGATGTTTCTTGATCAGTATTATAATAAGCTTCAGAATGTGTGTCTTTTCACACACTGCAAGGTTACATTTTTAGCAAGAGAAATAAAGGAAAGAATGGCCACTTCTCATGAATAAAATAATTTTTCCATTCTCACATCCACCGCCTGTACCCTCCCCTGCTATGTTTGTTCTTAATAAAAGACAAATTTAGCACAGGTAAAACTAAAGCATATTTATTTATGGTTAATGGCTTCCAGCGCATGCCCCCACCTCGCCAATGTTGCTACTGGTTCCTGGCGAATCACCCACACTGCACACTGGGATCTGAATTTCTTTATTATGCACGCACATAATAACACCCCCCCCCCAACTTTTTCTTTTCCCTATCACTAAATAATGGTCACGACCTCCAATGACCAAACTGCCCTGACCCCTGCACGTGTCTCTTTAATCCTGACCAATGCCCCCACTTCTGATCTCAGTTCGAAGACTGCCCCCCTCCCCACCCCACACCTCCCAAACTTCCACCCTACCTTACACTTCCGATTCCAGCCAATTACATACCATTACGATCCTAGCTGAAAGAGCCATTTTCTAGTTGCAGCCCAACCAGAATCCTGGTGACCCATAGGGTCAGACCATAAGACCATAAGGTATAGGAGGAGAGAAAAAGCCAGGGTGGGGGGGGGGGGCTCATGTGCCTTTGTGTATACTTGTGTCTCTATGTGTTGGTCTTGTATGTGTCTCTCTCTTCTCTGTGATGTGCACACATACAAGGCAAACTTACAGAGACATAAGTATACACATGGGCACATGACACCCATACCACACCACCACCCCGGCCTTTTCTCTGCTCCTATATCTTATGGTCTGGCCCTTCTTAAGACCATAAGACATAGGAGCAGAATTAGGCCATTCAGCCCATCGAGTCTGCTCCACCATTCCATCTTGGCTGATTTATTATCTCTCTCAACCCCATTCTCTTGCTTCTCCCCATAACCTCTGGAAAGAAAGGGGCAGAACCATTCTCAAATGTTCTGAAATGGAAAGCCTTATCTTGAGAACAGGTACAGTGGAAAAAAGGGAATAGCATTATTGCAAGTGACAAGGTGGGAAGAGGCTTAGTTAACATAGCTGTGAGAATCAGTAGGTTTACAAAAGATATCAGTAGACAGTCTGTCTCCAGACAGAGAGATCAAGAAAGGAGAAAATGATGTTCAGGATGGACCAAGTAAAATTGAGGGATGGGTGGAAGTTGGAGGCAAAGTTGATGAAATTGATGAGCTCAGCGTACCGTACATCCATGAAGCAGAACGGCTGGGAGGATGAAAGCTGCTGTAGAAGTCAGTGGTCTGTAACTAATGAATGTGGCTAGCCTATTCCCTGAGGTGGAGACAACAAGATCCAGAAAAGGAAACAGTCAAAGATGTGAAGGTGCTACAGTCTTGCTATTAGCAACACATAACATCGTCATCGTGGCTATCCCTTGAGGTCGAGGATGATGGTCTTCGTTCCGTTGATCTATTTATGGGCTGTCAACTGGCTAATGAGTCCAATCTTGGCTTTGAAAGTTCTGCATTCAGGACAGGTAGTTCCAGATGGCAGACCAGGCTTTGGTTGTTGCTGCCTCTCTTTCCATTTTCTTCTCTTTTCTTCTAATTCTGCACATCTGTTGGCTTCGAAAGTTGCTGTTCCTTCTCGGATGATGGTTTGCCAGAGTTTCCTGTCCTTGGCATTGGTTTCCCAATTGTTGCTGTTGATGTTACATTTCTTTATGTTGGCTTTTAAGACGTCTTTGAATCTCTTCTGTAATCCGCTTCTTTTACGTTTGCCTTCTTTAAGATGGGAGTAGAAGATTTGTTTCGGCAGACGTTCACCTTTCATCCGAACAACATGACCGCTCCATCTTAGTTGGTTCTTGATGACGTAGGCTTCAATGCTTGTTGTTTTTGCTTCAGTTAGCACACTGACGTTGGTTCTTCTATCTTCCTAGCTGATATTTAAGATGTTTCGAAGACAGCATTGATGGAACTTTTCAAGCACCTTCAGATGCCGTCAGTATGTTGTCCAGGTTTCTGAAGCATACAGGAGCGTTGGGATCACCAGTGCATTGTACACTAACGTTTTGGTGTCTGTTCAGATGTCACGATCATGAAAGACTCTTGTTCGGAGATGTCCGAAAGCTGTTCCAGCGCATCTAAGACAATGTTGGATCTCGTCATTAAAGTCGATATTGGAGGAGAGGTGACTTCCAAGATACGGAAAGTGGCCCACACCCAGAGAAAGAAAAGCGTAATGAGTTGTTAATTACCAAAGTCATTTGGTTTCACTCTATCAGTTACGTTCCCTTTGCTCTATCCAAAACTCCTTTATCTTCTCCTGCTACAGAAGACTAACTCGTTTGTTTCTCTTTCCCAGTTCTAATAAAGGATTCCAAACCTCAAACAATAATTGTTTCTTTTCTCACAAATCCTGTCTGGCCCACTGAGCATCGCCATCAATATTCTGCTTTTAGTTTGGATTTCCAGTGTCTGCAATTATTTGGATTTTCCATTTTCCCCAGACATTACATTGAAGTATCCCTGGCAAAGCCTCAGGATGAAGTTGAACTCTCAGTCTACACCCAGTATAAAGGCCATCAGTGAAAACAACAGACATTGAAACTGGGGGGGACATTTTAACACAGCCTATTTTATGAAAAGCATCATAGGATTGCATCAGCCACCGGGCCAGATTTTAGTCATCAGTTGGCAAGTTGGTTTCTAGTTAGTGACATCCAATATTCGCGGTTCCAATGAAAGTTGTAATAGACTATCAATATTAGTGATGTTGGCTGAGGGAATAAATATTGGCCATGATTCTGCCACTCTGCTGAGCCATGTCAAACACATCTAAATACAGCAGCAGCAGCTGCTTCCTCAATTCCCCATTGACCAAAAGTACAGATTTTGCCTTCCCTCTGCCACAGATCATCACACCAGCTGCTGGCAATAACACAAGAATAAAGCTACTAACATTCCAGAGCTAATTTCTAGGCTGAATTGTGCCATACCCCCTACAAAACTCTGCTGCATTCCCTCACTCTGGTCTTTTGTATGTCTTTCCCCATTACAAGATAGAGCCACTCCTCTGTTGCAGCAAGAATGGTCGAAAGTTGCTGATGTTTGTGAGGGATACTGCCAGTGACATTAAAGGGTAACATTTGAGCAGGTCTGCACCATAATAAAACAGGGCTGACTGGCCAACTAGGAACAGTGAGGTCCCTGGCAGAGGGGTAAAAGTGAAGGAATAAATGCTGTCTTCCTAACCATGCTGCATAGACCCACAACCACAAGATATTCCGCAGACGCTGAGAATCTTGAGCAACACACAAAGTGTTGGAGGAGCACAGAAAATCAGGCAGCATCTATGGAGGGGAATAACATCAACTGTTTATTTCTCTCCACAGATGCTGCCTGACTTGCTGAGCTCCCCCAGCATTTTGTGTGTGTTGTTCCATAGATCTATTGCTGCTCTCCCAAGGAGAGTCTACCATACTTAGTAACATTTCAGTGTGAGATCGCTGCTTGTCACTTCTTCGAAGAATTCCAACAGATTTGCAAGCAAGATTTCCCTTTACAGAAACCATGCTGACTTTGACTTATCATTAGTCTCCAAGTACCCCGAAACCTTGGCCTTAATAGTGGACTCCAACACTTTCCCAAGCACTAAGGTTAGGTTAACTGACCTAAAATTTCCTCTGTTTTGTCTTCCTCCCTTCTTAAAGAATGGAGTGACATTTGCAATTTTTCTGTCCTCCAGGACCATGCCAGAATCAGGTGATTCTTGAAAGATCATGACCAATGCATCCATTATCTCCTTAGTATCCTCTCTCAGGATTATGGAATGTAGTCAATCTGGTCCGGGTGACTTATCCACCTTTAGAACTTTTGTGTTTGCTGAATACTTTTTTCCTTTGTAATAGCAATGGCACTCACTCCTGCTCCCTGACACTCACAGACCTCTGGCATACACCTCGTGTCTTTCACAGCAAAGACTGAAGCAAAGTACTTATTAAGTTCATCTGCCATTTCTTTGTCCCCCATTACTACCTCACCAACATAATTTTCCCAGTGGTCCACTATTAACTCTCACTTCCCTTTTATTCTTTATATAACTGAAAAAAACGCTTTATATAATCGGCTAGTTTGCCCTCATATTTAATCTTTTCCCTTCTTATAGTTTTTTTTAGTTGCCTTTTGGTACATTACATCCTTGGCTTTTATGCAGTCCTTAACTTTCCTTGTCAGCATGGTTGCCTAGCCCTGCCATTTGAGAACAACTTCTTCTGTGGGACATAGCTATCCTGCACCTTGTAAACTATTCCCAGAAACTTCTGTTCTGCCATCATCCTCGCCAGTATACCCTCTCCCCCCCCCAATCCACCTGTGCAAGCTCCTTTCTTATGCCTCTATAATTCCCCTTATTCCATTGTGATACTTATACATGTGATTTATGCTTCTCCATCTCAAATTGCAGTATGAATTCAATCATATTATGATCACTGCCTCCTAAGGGTTCCTTTTCATTAAGCTCCCTAAAAAGATCTGGGTTATTACACAACAGCCAATCTAAGATAGCCTTTCCCCGAGTAGGCTCAAGCACAATCTGATCTTAAAAAAAGACATCTCATAAGCATTCAACAAATTCCCTCTCTTCTGATCTTAACTCCACCTACAAAGACTCAACATTCTCCTGCTCTCTGTCACCTCTTTCTAAAGATGTAATTCCATCTCTTACCAATAGAGCCACTCCACCACCTTGTTGGAGTTGAAGTTGGATGAGACTAGAAATAGAGTTCTTGGGTTAAGGTGAATGTGAAATGTTTAAGGGGAACATGAGGGGGAAATTCTTCCCTCAGAGAGAGTGTGACTTGCCATGACAAGTGGTTGATCCAGGTTCGATTTTCCATCTCAGAGTAATTTGGATGGGTACATGGACGGGGGGGGGGGGGGGCGGTATGGAGGGCTAGTCCAGATGCAGGTCAATGGGACTAGGCAGATCAATTGCTCAGCACAGGCTAGATGGGCCGAAGGACCTATTTCTGTGCTGTAGTGTTCTATGACTCTCTATAACTCTACCACGCATTCCAGTATTCATTATCAATGGACTTCAGCCTCAGATTCCTCACCCGAACCCCAGCTACAGAACCTGCGAGTGACTACACCCTCTGGTGAACCCGTACCCTCTTGCCCTGTCCAAAGGGCAGTCATCCCTCGTGTTTCATTGCATGTAGATGCTTGCCTTCTGGATGCTCTAGCAGAGGCAGAAAAAAACTCCTCTCGCAGAGGTGGGTTGCACGGTAGCGTAATGGTTAGCACAATGCTTTACCATACAGGTGATCTGAGTTAGTTCCCACCACTGCCTGTAAGGAATTTTATGTTCTCCTTATGACTGCATAGGTTTCCTCCAGGTGCTCCAGTTTCCACTCACAATCCAAAGACGTACCAATTGGTAGGTTAATTCATCATTGTCCCATGGGATTAAATCAGGGGGTTGCTGGGTGGCATGGCTCAAAGGACCAGAAGGGCCTGTTCCACACTGTACCTCAATCAATCATTAAATAAATAAACAAACTTTTCATTTGTACACTCAGTGGCCACTTTATTAGGTACAACTGTACACCTGCTCATTAGTGCAAATATCTAATCAGCCAACCACCTTAACGCATAGAAGCAGGCAGACATGAACAAGAGGTTCAGTTGCTGTTCAGACCAAACATGAGAATGGGGAAGGAATGTGATCTAAATGACTCTGATCATGAAATGATTGTTGGTGCCAGAGAGGGTGGTTTGATTATCTCAGAAGCTGCTGATCTCCTAGGATTTTCAATGCACATCAATCTCCAGAGCAGGGTTCCCAGGCTGGGGACCATGGATCCCTTGCTTTATATACTTTATAAAGGGGGGGGGTGCATGGGATGAGGACCATCACTGGGTTTCGGCAAACTAGCAACAGAGGAGCTGAGGGCAGTGTGGACAGGGCCAACAAACTTAACCTGTTCTTTAACAGATTTGACATTGTGACCCCTGCCCATCCCCCACATGAGCCATCTGTTGTCGGCCCCCAACCGACACATATTCCACTCTCCCCTCCTAGCAGTCCCCCACCCTGCTCTCATGGCTATACTCCTCCCCCACACGAAACCACCACGGTGGGCTTCACGGCTGAACAGATGAGAAGACAGCTGAAACATCTCAACCCAAGCAAGGCTGCAGGACCAGATGGTGTCAGTATCAGGGTGCTCAAAGCCTGTGCCCCTCAGCTATGTGGAGTACTTCGCCATGTATTCAACATGAGCCTGAGACTCCGGAGGGTTCCTGTACTGTGGAAGACGTCCTGCCTCGTCCCTGTGCCGAAGACGCCGCACCCCAGCGGCCTCAATGACGACAGACCGGTGGCATTGACCTCCTACCTCATGAAGACCCTGGAGAGACTTGTTCTGGAACTGCTCTGGCCTATGGTCAGGCCACACGTACATCCCCTCCAGTTCGCCTACCAGCCCCGACTAGGAGTTGAGGATGCCATCGTCTACCTGCTGAACCATGTCTACGCCCACCTGGACAAGCCAGCGAGCACTGTGAGGATCATGTTTTTTGACTTCTCCAGTGCATTCAACGCCATCCGCTCTGCTCTGCTGGGGGAGAAGCTGACAGCAATGCAGGTGGATGCTTTCCTGGTGTCATGGATTCTTGATTACCTGACTGGCAGACCACAGTACATGTGCTTGCAACACTGTGTGTCCGACAGAGTGATCAGCAGCACTGGGGCTCCACAGGGGACTGTCTTGTCTCCCTTTCTCTTCACCGTTTACACCTCAGACTTCAACTACTGCACAGAGTCTTGTCATCTTCAGAAGTTTTCGGATGACTCTGCCATAGCTGGATGCATCAGCAAGGGAGATGAGGCTGAGTACAGGGCTCTTGTAGGAAACTTTGTCACATGGTGTGAGCAAATTATCTGCAGCTTAATGTGAAAAAGACTAAGGAGCTGGTGGTAGACCTGAGGAGAGCTAAGGTACCGGTGACCCCTGTTGCCATCCAGGGGGTCAGTGTGGACATGGTGGAGGATTACAAATACCTGGGGATACGAATTGACAATAAACTGGACTGGTCTAAGAACACTGAGGCTGTCTACAAGAAGGGTCAGAGCCGTCTCTATTTCCTGAGGAGACTGAGGTCCTTTAACATCTGCCGGACGATGCTGAGGATGTTCTACAAGTCTGCGGTGGCCAGTGCTATCATGTTTGCTGTTACGTGCTGGGGCAGCAGGCTGAGAGTGGCAGACACCAACAGAATCAACAAACTCATTCGGAAGGCCAGTGATGTTGTAGGGATGGAACTGAACTCTCTCACGGTGGTGTCTGGAAAGAGGATGCTGTCTAAGTTGCATGCCATCTTGGTCAACGTCTCCCATCCACCACATAATGTACTGGATGGGCACAGGAGTACATTCAGCCGGAGACTCATTCCTCCGAGATGCAGCACAGAGCGTCTTAGGAAGTCATTCCTGCCTGTGGCCATCAAACTTTACAACTCCTCCCTTGGAGGGTCAGTCACCCTGAGCCGATAGGCTGGTCCAGGACTTATTTCATAATTTACTGGCATAATTTATGGTTCTATTACTATTTATTATTTATGGTGCAACTGTAACGAAAACCAATTTCCCCCCAGGATCAATAAAGTATGACTATGACTATTTATACTTTATTGTCGCCAAACATTTGGTACTAGAACGTACAATCATCACAGCGATATTTGGCTCTGCGCTTCCCACTCCCTGGATTACAAATATTAAATAATAAAAATATTAAAAATTAGTAGATATTAAATATTTAAATTATAAATCATAAATAGAAAATAGAAAAATGGAAAGTAAGGTAGTGCAAAAAAAACCGAGAGGCAGGTCCGGATATTTGGAGGGTACGGCCCAGATCCAGGTCAGGATCCGTTCAGCAGTCTTATCACAGTTGGAAAGAAGCTGTTCCCAAATCTGGCCTTACGAGTCTTCAAGCTCCTGAGCCTTCTCCCGGAGGGAAGAGGGACGAAAAGTGTGTTGGCTGGGTGGGTCGTGTCCTTGATTATCCTGGCAGCACTGCTCTGACAGTGTGCTTAATGGTATTGGTCTATTGGCATGAAAATGGTTGGGAACCCCTGCTCTAGAGTTTGCAGAGAATGGTGTGAAAAACGAAAAAAGTATCGAGTGAGCAGCAGTTCTGTGGGTGAAATTGCCTTGTTAATGAGGAAGTTCAGAGGGAAAAGGCCAGTCAGGTCCAGGCTGACAGGAAGGCAGAGATAAGTCAATGCATTACAACAGAGGTGTGCAGAAGAGCATCTCTGAATCCTAACTAGTCAAACCTTGAAGTGAATGGTCTACAGCAGCAGAAGACCAGGAGCAGATACTCAGTAGCCACTGCAGGAGGTACCTAATAAAGTACCCATTGGGTGTGTCCTGTGATTTCTTTTTATGAGAACCACTGAGCAGTGCTGAAAGAAGTATTGAACCAATATTTGTCAAGCGGTTCTTGGGTTTAGAAATGTAGCCAATTTTACTGCAAACTTTTGTGCAGAATTCCATCAGTCCATGACTGTGTCAGCTATGCTAATTCTTTCATCTCCCAGTTATACTAACTTGACAGGTCCAAGTGAGGCTTAATAATTAGCTCTGTGTCAGTTTTAGACAGAAGGTCAAATTTCCTACGTACTTCGGCATTCCAATCACTCAGCATTGTGAATCCACATCTAATTAGAGACGGTATCATGTGTCATGTAAAAGTTATTTAAGTGTTTCTCAGAGATTTGGAGAGCCAAGACACAATATACTCACTTTCTGCTCTTGACTTTCTTCTGCCTTACGGCTAATGAAGAGCGTCATTGTGTATTTTGGGTTGTCCAGCCAGAATAAAAATAGGAAGTCTTGCCTTTATATATACAGTGCCTGCTTTATTTTGGTACCTTCTCCACCTGAAAAGGTGCCCACTGAGTGTATGTTTGTGGTCTTCTGCTGCTATAGCCTGTCCTCTTCAAGGTTCAACAGGTTGTGCATTCAGAAATGCTCTTCTGCACACTACTGTCAGAACATGTAGTTATTTTGAGTTACTGCTGCCTTCCTGTCAGCTTGAACCAGTCTGGCCTTTCTCCACTGACCTCTCTCATTAACAGGACATTTTCATCCACAGAACTGTCACTTGCTGGTTTTTTTTTGTTTTTTTGTTTTTTTGCACCATTTTCAGTAAACTCTAGAGAGCGTTATGCAGGAAAATCCCTGGAGTTCAGCGGTCTCTGAGATACTCAAACCACCCTATCTGGCACCAACAATCACTCCACGGTCAAAGTCACTTAGATCACATTCTGATATTTGGTCTGAACAGCAGCTGAATTCTTTGACCATGTTTGCTTGCTTCTATGCACCAACAAGCAGGTGTATAGGTACAGCTAATAAATTAACCACAGAGTGTAGAGTGATTTTCACATTCTGGATTCCAAACCTTTTTTATGCCATGCACCAATGTTATTAAGCAAGTATTAGTATACTTGGACCCAAGGTTGGGAACCTCTGGTCTAGAATACTCCAAGGCACTTTTTGAAGGCTCATCATTGTTGGTAGTTAAGTAACCTAGACTAAAACGTCACTAACAGCAAAGTGATTAGGGCCAAGCTTTCTGGTTTTAAGCAAGGTTGGCTGAGGAATAAATACTGTCCAAGTATATAGTATCAGAGGCAGAATACAGCAAGAAGCAAATCTCAGTGCTACAATTTCACAATGAATTTACACTGACATTATGAGATTTTTATTTTGCAAAAAAAAAGAATGAATGCAACTGTCAGTTATCTGCCGGGGGGAGTAAGAACAGCCAAAGTTGAAATTGTAATCTCTGTTCTCTTTTCTTGAGTACACTATAGGAAAGTGACCGCATTGCAAGATACCATTAATTGTAAATTACAATAGCAGACATCAGTGTTAGTTTGCAGAGGGAGAGAAAAGGAAGGGATATCAACTCGATGCATTTCTGAAGTGGATCACCCACTGGAGTGTTTTCTCTTTGATACCAATTGACTTCAACTTTTCAAGGATGCCTTAGTATCTGGGGCAATCACTTTTACCTCAGCTCTGGAACTCAGCTATTGATGGGATGGCTGTGATGATAGCTAGAGCTGATTTTTTTTTTTTAATTTCAAAATATACTTTATTCAAAAATAAATATATACAATAAACCATTCAATAACTTTTCATCCTTTACATACGTTTGCATTATACACAGTACATATCCGTATTTATACCACATCATTTCATTGTTGAGGGGTATACTCCCCGCCCTCCGACCCCTCCCACTCCCACGGGTGGAGAAACCTATACTGTGGTCCTTCCCCACCGGGCCCTTGCGGTGGCTGCACCAAGTTTCAGTGCGTCCCTCAGCACGTACTCCTGCAGTCGAGAATGTGCCAGTCGGCAGCATTCTCCCACGGACATCTCCATGTGCTGGTAGATCATCAAGTTACGGGCCGACCAAATAGCATCTTTCACCGAGTTGATGATCTGCCAGCAGCACCGGACGTTGGTCTCCGTGTGTGTCCCCGGGAACAGCCCGTAGATCAGAGAGTCCTCTGTTACGCAGCTGCTGGGGATAAACCGTGACACTAGCCCATCCATCCTCCTCCACACCCTCTTTGCGAACTGGCAGTGTGCAAAGAGGTGGGTCACAGACTCCTCCTCACTGCAGTCCTCCCGTGGGCAATGGGGTGCGGAGACGACGTTCCGGGCGTACAGGAGGGCTCTGACTGGGAGGGCCCCTCTCACCGCCAGCCAGGCGAGGTCTTGGTGCCTGTTGGTTAGATCTGGCGATGAGGCATTTTGCCAGATGAACTGGACAGTCTGCTCCGGGAACCACCCCACTGTGTCCATCACGTCCTTCTCCTGCAGTGCCTGCAGGACACTACGTGCCGACCACTGCCTGATGGCCCTGTGGTCAAAGGCGTTCTCCTGGAAGAACTTTGCTACGTAGGACAGGTATGCCGGCAACGACCAGCTGACTGGGGCGTTGCGCGGGAGTGGGGCCAGACCCATCCTTCGTAGCCAGGGCGACAAGTAGAACCTGGGCACGTAGCGGTACTTGGTGCCCACATACCTGGGCTCTACACACAACCTGATGCAGCCACATACGAAGCTGGCCATCAGGGTGAGGGCGACATTGGGGACGTTCTTGCCCCCGTTGTCCAGGGACTTGTGCATGGCGGTCCGTCCCACCCGCTCCATCTTGGATCCCCAGACGAATCTGAAGACAGCCCGGGTGATTTCCGAGCTGTAGGAGCGGGGGACGGGCCAGACCTGCGCCAAGTACAGCAGCCCTGAGAGCACCTCACACCTGATGACCAGGTTCTTGCCCGTTATCGACAGGGAGCGCCCTCCCCACAGTCCCAGTTTCTGTTTCACCTTGGCAGTCCGCTCCTGCCAGTTCTTGTTGCACGCCTCCGCCCCTCCGAACCATATCCCCAACACCTTCACGTGGTCAGACCTGATGTTGAAGGGGACGCTGGATCGGTCGGGCCAGTTGCCGAAGAGCATGGCTTCGCTCTTCGTGCGGTTGACCCTGGCCCCCGACGCTAGCTCGAACTGTTCGCAGGTGCCAATCAACCTGCGAACTGACCTCGGATCAGAGCAGAAGACGGTGACGTCGTCCATGTACAGGGAGGTTTTCACTTGGGTCCCTCCACTGCCTGGCAGCGTCACCCCTCTTATGCCCTCATCCCTCCTAATGGCTTCCGCAAAGGGTTCTATGCAGCAGACAAACAAGACAGGGGAGAGGGGACAGCCCTGCCTGACTCCAGACCTGATGGGGAAGCTGTCTGTTTCCCACCCGTTGACCTGGACTGCACTACGGATGTCTGTGTAGAGCAGTCTGATCCAATTCCGGATTCCCTCCCCAAATCCCATTTTGGAGAGCACGTCCGCCATGTACGTGTGCGATATCCTGTCGAAGGCTTTCTCCTGGTCCAAGCTGACCAGGCAGGCGTCCACCCTCCTGTCCTGCACGTAGGCGATGGTGTCCCTCAGCAGCGCGAGGCTGTCTGAGATCTTCCTGCCTGGTACAGCACAGGTTTGGTCTGGGTGGATCACCTGTCCCAGAGCAGACTTGACCCTGTTGGCGATAGCCTTGGACAGGATCTTGTAGTCCACATTCAGGAGAGAGATGGGTCTCCAATTTCTAATGTCCTCTCTTTCCCCCTTCTGCTTGTAGATGAGGGTGATGATGCCCTTCCTCATGGACTCAGACATACTGCCGGCCAGAAGCATAGCATTGTACACTTCCAGCAGGTCTGGGCCTATCCAGTTCCACAGAGCCGAGTACAACTCAGCCGGTAAGCCGTCGCTTCCGGGAGTCTTACCCGACCCAAAGGAACGGATGGAGCCTGTCAGCTCGTCCAGGGTCAGTGGCTGATCCAGACTCTCCCGCTTGCCGCCGTCTAAGACCTGCGTGATAGACGACAGGAAGTTGCGGGAGGCTGTGGATTCTGTGGCCTTTTCGTCGTACAGACCGGCATAGAAGGACTTGCAGATCCTCAGTATGTCGGTCTGCGAGGACGCGACTGAGCCGTCCTCTTCCTTAAGGTTGTGGATCACAGAGCTCCCCCTGTGCACCTTTTGGAAGAAGAAGCGTGAGCACGTCTCGTCCTGCTCCACGGTTTGGACCCTTGATCGGAAGATGATCTTGGAGGATTCGGCGGCGAGGTTATGGGCTTGCCGGCCCTTCACCTCTCGCAATTCCTCCCTGACATCCACCCCCTTCGACTGCAGAAGGAGAAGTTGCTGCAACTCTGTCTGGAGTTTACGCAGTTCCTTCTGCTCCTGCCTTGCCTTCTGGATACCCTTGCGGATGAAGAACCTCTTAATGTTCTCTTTGGTGGCTTCCCACCAGTGAACCGGGGAATCAAAGAAGGCTTTCAAGGTTCTCCAACCTGTGTACTCCCTCTCTAGTTCCTCGATGTTCTCTGGGGTCAGCAGCTTAATATTCAGCTTCCACGTCCCCCTGCCTGCCTTCTGGTCCTCCCGTAAGCGACAGGTGGCTCTCAGAAGGCAGTGGTCAGAGAAGAACACCGGCGTGACGTCGGTGGACCTGACCGTGAGGGGCTCTGACAGGAAGAGGAAGTCGATCCGGGAGCGGGCTGAGCCGTCCGACCGTGTCCAGGTGGCTTGCGGCTGTGCTCCACCTGTGGGGGTGCCAAAGGCGTCGCGCAGCTTGGCCGTCTTTACTATTTCCCTCAGGAGTCTGGAGGTACTGTCCAGCCTGCCGTCGGCGCTGCCGGGTCCTCCAGCCGCATCAATGGTGCAGTTGAAGTCTCCGGCCAGAACGACCGGCTGGGACGTCACCAGCAGCTGTGGGAGCTGCTCGAAGACGGCCAGCCGCTCGCTCCGAACGGGGGAGGCGTACACGTTGATCAGCCGGAGCGGAGTGCCCCGGTATTTGACGTCTGCTACCAGGAGGCGCCCCGCAACCACCTCTTTAACTTGGGTGATTGAGAAGTTACCTCCCCGTAGCAGAATCCCCAGGCCGGACGCGCGACAATCGTTGCCCCCCGACCACACAGACAAACCTTTTTTCCACCACCGTGACCACCTCCGGTAGTTACGGAGATGTGGTAGTCCGCACTCCTGGAGGAAGGTCACGTCGGTCTTTACAGTGTCCAGGTACTGGAGCGTGCTGACGCATCGCCCAGTACTCTTCAAACTTCGCACATTCAAGCACGCCAATTTAAGGTCTGCCATCATTGTAGGTCTCTTATTTTGGCTGCACTCCGTCCTCATCCTTGCCATCCTGAGCCTTCATTCCCACCGCCTTTGTGAAGTTTTCCACCTCCTGTGGGCTCAGGTACTGCTGGTAGTACTCCTCCGTGTGTGGCCGTTCTGGTTCTGGGCCCGGGGGGTTGTTGGCTTCCTGGGCTGCTTCCCCTTCCGGCTGCTGGGTGCCAACCGTGGCTCTGCTCCCGGATTCCCGGAGCTCGGTGTGTCTGCTGCTCTCCGCCTCCTGTACTTGGGGGGTGGCCAGCAGACTTTCCCCCTCCTCTCTCCTCCTCTCCACCTGTTCTGCCAGCCGCTTCTTCCGCTGGGGCTGCTGGCCTCCCCCAACTCCTTCCTCCTCTGAAGAGGACAGGGTACCAGAGGCTGTGTGGTTCCCTGCCCTTTTCTTGCGTTGCTCCGCCTTCTGTCGCTTGGCCGCCGCCTTTTGGGTCTTTTTCCGTTTCACGACCTTCCATTCCGTTTCCACCTCAGCTGTCCCTTCCTCCATGGACTCCTGCTCGTCATTTGCTTGGTCCTGGAGGGTCTGCAGTGGGGTGGCAGGTCTCGGGGTGCTTGCCCCTTCCTCCCTGGTCTCATCGTCCGCCCTGTCGGGTGCCTCTTCGGCAGTGCTGGCAGGGGCGTCCGAAACTGCCTGGGCCCTTTCAGGACCAGCACCTCCCCTGGTTGCCTGTGCGTAGGTGCCCCCACGCCTCGGGCAGGCTCTGTACAGGTGGCCGTCTTGTCCACAAAGGTTGCAGGACTTGGCCTGCGTGCAGTCTTTGGTCAGGTGGCCTTCAGTTTTGCAGTTCTTGCACATCACCACCCTGCACTGGGCTGCGATGTGCCCTGCCTTGCCGCAGTTTCGGCACACCCTGGGTTGCCCCGCGTACACCGTGTACCCTCGGTTCCCTCCGATGGCGAAGACGGAGGGGGGGTGGATGACGCCGCCGTTGGAGTCCAACCTCAGCTTCACCTTGACCTGCCGTTTGCTGGTCCAGATTCCCAGTCCGTCCTTCACGTCTGCTGGTGTTCCTACGCTCTCCACATACCGAGCGAGGAATGTAAGGACATCTACCAATGGCACGTGCGGGTTGAACATGTGCACCGTGATTGTCCGTTCCTGCTGGGTAGCCGTGGCAAAGAGGGCCTGTGCTTTCAACAGCGACAGCGGCGCCTCTGTCCCCTTCAGCTGAAGCTGCTGGTACAGCTTCTGCCACCCTGCAGCCTGCCGGAAAGTCACGTCGAAAAAACCTGCGAAGTCCTGGACGCAGTAGATGTCGTCAGGTGAAATGCAAACTAGGAATTGGTGAGCAGGTTGTTGGTGAGTAAGTGCTGTTGGTGACCATTTCCATCCTTCAACTGATAACCGAGAGTAGTCCGATAAGGTGGTTGTTAGCCATAGTGTATTTGTCCTAGTTTTTGTGATGGGATGCCCCAGGACAAATTTCCGGATAACCACACTCCAAACAGAGCAGTCAGTGCTGACTGTACACTGAAATCATGGTAATTTTTTTAAGCAACACACATCAAAGTTGCTGGTGAACGCAGCAGGCCAGGCAGCATCTCTAGGAAGAGGTACAGTCGACGTTTCAGGCCGAGACCCTTCATCAGGACGAACTGAAGGAAGATTTAGTAAGAGATTTGAAAGTGGGAGGGGGAGGGGGAGATACAAAATGATAGGAGAAGACAGGAGGGGGAGGGATGGAGCCAAGAGCTGGACAGGTGATAGGCAAAAGGGGATATGAGAGGATCATGGGACAGGAGGTCCGGGGAGAAAGACAAGGGGGGGGGAACCCAGAGGATGGGCAAGGGCTATAGTCAGAGGGACAGAGGGAGAAAAAGGAGAGTGAGAGAAAGAATGTGTGTATAAAAATAAATAACAGATGGGGTATGAGGGGGAGGTGGGGCATTAGCGGAAGTTAGAGAAGTCGATGTTCATGCCATCAGGTTGGAGGCTACCCAGACGGAATATAAGGTGTTGTTTCTCCAACCTGAGTGTGGCTTCATCTTTACAGTAGAGGAGGCCGTGGATAGACATGTCAGAATAGGAATGGGATGTGGAATTAAAATGTGTGGCCACTGGGAGATCCTGCTTT
The DNA here is from genome assembly GCF_963921235.1 of Mobula hypostoma. Taxonomy (NCBI): domain Eukaryota; kingdom Metazoa; phylum Chordata; class Chondrichthyes; order Myliobatiformes; family Myliobatidae; genus Mobula; species Mobula hypostoma. The sequence continues at coordinate 25,531,597 of NC_086104.1, forward strand.
CTCTGGTGGACAGAGCGTAGGTGTTCAGTAAAGCGGTCTCCCAGTCTGTGTCGGGTCTCGCCAATATATAAAAGGCCACATCGGGAGCACCGGACGCAGTATATCACCCCAGCCGACTCACAGGTGAAATGTCGCCTCACCTGGAAGGACTGTTTGGGGCCCTGAATGGTGGTAAGGGAGGAAGTGTAAGGGCATGTGTAGCACTTGTTCCGCTTACAAGGATAAGTGCCAGGAGGGAGATCAGTGGGGAGGGATGGGGGGGACAAATGGACAAGGGAGTTGCGTTGGGAGTGATCCCTGCGGAAAGCAGAGGCGGGGGGAGGGAAAGATGTACTTAGTGGTGGGATCCCGTTGGAGGTGGCGGAAGTTACGGAGAATAATATGTTGGACCCGGAGGCTGGTGGGGTGGTAGGTGAGGAACAGGGGAACCCTATTCCTAGTGGGGTGGCGGGAGGATGGAATGAGAGCAGATGTACGTGAAATGGGGGAGATGCGTTTGAGAACAGAGTTGATAGTGGAGGAAGGGAAGCCCCTTTCTTTAAAAAAGGAGGACATCTCCCTCGTCCTGGAATGAAAAGCCTCATCCTGAGAGCAGATGCAGCGGAGACGGAGGAATTGCAAGAAGGGGATGGCATTTTTGCAAGAGACAGGGTGAGAAGAGGAATAGTCCAGATAGGTGTGAGAGTCAGTAGGCTTATAGTAGACATCAGTAGATAAGCTGTCCCCAGAGACAGAGACAGAAAGATCTAGAAAGGGGAGGGAGGTGTCAGAAATGGACCAGGTAAACTTGAGGGCAGGGTAAAAGTTGGAGGCAAAGTTAATAAAGTCAACGAGCTCAGCATGCGTGCAGGAAGCAGCGCCAATGCAGTCGTCGATGTAGCGAAGGAAAAGTGGGGGACAGATACCAGAATAGGCGCGGAACATAGATTGTTCCACAAAGCCAGCAAAAAGGCAGGCATAGCTAGGACCCATACGGGTGCCCATAGCTACACCTTTAGTTTGGAGGAAGTGCGAGGAGCCAAAGGAGAAATTATTAAGAGTAAGGACTAATTCCACTAGACGGAGCTTCGATTTTAAGTTCCCTGGCCCCCACCGCTTTATTTTCACCATGGATGTCCAGTCCCTATATACTTCCATCCCCCATCAGGAAGGTCTCAAAGCTCTCCGCTTCTTTTTGGATTCCAGACCTAATCAGTTCCCCTCTACCACCACTCTGCTCCGTCTAGCGGAATTAGTCCTTACTCTTAATAATTTCTCCTTTGGCTCCTCCCACTTCCTCCAAACTAAAGGTGTAGCTATGGGCACCCATACGGGTCCCAGCTATGCCTGCCTTTTTGCTGGCTTTGTGGAACAATCTATGTTCCGTGCCTATTCTGGTATCTGTCCCCCACTTTTCCTTCGCTACATCGACGACTGCATTGGCGCTGCTTCCTGCACGCATGCTGAGCTCGTTGACTTTATTAACTTTGCCTCCAACTTTTACCCTGCCCTCAAGTTTACCTGGTCCATTTCCGACACCTCCCTCCCCTTTCCAGATCTTTCTGTCTCTGTCTCTGGAGACAGCTTATCCACTGATGTCTACTATAAGCCTACTGACTCTCACACCTATCTGGACTATTCCTCTTCTCACCCTGTCTCTTGCAAAAATGCCATCCCCTTCTCGCAATTCCTCCGTCTCCGCCGCATCTGCTCTCAGGATGAGGCTTTTCATTCCAGGACGAGGGAGATGTCCTCCTTTTTTAAAGAAAGGGGCTTCCCTTCCTCCACTATCAACTCTGTTCTCAAACGCATCTCCCCCATTTCACGTACATCTGCTCTCATTCCATCCTCCCACCACCCCACTAGGAATAGGGTTCCCCTGGTCCTCACCTACCACCCCACCAGCCTCCGGGTCCAACATATTATTCTCCGTAACTTCCGCCACCTCCAACGGGATCCCACCACTAAGCACATCTTTCCCTCTCCCCCTCTCTCTGCTTTCCGCAGGGATCGCTCCCTACATGATTCCCTTGTCCATTTGCCCCCCCCCATCCCTCCCCACTGATCTCCCTCCTGGCACTTATCCTTGTAAGGGGAACAAGTGCTACACATGCCCTTACACTTCCTCCCTTACCACCATTCAGGGCCCCAAACAGTCCTTCCAGGTGAGGCGACACTTCACTTGTGAGTCAGCTGGGGTGATATACTGCGTCCGGTGATCCCGATGTGGCCTTCTATATATTGGCGAGACCCGACGCAGACTGGGAGACCGCTTTACTGAACACCTACGCTCTGTCCGCCAGAAAAAGCAGGATCTCCCAGTGGCCACACATTTTAATTCCACATCCCATTCCCATTCTGACATGTCTATCCACGGCCTCCTCTACTGTAAAGATGAAGCCACACTCAGGTTGGAGGAACAACATCTTATATTCCGTCTGGGTAGTCTCCAACCTGATGGCATGAACATCGACTTCTCTAACTTCCGCTAAGGCCCCACCTCCCCCTCATACCCCATCTGTTATTTATTTTTATACACACATTCTTTCTCTCACTCTCCTTTTTCTCCCTCTGTCCCTCTGACTATAGCCCTTGCCCATCCTCTGGGTTCCCCCCCACTTGTCTTTCTCCCCAGACCTCCTGTCCCATGATCCTCTCATATCCCCTTTGCCAATCACCTGTCCAGCTCTTGGCTCCATCCCTCCCCCTCCTGTCTTCTCCTCTCATTTTGTATCTCTCCCTCCCCCTCCCACTTTCAAATCTCTTACTAACTCTTCCTTCAGTTCATCCTGACGAAGGGTCTCGGCCTGAAACGTCGACTGCACCTCTTCCTAGAGATGCTGCCTGGCCTGCTGCGTTCACCAGCAACTTTGATTTGTGTTGCTTGAATTTCCAGCATCTGCAGAATTCCTGTTGTTTTTGTAATTTTTTTAATATTGAGATACAGGACAGAGTAGACCCTTCTGGCCCTTCAAGCCACGCTACCCAGCAATCCCCCAATTTAATCCTAGCCTGATCACCGGACAACTTACAATGACCAATTAACCCAGCAACCAGTACGTCTTTGGACTGTGGGAAGAAACCTGGAGGAAACCCATGCAGTCACGGGGAAAACTTACAGGCAGTGGCGGGAATTGAACTGGCATCACCTATATTGTAAAGCTTTGTGCTAACAAGTATGCTACCGTGTCGCCCTTGCAGGAGAGCTGTTCACTGATGATTCCTTGCTTGACAGGAGCATAAGTTCATTTTGATTCGGATACCCTCCCATAAACTTGGAATAACTTTTCCCACCCTTAATGATGATCTTTCTTGCTAGATGTTTGATTCATTATTTATAAACTTAGTTCAAATTCTACCCATTGGAACTTTCAGTCTGAGTGTAAATGAACCTCTTGTATATAGGATGGATGGACAGACGTCAGGATCACTGTGGGCACCTTTACCACATACTTCTTCGAAAAAATTCGTGGGAACTTTTAGTGCAAAGATTACTGCTGGCTGTAGAACTGTCTGAGGGGATTGTACCCAATACTGTGAGGGACCTATTTTCAAGTGTCCCAGAATTGAACAAAATTATTTCAATTAAAGAGGCTCTCAATTTATTGTTCCTATTTACTATAGGAAAGCTAATGTCTTCTTTACTTAAATATAAGATGTACAGTATTAGTGTGTGTTTAGCTGAGTAAAATATTTTATTATCCTACTGCCTCACCAAGTGAATTTTCAACTCCACAGGCGAGTGCAATCAATTAATTGAAAATGCATTACCCAGCAATAAATCTGAAATGAAGAAAGTAGCACAAAATAGCTTGGTTACCAATGGTAACTCCAAATTAAAATCATCTTGAGCCATTTGTGCTCATCCTATTTGGCAATACAGTGCTGCAAGATTCTAAGGTTCAACATTAGGTTTATTAGTCACATGTACATCGGAACATACAGTGACAACCAACACAGTCAGAAGATGTTCTGGAAGCAGCCCACAAGTGTCACCATACTTCTGGCACCAACATAGCATGCCTACACTCAGCAGAACAACACTCTGCCAACATTTAACAGCACAGACACACCACAATGAAACTAACCCTTTCCTATCCCTCCCCCCACCAGGTGAGGACAACCCGGCCTCCAGGCCTGTTGCCCTCAGGCCTCTGGTCCTGTCTTCACAGACCTCTGACCTTGGGGGTCACCGGCATCACCAGGCCTCATCCTTGGGGTCCACTAAGCTCCTTCCTAATTGGTGGTCTTCACAGTAGTTAGTAGAGCTACGTTCTCATAGCTCGAGCTCGATGCTACCTGTGTGTGGAATTCACACATTCTCCATTTGGTCGCATGGATTTTCTTCAAGTGCCCTAGTTTCCTCCCACATGACAGGATAATTTGGCCCTGTAAGTTGCCCTGAATGAATACATGAGTTGTATGATCTGCGGGGGAATTGAATGAAATATAGGGAAAGTAAAATTGGATAACAGTGAAGAGATGTCTGTTGATTGGCACAGATTTGATAAGCTGATGGGCCTGTTTCCCTGCTTTGTGACTCTGATTCAGACTCTGTAACTCTAAAAGTACACTGGAATGTATATTAACTCTACTGTGATGAGTGTAAGTTTTACATGTAAATTCAGTAATACCAGACATCCCACCCTGCAAAAACTCATTTCAGGGAGGTAACACCATCAATTTGCGGGAGACTTCCGGGAGAGGTGGGATGTCTGCAACAGAGTAGCTCCTTAGCAGCCAGCCAGCTAGTTTAAATAACGTTAGCTCTGCTAATGAACGAATGACACCTGTTAAACTCACCTCAACACGTCTTTTACAGTCTTAACCCACCATGGGCAATAGAAAAGTCACTGTTGCAAACAGTGCAACGAGCAACACTTTCATTATTTTGACCCCTATTAGGCAGGGGTACACTTTAGTGTAGTCTGGGGTGACGTACGTTTTATATTTTTTTGGAACACTCTGCCATGGCGCGCTCTCGCTCGTGTCTCTCTCTCTCTCTCTCTCACTCTCACTCTCACTCTCACTCTCTCTCTCTCTCGTGGTCGCTCGCACGCTCACAAGCACTCTCACTTGCTTTCTCGCTCGCTCTCTCTCACTCTCTCGCTCGCGCGCTCTCGTGGTCACTCTCGCGCTCTCTCTCACTCACTCTTAAAAAAATTGATTTCCATGATATTCTATATAATTTGCGGGCATCAGGGAGCCACCATTAACATGCGGGAGACTCCCGGAAGTTCCGGGAGAGGTGGGATGTCTGTAATAACAAGTTGTATTTTTAAGTCTTTCACTGATCAGTGAAGGCATTTAGGATCTAAACTGCTTATATTGTCAGCAGTTTTATCTGCAAAATCATAAACTGTACTTTTCCAGAGAGTGAACCCATGGAGTAGTTCAGTCACCGCATGCCATTTTCTCATTCTTCATCATTTACCGTGTGTTTCCACAGTTCATTTCAGAATTCTTTTTATTTTTCTTTTGTAGAAGTGTGAAGAATCATGTCACAAATTCTTATTTAGCATTTTCCTGCAGGCCTTTTTGGTTTAGTTAGACCAATCATGTCCTCCATACATTGCATTTTTAAATGTTTTATCCTATCGAATAAGTTGACACTACGCATGTATCATCAGAGCTTCCAGCCCAAAAAATTACCAAGGAGCTCTCACATCAGAAAGAAAGGCCACATTTAAAATCAATCAGCATTTTAATTGCTTGCATCTCTCAACAGATGGGGTCCAAACAAGTCTCTCTGCTGGCAATGTCAAAGTACCCTGCACTGTGGCATCACAGTTTGCATCAGATCAAGCTGTTAGCATTTTCAGAGGACTGAAGATTTAAATGGGTGGCACTTCCACAGAATGATAGCCAAGGGCACTAGTCCAATGTTTGACTCAGGCTGTAATGCTGAAGTTGTGGTAGTAATTGGCAAGCATAGCTTGAGTTTTAAATGGAGTTTTCTAATACTTGAGGTTGAGACTGAGATGGTCCCAGGAGGTACATTACAGCTTTAGAAAGGCTTACTGCTCTTCACTTGTACAATAGCAATTGTACATTTTTCCGGAAAGATAATTAAACCACACATTCACCTCTCGTTATTTGAACGCAAGAACCTATTAAGTGATATTAAGCCGGGCATCAGTTCCTCCACAAGATTTTCTACAATTGGCAAAAAAAAAAGCATTCTGAATGGAATAATGGTACAGTAGTTAGTATTGCCGCCGTACAGCTCTGATGGCCAAGGTTCAATCGTGACTGTGTGAGGATGAGGTTAAGGTTATTTTTGCACTGTAAGTTGCACCTTGGTGGAGGTGAGTGAGTGGGAAGAAATTGGTGGACTTGCAGGAAGCAATAGCTGGGGAACCTCTTCTCCGCTCTTGCATTTGGCAAAAGATACAAAAGCCTGAAAGCACATTTCACCGGGGTCAAGGCCAGTTTCTACCCAGCTGTAATAAGACTATTAAATAATTCCCTAGTACAAGGAGATTGCCTCTTGACCTCACAATCCATTTCATTATTATCTTGCACTTTATTGTTTATCTGCACTGCACTTTCTCTGTAGCTGTCACACTTCGTTCAAGTTTAATTGTCATTCAACCACTCACATAAATACAGTTAAATGAAACATTGTTCCTCCAGGACCAGTGTGCAAAGCACAGTATATGTAGTCACACACAGCACGTATTGGTTATGATCCACCAAATACAGGCGCAAAATAATATCAGCACAAGTCCCTGAGCAGCATGGCTGAAGGACTGATGCTGCATAGGATGTTTTCCTGGAGCCACGTTTCCGCAAGAACAAGCATGCAGCAGTTTCTCATCTTGCACTGAGTCAGCTGCAGATAAAGGCGATCCAATTTGTCTTCCAGGAAGCGAAAACTGGAGTGCAGCACCAAGGGTATAGCTAGCCAAACTTACTTTTTTTTCTGTTATTGTTTATTTTATCTTGTAAAGACCATGCAATAGAAGCAGAATTAGGCAACTTGGCCCATCGCATCTGCTCCAACACTTCATCATGGCTGATCCAATTTCCCTCTCAGCCCCAGTCTCCTGCCTTCTCGCTGTATCCCTTCGTTCCCTGACTAATCAAGAATCTGTCAACCTCTGCCTTAAATATACATAAAGATTCGGCCTCCACAGCTACCTGTGGCAAAGAATTCCACAGATTCACCACTCTGGGTTAAGAAATTCCTCCTCATCTCCATTCTAAAAGGATACACCTCTATTCTGAAGCTATGTCCTCTGGACTAAGACTCTCCCACCGCAGGAATCAAGCTCTCCACATCCACTCTATCAAGGCCTTTCACCATTCGATTGGTTTCAATGTGGTCTATTGTTCTACCCCAATAGACTGGGTAATGATTTGATCTGCATGAACAGTATGCAAGGGAACCTTTTTACTGTATCATGGTACATGTGACAGTATTAAACCAATGCCAATACTGAAAGGAATGCTGAGACCCGCCATAAGCTGACTGGGCCAAATAGACTCCGTCTAAGTCATTAGCAAACATGAAAAATAATCTTTACATTTTATTTTGTATTTTCGCAAGATTGCCAGAATTTTTGGCAGTAAAAGAATCAATGGATGGATTGAAAATTGTAGCTGGTAAGGATGTTCATCCATGAGATTGAATGGTAGGGCATGCTCTAGTGCTCATACCTCACACTCATGCTCCTATTTCTTACAGAGGTATGCTTGGTCAAAATTAATTTGTTTTCTTCAGAGCTGCCTTAAGAAATAAATGCTGGATGGAATTGAATTTCAATCCTGTCGCCTTTCACTTCAAAAAGAAGTACAGTATTGTCTACCAGAAATGAACAGGAAAGGCCTCGGTGTATGAAAGTTATTAATTTTGCAAAACACATGCTTTGCAATGAGTGAGAATTATACAGAGGATCTAGTGTTCACTTCTGTTCACTCACTGACACAAGCTTCAATATCTTAGGTTTAAAACACAATTTGACATAATGTCTTTTTCCTTGATATTGCTCCTTTGAAACACCTTGAGGCATTTTACATTCAAAATGTCTAGCTGATACATTGTTGTGGTTTTTGTCATACATTCTCTGGTGATTGATGGTAATCTAGAATCTGTGAAACATTTGATCTTTTAAATCCTTAGTCTTGTTTTCAGACTGTATAATATTTGCTGTATATTTAACCTCCTGTAGAACAGGTTTCTTGTAGGAAAGTGGAGATTTCAGAAGAGATAAATCGTAGGTGAGATCTGAACAGGGAGGAGGATGTGAAGAGGCTCCAAAGGGATATAGATAAATGAGAAAGTGGGCAGATAAAAAAATTAAGTAGATAAACTGAAGTCATCCACTTTGGTGCATAAAATAGAAAAGCAGAGTATTATAAACACAAGAGATCCTGTTGATGCTGGAAATACAAAGCAATACACACAAAATGCTGGAGGAACACAGCAGGTCAGGCAACATCTTCAGAAAGAAATAAACAGTCAATAAACAGGCTGAGACCTTCATCAGGACTGAAAAAGGACGGGGAAGATGCCAGAAAAAGAAGGTGGAGAGAGGAAGGACAGGCTAGAAGGTGATAGGTGAAGCTAAGTGGGTTGGAGAGGGCGGATGAAGTAAAAAGCTGGGAAGTGATTGGTTGAAAAGGGAAAGGGGTGGAGAAGAAGGAACCTGAAAGAAGAGGAGAGTGAACCATGGAAGAAAGGGATGAAGGAAAGGCACCATGGGGAAGTGATAGGTAGGTGAGGAGAAGAGGTAAGAGGCCGTAGGGACCTAAAGAAGAGGGAAGGGGGATGGGAAAAAATGTTACCGAAAGTCAGAGAAATTGATGTCCCTGCCATCAAGTTGGAGGCTACCAAGATGGAATATGAGGTGTTGCCCCTCCAGCCTGAGAGTGGCCTCATTGTGGCAGAAGAGGAGTCCATGGACAGACGTGTCAGAATGGGAATGAGGATAGGAATTGAAATGGTTGACCACTGGAAAATTCTGCTTTTACCGGATCGATTGGAAGTGCTCAACAGAGTGGTCCTCTATTCTATGTTGGGATTCACCCTGAATGGAGGTGAGAGAGGAGTTAAATGGGTAGTTGTAGCAATTCCACCACTTGCAGGGATAAGTGTCCAGAGGGAAATTAGCAGAGAGGGATGAATGGACAAGAGAATCAAAGAAGGACTGATCCCTATGGAAAGCAGAGAGTGGGGGAGGGGGGTGTTAAAGATGTGTTTGGTGGCAGGATCCTTTTGAAGATAGTGGTGGTTATGGAGAAAATGATCCGTTGGATTTAAATGGAGTGGTAGGTGAGGACAAGAGGAACTCTATCCGTGCTAATGCTGTGGGTAGATGGGGTGAGCATGGATGTCCAGAAAATGGTTTTATGTAGGAAATATTGAACTGTGTTGATGTTCAAAGGGTCAGGGGCTTTGTTGTATACAAGTCACTTAATGCAGATGTGGCAAGTGATTAACAAGGCAGCTTTAAAGACAAGTGCTATGCTGGCCTTTGTTTCAAAAAGGATTTGAGTACAGGAGTAAATCACAATCACATAGGACCAGGGTGTGATTGTATCTGGAGTATTTCATTTCCTTAGCTAAAAACAGCATCTGCACTGATGTAGAGGAAATGCAGGAAAGGTTTACCCTATGGATAATTAGAATACCCTGATGCCATATGTGAAAAGATTGTGTAGACCAGGCCTGTGTTCTTGAGACTTTAGGCAAGTAAAAAGAGATCTCATTGCAGAGACACCTGTCACTGGCAACACCTTTATCAGATCATCTTAGTCTCCTATGTTCCAAGGATAGAAGTCCTGGCCTGTCCAACCTCTCGAGTTCCTCAAGTCCTGGCAAAAACATAGTAAATCTTATCTACACATTTTCCAGTTTAAACATACCTTTCCTATAGCAGGTGACCAAAACAAAATATTACACCTTGTGTGGCCTTACTAGCATCTTGTACAACTGTAATATAAAAATTTCACCTTCTATGTTCGTTGTCCTGACTGATGAAGGTCTGCATACCAAAAGAATTCTTCACCACCTTGTCTATCTGTGACTCCGCTTTCAAGGAACCATGCACCTGAATTCCTCTGATTCACGTATAATGTAATTAATTACAAAGATTAATAATCAAAATGACGTAAGCAGTCAGAAATAATTTAAAACATATAAATCATGACAAATAATATTTGTAAATTATATTTTTCTCCAAATCTTCAGGCCAAAATATCCTGTTGTAATGAATAGCACTACCCCAATGAGGTGATATCATGGGGATCTTGATCAGTTAGGAATGTGGGTCGAACAGTGGCAATTGGATACAGATAGTGTGAGATGATGCGTTTTGGAAAGTCAAACCAGTGTTTATCCTACAGGGGTAGGGCACTAAGGAGTATAATGGAACAAAGAAAACTAGGAGTACAAGTACAAAGTTCATTGGAAGTGGTGTCACAGGTAGACATGATAGTGAAAAAGGCATTTAGCATGCTGGCCTTCATCAGTCAGGGCGTCAAGTATAGGAGTTGGGACATTATGTTGCTGGCTATTGTACAACTCACTGGTGAGGCCACACCTAGACAACAATTTTGATCACTCCATTATTGAAAAGATGCAGTGAAACTGAAGAGAGTACAGAAAAGATTTACAAGAATGTTGCCATGACTAGAGGCATTGCCAAGTAGAAATTGCCTAGGCTAGGTCTTTCTTCCTTGGCATGCATGAAAATGAGGGCAATCTTACAGGAATGTTTACAATCAGTAGAACAAAGTCAATTTGCCATGGTGATGACAGCCACTCCCATGGAGGTATCAGTGCCTGCTTTTGTAAATCATGTCCTCCAACCCCAGCTGCATTCTTTGTAACATTTTTCTGCACCCTCTGTCCCTTAGCCACATCCTTCCTATAGTATAGGTGACCAGGTGCAGTCTCACCAAAGTTGTAAACAGCTGTTTTGTGACATCCCAACTCTTTTACTTAGTCTCCCATCTGCTGAAGGCAATCTTGTCACATACCTTCTTTACCGCCTTGTCACCACTTTCAAGGAACGATGTACTTGTACCCTATGTCTTTCTGTTCTTCCACACTCCCTAGGTCTCTGTCATTCACTCTGTATGTGCTGCTTTGATTTAACTTCCCAAAATGCATTAATTCACACTTGTCTGAGTTTTTAACGCATGTATTTAGGCTATAGAACAAGTTGCAGGGTGGGAAATGGAGGGAACATCAGCTGTAGTGTTCAAATTGGAGTTAGCTTACTATTCAAAGAGAAATTACTTGTGGAGCCAAGGGGAGAATTCAGAAGAGTGGGACCAATTGCATTTTGCAATAAACCAGAAGGGACTCAATAGGCAAAGTGGTCGCTTCAGTACTGTAGTCATTCTGTGATTCTGTCATCCTACTGTCCAGAGTTCTAAATGAATGGGAGCTGTCGCCACCTTCCTGTGATTAATGTTATATATACATACAAGAGATTCTGCAGACGCTGGAAATTTTGAGCAACACACACAAACTGCCTGAGGAACTCTTCAGGCCAGGCAGCATCAAGGAAGGAAAATAATCCGTCGACATCTCGGGCCAAGAGCCTTCATAAGCACTGGAAAGGAAGGGGGCAGAAGCCTGCATTTTGTGTGTTTTGCTCAATATTATACTAATTTCATGCTGGGGAATGCTCAGTTTGGAATGTGTGATTTGGAAGTTCTGCCCTTGCACTTCATAACAGAAAAAAGAAATATTCAGATGAATATGTTTTCTTTAAAGTGGAAAGAGGACATTACTGCATGGAGTTGGACAATGATGTGACTTAATTAAGCACTGTACACCATTACACAGTCAATTCTGCCCAAAAAAAACCCATTGAACTTTAAATCTATTTCATGCATTTTATTTCCATTAGATAAAATAGGTTTAGGAACAACCAGCCATAACAATGCTCCAAAATCCATCTCATCAATCAAATTTTGTTAAACATTTTGCTAAATGTACGTGATAATATTGAAATCCCAGCACTAATGTCTGATAATGAAATATGATAAATTTAAGATTAACTGAACCACAATTGATTTGGGAAAGGTAACACAAGGAACCACCTTCAAATAAACTGTGTTTTCCATTCACTGGTTTATAACCCTGGAAATGATCGAATCTCAATGTTATCTTGTCAACGACATATCTCAGCGTTTTCTTCGAGACCAAAGCAATGTGATTGTTATATTCTGTGTGGAGCTACCATAATAGGAGATTCCATGATACAGATACTAGCACTACTTCAGGCATTAGCTGGCAGGCTGACAACATGGCAGTGTAAAAGGTTGCCATCATTGGGATTATGTGTGCTGTAAGAAGAAAATATCCAGCGTGTTAGTAAGAGCCCAGTTTAGTTTATGTGTAAATGCTACATGATACATGTTAGGTAAATTTTGTATCTAGTATCCCTGGCCTTTAATTATGATCACATGCTTCATGCAGAACCCTTAATGAGTTTGCAGCCTTCTTTGGGCATTGGAAGTTGGCACGCAACCTATGTAGCAGAGTGAAGTCACAATCCCACAACTCCCTGTTGTAGGAGCTTTCAAATGTGCTACAAGGCTTTCAAATCCCTATTCCATCACAGCGTTTCAGGTTTTTCTTCAAAGTGTTGATTGGGGGAGCACACCACAAAACCTTTGTTGTCTTTTCATCTTCTCAACCAGAATTGGATGAAGGAGTGAAAGAAAATAAACCAAAATAGCTCACAAACAAAGGAATTAAGTGTCATTTAGTTAATAGCTGCTTTTTCCCCAACAAAATATGATAAAATTGTGCAAATGCTAGTTCAAGTGGAGAATAGGATTGATTACATGAGGTAATTTCTGTTCTGAATAATATCAATGATAGTTGCCTTAACACAGATTACTTTGGTGTCTCATTTGCTGTGAAGTCATCCCACAGCTTTTGTTCAAACCAAATGTTGAACAGTATGAAACAACTTTCACAAAATATCTTACAAAGTGAATATAAAATAGTAGTGTGTGAGACTTCTTGAAATTACACATGGTTAATTCAACTCACTTTGCTAAATATTGTTTAGCATGGACTGCTTATGAAATGTGAGTAATGATTTGAATGCTTTGAGTGCCATCAACTGGACGAAATGTTATTAAAGCAGGTTTGAGATTTAAATGTTTGATTTTCTACAGTGAGTAGTATGAATGAAAAACAAATTTCAAAGATTACAATAGGGACAAATGGAGAGTAGTAGAATCAATCCATTCCTCATCCTCAGAAAGAGAGTTCTCCATTCATCGTGCTTCAGTGTTTTACAAGCCTCTTGAGTCACTGTTAATGTAGCTTCCTAATGATCATACATGTGAATGAGTATTCAGTTTTATTGGTAATCGGTTTCCCAAGGTTTGTCTCTTTCTCAAATCCAAACATCTTTGTGCCTTTTTCTGGCATTTTATAATTGCTTTTTTTCAGTTCTCATTCAGAATCCGAATCAGGTTTAATATCACCAGCATATGTCATGAAATGTGTTGTCTTTTCAGCAGCAGTACAATGCAATACATAATAATAGGGAAAATGTGAATTACAGTAAATATCTATACAGTTAAATTAAATAAGAAACAGAAATAAAGAAGTAGTGAGGGAGTGTTCATGGGTTCAATGTATGTCAAATTCAAAAATCGGATGCCGGAGGAGAAGATGAATCATTGAGTGTGTGCCTTCAGGCTCCTGTGCCTCTTTCCTGGTGGTGGCAATGGGAACATGGCTTCCTTAGTGATGGATGCTGCCTTTTTTGAGGCATCACTCCTTCAAGATGTCCTGGATACTACAGGGGCTAGTACCCATGATGGAGCTAAGTTTACAATTTTCTGCAGCTTATTTTGATTCTGTGCAGTAGGACCACCCCCCCCCACCCACATACCAGACAGTGATACGGTCAGTGAGAATGACCATGGTACATCTGTAGAAAATTTTGAGTGTCTTGGTTGACATACCAAATCTCCTCTTTTGAACTCCCCAATCCAGTTCCTTCCTTTGCAGAGTTTCTTCATGGACAATAAAAGCCTGCAGAATTAAGAGGTTATTGGTCAATTTGTCCAAGCATGATCGTTATCAGCGTAATAAAACACTTTCCCTCTACTTACTCTGTTCAGTCCCTTTTTATCTAAATCAGGAAATTGCAGGCCATTATTTCCAATCTTTTCCAATCCCTGTACACTATTTTTTGCCTTTTATTACACAATTTCTGTCACTATTGACACCTGTTAGGATTGTTTTGCTTCATAGAGTTATTTTGCAACATTTGTTCATTAATAAAGTTAAAAAGATATAAAAGCCATGAATGAAAAAAAAATTGTCTTCAAATAACAGTCTGAGTCACAAGTTCAGCATTTTCTGGGTGCCTTAATAATTGATTTGTGCATGGAGTTTACTCATTTGTGTGGTCCTGTCTGTTAAAATTGTTTACCCCATCATACAGATAACCTCTGCATAATGATTCATGCAAATATTTTCCTGTTGTTTGAAGACCAGAAATCCTTTCACTCATGAGTGAATTTGGAACGAGGTTTAGGGTTAGTTATAAGTTCTATTCAAAATTTTTCCTCCCATATTGAGAAATAGGCATTTTGTGTTGAACACTAGCTTTCCAGTGGATTTAAGACCAATTTTTCAACTCCATTTTGCCAATTAAAGCTTCTATTGTTTGCCAATTAAATCAATGAGGAAGATTGAACATCGAGGTGAATGTGAAAGCTTGGAGATCGTTTCAGTCTCCGAGAAGATTCCCGCAGACAGAGGCAGTGTTCGCAAACCTTGTGGCGAGCAGGTTGTGCATGGGGCGCAAGCTGGTGTTTGACTCAATTTCGCTGATTAAAGCTTCTATTGTTTGCTTATTAAATTGATGAAGGAGATTGAAGCATCGAGGCAAGTGTGGAGGGTGAGCACTGACTGCCTCTCTTTTGATCATTCTGCTATGAAGAGGGAAATACCTGACAGAGAGCACTACCCAGGTTTTCTGCATTTTGGATGTGGACTTGGACTATAGACTTTATTTTCGTTCTTATAGTTTTTTATATTCTGTGTTTTTCACCCAATATTTCTTGTTTTTTTTTGTGCTGGGAGGGGGATTTGGGTGTCAATGTGCCTGTTCCATTTTGTTAATTTTTTTGTGTGGGAGAAGAGATTTGCAGATCGATGTGCCTGTTCCATTTTTGTTTGTTTTTTTTTGGGGGGGTGGAGGGATTTGTTCATTTTGTTATGCGCGGAGGGGGATTTGGGGGTCGATGTTCTAGTTCCGTTTTTCTGGTTTTTTGTGCGGGATGAAGGATTTGGATGTTGATGTGCCTGGTCCGTTCTTGTCATTTATTTGTTTGGGAGGAGGGATTTGGGGTTTATGTGCCTTTTCCATTTTGTTCAGTATTTTTGTGTGGGGAGGGGGAATCGGGGGGGGGGGGTTGATGATCGTGCTGCCTTTCTTTTCTTTCTTGGTTTCATGGCTACCCAGAGAAGAACGTCAAGTTATATACTTGATAATAAGTGATCCGTGGAACCTTTTCTTTTTACCAATGTTCATCCAGTTTCTTGGTGCAATTTGTGTGTCTTGCCATTCTACTGAAAAAAAAACAGCTGTTGAGTTGGTGAGAGTAGAGAACATGAAGTATAAATGTTGACGTATACCTCAAGGATAGGTGCTTAGCCTACTGCTCTACTCTCTCCACACCCATCACTGTGTGGCTCAGCATAGCTCAAATGCCATCTATTATTTGTTGATAACATAACTATTGTTGGAAGAATTTTAGATGGTGACAATAAGGCGTACAGGAATGAGATAGATCAGGTGGTTGAGTGGTGTTGTAGCAACAACCTTACGTTCAACATCAGTAAGACAAAAAGTTTGATTATAGACTTCAGAAACAGTCAAACAAGGCCACACCCACCATTGAGGGATCAGTCATGGAAGGCGTGAGCAACATCTCCAAGGATCTGTCCTGGGCCCAACCTATCAATGCAGTTAAAAGGACACACGACAGCAGCTATATTACATTAGGAGCTTGAGGAGATTTGTAATGTCACCAACAACACTCACAAATGTTTACATCTGTAGCATGGAGAGCAACCTAAGTGTCTGATATGGAGGTGCCACAGCACAGAATTGAAATAAGCTGCACGAAGTTGAAAACTCAGTCAGCTCCATCATGGGCTCTAGCCTCCCCCAGCGTCCAGGGCATTTTCAAGGAGCAATGCCTCAAAAAGGCAACCATCATTAAGGACCCCTATCACCTCGGGCATGCCCTCTTCTCATTGCTACAGGAGCCTGAGAGCACACACTCAATGATTCAGGAATAGCTTCATCCCCTCTGCCATCTGATTTCGGAATGGACATTGAACCCATGAACATTACCTCACTACTCTTGTTTTCTCTTTGTGCAGTACTTACTTAATTTAACTTTTTAATATACATGCTTTTTTAATTATATATGTATTGCAATGAACTGCTGCTGCATTACGATAAATTTCCTGACACGTGCCAGTGATATTAAACCTGATTCTAATTCTGATTGTGTTCTTGTGCTATAGTGGTTGTGACGTAACTGAACTCGATTTGCTGTTTGGCACATTCCATCTGACTATTGGTGTGATGTAAAGATTCCTTGACTTCTTAGGTTGTATTTTTAAAGATTTCCAAATATTTCTTTATAATTGCTTTTGAAGTTTTACTCAAAATTTTGACACACAAGTATGTCCAAGAAGACACGCTTGATTGTTATTGTGATGGATAGGGTTTCCAGTACTGAGTGTGAAGCATATTCTAACAGTAATATTTTTGGCCAGGAGCCTATACTTTTTTAAACATTTCAGTCTTTATAAGGGTCTAATTTTTAATTTGCTCTCTCTTTGCTTTATTTTTTGCAGAATATGCCAGAAAGCCACAATGATCCCAAATTACAACAGCACAAATTCTTCATTTTTTATCAATACCAGTCTCTCCTGGAACAGAGAATCACAAGAACGAGTGGCTCTGGGTGATGGGTCTACGGACAGAAGTACCAGCAGTTTGCTAAGATCAGCCACCTTTTCTCCCACAGCCTCTTTGGAAGCTAACGCCTCTGTCACAAGTTTCAGTACCATTGACCCTCTTGGGGGTCACACTGTTTGGCAAGTTATTTTGATTGTCTTTTTCACAGGAATAGTCTCCTTGGTGACTATCATAGGAAACATTCTTGTGATGGTTGCATTCAAGGTGAACAAACAGTTAAAAACAGTGAACAATTACTTCCTACTTAGTCTTGCCTTTGCAGATCTGATAATTGGAGTGATTTCAATGAACCTATACACGACGTACATCATCATGGATCGATGGGCTCTGGGTAATGTGGTTTGCGACCTCTGGCTTGCCATTGACTACGTTGCTAGCAATGCCTCTGTCATGAACCTTCTGGTGATAAGTTTTGACAGATACTTATCCATTACACGACCGCTCACCTATAGAGCAAAACGAACTCCCAAGAGAGCTGGAATAATGATCGGTCTTGCATGGACAGTTTCATTTGTACTCTGGGCTCCTGCCATTTTGTTCTGGCAGTATATTGTTGGCAAAAGAACAGTGTCTGCGAATCAGTGTTTAATACAGTTTTTATCTGAACCAATAATTACTTTTGGTACTGCCATCGCTGCATTTTACTTGCCGGTCACCATCATGACTATCCTTTACTGGAGGATCTACAAGGAAACCGAGAAGCGCACCAAAGAACTGGCGGCTCTGCAGGCCTCAACTCATGACATGGAAACCGTGCAGTTTTTCCGTCAAACTGGCAGCACTAGGAGTTGCAGCAGCAATGAGCTGCAGCGGGAGGGAATGAGAAATAAAAGGAAGCCAAGGAGGTGCCACTTCTGGCCAGCCCCCAAATCATGGAAGGCCAGCACAGAGGGTGAGCAGGAGCCAAGTAGCAGTGATAGCTGGAACAACAATGATGGCGGTGGTTCCTTGGATCACTCAGCTTCATCTGATGAGGAAGACGTGGTGACAGAAACCAGGGCAATTTATTCCATCGTGTTAAACCTTCCCGGGATTAAGGCTGCGGCTGGTCTATCCAAATCCACAGAGCTGAACAATACTGATGAACTTGACAAGGTTGATTCCAGTGAGAAGGAGGAAAAGTTCAGGTCGCAGCAGTTAAAAGAAGAGCAGGACAATAGCTTCCACCAGCATTTTGCCAAGCTTCCTGCTCAGTCAATGCCATCCATCCATCCTTCAAAGTCTGTGGGAGGAATTTCCTCTTTAGCAAAGTCATCCTCATCCATGCCTTTGTCTTTTAGAGAAACCACAGTTTCAAAACCTTTTGCCCCAAAATCAAGAAGTCAGACAACAAAACGTAAGAGAATATCGCTTATAAAAGAGAAAAAGGCTGCTCAGACACTCAGCGCGATTTTGCTGGCTTTTATTATAACATGGACACCATACAACATAATGGTGCTGGTAAACACATTTTGTGACCAATGCATTCATGAAGCACTGTGGCGCCTGGGCTACTGGTTGTGCTATGTGAACAGCACTGTGAATCCCATGTGCTATGCACTGTGCAACAAAAACTTCAGAAACACTTTCAAAATGTTACTGCTGTGTCGGTGGGAAAAGAGAAAAAGGCGAAAGCAGCAGTATCAGCCAAGACAATCTGTTGTTTTCCATAAAAGGATTCCATGCAAAGCTTCCTGAAGCAGCAGTTGCCAGATTGTGATTGTTTCTGTTTAATACCAATTAACTGCTCTGTCCAAGACCATACTGGCTATCAATGTTGTGAGCACACGGCTGAAGTATATGCTGCTTTTGTATTATGTGTCGGATGGTGTTTACATGATGTTGGCAGCAGTAAAGTACTTAGAGTAGTGTTGATGTGTTTGAATTGTATTAATTTGTTTTTTTTTGTTCTTATGAGATTCATGCACGCTTTTGCTTAATATATTAATTGACATCAACAGAGCACTTAAGTCCTAAATGCTATTATCTTGGTGCAGTAACTACAGATACTGGATTTTGCACCTCAGACCTTGAGAGTATTGCTGTACCTCAATTTGCACACTTTTCCTCCTTTATTTCTTCCCCTTCTCACTAAATTTCCCTTTTATTCTTTTTATGGGCTCCGTACTACCACACAGTTTAAAACATTGGTTAGGCTGCATTGCATAATCAGCTATGACACGTTGCAATACCCAGAGCCCAGTTTCTCCCAAAAGAGCGAAGCCACAAATTGGTCCACTTGTGCGATGAGCCTGGGACTGATCACACTGGTGATTGCTTCTGGTTGAAGTGGTTAATTGGCACTGGTATTACTATGCATGAAGCATGGTTCACCATATTGGTCCCATCTTAGCCAGGATCTGATTTTAAAAAATTCCAAAGGTTAAATGGATTTTTCTTTTGTGGGAAATCTGTATGAGCTTTCATCTGACACGTGGTGAGCACAGTAAAAAAAATGGGATGAATTTTCTTGACTCCCACAAAGATTATACTTTCCATTGTCAAACAACATTTAACATAAAGTGTCACCATCAATATGAACCTAACTTTAAGTGAAGTTGGAATTTTCGGTTCTCTAGGTTGGTGAGGCCCTACTCTCTTTCATCAAGCTGTGGAATTACCAGTTGCTTATATCTTACCTGTGATGTGACAAATCAATGTATGAAATCGTATAACAGAAAATCCTGACATCAAACACTTTGAACTTCATGCAGTATCTGTATTCTCTGGTATTTTTACAAAAAAACAGTCAAAGACCAAGAATTGTGAAAAGTGATTTTATATGATGTGTATCTAGTTTGTTTTATATTTTCTTCATGCATTTCAACCATAAGATGTTCTAGGTTTAAATTATTGTCACTGCAAAAAAAAATGCACCATGTGCTTGATACGTTTCACTCCATTTTAACTAATAGTCATTAATGTTTGCAGTCCTGGATTTAATATCAAAGTAAGTATGATTTTAGGAACTGCAAATAAAATTTTTAGTGTTCATATTTAGCATCAGGCCCTGAGGACTATTGTAAAAATGATGACTTACAACATAATTCAATGTCAATATGAGAAAAAATGCACCACTGTAATTTAACCATATTTTGTATGACATTGTAAAATTTAGTAAACGAAACTTGGTGTTTAATTTGGTTCAATAACTTGACCGGTTTATTTACATATTGAATGTAATGTTCTATCAGTTGGTTTTATAGTAGCAATAAAAGTCATGCAAAATTCTTTGTACTACTACTGTTACATTTTGTGGTAATGGCAGAGGAATCTTCCATAATTCACAAGACAAGATCACAAGACAAAGGAGCAGAAGTAGGCCTTTCGGCCCATCGAGTCTGCTCCGCCACTCCACTATGAGCTAAACTATTCTGCCATCTAGTTCCAATTTCTGGCTTTTTCCCCATATCCCTTGATAACCCTGACTAATTAGATACCTATCAATCTCCTCCTTAAACACCCTCAATGATCAGGCCTCCACAGCTGTATGTGGCAACGAATTCCATATATCATAAGACCATAAGACAAAGGAGCAGAAGTCGGCCATTCGACCCATCGAGTCTGCTCCGCCATTTTATCATGAGCTGATCCATTCTCCCATTTAGTCCCACTCCCCTGCCTTCTCACCATAACCTTTGATGCCCTGGCTACTCAGATACCTATCAATCTCTGCCTTAAATACACCCAATGACTTGGCCTCCACTGCTGACTGTGGCAACAAATTCCATAGATTCACCACCCTCTGACTAAAAAAATTTCGCATTTCTGTTCTGAATGGGCGCCCTTCAATCCTTAAGTCATGCCCTCTCGTACTAGACTCCCCCATCATGGGAAACAACTTTGCCACATCCACTCTGTCCATGCCTTTCAACATTTGAAATGTTTCTATAAGGTCTCCCCTCATTCTTCTAAACTCCAAGGAATACAGTCCAAGAGCGGACAAATGTTATCATATGTTAACCCTCTCATTCCCGGAATCATTCTAGTGAATCTTCTCTGTACCCTCTCCAACGTCAGCACATCCTTTCTTAAATAAGGAGACCAAAACTGCCCACAGTACTCCAAGTGAGGTCTCACCAGCACCTTATAAAGCCTCAACATCACATCCCTGCTCCTATACTCTATTCCTCTAGAAATGAATGCCAACGTTGCATTCGCCTTCTTCACTACCGACTCAACCTGGAGGTTATCCTTAAGGGTATCCTGTACAAGGACTCCCAAGTCCCGTTGCATCTCAGAACTTTGAATTCTTTCCCCATTTAAATAATAGTCTGCCCGTTTATTACTTCTGCCAAAGTGCATAACCATACACTTTCCAATATTGTACTTCATTTGGCACTTCTTTGCCCATTCTTCCAATCTATCCAAGTCTCTCTGCAGACTCTCCATTTCCTCAGCACTACTGGCCCCACCACCTATCTTCGTATAATCAGCAAACTTAGCCACAAAGTCATCTATTCCATAATCCAAGTCGTTGATGTACAATGTAAAAAGAAGCGGCCCCAACACGGACCCCTGTGGAACACCACTGGTAACTGGCAGAATAGGATCCCTTTATTCCCACTCTCTGTTTCCTGCCAATCAGCCAACGCTCTATCCACGTATGTAACTTTCCCGTAATTCCATGGGCTCTTATCTTGTTAAGTAGCCTCATGTGTGGCACCTTGTCAAAGGCCTTCTGAAAATCCAAATATACAACATCCACTGCATCTCCCTTGTCTAGCCTACTGGTAATTTCCTCAAAATATTGTAATAGGTTTGTCAGGCAGGATTTTTTTTTTAAGGAAACCATGCTGAGTTCTGCCTATCTTGTCATATGCCTCCAGGTACTCTGTAACTTCATCCTTGACAATCGACTCCAACAACTTCCCAACCACCGATGTCAAGCTAACAGGTCTATAATTTCCTTTTTGCTTCTTTGCTCCCTTCTTAAATAGCGGAGTGACATTTGCAATCTTCCAGTCCTCCTGAACCATGCCAGAATCTATCGACTTTTGAAAGATCATCGCTAATGCCTCCGCAATCTCCACAGCTACTTCCTTCAGAACACGCGGGTGCATTTCACCTGGTCTGGGAGATTTATCTACCCTTAGACTATTCTGCTTCCTGAGTACTTTCTCTGTCGTAATTGTGACTGCGCACACTTCTCTTCCCTGCCACCCTTGAGTGTCTGGTATACTGCTGATGTCTTCCTCGGTGAAGACTGATGCAAAATACTCATTCAGTTCCTCTGCCATCTCCTTATCTCCCATTACAATTTCTCCAGCATCATTTTCTATCAGTCCTATATCTACTCTCACCTGTCTTTTACTCTTTATATACTTGAAAAAGCTTTTAGTACCCTCTTTGATATTATTTGCTAGCTTCCTTTCATAGTTAATCTTTTACCTCTTAATGACCTTCTTAGTTTCCTTTTGTAAGGTTTTAAAAACTTCCCAATCCTCTGTCTTCCCACTAATTTTTGCTTCCTCGTATGCCCACTCCTTTGCTTTAAAGGTTGCATCTTTTTTCCATTCGAAAATTTCTTCTTTTTTGGAATATACCTGTCTTGCACCTTCCTCACTTCTCGCATAAACTCCAGCTACTGCTGCTCTGCTGTCTTTCCCGCCAGTGTCCCTTTCCAGTCATCTTTGGCCAGTTCGTCTCTCATGCCACTGTAATTTCCTTTACTCCACTGAAATAGCGACACATCAGATTTCGGCTTCTCTTTTTCAAATTTCACAGTGAACTCAATCATGTTATGATCACTGCCTCCTAAGGGTTCCTTCACCTCAATCTCTCTAATCACCTCCGGTTCATTACACAATACCCAATCCAGTACAGCCGATCCCCTAGTGGGCTCAACAACAAGCTGTTCTAAAAATCCATCTCGCAGACATTCTACAAATTCTCTCTCTTGAGATACAGTGCCGACCTGATTTTCCCAATCCACTCACATGTTAAAATCCCCCACAATTATCATAACACTGCCCTTCTGACAAGCCTTTTCTATTTCCTGTTGTAATTTGTAGTCCACATCCCTGCAGCTGTTTGGAGGCCTATAAATAACTGCCATCAGGGTCCTTTTACCCCTGTAATTTCTCAGCTCAACCCATAAAGATTCTGCACCTTCCGATCCTATATCACCTCTTTCTAATCTTTCTAATGATTTAATATCATTTCTTACCAATGAAGCCACGCCTCCCCCTCTTCCGATACACCGTGTATCCTTGGACATTCAGCTCCCAGAGACATGCATCCTTTAGCCACATCTCAGTGATGGCCACAATATCATACCTGCCAACCCTCTGGCTAAAAAATTTCTCCTCATCTCTGTTTTAAATGGGTACCCTCTAATTCTAAGACTGTGGCCTCTGGTCCTGGACTCACCCACCAAGGGAAACAACCTTTCCACATCTACTCTGTCCAACCCTTTCAATATTCAAAATGTTTCTATGAGACCCCCTCTAATTCTTCTATACTCTAATGAACACAGTCCAACAGCCGACAAACGCTCCTCATACGTTAGCCCCTTCATTCCAGGAGTCATCCTCGTAAATCTTCTCTGAACTCTCTCCAACATCAGTACATCCCTTCTAAGATAGGGGGACCAAAACTGCACACGGTATTCCAAATGAGGTCACCAGTGTCCCATAGAGCCTCATTAACACCTTACTCTTATACACTATTCCTCTTGAAATGAATGTCAACACAGCATTTTCGTTTTCCCTACTGCCGATCCAACCTGGTGGTTAAGCTTTAGGGTATCCTGCACCAGGACCTCCAAGTCCCTTTGCACTTCGGATTTTTGAGTTTTCTCCCCATCTAAATAATAATCTGCCCGATTATTTCTTCTTCCAAAATGTACAACTGTACATTTCTCAACATTGTATCTCATCTGCCATATCTTTGCCCACTCTCCTATACCGACCAAGACCCTCTGCAACCTTTCCATTTCTTCAACACTTCCTGCTCCTCCACCTATCTTGTGTCATTAGTCTGTTGTGCAAGAAATGTAGGTAAAATATCCAATTTACCATGAATATCTGAAATCAAAAATGTATGTTATTAAAAATGTCACTCTCCATGTCAAGAACCCCAGACTTATTACTCACCCCTAATTGATTCAGAAAAAGAGGCAAAAAATGTTACTTGTCACAGTAATAATGCAGTGGATTAGGGAAAAATCCAAGCTACTGGGGCAGCCTAGCGTTAGCATAACACTACTACAACCCAGGTTCAATTCCGCTACTGTCTGCAAAGAGTTTGTACGTTATTCCAGTGAGCACTTGTGTAACCTCCAGGTACTCTGGTTTCCTCCCACATTCCAAAGACATACAGGTTAAGAAGTTAGTTGGTCACCTGGGTGTAATTGGGTGGTGTGGTCTCAGTGGATCAGAAGGGCCCATTACCCTGGTGTATCTCTAAATAAATACTAGCACAGAAAGTGTGAGGGAAAAAGGCAAGATTTGCTTTGTAGGGATGGTGTATCATTAATAAAGACATAAAAAAGGTCTTAGCCATTTGACCTGTTGTGCCATTTAAAAGCTTGTGACTGATCTTCTAGCTCAGAGTCATTTTCCTGAGCTGACTTCAACACTTGATTCCCTTAATGTCTAAAACCTTCCAGTTTCTGTCTTCAGTATACCTAGTGACTGAACTTCCCTCCCCCTCTGTCCTAATTGAGGAAGAATTCCTGACACACAATGCGGACAGGACAACTACAGAACAGGCCATACTGGATCTAGTACGAGGTACAAACCTGCTCGGGTGACAGGCAGCTCCATGGATGAGCATTTCGGAGATAATGCCAACTTCCTGACATTTAGCATAACCATGAACAAGAATAGAAGCAAACAATATCAAAGGTTCAAAGGTACAATTTAATGTCAGAGAAATGTATACATCCTGAAATGCTCTTTTCTTCGCAACCATCCATGAAAACAGAGGAGTGTCCCAAAGATTGAACGTCAGTTAAATGTTAGAACCCCAAAGCCCCCCTCCCTTCCACGTGTAAGTGGCAGCAAGCAACAATCCCCCCCATCACACCAGCAAAAAAAGCATCCACCAAGCACTCAAGTGTGAGTAAAGCAACAGCAAAGACTCAGATTTGCAGTTACCCCAAAGACTTCACGTTTCACCCGGTATTCAACACAGCACTGGTTCTCTCTCTCCCTAATAAGGGAGAAAGAATTTAATTGGGAGAGGGCAAATTGCAATGGTATTAGGCAGGAACTTGGGAGCATAAATTGGGAGCAAATGTTCTCAGGGAAATGCACAGCAAAAATATCAGATGCGACTCTTGAGAATTATAAAGTAGCCAACAATGGATTTAAGAGTGCTTGAAGAGGACATGAGATTACTAGAGGGTTTTGACAAGCAGGGGTGAGGAAACCCCAAAACATTTAACATGTACATGAAGAATAGGAGGATGATGTTTTCCTTTGCATCAGCCTCAATGTGGTGCAGTTCAATGGGCAGATTTCCTGGGCTGTGAAAATCCAAATTGGATTCCATAAGGAAACCGCCAGCCTGAAATTGGTGCCATGATCAATGCTGAGCCTGCACTCAGGAACGCGAACCTCTTGCCCACCCAAGATCATAGAAGCTGACAAACTCAAATAGATTTGCTGGTTTTTATTAAGACCCATTACAGTATCTCTAAATTCCACCACTTACTGGAAGAATCACAAAGTCTGCGATTCAAAGAAGAGAATCTGAGGAGGAGGGATCCGGCTGGGGAAATGTCAAGCAGATTTTCCTTGGGATTCAATTTATGAAATGAACTAATCAATTCAAAATGCCAATGTGACAGTTTCAATACCAACTGCCAATATAATTGACATGTTGGCTTAATTAACATCTTGCTCCAATGCAGCAAGTGCAACAAAACCTCCTTCCTGCCCGGATCCTGCACTATTTCAAGTAGGCTTGCTTCGGCTGGTGACATTTTTCATGTAAAGATCGCCATGCAATAACAGCTTTACTAATTCATCAGGTGAAGTTCAACTTCAAGTTCAAATTTATTGCTATTCAACCATACACATGTAGACAGCTTTCTTTTTCTGTATTGATCTTTTTATTGATTTAAAATGAGCATAAATACAATCAAGAGGAGAATTATCTCAAATATATATACCAGTAACAATACAAACCAAGTTTAATATAGACATTGTCAAAATCATAGATATTGCTAAACTAGTATAAATTATATAATAAAAAAATGAAAACAGCAATTCTCCTCTTATCAGTTTATGAAGAGAAAAGAAAAAGCATTGAGTTTTAAATGAAGAGAAAAAAAACCACTACACTATATAAAAAAAAGGACTAGGCAGTACATTTTGAGGATACGACCAAAAAAAAGAGAAAGAATGACTTTCTGATCAAATCTAAAACTTTGAAAAAAAAGGTTGAAAGAGTAATAAATCAAATTAAGTGAAAATATTGGATAAAAGGTCACCAGATTTGCTCAAATTTAAAGAATGTATCAAATGTCTGACTTCTTATTTTCTCTAAACTTAAACAGCACATAATGGAGGAGAGCCAATAAAAGACTGTAGGTGGATTAGAATACTTCCACTTCAATAAAATGGCTCTCCTGGATGTATACAGCTAAATGAAACATTGTTCCTCCAGGGCCAAGGCGCAAATCTTGGTGAGTAGGGTAAAGGAAAATTTTTAATTGGGGAAGGGCAAATTTTGAGGCTATAAGGCTAGAACTTGCGGGTGTGAGTTGGGATGATGTTTTTTTGCAGGGAAATGTACTATGGACACGTGGTCGATGTTTAGGGAACTCCTGCAGGATGTTATGGATAAATTTGTCCCAGTGAGTAAGATAAAGAATGGTAGGGTGAGGGAACCATGGGTGACAAGTGAGGTGGAAAATCTAGTCAGGTGGAAGAAGGCAGCATACATGAGGTTTAGGAAGCAAGGATCAGGTGGGTCTATTGAGGAAAATAAGGTAGCAAGAAAGGAGCTTAAGAAGGGGCAGAGGAGAGCAAGAAGGAGGCATGAGAAGGTCTTGGCAAGTAGGGTAAAGGAAAACTCCAAGGCATTTTTCAATTATGTGAAGAACAAAAGAATGACAGGAGTGAAGATAGGACCGATTAGAGATAAAGGTGGGAAGATGTGCCTGGAGGCTGTGAAAGTGAGCGAGGTCCTCAATGAATACTTCTCTTCAGTATTCACCAATGAGAGGGAACTTGATGACAGTAAGGACAATATGAGTGAGGTTGATGTTCTGGAGCATGTTGATATTAAGGGAGAGGAGGTGTTGGAGTTGTTAAAATACATTAGGATAGATAAGTCCCTGGGGCCTGACAGAATATTCCCCAGGCTGCTCCACGAGGTGAGGGAAAAGATTGCTGAGCCTCTGGCTAGGATCTTTATGTCCTCTTTGTCCACAGGAATGGTATTGGAGGACTGGAGGGAGGTGAATGTTGTCCCCTTGTTCAAAAAAGGTCATAGGGATAGTCTGGGTAATTATAGACCAGTGAACCTTACGTCTGTGGTGGGAAAGCAGTTCGAAAAGATTCTTAGAGATAGGATCTATGGGCACTTAGAGAATCATGATCTGATCAGGGACAGTCAGCATGGCTTTGTGAAGGGCAGATCATGTCTAACAAGCCTGATAGAGTTCTTTGAGGAGGTGACCAGGCATATAGATGAGAGTAGTGCAGTGGATATGATCTATATGGATTTTAGTAAGGCATTCGACAAGGTTCCACATGGCAGGCTTATTCAGAAAGTCAGAAGGCATGAGATCCAGGAAAATTTGGCCAGGTGGATTCAGAATTGGCTTGCCTGCAGAAAGCAGAGAGTCGTGGTGGAGGTAGTACATTCGGATTGGAGGGATGTGACTAGTGGTGTCCCACAAGGATCAGTTCTGGGACCTCTGCTTTTTTGTGATTTTTATTAACGACCTGGATGTGAGGGTAGAAGGGTGGGTTGGCAAGTTTGCAGATGACACAAAGGTTGATGGTGTTGTGAATAGTGTAGAGGATTGTTGAAGATTGCAGAGAGATATTCATAGGATGCAGAAGTGGGCTGAGAAGTGGCAGATGGAGTTCAACCTGGAGAAGTGTGAGGTGGTACACTTTGGAAGGACAAACTCCAAGGCAGAGTACAAAGTAAATGGCAGGATACTTGGTAGTGTGGAGGAGCAGAGGGATCTGGGGTACATGTCCACAGATCCCTGAACATTGCCTCACAGGTAGATAAGGCAGTTAAGAAAGCTTATGGATTGTTAGCTTTCATAAGTTGAGGGATAGATTTTAAGAGTCACGGGGTAATGATGCAGCTCTATAAAACTCTAGTTAGGCCACACTTGTTGTACTGTGTCCAGTTCTGGTCACCTCACTATAGGAAGGATGTGGAAGCATTGGAAAGGGTGCAGAGAAGATTTACCAGGATACTGCCTAGTTTAGAGAGTATGCATTATGATCAGAGATTAAGGGAGCTAGGGCTTTACTCTTTGGAGAGAAGGAGGATGAGAGGAGACATGATAGAGGTATACAAGATATTAAGAGGAATAGATGGAGTGGACAGGCAGCGCCTCTTCCCCAGGGCACCACTGCTCAATACAAGGGGACATGGCTTTAAGGTAAGGGGTGGGAAGTTCAAGGGGGATATTAGAGGAATGTTTTTTACTCAAGGATTTGTTGCTGCGTGGAATGCACTGCCTGAGTCAGTGGTGGAAGCAGATACACTAGTGAAATTTAAGAGACTACTAGACAGTTATATGGAGGAATTTAAGGTGGAAGGTTATATGGGAGGCAGGGTTTAAGGGTTAGAACAACATTGTGGGCCGTAGGGCCTGTACTGTGCTGTACTATTTTATGTTCTATGTTCTATAAAACACAGTACATATAGTCACACACAGCACAAATAGTTGTAACCTAGCACTTACAGTTACAAAATAATATTTACACAAGTCCCTGAGTGACACCTTGTGTTGGACCCAGAGAGGACGCTGCTATTTTTAGAGCCAAAGGCTTCCAGTCACACCAAAAGACATCAAGAAGTAGATCCAGGACCTTGAGTGTATCTTGAATACTTATGGCTCATGATATCCATGGTGTTCAAAAATGGTCTTTACATTAATACCTGATCTTGTTTTGGCCTTAAATTGGTCTTGTCTTCCTGATTTACACCATCCTTTACCACAATCATCAATGTTTTTCTCGCTGTCTAAATTTAACTCTACCCAATACTGTATGTCTTTTTATTAAAACCACGATATTTTCCACTGTCTTCATCTCATTATTTTTAATCAGGGTTACTTAGTGGGAAAAAAAATGGATCCAGTGCTTTCCCAGCGTATATTACGAACAAACTCTTCTCGGTCTTCCAGTTGGGTACAGGTATTGATTATAACCAACATTTCAATGATAAACTCCGCCATCTTCATCAGGGATGAAGATGGTTATAATCTATACCCGTACCCGACTGGAAGCAAGAGAGGAGTTTATTTGGGTTACTAGGTCTCCATTTTCACTTTCTTAATTTCCTTGAAGATGTAAGTATCATGAAATATTAATGTACCTTGTGTTTTTTTGTTATCTTCTTATTGGACTCTAATTTGGGGTATATTCTTATATTTACATGTCTTGTTCCCTTTGGCAGTCACCTGTTACTATTGTGAATTTTCTGACCATGGCATATTTGCTTTGTCTTTTTTTAACTTTTAAAGTCGCCTCTCTCTGTAACCTAGATGTTGAACACCTTAACACGTTTAGTTATTTGATTCACCAGGGCACTTGTCCCACTGGAACAGTGCTATCCTTCACCAGTAGAGGGGGCAGTGCCCGATTAATTAAAGCCCACACCATTTTTCTCAGCCAGTCAAATCTATAATCTAGAGTATACAGTGAACAACAGGATCTTAACAATGCTGATATACAAAGGGATCTTAGGTTTCAAATCCATTGCTCCCTGAAAGCAAATGCACAGGCTAATAGGCTCGTAAAGCAGACAAATGGCATGCTTCCCTTTACTGGATCAGAATCAGATTTAATATCGCCAGCATATGCCGAGAAATTTCTTGTCTTTACAGCAGTCATATAATGCAATACATAATAATAGGGAAAAACTGTTAATTACAGTAAGTATATATTTTAAATAATTAAATTAAATAAGTGCAGAGATAGAAACAAAAAAAAGTAGTGACGTAGTGTTCATGGTTCAACGTGAACAGATGCTGCCTTTTTGAGGTATCACTCATTGAAGAAGTCCTGGATGCTGGGGAGGCTAGTGGCCACCGTGGAGATAACTAAGTTTATCTTGGAGATAACTAAGAGCTGATTTCGATCCTGTGCAGTAGTGCCAGTCCCACCCCACCACGTACCCCCATACCAGACGGTCATGCAGCCAGTTAGACTGCTCTCCCTGGTGCATTTGTAGAAATTTGTGAGTGTTTTTGGTGACATACCAAATCTCCTCAAACTCCCAATGAAATATAGATGCCATTGTGACCTTCTTTATAGCTACATCAGTATGTTGGGTCCAGGTTAAGTCTTCAGACATATTGGCACCCAGGAACTTAAATTACTCACTCTTTCCACTTCTGATCCTTTTACGAGGACCAGTGTATGTTTCCTCGATTGGATAGCTGGTATTGGAGAGGGTTCAGAGGAGGTTTAGAAACATAGAAAACCTACAGCAAACACAGGCCCTTCGGCCCACAAAGCTGTGCCAAACATGTCCTTACCTCAGAAATGACCTAGAGTTACCCATAGCCCCACACATAGAAGTTGCTGGTAAATGCAGCAGGCCAGCCAGTATCCATAAGAAGAGGTACAGTCGACGTTTCAGGCCGAGACCCTTCGTCAGGACTAACTAAAAGAAGAGCTAGTAAGAGATTTGAAAGTGGGAGGGCGAGAGGGAGATCAGAAATGATAGGAGAAGACAGGAGGGGGAGGGATGGAGCCAAGAGCTGGACAGTTGATTGGCAAAAGGGATATGAGAGGATCATGGTACAGGAGAAAGAAAGGGGGAGGGGGGAAGCCCAGAGGATGGGCAAGTGGTATAGTGAGAGGGACAGAGGGAGAAAAAGGAGAGAGAGAAAAAGAATGTGTGTATTTAAATAAATAAATAATGGATGGGGTACAAGGGGGAGGTGGGGCATTAGCGGAAGTTTGAGAAGTTAATGTTCATGCCATCAGGTTGGAGGCTACCCAGACGGAATATAAGGTGTTGTTCCTCCAACCTGAGTGTAGCTTCATCTTTACAGTAGAGGAGGCCGTGGATCGACATAACAGAATGGGAGTGGGACGTGTGCATCCTATCAATGTCCTGCTGTAACCTCTGACAACCCTCCCCACTATCCCCAACACCTCTAACCCTTTGTGTCAACAGCAAATTTACTAACCCATCCCTCCACTTCCTCATCCAGGTCATTTATAAAAATCACGAAGAGTAAATGTCCCAGAACAGATCCCTGAGGCACACCACCGGTGACTGACCTTCATGCAGAATATGACCTGTCTACAACTACTCTTTGCCTTCTGTGGGCAAGCCAGTTCTGGATCCACAAAGTAATGTGCCTTTGAATCCCATGCCTCTTTACCTTCTCAATAAGCCTTGCACGGGGTACCTTGTCAAGTGCCTTGCTGAAATCCACATACACTACCCTCATCAATGTGTTTAGTCACATCCTC
The DNA here is from genome assembly GCF_963921235.1 of Mobula hypostoma. Taxonomy (NCBI): domain Eukaryota; kingdom Metazoa; phylum Chordata; class Chondrichthyes; order Myliobatiformes; family Myliobatidae; genus Mobula; species Mobula hypostoma. The sequence continues at coordinate 25,563,188 of NC_086104.1, forward strand.
AGAAAATGCAATCAGGTTCATAAGACAGGACCAGACTTTCACAAGGCCATGCTAACTATTCCTAATCATATTATACCTCTTCAAATTTTCATAAATCCTGCCTCTCAGGGTCTTCTCCATCAGCTTACCAACTACTGAAGTAAGACTTACTGGTCTATAATTTCCTGGGCTATCTCTACTCCTTTTCTTGAATAAGGGAACAACATCCGTAACCCTCCAATCTTCCGGAACCTCTCCCATCCCCATTGGTGATGCAAAGATCATCACCAGAGGTTCAACTATCTCCTCCCTCGCTTCCCACAGTAGCCTGTGGTACATCTCATCCGGTCCCGGTGACTTATCCAACTTGATGCTTTCCAAAAGCTCCAGCACATCTTCTTTCTTAATATCTGCAAGTTCAATCTTTTCAGTCCGCTGTAAGTCATCCCTACAATCACCAAGATCCTTTTCCATAGTGAATACTGAAGCAAAGTACTCATTAAGTACCTCTGCTATCTCCTCCAGTTGCATACACACTTTTCCACTGCCACACTTAATTGGTCCTATTCTCTCACGTCTTATCCTCTTGCTCTTCACATACTTGTAGAATGTCTTGGGGTTTTCCTTAATTCTGTATGCCAAGGCCTTCTCATGGCCCCTTCTGGATCTCCTAATGTCCTTCTTAAGCTCCTTCCTGCTAGCTTTATAATCTTCTAGATCTCTATCATTACCTAGCTTTCTGAACCTTTCATAAACTCTTCTTTTCTTCTTGACTAGTGTTACGTACCCCGTAACTGGGTTGCCAAACCAGCAGAAATGGACCACTTAGTTGGAGTCTGGATTACTGGAACTAAGAAAGTTTTATTAAAGAAATAAATAACATAGTACTCTATTTGTAAGGATATAAATGCAACGGGTTAGCAATGATAAAACACACATGTACACAGAACTAGGATAATAGGAATCAATCAAGCTCTATCGCAGTCTAGGGGTAAAATGATCAGTCTCAAGTGACGCAGAGTTCAGTTCGCAGTAATCGCTGTTGTGCCGTTGGTGAGAGAGAGAGAGAGAGTGGGAGAGAGAGAGAAAATGATGATATGCAAATCAGATTCAAACAGACCTTTGATATTCCTCGCAGTTAGCTTTCGGGCGAGCCCTTTTTAATGTCTTCTGAGGTCACCGACTGTGACCCCTCCGTTCCGGATACGTTCGTTCTTCCGCGGTGAACCCAGCACCCAGGCAAGGGCAGACACACACACCAGGTTCCCGCCGATCGTACCTTTTCACCCTGTGCGTCTATGGTCGGACCTGCAATCAGACCTCCAAACTCTCACCAACTTGTGGGGGCACACCACACTTCCAGGGTCTCGTTATCTCATGATCTCATGGTGTCTGTCGTGCCTTAGTGAACCTGTTCCTTTTACCCCCCTGCTGGGGTATCGCCTGTCCATCAAACTTCAAACAGTTCCGGTTCAAAGCAACCAGTCTGTCAATACTCGGAACTGTGCCTCTTTTCGTTAATCTCTCTGGTCTCTCATTAACATTTCTGAATGCTGCTCCATTGTCTCACTTATCTCTCTCATTAGCATCAATCTTCTGATAACTTGGTCTTTCGTCACACTAGATATTCAACAGCCTTTGTTCACCACGGTTCCTGTACCCCACCATCCTTTCCCTGTCTCATTGGAATGTACCGATACAAAACTAAATATCTCCTGAACATTTGCCACATTCCTTCCGTACATTTCCCTGAGAACATCTGTTCCCAATTTATGCTTCCAGGTTCTTGCCTGATAGCCTCATATTTCCCCTTACTCCAATTAAACACTTTCCTAACTTGTCTGTTCCTATCCCTCTCCAATGCTATGGTAAAGGAGATAGAATTGTGATCACTATCTTCAAAATGCTCTCCCACTGAGAGACCTGACACCTGACCAGGTTCATTTCCCAATACCAGATCAAATACAGCCTCTCCTCTTGTAGTCTTATCCACATATTGTGTCAAGGAACCTTCTAGAACACACCTAATAAACCCACCCCATCTAAACATCCTTCACTCTAGGGAGCTGCCAATCGATATTTGGGAAATTAAAATCTCCCACCACAACAACCCCGTTATTATTATACCTTTCCAGAATCTGTCTCCCTATTTGCTCCTCGATGTTTAAAAGAATGATTCCAGGAATGAAAGGGTTATCATATGAGGAATGTTGGGTGGCTCTGGAACAGTTCTTGCTGTAACTCAGAATAGTTGTCATATTCATAGTCATACTTTATTGATCCCGGGGGAAATTGGTTTTGATTACAGTTGCACCATAAATAATAAATAGTCACAGAACTATAAATAGTTAAATAGTAATATGTAAATTATGCCAGTAAATTATGAAATAAGTCCAGGACCAGCCTATTGGCTCAGGGTGCCTGACCCGCCAAGGGAGGAGTTGTAAAGTTTGATGGCCACAAACAGGAATGACTTCCTATGACGCTCAGTGCTGCATCTCGGTGGAATGAGTCTCTGGCTGAATGTACTCCTGTGCCCATCCAGTACATTATGTAGTGGATGGGAGACATTGACCAAGATGGCATGCAACTTGGACAACATCCTCTTTTCAGACACCACCATGAGAGAGTCCAGTTCCATCCCCACAACATCACTGGCCTTCCGAATGAGTTTGTTGATTCTGTTGGTGTCTGCCACCCTCAGCCTGCTGCCCCAGCACACAACAGCAAACATGATCGCACTGGCCACCACAGACTCATAGAACATCCTCAGCATCGTCCGGCAGATGTTAAAGGACCTCAGTCTCCTCAGGAAATAGAGACAGTTCTGATCCTTATTGTAGACAGCCTCAGTGTTCTTAGACCAGTCCAGTTTATTGTCAATTCTTATCCCCAGGTATTCGTAATCCTCCATCATGTCCACACTGACCCCCTGGATGGAAACAGGGGTCACTGGTACCTTAGCTCTCCTCAGGTCTACCACCAGCTCCTTAGTCTTTTTCACATTAAGCTGCAGATAATTCTGCTCACACCATGTGACAAAGTTTCCTACCGTAGCCCTGTACTCAGCCGCATCTCCCTCGCTGATGCATCCAACTATGGCAGAGTCATCCGAAAACTTCTGAAGATGAAAAGACTCTGTGCAGTAGTTGAAGTCTGAGGTGTAAACGGTGAAGAGAAAGGGAGACAAGACAGTCCCCTGTGGAGCCCCAGTGCTGCTGGTCCCTCTGTCGGAAACATAATGTTGCAAGCACATGTACTATGGTCTGCCAGTCAGATAATCAAGAATCCATGGGGAGAGTGAGGGGAGATCTCACTGAAACCTATCAAATGTTGAAAGGCCTGGATAGAGTTGATGTGGAGAGGATGTTTCCAATTGTGGGGGAGTCTAGGATCAGAGAGCACAGCCTCAGAATAGAAGGAAGTTAACTTAGAACTGAGATGAGGAGGAACTTCCTTCACCAGAGGGCAGTGAATCTGTGGAATTTGTTGCCACAGGTAACTGTGGAGGCCGGGTCATTGGTTGTATTTAAAATAGAGGTTTATAGTTTCTTGATTAATCAGGGCATGAAAGGTTATATGGGGAAGGCTGGAGAAAGGGGTTGAGAGCGAAATGGATCAGTCATGATGAAATGGCAGAGCAGACATGATGGGCTAAATGGCCTAATTCTGTTCCTATATCTTATGGTCTTATTCCACAATCAAAGTCAATTAGATCACATTAAAAAAAAGGGGGGGGGGGATAACAATAAATAAATAAATAAATAAGGGGTGGGGTACAAAGGGGAGGTGGGGCATTAACGGAAGTTAGAGAAGCCAATGTTAATGCCCCACCTCCCCTTCAAAAACATTGACTTCTCTAACTTCCATTAATGCCCCACCTCCCCTTCGTAACCCATCCCTTATTTATTTATTATTATTATTTTTTCCCCTTTTTTCCTCTCTTATTTCTCCCTCTGTCCCTCTCACTATAACTCCTTGCCCGTCCTCTGGGTTTCCCCCACCTTTCTTTCTCCCCAAGCCTCCCGTCCCATGATCCTCAACCTTCTCCAGCCTCATATCCCTTTTGCCAATCAACCTTCCAGCTCTTGGCTCCATCCCTCCCCCTCCTGTCTTCTCCTATCATTTTGGATCTCCCCCTCCCACTCCCACTCCCACTCCCACTCCCACTCCCACTCCCACTCCCACTTTCAAATCTCTTACTAACTCTTCTTTCAGTTAGTCTTGATGAAGGGCCTCGGCCCGAAACGTCGACTGTACCTGTTCCCATAGATGCTGCCTGGCCTGCTGTGTTCACCAGCACTTTTTGTGTGTGTTGCTTGAATTTCCAGCATCTGCAGGTTTCCTTGTGTTTGCGCCAATATCTTTTTCCCAGAGTTGGAATGTATAATACCAGAGGACGTTCATTTAGTTTGAGAGGGGAAGTCCAAAGGGATATGTGGAGCAAGTTTATTTTTACCAGAGAGCACAGAGTGCCTGGAAAGCACTCGCGGGAGTATTGTTGGAGGCAGATAAGATAGAAGTTTCAGAGGTTCTTAGAAAGGCACATGAATATGCAGAGAATGGAGGAGTATGGACCATGTGCAAGCAGAAGCAATTAGGTGTGATTAATTAGTCTGCTAGAGCATTGTGAGCTGAAGGGTCCATTCCTGTGCTCTGGTGTTCCATGCTGTCTGTTCTCTGTTACTCACCCTGTTTCGTTGAGATTATAAACGTGAGAAATTCTGCAGATGCTGGAAATCCAAAGCAACTCACACAAGGTGCTGGAGGAACTCAACAGCTCAGGCAGCATTTACGGAAATGAATAAATAATCGACATTTCGGGCCGAGACCCTTCTTCAGGACTGATGATAGGTGAAACCAGGTGGGTAGGAAAAGTAAAGATTATGAACTCTTGATTTACTTTTGAAGTTGATCCTAGCTGAATTTTGTCCTCTCAATTTCTTTGTCAGATGTTGACTTCCATATAACCCACAACAACTGGATCTTTCATCTCTTCCTCTGTCTTCATTCTTGTTGCTCAGACTCTCCCTCTCCCTGCTAAGCAGGATTCTCCCCCCTGCCCCCCATGTCCTTGATGGTTAGTTGACTGGTGGTAGGTCAGGCCAAGGAACTGTTACGTACCCCGTAACTGGGTTGCCAAACCAGCAGAAATGGATCACTCAGTTGGAGTCTGGAGTACTAGAACTAAGAAAGTTTTATTAAAGAAACAAGCAACACAGTAATCGAAAGGATAATAAATGCAACAATTCAACAATGATAACCACACATGTGCACAGAATTAAGATAACAGCATCAATCAAGCTCTATCGTTGTCTAGGGGTTAAATGACCAATTTCAAAATGACTCAAAGTTCAGTCCAGTTTGTAGTTCAGTTCGCAGTAATCGTTGCCATGGCGATGGACAAGGTGGGGGAAGAGAGACAGAATAGGAACAACTGATCATTCAGAACACTGCTTCACTCACAGACCAGCGGGATGGCTCACAAACAGCATTTGGGCGGGTCCTTGGTGATGTCACCTGAGGTCACCGACTGTGACCCCTCCTCCAGATGCGGTCGATCCTCTGCAGTGAACCCGGCACCCAGGCAAGGGCGGACACACACCGGGTTCCCGCTGATCGTACCTTTCCACCCTGGTCGTTGTCTGGTACTTCTCACTCACTCGTGAGAAGCGTACCGCTTCCAGGGTCTCGTTACCTCGGGTGGCGTGTGTCTGTCTTAGCGAACCGGTCCCTTTTTATCCCCCTGCTGGGGTATCGCCTGTCCATCACTTCAAACAGTTCAGGGTTCAAAGGGGGGAGCCGCTCCAGACAGCTCTTCCTCCCACATCCCTTCATTACACATCTCCAGACGCTGCTCCATTGTTCCTTATCTCTCCTTCCCCTGAGGGCAGGTGGCAGACCAACTGCTGATGCCACTGATGCTAGCCCAGGCCAGCAAACATCTTAATTTTATGTGTATTCTCGTAACAGAACAAAAATCATTCAGACAATTATATCCTTTCTCCATTCTTCCTGATCCACTCAATTATTGGTCCCAGTTAAAATTCCGCACTGATTCCAAATCAGGATGAAAGTTGGATGGAGTCATACTGAATTCCAGGGTTTATTCTGAAGAGTGAATGCTTCACTCTCTCATAACAGTGAAAGATAACTTAATCTCCAAAATTCCTCCAATATTTAAGTGAGATGAAGGAAAGCTACTGGCATAGGAGGTGATGGATTAAAAAAAACAACTACAGCATTTAGGAGGATTTTAGTCGGGGGTTTACATGGACAAGATATAGAATAATATGGGACTATTGTGGGTAATAAATGGAATCAGTGTTGATGAGTAAAATGGTTGGCATGAGAATGGTGAGCTGAAGGGCCCATTTCTGTCTTTACAACTGCCTGACTATTAAATCCACCTCAGGTATTCTATTTGTGGGAGTGGAATAGATTAAATATTTAATGTTAAATATAACCAGATTAAATACATTAAAATTTTCAACCCTGAGGACAACAAGGTAAAATAGCAAGATGTTTCAATGGCTGCAGCCTTCCTGATGTAAAAAAAGATGATTGATTTTCAGAAGTTAATCACTATCATCTCCTGACTGAGGAGTTCTTAGTAGAACATCCCAGACCCTATCATTATTAACCTTGTCTCCTACTGATGAAGAACAGACTTACACGGAGACAGTTACATAGTTCTCAGTTCTGTTCACAACTTCTGCAAAATAGGGCTCACTTGCCAGGTAGAGAAGTATCAGGAAAACAAGAGGGCATTCATCTCCTTCCCTTTGCTATCCAGCGTAAGGTTTATATTATTGCTCCTGCTTCAAGCACAGTTCAGAATGCACATTTGGATATAGTGTTAGCTAATGGGATATTGTAAAGTTTTCATCACCAGCCCTGAGTTTTATCTGTTTTTATCCAGCTACTTAGGAACATAACAGAACTTTGTGGCCCCCAGGATTCAGGATGTATTTTGCTTTACTTGGCTCACTGAAGTGCAAGTGAATCACCAAAGCCCTTGAAGTGGCGAAGAGGAAGAGAGACTGCATGTAGCACCAGAAAAGGTTCAAACTACTCAGCCTTGAAAAGGCACCAATGAATCGGAATTTAGAGTTGATGTATGAGATACAATGCAAACATTTAAAGGATTAGTCCTGAGCACTACGTAAACATAAATAATGCCTGGTACAGTATATCGGTGGAACTTGGCAAAGCAAGGAAGGATGGGTGTGAAGATGAATTTCTCCATACAGGGAGTGGGAAAAGTACTTCATACCTACAAGGCGGACTAATGGAGGCAGAGTGGCATATATTATCTTATCTCCTATTCTGGTGCTGTTTTGTGACCATCTCTTCTGATCGATAATTGAGAGCGTTGATGGACAAAGTCCATCGATCACTGAAGGTGGCCATGCATGTCAATAGGGTAGTAAAGAAAGTGTATGGCGTGCATGCCCAGATTTACTAAGTTACGGCGCAGCTTAATAAAACTTTGGTAAGACTGTATCTGAAGTGTTGCATTCATTTCTGATCACCCCATTACAGGAATGATGTGGATGCTTTGGAGAGGGTACAGAAGAGGTTTACCAGGATGCTGCCTGGATTGGAAGGCTTTTGCTTTCAGGCGAAGTTGGACAATCTTGAGTTGATCTCCCTAGAACATCAGATGCTGAAGGGACATGATAGAAGTTACTAAAGTTATGAGAAGCACAGATGAGGTTGATAGTCAGAATCTTTTCTACAGGGCAGAAACGTCACACACTAGAGGGCACGCTTTTAAATTTAGAGTTGGCAAGTATAAAGGCAACAGTAAAGTGTATTACACAGAGAGTGTTAGGTGCCCGGAATGAGTTACCAGGGGTGGTAGTGGACTTTGTGTTTGAAGAAGTTTCTTGACAGGCATATGAATATGACTGAAGTAGAGTATTGGCATTGAAATTGGTTTATTATTGTCACATGTACCAAGACAGAGTGAAAAGCGTGTCTTACATACTACTCATACTGATCAAATCATTACATAATGCTTGGAGGTAGAATTGTGGCAGCTACTGAGAAAATACGGTGTAGTAAACAATGAAGTACAAGATCATAACGAGCTAGATTGTGAGGTCAGGAGTCCATTTTATCACACAAGAAAACCATTTAATAGTCTCATTACACTTGAGTAGGAGCTGTCCTTGAGCCTAGTGGTAAATGCTTTCAGGTTTCAGAATCTTATATTTATATTTTGTTAGTTTGCAGTTACATTTTTGATATGGATGATACACAGAAGGACCATATTTAGTACACATTGGCATTATATGCCATAAGGAGAGTTTGGACAAGCTCAGGTTGTCTTCTCTGCAGTGGCGGAGGCTGAGGGGAGAGCTGATAGACATTTATAAGATTATGAGAGGCATTGATAGTGCAAATACAAAAGAAGCAGTTAAAGGGCACTGAGATAGCCTCATGAATATGTAGAGAATGGAAGGATATGGACATTGTGTAAGTAGAGGGGATTATTTGTTCAGCAGAACATTGTGGGCTGACAGGCCTGTCCTTGTACTGGGTTCTACATTCTGAGAGTTGACTGGGAAAGTTAGAAGATGGTTGGACAGCAGCCCATAGTTTCTTTGTGATAGCAGGAGGACCATATGACCATAAAAGTATGAATAGAAACAAACTATTTGGCCCTTTCAGCCTACTTTACCATTCAATATCAGAATGAGGTTTATTATTCCCGGCACGTGTTGAGAAACACGCTAAGAGTATGGCCAGTCCAACTTCTCTCAAGCTCACTTGCCTGCCCTTTTTCTTTAAAATACCCTGATTAAAAGAATCAGAATCCGAATCAAGTCCATTATCACTATCTTATAAGACATGAAATTTGTGGCTTTGTCTGTAAATCTATATAAGTTCTAAATATATTCAACAATTCAGCATCAAATGCATTCTGGGCATAGACTCACAACTCAGTGAGAGAAGAATTTGTTCATCATCTTTGTACTAAATGATCATGGCTTGTTCTAAGATTATATCCTTTGGCCCTAGACTCTGCCATGAGGGGTAATATCCTCTCAGCATTTAACCTATCAAGGTCCTAAGGATCCAGTATTATTTTATCTTATGCTTCTATACTCCAATGAATACAGGTCTGAACTGTTTGACCTTCATTTATCCGAAAATCACCCCATACCCAAGGTCATCCATGTGAACCTTTCTGACCTGCCTCCCATGGTAATATATCTTTCCTGTAATGAGGAGACTAAAACTGTACATTGTACTCTGGATGTGGTCTCATTAGTGCCTTTTTCAATGCAATAAAATGTATTTACTTATATTTATACTATTCCCCATGAAATAAAAGCCAACATTTCATTCTCCTTCCCGATTACTTGCTGCAGCTATGCATTAGCTAAAGATCCCCAGATCCCTTTGTGCTGGACTTTATGCTGTATCGTTCTTCTTATCTTAGACCCTTTGTCATAGAGTTATAGCGTCATACAGCATGCAAACAGACCTCAGGTCCATCTCATCCATGCGGATAAAAATCCATGCAAGCTAGTCCCACTTACCCTCATTGGGCCCACATCCCTCTAAAACCTTTCCTAGCCGTGTACATATCCTGACACCTTTTAGATGTTGCTATTGTTCCTACCCCAATTATTTCTTCTGGCAGCTCATTCTGTATATGTACTACAATCTGCATAAAGAAGTTATCCTTCTGTTTACTTTCCCCTATTACCTTAAACTTATGTCATCTAGTTTTTGGTTTCCTTTCTTCAGGATAAAAGACTGGGCACTTTCGCCATACCTCATCCCCTCATGATTGTACACTTCTCGAAAAGAGTACCCTTCATTTTCCTCTGTTCAAAGGGAAATGTCCAAGCCTCCTTATAACCCAAGACCTAAATTGAATTTTTAGCTTCTCACAATCCTCCATTTGCCAACATTTTATCCACTTACTTAAACTCTGTAAACATGCTCTCCCATCTCCACAATGTGTAAATATTTTTAACGTTTCTTGATCAGCCTCCAGTGACCAACATTGATTGGGTTGCTCCACCCCTGGCAAGACCATTGGCTCTCCTTTGCAGCCTCATCCAGCTCCAAAAGGTAAATGTTTGGATAGTGTCATAAAATAAGTTGCAAAGTTTTAGGCAGATGGTTTAATTATTTGAAATGACATCGCTAAAGAAACTAAACAGATGTTACTTTCCCACTTTAAAGCAGAGTATGCTATCTAGCTCTTAAATACAAAAGCAATCCGTGTAATATCTCCTGGTCATATTTCCCACGAGGTCAAGCATTCAGACCCCAGCCTGTTTGGATTCCTCACTTGCCTATGTTCTCCAGAAGCTGTCCCTCTTCACAAAAGATTCTGATTTTTTACGTGAAACCTGCTTAATAATTAGAAAACCATGATAAAAGGTTTCAGCTTGAAACATCAGCTGAATATTGCCCACTATTGATGCTGCTTGACCTCCTGAGTTCCTTCAGCATTTTGTGACTTGCTCTGGACTTCCAATATCTGCAGAATCTCATGTGTTTTTGTTCATGACATGAATAAAATAAAACTGATTACAGTGCATGTTGTTATCCAGCTTTTAAGAAATACTGGTTGTTTCACAACCTTTGCCGATTGTCCTGGGAAGTCCAATGAAGAACGGCTAAGTTATCTTAACTTTCTCAACTGGATATATAATGCTTGAGCAGCCCACTGCCATTTGGAGTTTCCATGGGAAATTGATGCTTGAACTTCAGTATAATGATAGAAGAGAGAGAACAGCCTTGTCTGATGCCACATTTGATGGGGAAGTTTTCTGTTTGCCACACTTTTATGCAGACTGCACTGCTGAACCTTTGCATCCAACTGGGGATTTTCTCCCTTTGTCCAGTTTGGAAACAATCTCTTTCTTGTTGCCGAACAACAGCCTGTGGACTGATTGGCTCAAACTGTGCAATTGCACAGTTTAAAGTTTGTGGCTCCTCCATGGACAAATCAAATCCTTCTTCCTCAGTTTTTGTGGTGTTAATGTTAAGATCCTGAGAAGGTATCCTGCTAAACCAGGTTAGCCAGCAATTCCACTAAATTAAGGACATAAACAAATGGCATAATTCATTCAACAGGGGGGCGGTGAACAATTTTTCAGTCACTACAAACTTTGTTTGAAATAGCAATTGCAACCAGAATAATTAGAACATAAAACACAGAACAGTACAGCACAGAAACAGGTCCGTCAATCCATGATGCCTGTGCCAAACACAATGACATCTGCAAGCTCATCTGTATTCAGCCTCTTAAATGCCACTGCCCTGGCAGCACATTCCAGTACTTTTAGGCTTTTGTATCTTCGGCCCAATGGGAGAAGCGGGAAGAGAGAATGTCCAGGAAAGATGCGGTCTTTGATTATGTTGGCTGATTACTGTGGCAGTGAGATGTAGAGAGTTTAAGTAAGTGGATAAGATGTTGGCAAATGGAGGATTGTGAGAAGCTAAAAATTCAATTTAGGTCTTGGGTTATATGGAGGCTTGGACTTTTTTCTTTGAACAGAGGAAGATGAAGGGTACTCTTTTCAAGAAGTGTACAATCATGAGGGGAAGAGGTGTGGTGAAAGTGCCCAGTCCTTTATCCTGAAGAAAGGAAACCAAAAACTATAGAGGGAGGCTGTGTCCATAACGTTCTGCAATTTCTTGCGGTCACATGCAGAGCCATTGCTATACCAAGCCATTATGGCTCCACACAGAAGGCATCGATAAATGTTGTTAAGAGTCTAGAGGGACATGTCAAATTTCCTTAGCCTCCTGAGGAAGTAGGAGCATTGGTGAGTTTTCTTGGCCAAGACATTAGGACAGGTGTTCACAACTAGGAAGTTGAATATCCTGTGTGCAAGAAAATCATGTACTTAAGACCACTCCATGCTTTCCCCACCAACCACCACCCCCCCCCCCCAACCCCTGATCCTGGTCTGTTCAAGTGGAATAACAGAAGTGCTTTTGTCTCATCACAAGACGACGTATTGCTACCTGCAGTTGCTCTATCTTCTGCTCCAGTTCCATCACCGCAGCACTGATTTTACAAGTTGAACAAGTAGCCTTCATTTTTAGTGAAATTTGCATTCTGTATTTTGAGCGCTACCAGGATGTTAAAGCTTAATAACTTCACATACATTTGGTTTAGAGTAATTTTAAATACGGTAGCCAAATACAGAAGAAAATCAGCAAAATAAGCCCAGAGTTGATAAATAACCTTCCACCTGTTGTCATCAAGAAAGAATTCCTCTTTAATTAGTGACTGTACCTCAAATTTGTTTAAGAGAAATAACCTTCCATTTAAGATAGAGTTGCATTACGGATACACACGTTTGCAAGCTGCTTCATTCACTGCCTCAAAGAAGAACACTCAGGTACTCTCTCCAACAATGCAAACACATTGTTTCCTCGACAATATCACACATTTAAATTGAATCAGAATGTCACAGTACAGCTTGTACGTATGCTTTAAATAAACTGCTGGAAGTGTGATATTATTGCAAAGTGATGATCATCACTTAGTCTTTATACGTAGTTCATTTGCATGACATGCAAAAACGTTGAGTTACAAGAACTCTATCAGATCTATCAAAACCTTTCGTAACTTTAGAACTCTGATATCACACCTAACATACTCTTTGAGAGTCAACCAGTTCCTGCTTTCCTGAAAGCTGTAACTATTATTTTATATATATTTTATCTCTTAAGCAAGTTTATTCCTCATTCAAAAGGATGCATCATCTGATCATACAAAGAAGCTCGAGCCCAACATCTGAAGGTAATAACTGCCAACCATAACTACATGACAGCCACATATATACAAAAGAATGTGATGATTTACTCTCTACACTGAATGTGAAATGTTCAAAGGTTCAAAGGTTCGTCTATTATCAAATTATGTATACAATATACAACACTGAGGTTCTTCTTCTCCAGACAGCCATAAAACAAAGAAGACTCATGGAAGTCAGTTCAAAGAGAAACAGCAAACCCACTCCACTGTGCAAGAAAAAGAATGGCAACATGATCATCAGCGCCCCCCACAACTCTACTCCCCCCGCACAAAAATACAACAACAGCACCCGCACCCAAGACCTCCCCTGCAAAACACACAAGGACCTCAGCCTCCAACCACCCTCCCCGCTCAAAAAACTAATAAAAAGCATAACAAGGACTTCGACCCCCAATCTCCCCTCCCTCACACAAAATACAACACCAACTCCCATAGCCCCTCCCCGCACAAAAACTCCGTAAGAACATTGATCACAAATCCCCCTCCCTGCACAAGAAAACCAACAGAAGGGCAACAAGAACATCAACACCCATCTCCCCTCCACCCTACACCAAAAAAAACTAACGAGAAAGAACGGGCAAAAATACAGAATGTAAAAACCATAAGACTGAAAAAGTCCATTGTCCAATCTATAAACACAGAATCTTGGTAACATCCTCCAACATCATGGAAAGAGAAAGACGTGGCTCGAGCACACACGCCTACCCACTGGGCACAGCGGTAGGCCACATGGGCTCCTCCAGCAACTGAGGGATCAAAAGGCAGGTAGCCGATGCAAAACACTGGCTCACCTTCTGCATTCACCTCGATGTCTCAATCTACCTGGTAGCTTTAACTGGCAGATAATGGAAGCTTTGTATGATGTATCTCTGCCCCACCAACATCCAAGAACCAAAGTAGTCCTCGCAGATGAAGCACAGGTGCACTTCTTCCAACCTGGCTGACTTCTCTACATTGGTGAAGCCACCTGCGGATATGGTGACTGCTTTAGAGAGCACCTGCACTCCAGCCGTTATGGAGAGGCCCAAATTGAAATTGGAATTTCATGTTCTGCTAAGTGGCTTCCAACCAAATGGTATGAACAACTAAATTACTGGTTTCAGGCAACCCACATCCCTAGTTCTCTCCTCCCACACATAAGGATCTTTCGAGGTGAGAAAAAGAGAGGGCTAGAAACTCTTCACCATTCAGTAAGATTATAACTCCCGTGTGAGATTCTTAATTATAAGCAGTTTACTGTCAATTTAAGTTATTTTTCAAGATAGCTTTTAAAGTTTTCATGAATCTGTTGAAAGTTCCAGCATTTTATCAATGATATCTTCCCCACAGCACTGTAAAAGGTAAATTTGTATTGCCTCCTCTACCACCCCACCCCCCTCACCTTCCTATTCTGGCTTCTCCAGTAAGGGGAAAGAAGGATTCCTGTGGAGAAGGATCACAGCCCGAAATATCAATTGCTTATATCCCTTTGTAGATGCAGATTGACCTGCTGAGTTAATCCAATATCTTGTGTGTGTTGCTCTGGATTCCCGGCTTCCATAGAATCTCTTCTCTATAATTTTAGTAGAATGCTTTTCGGAAGAATTGCCACTGGAGGAGCAAAGACTGCAACAAAATGTGGTTAAATGCATTTGGAAATTCAGCTTCAATCCTGCCATTAACAGAATGATGAGATAGGCACTGGAGACTGTTGTCGAGGCAAATCATCCTCACTCTGTTTATCAATGATCTGGATGAAGGCTTCGAGGAAAAGGCCTACAGTTTGTAACTATGTGAAGGTGTTTGTAGGTTCAGTCAAAAAGTAGCTAACAGACAAAATTAAATGCAATGGTTAAAATGGTTAATGCATCAGAAATGATATTTACTGCAGCAAGGGAATGCTAAGTAAAAAAAATAGCAAACCAACAAAGATTAGATGCAATTGGAAGCTTGATAATGTCTGAGAAATAGCTTTTAGCACAGCAAGGGTAATGCACAGGCCCTGAGAGTGTAATGACACATATCATACACAATAAGCAACACACACAAAATGCAGGAAGAACTCAGCAGGCAGGCAGCATCTATGGAAAAAGTACAGTCGTCGTCTGCTCTTACCCCATCCTTCCACCACCCTACCAGGGATAGGGTTCCTCTTGTCATCTCACCAGCCTCCGCGTCCAACACATAATTCTCTGTAACTTCCGCCATGTCCAACGGGATCCCACCACAAAGCTCATCTTTCCCTTCCCCCCACTTTCTGCTTTCCGCAGGGATCACTCCCTATGTGACTCCCTTGTCCATTCATCCCTCCCCACTGATCTCCCTCCTGGCACTTATCGTTGCAAGC
Source organism: Mobula hypostoma (assembly GCF_963921235.1). NCBI lineage: Eukaryota > Metazoa > Chordata > Chondrichthyes > Myliobatiformes > Myliobatidae > Mobula > Mobula hypostoma. Next base: position 25,578,298 of record NC_086104.1, read on the forward strand.
AGAACAAGTGCTACACCTGCCGCTACACCTCCTCCCTCACTACTATTCAGGGTCCCAAACAGTTCTCCCAGGTGAGGTGGCACTCCACCTGTGAGTCTATTTGGTCATCTACCGTGTCCGGTGCTCCTAATGTGGCCTCCTGCATATCAGTGAGACCCGACGTAGATTGGGAGACTGCTTTGCCTAGCACCTATGCTCTGTATGCCAAAAGAAGTGGGTTCTCCCAGTGACCACTCATTTTAATTCCAAATCCCATTCCCATTCCATTATGTCAATCCATGGCCTCCTCCACTGTCACGATGAGGCCACATTCAAGTTGGAGGAACAAAACTCTATATTCCATCTGGGTAGCCTCCAACCTGACGGCATGAACATTGATTTCTTGAACTCCCGATAATGCCCCCCGCCCCGACCTCACCTTTTTCCTCTCTCCCCTTATCTCCCTGCCTGCCCATCACTTCCTCCTGTTGCTCCTCTCCCTTTTTCTTTCTTCTATGGGCTTCTGTCCTCTCCTATCAGACTTCCCCTTCTCTAGCCCTGCATCTCTTTCACCAATCAACTTCCCAACTCTGTACTTCACCCCTCCCCCTCCCAGTTTCACCTATCACCTTGTGTTTCCCTCTCCCCTCCCCCGCCTTTTAAATCTACTCCTCATCTTTTTTTCTCCAGTCCTGCTGAAGGGTCTCAGCCCAAAACATCGACTGTACTTTTTGCCATAGGTGCTGGCCTCCTGAGTCCCTCCAGCATTTTGTGTGTGTTGCTTGGAATTCCAGCATCTGCAGATTTTCTCTTGCTTGTCATACACAATAAATTGAGTTATATGTGTCCGGCTACAGTGAAGTACAAAAAGGCCCGGTTTATGAACACTTTAAGTCTTCAGTTGTTATCACAAAGCCAACAGAAATGCATACAAAGCCATAAATTGTGTTGATCAGAGAATAAAACACAAAACAAGAACTATCAAAGTTAAACAAGACCTTGGTCTCACTTAGAACACAACTTGTGTAGTTTTGCTGCCCTCAGATGGTGATGCAGAGTTTCACAGGAAAGCCAATATTTAAAGGCTCTTAGTTGAAATGAAAAATGCTGCGCTTTCTCTCAGGTTCATTTCAGCTTCATCAGCCTCTTTTGCATTGCTTTCCAATGTGGATGGGAGCTCAACATTCAGGGATATTCAATATTCAGGAGGGATAGACATGAAAGAAAAAGAGGTGGGGTAGCATTGCTGGTTAGAGAGGAGATTAATGCAATAGAAAGGAAGGACATGAGCCGGGAGGATGTGGAATTGATATGGATAGAGCTGCATAACACTAAGGGGCAGAAAACGCTGGTGGGAGTTGTGTACAGGCCACCTAACAGTAGTAGTGAGGTTGGGGATGGTATTAAACAGGAAATTAGAAATGCGTGCAATGAAGGAACAGCAGTTATAATTGGTGACTTCAATCTACATATAGATTGGGTGAACCAAATTGGTAAGGGTGCTGAGGAAGAGGATTTCTTCGAATGTATGCGGGATGGTTTTTTGAACCAACATGTCAAGGAACCAACCAGAGAGCAGATTATTCTAGACTGGGTATTGAGCAATGAGGAAGGGTTAATTAGCAATCTTGTCGTGAGAGGCCCCTTGGGTTAGAGTGACCATAATATGGTGGAATGCTTCATTAAGATGGAGAGTGACATAGTTAATTCAGAAACAAAGGTTCTGAACTTAAAGAAGGGAAACTTTGAAGGTATGAGACGTGAATTAGCTAAGGTAGACTGGCAAATGACACTTAAAGGGTTGACTGCGGATATGCAATGGCAAGCACTTAAAGATCGCATGGATGAACTACAACAATTGTTCATCCCAGTTTGGCAAAGGAATAAACCTGGGAAGGTAGTGCACCTGTGGCTGACAAGGGAAATTAGGGATCGTATCAATTCCAAAGAAGAAGTATACAAATTAGCCAGAAAAAGTGGCTCACCTGAGGACTGGGAGAAATTCAGAGTCCAGCAGAGGAGGACAAAGGGCTTAATTAGGAAAGGGAAAAAAGATTATGAGAGAAAACTGGCAGGGAACATAAAAACTGACTGTAAAAGCTTTTATAGATATGTGAAAAGAAAAAGATCGGTTAAGACAACTGTAGGTCCCCTACAGACAGAAACAGGTGAATTGATTATGGGGAGCAAGGACATGGCAGACCAATTGAATAATTACTTTGGTTCTGTCTTCACTAAGGAGGACATAAATAATCTTCCGGAAATAATAGGGGACAGAGGGTCCAGTGAGATGGAGGAACTGAGGGAAATACATGTTAGTAGAGAAGTGATGGTAGGTAAATTGAAGGGATTAAAGGCAGATAAATCCCTTGGACCAGATGGTCTGCATCCCAGAGTGCTTAAGGAAGTAGCCCAAGAAATAATGGATGCATTAGTGATAATTTTTCAAAACTCTTTAGATCCTGGACTAGTTCCTGAGGATTGGAGGGTGGCTAATGTAACCCCACTTTTTAAAAAAGGAGGGAGAGAGAAACCGGGGAATTATAGACCGGTTACCCTAACATCAGTGGTGGGGAAAATGCTAGAGTCAGTTATCAAAGATGTGATAACAGCACATTTGGAAAGCAGACAAAGTCAGCATGGATTTGTGAAAGGAAAATCATGTCTGACGAATCTCATAGAATTTTTTGAGGATGTAACTAGTAGAGTGGATAGGGGAGAACCAGTGGATGTGGTATATTTGGATTTTCAAAAGGCTTTTGACAAGGTCCCACACAGGAGATTATTGTGCAAACTTAAAGCACACGGTATTGGGGGTAAGGTATTGATGTGGATAGAGAATTGGCTGGCAGACAGGAAGCAAAGAGTGGAATAAACGGGACCTTTTCAGAATGGCAGACAGTGACTAGTGGGGTACCACAAGGCTCAGTGCTGGGACCACAGTTATTTACAATATATATTAATGACTTAGATGATGGAATTAAATGCAGCATCAGGATGACTCGAAGCTGGGCGGCAGTGGTAGCTGTGAGGAGGATGCTAAGAGGATGCAGGGTGACTTGGATAGGTTAGGTGAGTGGGCAAATTCATGGCAGATGCAATTTAATGTGGATAAATGTGAGGTTATCCACTTTGGTGGCAAAAACAGATTATTATCTGAATGGTGGCCGATTAGGAAAAGGGGAGGTGCAACGAGACCTGTGTGTCATTATACTCCAGTCATTGAAAGTGGGCATGCAGGTACAGCAAGCGGTGAAAAAGGCGAATGGTATGCTGGCATTCATAGCAAGAGGATTCGAGTACAGGAGCAGGGAGGTACTATTGCAGTTGTACAAGGCCTTGGTGAGACCACACCTGGAGTATTGTGTGCAGTTTTGGTCCCCTAATCTGAGAAAAGACATCCTTGCCATAGGGGGAGTACAAAGAAGGTTCACCAGATTGACTCCTGGGATGGCAGGACTTTCATATGATGAAGGACTGGATTGACTAGGCTTATACTCATTGGAACTTAGAAGACTGAGGGGGGATCTTATTGAAACGTGTAAAATCCTAAAGGGATTGGACAGGCTAGATGCAGGAAGATTGTTCCCAATGTTGGGGAAGTCCAGAACGAGGGGTCACCGTTTGAGGATAAAGGGGAAGCCTTTTAGGAAATTAGGAAAAACTTCTTCACACAGAGAATGGTGAATCTGTGGAATTCTCTGCCACAGGAAACAGTTGAGGCCAGTTCATTGGCTATATTTAAGAGGGAGTTAGATATGGCCCTTGTGGCTAAAGGGATCAGGAGGTATGGAGGGAAGGCTGGTACAGGGTTCTGAGTTGGATGATCAGCCATGATCATACTGAATGGCGGTGCAGGCTTGAAGGGCCAAATGGCCTACCCCTGCACCTATTTTCTATGTTTCTATTTTCTATGAGCCATTGCTAACAATAATTTTATCTTCCTTTGTTCTATGGATTCACTGAAAACTCCATTTCTGTACTGGATGAGGCATCAAACTGACACCTCATCTTCTCATCCAGGAGGCCAAGACACTTCCCATTGCACTTCTTCAGAAGATTACTGACCCTCTAGCCCTGATCAATATTTGTCCTTTGATCAGCATCATTGATCTAGTGGAACATTTGCACTAAATGCAAAAGCCAGCATTGAGAGTGTCCCTCTGAAGACTTCACCGATGGATATGACTTTTTAAGTTCTTTACCGATGGACATGACTTTGGATCTTGAAACTCAAAATATTGACTGTCTCTATACACAAGTGCTGCCTAGCCTTCTGCGGTTCTCCAGCATTTTCTGTTTTTAATTTGGATTCCCAACATCTGCAGTTTTTTAGTTTCATCATCTTTGGATCTTGTCTCAAAGTCCTCACATCCATCTGAATGGTAAATTATTGCCTTATATCAGCACCATAATGAAGCACTACCTGTGGTGACATCCATCAGCTGAATATCTTGTCAGCCAAACCGTGGAGGAAAAGCTCTCTCCCATCACAGTCAGCTTGAGCAGTTTATGCTCAATCTTTCTGTCATTGATAGGGTTCCCTTTAAGAAGTGAGAAAGGCAATTAACTAGTGTGATGTGCTATTAGTTCTATTGACACCATTTCCACAGTAGACAAATTACTAATTAAGCTCCATTCTGTGTCAGTACAACCTGAAATATGTATTTCCTGTGAATAATAATTCCCTTCTCCAAGAGGACCACAAACTTGTCATAGGTTTGGAGTCTTGTGTGCCTGAATGACTCAAGAGCTATATGGCTGGAATCAGGGATTTATGCTTTGGCTTTTGCCAAACAGGTCATAGGTTAGAGGCCACACTAAGAGTGGTCCACCAGTCCTCCTGGTCCTGGGGTTCAGCTCAGAGCTAACAACCCTGACTGGTAAAATAAAATTGTTACGGAAACAGCAAAGAAAACTCCTTCTACGTCTGAGTGCGACGGTATTCTTAAGTCTCCACCTGGAACTTGCGTGACTGACCAAAGTGAAAACTGAATTACCGACATGATGAAGGAAGCCCCGAACCCCACCAGAGATGGAGGACCTTCATTGCTGCCCTAAATGCCAGCTGAGTAACGGCAGTAGAGAGAATAATTAGGTGTGCACCTACCCCAGGAAATGGGTGTCATAGATTGAGCCTGGAAGCACCTGTCCACTTTCAAGAATGCCATGACTTTACTCAGTAATGATCTTCATGCAATGCAGTCTGGTGTAAAAATGAAATTGACTTGCTTTATGCCTGAAATGCAAGCACCATGTGATCCAATTTCTTGCCTTTTTTCTTCTGAAAATGTCCTTTTTAAAGAGATAAGATTCACATTGCACTTCAAAGTTCAAACATTTGTCAAATGCACTCATTCTTCACAGAGACCTCCCTGAATACAGCCTTCCTGAAGCACTTTAGCTGTAGCTCTCATGTGGATCCAGCTTCTCCAGGCCTTCAGGGAGAACGTTATTAACGAACCATTAATATCACTCTCCTGCGCCACTTCCACCTGTTCATTCAGTAACTCAAAGTGCATTGATCACTCCCCAAAAGTTAGTGGGTAAACTGTGCTATCTCAGCACCTCCCTCTGCAATTGAATTTTGAACGTCTTGATAGAGAGACCTCGGACAGTCCATGTTAGCAGCAACATCTCTAGCTCCATCACGCTGACGAGCAGCATCACCCCCCCCCCCCACCCCATCCCCCAGGGCTACGTGTTCAGCTCACAGTTGTGCATGCTGCTGACACATGATTATACTGCTAGTTCCAGCTCTAACCACGTCCTTAAGGTTGCTGATAACACACAGTAGTTGGTTTCATCAGCAGCAATAATGAGCTGGCATACAGAGAAGAGGTAGAGTGGCTTATAGATTGAGGTGAACACAATTACTTGAATCTCAATGTGGACAGGTCTAAAGAGATGTTGTGAACTTCAGGAAGGTGCAGGCTGGCCACACCCTACTGCACGTCAGTGGCTCCTCGTTTGGGAGGGTCAGAAGCACCATGTATCTAGGAGGATTTCACCTGATCCCTCAACACAACGTCTTTACTCAATAAAGCACAGCAGCAACTCAACTTCCTGAGAAAACTCATGCAAGTGAGGCTCTCCACCCTCCTTCTACTGGAGCACCAATGAGACTGTCCTGACCAGTTGTGTCACTGTCTTGTATGGGAATTGCAAGGCATCTGACTGCAAGACCCTGCAATGGATTGCGAGGAGTGTTAAGAGGATCATCAGGGTCTCCCTCCACATTCCTTCCCCATCCACGATGTATACCAGAAATGTTGCATTCACAGAGCACTCAGCATTGTCAAAGTCACCTCCCATCCATCCCACAATATTTCTGACCCTCTTCCATCAAGGAGAAGGTACCTCAGTAAAAGAACAAGTACAGTTAGTCTGGGCAACAGCTTCTTCCCCAAGGCTGTGAGACATCTGAACACCCTGCAAACATACAGTACACAAAAATTATCAGATATAGAAACATAGAAACATAGAAATCTACAGCACATCACAGGCCCTTCAGCCCACAATGTTCTGCCAAGCATGAAACCTACTCTAGAAATTGCACAGAATTTCCCTACCGTGTAGCCCTCTATTTTTCTATGCTCCATGTTCCTATATAATGGTCTCTGAGAATATCATATTGTATCTGCCTCTACCACCTTTGCTGGCAGAGCATTCCACACACCCACTGCTCTTTGTGTGAAAAACTTATCTCTGACATCCCCCTGGTACCTACTTCCAAGCACCTTAAAACTATGCCCCCTCATGTTAACCATTTCAGCCCTGGGAAAAAGTCTCTGGCTATCCATATGATCAATGCCTCTCATAATCTTATGCACTTCTATCAGGTCACCTCTCATTCTCCGTCACCCCAAGGAGAAAAGGCCAAGTTAACTCAACCTGTTCTCATAAGGCATGCTCTCCAATCCAGGCAACATCCTTGTAAATCTCCTTTGCACTATCTCTATAGTATCCACATCCTTCCTGTAACGAGCTGAACAGAACTGAACAGAGTACTCCAAGTGGGGTCTAACTAAGGTCTTATATAGCTTTAGCATTATCTCATGGCTCTTGAACTCAATCCCATGGTTGATGAATGCCAACACACCATACGTCTTCTTAACAATGTCAATCTGTAATACTATCTTACCATTTATACTATATTCTGACTATATTCTATATTAAGGTGGGAGGAGAAGATCGCAGCGCGTGCAGCTCTCCGGTGAAATGATATCGTATTTGTTAAATAGGGGCCGTGGACAATTCTGATTTGATGGCGACAGATGTGAGAAGGCACAGAGGAACATTTGGAGAAATTTCTGAAATGTCCGGTTGGCTGCCGCTGCTACTGTGTGATCGAGAATCTCCGGAGGGAAGGCCCCAAAGTCCCTGATGCTGGCGATTGAGGCTGAGGTGGAAGCGTTCGGCAGAGATGGCGCTCGGTACTCGGTGTCGGAGGGCTGATCGGAGCTAGAAGTTTTTCGGACAACTCAGAGTTGAACTGTGGTCGGGCATGGCAGGGAGAGTTTTCTTCCTTCTCCCGTCTGCGTGAGATGTGGGACTTTTGAGAGACTTTGAACTTTTTTACTGTGCCATGGCCTGTTCTTCATCAAGTTATGGTATTGTTGCACTGTTGTAACTATATGTTATAATTATGTGGTTTTTGTTAGTTTTTCAATCTTGGCCTGTCCTGTGTTCTGTGATATCACACCAGAGGAATATTGTATCATTTCTTAATGCATGCATTACTAAATGACAATAAAAGAGGACTGCGTGTCCTCATAATCTAATGTAATCTAATCTTCAAATTGGACCTTCCAAAATGAACCACTTCACACTTATCTGGGTTGAAGTCCATCTGCCACTTCTCAGTCCAGTGCTGCATCCTATCGGTATTGTGCTGTAGCCTCCGACGACCCTCCAGACTACCTACAGCACCCCCAACTTTTCAGTCATCAGCAAACTTACTAACCCCTCCTTCTACTTCCTCATTCAGGTCATTTATAAAAATCACAAAGAGGAGGGGTCCCAGAACAGATCCCTGCAGAGCACCACTGGTCACTGACCTCCATGCAGAATACAAACCATCTACAACCACCCTTTATCTTGTGTGTGCAAGCCAATTCTGGATCCACAAAGCAAAGTCTCCTTGGATCCCATGCCTCCTTACTTTCTGAATGAGCATCATATGGGGAACCTTTTCAAATGCCTTACTGTAATCCATACACACTACATCCACTGCTCTACCTTCATCAATGTGTTTTGTTACATCCTCAAAGAATTCAATCAGGTTTGTAAGGCATGACCTGCCCTTGACAAAGCCATGCTGACTATTCCTAATCAGATTATGTCTCTCCAAATGCTCATATATTCTGCTTCTCAGGATCTTCTCCAACAACTTGCCCGCCACTGAAGTAAGGGTCTCTGGCCTATAATTTCCTGGGTTATTTCTACTTCCTTTCTTGAACAAGAGAACAACGTTTGCAACCTCCCAATCCTCTGGTATTTCTCCCGTCCCTATTTATGTTGCAAAGATCATTGCCAGAGGCTCAATAATCTCCTTCCTCGCTTCCCACAGTAGTTAGGGGTATATCTCATCTGGTCCCGGTGACTTATCTAACTTAATACCTTTCACATGCCCAGCACATCCTCTTTCTTAATGTCTCTGCACTCAAGCGTTTTAGTTCGCTGTTATCATCCCTACAATTGCAAAGGTCCTTTTCATTGATGAATACTGAAGCTAAGTATTCATTAAGTACCTCCTCCGGCTCCATCCACATTTCCACTCCCGCTCCTGATCGGTCCCATTTTCACAGGGCTCATCCTCCTGCTCTTCACATACTTGTAGAATGCCTTGGGGTTTTCCTTAATCCTGCTCGCCACAGCCTTCTCATGGCCCCTTCTAGCTCTCCTAATTTCATTCTTAAGCTTCTTCCTGGCAACCTTGTAATTTTCTAGAGCTCTAACAGTACCTGGTTTCTTAAACTTCTTATAAGCTTTTCTTTGCTTCTTAACTAGATTTTCTACATACTTTTACTTTGCCATCCTTTCCCTGCCTCAATGGAACATACCTATGCAGAATACTGTGCAAATGTTCCCTGAATATTTGCCACATTTCTGCCATGTATTTCCCTGAGAACATCTGCTCCCAATTTATTTTCCCAAGTTCCTGCCTAACAGCATTATACCCCAATTAAATGTTTTCTCAAATTATCTGCTCCTTTCTCTATCCAACACTATGGTAAAGGAGATAGAGTTGTAATCATTATCTCCAAAGTGCTCTCCCACCAAGAGATCTGACACCTGACCAGATTCATTCCCCTATACCAATTTAAGTACAGCCTCTCTTCTAAATGGCTTATCTACATATTGCATCAGGAAGCCTTCCTGAACACACTCGCAATCTCCACCCTATCTAAACCCCTTGCCCTAAGGAGATGCCAGTCAATACTAGGAAAGTTAAAATCACCTTACAACAACCCTATTATTATTGCACTGTTTCAGAATCTGCCTCCCTATCTGTTCCTCAATGTCTCTATTACTGTTGGGAGGTCTATAAAAACATGCAGTAGAGTTATTGCCCCCTTGCTGTTTCTGACTTCCACCCACACTGACTCAGTAGACAATCCCTCCATGACTTCCTCCTTTACTGCAGTCGTGATACCATCCCTGATTAGCAGTGCCATCCTCCACCTCTTTTGCCTCCCTCCCTCCCTGTCCTTTTTGAAACATCTAAAGCCCAGCACACTCAGCAGCCATTCCTGCCCCAGAGTCATCTAAGTCTCTGTAATGGCCAGAATATCATAGTTTCACACATTGATCCATGCTCGAGGTCCATTCACCTTGCATTAAAATAGACACATCTCAAATCATCTGGCTGAGTGCTTCTTTGCTCTATCATCTGTCTATCCTTCCTCATAAGCTCCCCACAAGCTGTCATTACTTGTGCACCAACCACCCCATCCTCTGCCCCTTCACTTCGGTTCTTACTCCCCTGCAAATCTAGTTTAAACCCTCCCCAATAGCATTAGCAAACCTCCCTCCCAGGATATTGGTTCCCCTCCAGGTTAGGTGCAACCTGTCCCACTTGTACATGTCAGCCCCTTCCCCTGAAAATGTTCCAATGATCCAAGAACCTGAAACCCTGCCCCCTGCACCATCTCCTCAGCCACTCATTCATCTGTGCTATCTTCTTATTGTGACCTTCCCTAGCTCGTGGCACCGGGAGTAACCCGGAGATGACCACCTTGGAGATCCTGCTCTTCAGCCTTCTTCCTAACTCCCTAAACTTACCGCACAGGAACTTTACCCCTCTCCTGTCTGTGTCATTGGTACCAACATGTACCACGATCTCTGGCGGCTCACCCTCCCCGTCAAAAATATTCTGCAACCACTCAAAGACATCCTGGGCCCCAGCATCCGGGAGGTAACACACTATCCTGGCGTTTGTTTTGCTGCCGCAGAATTTCCTGTCTGTTCCCCTAACTATTCTTCTTCTTCGACTGTCCATCGATTTCGATGTTGACTGTATTCATGCCTTGCACAGTAATAAGACAAACGGTGTTGTGCCCCCACCATACAGTCTCTCTGGGCTTCCAAATCTGATGCTAAGTGGGACACAGGAGTGTAACAGACTTAGCGGATATGGAAGCTGCCCCGCAGTGACAACTAACTAGTCTAGTGATGCCACCCGCTGACCAACACTCTGGTTCCTCCACATGCCACCAAGGTGGCTGGACCATTGACCCTTTTGGATTCATCTGCCGCAGACACCATCAGACGCCCTGCTGCTGGCGTCCTCGTTGGGTGCAGCCTTTGCCTGAAGAGGCATAATCTACAAAGTAGCAAAGGCATGCTTACCTCCTTGACTTAGGTCGCCACGATCCTACTACTCGTTCTAGTCTAGTAGTATAGCGATGGAACATCACCTTCACGGCTAGGTTAGACCTGCCAGAGAATGAATCTCCACCGTAGTTCGCTGATGTTCGGCCAGTGTCACCCTTACGCCAAGGTAGGATTTTGTAGGAGTCTCCTATGACTGTTGCGCCGCCCAACTTCACCCTACCCTTCTGAGGCTCAGAGCCAACCACAGTGCTATTTGTCTGGCTGCTGCTGCCTTGCCCAGAAAGGTCATCTCTCTCATCAGTATCCAAAGGGGTATACCTGTTGCTGAGAGGAATGGCCTCGGGGGGACCCAGCAGTGACTTCCTTCTCCCTTTACCTCTCTCGGTGTTCACCCATCTACTCCCCGAATTCTGTGCTCTGGGTGGAAACCACCTGCTCAAAAGTCATATCTGTCAATTGCTCTGCCACCTGGATGATCCATAGTTCATCCAGCTCCACCCCCAGCTCTTTAATGCAGCCTTTCAAGAATTGGAGTTGGCTGCACTTTCCACAAACGGAGTCATCAGGGGGACTATCAGGTTTAGTGAATTCCCACATCCTACAGGAGGAGCATTCTGCCATCCTGCCTGCACTGTACAATGGGCAACCAAGACAAAATTTTCTAACCTGTTTCTTTGGCCTCAGCCTCTTCTCATTGAATCCTCTTGAGTCAAAGCCAGACGCTCCTACTCTCACCACTGGCTTACTCCCAACAATGGCGGTCCCACTTGTCCCTTCTGTACTTTTATGTAATTCGCAGTGCTCTGCTCCCGATGCTCATTGGACCTCTGAAATGTCCATACGCCCATGAAGCTCTCCTTTTTTACTAGCTTCACCGACCTGCAAGTAACCTCTTCGAAGTGCTCTGCTCCCAACACTATATATACTGCTAAGTATATGATTATATATTTACATTATGACAATTTGTAAATTTTATCATTTATATATGAGATAAAGTGCAGAATAAGCCCTTCCAACCCTTCAAGCTGTGTGGCCCAGCAAGCCCCGATTTAATGCTAGTCTAATCATGGGACAACTTGCATTGACTGATTAATCTACAAGCTGGTACATCTTTGGACTGTGGGAAGAAATGGGAGCAACTGGTGAAAACCTATGCATTCCATAGGGAGGAAGTACATACTCCTTACAAGTAATGATGTAATTGAACTCTAAACTCCGATTCCCAAGCTGTAATATCATCACACTACCATGACACCTTTCTACGGAATACTTCTTTAATCTGTAACTGTTGTTGTGTTAATATTACACGTTTATAGTTTACGTGCAGTATGTGATATAGGTACAGTGATTTGCATCGTGGTACCTGATGAACGTTGCTTCATTTTATATATATGCGTAAAGTTGAATGACAATAATCTTGAACTTGAACTTGATTGCATTGTGGTACGCATCTTTAATATTCACGTTCAGTGATCATAGGTTAAATGACAGCAGTTGCAAGAACTCATAAATCAATAGGTACTATCCTGTTGAAACCTACAGTGTCAATTTCAGGATAAATTTACATGGTGAAATCTGACAACACTATTCTGTCAACCTCAAAAATGAAGTCCTTGATATTTATGGGGCTTCCATAAACAGTACAATGCAGCCATAATACCAATCTACCCCTCAGCACCACACCACCCTCTGATAATAAAGGTTCATCATGAGACACTGGTAACAGTGGACATCTTCCCATATGTCAGGAGCCATCTCTTGACAAACACAAACATCATTGAGGAAATTCAGCCTAATGCCATCATAGCTTTTGATCTGTTGAGATATAGTGGTTGTGCGTCATATTCCAGTGGTGACTGGAAACCTGTGTGGGAGAGTTTTTAAAGTGGAAAAGCTGTTGCACTGGGGCAGTTCCATTTGCTTGATCTCAGAAGTCCAAGTCCAGTGGTACGAACAAACGTCACAAACTGGGGTCTTCCTTGGTTGCAGTGGATAGCCATGACATCTTCTATGACTTGTCCTGCCCTTCACTCTCCATGGAGTCATGGAGTGTTGCAGTACCGCCTTTCTGACTGTTGGATTTCACTGTAGATCTCATCTACCCAGTCCACCAGAGCTGACTGCATTCTGGGTCAGGCAAGTCCCTAACTCACCGGGGTATGAGATAAAGGTCATTTAAAGATCAAGATCATTGTGCTAGCACAAAACTCATGATGTGCTATGCAGCAATGACCCTTGCCTTCCTATATACTTCAGAAACTGGAAGACCTACAGCAGGCATCTCAAGGCACTGAAAAAAATTCCACCATGCTGCTTCCACAGATCTTCCAGATTCACAGAAAGGATAAGCAATGTCGATGATAAATGTCAATGCCCTCTCCCAATACTGAGGTCCTAGTAACACTCAATGGGTTACGTAAGGCAAGTCAAGCTGTTCACGTGCCCAGCATCAAAATCCCAAAACACACTTTATTATGAGCTCTGCCGTGACAGGCAGAGGAGAAGATTCAAGGATGTGTCCAAAGCCTCCTTGAAGATATTCAACGTGATCATTACCATCTGAGGAACTCTATAAGATGAACACTCAGTATGAAGAGCATTCCTGAAGCCCTCAAAGCAAAGATCAGAAGTTCTCAGAGGCCCTTTGTAACTGCCCTACAGAGCAAAATACCTCGCAAACTACAACCCATCTTCCCCATTGGCATCTTCTGTTTCATCTGGGGCAGTGTCTGCAGTTCCCACTTTGACCACGATCATAAGACAGAGGCCATTCAGTCCACCGAGTCTGCTACACCATTCAATCCTGACTGATTTTTTGGACCCCATTCTCCTGCTTTCTCTGTGTAACTCAACCTTTTTACCAATCAAGAACCTATCAAGTTCTGCCTTAAGTGCAACCAATGAATTGGCCTCCACAACCCCCCTTGACAACAAATTCTAGAGATTGACCACCCTCTGGTTGAAGAAATTCATCCTCGTCTATATTTTGAAGGTTAAAAGTTAAAGAAGTCCATTTCGAGCCTTTTTATAGGCTCATCAGGCCAGTGTTTATGCCGGTTTCCGTGGCGTGAAGCGACTGAGAGTATGAAAACCCCCAGCATTTTGCCAGTACCCATTTTTCAGCTGGGTGGACTGGAGCAGTGTGTGGTTAAATGCCTTGCTCAAAGACACAACACGCTGGGGCTCAAATTCGCGACCTTCAGATAACTAGTTCAACGCCTTAACCACTTGGCCATGTGCCACACAAATATATTTTAAAGGGAGGTCCCTTTATTCTGAATCTGTGCCCTTGGATCTTAAACTCTCCTACTAACGGATCTGTCCTCTTCATGCACACTCCATCCTTGGGGCTCATAAATTACCCAAGAACACACAAAACTGGAAAGGAAGAAAGTCATACTTAATCCAGAAGGCCTACCTAAGATGAATAAGAAATTGGAATAGTGCAGATTTCTAGCCCTATATATTTCCAATAGATCAAAAGGATCACTGATTCAGTAGAATTTAATTTCTAGATTCAGATGAATCAAGAAATAACTCTCCATTCACAGTTCATAACCTTTGAACATTTTAACTACATTATACTGAAATATAGTAGAAAACAATGGAGTCTCATTTTCATTGAAAGAATTTTTATTTTTGCTCCATAACGTTTGAAACAGGAAAGTCACTACAGCACAGAAACAAGCCCTTCGGCCAACTAGTCCATGCCAAACGTTTATCCTGCCAAGTCCTAACAACCTGTACCTGGACGACAGCCCGCCATCCCCTTCTCATCCACGTACTTATCCAAACTTCTCTGAAATGTTGAAATCAAACTCACATCCCCCATTTCCGCTGGCAGCCTGCTCCACACTTTCAGCACCCTCCGTGTGAAGAAGATTCCCCACATCCTGTACCTGCATCCACAGCATTGAGAAGAGAGCATGGCCTGGACTGTGGGGTCCTCGATGATGGATGCCACATTCCAAAAATGTTTGGGTTAGTTGATTAATTTGATATATGGGCATAATTGGGCAGTGCGGGCTGAATGGGCTGGAATGCTTGTTAATATGCTGTATCTCTAAATAATAAATAAACAAATAAATAAAGACCTGGCAAATTAGGCAGCATGAAGGAACAGTTAATGTTTCAAATCATAAAGTTAAAACACAAAATGCCGGAAGTACTCAACAAACCAGGTCGTGTCTGTGGAGAATTTCCGGTGAGTGACAGTTCATCAGCAAGTAACATCAACTGTTCATTTCCCTACATCAGTGCTTCCTGACCTGCTGAGTTCCTCCAGCATTCTGTATGCATTCATCGGCAAGTAAATATGTTTTTATTCCTGATTTCCTGGATGTGCAATATTTTGCTTTTTGTATTGCTGATAAGGGGTGGTGTATCTTAGATGCTTCGACTAAAAATTGAGCAAGTCTGTTGCAAAATTATAATAAATCAGTGATTGAGTTTTATATACTGTGAGTTAAGTTTATTATTGTTTAAAATTAATTTGCAGCAATATGTTGAAAGGAAAATCAATGCTAATGGTTTTCAAACCAAAACCTATTGTCAACTATAATTGACCTTTTTGTCTCATTTAGGATCTCCCAGTGGCCACACATTTTAATTCCACGTCCCATTCCCATTCTGACATGTCTATCCACGGCCTCCTCTACTGTAAAGATGAAGCCACACTCAGGTTGGAGGAACAACACCTTATATTCCATCTGGATAGCCTCCAACCTGATGACATGAACATTGACTTCTCTAACTTCCACTAATGCCCCACCTCCCCCTCGTACCCCATCCGTTATTTATTTTTATACACACATTCTTCTCTCACTCTCCTTTTTTCTCCCTCTGTCCCTCTGACTATACCCCTTGCCTATCCTCTGGGTCCCCCCCCTTGTCTTTCTCCCTGGGCCTCCTGTCCCATGATCCTCTCGTATCCCCTTTTGCCTATCACCTGTCCAGCTCTTGGCTCCATCCCTTCCCCTCCTGTCTTCTCCTATCATTTTAGATCTCCCCCTCCCCCTCCCACTTTCAAAACTCTTCGTAACTCTTCCTTCAGTTAGTCCTGACGAAGGATCTCGGCCTGAAACGTCGACTGTGCCTCTTCCTAGAGATGCTGCCTGGCCTGCTGCGTTCACCAGCAACTTTGATGTTTTGCTTGAAGTTCCAGCACCTGCAGAATTCCTGTTGTTTACTGTAACCCATCTGCCCAATAACCTTACCCAGCAAAGTCTGCCTCCTGAAGATCCTCCTTTAAACAACCTCATTTCAGTTGTTTTCCTTTTTAACAAGCTCACTCTAATAGAGCTTCATTTGCAACCCAGATATTATATAATCCTTAGTGGAGTAAACTTGAAAAATTTTTAATTCTTAGTTATTAATTCTACTTCCTTGGAGTGAGTTAAACTCCTTCTCAGAAATCCAAGCCAGAAGCTTTCTTCAGGGTTTTTAATGAGATCTTACTTGTGAAACTGAGGAAAATTAAGTAAAATACATATCAAATTCAGTGCAGAATCATGGTGCACCTGAATATATTAACACTGTTGACTATTCTCACAATCGATGTTAATCAAGGTAATACATACACACAACACTCCATAACTCCATAAGTCATGTGGAGAAGAGTAAACTAGTGACACAACAATATCCTGATAATGGTAAACAATAAACATAATACTTCCTTCAAAATATATCTACTAAATATTTACCAATATCATCAAAACTTTAGACTCATAAATATTGCTGCTTCAAGGACAAATACAAATGGGACGGAGCTGGTTGTCTTTCCAGAATGTGCTTCAATCGAAACCAAATCAATCCACATAGGAAATGATATGAAAACAGCGTCCATACAGAAAGTGATATTCATATGAAATGAACTGCATCCAAAATAAACTGCACCTCTAGAGACCAGAACACTCCCCGCCTAGCATCCACAGGATGTGAAACTTAATGACTGAAACTAAAAGATAAATGATCATTTCATTAAGTCTTTGGAAAACAGGTTTACTACACAGTCTTTAACCGTTCTCACATCGAAAATACTCGTCTTGATGTCGTTCCTGGGGGGGATCAGCAAGAAATGCTGGGCCAGTTAACCATAAGGAACAGTGAGCCGATTAGCTTGGAGCCCTCTTGTAGCATAATCAGCCAGGTAGAGATCAGTAGGAACATAGTTCCATTGGCTCTTTTGGGTTGATCGCGTGACACGTTGGAGATTATAAACATAGGATCTCCTTGTTTCATTAAATATGCAGCCGAGCACAGCTTGCTGTCAGTAAGGCCATTACCCATAAGGCCATAAGACATAGGAGCAGAATTAGACCATTTGGCCTATCAAGTCTGCTCTGCCATTCATTCATGGCTGATCCTTTTTCCCCTCCACAGCCCGTCTTAAATACACCTAACCACCGGTCCTCCACAGCTGCCTGTGGTAACAGATTCCACAAATTCACCACCCTCTGGCTAAAGGAATTTCTCCAGCACCTCCATCTTAAATGGACACCCCTCTATCTTGAGGCTGTGCCCTCTTGTCCTAGACTCCCCCACCATGGGAAGCATCCTTTCCACATGTACTCTGTCTAGGCCTTTCAAAATTCGGAAGGTTTCAATGAGATCTCCCCTCATCTTTCTAAATTCTATCGAGTACAGACCCAGAGCTATCAAACGTTCCTCTATGATAACACTTGTTAAAGAACTTGATATCATCTAATTCTGTGTACAGATCTTCGGTGATCTTCTCTGCCACATCAGCTACTAGAATAGTGGCATGGAGTTCAAAACTTGGTATGCTGAGATCTGGTATGGGAGTAAGTTTTGCCTTGTCCAGTATGAATCTAATTTCACTGTGTCCAGGAGCATCTGTGACCTTCAGGTATGTCACAGCAGCAATAGCTTTAGTTGATGCATGATAGAAGACACAGACCACTTTCTTTTGAGCTGCAGATAGCGGAATTGTGGTGTAGGTTTTATAATCTTCACACCTTTAAGATCCTGAAGGGAAGAACACCACTGCTGCCGCTGCTTGTGTTTCTCTTTAGGGAACAGGACATCCCATCCACAAGCGTCCAAGGTCAACTCTCTTAACATGAAGCACTCCTGGAGCAGCAAATCTAAAATAGTCAAATAGGCTGTTGATAGTTGATAACATTCTGCGATGTGTAAAAGGTCTTTCAGTTTCAGCGAAATGGAAAGTACGGATGTTGGTATCAAGGTCCCATTCAAGGCCCAGACTGCACTGCATAGGAGAGAGGTCCTGTCCAAGATCAAGATTCTATAGGCCTTTGGCCAGCTCTTCAAATGTGAAGTGTTGCCTGACCTCAGCACTGTTGGATGCGATCTTATCCAGCCTGCGATTAGACTGTGCCAACTTTTCTTGTGCTGCTTTCAGCACACTGACTGCTTCTTCTGCGCTAGAAAATGATTTAAGACCATCATCAACACACAAATGCCTTTCTGTGTACCTCCATGCTTCAGTCCCGAATTCCTCCTCTCCCTGGATAGCTGTCCTCTCACGGTCATTGCCACAGCCGGCAAGGAGCAGTTACCAACTCTCATGTGGTGCTCCAGAACCTCGTTCCCCATTTGGTGGTAATGGAGCCACAGGAATCTGAGGTAGTCTTGATGATCCTCTCTCACTAGGAAACTGCAGTACATTTGCTCAATGTTTGCTATCACTGCGACGGACTCAACTCTGAAACACATGAGAATCAAAGATAATGCATATTTGCACATGTACCTGGGGTGGTGAACACTGAAGCTGGGTAAATGCCACTTTGCTTTGATCTGGTGGAGGCGTTAACTTAGCGTGATCTGGTGGAGGCGTTAACTTAGCGTGATTTTCCTGAAGAGTCTCATGAACTCTGAATAATGATCTTTCATTTCTGGTTTCCTTTGCAATGTGCGACTGAGGGACTCGGGTCGACTGAGGGCCTGGTCTCTGTTACTTGGTAGGAGTTGTGGCAAGTGAAAAGGAAGGGAAGCTACCCAACTATTTGACTTTTCTTTGCTAAACCCTTTGTTCACGATTCAAAGGAAGACCTCATCTTCGATGGAGGGTGCCATGTTCAGAGTGAGAAAAAACCAGCATGCCTATATCTGGTTGAGCAGAGTAAGCGTGTCAGGGTGTTTGGTTTGCCAATGAACCAATGACCCTCATGCACCTTTGCCTCAGTGGATGCAACCTCAGTTTTGTGCTTTTCCAAGAGCTCGCTTGAAGTAACTTCTACACGTGCTCTCTCCATGTCTACAATGCTTTCTCCATTTGCATCTCATCTTTGTGTTTAGCATAAGCCGCTCTCATTCTTGCTGCTTCATCTCTGGCATGGGCTCATGCTGCAGCTATGCTAATTGTGTATTCATTTGGTAACACGATTGATGCACCACATTCTGAACTCAATTCCAAGTGTTGGTGATTGATGGTACTTGGGTTAGAAGCTGACATTTTCATGTATGGCATTCAAACATGTCTCCAGTCCACGGGCAATGCCTTTGAAGATGAGTTATCTTATCACTCTGCTGCCCTCTACTGTATATAGAAGTCTATGCAGTGAGTTAGACACCTCAAAAATCACTTGAGCTGGAAGCTTATTTTAATGTTTTTATTAAGATCTTACTTGTGCAACTACAGAAACTTAAGTAAAACACATATTAAATTCATTACAGAATCATTGCATTCCTAAATATTAACGCTGTCGATTATTCTCACAATTGGTGCTAATCAAGTTAATTCACCCGCAACACTTCAAAAGTAGGCTGTGCAGACAGGAGTAAACTTGTAGTGCAACAATATCTGAATAATGATAAATATAATGCTTCCTTTTGAATTATATCTACTAAATATTCACCAATATTAACAAAACTTAATACATACAGATACTGTTATTTCAAGGGCAAATAAAAGAGGATAGAGATGGTTTGTTTCAAATCAAATCCAAATTAATCCTCGCAGGAAATTATGTAAAAACAGTTTACGTACAGGAGGTGATGTTCATTCGAAATGAACTGTGCCTCTAGAGGCCAGAATATTAATACTATGCAAAGTGTGTGGTAGATATCGATATATGCATGTGAATAAAATTTTAATTATATTCAGTGTCAACTGATAAATGCTCATATAAAAGTTATGGCTTTACAAGAACCTAACACTTGTGAAACAAATCTGTAGGTTATTTTCACTAATAATTGCAACCTATAGCAAGTTGAATTTCTTGGAAGGTCAATTGTTTCCCTCTTGCATGTTGTGGGTGTAACTGATTTGTGGTACCTTTTCTTTGGATAGATAGATAGATATACTTTATTAATCCAGAGGGAAATTTGGTTTTGGTATGTACATGAAATTTGTTAATATGGTCAATAATTTAATCATACATGTATGTACATGAATGATTAAATTATTGACCATATTAACAAATTTCCTCATGTAGATTGAGATTTTGTGTATTATAAAACTGTACCCTCTTTCACTTCTGATGCCTGAATCTTTTCCCTTAATTGACCCAATTTTCCAATTAATGGCTATCAGTTGTGATTAATTGAAGTACTTCCAACCCAAGTAGCAAAGCTATATCAAGGGGAAGCCAAATTGTTCTGTGCCATATAGTTTCAAGACAAGTATAGTTGATGTCAGTGAATGATGCAGAAATAACTAACCAGTTTTTTTTAAAAAGGTGACTGTAAGTAAGATTGCTTTTCTATCTTGCTTGTAACATCAAGCAATGTAGTTGTTGTGAATTTTGTTTTTAAAAAAGTATCCAACAATATATAAGTTAATCTTTGAGCTATCTTCCTTCTGTTTGAATGTGTGATAATAATATTCACAAATGGTGCCAGAGCTGGAGTAGCTGCAGTTGTTAACTACTTTGTAGTGCTTTAGGAGAGTAAAATTTAATATGTGTTTGCTTTTAGTGTTGCTCCTCTCAGCCATATTCTGTATCAGAATTTGAGTAAAATAAGCCTATTTTGGAATTACTTCATGTCTGTTGATATTGTGCATTGACTTTAGTTTTTTGTGTCTAGTTGTTTCTTTCAATGAAAGAAAATCTGTACTCCTAGTCTAGTTTTCACTATTTTGAAGAAGTGAGTTGAAGCTTTATGATGTTTGTATGTTTTCTGATGAAGTTAACAGAGGGTGGAAAAGTGAAGCATTCCATTAACCAGTATGAATACTTGTCTTTCTGTGAGACATAAACTACAGTATACAACTGTACTGAATGATATCTGAGTCAAATTAAATGTTTTGAGTGAGTATTATGAAAGTAGACATAAACAAAATAGGAAAGGCAAATTGGACTTGTGTATAAAGTTGTTCCTGGTTCTGAAATCATTATTGTCATGTCTTTGTGATATTTGAGTAATTTAAAGTTTGGTAATTCCCATTCAAATTTGAACTTAAATATTTAGCTTATTGTCTTTTGCCTTTCTTGAGACTTTACTAACAATTAACTTCTGAATTAGTTAAAATACTGACAGACTACAGATACTGCATTGGGCTAAAAGTGAGTTGAATTTGTAACTAATGATCATTGAATCAGTTTTTTACAGAAAATCTTGCCTTTCCTGTTTCCACTTGGTTTCAATTTGAATTTTTTTGAAGAATTAACCTGTGGAAAAACTGCAGGGGAATGTTTTTAGCTTGAAGATCATTAGCAATATAATTGCAATACCTGTAACTGGACACTAGGTGTCTTCTCAAGTACAAGCTAACTGCTGAGAAAGCAATTAATACTGTTTTGAGCATGGTGTCTGGGATGTACAGTAAGATTTCCTGAGGTAATTTTTTAGTTTTGATGTTGAATATAATTGTTGCTATTTCACAAAGTTTCTTCCAATTCCCAAATTGAAAGTGTGACATCAAGAGTGTTTTCCTGTAGATTATTCAGCTAGCAAAGCTTTGTACTTCAGCTTGTTAGTCCTATCAGCCCGAGCTGTTCATGGAAATCTGTGCCCAAGGAAGGCTGTAATTTTAACAGTTAACTTTTCTGTCCCAATCTGAGTACCCAGTTACCATAAAATTTGTACTCAATCAGCATATCACTAATTTATGTTATGTGAATACTCAGAATTGTGAATTCTGTTCTAATGCAGAATGAAAGACCAGATTCCTAAAGGTTGTTAATTTTCTGTATGAAGATATTGGCTAAAGTAATGAGGGTATCATTGACAAGAGCATTTCTGAAGTCTCTGCATATTTTTATTAATTGGCGTATAGGAGCTGTCAAGGCCTACACATATTGCCTTATCTGTTCCTAAGTAAGACACTGCCTTGATCCATTTGCAATCCTTCTAGTGGAGGTGCTCTTTCAGTTGAACAAGGAGATCCAAGATTTTGATTTGGTGATGAAGGACTGGCAATATATTTCCAAGTCAGCTTGGTGAGCGACTTGGATGGGAACCTATAGGTGTTGGGGATATTCCCATGTGCTTGTTGCACTAATGGTAGAGATGGCATTTCTGGGGAGATGTAGCCCAAAAACAAATAGGGAAATAGAAGCTAATGTAAAAGCAAGAGTGAGCATACAACAAAGCAAAAATTAACAGGAAGATGGAGGCTTGGGAAGCTTTTTAAAAACCTACAGAAAGCAACTAAAAGAATCAGTATTTAGAGTAGTGGATCAAACAGATTCCATCGAACTGGATACTGAATCCTAAAGGTTTACATAGTGGGGGGAGGTTGTGGAAATACTGTAGGCTTCCACTGCATATTAAATACTTCCAATGGTGTGCATCTCAAATAGCCTCTGACAACCAAGTCGAGCTTCTGGCCTTTACATGTGGCTGAGCTGCCAACCCCAGTGGAACTGTTTCCACTGATAGAAGGGACAAAGGTAAGTCAATGGAATCTTAAAACCAGTTGGTTTGGGCAGCTGGGGCTCATTCACCATGGTAGGCAGTACATCTAGGAGAAGGAAAACTGATCTCAAACCTCTTCCTTGAGGTTATACCCACTCATGGAGAAGGCTTCGGGAGTAAATGCAGAGGGGAAAAATCTGGATGGAGTCCCGAAAGTAGTCCCTACTTTGAGTTCAAGGCTGAACTGGCAACTCCTGCGATGTGGCCGGTGTTGAAATGCATCAGTCTCTACCCTTCCTTCGGATTCTTCAGCTGTGTGGAGAAGGGAAGCCTGCTGCATGGGCAACAGCTGCTTCATGCTTGGCTTGTGTGCTGACTGGCATATTACGTCGACTGCTAATACGCAATGTCCGCGGTCAACCCCAACCAGCGGAGGGCCTCCTGATTGTTGCTTATCAGGGTCATCTCATTTCAGCAGTGAAGAACATTCCATAAACATTTTATAGACAATAGGTGCAGGAGTAGGCCATTTGGCCCTTCGAGCCAGCACTGCCATTCACTGTGATCATGGCTGATCATCCACAATCAGTATCCAGTTCCTGCCTTAACTCCATAACCTTTGATTCCGCTTGTCTTGCTGATGGTGGAAAAGCTTTGAGGTTGCTGAAGGTTGGACACTTGTCACAGGGTACCCGGACTCTGACCTGCTGGAAACATTGTATTAAGTTTCCAATCAATGATGACTTCCAAGATGTTGGGTGGAGGTGCAAGAGATTGAGATTTAGTTACCAAAATTCTGAGACGTGAGTTTAAATCCTACTGTGGCAACTGGTGAATTTAAGAACGCAATTATAAATTTGGATACAAAGCTTGCATTACTCAATTGCCATAATCAATAATAAAGCTGATTTAGTTCTTAAATATACCATCTTTCTCAATCTGGCCTTAGGGCTCCAGAGCAAAGAAGTGGCATTTAGATAGGCACATGAATGGCGAAAATGGAAGGATATGGACATTGTGTAGGCAGAAGAGATTAGTTTAAATAGGCCATTTGTTGGCTAACTTAATTGGTTTGCCACAATGTTGTGAGCTAAAGGGCCTGTATCTGTGCTGATTTGTTCTGTTCTTACTGCCATATATTGGAAATGAGGTATTTAATGTAATCTCACCAGCAGCTTCCACGGCCAGCGCCACCTACATCTCATGAACAAACATTTTTGCCTCAAGGTGTACACTGGCATGCACCATACTCATTTCCATGGGTCAGATGTCCGGCAAGCTGCATTTACCATCAGGCAGGACAGCATTACTGGCCTTCTCAAGTCATAAGGATCTTCAAGATCCCTGCAGTCAGTGGTGGGGCTAGAAGAGAAATGAGTCAACATCTCAACCTTTTCTCTGTCACAACAAGACTTGTTCCTCATTTTTAAAAGTTTTGATTTTTTTTTATATAGACCAGTGAGTCTGACTGCAGTGGTGAACAAGTTGGGCCTCCTGAGAGGCAGGATTTTGAGCATTTGGAGAGACATAAACTGATTAGGGACAGTCAGCATGGCTTCATCAAGGGCAGGTCATGCCTTGCGAGCCTGATTGAATTCTTTGAGGATGTAACAAAATGTATTGAAGGTAGAGCAGTGGATGTAGTGTACCTGGATTTCAGTAAGGCATTTGATAAGGTTCCCCATGCAAGGCTCCTTCACAAAGTAAGGAGGCATGGGATGCCTGGAGATCTTGCTTTGTGGATCCAGAATTGGCTTGCCAACAGAAGGCAAAGGATGGTTGTAGATGGTTCATATTCTGTATGGAGATCGGTGACCAGTGGTGTTCTTTGGGGATCTGTTCTGGGACCCCTCCTCTGATTTTTATAAATGACCTGGATGAAGTAGTAGAAAAGTAGGTTAGTAATTTTGCTGATGACAAAAGTTGGTGGTGTTGTGGATAGTCTGGGGCGGGGGGGGTGTGTTGTCGAAGATTACAGTGTGACATTGATGGGATGCAGAACTGGGCTGAGAAGTGGCAGATGGACTTCAACTCAGACAAGTGTGAAGTGGTTCATTTTGGAAGATCCAATTTGAAGACAGAATATAATATAAATGGTAAGACTCTTGACAATGTGGAGGATCTGAGAGATCTTGGGATCCGTGTCCCTAGGACACTCAGTGCTGCGCAGGTTGACGGTGTTGTTAAGAAGGCATATGGTGTGTTGGCATTCATCAAATGTGGGACTGAGCTTAAGAGCCAAGAGGTAAGGTTACAGCTATATAGGACCCCAGTCAGGCTGCACTTGGAGTACTGTGCTCAGTTCTAGTCACCTTACTACAGGAAGGATGTGGAAGCTGTAGAAGGGGTCCAGAGGAGATTTACAAGGATGTTACCTGGATCGGGGAGCATGTTTTATGAGAATAGGTTGAGTGAACTCAGACTTTTCTCCTTGAAGCGATGGAGGATGAGAGGTGACCTGATAGAGGTGTATAAGATAATGAGGGGCATTGATCGTGTGGATAGCCAGAAGCTTTTTCCCAGGGCTGAAATGGCTAACACAAGGGAGCATAGTTTTAAGGTGCTTGGAAATGGCTACTGAGGGGATGTCAGGGGTAAGTTTTTCAGTGGTGGGTGTGTGGAATGCACTGCCAGTGACAGTGGTGGAAGTGGATACAATAGGGTCTTCTAAGAGCCTCTTAGATTGGTACATGGAGCTTAGAAAAATAGAGAGCTATGTGCTGGGGAAATTCTAGATAGTTCCTAGAATAGGTTGCATGGTTGGCACAACATTGTGGGCCAAAGGGCCTGTGAAGTGCTGCAGGTTTCTATGTTCTGTTTATCCCACTCTGCCTCTTCCTACAGCTCACAACTGAACACGTTAGCTGCAAAGCTAAAACAACCATTTTAACCATGGTAACCTGAAGGCGTCAGATCAAACCTCATGGTTTGATAGGAGCAGTGTTTCCGCTGGGCTTAGAAGTACATGTTTAGAATATTTGGTGAGCTGATTTGAAAGTTTGTCAGTGTTTTGGGGCTTTTCCTTCTCGCAACAGACCCCACCAATAAATAATTCCCAAACAGGAGAAAATCTGCAGATGCTGGAAATCCAAAGCAACACACACAATGCTGAAGGATCTCAGCAGTCCAGGCAGCATCCATGGTAAAAGTAAACAGTTGCCATTTCGGGTCAAGACCCGTCATCAGAAAGGGGGGATTAGAGGAAAACTTGCAAGATGATGGGTGAAAGAAGATAAAGTGAAGAGCTGGGAAGTTGATTGGTGAAAGATCAAGAGCTGCAGGAGGGAGAATTTGATAGGGGTAGGTAGAAGACCATGAAAGAAAAGGAAGGATGAGGAGCACCAGTGGAAAGTTAATGGCAGATAAGGAGATGAGGTGAGAGGGGAAACAGTAGAGAATGGTAAAGTGGGTAGGAAAAATTACTGAAAGTTCAAGAAATCAATGTTCACGACATCCGGCTAGAGACTACCCAGATGGAATAAAAGCTGTTGCTCCTTCAACCTGAGTGGCCTTATCACGGCAGTAGAGGAGGTCATGGACTGGCATGTCAGCATGGGAAGTAGATTTAAACTGGGTGGCTACCAAGAGATCTCACTTTTTCTGGTGGTTGGAGCATGGGAGCCAGGTGACGCAGTCAGGTGTCACTGATATACAGGAGGCCAGATTGGGAGCACTGGATACAGTAAATGAACCCAACAGACTCGGGTGAAGTGTCACCTTTCCCAGGAGGACTGTTTGGGACCCTGAATAGTAGTAAGGAGGTGGTGTAGGGGCAGGTGTAGCATTTGTTCCACTTGTGTGGACAAGTACCAGAAGGGAGATCAGTGGGGAGGGGAGAGTGGACAAGGGAGCTGCATAGGGAGCAATCCCTGTGGGGGAGGGAAAGATGTGCTTGGTAGTGGGATCCCATTGGAGATGGCAGAAGTTAAGAGAATTATGTGCAGGACATAGAGGTTAGTGGGGTGGTAGGTGAGGACAAAAACCATGCCTCTAGCAGCGGGAGGATGGAGTGAGGGCAGGCATGCATGAAATGAAAGATGTGGGTGGGGGTAGCACTGATGGTGAAGGAAGGGAAGCTTTTTTCTTTGAAAGAGGACATCTCATTAGTTCTGGAATTAAAAGCCTCATCCTGAGAGTGGGTGACTGGAGATGGAGGAACTCAGAGAAGGGAATTGCATTTTACAAGTGACAATGGGAAGAGGTTGTCCAGGTAGCTGTGAGAATCAGTGGGTTTACAAAAGATATCATTAGGTACTGTCTCCAGACATTGAGAAAGGGGAGGGAGGTGTTGGAAATGGGCCAAGTAAACTTGAGAGTAGAGTGGAAGTTCGAGGTAGTTGATAAAGTTAAAGCTCAGCGTGGGTGCAGAAAGCAGCACCAATGCAACTATCAATGTAGTTTAGAAAGTTGGTGAGCAATACAGATACTGTATAGGGTTAAACATGGACTGTTTCACGTAGCCAACAAAAAAACAGACATAGCTGGGACCTGTGCAAGTGCTCATAGTTACACCTTTCCACTGAAAGAAGTGGGAAGAACCACAGGAGAAATTGAGGTTGTAGACTAGTTCCATCAGATGGAGAAGAATGGTGATGGAGTGGAGCTGGTTGGAGAAATAATATTTTGTTTTCAAATGTCTTGATGCCTCAGATGTACTACCAAACTAGCTCCGATACTAAGCCACATTGCAAGCTCATCATACAGGAGAGCAAGACCATAGTCAGAAATGGGTTTTAAGTACATCTTGGAGATGCAGAAGCAAATTTCGCAGCTTGTTTCTTGGGCAAGCAACAGTGAGTGATTTTTTTTTAAGTGCAGTTTGAAGAAACCTGATATGAAAAATGGATTGTGTGAGCTTTAATATTTTTAATACCATGCAATATTAAAATTGTAAGGCAGGTTAATCCTGACCAGGATCCTGTAACAACAAGAAGAGAACATTGAGTATTTTAATTGTCATGATGGTTTTGAAAGGCAAGAGATTAAGATTTCAACAGGGCACTTGTCCATCCTAGTGGCATTTGACACACTACCAATGATAGAACCATAGGACACTACAGCACAGAAAACAAGCCATTCAGCCCTTCTAGTCTGTGCCGAAACATTATTCCACTAGTCCCATTGACCTGCATCCAGTCCATAACCCTCCAGACCTCTCCCATCCATGTATCTATCCAATTTATTCTTAAAACTTGAGTGAGTCCGCATTTACCGTGTCAGATGGCAGCTCGTTCCACACTTCCACCACTCTGAGTGAAGTTCCCCCTAAACCTTTCCCCTTTCACCCTAAAGTCATGTCCTCTCGCATTTATCTCTCCTAATCTGTGGAAAGAGCCTATTTGCATTTACTGTCTATACCCCTCATAATTTTGTAAACCTCTATCAAATCTCCCCTCAGTCTTTGCTGCAACAAATGATGTCCTGACCTGTTCAATCTTTCCCTATAACTCAACTCCTGAAGACCCAGCAACATCCTAGTAAATCTCTGCACTCTTTCAATCTTACTGATATCTTTCCCAGAACTGCACACAATACTCCAAATTTTCACCAACGTCTTATACAACCTCATCATAACATACCAACTCCTATGCTCAATACTTTGATTTATGAATGCCAGGATGCCAAAAGACTTTACAACACTGTCTACCTGTGATGCCACTTTCAGGGAATTGTGTATCTGAACTCCCAGATCCCTTTGTTCCTCTGCACTCCTCAGTGCCCTACCATTTACTGTGTATATCCTACCTTGATTTGTCCTTCCAAAATGCAACACCTCACACTTGCCTGCATTAAATTCCATCTACCATTTTCTGGCCCATTTTTCCAGTTAGTCCAGATCCCCCTGCAAGCTTTCAAAGCCTTCCTCGCTGTCCACAACGCCTCCAATCTTAGTATCATCAGCATACCTGCTGATCCAATTTACCACATTATCATCTAAATCATTGATATAGACAACAAAGGTCCCAGCACAGATCCTTGAGGCACATCACTAGGCACAGGCCTCCAGTCTGAGAAGCAATCATCCACTACCACTGTCTTCTCCCACACAGCCAATTTCAAATCCAGTTTACAACTTCTCCATGAATACCTAGTGTCTGAACCTTCTGAACTAACCTGCCATGTGGGTCCTTGTCAAAAGCCTTACTAAAGTACACGTAGACAACATCCACAGCCTTTCCTTCCTCTACTCTCTTGGTAACCTCCTCAAAACGACTCTACAAGATTCGTTAAACATGAACTACCATGCACAAAGCCATGCTGATCATCCTTAATCAGCCCTTGGCTGTCCAAATACTTGTATATCCGATCTTTCAGAACACCTTCAAATAAATTACCTACTACTGATGTCAGGTTCACCAGCCGGTAATTACATAGTTTACTTCTGGAGCCTTTTTTAAACAACAGAACAAGATGAGCTGTTGTTATACAACCTTATACAACATCACCATAACATCCCAACTCCTATACTCAATACTTTGATTTATGAATGCCAGGTTGTTAAATAACAGAATAACCAATTTCCCCCGGGATCAATTGACTATGACTATCTAAGCTGGACCCCATAGGTACCTGGCTGACAGGTAGTTATCCACACCAATTCCATCATTTGCCATCATTTGGTCTGTAGCTTTCTATGCCATAGTCTTTCAAAGCACCTATTTCTTGAATGTTAAGAATCTCTGCCTCCACTTTATATTCCAGATTTCTGGGTGAAAATATTTCTCTCCAAAACCCTTCCAAAATGTAACCCGACACATTTTTCATGGTTAAATTCCATGGGGACTATGCCATCAGGTGAGGGGAACTGGTGTTCAGAAGAGACCTAATCATTTTTAAGCAATAAAAAAATCTGCTGGAGGGATTCAGTGGGTCAAGCAGCCTTTGAGAGGAAGAAATTGGCAATGTGTCGGGATCCAGCAACAGGATTCTTGTTAAGCTTTTATTCCCCCCCCCCCCCCGGGCCACGAGTGGCAGTCTTTTCTTGCCCATCACTAACTACCTGAGATGGGGTGATGGGTAAGAGCCCATCTCATCAGTGGGGTTAGAGATGCACAGGTCATGGCAGCTTTTCTTCCAAGGAGGATGCCAAAATCCAATTATTATATTCTTGCAGAAGTTGGTTTTAAACTTTCCAAATAAAATGTTGCAGTAATCAGAGCTGAAAATGCAAATGATTGAAAGTTCAAGTATTAGAATACAACTGACTTCACTTCCATAATGCACATTAAACTCTGTGGAGGTTCAAAGTGAAGATATTTTGTTTCATTGTCT
Organism: Mobula hypostoma; assembly: GCF_963921235.1. Taxonomy (NCBI): domain Eukaryota; kingdom Metazoa; phylum Chordata; class Chondrichthyes; order Myliobatiformes; family Myliobatidae; genus Mobula; species Mobula hypostoma. The sequence goes on from NC_086104.1 coordinate 25,608,172, forward strand.
TAGTTTTTGAATAATCTCTAATCCACCTAACTAAAGGATGGCAGGAATGAGGAGGTGCCATTACTGCAAATTTCCCTTCTGGCTGTCCTGATCCTGACATCTCAATGCATCACTAGTTTCATGGCTTTGTGCAGGAGCTTGCTGATGGACAGTAGTGTGAGAGGAACTTTGCTAATAGCCTTGGCTACCAAGGAACTTGTTAAAGAAGGATTTGAAGGTGTGTGCATATCCTGCAAATTGCCTCCAATTACAATCTTGGAGGTCTGCCATTTATTAAAAATCCACTAATCAACCTATTTCATTTTAAAAGTATGATTTGTTTTTTAGTAGTGTAAAGCACTAGCATGTTTGCCAGTTCGCCAGCAACAATGCCTACATTACGTTTTAAAGACAGAAGCATTTACAGTGCTGGTGATCATGTTTCTGTTTACAAATATTCTTTTAGTCTAGGTAGTTAAATTTGCTGATGACCATATTATAGGAATGTGGGCATTGTTTTTTTTCCAAATACATATTTGTAGAGTTCATGGTTGTTATACAGGACATTGTAATGTAATACAGAGCACTATTGTACTTATTCACAGTGCCAAGCATGTAATTATGTTTACTTAGTGTTTATAATGTGGAATCAATACAATTCCCAAAAGCTTCACAGGTTATCACATGGGACCCACTCACTGGTGTCCAGTCGTGGAAGGACACTAAAATGTTGCCTTTCCCACTGAGCCTTTATACCAGGGGTCAGTTTGTTCCCTGCACCTCCTGAGCATGGCAATTTACTCCATTCATTTGTGCATCACTCTTAGCACTTAAAGACCAACACATTACAGGCAGACCTGCAAGAATTGGGATGATGTTTTTGCAGGGAAATGTACTTTGGACATGTGGTCGATGTTTAGGGATCTCTTGCAGGACGTTGGGGACAAGTTGCAGTGGTTGCGTCTCTGGCACCGAGACTGGACCCTCAGCTCAGAAGGGAAGGAGAGAAAAGAGGAGAGCAGTAGTGATCGGGGATTCGATAGTTAGGGGGACAGATAAGAGGTTCTGTGGAAGAGATCAAGAATCTCGGATGGTTTGTTGCCTCCCTGGTGCCAAGGTCTGCGATATCTCCGATCGAGTTCTCATTACTCTCAAGAGGGAAGGTGAGCAGCCAGATGTCATGGTCCATGGAGGGACCAATGACGTGTATAGGAAGGAGGAGGAGCTCCTGCAAAGAGAATTTAAGGAGTTAGGTGCAAAGTTGAAGGACAGGACCTCCAGGGTTGCAATCTCAGGATTGCTACCCGTGCCACGTGCTAGTGAGGCGAGAAATAGGAAGATAATGCAGCTAAATATGTGGCTAAGGAGTTGGTGCAGGAGGGAGGGCTTCATGTTTCTGGACAATTGGGCCCTGTTCCAGGGAAGGTGGGCCCTGTTCCGACAGGGTGGGTTGCACCTTAACTGGAGGGGGACTAACATCCTTGTGGGAAGGTTTGCTAGTGCTGCTCCGGGGAGTTTAAACTAGATTTGCAGGGGGAGGGGAACCAGTGTTAGAGCAGATAGTGAGGTGGAGGAGGATAAAGGTCATGTAAGAACCTTTAAGATCTGGAGTAAAGCCAGATCTAACATATAAAAAGGATTTGAGGAAAAAGAAGCAGAATAAAGGGTGTAAAGGTAGAAGGGCTAAAGTGCGTGTACTTCAAGCAAGAAGCATCAGGAACGAAGGTGATGAACTGAGAGCTTGGATACATACATGGAATTATGATGTAGTGGCCATTACGGAGACTTGGCTGGCACCAGGGCAGGAATGGATTTTCAATATTCCTGGATTTCAGTGCTTTAAAAGGGATAGAGAGGGTGAAAAGGGGAGGAGGGGTGGCATTACTGGTCAGGGATACTATTACAGCTACAGAAAGGGTGGGTAATGTAGCAGGATCCTCTTTTGAGTCAGTATGGGTAGAAGTCAGGAACAGGAAGGGAGCAGTTAATCGATTGGGAGTATTCTATAGGACCCCTGGTAGCAGCAGAGATACCGAGGAGCAGATTTTGGGAAGGTGCAAAAATAACAGGGTTGTTATCATGAGTGACTTTAACTTCCCTAATATTGATTGGCACCTGATTCGTTCCAATGGTTTAGATGGGACAGAGTTTAAGTGTGTCCAGGATAGATTTCTGTCAGTTTGTTGACAGGCCGACTAGGGGGAAAACCATACTAGATCTAGTATTAGGTAACGAACCGGGTCAAGTCAAAGATCTCTGTGGGTGAGCATCTGGGGGACAGTGACCACCACTCCCTGGCCTTAACATTATCATGGAAAAGGATAGAATCAGAGACGACAGGAAAATCTTTAATTGGGGAAGGGCAAATTATGAGGCTATAAGGCTAGAACTTGCGGGTGTGAATTGGGATGATGTTTTTGCAGGGAAATGTACTATGGACATGTGGTCGATGTTTAGAGATCTCTTGCGGGATGTTAGGGATAAATTTGTCCCGGTGAGGAAGATAAAGAATGTTAGGGTGAAGGAACCATGGGTGACAAGTGAGGTGGAGAATCTAGTCAGGTGGAAGAAGGCAGCATACATGAGGTTTAGGAAGCAAGGATCAGATGGGTCTATTGAGGAATATAGGGTAGCAAGAAAGGAGCTTAGGGGGCTGAGGAGAGCAAGAAGGGGGCATGAGAAGGCCTTGGTGAGTAGGATAAAGGAAAACCCCAAGGCATTCTTCAATTTCATGAAGAAAAAAAGGATGACAGGAGTGAAGGTAGGACCGATTAGAGATAAAGGTGGGAAGATGTGCCTGGAGGCTGTGGAAGTGAGTGAGGTCCTCAATGAATACTTCGCTTTGGTATTCACTAATGAGAGGGAACTTGATGGTGAGGACAATATGAGTGAGGTTGATGTTCTGGAGCATGTTGATATTGAGGGAGAGGAGGTGTTGGAGTTGTTAAAATACATTAGGATGGATAAGTCCCCGGGGCCTGATGGAATATTCCCCAGGCTGCTCCACGAGGTGAGGGAAGAGATTGCTGAGCCTCTGGCTAGGATCTTTATGTCCTTGCTGTCCACAGGAATGGTACCGAAGGGTTGGAGGGAGGTGAATGTTGTTCCCTTGTTCAGAAAAGGTAGTAGGGATAGTCCGGGTAATTATAGACCAGTGAGCCTTGCACCTGTGGTGGGAAAGCTGTTGGAAAAGATTCTTAGAGATAGGATCTACGGGCATTTAGAGAGTCATGGTCTGATCAGGGACAGTTAGCATGGCTTTGTGAAGGGCAGATTGTGTCTAACAAGCCTGATAGAGTTCTTAGGAGGTGACCAGGCATATAGATGAGGGTAGTGCAGTGGATGTGATCTATATGGATTTTAGTAAGGCATCTGACAAGGCTCCACATGGTAGACTTATTCAGAAAGTCAGAAGGCATGGGATCCAGGGAAGTTTGGCCAGGTGGATTCAGAATTGGCTTGCCTGCAGAAAGCAGAGGGTCATGGTGGAGGGGGTACATTCAGATTGGAGGATTGTGACTAGCATCCCACAAGGATCGGTTCTGGGACCTCTACTTTTTGTAATTTTTATTGACCTGGATGTAGGGGTAGAAGGGTGGGTTGGCAAGTTGGCAGATGGCACAAAGGTTGGTGGTGTTGTAGATGGTGTAGAGGATTGTCAAAGATTGCAGAGTGACATTGATAGGATGCAGAAGTGGGCTGAGAAGTGGCAGATGGAGTTCAACCCGGAGAAGTGTGAGGTGGTACACTTTGGAAGGACAAACTCCAAGGCAGAGTACAAAGTAGATGGCAGGATACTTGGTAGTGTGGAGGACCAGAGGGATCTCGGGGTACATGTCCACAGATCCCTGAAAGTTGGCTCACAGGTGGATAGGGTAGTTAAGAAAGCTTATGAGGTGTTAGCTTTCATAAGTCGAGGGATAGAGTTTAAGAGTCACGATGTAATGATGCAGCTCTATAAAACTCTGGTTCGGCCACACTTGGAGTATTGTGTCCAGTTCTGGTCACCTCACTATAGGAAGGATGTGGAAGCATTGGAAAGGGTACAGAGGAGATTTACCAGGATGCTGCCTGGTTTAGAGAATATGCATTATGATCAGAGATTAAGGGAGCTAGGGCTTTACTTTTTGGAGAGGAGGAGGATGAGAGGAGACATGATAGAGGTGTACAAGATAATAAGAGAAATAGATAGTGGATAGCCAGTGCCTCTTCCCCAGGGCACCACTGCTCAATACAAGAGGACATGGCTTTAAGGTAAGGGATGGGAAGTTCAAGGGGGATATTAGAGGAAGGTTGTGGAATGCACTGCCTGAGTCAGTGGTGGAGGCAGATACACTAGTGAAGTTTAAGAGACTATTAGACAGGTATATGGAGGAATCTAAGGTGGGGGCTTATATGGGAGGCAGGGTTTGAGGGTTGGCACAACATTGTGGACTGAAGGGCCTGTACTGTACTATTCTATGTTTATACCAAAAGATACTATCATTCATATTCATACTTACAATGAATTCATCTTGGGTGTCATCAGTGATCTGACAGTGTAAGATCCAATATTTCAGTTATGAGTCTTAAAATTGGTTCTTGTTAGGTATTTTGTACTTGACTATCAAAGCTATACCAGATTGTATTCTCCCTTTGTGTACCTTTGCAAGCAGAAGTGATTCACTTCCCCAATCCCTAAGGCACTTTGTCTGATCATCATGCAGCTGACTAGTTTAATTAACATGTCTCTAAGCACCAAGACTGGATCTTCTGGTACAGGTTCGCATCTGATTTCAATCTAGCCAATTAACTGCTGAGGTGGCTTCATGTCTTTTTCACAAAGGAATTGCCTTTTTTGACTGTTGACATGAATTAACTTGTGGGAGCAGAATGAAGCCAACTTCTTCCTTGGCTTTGTGACACTGATTATGGACTGCATTTAGCCTTTCTTCTTTTCACCAGCATGAACATTTGCTGTCTTAAAGAAATAACGAATGGGAAAAATTTGGCTGAATCCTTAAGCCCATGCTACATTAACACCACCTTTTGACTTTATCCTTGAGTTTGTCCATGCCTACCTAAAGCCCAGAATGATAGATATGGTTAAAAATAGTGAAAACTTGCCTTTTCTGGAGTGCATGACTTGCCTAAACACTATTTGCTCAAAGGTGCTGATAATTTCCATCCATGCTGTACATTTCTATGAAAGGCTTCAATGTTGCTGAATTATGGTCTTGACATAATGCACTGAAATCTGGCTAAATTGTTGCATTAGTTCATTTTTTAGTGTTAGTGATGCTGCCACAGCTCCAAAGATTAGAGTTCGATCCTGACGATTGGAGATGGCTTATGTCTGCATGGATTTCCATCGGGTGCTGCAGTGTACTCACTTCAAAGATGAACTAGTAGATTGGTTGCTATGCATTAGTCTTGGTTTTGGATGGGGAAAAATCAAAAGGGAGCTGGTGGATGGGATCCAAGGTGAATTGACCATTTGGATTCGGAACTAGCGTGCCATAAAAGATAAGGTAGTTGTTGAAGAGACTTATTCTAGCTGGAGATCTGTGATTATTGGTGCTCTGCAGAGATCTGTACTGGGACCTATTTGTGGTGTGTATATAAATGATCTGGATGAAAATGTAGGTGGGCAGGGTTGTAAGTTTGCAGTTGATACAAAGATGGTTGGTGCTGTGGTAGTGTAGAAGACAGGCAAAGGATACAGCAGAATATAGATTACTTGCAGATATGGGCAGAGGATTGGCAGGTGGAGTTTAACCCAGCCAATTGTGAAGTGTTGCCCCTTGATAGGTCAAATATAAAGACAGTACATTAAGAGCAAGACCATTACAGAGGGCTGTCAGTCCAAGCTCTCTGAAGGTGACTACACAAGTTGGTAGGGTGGTTAAGAAGGCATATGGCATACTTTAATTAGTCAAGGCATTGAATTCAAAAGTCGGAGAATTGTAGCTTTTTAAAAACTCTAGGTTGCAACTAGAGTATTGCATACACTGCTGGTCATCCCAAAGATGTTGATGCTTTGCAAAGGGTACAGGAGAAGCTGCTTGGATTAGAGGCCATGTGGTATAATAGGTTGGATAAACTTGAGTTGTTTTCTCTGGAGTGGCAGAGGCTGTAGGGAGATCTGATAAACGTTTATAAGATTGAGGGGCATAGAGTAGGCAGACATGATCTTTTCCCCAGAGCTGAAATACCAGTGGGCATACATTTAAGGTAAGAGGAGGTAATTTCAAAGGAGATATGTGGGGCAAATTTTAGTGATGGGTGCTTGAAAAGTACTGCTTGGGGTGGTGGCAGAAGCAGATACTGACTTTTAGGCACCTGAATGTGAGGAAAATGAGAGGATATGGAACTTTGTGTGGGCAGAGCTTAGCTTGGCACCTTGATTAGTAATTTAATTAGTTTGTCACAACATTATGGGCTGAAGGGCCTGTTTCCATGCTGTACTACTTGATAGGTTCTATGGATGAGAGAATAAAGTATGGGATTAAAGACAAATGAAGGGGTTAATGGGACTGCTGGGATGGTGATCCTTAGAGCTGTCATAACCACAAGACCTTCAGTATCATGATAAACCAGTGTTTCTCGTGCATGCCCATCAAATGTTGAAATATTGCCCCTTTCTTCCACTACCACTGGGCTCCCTCACAAATATTTCTTCCTCTGATTTGATGGTGAGAGTTGGCTACATCATCCATATGCTCACAGCTCCAGCATCATCGACGACGAGCGTTGCTAGGTTATTCAAGTCTTGACGTTATTTTAAGTTCCAAAGCATATGTTAAGGTGTGAATCTAGATTCCATTTGAGCTGTGCATTCTTTGGTTGTGCATGCAGTAATAATTTAGATATTCAATTTTTAGGATAAAGAAGCAAATGAGAGGCCACCAATTTTCTTCAGAAATATAAATTACAGCTGCTTTAGTATAGTTCTGAGCTGCTTGCAATGAGAATGAGTTGGTAACCCACCAGAAGACTAAAAAGCTGTTTAAGGATTCAGGTAGGGTTTCTTTCTATTCCAAAATAATCCTTTTTAGAGTATTCCTGTATTAATTTCCTAATTTTTTAACCTTCGTTGTCAGACATAATGCAAACTAATAGTGATTAGCATAATGCGAATACCATGCCAACGACGTGGGTTCAATTCCTCCGCTGTCTGTGAAGAGTTTCTACATTCCCCCAGTGAATGTGTGGGTTTCCTCTGGGTCCTCTGGTTTCCTCCCAGGTTCAGAAGGTGTAAGGTCACATGGTGTAAATGTGCAGCATTGGAGTATCCACCATCCTAACCACTCACTTCCGCCTCTGCTGGCTGACGTGCAGTGCAGCTACGCCCTGGAGATGCTCTAAGTGTCAGCTACAGATAGAACTGCAGTTACTGGTGACTATGAAAGTAACAACACCTTACAAATCTTCAGTGTTTGCCACAAAGAAATGGCACGTGAAAACACAACATGTGACCTGCAGGTTCCCTTTCCCTTTGTCTACCAACCTGACGCGAAAACATTTTTTATTCCTCAACTGATTGTGGCTCCTCATCCTGTAACTGCCTACCCAACAACAAAGTACCTTAAGATGAAGTACCATTATCTTAGCAGAGCTGATGAGCACAAACCTTTCTAACATTGCTCATAGTAACAAATCTATCTCAATAATTGAGTTTTATTAAATTTCAGCAACAAAGTTTACTTGATTTAATGGTTGCATATAAAGGGGTTTCTGCCTTCCCTTCAAACCCTGTCCAATTTGAAGAATAGATTTAGTTTTATGTACCTAGTTACTGAATATGGTGCTTGACATGATATCTGGCATTTCATGTTTGCATGTCTCATCACAATCTGTGCAATATGTGGTGACAGATGAGCTTCAGTCTTCTGTGTGGGGAATGTTTAGAGTTCTGTTATGGAGATATCAGTGAAAAATTATTATGGGAATAGCAGGGAAGACCAAATCAATATCCTTTTGATTTTACTGTGTCCAACCAATTGCCTCTTTAAATATTACCAGGCAATTCATTATAGACACTCCCATGCATCTGAGCAGCTCCCTTGCTCACTTTGTAGGGAAAGGTTGAAAAGGTTAGTACTTTATTCCCCAGAACATAGAAGAATGAGGAGAAATTTGATAGAGGTATACAAAATTGTGGAGTATAGATAGGCTGTTTCCACTGAGGTTGGGTGAGACTAATCAAGTAGAGGTGCTGGGTTAAGGGTGAAAAGTAAAATGTTTAAGGGGAACATGAGGGGAAACTTCACTCAGATGGTGATGAGAATGTAACAAGCTGCCAGCACAAGTGGTGGATGCAGGTTTGATTTAACATTTTAAGAGAAATTTGGATAGGTACATGGATGGGAGAAGTATGAAGGGCTATGGTCTAGGTTCTGCAGGTCGATGGAACAAGGCAGATTAATGGTTTGGCACAGGTCCAGATGGGCTGAAGGTCTTTCGATGATCTTCCTGCATTTCATCCTCTCCTCTTGTTATTCATGGCTGAAATTTTTACCCTCCCATTTGCAATACAAAGTTCTTGATAAAATTTCTTTTTATTTGTTTCAAGCACAACTTTTAAACCAGGCCCCACTGAATGCTCACTGGTGTAGCTTTCACATTTTCCAAAATCAATCAATGGAAAGACAATGTTCCAGGTGGATTGCGCTTATAACTATTGGAGTTTTTTATTTTCTGGGAATCTATATATTATTGGCATGATCAATGTTTATTGACAATCCTAAATTGCACTGGAGAAAGTAGTGTTGAACTGGTACCTTGAAATACTGTTGTCTGGTGAAGATGATCCCACGATTCTGTGAGGTTTCAAAAGTTTCAACTTGGGTGTGTCGGGGGGGGGCGGCACAGGGAGCTAAGTACGGGGAAGGAATATGACTTGGAGCAGTACCTGCAGATGGTGTCCATTCAGAGGTCATGGGTTTGGGAGATCTACCTGAGGACCCTGGATTAGTAATTGTGAAGCATTTTGTAGATAAACTGCAGACTCTGTATATCGGTAGTGGCACTACATGATGCAGTTAATGGTTCTGGCATTGACTTCATCATTCATCTAGAACCCAAAGGAGTGAAAATGAGTCATCCTCAATTTCAAGAGACAGACAAATGCCACTGTATTCAAAATGAAATTTTCCCTGTTTCTGTGGGGCTAAAGAACAGCTTACAGGCACTAGATTATTTCAGTTTGAGACAAGTCAAGTAAAACACTTGATTGAACATGTAACCATTAATATTAATGTGTATATTTAGAAAAAAAGTGCACCTTCTTCTAAACTAGTCATTGTTCTGACATGTATTGGAAATATTCCAAAGTCGGGCTTTGTGGTTGAAGTCATACAGGTGGAGCCTGAGATCTTGGAGACCAGTAGAGGGGAAACCCTGCATTTCACCTTGCTGTTCCACAGAACATTGCATTCCATGCCTAATCTATGTAACAGTAAAAGGAGCGCTGATCTTGTACATCACTGCCTTTTAGGAGGGGGACTGAACAGAGAAAATCAATTTTCTCTATAACTTGTCTCTCTGTTTACTGATTATCAGTAAAGTTTATGTACAGGAAAATAGCATGAATGGGGGTTGAACTGAGGAAGAGAACACGCTCTGTCATATTGCTGGAAGTTCACTTTGTCAGAAAACAGGAAGTTTAAGACCAAATTGTGGACAAAATTCTGAAGTACAAATAAACCAGTAATAAGATTTCACCTATGATGATTAATTGGCAGCACATTGAGAAGGAAGGTGCTGAATTTTATCTATTTATAGTAAGTTCAATTGAAAGGTGGTTTTAGGGAATGAACTGGGACAAGTAGAAAAGATAGCTTTTGAAGGCAGTAATTGTAATCTTGTCTTTCTATATGCATTTAAGACTTAGTACTATAGAAATATCACCAATGTTGCTTCCAATAGATCTACTGCTGGGAGAAGCATTCCTGAACAGCCATTACAGAAGTGTCAATATAATCATTTTTCTCCTGGGCAATTCACATTGCCTGATGCCAGACTTGTGTAGCAGACACTCTTTTGGCAGTTCTATCAAAGGAAGAGATTACTGAGTGTACAGGAAAACATTTATGTTCTCAGGCCTCCTTGGTGATGAGGGGAAATGTACAATCCCCTGAAAGTCCTTGGCTTATGATTGAAAGTGGAGAAATAGAGGATCATTGAACCTTGAGTACTAAGCACATAGAAATCCAATGTAAACATTGGATATTTCAGCTCTAAGTCCCTAGACATCGATGTGGGTCCCACACAGGTCTCTGGCTGCCTTGGAACTGACAAGTACTGGTGTGGAAGCAAACGATCATTGATCCCTAGGGATCATCGGAGGAACAGAAATGGCTAAGTGTAACTGAACTAGAGGCATGAGGGAAAATGACATTCCAAACATGCTGGAAATCTTGAACACAGCACTAAGGGAGCTCACAGGTCAGGCAGCATCTATGGGGAATAATAGTCACTGTTTTTGGAGAAAGTCCCTTCAACAGGTCTGTAGAGGATGTTGGGGTGGGGTAAGGAGAACAAGGTGGGAGGTAATAAGACAGACCAGCAAAAGGGGTAGGTGGGGGACGTGGATAATGACAGAGCATGGGAGGTGATGGCTGGGTAAGTTAAAGGGCTGAAGAAGGAATCTGATGGGATGTGAGTGGTGATGGGCAGGCAAGGAAAAGAGAAGGGGTTCGAAGGAACCAAAACCAGGAAAGGCAAAAACAGAAGGGTGAGAAGGTGGGAATAAATCAGTGGAAGTTAAAGGAATCAATGTTCATGCCATCAGGTTAGATGCCACTCAGACAGAATATGAAGTGTTATTCCTCCAGCCTGAATGTGGGCTCATGGCAGCAGAGTGGACAAGAACTGGCATGAATGAATGGGAAGCCAAATTGAAATGGGTGGCCACTGGGAAATTTTTGTGGAAGATGATGAAAAGCTGCTCAACAAAGCCCCCCTCCAGCCTTCTGGTTTCCCTGATGTAGAGTCATGAGAACCAGTGTAGTTTGGTTGGGGGGGGGGAGGAGGGCAGGGGGAAGGATTTTGTCAAGCAACCTCACTCTTCTACACAAAAGGTGATTTTTTTTTTTTTTCCCCCCCCCTGATGGCCATCCATTTCAATTCTACTTCACATTCTCATTCTGACATGTCAGCCTGTGGACACTTGCGTATTTAATATTTTGTGATATAACCAGTTAACAAAGGGGGTATTGGGTCCAAACTAGGGTAGTTTACTCACCACTCTCTGAGGGAGGAACATGTTAAACACCAAGCTGAATTTTATGAAAAACTCCATAGCATATGAAGCATCATTTTCTTGGTGGGACAGGCCAGCAGCATCTGTGGGCCAGTTTGAACGGTAGGAAAACTGGAAATGGTCCAATTAGCAGGAAGGTGGGATTTTTGGTTCATTACCAGCTGCTCTAAGCACTTCATGATTGAAGTCAGTGTTATTGGGTGGTCATTAGTTAGGCCAGTTACTGTCACTCCTGGGCACTGGAATGATGGTGCCTGCAGAGAGAGTGAACTGTTTCAAAGAGATTAAGCATGTCCATTAAAACCTGTTACCTGGGCTGCATGATAAATCTACTTGGACCATAAGATCATGGATATAGGAGCAAAATTAGGCCATTTGGCCCATCGAGTCAACCATTCAATCATGGCTGAGTTTTTTTCCCCCTTCTCAGCCCCACACTCCAGCCTTCTCCCCGTCACCTTTGATGCAGTTTCCAAACAAGAACCTATCAATCACTGCCTCGAATATGCCCAACAACCTGGCCTCCACAGCTGCCTATGTTAATAAATTCCACAAAGAAATGTGGCTAAAGAAATTTCTCTGCATCTGTTTTAAATGGATGCCCTTCTGTCCTGAGGCTGTGCCCTCCTGTGCTAGACTCCCCCACCATGAGAAACATCCTTTCCACATCTACTCTGTCTAGGCCTTTCAACATTCGAAAGGTTTCAATGAGATTCCTCCACCGCCCCCACCCCCCATCCTTCTAAATTTCAGCTAGTACAGACCCAGAGCCATCAAACGTTCCTCACGATAACACTTTCATTTTTGGACTCATCCATGTGAGCCGCCTCTGAACCCTCTCCAATGCCAGCACATCTTTTCTTAGATGAGCTCAAAACTGTTTGCCTTCCTCACCAACTCTACCTGCAAGTTTTCCTTTAGGATGTTCTGTACAAGGGCTCCCAAAGCACTTTGCATCTCAGTTTTTTGGACTTGCATTTTCCAACTTTGTATTTCATTTGCTACTTTCTTGCCCATTCTCCTAATTAAGTTCTTCTGCAGCCTACCTGTTTCCTCAACACCTACCTGCCCTTCAATCTTTATATCATCTGCAAACATGGCAACAAAGTCATCTATTCCATTGTCTAAATCATTGATATACAGCATAAAAAGAAGCAGTCCCAACACTGGCCCCTGTGGACCACCACCAGTCACTGGCAGCCAACCAGCAAAGGATCCTTTTATTCCCACTCGCTGCCTCCTACAAATCAGCCAATGCTCTAACCATGCCAGTTACTTTCCTGTAATACCATGGGCTCTTGACTTGGTAAGTAGCCTCATGTGTGGCACCTTGTCAAAGACCTTCTGAAAGTCAAAATGTATGACATCCACTGCATCCCCTTATCTATTCCATATGTAATCTCCTCAAATAATTCTAACAGGTTCGTCAGACAAGATTTTCCCTTGAGGAAACCATGCTGACTTTGTCCTATCTTGTCCTGTGTCATCAGGTACTCCATAACCTCATCCTTAATAATTGACTCCAACACCTTGACCACTGAGGTCAGGCTAGAAGAAGAAGAAAGCCCTTAACTCTGAGTGGAGCCATCGGGATGCCGTCGTGACAGTTTTTTAAGCAGGCTTTCTTATTTTTACAAGGCCGAGCTGCTAGCTCATGCTCAACGCAGCATGGATGGAAAGCGTGCAAGGGAGCTGGCTGGATTTGAACTCAGGAGCCTTTGCTCCGAAGTCTAGTGCTGATGCCACTACGCCACCAGCCGGCTGAGGTCAGGCTAACTGGTCTACAATTTCTTTTCTGCTGCCTTTATCCTTAGAGTGGATTGACATTTGCAATTTTCCAGTCCTATGGCACCATGCCAGAGTCCAATGATTTTTGAAAGATCATTACTAATGCCTCCAAAATCTCTCCTGCTACCTCTTTCACAACCCTGGGGTGCAGTTCATCTGGTCTGGGTGGCTTTTGTACCCTTGTCTTTCAGCTTTTTGAGCACTTTCTCTCATGCACTTCTCTGCCCTCGCACCCTTCAGCATCTGGCACACTGCTAGAGTCTTTCACAGTGAAGACTGATGCAAAATACTCATTCTGTTCATCTGTCATCTCCTTGGCCCCCATTATTTCTCCAGCCTCATTTTCTAGTGGTCTTGAATCCACTCTCTTTTTTAAACATACTTGAAAAAGCTTTTACTATCTACTTTGATATGTTTGCTAACTTGCTTTCATATATCTTTTCCCTCCTAATGATTCTTTTAGTTGCTCTCTGTAGGTTTTAAAAGCTTCCCAATGCTGTCTTCCCACTCCCACTATTTTTTGCTTTGTATGCCCTCTTTTTTGCTTTTACATTAGCTTTGACTTGTCAGTCACAGTTGTACTATTGTATTGACTTTTTTTCTTGCATCCTTCACATGAGCAAAAATCTTGACATTACATCCTGGTCTAACTGTGCAATGTGCAATTTATAGTAATTTGTATAAATAGTAAGTACAACAGGACAGTTAATATAGCATAGAAATACAATTGTATCAGCATGAATTAATCGGTCTCTGCTGTTGGAAAAAACTGTCCCAGAGCCTTTTGGTCCTGGCTTTTATGCTGTGGCACTATTTTGCCATTTGAGTATTTCTGTTTTTTTGGAATGCATCTATCCTGCACCTTCCTCATTTCTCTAGAATCTCATGCCATTGCTGCTCTGCTGTCATCCCTGCCAACATCTCCTTCCAATTTACTTTGGCCAACTCCTCTTAACTGCTGAATAGTGCATATCTGATTGAAGTACTTGTATTGACCAGAAAATGGTTCATTTTACTGGGTAAGTATTTTAACTGGAATTCCCAAGCTGTATTATAAAGCCTTGATTATAATATTTTAAACTTAGGATTTCAGTACAGGTTTTCAATTTCCATTGGCACATTTCCTTTATACACCTGTAAGAGGCAAAGTACAATTCTGTTATTTAGGCCTGCAAACTAACTGTATCTGTTCTGATTGAGTGGGTCACCTTGTATTTGTGTTCAGACTAGATTTTTTTTTAAAGATGTATACTTCAATTGTATTGGATCTGTGGGTATGTTGCCAAATGTACTCCACTTTTATATCTATAAATAAAATAGTTGAGCCATGGCTTCAATATGTATTTGATCTGTTTTAAAGATACCTGCATGAAGAAATCTGACATTTTAAATTTAAATTTGAATCCATTTTCTCAAGACCCTGGCTGTGGCTCAATTTTGCTCGTTTGGATGCAAGCTGTATTCTGATAGTTCCTCTGAAGTGCCATCCTTGAGTGAAACTAGCTCCAGCTATAAACAGTGTAGTCAAGCATGTTACTGAGTTCTCCCACCACCACTATTTCTGGAATAGTGAAAACACCACCTCACAATTTCCACTGTTGCAGGGCAATTATGATGTGGGAAATAACCTTTTTGAACTAGGAGAACATTTGGGACTTATTTGAGTGGATGAAAGCAGTGAGTTTGGAAAGTGGACGGAAAAAGCCCTGTGTCAAAGTTTCACTGAATGCCTCAATATTCCCAAACCCTGTGTAAATTATAATCCTTCTCTTCCATTCTCAGGAATTTCTCTTCCCTGCTTCCCTCCCCTCCCATCAAATTTGAAGTCCATTTTCAAGACTCATACACAGAAACCATTTTAAAAGTGAGCTGGAGATAAATGATTCAATATTTCAGAAGTAACGTGAAGAATGAAACACTTAATTTCAATTTCTTCCTAGTTTCTGTATATAAATCTGCTTCATTCCAGTCTCCCAAGACCTTCCGTTGTATTTTTATAGCCATTTTATAGTGTTTGGATGTGTTGAATTTATTCTTGCACTGGACGATGGAACACTGTTTTAAATGGTTTTAATCTGTAATGACATGTTATCTTCTCCGAGTCAGAATTGAATCGGGAGGCAAACGGGGACGCAGTCCATGGTGGAATTGTTTTTAAACTTCTCTCTGCTCAATAACTATCGTTTTTAGACGCTCCCCTAGTTACATATCACTGTTTCTACACGGAGATCTATATCGATAGCTGGTTTAACGCAACTGTTTACGTTACACCATTAATGGATTTTTGACCTGAAAGCTTTTTAATGTACTGACTGACTTCCTGCTGCGTCTTGGCATAACTCTGCACGAGAACCAAGTGGGTGTCTTTCTGTGCGGTTAATTGCAACTGAGAAGTCTCGCAAACACTAGTTGCAAATTGTACCGTCAAGGATGAAACATTAGAGCAACGTTAGCAATGAGTGAAGAAAATGATGAACACCAATCCGTTTGTGGGGATGCTTCTGATCCATTGATTTGTTTTATTTTGTGTGCGTGGGGGGTGTCTCGGCAGTCTGTTTTTGATCTCTCTGGAGAATCGTGTATCCTTATGGGCTGCAATTTGTTTCTATGGGAACAGAAACTACAGATGCATTACATTTTTTCTATTTTAAACTAATGTGCAATTAATCCTTTTTTCTTTCTCTCTCCCTCTCTCTCTCATCCCCCTCCCTTTCTTTCAGGAGAACAATTGAAGTGTTTCAAAGCTCCAGCTGGAAGTCTGGGACCCTCCCCGTGCCTTTGACCTCACTCGATGGATTTTTCCCTCTTCAAAGAAAACGCCGACCCCACCATGAAAGCCATTCACACAGTTGAGAGGCTGGCGGACAGCATCACCGAGAAGTGCTTCTTGCCTTGCGTGGAGAAAGCCGCCGGCTCGCTGGATGCGAGATCATGCAGGATCTGCACTGAGCATGTCCCACAGGAGGAGACCACATTATGCAAAAAGACTGCAACAGCAGATGGGAAAAGCGGCGGCAACGAGCGAGCGAGCGCCTCTCCTGTACGCCCGGCAGGTGCTGGCTCGGTTAACGGCCCAGCACCAACCCGTTTCATCCACAAGGATCATGGCTTGAGGGGCAGGGGCTTTTGGCTCTTTGGCAACATGGGCAACCAGGACGGGAAGCTGAAAAAGACGGTAGGAGACGGCCAGGAATGTCCGGACGACTCCCGGCTCAAGGATGCTGACGGTACAAAGAAAGGGTCGGGAGGCAAGAAGGCGCATGCAAAGCACGGTAAGGGAAACGAGAGCCATAGGAAGAAGAAATCCGAGTCCGCCCGCTCGGTTTTCTCCATCAGGAAGAGAAAGCAGCAGTCCCGGGGTAAGAATGGGTCCAAGGATGATATATCAGAGAGCCGGGCCCTGCACATTGAAGAGCTGGACAGCGTTCACTCCGTTACAAAGACCCCAGATATTAGTATTTCAGCGGACGAGGGAGGGCTGACCGATACCGAAGCCGAGCCGCTCGACATCACCAACGACAGTCTGCCCGCTGCTCCCGAGCCGCCCACCGGCCAGCGGCTCAGCTCGGAATCGGACACCGACATCTACAGCTTCCACTCGGCCGCCGAGCAGGAGGACCTGCTCTCCGACATTCAGCACGCCATCCAGCTGCAGTGGCTGGGCAAGGAAGCCGAGGCAAAGCTTTCGCAAACCGCGCCGCAGGCGGGGGTAAACGGGGCACCGGGTAGCCTTGCTGTACAGTCCAACCAACATCAGCAGGGTGAGCCTGCCTCCAGGGCCCAGCTAGCCAAGGAGAATGCAGAACATATCAAAGCCCCTGTTGAAGAGAGTCTGCTTCCTAATCTGGAGGAGGGGACGCAGGAGATTCGTGTTGATGCTAACGGTGGTCCAGTGGGCGACCTGTCAATAACGCAGAATGGGTTTGAATCTCTTCCCGAGCCGCCAGCTGCTCCTGCAGAGGTTCTACCGCGAGCTAAAGCTGAGTTGACTCTCAACCAGGATGCTGGCGACCACAGTGTGCCCAATGGACTGGCGGGCTCCGATTCCGAGGTGCCGAGTGATGCCTCGGAGTCCGCCGTTGAGGCTAGCGCCCGCCGCGTTAGCGAGGACAAACCGGTCTTTTCCACCGGCAATTCCCGCTCTCACAAGCCGCCGGGACCGTCTGCCGCTGTCAGGGCTCATACCCCCGTCAGTGCCATCTTTATCCGAACGACGACCAGGCAGCTGAGCTCCCCCAGCCACTCCCCCTTGGCTTCGCCCTCGCAGAGCCCCCGGTGCCAGAGGCGGCGCCGGGGGGTAGAGCACAAGTGGAGCAGAGACCGGATGAGAGCGGAGAAGTGCCCCAGCGAGAGGAAGATCCTGAGCCGCTCGGCTGACTGGACCGAGGAGCTGAGGCGACCGACTGCAGTCCGTGTCAAGAAAACGGGGTCTGTGGACTCGCTACACCGCTCAGGACCTCCCGAAATTTCATCTCTTCGACCGGCTAAGAGGCCTTCCTTACCCGAGAGCGGCTACCCCGAGATCTTCACAGGTAAGTGCATGAGCCACGGTGACGGTAAAACCAAAAAGGTGTTTTCCAAGCCAATATTCACTTGCTAGACAAATGCAATCTTACTTGTATGGCCCTATCATCGTCATTGTGATTTGCAGAGCAGAAACTGCTATCAAACATGTTATATCAATTCAGCTGTCCAAATGTCCTGCCCAACTGGAAGCTTTAAGGTGTTCTGCAACTTGTGTTGGGGGCAGAGTGTTATCTTGTGCCTTTTGCTTTGATAATTTTTCCACAGTCCCACTGGAGTGAAACTTTTGTGTACAACTTCTTCACTAGTTGATCACCTGGCCATGGCCTGCCTTGTTCTCTCCAGAATGGAGCCCTGTAGATTTGGGTACATGGTGTTTGTCAAGATTGTTTTACTCAAGGACTCTCTTGCGGAGTGGGCATGTTAGGTTTGTGTTCAAATGTAGTTTCTGGAGAGGCAGGTCTGTTGACATGTCTCAAAGGTTTTTGTGAAAGAGCAGGCTTGGGTACTCCATTCCCATCTAATGGAAAGAGGTGGTTTCAAAAGACCTGTAATTCTGATTTTAAAGGTAACCAGAATGATGGAAGTGGCTCTGGCAGTACTTTTAATGCTGTTCACCAATAACATGCTCAAGGTTTTGCCAGGGCACAGTTCTAAGCTTGCCATGAAGTTGGAACTAAGCCTGGATGATGTCTGACCTGCGGCCACAACTTAAATGGGGACTGGAGCTGAATTTCAGCAGTTAAAAATGGCTCCTCTTGACATCAAGGCAACGTTTGTGCAAATGTGGCATCAAGGTACCCTGGTAAAAGTCAATGGGCATTACTCACACAAAGGAGGTCAATATCCCAATATGAAGACTGTCTCTTCAAGAGTTCAAGGTCAAGCCATCTTCAGCTTTATCTACGAGCTTTAATGCAAAATTGATCATTAACAATATTCAGTGATCACACAAAGCTCAATTCCATTCAAACTCCTTGTTAGAAAGAGCCTACAGCAAACTCTAGACAGCATTTTAACAAAGACCATACAGAAAGTTAATTTTCTTTTTATATAGTTGCCACTGTCTAGCTGCCAAGTCATGACCTTAATCCTGGGGGTTGGGGGGGGCATGTTTCATTAACCAGAAACCAGGCTGCATGCGTAGATTAGATGCTGGGGACATCTGTGTGCTACTTGTATCCTGATTCCTCATTCAACTATGTTCATGATGCAAGTCAGAAATTATGTATGAGTGGTGCTCATCCAGGGCCCATAATCAGCTGAAAACTTTTTCTTCCATTGGCACTGTGGCTTTAATTTGTTCTATGTAAAATGGTACACAAAGGTGTCTGTTCCCCTCCAAGTCGAGCCCTTTTCTGACTTGGAACAGTAGATAGATTTCCTTTATTGCCGGTTCTAATCCCAGAGCTTCCAGCCCACTGACTGCAGGTAAATGTGTCCTACTGCTACACCTGTGCATTTAGCACTACTACCACTTTGAGGGTAGTGAAGGACAACTGATTTAAATAATATTCTTGCCAGTGATGCACATGTCCTGGGAAAAAATAAATAAAATTAGATCTCCTTTTCACGAGTTAGCTCAAACTATCACCTTGTAACAACCCCTACAGCTGTATTTTCTCAGAACATCAGACAGCTTGTCTCTTGAAGTAACCAATGAATCATTCTAAATGTCTGCATTTGTAATGCTGCTACAGATCTGAGTTCTGCAGATTTCTCCTGAAGGGAGAATTTGGGGTTTGTCTCCAGTGCTGACTGAAGGCTTCAGAGTGAAAGTTCATTTTGTGCACTAATCTCCTGCAGCAGTTGGCTCAATATAATTGCTCTGCTCCTTACAGACCACCTGACCTTTATAACCCCAGCTTCTTGGGAAGTTTGTGTTGTGAGTGATTTCTTGCTAGAGACCAAAATTAAGGATTAGTTTTATTTGCCACATGTAAATTGAAACATTTGAAGTGTTCAGTGAAATGCAATTTGTGTCAACAGCAACAGTCTGACTGTCTGCTTGGGGGGCGGGGGTGATGGTTGGTGGGCAGCCTGCAAGTAATGCCATGCTTTGGGCATCACCATGGCGTGTCTGGAACTTGTTAACCTTAACCTGCATGTCTTTGGAATCTGGGAGAAAACCAGTGCACCCAGAAGAAACCCATGCGGACATGGGAGGTAATGTATAACCACTTCACAGACAAAGGTGGGAATGAACCATGATCGCTCGTGCCGTAAAGCATCATGCTAATTGCTACATAGCTGTGTTCGAGTTTTTAAAGTTTAAAAGCTTACAATACCAGAAGTCCTACCAAACCAAGAAAAATTCTTTATTAGGCTTCTGTGCTCAGTTTCTGATCAGGAATGTCATAATGAGGATGGGTTCATTTTAATTTCTCTACCTAAAGACCATGAATTTTAACTTCTATTGTATATGAATTGGGTTTTATTTTGGTTGGTCTAAACACCCTTTGTATTTTTTTTTGAACTGCTTCCATGAGAGATGACTTGAAGACTTTAAGCTTAGAGAATACCAGAGAGGAAATTGGTCAATGATATGATTGGACTGCAACATTGTGTTTTGTGCTCCCTCACATCGGTGGGTTGGAGGTCCTTGTGTCAGATTAACAGGAAAAGTAATGGAAAGTCTGGATTGCATCTTCAATGAAGAAAATGATGATTAGGCCATTATTTTTCACTAGGAGTAAAATGGGGAATTTGACCAGATTAATTGGTTACTACCTTATGGACATCCATTGACTGGGGATTTTCAGTGAGAAGTTACAAATCAGATAGTGATATGGCTAGGGGGCCGTGGTTCAACACAAACTAGCTAGATTGGGGGTGAATACAGAATCCAGATGGGAAGCCAGATTCTTAGCAGTTTTTCTTAACTTGTTTATTGTATAATCTGTTTTAACTTTTAGTATAATATTTTGGGTTACTGTTTGTGATGTTGTGTGGGTGCATCATGGTCCCGACGAACGTTGTTTCATTTGGTTGTATTTAATGGACAGTCAGTTGGCAATAAACTGGAACATTTTCCACATTTCTAAGTTGCATATTGCCTGTTATGTACATCTTGGAAATGTGGGTAGACTGATCCATTGCAGGAACCCAGCCTACCTTAAAATTGTTGTAACTGCGTCAAAAATCAATGTCTCTAGTGCTGATTGAATACTTTTAAAATATCACTCAGGAATGTGTCAGTTAAACTCCTGAAGCTGTTATTTCAGCAAGAAATATGGAGCTTATTTTGTTAAGTGTCATCATAAAGGGAATGAACAGAGCAAACAGATGTATTTTATTTTGTACCTAGATATCTGAGACTGAATTCACAGATCACAGCTGGGGTGGCAACAATATTAAAATCTTAGTTCTGATTCTGGATTGAAGTAAAAACTGACGCTGTAGAAAATTGTATTTAATTAACAATGTTGGCATTGAAGCATTTATTGCCCACACCCAACAATCAGGGAATTGTCCTAAAGCTGTTTGATAGCCCACTAAGAGTAAGCCGCACAGTGTAGGCACATTAATGAAGCAGTGGAAGAGTAGGTCTAGGAAAATTGATTGACCTTCAAAACCACAACAGCCTTGGTGAATGGTTTGCTCCAACAGGTGTGCATTGCCTGCCTTGTCCTTTTTGACACAGTGCCTTGCCACACTTGATCTCATGACTCCATGGTATCCAGGGTAATTATTCTTCCCTTGCCTCTGAAACACATTGTTTGCTTCATGTTGGGCCAGGGCTTTGAGAGTCAAATGGTCCAATGGAAACTGGTGGGTGTCATTGAGCAGATGATGCAAGTTCTACTGTAACTGCTTCAGTTCCTCAAGTAAAGGTACTGTTTTTAAAAGCTAATCACATATGGTCTCAACTGGGGGATATTCATTGTTCAGAATCAGGTTTATTGATACAGGTGTGTGTCGTGAAATTTGTTAATGTAGCAGCAGTTCAGTGCAATATATAATATAGAAGGAAAAATAATAAATAAGTAAAAACATTACAGTATACATTGAATGGATTAAACATTGTGCAGAAATAGAAATAATGTATATTTAAAAAGTGAGGTAGTGTTTATGGGTTCAATGTCCATTTGGGAATTGTATGCCAAAGGGGAAGAAGCTGTTCCTGAATTACTGAGTGTGTGCCTTCAAGCTTCTGTACCTCCTACCTGATGGTAATAGTGAGGAAAAGGGCATGCCCTGTTTGCTGGGATCCTTGATGATGGATATAACGCAAACAACAGGAATTCTGCAGATGCTGGAAATTCAAGCAACACACATCAAAGTTGCTGGTGAATGCAGCAGGCCAGGCAGCATCTGTAGGAAGAGGTGCAGTCGACGTTTCAGGCCGAGACGCTTCGTCAGGACTAACTGAAGGAAGAGTGAGTAAGGGATTTGAAAGTTGGAGGGGGAGGGGGAGATCCAAAATGATAGGAGAAGACAGGAGGGGGAAAGATAGAGCCAAGAACTGGACAGGTGTTGGGCAAAAGGGGATACGAGAGGATCATGGGACAGGAGGTCCGGGAAGAAAGACGGGGGGCGGGGGACCCAGAGGATGGGCAAGAGGTATATTCAGAGGGAGAAAAAGGAGAGTGAGAGAAAGAATGTGTGCATAAAAATAAGTAACAGATGGGGTACGAGGGGGAGGTGGGACCTTAGTGGAAGTTAGAGAAGTCGATGTTCATGCTATCAGGTTGGAGGCTACCCAGACGGAATATGAGGTGTTGTTCCTCCAACCTGAGTGTGGCTTCATCTTTACAGTAGAGGAGGCCGTGGAGAGACATGTCAGAATGGGAATGGGATGTGGAATTAAAATGTGTGGCCACTGGGAGATCCTGCTTTCTCTGGCGGACAGAGCGTAGGTGTTCAGCAAAACAATCTCCCAGTCTGCGTTGGGTCTCGCCAATATATAGGCCACATCGGGAGCACCGGACGCAGTATATCACTCCAGCCGACTCACAGGTGAAGTCCTGACGAAGGGTCTCGGCCTGAAACGTCGACTGCGCCTCTTCCTATAGATGCTGCCTGGCCTGCTGCGTTCACCAGCAACTTTGATGTGTGTCACAGGTGAAGTGTCGCCTCACCTGGAAGGACTGTCTGGGGCCCTGAATGGTGGTGAGGGAGGAAGTGTAAGGGCATGTGTAGCACTTGTTCCGCTTACACGGATAAGTGCCAGGAGGGAGATCAGTGGGGAGGGATGGGGGGGACAAATGGACAAGGGAGTTGCTGCAGAGAGAGGGGGGAGGGAAAGATGTGCCACCATTCAGGGCCCCAAACAGTCCTTCCAGGTGAGGCAACACTTCACCTGTGAGTCGACTGGGGTGATATACTGCGTCTGGTGCTCCCGATGTGGCCTTTTATATATTGGCGAGACCCGACGCAGACTGGGAGACCGCTTTGCTGAACACCTACGCTCTGTCTGCCAGAGAAAGCAGGATCTCCCAGTGGCCACACATTTTAATTCCACATCCCATTCCCATTCTGACATGTCTATCCACGGCCTCTACTGTAAAGATGAAGCCACACTCAGGTTGGAGGAACAACACCTTATATTCTGTCTGGGTAACCTCCAACCTGATGGCATGAACATCGACTTCTCTAACTTCCGCTAAGGTCCCACCTCCCCCTCGTACCCCATCTGTTACTTATTTTTATGCACACATTCTTTCTCTCATTCTCCTTTTTCTCCCTCTGTCCCTCTGAATATACCTCTTGCCCATCCTCTGGGTCACCCCCCCCCCCGTCTTTCTTCCCGGACCTCCTGTCCCATGATCCTCTCGTATCCCCTTTTGCCTTCACCTGTCCAGCTCTTGGCTCTATCCCTCCCCCTTCTGTCTTCTCCTATCATTTTGGATCTCCCCCTCCCCCTCCAACTTTCAAATCCCTTATTCACTCTTCCTTCAGTTAGTCCTGACGAAGGGTCTCGGCCTGAAACATCGACTGCACCTCTTCCTACAGATGCTGCCTGGCCTGCTGCGTTCACCAGCAACTTTGATGTGTGTTCCTTGATGATGGATGCTGCCTTTCTGAGACACTCTTCCTTGAAGATGACCAGGGTACTTTGTAGGCTAAATTTACAACCCTCTGCAGCTTCTTTCAGTCCCGTGCAGTAGCACCCTCCTCCCCCCCCCCCCATACCAGACAGTGATGCAGCCTGTCAGAATGCTCTCTACAGTACATCTATAGAAGTTTTTGAGTGTTTTGTTGACATACCAAATCTCAAACTATTGAAGTATAGTCGCTGCCTTACTGCCATTATAGCTGCATCGATATGTTGGGACCAGGTTAGGTCCTCCGATCTTGACATGGGAACTTGAAACTGTGCCTTCCCACCACTTCCGATCCCTCTGAGAATTGGTGTGTTCCTTCGTCTTGCCCTTCCTGAAGTCCACAATCGGCTTTCGTCTTGCTGACATTGAGTGCCAAATTGTTGCTGCGGCACCACTCCACTAGTTGGCGTATCTCAGTCCTATATGCTCTCTCGTCACCACCTGAGATTCTATCAACAATGTGTATTGTCAGCAAATTTATAGGTGGTATTTGAGTAATGCCTAGCCACAGACATGGGTATAGAGCATGTAAAGCAGTGGGCTAAACACACCCCTGAGGTTGCACCAGTGCTGATCATCAGCGAGGAGAAGATATTATCGCCAATCCATGTAGATTGTGGTCTTCTGGTTAGGAAGTTGAGGATCCAATTGCAGAGGGAGGTAACTTCTCAATCATGATTGTGGGAATGATGGTATTAAATGCTGAGCTATGGTTGATGAACAGCATCCTGACATGGGTATTTGTGTTGTCCAGGTGGTCTAAGGCTGTGTGAGAAGCTGTTGAGATTGCATCTGCTGTTGCCCTATTGTGGCGATAGGCAAATTGCAATGGGTCCGGCTCCAGGTCCTTGCTGAGGCAGGAGTTCAGTCTAGTCATGACCAACCTCTCAAAGCATTTCATCACTGTAGATGTGAGCTTGTATACGTTCAAGCTGTTCAAGTTTGTATATAAATAGTTCATCTTGGAGTTATGGGTGCTCAAGGAAGTGGCAAAGTTATAACCTCTTTAGAATATTGGTGATTCTGCATCAAAAATACTATCTATTTGAATCTGACAAATGAACTTTGAAAGGCTGTGAATCTCTGTCAGAAGCATCTAATCAACTTTACTGAGCTCTGCTCTTTGTCGTTGGCTTTTTAAAGTCACACCATTCTCCAAAGCAGGTCTTTTATCAGCAAGCCATAAATGTTGACACAAGGATTTTAAGTTTTTTATTGGTTCGTGTTTTAATGTAGAGGGGCCCTCTAGTTGAGGCCGATCATGGATGTTGCCTCCCAGCAATCTACATGTTATGCAAGCTCGTACGCAAGCCAGAGCAGTACAGTATGGAAAGCGAGCTGTTGCCCATGTAGCAGGCTCCCTCTCCGCACAGCTGATGAATCCAAAGGAGTGGAGAGACCAATACAGCTTGGTGGCATTCGCTTTGCAGGAGCTGTCAGTCAGCATTGAACTCAACATGGGGCTGCCTACAGGATTCCAGTTCTGGATTTTTCCTGTTTATTCCAAAAGCTATCCCTGTGAGTGGATACAGTCACAAGGCAGTTTAAGATTGAGGTCAGCTTGCCTTCTAGATGAGCTGCCAAATACAGCTGATGTACCCCATCTTCCCAAAGCGACTGGTTTTAAGGCAGTAACCCACCTTTGCCCCTTCTCCTGTCAGTCAAAATTGTTCTACTGAGCTTTGTCGCTAAGCCACCCATGAAGTCCAGGAGCTGGACTTGGTTGTGAGGCTATTTGAGATGCACACCACTGGGAGCATTTAATGGGTAATGGGATCTTGTCCCCACTGCCACCCCAGCTATAATAACCTTAAAGAACCATGTCTTGATATCTATTACAAATTGCAGCATTCTGCAATGATTGGACACAGGTTATGTTTGTGTGAAAGAAACAAATCTCTGTGTAACCCTTCCTTGCTATTCATGACTTAATGCATTTGGGTTGCCTTTTTAACGAAACACTTGATAAAAGGGAAATAATCAACAGGTTTGGCTGTATCTTGAAGACAATGTTTCAGGTCCATAATCTTAAATAATATTCTATTAGTTAATAAATGACATTCTATTAGCTGAGTGTGCAGTAGACCATAGATTGTTGCTAATCACACAGTTGAGTGAAATCTGCATCTTAGTTGCGGTGGGCAGGGTGGTGCCAGTTAACCCTGGTGTGACTGATGGTAAAGTTGATTAAAGGTCACTCTCCACATTACTCCCAAGTAGTCTTTTGCTGATTAACAGTCTTGCAGCCTTCGTGTGTGATTACAGTTGGTCAGCATTAACCATCTGGAGCAGGGGTTCTCCAGCTGGGGTCCACGAACCCCTTCATTATTGGTAGGCTGTATGGCATAAAATGGGTTGGGGAAACCCTTGTCTAGAGCATTTTTGTCAGCCCTTGAGAAGATGAGACTGCAAATGCTGGCATCTGGAATAACACAATAAAAAAAAGCGCCACTAGAGGAGCCCAGTGGGTCATACAGCATCAATGAAGGAAAATGGATAGTTAATGTTTCTGATCAAGAACCTTCATCAGACTGGGAAAAGTGGAGATGATCGGTATAAAACGGTGCAGGGATGGGGTGGAGCAAGAACTAGTAGATGATTGGTAGATTCTAGTGAGGAGGGTGATTCCCACAGGAGGGTGGGAATGACATCAAGCTGAGAAGAGATGGGTGGAAGTGACAAAAGGCTGATGGAATTTGATCGTGGATGGTAGAGCATAGAGTAAATGGGGATGATGGGGTTAATTCAGTAGTATGTGGGTAATGGGCAGATGGCATGGGAAGGGAAAAGTTAAGATGGGGGCCAGTTGGATCAAGTAGGGGAATAGTGAAGGGGGAGGTGAGAAAGGGACAGAGTGGAGAGCATTTACCGGAAGTTTGAGAATTCAGTAATCCTGCTGCCACGTTGAAGACTGCCCAGGTGAAATGAAGTGTGTGTTCTAAGTTAGCCATAGCCTGGCAATAGAGGAGGCCATGGACAGACACATTAGTGTTGGAATGGGAAGTGGAATCGAAATGGCTAGTTTACAGTAGGAAATTATTCCTTAATCTGCATCTGGCATCGTTGATGTAGTGGAGGTAACATCAGGAGCACCAAGTACAACAAAATACTGGATTTGCATGTGAAGGACTTTCTCTCACCTGGATGAGTTGAGACCCTGGATGGTGGTGAGAGTGGTCACTGTAGCAGAGAAAGGGGTGAAGAGTGGTGTCGGGGTAGGATTGTTCCACATAACCAATGAAAGGACAGACATAACAGTACCTGGGCTCTATCCTTGGATTTGAGAAAGTGGGAGGAGCTAAATGAGAAGCTAAGGGTAGTGTAAGTTCCCAGACACGAGAGTGGTGGTGCTGCTTATCCAGAAAGAGCCTTGAAGCCTGCCTGTTTTTTGCAGTGGTAAATACAGAACTATACAGAGACTGCTTGTCCATGGTGAAGGAGGCAGTTGATGCCAAGTAAGTGTCAGGGCCTGGGTCAGTTTCCCTTTCTACCTTTATTCCGTGCTCTAATATATTCTCCTGTGCCTTCATCTTCCTATCACCTCAAACATGACATAATTTTTACCTGGCCTGCTTATCATCCCTCTTGCCAGGATCCATCCATCACACTTGCTCTAACCTTTCCCTCCACCTTTTCAAACTGAGTATCTCCTCTTTCCAGTGCAGTTAAAGGCTCTTGACCTAAAACTTTGTCTATTTCCCTCCATAGGTGCTGCCTAATCTGCTGAGTTCTTCCAGTGATTTTTGTTAGACAGCCCTTTGCTCTTCAACCTCTACCTGTATATACTTTGCTTGCCAAAAACATTTTAAAACTAGTAAGTGACTGCTTTAAATCCTTGGAGTTTGATTTGAACTAAAAGAACCCAGCAATTTTTAGCAACAAAACAAGAAATTTAAGTATTATTAATTAAGGTCGAGCATTCTGTTATCTTGTCAAGATACATTTCTATAGGAAAGATGGAGTGTAGACAAAGTAATTTGCATATGTCCAGAGTCTCCTGGCACCGGTCACTGAATGATAAAGAGCTTGAATCATTTTCAATTAACTTTTATACTTTGAAAATCACTTTTAACACAAGTTAGGAGGCATGGGATCCATGGAAACTTAGCTGATTGGGTTCTGAATTGGCTTGCCCATAGAGTGGTAGTAGATGGGGGAGTATTCTGCCTGGAGATCAGTGACTAGTGGCCTTCCACAGGGGTCAGTTGATATGCTGCTGTTTGTAATCTTTATAAAAGACTTTGAGGAAGTGATGGAGTGGGTTAGTAAGCTTGCAGATGAAATAAAGGTTGGTGGAGCCATGAATCTTGTAGGTTATTTATAACGGGATACAGACAAGTTGCAGAGCTGGGCTAAAAATGATGGATGCAGTTAAATCTGGAAAAGTGTGAAGTGATTCATTTTGGAAGGTTGAACGTGACTGAGTGCAAGGTTAATGGCAGGTTTCTTCGTGTAGAGGAACAATGACCCTTGGAACTATATGCATTGGATGGTTAAGATGTATGGTGTGCTGGCTTTTGTCAGTCAGCCAATTGAGTTCCAGAGCTGTGAGGTGATGTTTCAGCTCCATAAAACTTAAGCCAAACTTGGATTATTGTATTCAGTTCTCCTTGCCTCATTAGGAAGGATGTAAGAGCTTTAGAGGGGATGCAGAGGATGTTTACCAGGATGCTGATTGGATTAAAGAGCATCTATTGTGAGGAAAGGTTGAGAGAGCTAGGGCTTTTCTCTCTGGAGCAACAAAGATGAGAGGCAACTTGATAGGGGTGTGCAAGATGAGAGGTCTAGGTATTGCAGAACTAGTTACTTTTTCTCACAGGATGGCAATGGCTAATGCCAGAGGATATCCATTTCATTTGATAGGAAAATTGAGATGTCAGAGGCAAGGTTTGGTTGAGTGGGGTGCCTGGTACAATGCCGGGGCTGGTGGTAGAGCCTGTTATGATACAAACATTTAAAAGACTCTTGGATAGGCACATGGAATGCAAGAAATGTAGGGGGGTGGGGTTCAGAGGCTAGGTTGATTGTGGAGTGAATTTGCATTGGTTGGCACAACATTGATGGAAGGGATCATTGTGCTGTACTATTCTTTGTCCCCTCCCTGCAAAGCAATCATAGAACAATGTTTTGAGAGGTAGAGGCAGGAATCCGGGTGGGTGGGGAAGAGCAGCAGCTATTGTATGTTTTCCCAAGTTTTGGAGTAGAAATGAGAAAAAGTAGTGTTTCTCCTAATGTTTGGGTATTGCCTTGCCAACTGATTCGCTGAACAGCAGAACTTATTGGCGGTACCACATTAGCTATCTGAATTGTCTTATGGTTCTCATGAGTCTTAATTAAACTTGCTGTCTACTAAATAAAGTTGCAAAGCATAATTTAAAGTGCAGAAGAAACAAACTATATCAAGTTAGCCCAATAAACATTGGGTAATTTGTAAAAATGGAATATTACTGCATAAATTCTGTAGATGAAGAAAAATAAGACCATAAGAGCAGAATTAGGCCATTCAGCCCGTTGTCTGCTCTGCCATTCCATCATGGCTGATACTGGATCCCACTCAACCCCATTCATCTGCCTGCTTGCCATATTCTTTGATGCCCTGACCAATCAGGAAGCCATCAACTTCCACCTTAAATATATGCATGGACTTGGCCTCCTCTGCAGTCTGGCAGAGTTCACTACTCCCTGAATTTAAAAAAAAATTCCTCCTTGTCTCTGTTGCCCCTCAATTTTGAGGCTGTGCCCTCTAGTTCTGGATACCTCCACCATACGAAACATCCTCTCCACACCCACTCTATCTAATCCTTTCAGCATTCAGTAGGTTTTAATGAGATTCCCCCCTACCCCCACACACACACTCTTCTAAATTCCGGTAAGTACATGCCCAGAGCTGATGAACATTCCTTGTATGTTAACCCCTTCATTCCCAGAATCAACCTCACGAACCTCCTCTGGACTCCAATAAGACCACACCCTTTCTGAGATGTGGGGCCCAAACTATTGACAATACCCAAGTGCAGCCAGATTAGTGTCTTGGAAAGACTTGGCATCATCTCCTTGCTTTTATATTGTTCCCCTTGAAATGTATACCAACATTGTATTTGTCTTTACCACAGACTCAAATCTGTGAATTAACCTTCTGGGAGTCTTGTACAAGGACTACTAAGTCCCTCTGTATCTCTACTTGAACCTTCTCCCCATTTGGATAATAGTCTGCACTATTGTTCCTTTTACCAAAATGCATTATCATACATTTCCAAACACTTCTATCTGCCACTTTTGCCCATTCTTCCAACTTGTCTAAGTCCTGCTGTAATCACATTGCTTCCTCAGTATTACCTACATCTCCACCTATCTTAGTATCATCTTCAAACTTTGCCATCAATTCCATTATCTAAATTATTGACAGACAATGTGGAAAACAGCAGTCACAATATTGACCCCCGAGGAATACAGCTAGTCACTGGCAGCCAACCAGAAAAGGCCCCTTTTATTCCCACTTGCTGCTTCCCACCTATCAGCTATTCCTCTATCCATGCCAGTATCTTTCCTGTAATGCCACAGCATTTTATCTCGAGCAGCCTCGTGTGGCACCTTGTCAAATGCTTGAAAATCCATTAAGTGACTTCCACTTTGTCCACCCTGCTATATACTTCCTTGAACTCTAACAGATTTGTCAGGCAAGATTTCCCTTTACAGAAACCATGCTGACTTTGACTTATTTTATCATTAGTCTCCTTGAAACCTCATCCTTAATAATAGACTTCAACACTTTCCCAAACCACTAAGGTTAGGCTAACTGGCCTACAATTTCCTTCCTTTTGCCTTCCTCCCTTCCTAAATAGTGGCGTGACATTTGCAATCTTACAGTCCTCTGGGACTGTGACTAACAGCAACGTGATAACTTAACTAACAAGGCAACTGACCAATCCTATTTGGCTAGAGTATCGTCTGTAATGTTGTTAATGTAGCAACCATTTTGTGGAATAGCCAGATTACATTAGATAATTTTCAGATTGTTCTCAGTTGCTTCAAACAGGCGGAGGGCTTCACACTGCTTTTATGGTTCCTGGTAGCTGATATTAAGGTTAAAATAACATTGTTTATATAAATAATTTCTGGGAAACCAGGTGCTTTGTGTTCAGAGTCAGAATAAAAGCTTTGAGGCCAGAAGCAATGGAGAAATTACTGAGTACTGGGATCAGATCTCCGTGATCTTGAGGGAAAATGACGAAATGGAATCCTCTTGTGTCTTTGTTTCTTCTCGCCAGTAATTTCAGGAAGCTGCAGTTGCACCAAAAGCAGATCAAATTTGAAGGTTTGCCTCATTTTTGTTTTGCATATCGATGAACTTGTCAAAGATCCAGTAAAGTTCCCCTCCATCCTCCCATTTCAATAAAATGGAAGAATGCCTGAAAGACAGCTGAGCCACGATGGTTTTACTTCTCGGCATGTTACCCCAGAAATATTTTTTTATTTTTTAGAGCCTGCCGAAAGGCCTTGAAGAAAACTGACTTTTTTGACTAATATTCCATTAATTTAAAAAGAATAATATTTGATGGCTCTTGACAGGGTTGTTGTGGAGTGGATGATTGATCTTGAGTGTTTAGAAATGGGAGGGGGAGTGTAAAAAAAGACAGGTGAGGCATAAATCTTTGGTCTGCCCTTAGAAGAATATTTCTTAAAGAAAAGAGATGATTCTTGTTACGAAGATATAAATTTGCTGGGATACAGGATAACAAGAACTAGTAAAATTTACATGGGGTTACATTAATTGTTAATTAAGTGTAAATTTTGGTGTCTACCATATTGATTATTCCTCAACATATAATTAACACTAAAGTTAAGAGCTAATTGGACTGGGACACAACTTAATAAATTGGCAACAATGTGTAAAATCTAGCTTTAAGTTTGTAGAATCCTAATTGGGTATAATATGCATTTATCCTAAATTCCAGCATGCATTTTGTTTTTAACAAGTAATTAAAAGATAAAATAGAGAAAATGGCAACTTTTGAGAGTAATCTAAGAAATTGACAGTTCTGTCATTGGCATTCATAAGACTAACCTATGCAAAAATTATGAATTGCACAGTTGTTGGCTTACTTAAAACTTTACAGAATGACAGAAGCTTGCACTGTTATTAACCTCCAACTAGAAATTAGTGATGAGAAAATCTGCAGATGCTGGAAGTCCAAGCAATGCACACAAAATGCTGGAGGAACTCAGCAGGCCAGGCAGTATCTATGGAAAAAGAAATTTCTGACTTGTTTCCCGCTTAATTCTATAATTCTGACATTGGTAAAGAGCTGCCCGGTTTAAACAGGAAATGAAGCTTGTATGGAGGAGTTGTGTTTTTATTCTTTCTGGGAGCCAATTGTTTGACTTGAAGCCAGCTCAATGATTCACATGTGTTTAATGTTATAAATCATTCATTTAGTGTTGATCACTGGGTTAATTTGCTCTCTGTTTTCCATTCCATAGATTTTCTATGAATGACCTGAACAGGGCACTTGAGGATATTGTCAAACAGATTTTAAGCACAAAGGGTTGTCAAAAATGGAGGTGGAAGGAAAGAGAGAAAGTTGATTGACAATATTGTATATTTGTTAACATGCAGTACAGTGTGTGGTCCTTTATGAGCATAAAGCAAGTGGAAGGTTATTCCCTGGGGCTTGAAAAAGTGGAGAATTTTGATATTCTGAAAGCAAAGGTATTTACCTCCATGATATTTGATGGTAGGGCCTGCTGTAGTGGACTTATTTTGTTTGCTGCCTAATTGCTAGGAGATTGTGGTGCCACCTATTGTGCTAAATCTTGGAGTGTGCATCTTCATTTTAATGTTTGCAGTCTGTTATATCATTGGAAAGGGAGAACACTTGTAGGCAAGTATCTTGACTGGTGCCTCTCCATACTAATACATAATTGACTTATAATTCTGGCTGTATTTGTACCCAGTTGCATGCTGTATACTAGTCTAGTGCAGAATGCACTGAGGATGTGTTGTAACAATTTTATTGAGCGATGAAATTATCTGCAGGGCATCACATCACTTCCCCAGTATAGGTCAGCCAAAGAAAGGAGGTGATTTGAATTTGCAATACTTATCTGTGTACAGCAGAGCAGTTCCTTTGAAATCAAAAATATTTTCAAAGCAGCAGCAGATCCATGAGTCAGGTTATTGAAAACTCCGTTTAGCAACAACAGGATGTGTAGGCTGGGATTCTGAAATAATAGTGCATTAAGACTTGAAGGATCTAATTTGTTTTTACCCTTTTAACGTGATTAGTAGCCTGCTTCCCCTGTATCAATTTGTCGGGCTAAATAAATAGTTCCATCTGTTTCAAAGTGAGGATTGCCTTCTGCCTTTGTATTAACACGTGCCTTCTGATTATTTCCAGTGTGCACTTGTTAAATTGCCATTTCTGGTACTTGGTGCTTTGAGGATTTTCTGAATACAGTTTCAGATGTGCCTACTTGGTGCGAGTTTGGTGGCTCTCTCCTCTAGAAAGATGAGTGGCAGTTAACCTCACAAAAATGCTCTTCTGGTAATTTCTCCATTTGCATGGGATTCAGAGGATCAAAGGCCCTCAGCTGTTGCAAAATGAAGTAGTCCTTGTACAGTATAGAAATGGTCTGATACAGGACATTCTACAGATGCTTAATCGTAAGCAACACACCAAATACTGGGGGAATTGAGCAGGAGATGATCGTTCACTGTTTTTTCCCTTCATAGTCGATAGATTTATGAAGGGAAATAGGCAAAGTTTTGAATAGAGACGCTTAATGACAGAAATGGCTTGCCAGCTCTCAGGTACCCATCTATGAAGATATTAAGGGACTGCAGGTAGCAACTTGGGTGGAGGGGGACTAGACAGTTTAATTTGCTGAGCCTGCTTTTGACTCCATAATAAAGTTCTCCTACCTCTCCCCATTCTTCCTCTTCACATCTTCACACAAAGCTGGAGTACAACTGACCGATACCTTTGAGAACAGAGCTACACTTGTAACTAATCCCAAGAGAAAATATCAACTTCAGGATCATGCTGGAGGTGAGACTCAAAGCTGAAGAGGTTTTCTTGGTAACCATTTTGTAATCAGTTTCTATACTTGTTTGTGTCCATATGTAGTAGATTCATTTATGCTGTTCCGCTGATCACTCTACCTTGTACTCTGGCTGTCCTGTCCATGCTGTCATCTTGCTAATAAGAGGCAATAGGAGCAATTGAACATCACTAATGGTGGAGAAACTATCCTAGATTTCAAGAGGAAACTGTACATTTTTTTTTGGAGGTGCGGGAGGGAGGATGTTGGGATGGGTTAGCAGGAATGTGCCAACACCAAACAAATTGAGCTTAATTATCATTCAAATAGGTGTAGTTGAATGAGTATTCCTCTGGGGCCAAGGTGTAAAAATGTACATTCAAAATGAGAGAGGAGAAAAAGTCAGTACAAGAAAACACATTTTTAGTCCAAAACCTCGGATGATAAGTCCTGCAAATTGATGGTTCCCAGCAGTCTAATCTGTAATTCCATCTCTCCAACACTGGAGGGCAGCACTGACAGAGGCCACCCCAACAGAGAGTGAACAGCACGTTACAACACCGCCAGCGTCACCTCCTCACCCGGACTGCAACAACCATGAAGCCCATGGCTTGAAGCTTATTCCTCATACAACAGGCAACATTGCTATGGATCAGTAGATGCAAGGGGCAGATCATCCTGAAATTAAAAGTAAAATACGTGAATACTCAGCAGATCAGGTAGCTGAAATAAGTAGCATTTTTCTACAATAAATTTTTGACAGAATCTATTGCTAAAAGAGAATTCTATTTTACTCTTCCTCAAGTCCTATTTGACTTGCTGAGCATATCTAATATTGTTTCAATTTCAAATTTTAAGCATTAGTATTTTTCTGTTTTTAATTATAAAGCTTGCTTTTTTAACCAGAAAGTGATTAGTGGGAACCATTGTTTTTCAGCACCTTGGCCAGAGCCAAGTCCCTTCTCAGCTTTTAACCAAAATAGGAAGTGAAACACTTGTAATTGGTAGTAGGTGCTAAAGTTGAATTACTTATTGTTAATGGCCAGCCTGCTTTTGCTTGTCTTGGGAATGATGGTCATAATGGAAGATTGGACAATCTGACATCAGCCACCTTATTAAAAAAAAAATGTGAATTGGAAGCTGTTCCCATTATTATTCTACAGTTGTTTGAGATTTTGAAAGCAATGCATCCTTGGAGAAATGTGCCAAACTAAATATGGTGAACCTCAATGTAACAATGTTTGAATGACCTCAAGAAACCAATAATTATAATACAAAGGAAAGCAAACTATAGTATGCCTAAAGACGAGTGAACGCTTGTATCTTGACTTGTAAGATGGTGGAGGATCTCAATGGATCAGCTAACATCTGTGGGGTGGTGGGGGGGGGGTGAATGGACACATCTTAACATTTTGGGCTGAGACGGTGTGAACACAACCAATATTTACTTTTATCTGTTTGAAATGGATGTCATTAGTCAATAACAATCAAGGCTTTTTTCCATATTGTTTAACTATCTAAAAGTTTGTATGTTCTGACTAATCCACGTATGTAAGCAGGTGCAGCAAGTAGTTAAGGTAAATTGCTCATTGAACTTCATTGCAAAAGGGAGGGAAATAATAAGGATTTCTTTTGTTGCAATTGTACAGAACATTGGTGTAGCCATGCCTCGTTCATTAAGACTGAAGGTTTGTTTAATATCATTTCCAGTGCTCAATTGTAAAGGATAATGAAATAATGGTTACTCCAGATTCGATGCAGTACAAAAAATTGGTATAAGGACACTATCATAATACAAAAAAAGTAAGATAGCTTGTATACACGTGTTCATAAAGTGGTGCTAGGCACAGTGAATAAAGGAACTGACAGGAAATGATAAAACAGTGGTGTCAGGGTGGGTTATTGGGTGGAGGTGTTGATCGGCCTTACTACTTCAGATGCAACTATTTGAATCTGGTGGTCCTGGTGTGGATGCTACCTAGCCTTGCTGATGGGAGTGGGACACAGTCCAGAAGCAGTGAATGGGATCCTTCATGATGTTACTAGCCCTTTTTTGGCACCTTTCTGAATAGATGTTCTTGATGGTGGGTCGGCTGGTGCCAATGTGTTGTATAGTTTTGCCTACCTATTGTAGAGCCATCCTGCCTGCCATTGTGTAGTTTCTGTGCCATGCGGTGAAGCAGTTTGTTGGATTGCGCTCTACTGTGTATCTGTAGAATAACATTAGTATTAATACATACAATAGTAGTATTGGAATATTAGTACATAGTCCAAGTCTTTTCAGTCTCAAAGTAGGAGTGATGAGCTCTCCTGATTGTGTATGTTACGTTCTGGGACTATGAGTGGTTGTGCGAGATGTGCTGTCCCAGGAGTTTGAAATTGGTCAGTTTCCATTGCTGTGCTGATATAAAGAGGGATGTGTGTGGTGTGAGTTCTTAAGTCGATAACAATCTCCTTTGTCTTTTTGATGTTGAGGAAGAGGTTATTTACCTGGCATTAGGTCTTGAGGATTTACACCTCCTAGCTGAGGGCCACCTCATTGTTGAGCCGCATCATTGTCATGTCATTGGTGAACTCGGGTGTTTGATCATGTGAGCAGAGTGTACAGCAGTGAGCTCAGCACGCAGCCCTGGGAGGTACCAGTGTTGATGATGGGGAGGGAGGAGCATTTGTGCATGCTGACTGGAGTCTGTTGATTAGGAAGTCTAACATAGTTGTACAGTGGTGTATTTAGACTGAGGAGTAGGTGTTTGTTCACCAAGGTCTGTGCAATAGTATTGAATGCTGAACTGAAATCCAGAAATGACATTCTTGTTTTCCAGGTGTGTTGGGGAAAAGTGCATGACAGATGCTACGACATCCATCATGGAGCAGTTCTGGTAGTAAGCATATTGGTGAGTGCTGAATGTGGCAGGAATGGAGATTTTGATGTGTGCCATTACCAGCCATTCAACACTTCCTGATTGGCATCTGTGCCACCAGGCAGCAGTAGTTTGGTCCTGAAGGTGTAGAGTTCCCTGGTACAGGGATGGTGGTGCTTAATGTGAAGGAAGTGGGGACAGCAGCCTGGATGAGTGTTTTGAAGATGTCTATGAAGTTAACTAGTGGGCACCCTCCTTGAATACTCGGCATGATGTCTGACCTGGCAGCCTTATGGGGGTTGACTCTCTGCAGAGTCCTTCTCTCATCTGCTGTTACAGACAGTTACTGCGCATATGGGAGTGCTGTAACTTTCGTGGCTGGTATTGTGTTGCGTGCATAAGAGAGGTGTCACTGATGCAGTACACGTTGTTTTTCCTTGCATGCTCAGTAATGCCCTTGATGACCTGCCACATGCGAGGATCATTATTGGGCAGCTGTTCCTGGATTATTTTTTTGTGTAGATCTTGGCCCTCTTGATGCCTAAGATGAGATTTCTCCTACCTGTTCAGAGCTGTTCTGTCACTAGACGAAGGTAGTGTCCCTCTTTTGTTGGGGATCTCTCATCAGTATTCAGCCAGGGCTTCTGGTTGGGCCGTGAGGTATCTGTTCTTGAGTTGCCAATGTTGTCTACACATTAATGTAGCTGATGGCAGATGACGCATATTTGAGTCTGTCTTCTCCATTTGTGGTTGGCTCCTTGAACATCTGTCAGTTAACCCAGTCAAAACAGTCCTGAAACGGATTGGTTCATGAGGCCAGAGTGATGGTCCTCTTGACTGGCTGCTTCATTTTCAGCAGTGGTTGGTGTGCTGGGATTAACATTATGAAAATGTGTTCAGAGCTCAAAGGTGTGGGATGTAAGTATTCCATCTGTTTGTCTGTGTATATATAGTGGACTGCAGTTCATTGGTCCATCAGTTAATCAGTGCAGCTGCTTATTTAGGACACCTGTTAAAGAACAAAACTAATTGAAAAATATCTGGGATTCCCTGAAATTTATTTGGCTTTCTGTGCCTTAACATGCCCTTCATTCTCCACAACGAATTTCAGAACTGCCTTGGCCATTGGATCATACTCATCTCTTCAGCACTGTCCACCAGAGCTGACTTAACATGCTAGGAGAGGCCTGCCCCTAATTCACAGGGGTGTGAGGCCTGCTGACTACCCTCGCTTGGTTTAGCCCAACTGTCCAACCAAGCTACCAGGTTGCGGCTGCTCTTGCATGCAGGCAGGTACTTGACACTCAGCTCTCACCTGTGGCTCCCAGTGGACCAAAGCTGAGAGAGCTGTCCCAGAATGGAGATGATGAGCCTCTCACCAGACTCCCTAGACACCATACATGGTATTGTATACTGGGTGAATTCCTTCAATAACTAATAGGAATTAAATCAGTTTTGGACAATGTAATAACTTTGTTCTAATTTCTGTATTTCATCTAAATACACAATTTGTTACTCAGATGGTAGCTTGTCTTTTGTGAAGATCATGCAAAATACCTATTAAGTTGTCATTTCTTTGTCTCCCATTGCTACTATTCCAGTGTCATTTTCCTGTGATCTGATGTCCACTCCTGACTCCATTGTGTTTGTTTCTGAAACTTTTGATATCCTCTATTTTTGGCTAGCTTACAATCATATTTCATCTCTTCTCTTTTTAGTTGCATCTGGTGTTTAAAAGCTTCCCAATCCATTAACTTCCCACTAATCTTTGCTCTATTATATGGCCTCTTTTCCCATTTATGCTGTCTTTGACGTCCCTTGTCAGCCACAGTTGCCTCATCTCCCTTTCAGAATACAAGTAATTTGGGATGTATCTATTCTGCCTCTCAAATTGCTCCCAAGAATTCCAGCCATTGCAGCTCCGTCATCATCCCTGCTAGTATCCCCTTCCAATTAACTTTGGCCAGCTTCCTGCTCATGCCTCGATAATTTCCTTTACTTCACTGTAAGTACTTTGATCTCCAACATCTGAAGTAGTTTTATTTGTGACTCAGTCCAGTTTTGCCTTTTCCTCTAGGGGCTCAACCACAAGCAGCTCTTAAAATGCCAATTTGTAGGCATTTGACAAATATCCTCTTTGGATCCAGCAGCAACTTGATTTTTCCCAATCTATCTGCATATTGAAATCCCCATCACTATTGCAGCATTGCCCTATTGAAGTGCCTTTTCTATTTCTGATTGTAATTTGCAACCCATGTCCTGCCTATTATTCAGAGGCCTGTATATAACTCCCATCAGGGTCACTTGCAGTTTCTAACTCTCCTCACAAGAATTCTACATCTTCCAATCCCTTGTCACCTCTTTCTGAGGATTAGATTTCACTTCTAATAGAACCACCCATCCCCTCCAGTTGCCTCCCTGTCCTTTTGATAGTGTGTATCCTTGAATGTTAAATTCTAACTATTGTCTTTCAGCAATGACTGTACTGTTCCACAATGTTCTGTGTACTATCAAAGTCTGTCCCGAGCCTTTGTGGCCCATCAGGCTGGTGCTTATGCCGGTTTCTGTGGCGTAAATAGGACGGCAGTCTGTCCGGAGGTTAACCCCCAGCATTGGCCGTGGCCAGTACCCATTTTTAGCTGGGTGGACTGGAGCAGTATGCCAAGACTTGAACCCACAACCTTCAGATTATGAGTCCAACACCCTAACCACTTGGCCACGCGCCATACTTCTGTGTACTGTGTGCATCCAAATATATATCACTTTCAGTCCTGCATTCATCACTGTTTTTGATTTTGCCCCCACGTTACACTTCAACTCATCCCACTGACTGCAATTTTGCCCTGTCATCTGCCTGACCTTCATCAGTCACTGCACACCATCCACTTGTGTACTAACTGCCCCATTATCCTAATATGGTTCCCATCTCACTGCAAAATTACTATAGCCATTCCCTAACAGCTCTAGCAAAGCAGCCCATAAGAATATTTGTTTCCCTTGGGTCTAGACATAACCTGTCCTTTTTGTGCAGCTTGTAGCTTCTCTAGAAGAGATCCCAGTAATTCAGAAATCTGAAACCTAACACCACCCTCCCCCCCCCCCCCACCACCACCACACACCAATTCTTCAGCCCTGCAATTTCCCATCAAATGATTCTATTCTTAGCCTCACTGGTGCATGGCACAGGCAGCAGTCCAGAGATTGCTACCCTGTAGGTTCTGCCCTTCAGCTTTCTATATTCTCTCTTTAGATCTTCCCTTTTCCTACCTACGTTGTTGGAATCAATATGTACTGTCTTCTAGCTGCTCATACTGGAGAACGCTATGGACCTGATCTGAGACATCCATGATACTTGCACCTCGGAGACAGAATATAGTCCAGGTTTCTTCATGTCCATAAGACATAGGAGCAGAATTAAGCCATTCAGCCCATCGAGTCTGCTCTGCCATTCCATCATGGCTGGTCCCGGATCCCACTCAACCCCATACAGCTGCCTGCTTGCCATATCCTTTGATTCCCTGACCAATCAGGAAACTATCAACTTCCATCTTAAATATACCCACAGACTTGGCCTCCACTGCAGTCTGTTGCAGAGCATTCCACAGATTCACTACTCCCTGGCTTAAAAAAAAAAATCCTTTTTGCTTCTGTTCTAAACAGTCACCCCTTAATTTTGAGGCTGTGCCCTCTAGTTCTGGATACCCCCACCACAGGAAACATCCTCTCCACATCCACCCTATCTTGTCCTTCCAACACTCGGTAGGTTTCAGTGTGGTTCCCCTGCTTTCTTAATTTCAGTGAGTACAGGCCCAAAGTTGCCAAACTCTTGTATGTTAATCCCTTCATTCCAGAATCATCCTTCTGAACCTCAATGTCCACAGAATCACCTTTCTCTTCCTGTAACTATGGAATTTCCTATCACTATTGCCCTCCTCTTCCTCCCTCCCCCACTCCTTTCCTTCTGAGCCAGAGATCTGCTCGCTGCAGCTTATCCAGGTAGATTGCTTCTTCCCACCCCCTCCTGAACTATTTAAATCTGTTATTGAGAGTGTCCATGGGTAATCTACACTCGCTACCTATTCCCTTTTCCCTGCATGACACACAGAGCATACCACTAACTCTGGGGCCCATTCTAGGCCCACTAGTTGTATACTAATAAACAGGAAAAAATCTTACTATAAACTTTGACCTTCTGCCTCTGCTTGCCTAATCCTCCCACTCTAAAACTGTTGCCCTCCAACAATGGCTGCTCCAAAGAGTTGTGGAAGCTAAATCATAAGTACTTGAAACTTTTAAAATCAAAGATTATGACTGATTGTTTACGCATGTTAGTCATGAATATACCAAAGGGCTGAGTGGACATGTAGGTGACTTTGTTTTCTTAATCTATGAATGTGATTACAAGGATGTTGCCTGGATTGGGAAGCATGCCTTGTGAGAATAGGTTGACTGAACTTGGCCTTTTTTCCTTGGAGTGGCGGAGGATGAGAGGTGACCTGATAGAGGTGTATAAGATGATGGGCATTGAGCATGTGGATAGCCAGAGGCTTTTTCCCCAGGGCTGAAATGGCTAACACAAGAGGGCACAGTGTTAACGTGCTTGGAAGTAGGTACAGAGGAGATGTCAGGGGTAAGTTTTTTTTTACACAGTGGTGAGTGCGTGGAATGGGCTGCTGGCGATGGTGGACGTGGATACGATAGGGTCTTTTAAAGGACTCTTGGACAGGTACATGGAGCTCAGCCATCAAACATTCTCAATATGACAAGCCATTCAATCCTGGAATCATTTTTGTGAACCTCTTTTAAACCCTCTTCCAATTACAGACATCCTTTCTAAGGTAAGGAGCCCAAAACTGCTCTCAATACTCCCAAGTGAGGCCTCATTGCTTTATAATCTCAACATTACATCCTTGCTTTTATATTCTAATCCTCTTGAAATGAATGCTGATGTTGTATTTGCCTTCCTCACCACTGACACAATCTCACAATCTGCAAATAAACCTTTAGGGAATCCTGCACAAGGACTCCCAAGTACCAAGTCCCAGGTTCTTTGTATTTTCTCTCCATTTAGAAAATGGTCAACTGTTTGATTTTTTTTCTACTGAAGTGCAAGTCCATACACTTCCTGACACTGTATTCCATCTGTCATATCTTTCTCCCATTCTCCTAATCTAAGCCCTTCTGTAGCCTCTACTTCCTCAAAGCTACCTAGCCCTCCTCCTATTTTCATATTGTCTGCTAACTTTGCAATAAAGCCATCAATTTCATCATCCAAATCATTAACATGTAATGTAAAAAGAATCAGTCCCAACACACACCCCAGTGGAACATCACTCGTCACCAGCACCCGACCAGAAAAGGCTCCCTGTATTCCCACTCTTTGACTCCTAACGTCAGCCACTGCTCTATCCATGCTAGAATCTTTCATTTAATACCATGGGCTCATAGCATATTCAGCAGCCTTGTATGTGGTGCGTTGTCAATACATGTCTGAAAATCTAAGTACACGTTATCAACTGATTCTCCTTTTTCTGTCCTGCTTGTTATTTCTTCAAAGAATTCCAACAGATTTAAGTCGGCTAAGATTTTCCCTTTGGACACCATGCCTATTTGGACACTACTGCCTATTTTATCATGTGCCTCCAAGTACCCTGGAATCTCTAATAATCGACTCCAGTGTCTTCCCAATCAGTGGTGTCAGACTAACTGACCTATAGTTTCCTTTCTTCCGTGCCTCTTCCCTTGAAGAGTGGAGTGATATTTGCAATTTTCTAGTCTTCTGGTACCATTCTAGAGTCTAGTGATTCTTGAAAGATCATTACCAATGCCTCCATAATCTCTTCAGCAACCTCTTTTAGAATCCTGTGGGGTACACCATCTGGTTCAGATGACTTATCTACCTTCAGACCTTTGAACTTCCCAAGAATTTTCTCTCGTAATAGAACATCACACACTTCATGACCTCTAATACCTGAAACTTCCACCATACTGCTACTGTCTTCCACAGTGAAGACTGATGCACAATACTTATTCAGATTGTCTGTGGTTTCCATGTTTCCCCCATTACTAACTCCCCATTGTTTTCCAGTGGTCTGATTACCCACTTTTGCCTCTGTTACACTTTGTGTATCTAAAGAAACTTTTGGTAACCTCTTAATATTATTGGCTACTTTCATATTCCATCTTTAATGAGATTTTTA
This sequence comes from Mobula hypostoma, assembly GCF_963921235.1. Taxonomy (NCBI): domain Eukaryota; kingdom Metazoa; phylum Chordata; class Chondrichthyes; order Myliobatiformes; family Myliobatidae; genus Mobula; species Mobula hypostoma. Next base: position 25,650,857 of record NC_086104.1, read on the forward strand.
GTTGCCTTCTGGCTTTTTTGTAAGCTTCCCATTAATTTTAGCTCTATTTGCTATCTTTGGCTTTTATGTTGGCTTTGACTTGTTGGCCTCAGTTGTGTCATCTTTCCTTTGGAATACTGCTTCCTCTTTGGGATGTTTTCAGTATATCCTGTGTCATCTGAATTGCTTCTAGAAATTCCAGCCATTGCTGCTCTGCCGTCATTCCTGCCACTGTTCTTTTCCAACAATTTCTGGCCAACTCTTTCACGCCTCTGTAATTCCCTTTACTGCAGTGTAAAACAGATACATCTGACACTTCTTGCTTCTCAAATTTCAGGGTGAATTTGATCATATGATCACTTTCCCCTAAGGGTTCTTTTACCTTAACCTCTCTGATCAATTCTGGTTCATTGCGCTCAGTAAATCCAGAATAGATTATCCTCCAGTGGGCTCAAACATGAGCTGATCCAAAAAACCATCTCATAAGCATTCTAAAAATTCCCTCTCCTAGAATCCAGCTCCAACCTGATTTTTCCCAATCTACCTGCATATTGAAATCCCCATGTCTATTGTAACATTGCCCTTTAAGCATGCATTTTCTATCTACTGTTGTAATTTGTAGACCACATCTTTATTGTTTGAGGGTCTGTATACAACTCCAATCAGGGTTTTCTTACCCTTGCAGTTTCTTAGTTCTAATCACAATGATTCGATACCTTCTGGCCCTATGTAATGATTTGATTACATTTTCTTTACCAACAGAGCAATGCCGGGCCCTCTGCCTTCCTGCCTGTCTTTTCGATACAATGTGTATTGTTGGACATTATGTTCCCAGCTATAATCTTCTTTCAGCCATGATTCAGTCATGCCTACAACATCATACCAGCCAATCTCTCTAACTGTGCTACAGATAGAACAAGTTGCCAAAGGAAATGGTTGCAATGAGTTCAATTATAATGTTTAAAAAGGCATTTGGACTGATGCATAGAAAGCAAAGGCTTGGAGGGATACGGCCGAAAATAGGCAAATAGAGCTAGCTCAGGAAGATGCCTTAGGATGGATGAATTGACACAAGTGTCTGATTTCTGTGCTATTTCCTCTAACAAAGTAACTCAAACAGAAAAGTGGAAATGCTCAGCATTTCAGGGAGAAACTATGTAAAAGAGAACGAGTTGTCCTTTCCAGTTTGAAACATTTGATCAGAAATGGGGAAGGGTAAACATTTTTTAGTATCGTACCAGGTGGGTGAGGGATAGGTAGAACGAGGGAATATCTCTAGTAGAGGAGACTAAATTTAATCTGCTGATCAAAAGCACATTGTGCCTTTTTGCACGCTGTATTACAAATAGCAGAACTGTTGTGTCCAACACTGTCCAGGCTCTGTACTGACAGAAAAGCTGGCATATGGATGATAGAAATGGACTGTTCTGATAAAGTGAGTTCACTGAAGTTTGAGAGCCTGGTATATAGTCTGGAAGGTGAGTTGTTTGGTGTTTGCATTGACTTTGTCACTTTTGCAGTGAATCAAACAGATAAAATGCAGATTAGGATGGGGAATCGAAGTGACAGGCAGCCAGAAACTTGGGATCTCTCCTGTGAATTTGAATACTGTAGACAGGCTGCCAAGTGATCATCCAAATGGTGTTTGGTTATTGATATTTTCCACTGTTAGTTCAGGATTAGAGAGCATTTTTTTTAATGAGCCAAGCTTTTGGGATGAAATTAAGATGTTCTTCAAAGTTCACAGATGTGGAATTCTAAATTGTAAATGGCAATTGATGCCGAGTGTTCTGTTGTGAAACTGGGCTTCTGGTAACAGTAACATTACAGCTATTGAAAGGAATGGTTGACCCTCCTGAGCAGGTTTTGGGCCCGCAATATTGCCAATTCCTTGCCCTCCACAGGAGTTGTTTGACCTACCGAGCTTTTCCAGCAACTTGTGGCTCCAGATCCCAGTAGTTGCAGCCCTGTGTCTCCATCTTAGTTTGGGATCCTGGGCGTTGTGCTCATCACTATTGCTGACTTCCCCTCCCTGCTTCTGTCTTCTCTGCTGACTCTGGTATTCATCATTCTTGTGGGAAAGGACCCCCTCAAGATGAAACCAAGGGCAGTTGTGCTTCTGAAATGTAATGGCTACATCTTGATGTTGGCATAGCATTGCAGATGGCAGTCGGTGTGTGCACTGGTTCTACAACCAGAAACAATGAGTCGCTGGTATCAGCCATTGCACATCCCTGCAGAGTGTGCATAGCTCTGCACTTCCAGTTGCCAAAGACCTTGATGCCTCCTCAATCCATCAGGATTATTGTCATCTGCTCAGTATGTGATGTAGGCCATTCAATGACAGCATTACTTGAAATTTACCTGTTTCCTGATGTGTTTACCTTTATGGAGAGCTGATTAGATTTGTCATGTTTTTTTGTGAACATTTGTCTTCAGTTTTTGGTGGGGTTGAATGAGCTGTAGTGTTCAGCAAAGAATTTATTGTGACTTGTCTTGCAGAGGGTATGACAGGTCAGTCTTTGTATATTGTGTCCTTGTTTCTCTCATCAAAATATATTCCTCCTGCCATTGATTGATCATGCCATGGATGTTAGTGATGTCAAAATCCTCAGTAGATTCAGAACACAAGTTGTTAAAAGTGGTGAGTACTCCAGGCTGGAAGGCTCTGATTTGTAGGCCTCCAGTGTGTTTGGGGGTGGGGGGGGGGTGGTGATTGATCATGAGTTCCCTAATTATTCAGCACTGTGCAAATCTCATTCTGGCAACTAACCTATTATCTCCTGAATAACTGAGCCCATCACGCCCTTCCTGACAGTCCCATTAGTCCTATTTGCATTCCTCTCCCTGTTTCTCAAACTCAGTAGTTCTCTATGCCCATTAGCTTTTCCTCCAACTACTATCCGAGGGAGGAATAATTTACTATGCACAACTACCCTATCAGATGTGCATTGGAACAGGAGCACCAGCAAATTCCACAGTTGCGAGGGGACATGATGCTTCATGTAGTACCAGAAGTTGGGATTGAGCCAGGTCTCTGAAGATGTGAGAAAAGTTACACCACAGTCATGTAACTGCTGTGCTGCCATGCCACGCCATATCCCCCTGAAGCTACTTTGCACTGTGATGCTATTGCATCCTCCTTTGGCTGTGGCCTAATTAGTGTTTTATGCATAATCAAAACACTATGAGAAATGCTCAGTAAATAGTATCTGCACAGAAATTGGAATAGTATTTCAGGTTAGTTACTGTATAAGCATGCTGGTGAATCTCGTCTACACCCTTTCCAATGCAATCATGTTCTTCCCTACAGTGTGGCAACTGGGAATGGTTCTCCAGTCCTAGCCAATGTTTTATTAAATTGTATCATAACTTCCTTTGCTCTTGTGTGCCATTCCCAGATTAATGAAGGTTTATTCTGCACATCTTGACTTCGTAAACTAAGGGCTCCCTGTTCCTTTAGTATTTGCTCAGGACCTACTAATGGTGTAGGTCCTTATTAATTCTCCCAAGCACTTCACTTACACACCAGTATCAATTTCAATCTATTTCCTACCCGTTTTAGCAAATGATCATTAGTTAGTCCTCGAGGATTCCTGCTCACTGCAGGCCATGGGCTTCTAGTCACCACAGCTACCCTTCATCTCTTTTCACCAAGCCGATTTGGGTCCCATGAGCTCTACTTTTGTGGATTATTCTCCCTTGTGGAGCCTTGTCAAAGGCCTTGAACTCATGTAAAATGCATAAATCCATACTTTATGCATGTTAATACCTCTAACAAATTCACTCAAACTGGTCAGACAGGATCTTTGCATGACAAACCATGATTAATTCCTATATTTCCATGTGTAGGTTAATCTCGTCCCTCAGGATTTCCTCCAGTAATTTCCCTTGCATTGATATTAGATGAGCAGGTTTGTAATTACTCGTTTTATCCTTGCTGCCCTCCTTAATCCTCTGGGATTAATTTGCTAGTCTCCACAATAAAACTGGATCAATTCGTGTCCCTCAATTTCTTGCCCTGTGGGTTGCATGTCTGAAAGATCATTAACTAGTAAAGTGAATTATTTTCTTTCCTCAGAAGCTGACTGCTTAAGCATTGTCAGTGTCCTTTTTTGGACTTTATCTCTTCAGTTCAGTAATTTTTTATACAGATCTAACGTAATCACTGTTTTCATGTTCTTTGCCTCAGTTGGTCAATGCAAGTCTCCCTTCTGCTTCCAGGGCACCTCATCTTGTGCTGCCCACTTTTAGAGATACGTGGGCATGCATTCTTGGATCTGTTTGTTATTCTCCCACTATTTATTCCTATCATGTATCTCTAGGCTCTCAAAGATGGCTTCTGTCCTGTTCTAGTGACTTTTAAGTAAATGGTTCCCTAGTATGATGAGATGATAGATCACAAGGTCAAGAATCCATGTTATAATCTTGTGCCTTATTGTCTATCTGCACTGCACCTTCTCTGTAACTGTAACACTTTATTCTGTACTCTATTATTTTATCTTGTATTACCTCAGTGCATTGTATTGATCTATATAGATCTACAAGATTTGTACTGTGCACCAGTAAATGTGACAATAATAAACCAGTTTACTATTTTATATGCCTTCCCATGTCTGGTTAGTCTTTCAAGTTCATTGTCCTACTGTTCAGGATTCAGCTCCATTGGCTAATTCTGTATCCTTCCAATCAACCTACAGCTTTTCCGTTTACCCTTGCTGTTCAGCAATTTTGTTTTCAGATCCTGAGCCAGTCATAGCATTCATGTAATTCCTGGTCAGTCTTGAAGATTCTTTTTAAATAAATTCAACAGACTTCAGCATCTTCCCAGCAATTGTTGTCCGATATACTTCGTTAACAAATCCTTTCAAGAATTGAAGGACCTGTTTTGCAACAAAGCAGCACTGGGCTCTTCTGTGGTTTTTGAAACAATATTGTACCAATGAAAATTGAAAGCAAGCATTCACACGGAAGCTTTGATAGGGAGCTGGTTTTAAACTGAAAACAACTCAGCTTTTCACTTGGCAATTTCATTTATTTTATAGTTAAAGCTGCAGGTTCCAGATTCTGGATGTGGATGTCAAGTGCATACTTTTATTTCACATCCACCTCCAGGAAACTATTCAAGCTTGCTTCAACACTTGGTTGTAGCTAAAATTGGTGTGTGAAATATAGTCGGTGTCAACTTGTGACTTGCCACCATGGTGCTTGTTTGGTGTCTAAATGTGCTGTACTGCGTTCTAGTACTAAATGAGGGCAGTGCTATTATGGAATTGCTGTTGGAAGATGTTACTTCAAAACTCAGTTACAGTCGTGGTGGATATGCTGTGGTTTAGTTGCAGTAAGATTTTAGAAATTTGTTGTATTTGTATAACTACGTGTAGGAGCAAGCCATTTAGCCCCTTGCACTTGTTCTTTATTCAGTAAGATCGGATCCTGTCCTTGATCCTTGTCACCTTCTTTATTGTTTTCCTTGGAGTCTGTGGTTGGAGGTGGTCAGCGAGCCAGTCTTGTGGTGCTGTTTTGTGATGCAGTGCACAGGAACCTTCAGAACATAGGCTAACTGTTCTGACACATGCTCGCATCACAGCTACCAGCATGTTACTATATTGTCTTGATTTAATTAAAGTAGACCACTTTCCATTTCTGGAGAAATATTTTTCAGATGTTTTGACATCAACTGCTGGATGGGGTTTTAGGGTAATGGATAATAGGTTTTGATGTGATCTGAGGAGGAATTTTTTTCCACCCAGAGGGTGGATGGAATCTGGAAAAACCAGTTGCCTTCACCACCCATTCAGATACTTTGTCAACACTTGCGTATCTGCTGGTGAATGGGGTTTGCATAGATTATTGAAATGAGCATCTTGAACTGGAGGGCTGGTTTCTGTGCTGTGGGACTCTCTCTCCATTTTTGACAAAGACCCAAACCCACAAATCTGCAGAAAATGTCTTTCTTTTAGATTTGTCCCCTTCTAAATGGTTAGTTTAATATCTACTTGAGTAAATGAATCATCATGTGGTATGTTTGAGGTATGTTGTGTTGCTGCATTTATTTGTTCAACATGGCTAGTTCTGATCTTGCCTCCAATTGGAGTCCAATTTTATTTGTATTCCGTTTTATACCCTCTTGATAATCAAATTCATGTCATATTTGCTCACTTGTCTTTAGGTACACCATTTGGGTTGAGCTGTTTCTTTGGTCCATATCTGTAGACTCTCCAATGAATTTAACAAATCCATTGGCTTTTAAATTGTGCAATGAATCAGCAATTTTATTGAGGTAAAGCCTGTGGTAGAACATGGCATTGTTCGATAACTGAATATCTTATTGCTTGATTGGCCTTTGAATATCTTGTGCTTTTAAGCCTTTTGGCCAAATCTATATACATTTTAAACGCAAGATATTCTGCAGATGCTGGAAATCAAGAGTAACACACACAAATGCAGGAGGAACTCAGCAGGTCAGGCTGAGGTTCTGAATAAGTGTCTTGGCTGTGCCTTGCCCTCCATAGATATTTTTTGACCTGCTGTGTTCCTCCAGCATTTTGTTACTATATATAAATCCTCTGGTTCTACTATTAAAAGCTGTTTTGAAATTAGTGGTACATGAACTATAATTTATTGTGATACATCAACCCTTCATGTGTGCAAAGATCCAACACTACTCCTATGTTGCTCTTTTCCATTTGCCTCTTTCTAACTTCAATTCCCTTCAAATGTGAATTAGTGAAGGTGAAAAATTTGGCTTTCCAATAATTTTCAGCATGCACTCGAGTCATTGCATCAGGCATCTTTATATCTGATATTTTGTGTTTGTTCTGCACTTCTGGCTGGCTATACCTTGATAGTAAGAGTTTGCAACTCCCACCATCTTCTCTTCCACCCCCCCCCCAACCTAAACTCTGTGGTCCGATTTGTTATATTTGGCTCAAATCTTGCTGATTTTTTTTAAAGAAGTTTTGAGCATTTGAGTATAAAGATATTTTGGTATTAAGCTAATGAATTGTATTTAAAATCAACTGTTCAGCATGTCAGATAATATAAAATTAACCTGCAGGCATTTTAGCCAATGCATTCACCAGCTTTATCAATAAATGCAGAAGCAGTGATCAAATATAAAGGTGTTCATAACTTTAAAATAGCAGGCATTAAGTACCTTGATAAAGTTTTGAACTTCAAGACTTTTAAATCTGTTGATGCCAAGCAAGTGAAGAACAGCACTCTGTCAGATTTATTTGGCTGAATGTTAATTAGTTGCAAGATCAGCCTCGAGCTGATAATTATAGCTGTTTGTTGTAATGCTGTGCCCAGCTTCTGAGTCATAGCTTTGTAAAATAGACCTGTTAAAAATCTGTGGCATGGGTGGAGATCACTGAGTCTATTGAGGACATGCCAGGAAAATGTAGTCTGTTGCCAATTCTTGGTCATAACCGTGTAGGTCCACTGTCCAAGTGCCCACTCAGGAACATTTTGCATGCATAGAGGATCTTCACCCCTGCTTTGAGTAGCTTATTGCTAACTGACAATATTCTTTTGGTGTGTTGGGGAGTCATACGGCACGGAAATGGGCTCTTTAGGCAATAGATTAATTTTTAACATTGACTTTCAGTTGTAGATTCTCCCTCGAGATAACCATCTCGATACCCTCCCTGTCTGGACCTGCAGGTCCTTGTGTGTACTTCAGTCTCCCTGGAGTAGATACAATCCCGACTCATTAAACTTTTCCCAAATCAAGCATTCCAGTCAACTCTTCTGCAATCTTTGAGCAGATGGCGCAGGAGATGACTGACAACTCAGTTGCCGTTTGTGTTGCTTTGCTGCTCCTGCCATTGATGCTGGCCTTCCATGGACTAAATGTTCTCAGCATCATTCCAAATGTTACGAATGAGCTTTGGACAAGATATTCCCTGTGGTTAATGAGGATATTACACCTTAATTCTTCAGTGAGGACTTATCCAAACCTTTGGTTGCTGTGCTGTGCAACAATAGACTGTACAGGAAGACTATATTGCTAGTTTATTTTTGCAGATTACTATGTATAAAGGACCAATTTAAAAAAAAAAAAAAAAATCTCCGATGAGTGCAGAGGGGGAAAAAAAATTCAAACTATGCAAACAATAGAAACAAACAAATGGCATTCTGAAGTCCACATTGAAGAGTCTGTCCAGACTTAGTGCAGAGCTGAGTATGCCTCTGGAGCAGCGAGCTGAACTGGCCCGTCCCTTGCCTTGGGCCCTGAAACCCCTACCTTTTCATTTGGCCCGGTGCTTAAATTGTTGTCCAGACATTGGGTTCAGTCACTTTGTGTTCTGGGGCCTGGGGCCTGGACCCTGCTGCCTTGATTTGGCCTGTACCCAACCTTTCCAATTGGTCGCAGCCAAATTGGAAAGCATACACATTCAGATTGTCAATGATGTCCTGCAGACAGTTCACAAAACTACTACTTTTGCTTTGAACTTTGAGAAATCATGACGCAATAGATAAATTATATTTTCCAGCACCTCTAAAGACCTGTTGTAACTCAGTATTGTGCAGTGCTCACGGAGGACGAGTCAGTGACACTTGGCATCTTCCTTAATTTTGTCATTAATTGTGTGATATGGGCAGTGGGTTTGTAATGAAAAGTCTTTTGTGAAAAGTGGTGTTCTTTGCCAAGCATGCACTAGACTGGGAAAGCTATCCATCTGAGATGGAATGATTATCTAGGCCTTTGGCAGAGTTGGGGCAGTTAAAGATTAAAAATTAGCTCTGTTTGTGACATTGAAAAATGTGTCATTTTGCACCAAAGACAAACAGAGCCTGAAGATGGTACTGGAAGCAGCCCACAAATGTTAACATATAGAAATGGCAGAAGGATAACAGCAAAATGCAAACAACCCACATGACAGGACATCCTCCATCTGGAGTGCGGTTTGGAGGTTTACCGGAATAATGATTGTAAAGATGGAGTTGCTCAAGTTTGAAAAGCTGAGCATAAACAAGAACATTAAAAGTTTTTGACAAGAACTAGCCTTTAAGCCCAGCAAATTCCTATTCGCATAGTATGCTGAAGTAACTCCTGAGCTTAGATTTGGAAATCTAAGGTACTACTCTAACTACACAACTAGGTAGTTTGTTGCATGTTTCCATAACTTCACTGTAAAGAAATGCCTCCCGCTGTTAGTTTGAAATCTCCCCATAGTCATTAATTTTGAAGTAGCAGCTGGCATCCTGCATAGATCCTGCAGATACGGGAAATCTAGAGTGGGAATAAAGGGAGCAGGTAGAATATAGAAGATGGAAGTGGTGGGAGGGGGTAGTGAGAGGAAGGAGTAGAAGCTAGAAGGGGATAGATGAAGCCCGATTGTTGTGAGGAGGGGGACGAAGTAAGAAACTGGGAGGTGATGGGCGGAAAAGGTGAAGGGCTGGAGAAAGAATCTGGGAGTGCAGAGTGGACTAGGGAGAAAGGGAAGGTGGAGGGGCAGCAATGGGAGATGATAGACAAGTGAGAAGAGGTAAGAGTGGGGGCCAGAGTGGGGAAATGAAAAGCAAAAGGAGAAGCTGAATAATTACTAGAATTTGGAGAAATCTATGTTCATGCCATCAGTTTGGAGGCTATCTAGACAATGTTGGGTCTTCCTCCTTCACCCTGAGTGGCCTCATCATTGCAGAAGAGGTGGCCATAAACTGGCGTGTCAGAATGGGAATAGGGGTTGGAATTGAAATGGTTGGCCACCAGAAAATCCTGATCGTTTTTGTGGCTGGAGTGAAGGTGCTCAACAAAGCAATTTCTCTAGTCTGTGTTGGGTTTCACCAATGTAGAGGTCGTCTCATCAGGAGCACCAGATAGAGTAGATAACCCCAACAAATTTGCAGCTGAAGTGTTGCCTCAATTGGAAGTACTGTTTGGGTTCCTGAATGGAGGTGAGGGACGATACGAATGTCCAGGCGTAGTACTTCTGCTTGCAGAGAAAGTGCCAGAAGGGACAAATGAACAATGGTGTCACTGAATGAGCTATCTCTGTGGAATGTGGGGGCAGTAAAGGTGTGTTTGGTGGTAGAGTCCCACTGAAGATGGTGGAAGTTGCAGATAATGTGTTGAATGTGGAAGCTCAAAAGGTAGTGTGAGGACGAGGAACTCCATCTCTGAAGGCAGCAGGAAGCTGGGATGAGGGTGAACTTCTGCTTAGCCCTTCTAGGTGAGGACAGGAAGATCAGTGCTAGGGTGGGGTGACATGGGACTGGAAGATTTGATGTCCCTGTGGGTAGAGTTACAAAACTGCAAGCATAGAAAGATCCTGATTGGAGTTGTATGCAGGCCTCTGAACAGCAGGCAGGATGTGGAATGCAAATTTAATTGGGAAATAGAAAAGGCATGTAATAAGGGCAATGTTACAGTAGTAGGTTGTGGAAAATCAGGAGTGAATTTGTAGAATGCATGCAAGATGGATCTTTGGAACAGCTTGTTGAGCCTGCTAGGGAAAAGCTAATTCTGGATTGGGTGGTGTCTAATGAGCCAGTTTTGATTGGGAAGCTTAAGGTAAAGGAATGCTTAGGAAACAGAATGACATTATGATAGAATTCACCCTGAAGTTTGAGAGGGAGAAGATGGATGAGTAAATAGAATTGGAGACAGAGGAGCTGGCCAAAGTTGATTGGAAAGGGACACTATCAAGGATGACTGCAGAACAGCATTGGCTTGAGTTTCTGGGGCAATTTGGAAGGTGCAGGATAGATATACCTGTATCCCAAAGGTGTATTCTAAAGGGATGAGGGAAATCAAAGACAGCATAAAGGCAAGAGGATGTATAATATAGCAAAAATTAGTGGGAAGTAAGAAGTTAGAAGATTGGGAAGTTTTAAAAAAAAAACAACAGAAAGCAACTAAAAAAGCTATAAGGAGAGAAGATGAAATATGATGGAAAGTTGGCCAATAATTCAAAATGGATGCCTCTAGATATATAAGGAATAAAAGAAGTGAGGGTTGAAATTGGACTGCTGGAAAATGATGCTGGAGGGGTAGTGGTGGGGGGAAATAAGACTTTACTGTGGAAGATACTAGCAGTATGCCATCGATTTGAGTGTCGGGGGCAGAAGAATGTTAGTTGCTCTTACTAAGGAGAAGATACTTGGGAAGATGAAAAGCCTGCATGTAAGTAAGTCACCTGGATCAGAAGAACTACAGCTCAGCATTCTGAAAGGGGTAGCTGAAGAAATCATGGAGGCATGAAGAATTAAGATGGCTCTGGAGGGTTAGAATATTGTAAATGTCACTCCACTTCTTCAAGAAGACTGGGGGACAAAAAAAGAACTGGGCCAGTTAGCCTGACTTCGGTGGTTGGGAAGATGTTGGATTCCATTATTAAAGATGAGGTTTTGAGGTGCTTGTAAGTGCATGATAATGTAGGCCAGAATCTTTAAGGGGAAATCTTGTCTGACAAATCTAGTACTTGGGGAAATGGCTAGTAGGACACAAACAGTGGATGTTGTGTACTTAAATTTTCAGAAGGCCTTTGACAAGATGCTGCTCATGAGGCTGCTTAACAAAATAAAAGCTCATAGTATTCTAATGAAGATATTGGCATCGATAGAAGATTGGCTGACTGGTAGGAGGCATAGTTCGTATAAAGGGGATTTTTTTTTGTTGTTGGCTGGCTGTGTTCCACGCGGTTGGTATTGGAACAGTTTCCTTTCACGTTATGTCAATAATTTGTGTGATACAATTGATGGCTTTGTGGTCAAGTCTCCAATGATAGGAAGATAGGTGGAGGGGGGTAGGAAGGGTGGTGGTACTGTTGAAGCAGGAAGTCTACAGAAGGACTTTGAGAGAATCTGCAAAGTTGTGGCAGATGGAATATACTGCAGGAAGGTGTATGTTCATGCACTTTGGTAGAAGGAATAAAGGTGTAGACCATCCTCTAAAAGGAGGAAATTCAAAAATCAGAGGTGCAAAGGGACTTGGGAGTCTTTGTGCAGGATTCCCAAAAGGTTAACTTGAAGCTTGAGTTGGTGGTAAGAAAGGTAAATGCAATGTTGGCATTCATGTTTAGAGTACTAGAATATAAGAACGGGCATGATACTGAGGCCTTATTAGGCCTTAGTCAGAACACTTGGGAGTGCAGTGAGCAGTTTTGGGCCCCCATCTTAGTGTTCAGAAGAGGTTCATGAGTGTGATTCTGGGAATGAAATGGTTAATGTATGAGGAGTGTTTGGCTCTGGACTTGCTGGAGTTTAGAAGTAGAGGGATCTTATTGAAACCTATCAAATATTGAAGGGTCTACATAGTGCGGATATAGAGGATGTTTCCTAAGGTGGGAGTGTTTAGGACCAGAGTATGCAGCCTCATGATAGAGGGATATCCATTTAGAACAGATGAGAAGGAATTTCATTAGCCAGAGGGTGGTGAATCTGTGGAATTCATTGCCATGGATGGCAGTGGAGCCCAGGTCATTGAGAATATTTAAAGCAGAGGTTGATAGGTTCTTGGTTGGCCAGGGTGTCAAAGGGTTACAGGGAGAAGGCTGGAGAATAGGATTGAGAGGGATAATAAATCGGCCACGATGGAATGGTGGAGCAGGCCAAGTGGCCTAATTCTGCTTCTGTCTTATTGTCCCAGAAAAGGCAGAGATGCAGATGAGGAAGATAAACACTGGTCTTTGAAGGAGGAAATCTCTGCTGCCCTATAGAGGGAGAATTTGAACAAGGAGTCAATGTTTAAAAATAAAGTATTTACCATTTGAGTGCAGATTTTAGTTTTCTTGAGGATCATGATCCTAACCAACAAAGGATGATGAGCAGTATTTAAGTGTTTTTAAGGCAGAGATTGGTAGATTACTGGTTACAAAATGGATGAACAGTTACTTGGGTCAATGTGGAGCTGTTCAGTTATTGCTTTATTAAATAACAGCACAGGGTGAGGGTGTGCTCAAGTTGTCTTGTGTTCCCAATTCCTAAATTGGGATGTCTCTGCACTCCTTCTCCAGTCACCACCTCCAAAGTGGCAGCAAGTCATCCTCAACTCCAAGGGGCTATCTTGCCATGGTTAGAAACTTGGTGGTGCTTGGAATTAAGTATGTAAATAATGAATACCCTCTTCCTTCCCTCCCTACAACTGAATCCTGTGTGTTGTGCACCATTGTTGCCACTGGGGGGAAATCAAGTAGCAAAATTATCACTGTTTAGAGAAAGGGAGTTTTGGTTCATCTCTTTGGTCTGTATTTTGTCTGAGCCTGAGATTTCTGAAATAGAAATGTACTGGTTGAATCATTGTAAATGGCTCATAGACTATACCAAAGCCACAAATGATATATGTAGCAGAGTTGACTTCATTTGTACATGTGCTTCATTGTCAATAGGAATATTTGCTGGAAACAAACCAAAACTGTCCTGATGGGCTGATGCTCCCATGCAGTACTCAGTGTACTGTTAACATTGTTTGAGCTGCAGTTTTTCCAGAATGTTTTGTGTCTATTCTTCCACCTGGTCTTAGGGGTGTAAGATGAGAGGCATTGATCGTGTGGATAGTGAAAGGCTTTTTCCCAGGGCAGAAATGGCTAACGAGAGGGCACAGTTTTAAGGTGCCTGGAAGTCTGTACAGAAGGAATATCAGGAGCAAGTTTTTTTTATGCAGAGTGGTGAGTGCATAGAATGGACTGTCGGTGACTGTGGTGGAGGCGGATACAATAGGATCTTTTAAGAGGTTCCTGGATAGGTACATGAAGCTTAGAAAAATCGAGGACTGTGGGTAATTCTAGGTAATTTCTAAAGTAAGGACATGTTCGGCACAGCATTATGGGCCAGAAAGCTTGTATTGTGCTGCAGGTTTTCTATGTTCTAAGTTTCTAAGTTGCAAAAGACCTTGTGGCACTGGTTAAAAGGAGCAGGAACTTATCCTTGGTGTCCTAACTGGAATTAGATTTGCAACCAAGCTGTTCTAGTCCAGTTAAAGCACCATTGTCTACACAATATGGGAGATTGCCCAGGTATGCATTGTCCACCAATGAAACTAATCTGGCTGTTGATGGCACAATCATCCACTCTCAATCGTGAGTTGTGATGGAATCCATTATCAATAGTGCAGTCATACAGCAAATTTTAGGAAGATGTAATACTTTATACTATTCAAAGAAATGGCTTCTGAGAGCCAAAATGAAATTGGAATCCACTAATATGTAATGTATTCTCTTAGTCAATCTTTATTATTGTCTTTTTCCAGCCTTGCTGAGGAGGTTGTGACTGTGCATCCTATGTTACTGATTGATTCCTTTTCATTATTTTCATGCAAGTACAGTAATCAATTATTGCACCAGTAATTGAATCCACTGCAGTGCAAAATGGTCTTGGTGTTAAACTCTAATGATTGGGGTTGTGCCAGTTGCTTCAGGAACTGAATGCCTGAAGGAAAGTAGCTGTTCCTGAACCTGGTGGTGTGGAACTTCAGGCTTCTGTACCTCCTGCCCGATGATCGCTGGGAAAAGATGGCATAGCCTGGCTGGTGGAAGCTTTGTTAGAGATTGCTATTTTGAGGCAGCAGCTCCTGTCGATACTACCAGTGGTGGAGAGGGATGTGCCTGTGGTGTATTGGATTTTGCAGCTTGTGTTCAGCAATGGAATTGCCATACCAGCTCATGTGACCAGTCGGTACTTTCAACAGTACTGTATATCTGCAGAACTTTGTGTTTATTATGGAGAGTATGAGGGGATTCTTTGCAGTTTGTGCAAACCTTGTTTTACTGCAAAATTGTAATGTTTCCTATATTTAAAATACCTGTATTTAATTATAAAGAAGTTTGAAATTACAAAGTTCTCTAAAGACATGTTTGAACAGTTGTTTTTGGTTCATTATTGAATATTGTGTGTTTGGGGGGTTGGGGAGAAAAGCTGCCTTGTTGCACAGCTTTCTGAGCACCTGTGCAGGTGCATTAAATTCACTGGGTTTGGAGAAAAATGTGATTTGTATTCGGAAAAACTTGTTCTTAATTTATTTTTCTGCTGACCAGTATCTTTCACCTCTGCAAAGCCAGCATTTATGCCCATCCCCGATTAGCCTCAAAGCTGGCTTCATCTGCTGCAGTTCTTCAACTAACTAAAATTAATGAATGTTGGAGCATTCACAACATAATGAATGTTGTACCTTTTGACAGTAGAGATACAAAATTAAAGGTTATGTTGTAAGAATTCTGAAACGTCTTAAAATTGTCTGTCTAATTTGCATGTAGCAGATTTTGCATTCAAAATACTTTTTCTTAAAATCTCTTGATTAAACGATGAATTGTGCTTCTCTCGGCTCATTATAAATCTCATGAGGCACAGATAAGTATTGAATAACATTATGTATTTAAGCCCTTCTCACCCTAGTTTTTAAACCTTGATGGTATGATTTGAAATTTTTGCATTACATATACAACCTGCTAAATTATTTGTCTACATAACAGTTGTCCTTGCACTATTAAGCTGATTGACATTCTTTCATATGACATAAGTTTATCCCTGGCTCCAGTGTATCAATCCACTTGATTGCCTATTAAAACCACAGTTAGAAAAATGAGGTGCCAGAACTGTTCAGGAGATGGGTGGATGGGTATTTCCATTGTTCAGTATTCATGTTCCCAATAGTGTGGAACACACTTGCATTCATAAGGCATGCTCCAGACGAGCAAAGATCTATTAAAATATTCTCATAGGCACGCAAGAAGTCTTCTCAAAGAAATAGTGATTACAGATAAAATGGTTAATTGCTTATTTACTTGGCTATGCTCAGTAAAGAATTCTGCTCTTGTGCCTTGTAAAGCTTTTTGGAATTGGAAGCAATACATTCTAAATTTGGTATGTAGTGTTCTTTGTTAGGTCATTTATTTCATTTTTTCTGAAGTCATTTTAATGTTTCTCTTACAGGGCGTACATTGCTTGAAAAACTATTCGGGCAGCAAGAGAAAGTACAGCTTTCAGGTGAACATGAAGCAGAGAAGCTGTGCTCCCGTATTCTGGCAATGGGCTTGCTGCTTCCATTTGGGGACTGTTTCAGAGAGCAGTTTTATGGAGAAGCACCACAAACCACCACCAAATTTGATGTGAGTTTATCATGCCATGTTTTTAAAACAAAATCTTTGCTAATGCAGTTTTCTGATCTGAAGTTGTTTGAATGTTTACTTTGCTCTTTCCATTTGTATGCTGATGTATTTTTAAGCAAGAAAGCACCACACTTCTCACTGCTTGCGCAGCGTCTATTTCTGAATGAGCTGACGTTTCATCCAACTGAATGCTGTTTGTTGGCCACTGACTCCACCTTTTTCCCCATGGCAACTCTGAGACTGACTTGTGTTTTGCCTTGTTTGGCTTGTTCACTGAATATCCTCCATATCTTTTAGTACCCCGACCTGATTTGTGCCAACACAGTACTGGCTTCTTAAACTTCTGTCATCTTACCCACTAAACTTGAGGTAATCCAGAGCTTGCACTCCTCTCCCAATTCGTGCTAAGTCCTGTCCACTCATTCCTGTGCCTGTAGGCTTTTGGGTCCTAGTTATTCAGAATGTTGATTTTTTTTTAAAAGAGCTTCTCATTGTTTAAATCATGCCATGACAGTGCACATGTCATTGTACACTCAATTGTTATTAACTCTGCATGCTCTGCCTACCTTCAGCTTTTCACTCCTTACACTTTAATAGATCTTGGTTAGAATTTTGACCACCAAGGCCCTAGGCTATAGAATACTTTCAAAGTGCTCTACCACCTTCATTAGACCTAATATCTGATCAAACTTTCGCCCATCTTGTGAAATGTCTTGTTTGGTTTTTTCTTGCTGATGCCTCATAATTACTTCATTCTATTTCGAAAAACTTGTGTACTGTATTGTGATAGTGGATGGCGAAAAAAGGTGTCAAGTTAAATCGCCCTGTGTGCATTTGTGTACATGTTGTCAACCCTCCAGAGTTTTCCAGCAATAGATTATTCTTGACTTGCATGACAACCTATGAAGTTCGTAGATTTTTCTTTAAAATTTGCTTTGAAAATCCTTTGGAAACATCAGATGGCTGGGGTGTTAGCAAAGAGTTGGTAGGATGAGGGAAGAATAGGCTGTCTGGAATCCAATCCTTAATCCATTCGGGGGGGAGGGAGGAGAGAACAACTTCATTTTTGTTCAATTGTTAAATTGAAAGTTGACTTAGAATGACGGTTGAAAAGATCAGAGCATTGAGATGCAAAAATGAGGAAGAAATGGTTAATGGCAAATCATATTTAAAATATTAAGTGGTTTCTTTGGTGCGATAAATGCCTTGTTTATAAGAGTTCTGCAAATTTGGTTAGGACTTTGGATTGCAATAGTGTATAAGCATCTAATGGGCTTTCGGTTCAATGTCTTATGATCTTTGTGCATGAGGGAAAAGTTGTGGCATTATACCTGGAGGAACATTTTGTCCAAATAGAAGTTTGTGTTCTTCTGTTTCTCCTGTGATTTGCTAAGCACACAGATAATGGTGGATGAATTAGCATTTATCAAGAAGTTTTACCACCAATCTCAGCTCAAAGTATAATCAATCACCAGTTTCTGTAGGACCATGTTGCCCATACGAATAAATTTAAAACATCAGCCACATAAAAATTTCTTTGGCATGAATGTGAGAATTAAAGTTGTTTTGAGGAAAAACTAGGTTTTTACTGTTTAAAAAGATTGAGTTCAGCGGAGAAGAGATGCACTTTGGACATGAAGTAATGGGAATTTATAAATTGAGAGCTTGTGCAATTTCCAGTAAAAGCCAATTCCAGTCATGAATTTTTTTGCATAGTAAAAAGCATTAGAGGGCAGTCTGTTGCCGTGATTTGGACAGCTGTTCTCATTGAGTTCACTCGGTATGTTATCTTGCTGGACAGCTTGTGGCCCGCACTGTACAGCACACTTCAGGATACTTCAATTGTAACTTTCCAGCAGGACAATGGAGCTTAGCAAAGGAGTTTCACAGTTGAGAAAAGTCCTATTGAATATGGAAATAAGGGTAATACATAGAGTTTCAGTAATCCTTTTATCATTATGCATAGGATTGACATTTGTTGCTGGACTTACTTAACTTCACTTTTATTCTTTTTACCTATACTTAAGTCAAACCAGTCATCAAGATGAGATCTAATTTATTTTTTAACATCACTTTATCAGATTGGTAAGTTTTTAGATCTGTAATTTTTCTTTGTCATCTCTTTTTAATGTTGCTTAATTAAGTTTCTGTTGTAATGGAAGACTCATTTGTTGAATGTTATATTAACCTCATTCATTCTGAGGTTCTGAATAGCATTCCTGTATACATTCTTCTCATAGTGGACTGTATGCTGACTTCTCAATGAGCAAACCTGCATAATTTTGCCCTTGCAAGGGTGATTCAGCTGCCTGACCTGACTGTAGGTTGAAAGTTGGTTTGTGGTTCTGTCAAGTCTGTTTTGCATTGGAAATTTGGCAGTATAGGCCTCCAAATAGTAGCCAAGATGTTGGGTTGAGATTGCAAAGGGAGCTGGAAAAAGCATGTAATAAAGGTAATGACACAGCTGTAATGGGGACTTCAATATGCAAGGAAAATTAGATTGGTGTCAGATCGCAGGAGGGAATTTGAATGCTTTTTAAAGCAGCTTGTGCTTGAGCCTACTCGGGGAAAGCGCATCTTAGATTGCGTGTTGTGTAATAACCCAGATCTTATTGGGGAGCTTAATGTAAAAGGCTGGTGGTGCAGTGACATCAGCGGCGGACTCAGGAGCGAAGGTTCCCGAGTTCAAATCCAGTTGGGCCGCTCCCGGACACGCTTTCCATCCGCAACTTGGCCTCGTTTTTTAAAAAAAAAAGGCAAACAAACTGCACTGTGAGGAGGACGTGGGGGACCACTCACAGAATCTTTCCTCCAAGACAGCCACTTAAGAAAGTGGTCGCTGAGGCTCTGGCAGAGAATGGCACACACACAAAAGAGGAAAAGGCAGTGATCACAATATGATGGAATTCGTACTACAAATTAAGATGGAGAAGTACAATTCACATGCATCAGTATCACAGTGGAATAAAAGGAATTACAGAAGCATGAGAAAGGAGCTTGCCCAGATGGACTGGAGGACGATACTGGTGAGGATGACAGAGCTGAGGTGGCTGAAGTTTCTGGGAATAGTTCATAGGCGCAGGATAGATATGTCCCACAGAAGTAGTTCTCAAATGACAGGGCTAGGAAAGGGCATATAAGGTAGCAAAAGTGAGTGGGAAGTTGGATGATTGGGAAGCTTTTAAAATCCAACAAAAGGCAACTTTTTATTTAAAAAAAAAGCTACAAGAAGGGAGAAGATGAAATGAGGGCAAACTAGCCAATAATATAAAGCAGGATACTAAACATTTCAGTTGTATTAAGAGGAAAAAGGAGGTAAGAGTTGATCTTGGACCACTGGAAAATGATGCTGGTGAGGTAGTAATGGGGGGACAAAGAAATGGCAGATGAACTTAATTGTTACATTGCTTCAGTCTTCACTGTGGAAGACACTCGCAGTGTGCCAGAGGTCTGAATATCAGGGAGCAGGAGTGAGTGCCATTGCTAGGCAGACTGAATGGTATAAGGTGGATAAGTCACCTGGACCAGATGACTACATCCCAGAGTCCTGAGAGGGGTGGTTGAAGAGATAACGGATGCATTGGTCATAATAGTTCAAGAATCACTTGATTTTGGCATGGTCCCGGAGAACTGGAAGATTGCAAATGTCACTCCACTCTTTAAGAAGGGAGGAAGACAAAAGAAAGGAAAATTATAGGGAAGTTACCCTAACCTCTGGGGAACTTGTAATCTATTATTAAGGGTGAGGCTTCAGGGTACTTGGAGACTAATGATAAAATAAATTGGTCAGCATCGTTTCTGTAAAGGGAAATCTTGCCTGACAAATCTGTTAGCATTCTTTGAGGAAGTAACAAACAGGGTGGACAAAGGAGAGAACGGATGTCATTTACTTGGATTTCCAGAAGGCATTTAGTAAGGTGCCACACATGAGGCTTCTTAACAAGAAACAAATCCTGTGGCATTACAGACAAGATACTGGAATGGATAGAGGAGTGGCTGATATCCAGGTGGTGGAGAGTGGGAATAAAGGGTTTCTTTGCTGCTTGTGAGTAGTGGTGTTCCTCAGGGGTCAGTATCGTGATCGCTACTTTTCACATTGTTTATGATTTGGATAATAAAATTGGCTTTGTGAAAAAATTTTGCAGATTGTACAAAGATAGGTGGAATGTTGAGGAAACAATACAATTGTGAAAGGACTTGGACAAATTGGAAGAATGGCCAATAAAGTGGCAGGTGGAATATAATGCTGTGAAATATACAATAGTGCATTTTGGTAAAAAGAACAATAGTGCAGACTATTATCTAAATGGGGAGAAGGTTCAAACATCAGAGGTGCAGAGGGACTTGGGAGTCCCTGTGCAAGATTCCCAGAAGGTTAATTTACAGGTTGAGTCTGTGGTAAAGGAGGCAAATGCAATGTTAGCATTTATTTCATTGGGAAATAGAATATAAAAGCAAGGCGATAATGCTGAGCCTTTAAAAGACACTGGTCAGGCTGCACTGGAGTATTGTTAAGTTTTGGGCCCTGTATCTCAAAGGATATGTCATTGGAAAGTCCAGAGGAGGTTCACAAGGATGATTCTGGGAATAAAGGGGTTAACATGAGTATTTGGCAGCTTTGGACCTGTACTCACTGGAATTTAGAAGAATACGAGTGAACTCATTGAAATCTACTGAATGTTGAAAGGATTAGATGGGTTGATGTGAAGAGGATGTTTTCTATAGAAACCTACTGCACAATACAGGCGGTTTGGCCCATAAAGTTATGCCGAACGTGTCCCTACCTTAGAAATTACTAGACTTGCCTATAGCCCTCTATTTTTCTAAGCTCCGTGTACCTATCCAAAAGTCTCTTAAAAGACCCTGTCGTATCTGTCTCTACCACCGTTGCCGGCAGCCCATTCCACACACTCACCACTCTGAGTATATATACAAAAAAAACTTACCCATGACATCTCCTCTGTACCTACTTCCCAGCACCTTAAACCTGTGTCCTCTTGTGGCAACCATTTCAGCCCTGGGAGAAAGCCTCTGACTATCCACACAATCAATGCCTGTCATCTTATACACCTCTATCAGGTCACCTCTCATCCTCCGTCGCTCCAAGAAGAGAAGGCCAAGTTCTCTCAACCTATTCTCACAAGGCATGCTCCCCAATCCAGGCAACATCCTTGTAATTCTTCTCTGCACCCTTTCTATGGTTTCCACATCCTTCCTGTAGTGAGGTGACCAGAACTGAGCACAGTACTCCAAGTGGGGTCTGACCAGGATCCCAGATAGCTGCAACATTACCTTTCGGCTCCTAAATTCAATTCCACGATTGATGAAGGCCAACACACCGTATGCCACCTTAACCACAGTCAACCTGCGCAGCTGCTTTGAGCATCCTATGGACTCAGACCCCAAGATCCCTCTGATCCTCCACACTGCCAAGAGTCTTACCACTAATACTATATTCTGCCCTCATATTTGACCTACCAGAATGAACCACTTCACACTTATCTGGCTTGAAGTCCATCTGCCACTTCTCAGCCCAGTTTTGCATCCTATCAATGTCCTGCTGTAACCTGACAGCCCTCCACACTATCCACAACACCTCCAACCTTTGTCATCAGCAAACTTACTAACCCATCCCCCCCACTTCCTCATCCAGGTCATTTATAAAAATCACAAAGAGTAAGGGTGCCAGAACAGATCCCTGAGGCACTCCACTGGTGACCAACCTCCATGCAGAATATGACCCATCTGCAACCACTCTCTGCCTTCTGTGGGCAAGCCAGTTCTGGATCACAAAGCAATGTCCCCTTGGATCCCATGCCGCCTCACTTTCTCAATAAGCCTTGTATGGGGTATCTTATCAAATGCCTTGCTGAAATCCATTTACACTACATCTACTGCTCTTCCTTCATCAATGTGTTTAGTCACATCCTCAAAAAATTCAATCAGGCTCGTAAGGCACGACCTGCCCTAGACAAAACTATGCTGACTATTCCTAATCATATTATACCTCTCCAAATGTTCATAAATCCTGCCTCTCAGGGTCTTCTCCATCAACTTACCGAGGTAAGACTCACAGGTACGACTCACTGGTCTATAATTTCCTAGGCTATCTCTACTCCCTTTCTTGAATAAAGGAACAACATCTGCAATCCTCCAATCCTCTGGAACCTCTCCCATCCCCATTGATGATGCAAAGATCATCGCCAGAGGCTCAGCAATCTCCTCCCTCGCCTCCCACAGTAGCCTGGGGTACATCCCATCCGGTCCTGGGGACTTATCCAACTTGATGCTTTCCTGAAGCTCCAGCACATCCTCTTTCTTAATATCTATATGCTCAAGCTTTTCAGTCTGCTGCAAGGTATCACTACAATCACCAAGATCCTTTTCCACAGTGAATACTGAAGTATTCATTAAGTACGTCTGCTATTTCCTCCAGTTCCATACACTTTCCCATTGTCACACTTGATAGGTCCTATTCTTTCACATCTCATCCTCTTGCTCTTCACATACTTGTAGAATGCCTTGGAGTTTTCTTTAATCCTGCCCACCAAAGCCTTCTCGTGGCCCATTCTGGCTCTCCTACTTTCTTTCTTAAGCTGCTTCCTGTTAGCCTTATAATTTTCCAGATCTCTAACAGTACCAAGCTCTTGGAACCTTTTGTAAGCTTTTCTTCTTGACTAGATTTATTACAGCCTTTGTACACCACAGTTCCTGTACCCTACTATAACATCCCTGTCTCATTGGAACGTACCTATACAGAACTCCACAAAAATATCCCCTGAAGATTTGCCACATTTCTTCTGTACTTTTCCCTGACAACATCTGTTTCCAATTTATGCTTCCAATTTCCTGCCTGATAGCCTCATAATTCCCTTTACTCCAATTAAACACTTTTCTAACCTGTCTGTTCCTATCTCTCTCCAATGCTATTGTAAAGGAGATGGAATTATGATCACTATCTCCAAAGTGCTCTCCCATTGAGAGATCTGACACTTGACCATGACTGACTATGGTGGGGTTACTCAGAACTAGAAGGCGCAGCCTCAAAATTGAGGGGCGACAGATGAGGAGGAATTTTTTTAGCCAGAGAGTAGTGAATCTATGGAATGTTCTGCTGTGGACTTTAGTGGAGGCAACGTATGTGGGTATATTTGAGGTGAAAGTGGATTATTTCTTGATTGGTCAGGGCATCAAAGGATACGGTGAGAAGGCAGATGTATGGGATTGAGTGGGTTCTGGAATCATCCATGATGGAATGGCAGAGCAGACATAATGGGCTGAATAGCCTCATTCTGCTTCTATGTCTTGTGGTTTTAATACTGTGACTAAAAACATTTAACCAGTGGCCTGCTTTATATAGATGATGCTTAATGAGGTTTTGATGCTACTGTTAAATATTATGAAGGTTTTTAAATTTTATCCATCGTGATCTGGATACAGTGTTAACCAGTATATCATTGATACTGATTTACTAGTCAGCTTGTAAATAGTTTTACTACTTTTTGAAGGTCTGCAGTGCTGAAACAAGCATAATGTGAAAATAAACAGAACTGTCTCTGAACATGAATCAAAATGAAAATATACTGGAAGCACTCAACTGGTCAGGTGGCATCTGTGGAAAAGAATGGTGCTAATGTTTCAGGTTAAGGATCATTTCTCAGAACTGGTGACTGCTTTCTCTTGGCACATGAAGCAGATCTCTGAATCACAATTTTATTCTGTTGCTTTTGAAGCATCTAGGGGACAATTTGCATTACGCAAGTAGTATTAGTATAT
This sequence comes from Mobula hypostoma, assembly GCF_963921235.1. Classification (NCBI taxonomy): domain Eukaryota; kingdom Metazoa; phylum Chordata; class Chondrichthyes; order Myliobatiformes; family Myliobatidae; genus Mobula; species Mobula hypostoma. The sequence goes on from NC_086104.1 coordinate 25,674,664, forward strand.
TCCTCGAGGGGATCTTGCTGTTTTCTTGTGGAGTTGAGCAATCTATCAATGTACGTTAATTTTAGACATCCGTGTGGCTGGAAGAGGGCAGAAAATGTTAGCTGATAAATTCAATTAAGCCATTTAATAACCTAACTTCAAATCCTGGTTAGCTATTTTTTGGTTGTCAGTGATGAAAGATGAGTTTTTTCATATGGATCTAAATTTGAAATTATTGCCACTATTGAAACAAGCTTGTACTGGGTGGGTGTGGGGGAATATCCCTGTTTGAGTAGAGAACTGCAAATAAGATGAGGGTTGTCACTGGTTTCTGGCAAACCCAGGTAGGTCCAGTTGACCTTAATGGTTTTGACATCACAAATGTTTGTGATAGTTTATCAAGCTTTTGCTATACATGTGCAAATGTGCATTAGGAATCAAAATGAAGACCGAAATAAAGCTGCAAATCTCATGGGGGGGCAGGGGAGTATTTTGCATTTCACATGCTTGTGGGCATGATTTAATAATGTGCCATCTGCCAAGCTGGGAACATGTAATTTATACTACATGAGGTGTTTAGTTGAACTGGGATTTGTTATCTTGCAGAAAGATGAATATATTGACATGTGTATTTGCATGAGAAAATGCATGCATGGTAAATAAGGTCGCATTAGGCCGTTCCCATTACTAACTGGGATTCAAAATCGACATGTTGGGCTGGTCTGGTAGTGTAGTGGTTAGCACAATATTATTACAGCACCTTGGGTTACTTTCTATCAATGTCAGTAAGCAGTTTGTGCATTCTCTTAGTGACTACAGTATGGGTTAGCGGATTAATGGTCAGTTTGGTGTAATCGAGTAGCCCAGGCCTGTTGGTCTGGAAGGACCTGTTACCTTACTGCATCTGATAAAATTTAAAAAAAACAAAAAAAACCTAACTACAGCATTTGGTACAATATAAAATGAGAGCACTGGATATTGGCAGACAGTCTTCTGTTCCACCTATTTATAACTAGATGTCAGTGTTTAGAAGTAAATGTTGCTGGAAAGGCCAGCACTTCTATTTCACACCTCTGGTTGCTCCTGAACAATATATATTAATGATTTAGATGAGGGAATTAAAAGTAACATTAGCAAATTTGCCGATGACACAAAGCTGGGTGGCAGTGTGAAATGTGAGGAGGATGTTATGAGAATGCAGGGTGACTTGGACAGGCTGGGTGAGTGGGCAGAAGCGTGGCAGATGCAGTTTAATGTGGATAAATGTGAGGTTATCCACTTTGGTGGTAAGAACCGGAAGGCAGGTTATTATCTAAATGGAGTCAAGTTAGGAAAAGGGGAAGTACAACGAGATCTAGGTGTTCTTGTATATCAGTCACTGAAAGCAAGCATGCAAGTACAGAAGGCAGTGAAGAAAGCTAATGGCATGCTGGCCTTCATAACAAGGGGAATTGAGTATAAGAGCAAAGAGGTCCTTCTGCAGCTGTACAGGGCCCTGGTGAGACTACACCTGGAGTACTGTGTACAGTTTTGGTCTCCAAATTTGAGGAAGGTCATTCTTGCTATTGAGGAAGTGCAGCGTAGGTTCACGAGGTTAATTCCCGGGATGGCAGGACTGTCATATGTTGAAAGATTAAAACGACTGGGCTTGTATACTCTGGAATTTAGAAGGCTGAGAGGGGATCTTATTGAAACATATAAGGTTATTAAGGGATTGGACATGCTGGAGGCAGGAAGCATGTTCCCGCTGATAGGCGAGTCCAGAACCAGAGGCCACAGTTTAAGAATAAGGGGTAGGCCATTTAGAACGGAGTTGAGTAAAAACTTTTTCACCCAGAGAGTGGTGGATATATGGAATGCTCTGCCCCAGAAGGCTGTGGAGGCCAAATCTCTGGATGCTTTCAAAAAAGAAATGGATAGAGATCTTAAAGATAGCGGAATCAAAGGTTATGAGGATAAGGCAGGAACTGGATACTGATAGTGGATGATCAGCCATGATCACAGTGAGTGGTGGCGCTGCCTTGAAGGGCCGTATGGCCTACTCCTGCACCTATTGTCTATTGAAGGTGAGGGGGAGCTGCCACCGTGTCTTTCTGCAGTTTGGTGGAAAAAGCTTGGAAGCAGCTATCAATAGGAAGTTCTGAACAGTGATGAAAGTAATCCTGAGGGTTTGAGAAATAGAATGGTACTTAATCTAGATTATGCCCATAATCACTTTTATTATCTTGTGCCAAGGTTACTTTGAAGAGTAAAGTAACTTGATAATTTCAGAAATATTTCTGGGAAAAGTAATCAAGGAAAAAAAAGCTAGTGATTTTGAAGCTTAATCTAATCAAACCAAGTCAACAAGGTTTCATGGAAAGTAAATTCTGTTTGTTTTTTTTTTGCAGGGGGCTAACATTGTTTAATGTTATTTCCAGTCCAGAATCAAATGTAGAGCAGAATGAAAGAATTGTTGCTCTGGATCCCACGTGGCATAAAATAAGCACAAGATAAAAATATGAATTAATAAAAGACACTAAATAGGTTATAAACATTGATTGCATGTCCAGAAAGTGACGCCAGTCACAGGAGCGTCTGTACATGAGTTGACTCTGACAGGATACACAGTAGTGGTGCGGGGTGTGAAGGAGTGGGTTACTAGGTGGGGGTGTTGCTCAGCCTTGCTGCTTGAGAAAAGTAGATGAGTTTTGAGTCTGGTGGTCCTGGCGTGAATGCTATGTAGCCACATGATGGGAGTGGGACAAAATTCTATGAGCAGAGTGGGTGGGATCCTTCACGATACTGGCCATTTTCCAACATCTTTCTGTATTACCTGTGATGGGGTGGGTAGGCTAATGCCAGTGATGTGTTGGACAGTTTAGACTACCTGTTGTAGGGCCACCTTGTCCACCGCAGTGCAATTTCTGTCCCATGTAGTATGTTGAGATGCTCTCCACTGCGCATCTGTAGAAGGACATCTGTAGTCTAGATTTGCATAGTTCAGATCTCTATAGCCTCGTCAGAAATGAGAGGAGTTGGTGGTCCTTGCGGATTGGGTAGGATGTGCTCTGGAACCATTGGAGGTTGTACAAGATGTGAAATCCCAGGAGTTTGATATGGCTGGCAGTTTCCACTGCTGTGCCACCGTTGCAAAGAGGGGTGTGAGTGGTGAGAGTTCTCCTGAGGAGAATAAACCATCTCCTTTGCCTTGTTGGCACTGAACAGGTTATTTGCTTCATAACCAGCCTCAGGCTCTTCCATTTCCTCTGTAGGCTTGTCTCATTGTGGTTAGTGATGAATCCTGCCACTATCGTGTTATCAGTAAACTTACCAATGTGATCCCTCAGATTTTCCAGAGTTTGAAGATGCAAGGAGCAGGGTTCATTGAAAGAACCTGTATGAGTGTTTTTCAAAAGGCATTGACAAGCTGCTACATTAAAGTAGAGCTAGTGTACAAAAGGTTATAGTAATAGATGTGTTCAATCATAATTTTTGTGCAAAGAAGTTTTTACTGGTTAAAATGGGTAATACAAACATCTTTTGTAATTTGGTTTTCAATTTTATTCTTCAAAAGATTAGTTTAAGATTTTGTTTAGACATTGTACCATTACTTTCAAGCTCCCGTCCAGATTACAGCTCGTCTGGACCTGAAACAGTAGCTGTTACTTCATCGCCTACTACCCCAGCAGCCTCCATGTCCAGCATGTAATTCTCCATAGGCTCCGCCATCCCCAATGGGATACCACCACCAAACACCTTCCCCTCACCCCCCGCCCCCGTTTTCTGCAGGGATCACTTCCTATGTGACTCCCTTGTCCGTTTGTCCCTCCCCACTGATCTCTCTCCTGGCACTTGCCTGCAAGTGGAGCAAAGTTACACCTGCCCCTATACCACCTCCCTCACTACCGTTCAGGGCCCCAAGCAGTCCTTCCAAGTGAGGCCACATTTCACCTGTGAGTCTGGGGTCATCTACTGTATCTGGTGCTGCGGGTGTGGCCGCCTCTATATCAGTGATGTCTGATGTAGATTGCGAGACCGCTTTGCCAAGCACCTAGCTCTGTCTTCCAGAAAAGGTGGGGTCTCCCAGTGGCCACCCATTTTAATTCTACTTCCTATTCCTATTCCCATTCCAACATGTCAGTCCATGGCCACCTCTGCTGCTGTGATGAGGCCACACTCGGGCTGGAGGAACAACACCTTGTATTCTGTCTGGGTAACTTCCAACCCGATGGCATGAGCATCAATTTCTCGAACTTCCAGTAATGAGTGGCCGCCCCCCCCCCCCAAAACACCTTTACCATTCCCCATTACCAATTCCCTCTCATCTTATCTCCCTTCCCCTTTTCATTCATTCCTGGCCTTCTGTTCTGTCCTATCAGATTCCCTTTCTCTAGCCGTTTATTTTTCACCAATCGACTTCCCAGCTCTTTACTTCACCCCTCCTCCTCTCCTGGTTTCTCCTATCACCTTGTATTTCTCCCTCCCCTCCCCCTACCTTCTTACTCAGACTTCTCACCTTGTTTTTCTTCAGCCCTGATAAAGGGATTCAGCCCCAAACATTGACTGTACTCTTTTCCATAGGTGCTCCCTGGCCTGCATTTTTTTTTGGGTGAGGCTCTGCTTCTTTACTAGTGGCTTGGATAAAGTCTTAAAAGGAAGAGACCTTGCAGGGCTCTGGGGAGAGAGCAGGGGACTGAAACTAATTGGATGGCTCTTTTCAAAGAACCAGCATGGGCACAATGAGCCAAATACCCTCTGCCTTAATATTTGATGAGACAATTCAGCAATGGGAGGAAGCTGAACTGCACACGAAGAAATACACTGGTGTGTTGAAATGTGAAATTCTAAATGCTGGAAGTCTGAAATACAAACTGTATCCTGGCAACAATCAGCAGGGCTATCCAGGTCTGAACTTGTTACATTTAGATTTCTGAATGGTCTTCTGTTTGTTTCTGGTTTTAACTGAGTTTTATTGGAAATAGCAGTGATGGCTCTCTCGTCAGAAATGTGTTTATAAGCTTGGGTGCACATAATAATTGTGACATTTGGTACTAATGCACTGTATAGCCAGTAGGAAATTAGTGAAGCATGGAAATATTCTTGAACTGATGCCAAATAAAGTCAAGTCCTGTGGTCAGGTTAAAGTGAGTTCTTGCTAATCATTGAACAGACTTCATTCTGGGTTTAGCTGCTTGCCAGTGCCTCAGAAAGAAAGGGAAAATTGAATTAGTTTTTGGTTATGGGATGCTTTCTTGTGCTAAGTTATAGTGTCATAGAAAATTACAGCATAGAAACATGCCTTTGGCCCATCTGGTCCATGCTGAACCATTCAGACTGCCGACTTGCATCAGGAACAAAACCCTCCATACCTCTCCATCCACGTACCTATCCAAACTTCTCTTAAACATTGAAATTGAGCTTTCGTGCATTGCTTGTGCTGGCAGCTCATTCTATGCTCTCAACCTTCTGAGTGAAGAAGTTTGTCTCGTGTTCCTTTTAAACTTTTCGCCTTCCACCCTTAACCCATGACTTCTGGTTGTAGTCGCACCCAACCTCCGGAAAGTTTTGGTGTTGATGCTTGTTAGTGGTTAGTTTTAATTGTTAAAATAAGATGTATTTATACCTCACACATCAGTTTCAACATGTTGCATCTTGTTCTCATAAGTTAATTCAAATTCCATCGATTTCTAATACACTTGCTTTCAGTGACTTGTTCAATCCTGATCCAAGCTATAGAATATCGCAATGACTCCTGGGAGTCCTGCTTTCTTTCTGTTTTCCCTTCTGCTGTATTATGTGCATGATTTGCTTTTTCCTTTCTCTTGTGCATCAGGTGTTGGACTTTTATTTTTAATTTATTTTAAAATGTGTTCTTTTGGGGTTTCTTGCTTTGTGGCAACCTGTAAGCAAATAAATCAAGGTCATATAATTTATACATTATTTGGTAATCTACTCCCAAGATGTACTATTTGGTTATGACTACCAGTGTAGTTGATGGGAAGAATTAGTCATTGAGTAATGCAGCATGGAAACTGGCCCTTCAGCCCATCTCACCCATGCTGACTGATGTCTTCTCAAGCTAGTCCCTTTTGCCAGTGTATGACTCGTATTCTTCTGAACCTTTGCTCATCATGCATCTGGCTGAATGTTTTTAAAACATCTACAACATTTATTCACTTCTACAACATTGTCTGACAACTTGTTTCATATATGCACCACCCTCTGTGTTGAGAGGGACGGGGGAGAATAATTCATTGGATTGCCTTTAAATCTTTCACCTGAATTTAAACCTATGCCTTGAGTCTTAATGCTGCCCTAGCCTTGAGAAAAGGGTAACCATTCATTTCATCATGCCTCTGCTTTTATGAACCTCTATAAGGTACCCCTCAGCCTCCTTTGCTCCAGAGAAAATAACCCCAGCCGAACTAGTCTCTCCATGGAATTCAAGCCCTTCAAACCTGGCAACATGCTTGTAAACCTTCTCTGCACCACCTTCAGCCTAATCACAGTTGGGCATCTATGAAAGAACTGATGAAATGGGCTTCTTGGACTTTGAGTAGCATTGACTTGATGAGCCAATTGCCCTTGTTTTTTTTAAAAAGGAAATTAAACAAAATGAAAATGTTTATTACATAATCATGGTCAAGATGATCCAGGCCATGCTCTTGCTGCTGCTCTCAGGAAGAAGGTACAGGAGTCTCAAGACTCTCACCACCAGGTTCAAGAACAGTTATTACTCCTCAGCCATCAAGCTGTTGAGGATAAACTTCAACTTCACTTGCCCCATAATTTAAATGTTCCCATAAACTATACACTCACTTTCAAGGATGCTTCATCATATTCTCAATATTTATTGCTCACTTATTCTTTTTCCTTTTGTAGTTGTACAGTTTACTTTTGCATATTGGTACGTTTGTCCTGTCAGTGACAGTCATTCATTGATTCTATTGTTTCTTGTATTTCCTGTGAATGCCTGCAAGAAAAGGAATCGTGTTGTATGTGGTGACATGTACTTTGAAAATTTGCTTTGAACTTTGGTCTTGTGCTTTTAAGAAAGAGATTGTAAGATTCACTTTTAGAATGAAGTATAGACTTTTTTTTGCTGAAACAGATTAAAGACCAAACCCTCTAACAATTTAACCTTGTTCTTGCACTTTTTAATTCTTTGGAAATATAGCAGTAAATTATTTTAATTCCATGCCAATCAGTTGAACATTAGCAAGAAGCTTCTAACACTATGTTAAGGAGATGGAGCTGGAACTGGATGAACTCGGGATCATTCAGGAAGCTGGAAGGGTGACAGGATATTTAGAGGTAGTTACACCTAACATGCAGGGCAGAAGAAACTGGTAGTAAGGAAGGGGAAAGGAGTTAAGGAGCCAATACCAAGTATCTCAGTGGTCATTCCCCTCAGCAACAGGTATCACTTTGGACACTATTGGAGGGGTTGACCTAGCATAGGAATTCAGTGGTCTGGTCTCTGGCACGGAGTCTGCTTCTGACTCGAGGGAAGGGGTGGGGTGCTGGAGAAGAGGCACACTGTCATGATAGATGATACATTAGAATAATGGACAGGAGGTTCGGTGAGCAAGAGGGGGATTCCCAATTGGTATGTTGCTCCAGTACTGAGACCTCAGCATTTTGAAGTTGGAGGGTGAACAGCCAGAAGTCGTGGTCCGTGTAGCCATGGTATGGGTATGTGTAGCCAATGCCATGGGTAGGATGAAGAATGTTCAGGAAGTGCATAGCGAGTTCGGGAAGTTTGGTGCTAAGTTAAAGGGCAGGACCTCCAGAGTTATGATCTCAAAGTTGCTACCCATGCCACATGCTTGTGAGACCAGAACTAGGAAGATTATACAATTACAAACGTAGCCAAGGAGTTGGTGTAGGAATGAGGGCATAAGATCTTTGGATCAGCGTTCTCTTCCAGATAGGATGGTCCTGTACAGATGGGATAGGATTGAACCACAGGTGGACTAATAATCCTAGTGTGAAGATTTGTTAATCCTGCCCAGTGGGGTTTAAATTAGTTGCAAGGGGATGGGAACCAGAGTGCCAGAAAAGTTGGTGGAGAGGTTGTGGAGGCAGATGTCAGTTAGATCTCACAGTTGGGAATCAAAAGGTTGAGCATGGAGCAGCTAATGTCCTGAGTTGCCTGTATTTTAATGCAAGAAGTATTGTAGGAAAGGTGGATAATAGTGCTGAAGGTGAGGTAGCTGGTTTACAATCAGAGGCAATGTGTAGTGAGAGGCTGCTCATAGAGCAAAATCGCGGTCACAGGATGAGCTGCAACGTAAAAATCAGACAAAATCAGAGTGAATACAGGACTAAAGTTGCTGTATCTGCGAGCAGTATGCAAACTAAGGCAGATGAACAGTTGCAGATTGGCAGGTGTAATGTAGGCATCACTGAATCTTGGCTGAAAGATTATATGTCCGAGGAAATACATTGTATCAAAAAGATAGGCGGGGGGGGGCATAGCTGTGATTTTAAAAAATGAAATCAAATCATCAGATGTGACAGTGTTGGAAAGTGTTGAATCATTGTAGACAGAGCTAAGGAACTGTAAGGGTAAAAAGACCCTGATGGACCACTAAACAGTAAGGATGTGGTGTGTAAAGTAAATTGGGAGATAGAAAATGCATGCCAAAAGTGCAATGTTGCGATCATAGGGGATTTCAATATGCAGATAAGGGAAAATCAGGTTGGTGCTAGATTGCAGGAGGGGGAATTTATAGAGTTCCTATGAGATGGGCATTTTAGAGCAGCTTGTAGATGGGCCCACTGGAGGATCGTTATTCTGTATTGGGTGCTGTGCAATGAATCAGAATTGAAACATGGAAAACCTACAGCACAATGCAAGCCCTTCGTCCTACAAAGCTGTGCTGAGCATGTCCCTACCTTAGAACTACCTAGGCTTTACCCATAGCCCTTTATTTTTCTAAGATCATAATGTCGAATTCTCCCTAAAATTTGATTTGTATCAATATTACAGTGGACTAAAGTGAATTGCAGAGGTATAAGGAGTTGGCCAGAATTGATTGGAAAAGAACACTGGCAGGGATGACTGCAGAACAGCAATTGTTGGAATTTCTGGAAGCAATTTGGAAGGTACAGGATGTATACATCTCAAAGGAAGTATTCTAAAGGAAAAATAACACAACTGTGGCTAACAAGAGCAGTCAAAGCCAATATAAAAGCCGAAGAGGACATGTAATAGAGTAAAAATTAGTGGGAAGTTAGAGGATTGGGAAGCTTTTTTTAAAAAAAAAGAAGGCAATTAAAATCTTTAAAAAGGTAAAGATAGAATATGAAGCTAAGCTAGCTGCTAATAAAGAGAATACCAAAAGTTTCTTCAGATACAAATATAAGAGGGCAGGGTAAACTAAGTATTTTGCACTAGTCTTCACTGTGGAAGACAATATTGAATTGACTTTATTTCTTGCATCCTTCGCATACATGAGTAAAAAGATCTTTACATTACATCTCAGTCTAAATGTGCACTCATAGCAATTTATAATAAATAAACAGTCAATATAACATGGAAATGCACTCAAATCAGCATGAGTTAATCAGTCTGATGGCCTGGTGGATGGTGGTAGCTGGAATAGATTGTGGTTGGGTGACTCGGATCCCCAATGATCCTTCAGGCCCTTTTCTCACATACTTACAAAATGCCCTGAATCATGGGAAGTTCACAACTACAGATGCGCTGGGCTGTCCGCACCACTCTCTGCAGAGACCTGCGATTAAGGGAGGTACAGTTCCCATACCAGGCAGTGATGCAGCCAGTCAGGATACTCTCGATTGTGCCCCTGTAGAAAGTCCTTAAGATTTGGGGGCCCATACCAAACTTCCTCAACCAACTGAGGTAAAAGAGGCAGTGGGGTGCCTCTTTACCACACAGCTGGTATGTACAGATCGTGTGAGGTCCTTGGTGATGTGGATCCCGAGGAGCTTAAAGCTGTTTACTCTCTCAACCCCCAGATCCATTGATGTCAATAGGGGTGGAATACGGCATTATGGTGGAAGTTCCATGTGTCGGAGGAATGAAGTGTTTAAAGTTACCATAACTAGAGGAGTTTCTTGGGAAACTAAAAGGTCTGATGTAGATAGGTCACTTGGACCAGATGGTTTACACCAGAGTTCTGAAAGAGGCGGCTAATGAGATTAGTTTGAATTCAACTTTATTGTCATTGTGCCAAGTACAGATACAAAGCCAATGAAATGCAGTTAGCATCTGACCAGAAATGCAAAGAATGTTATTTACAAAATAACTGCAAATAAAAAGTGCTACAGCACACAAATCTAAAAGTACTGAGACAGTACTGTGACAAGAATACACATAGATTATGATGTAGCTGTCCTGTGCTGGCACCAGTGGAATCAGCAGTTAGTCTGCCACCTGTCTTCAGGAGAGAGAGAGAAGGAAAACAATGGAGCAGCATTTGGAGATGTTAATGAAGGAAGGAGAGCTGTCAAGATCAGCTACCCCTTTGAACCCTGAACTGTTTGAAGTGATGGACAGGCGATACCCCAGCAGGGGGATAAAAAGGGACAGGTTCGCTAAGGCAAGACACACACGACACCCAAGGTAACAAGACCCTGGAAGCGGTGCGTCTCTCACAAGTCGGTGGGAAGTACCGGGCCATAGACGCTCAGGGTGGAAAGGCATGATCGGCGGGAACCTGGTGTGTGTCCACCCTTGCCTGGGTGCCAGGTTCACCACAGGGAAACAATCGTATCTGGAAACGGAGGGGTCACGGTCAGTGACCTCAGATGACATCACAAAGGACTCGCCTGAAAGCTGACTGCGAAGGTCTGAGTGGAAGCCTTGAATATTCATTCGTTTTGCTCTCTCTCTCCTTCCCCCCACTGTCCATCTCCCATGGCAGCGATTACTGCGAACTGAACTAAATTGAACTGAACTTTGCGTCACTTTGAAACTGGTCATTTACCCCTAGACAACGATAGAGCTTGATTGATCCTGTTATCTTAATTCTGTGTACATGTGTGTTTATCATTGCTGAACTGTTGCATTTATTATCCTTTTGATTAGAGTACTGTGTTGCTTGTTTCTTTAATAAAGCTTTTTTAGTTCTAGTAATCCAGACTCCAACTGAGTGATCCATTTCTGCTGGTTTAGCAACCCAGTTACGGGGTACGTAACAGTACAAAATGGGTGCGATACTGCTAAGCGCTGTGATGTGAGGTTCAGCAGGGTCACAGCCTCAGGGAAGAAGCTCTTCCTGTGCCTGCTGGTGTGAGAGCGGAGGCTCCTGTAGCGCCTACCGGATGGGAGGAGATTGAAAAGTCCATGGTTAGGGTGAGATGCATCCTTGATGACGCTTTTCGCCCTGCCCAGGCAGCGGTTATGGTAGACATTCTCAATGGTGGGCAATTGGGTGCCAATAATCCCCTGGGCAGTTTTCACCACATGCTGGAGTGCTTTGCAGTCCGATATGGGACAATTGCCATACCACACTGAGATGCAGTTGGTGAGTATGCTCTCAATGGTACAGCGGTAAAAGTCCATCAGTATCCTGGGACAGAGGTGAGCTTTTTTGATGCTTTGTAGGAAATAAAGGCGGTGTTGTGCCTTTTTGATCAGGATGGAGGAGTTCAGGGACCAGGTGAGATCCTCGGAAATATGGACACCAAGGAATTTCAAGCTCATGGATTTGAAGATCATGGCATTGGTAATGATCTTTCAGGAATCACTGGATTCTGAATGGTTCTTAAAGACTGGAAAATTGCAAATGTCGCCCCACTCTTCCAGAAGGGAGCAAGGAAGAAGAAAGGGAAGTATAGTCCAGTTAGTCTGACCTCAGTAGTTGGAAGATGTGAGGAGGCAGAGTGGGAATAAAGGGAGACTTTTCTGACTGGCTACCAGTGACTAGTGGTATTCCATTGGGGTCTGTGTTGGGACTGATTTTTTAATATGTCAATGATTTGGATGATAGAATAGTTGGCTTTGTTGCAAAATTTGCAGATCATATGAAAATGGGTGGAGCAGCAGGTAGTTTTGAGGAAGTAGAGAAACTACAGAAGGATTTGGACATAAAGAGAAAATGCAAAGAAATGGCAGACAGAATATTGTTGTAAAGTGATGGTCATGCTCTTTGGTAGAAGAAATGAAAGGGCTGCCTGTTTTCTAAATGGAGAGAAATTGCATGTAATTGAGGTGCAAAGGGACTTGGGAGTCCTTGTTCAGGATTCCCTGAAGGTGAATTTGCAGCTTGCGTCTGTGATGAAGGCAGATGCAATGCTAGCATTCATTTCAAGAAGACTGGAATATACAAGCAAGGATGTAATGTTGAAACTTTATGAAGGGCTGGTGAGGCCTCACTTGGACTATTGTGTGCAGGTTTGGGCCCCTTAGAAAGGATGTGCTGAAACTGGAGAGGGTTCAAAGGAGGTTCATAAAATAATTCCAGGATTAAATGGTTTTTCATTTGAAGAGTGTTTGTTGGATCTGGGTCTATATTCACTAGAATTCAGAAGTAAGAGGGTTGACCTCATTGAATTCTTTTGAATGGTGGAAGGCCTTGATAGAATGGATGAGGTGAGGATGTTTCCTATGGTGGTGGAGTCCAGGACCAGAGGATACAGGCTCAGAATAGAGAGGCATCCTTTTAGAATGGAGATGAGGAATTTATTTCACCAGAGTGGTGAATCTCGAATTCTTTGCCACAGGCAGCTGTGGGTGTAAGGACTTTATGTATATTTAAGGCAGCTTATGATGGATACCTGATTGGTCAGAGATTGAAGGGATATGGGGAGAAGGCAGGAGATTGGGGCTGAGAGGAAAATTGGATCAGACATGAAATGGTGGAGCAGACTGGATGGGCCAAGTGGCCTAATTCTGATATTATATCTTGTGGTCTAAGTATTGCAAATGACGGTAGCCTAACTATAGCATGTTGGGTATGCAAACCAGTGCAAATCACTACTACATTGTCAACCTTTTAGACATGAGTTGTCTATTGAAGCAGATTGAAAAGCTTGAGCATATAGACATTAAGAAAGTGGATGTGCTGGAGCTTTTGGAAAGCATCGAGTTGGATAAGTCACCGTGACGGGATGAGATATACCCCAGGCTACTATGGGAAGTGAGGGAGGAGAATACTGAGTCTCTGGCAATGATCTTTGCATCATCAATGGGGACGGGAGAGGTTTTGGGGGTTGCAGATGTTCCCTTATTCAAGAAAGGTAGTAGAGATAGTCCAGGAAATTATAGGCAAAGCGACTCTTACTTCAATGGTTTGTCAGTTGATGGAGAAGATCCTGAGGCAGGATTTATGAACACTTGGAGAAGCATAATATGATTAGGAATAGTCAACATGGCTTTGTGCCTTACAAGCCTGATTGAATTTTTTGAGGATGTGATTAAACACATTGAGGGTAGAGTATATGGATTTCAGCAAGGCATTTGATAAGGTACCCCATGCAAGGCTTATTGAGAAAGTAAGGAGGCACGTGATCCAAGGGGCTATTGCTTTGTGGATCCAGAACTGGCTTGCCCACAGAAGGCAAAGTGTGGTTGGAGATGGGTCATATTTTGCATAGAGGTGCGTGATTAGTAGTGTGCTTCAGGGATCTATTCTGGGACTCCTTCTCTTTGATTTTTATAAATGACCTGGGTGAGGAAGTGGAGGGATGGGTTAGTAAATTTGTTGATGACACAAAAGTTGGGGGTGATGTCGATAGTGTAGAGGGCTGTCAGAGGTTACAGCGGGATATTAATAGGATGCAAAACTGGGCTGAGAAGTGGCAGATGGAGTTCAACCCAGAAGTGTGAGGTGGTTCATCTTGGTAGGTCAAATATGATGGCAGAATATAGGATTAATGTTGAGACTTGGCAGTGTGGAGGATCAGAGCGATCTTGGGGTCTGAGTCCATAGGGCACTCAAAGCTGCTGCACAGATTGACTCTGGTTAAGAAGGCATACTGTGCATTGGCCTTCATCAACCATGGGATTGACTTTAAGAACAGGGAGGTAATGTTGCAGCTATATAGGACCCTGGTCAGACACACTTGGAGTACTGTACTCAGTTCTGATCACCTCACTACAGGAACGATATAGAAACTATAGCAAGGGCGCAGAAGAGATTTACAAGGATGTTGCCTGGATTGGGGAGCATGCCCTATGAGAATAGATTGTGTGAACTTGGCCTTTTCTCCTTGGAGTGATAGAGGATGAGAGGTGATGTGATGGAGGTGTATAAGATGATGAGGGGCATTGATCATGTGGATAGCCAGAGGCTTTCCCCCAGGGCTGAAATAGCTAACACAAGTGGGCACAGTTTTAAGGTGCTTGGAAGCAGGTACAGAGGAGATGTCAGGGGTAAGTTTTTTACGCAGAGAGTGGAGACTGTGTGGAATGGGCTGCCGGTCGTGGTGGTGGAGGTGGATTAATTAAGGTCTTTTAAGAGACTCCTGGATAGGTACATAGAGATTAGAAAAATAGAGGGCTAAGGGTAACCAAGGTAATTTCCAAAATAAGTACATGTTCAGCACAGCATTTTGGGCTGAAGGGCCTGTATTGTACTGTAGGTTTTCTATGTTTCTAATTTATAATGAAGGAGAACTTGCTGATTTTCTTTGCAAGTCAATGGACACAGCATTCTTTTGCTGTTGCAAGAAGAACAAGAAATAGTTTGAGAAACTTAAATTATAAGCAAATCCTTTTTTTTTCCCCAATTACTGTTTCACACAGAATTCGACTGTTTACTACAGGCTTGAATCAACTCTTGCTCTTCCTGAAATTGCACCTGCTGGCAATCTGGGGAATTCAAATTAATACTAAATGTGTCTATATTTAAGCCAATTAGGCTTTCAAAATAAACTAGCCTCGTTAGTCTTGTTGCTGCTGCCATAAGACAAAGGAGCAGAAGTCGGCCATTCGGCCCATAGAGTCTGCTCCACCATTTTATCATGAGCTGATCCATTCTCCCATTTAGTCTCACTCCCCCGCCTTCTCACCATAACCTTTGATGCCCTGGCTACTCAGATACCTATCAATCTCTGCCTTAAATACACCCAGTGACTTGGCTTCCACTGCTGCCTGTGGCAACAAATTCCATAGATTCACCACCCTCTGGCTAAAAAAAATTTCATTGCATCTCTGTTCTGAATGGGCGCCCTTCAATCCTTAAGTCATGCCCTCTCGTACTAGACTCCCCCATCATGGGAAACAACTTTGCCACATCCACTCTGTCCATGCCTTTCAACATTCAAAATGTTTCTGAGGTCTCCCCTCATTCTTCTAAACTCCAAGGAATGCAGTCCAAGAGCAGACAAACGTTCCTCATATGTTAACCCTCTCATTCCCGGAATCATTCTAGTGAATCTTCTCTGTACCCTCTCCAAAGTCAGCACATTCTTTCTTAAATAAGGAGACCAAAACTGCCCACAGTACTCTGTGAGGTCTCACCAGTGCCTTATAGAGCCTCAACATCACATCCCTGCTCCTATACTCTACTCTAGAAGTGAATGCCAACATTGCATTCACCACCTTCACCACTGACTCAACCTGGAGGTTAACCTTAAGGGTATCCTGTACAAGGACTCCCAAGTCCCGTTGCATCTCCAAACATTGAATTCTCTCCCCGTTTAAATAATAGTCTGCCCATTTATTTCTTCTGCCAAAGTGCATAACCATACACTTTCCAACTTGAGTATCAGTTAGCAAAATCATATTGCAACTTTATGAAACATTGGTTAAGCCACTTTTTGAAGTACTGTGAATTTCTTCTCTGCCTGGTATAGGAAGGATTGCAGAGGAGAGAACATTGAAGAGATTCACTGGGCTGTTGATGACGCTGGATAGACTAGGTTTGTTTACCCTGGAACGAAGGAGGAATGACTTGATGGATATAAATTGGATTCTGCTTTAATTGTGCAATCCATTAATCAAGGCAGCCAGCCTCTTATTTGGGACAACTCTTTAAGAGCAAAAACTAATCGATAAAATAGCTGGGATTTTCTTCTGGACTCTGTGCCACTTAATCAGGAGACGAATGCGGAACAGTTTCTAACAAGTTTCAGTCGCGTGCACTTGCTTGTCTGTTGGACACTACACCACACCTCACTTAGAGTGAACAGTTTTTAAATGGTGCCACAAGTTTTTGCTTATGTTCAAAAAGCAAGTGATAATTGACAAGAAATAAGCAGTATGATAATTCAGAATTTGCTCACTGTGGTTTCGAGCATTGAGGCACGAAGATGGCAGAAATGGCCGGGAGTGAAAATGAAGCTATTCCTCTACAAGTTGGGAACTATGAAGAGCAGCACACAAAATGCTGGAGGAACTCAACATGCCAGGCAGCATCTATGGGGGGGGAAATGGTACAGTTGGTGTTTCAGGCTGAAACGTTGACTCTGCTTTTTCCCATAGATACTGCCTGGCCTGCTGAGTTCATCCAGTATTTTGTGTGTGTGTTTGTGTGAGTGTGTTTATTTGTAGAATTTGACACCAGTTGTCTGTGCTGATTCTGTTCTTTCAGTCAGTCAAAAGAACACAGCAGTGGACGCTAGATGAATTCCTCTGACAACTATTAGAAACTAATGTGGTTTTATAGTACTCTCTTAGAATTGGTAGTGTTCTAATTTGTTCTGCATTTCATTTAAATGTTGCTCATTTAAGCATTTTTTTTTGTAGTTTTTACATACCTGTTTAACACTTTTCTGTGAAACTTCAGCTAATTGGGGTAGTTGCTTAAATGGGCCAAAATATACTGGGCCTTATGTCCAAAGTAACCGGAATCCCCTGTATATAAAATTAAGAGACGGTATAGATATTCAAACTTTTACCCATTGTAGAGTATCAAAACCAAAGGTGTAGGACTCAAATGAAAGGCAAGGGAAGTGAGGGGAGTTTTTTTGCACTGATGTATGGAATTCACTACCATAGGATGTGGTGGAATTTGACGCAATCACTACATCTAAATTTATTTACTTATTGAGATGCAGCCTGAAATGGGCTTCCCTGGCCCTGTGAACTACACCACCCAACAAGTTCCGATTTAAGCCAAGCTTTGTCACAGGATGATTGACAATGACCAATTAACCTATCAACGGGTATGTCTTTGGACTGTTGAAGGAAACCAAATCACTTGGAGGAAACTCACCTGGTCAAGGGGAGAGCATGCAAACTCCTTACAGCGGCAGAAATTGAACCCGGGATGCTGGTACTGTAAAGCATTGTGCTGTCTGTTAAACAGGTACTCGAATGGGCAAGGCATTGGATAGTGCCTAAATATGGGCAGTAGGGATTAGTGCAGATTGGCGACAAGGTTGACATAGATGTGCTGGAATAAAGGGCCCAGTTCTGTACTTTAAAACTCTGACTCTCTTCATAGTAATGTGGTTGACATTTCTTTGCCTTCTGGGAAAAGCTTAGCAAGCCATTCTCTTCAATACATGCCACATCAAGTGAAGAAATTCAAAAGCTACTGTGACACATTCATCTCGTTGATTGGGTCAAAATCCTGCAGTTCGCTGGGTTGCTGACAAATTGTTATGAGTGAAGCCATCTCTTCCCTCCTCCCTCTACTGGTATCATGAGCTGTACTTTGTTTTATTAGAAGTAATGTACTTTCACCAGCAGAAATTTGTAACTGCTTATTCTAATCAGCTTGTGTTTAAAGCAAAAAGTTCTTTTCAAGAAACTTGGTGTTGGGAAGAGGGTGCAATGTGAACATTGGGGTTTAATTCCAGTTCTGAGTGGTGCTGGAATTTACTGTGTTAACTGAATGGAGCACAGGACTTAATGCTGATGTGGAAAGTCTTGGACAAGTTGAAGTATCGTGAGTTTAAAAAGTGAGTTTTCTGCTCCAGCCAGGAAGCTGACTGAAACAGTGAATCCTACATGAGCATATGTAAATTGATTTTTTTTTTCCTCTCTTTCAACTAGCCTGCTGTTTGGTTTGACCAGTCAGCATTCATTTTCAAGTGATCCTGCAGAGTCTGTCATTTTACTGCTGTGGGTGTGTGCCTGGCACAAGCATCTAGTTTGTATGTGGGTAGCTCGACAGTGACTGGTGGTGCTGTACACAGGCTGAGAATTTGTTGCAGGAGAGGACCGGTATGTCGGTGCAACCTGGAGGTTTTAATGATTCAGTGTACCCTTGCTCTTTTGTGCTCCGGTGCTGGATCAATTACATTGGAAGTTGATCTCCTCAGTCTGTCTGCGGCGCATCTCCAAGCCCTGCAGTGGCCAGAGGCTCCATGATGCAGCAAGATGTGAGGGGAAATCTGGAATGCAAAGCAGTGGAAAGCTTGACGAATAACTTAAAGCATTAAAGGATTATTCTGCTGCTCCAGCTGGACTGTGGAAATGTAACAGCACAATATTTGATCACAAACAAAAGAAGATGGAAGTCGTCATTGAAACTTCAAGTCCAGGATACAAAATATTGGCTGTGTTTGCAATAATTGCAGCAAATGTGTGTGTTTTAAAATATTAGGGCAGCCTGGTCCTCCCGTGGGCTTGCTGATGGTCGTCTGGGCCTGGCTGATGCCCTGAACAATAAATTGGTGATGGCGGGGAGTATTGCTTCGAACTCCGACGTAACTGAACGGAAAGAGAGAGTTGCTTCAAATCATTATGGGTTTCAGCAGGTTAGGGCAGCAGCAGAACAAACTGCATTACAACCAGAGTTCTCCATTCAGTGGTTAAGGGCAGAAATGAACAACAATCAAGTTGGTACCCGGGATGTGATTGATGTGGATAGTTGTGAAGAAAATGGGCTGGTTGTTACGAGAGATGACAAGGGAAAGGAAGTCGGCCAGCCACCTTTCAATACAAGGCAAGCAAGTGATGATGGGATTTTCAGTTCATTAATCAGTCAATGTGATCAGATTTTATCTGATATAGAGGAAATTGCCATAAGAACTGAACTGGATAACTCCAATAATAATGATTGGTCCCCTCCTGCTTCCCCTTTCACAGGCTCAAAATGCAGCATATCTGATATTTTCTCAAGTTTGCTAGTTCTGAGGAAGGACCCCAGATGGGATGATAGAGAGACGTGGAGTAAAGTGAAACAGGCAGGTGCTGACCTTGCTCTATTGAGATTGAAGAAAGCTGTCCAGCAAACACTGGGTGAGTTGGTGTGCGTCCCAGCCTGTGATCTGCAGACCAAGGAAAGACCACTGTCCACCTCCACAGCTGGCAGTCTTGGGCAGGTAAACAAAGCTGGCTTAACACTGAAGGAAAGGAAAATGTACATTTGTACATTCTTTTTGGGAGATGCTCCATTATTTACAGTTGGATTTGAAGCTAGATTACACCTGTATTAAAGGGTAATACAGCAGGTAATTTTCATAAGTTCTTGCACATGGCAATGTTGTCATTTATTGTACAAGGTTTAATTTGCATAAGAAATCTAGCTCAAATTTCATTTGATGTTATGGGGATTGTTGCTAGTATATTGGGGTTACTTGAAGGTGAGTGTTTTTCAGGTAAGAGCCATTACTTTGAATAAAATGCTCTTACTGCAGTTATCCTCAATTTTAATTGGTATTTCCATCCTGTTTTTCCTACTCAGGAGGTGAGCTGCTTGCATCATCAAACTTTTGAGAGCTAATGCTTTTTGTTTTTGTTCTTGAAAACAGCAGGACAAGTTGTACACATGGGCAGCTGTCAGCCAGCCAACTCAGTCACGTGACCATGGGGAAGATCGCATCCCTGGGAGAATTCAGGCAGTGTGGCCGCCTTCGAAGCCCTGGGCAGAAGAAAAACTGAAGTATGTAGAATCAGGTGAGGGAATGGTTCAGTTTTGATTGGGGGAAGATGGGGGAAAGCTGTATTTGAAGACCTGTTTTCATGAGGAATGGGCCACTTGACTCTCTACAGGTCTTCTGTGCCATTTATCAGAACATCTCTGACCTCCCTCAACACTTCGCTACACCACATTTGTATCCCTAATTTCCCCAAATAATGAGATGTGTTGGTCTCTTTAAATGAACCGAGTGGGCCTCCCTAGTTAATTGGAGTGCATTTCAACCACTGTATGAATAAATATCACCTTGTTTACAATGTAAGTGGCAAGCACCTTCTGAAACTGACCTCTGGTCAGCCAAAGAAAACATTCTATTAATTCCAGGAAGAATTTTGCAAATTTCAGTAAGATCTCTCACTTTTCTAAACTTGGATGAATCGGACACATCTCCACTCAGTTGGTAAACCCACCATTCCAGGAATCTGTCTAGTGAATCTACCCCAACCTCCTATGGTAAAACTATTGTCTCTTCGGTAGGGAGACAAAAACGCATGATGCTCCCTGTGCGTTCTCAGCAAAAGTTCTATAAATGCATTAATACATTTTGACTCTTGTAATCAAATCCCTGTTATGTGAAAGGCTTTGCCTTCCAAATTGCTTGTTCATCTGGTGTCCCTTGTTCTGAGTAATGTGGGCTGATTCTAGCCCCAACGCAGCTCCATTTCTAAAGATAAATGTGAAATTTGTAGTGGTTTCAAGCTGTCAAAAATGAGAAAGTGAGCTTTTGGGTTTATATTTACATATAAAATTATTTGACTTCGGTCGTTCTTCTGAAACTCATGTCACTACAAGTGATCATAAGCTCATTGTAAAATGATTTTGTATACCTGCACGTGGCTTAAATGGAAGTGTTTTAAATCCCCATTAGTTCCCCACCTTGGAGAAATCCATACTGTTTGAGATGCTAGGTATATTAATGGGTCAGAGTACAGGAGGAGATGGAGCTGAGTGACATGGTGTCATGACAAAGAACCTTCATGGAGTTGAGGTGGGGGGGGCAAGAGAGGGAAACTACAGGCGTGCAGTGCGCATGCTTCTGTTGACATGATTAATGTTGAAGTCATCAAAATTGAGACTTTTTGAGCTTCAGGTTCCTAGGAGTGGACATATCCTGTCTGGTCTGGTCCAACCATCATGCCACAGCCAAGAAAGCTCGGTGTCTCCACTTCCTCAGGAGATTAAAAGAAATTTTGCGTGTCCCTTTGATCCTCGCCAATGTTTGTGGTTGTAGCATCGAAAGCATCCTACCTGGATACATCGTGATTTGGTGTGGCACCTGCTCTGCCTGTGACTGCAAGAAATGGCAGCGTTATGGCCACAGCTCAGCACATCATGGAAACTAGTCTCCTTTTCATGGATTCTGCCCAAGTTAGCTCGGGAGTTGGTGTAATGCTATTACAGCACCAGGAATCTGGGTTTAATTCTGCTGCTGTCTTCAAGGATTTTTTGTGTTCTCCCTATGGCTGTGTAGGTTTCCTCGAAGTGCTCTGGTTTCTTACCGCATTCCAGACGTTCAAGTTAGTAGGTTTATCAGTCACATAGGTGTAATAGGGTTGGCAGGCACGTTGGGCCAGAAGAACCTGTTACCTTGCCGACCACTGTATTACAAAAAAGTTTCTCATTGCTTCGGTAAAACAGCCAAAGACCCCACTCACGCCAGATATTCTTCTCCCCCGCCTCCCCCTGCCCTCTTGCATCGAGCTGAAAGCAAGTGTCACCAGGATAGGACAGCTTTTATCCCACTGTTATGACTGAATGGTTCCAGAGTACAATAGGAATGAAGTGGTCGAATGGCAATTGCAAAAGAGAAAATCTGCAGATGCTGGAAATCCAAGCATCTCACACAAAATGCTGGAGGAACTCAGCAGGCCAGGCTGCATCTATAGAAAAAGAGTACATTTGATGTTTTGGGCCAAGACCATTCATCAGGACTGGATGGGGAGAAAAGATCAGGGGTCAGGGTAAGAAGGCTGGGGAGAGGAGGAAGAAACAAGGTGATGGGTGAAACTGAGGGTAGGTGTGAATTAGAGAGCTGGGAAGTGATTGGTGAAAGAGATGCAGGGCTGCAGAAGGAGAATGGAGGAAGGAAAAAGGGAGGTGATGGGCAGGAAGGGAGGTGGGGGGGGGGATAGTAAATGGGGGGGGGGGGGTGCCATTACCAGAAGTTGATGTTCATGCCATCAGGTTGGAGACTACCTTGGTGAAATACAAGGTCTTGCTCCTCCAACCTGAGTTTGGCCTCATTGTGATGGTAGAGGAGGCCATGGACTGGTGTGTTGGAATAAGGAGCAGAATTAAAGTGGGTGGCCTCTAGGAGATCTGGCTTTTTCTGGCAGTTGGAGCGTTGGTGCTCGGTGAAGTGGCCTCTCAACCTACCTTGAGTGTCACAGATATACTGGAGGCCACACCGGGACCATCTTGTTTCTTACTCTGTTCCCCCCCCCACCAACATCTTAGCCTGACCCCTTATCTTTTTTCTCCAGTCCTGAGGAAAGGTCTCTCTGAAACATTGACTGTACACTTTTTCATAGATGCTTCCTGGCCAGCTGAGTTCCTCCAGCATTTTGTGTGATTGGCAATTACCCTCGAGTGGGACAGGAGGTGTTTCAAAATTCTCTTCCCATTTGTAAATTTTGCATTAATCTTGAATCAATATAATTCAATATTTCATTGGGCCATTTACAATCATCTTTGAAATATAAAGTCCTTATAAAATTAAACTATTCTGCTCTAGTTGAATCTCAATTTTTTTGATTTGAAAGCCTATTCTGTTTTCTGAAATAATTGGCTTTTCTTAGTCTTGTGAATGCCTTGTGCATTCATGTCTGCAGACAAAATAGAAGGCATGTTAATCAAGATGGCTTTGCAAGTTATTTCAGTGAACAGGATATGTTTTGCAGTCCCAGTGCTTGATGCCAAAGCAAAGACAGAACAGGTATTTTAGTAAGTGTAATAACAGTAATGGACATTTTGATGCTGCAGTTCTCAACTTCCGAGCAGAAGGTGACTTAATGCGAGAATCATCAAAAATGCAGCGTCAAATTGCAAAGCTCCTGTTTTAAATGATTGTTGACATCTTCTGCATGTACTGTGCAGGATTAAATTTATAGCCTGAAATTCCAGCAATGGTGTAAGAATTAGGAAGTAGCATAGCTCAGCAAGTAGATCTACTGCCTTAACCCCAGTGTTTGGTCTGGACTTCCAGTGTTGTCTGTGTGGAATTTGAAAAGTCACCCTGTGACTATTTGGATATTGTATTGGTGCTATCCTCTTTCCCCATGCCAAATATGTGGAGTTTGGTATGTTAATTAACACCAGTAAATTGTCTGTCATTGTTGAGTGGTAGAACTGACAGGTGTTCTATGATGGAGAATAAAATGGGATTAGTGTAAAGTGGGTGCTTGATGGTGAAGTTGGTCTGGTTGGGTTGAGGTTCCTGTTCCTGTGTCTTGCTGAGCTGGGTATGGTCCAAGAGGCAGTAAACTTAATGGGTAAATGACCACCTCATTTATTTAATGGAAATGCGGAAGCATGCAGACATTTAAGCTAATTCCTGTATAGTAGCTTTCAAAGTGCTGTCTACTACAAAAATTTAACTGGCAACTAAAGGATTCTATTTCCATTCATTACTGAGGCTGAGGAAGCTTCTGTACGTCGTCTAACATGGCTGCAATAACTTCCTGTTTTAAACAGACGCATGCTATTTTGTATTTTTAAAGGTACCCCAAATTTTCATTTGCTCTTTGTCTGTGTAAAGTAATGAACAGCTCTTCAATAGTTGGTACTGGTGCAGTAGCCTGAATGATCTCTTCTGTCTAACAGATGAAAGACATTCTGGAAACAGCTTTTCACTCATGACCATGTTTTTGGATCCCCAGATGTGATTGACTGTTGACCTTGTCTGCTCTAGTGGGAATACTTATTTCTTTCTTTGTTTCATTCTCTCCTCAGTCTAAATTTCCCATCTAGGAGGATGTCTGTCCCAGGAAAAATTTTTCCCGTGATTGTATATGAAAATTATTTTAGAACTCCTGTGTTCTTTCCTGGCTTGGCTCAGAGTATTCACATTTGTATTTTGCAAACAAAGGAGATGACACATCTTCAAGGCCACGATAAAATAGTTTATTAGAACTAGCACTAATGTAATACAGAAACAAAAACAAACGTCTACAGTAGTAGCAGTACAGAAAGCAAAATAATACTTAACATTCACAAAGCAAACTGATCAGGAGGAGCCACAGATCTGACAATCTTACATGTAGCCTCTTTTCTCTCTTAATCTAAGTTTAACTCTGACCCTGTATGTGCTGTTTCCTATCTCAGTACCAGATATGATCCACCCTAAGAGATTTTCCCCACTGCACAAAGAAGATGCCCCTTTTTATACCCCTTGTATTGGTACTTTTCCATGCATTTGGTATCTGCACCTGCACAATGACCTTGCTTCCCCAAAATAACATGTTTTTCACCATTTTCTACTGTTATGGCTGTGTAGTTGTACTCCCTTAACTTTCTCAAAACATTGCTGTGGACTACTCTGTACTTTCTCAAATCAATTCCACTCTAAGCTAATACCAGTTTGTCTAACAGACTGCGATTTTATTTTGGCATATACCAAGGAGGAATCGTATGTAACATTTTCCTTGCATGGTCATGCTTCTAAAACTACTAAATTAAGTTTTTTTTCAAATTGTGGACGATTCAGTACTTAGTCTGTTGTCTTCACTTCAGACTTTTGAATCTGCATGTTTGTAACCTTTTAATGTGTATTCAAATTCTTGTGTCCTCTTTTAGGGACTGTGGCTCCCTTTTAAATTCATACCTTCATACTTGCATAATAATTTAATTTGATTTAATAGTACCTTGGTTAACACTCACAAAGGAGGGAGAGTTTGAGTTTCCCCACAGTCTAGGCCAAGGAGCAGCAAGATGCTACAGTCCCAGTACTGGTGGGACCCTGCAGTGACCATGATAACAAAATAAAAGCAGGAGTGGCTACTCGGCCCCTCAACCCTGTTATTCCATTCTAATCATGGCTGATGTACACAAGACTTCAATTCCTCTTCTTTGTCAGTTCCATTGCATGATGCTACAGTACTAGTTTATTTCCACAAAAGCAAGTCACCCAAAATTTAAAAGATACAATATTGTTGTTTCAGATTGGTACATCAGTGTCAAATGTGTGAAGGAACATGCTAGATTTAGGCACGGAATTCCTGCCTCTGTATGTAAGGTGTTGGTATGTTCTCCCTGTGACCACATGGATTTCCTCTGGGTGTTCCACTTTCCTCCCACATTCCAGAGACTTGCTGGTGGGGATTAGTGAATTGTGGGCATGCCATGTTGGTGTTGGAAGCATGGTGACACTTATGGGCTCCCTGCAGCACAGACCTCAGAACCTCAGACAGTGGTTACTGATGCAAACACAGCATTTTCCCATGTTTTCATGTACATGTGACGAAGCTGATCTTTAAAGTTTAACAAATTCTTTTCTTTATTCGAGGCTGCAACTGCTAAAATTCCTTCCCAGCATAGCAGTAGAAATCTTACCCAGGGCATTACATTCTCTCCCCCCACCAAAAATAGTCATGTCCTCTTGACTTTAAAAGTTAGTGAATGATTTACACAGTACTCAAATGAATCTTGTGATTTCAGGATCCCCCCACAACTGTTTGTAAATGGAAGTAACACGATTCACATGGGGATTGAAATAACACTGTTTCCCAGGTGCGTCATATGCCAGCCTATCTGGTGTTTTCCTGTCTGAGACATTTTTTGGTCTTCTGGTCTTCAGCTGCTTCAGCCTCAGACACTCCTTGTGTCTGTTCCTGTTTATTTGGGGATACCACCTCCTTGTATTTTTTTCACGATTCAATTCCCCTGCCCCCTCACTGAACTCAGCTTCCTTCAGTTTAAGCAGGTGCTACTGAACATCTGCACCCTCTGCTGGTGCTAACCAGTGAGACCACTCTCAAAGATTGGGGGGTGGGGGGAAGTCTTCTGTCTTTCTAGCTTCTCTAGGACATAGCACGTTGGGTTCAGACTGGGTGTACCACACAGTTCCTTGTTTATGCTCATATTCTGCTTAGGAGGAACTTGCATCTGAGTACTGGATGAATGGACAAGCTTTTCAAAAGTACCTTTCCAATTCTCTCCTTGCATGCTACCATGGGCCTTCTCACCATAGAATATTTGTTCCCACAAGAATGGAAGCCTCACATTTTTCAACCAGATCCGGGTAGACCAACATTGGTGTTATCAATGGTCTTAGTTACTCCAAAATCTTCCAAAAACTCCAGTACGAGTACTCATCAGTACTGAGCCACCAAATCTCAAGGGCACTGAGTGGCGTCAGTGGTAAATGTGTCAAATACCGGTTGTGAAAGGATCTGTAAAGTAACTTGAGAACCTGTGTTAAGTATGGCTCTAGCATAAATGTCTTCAATCTGTATGGATACATCAGAGCAGGAATAGTCCCTTGATACACCGATTGAAATGTATCCTCTCTAAGACACCTGTCATTCCTTTAGTGGGTCCCTCCATAGTTTTCCTTCTGTTTGATTGACTGCTGACCTTACAAAGATTTTCCTGTCCCTCAGTCTTACTTGAGATGGCTATCTTCTCCACAGCACTGGTTGCTTCTGCAGTTTTAAGAAAAAAGTTTTCAGTGGTATTCCTCTGCTTAGTAGGTCCTACAGGTGGGTCAGGTCTCCCAGTGGATGTGTCATGTTTAGCTGAAACATTGGCAGATATCCATCGAGTCAGCTCAACTCAAAGGCTTTTTACCGCATTCCTCAAAAGCTCTGTCTCTGTGTCAACGGATCACTTTAGTAACAGAGGCTACCAATGAAGACAGTGCTCGGCTTTTGGAAATGTTCTGCTTCTCAGTCTTGTTTTCCTCCTCTGTAATCTCTGAGTAATTCAGTAAAAGATGGAGGGCGGTGCATTTTATGGATCATTCGAATATGTAGAGCAATCATGTCATGTGACTGCATGCCCTTCACAGCTTGCTCCACTCTCAAGCAATTTCTCTGACAGTTGAGTACCCTGTTTGTGGCACAGAGTGCAGCAGTTTCTCCAACCAGGAAAGGTCGGCAGACAACTTCTCTCCTTCCTTCAGGGGTGTGCCTAAACTTCATAAAATTGGCTGAACTTTCTGTACGTACTTGGCCAAAATGGCTAATGGGTTTTCTGCCTTTTGGAACCTCACCATATCAGTCGCTGGACCCTTTGAATTCTCTGTCTGTTTTTTATGTTATCTGAGCACTGCCATTTATCCAGTAACAGATGTCTGCTCAGCTTCAGTCTCACTCTTCTTCCCCATTGGGTGTAGGCTTAACCCCAGAGAACATTCCCTGCTTACGATACCTTTGGCTTTCCGCTGGTACACTTTGGCATTTATCACTCAGTGATGTAATAGCTGAAACTAGCTCATAACTTAAATTAACAGCTGAAGGACTTGTTAGACTTCTCACATCAGACAACTCCTTTCCCTCACTTCAGAGGTGAGAACAAATTGTTGTTGGTCTTAGCCCTCAGCTACATTTCTCTCTCCTTCTCTAGAGATGTGAACTGGCATGGCCCCGCCTCTCCAGGTGCCCCTATCCTATAGGGCAGCATGACTTTGTCACATCACTGGTAGTCTGGACCAGCACAATATCCTTACCAGCTGATGGGTCAACATGCTGCTCAATCGGTGTAACTTTTCCCCAATATTTTTACAGGACTTGGCACTGTGAGTGCAGATTGTAGGGAATTCAAATATCCACCCCTCTCAGAACATAAGCATTATGTGTGGATACCCTCTTCATATTGCACCAAACCTTAATCCCTACCTCATCCATAATGAAGTACATTAATTACGATGTACTTCACTTTCCACACATACTAAACAATCACTTAAACACACAAATAGACTGCCCAATCAATCCTTGTACAGCATTCGTACAGCATTCATGTAGCATCCAATCTCTGAACGAGCACCACACAAATGCAACCCTCTCACCGGACTTGTAGACAAACTTGGCTCGTAAGGTAACTCTGCAAGCAGCCATGTGACTCTGCAGTGAGAAGGTCACCTCGTATACCTCAAGGGTCAGTAAGATTTAGGATTTCATCAAACAGCAAAGTTGGGATTTTCCGGGGAGGAACATTGATTTAGTGAATGCTGTGTAAGTATTGCCCCATACGAAGTTGTTCATTAGGAAAAATAACACATGATATCAGCATAATATTGCAAAGGAAATATATTTACCAATATTTCATCATCCCTCAAGGACCATCTTGAATAAACTGGCTAACTTGGTAATATGGGCACTTCTTCCTTGGAACTATTCACCTGCACAACACATTCCTTAAAATGGGGCCCCTCCCTTGGGCTTCACTCCGCAGCATCTTCCCTTGTGCCACATTGTGCAGTGCCCAACAAAAAAGACCCCAAACCAGACCACTGTCCTTCAGAAATCTGATCCTGCCCAGCTCTCCCGAATCTTCCATAGCATCCCACTGGGCGAGATGTCACAACATCTACCAAGACGATTCTAAGGGGCTGACGCAACATTCCTAAATTAGACAAAATGTCTCCTTTAGCCAAAGCCAAAACACTAACAGGACACACTGCTTTTGCTGAAAACTGCTAAAGTAAAAGTAACTCACAGCATTGCAGTTCAATTCTTACATTACAAGGCAATGAAGCACCTGTGGAGAGAGGAGCAGCTGATGCTTCAAGTCAGTGGCTTTCAATTGAGGGCATCAGACATTTGTTTCTCTTTCAATGGGTTTTGTAGAATAGCTGAGCTGCTATTTCAGTCTTTTTTTCCCTCATCTGATCTTTTCATCTACATTTCTGCTCTCACCAGTCATTTGCCTTTTGTATTAAATATCTGAAAACTTGAAATAATTTGCCCAAATTTACTCTTGGATTTCAGATCTTTCTCTGTTGCCAAAGCTGTCAGACTTCAGCATGTGTTAATGCTGTAGGTTTGAGCCAGTTGGCTGTAGAAGGGGGGCTTAGCCACGCAGCAGGGGGGTGGTGCCTGCCTTTGAATTAGATTCCTGCAACCTGCAGGGAACCATTCAGCATATGTATCTGGCGGATGTATTAAGAGCTATTGAAGTTTAAACATCAGTGTGAAAATAGTTAGGGATTCTTTTAAAAATCAGACCAAGAGTAGTTCAAATGTGGATTTGGAGTTCAGTGTTAGTAAAATTATTGATGTAGTATTGCTAGTTTAGCAACCAGAGTTCGGGGTCATTAATCTGGAGAAATTGGTTCAATCCCACCTTGACAAATGGAGGCTAAATTTGAGTCTAATTTGAAATTAAAAGAGGTCTTCTCAGCTGCATGAAGCACAGTCATTGTACAAACCCAGTTGGTTCTCATGTCCTCAAGACATGAGCTTTCCTTGCCTATTCTGCCCTGTCAAATGATTTGAGTCACCAAAGCTGTTTTCTCTCATCTTAGTGATGAATAATAAATGTTTGAAATGCCCATAGCAGTAAAATTCAGTGAATGAACAATTTATAAACCACCTCAAAGTTTTTGGTTCTGCCTACTATATCAATACTAACTAAAAACAACTATTCAAACACTTTGTTGCACTTTAAGTTTTGATAGGTTCCTCCTCAATGTGACTAATAGAACAACTGTTACCTACCAAATCCAGTGTAGTGCCTGCGGCAAGTACTATGCTGGTCAAACGGGAAGGAAACACTTGACCAGGCCACACGAGTGTCAGTTAGTGAGCAAAAGGCATGGCCCACTCTCACCATTATCAGCTCATGAAGACAAAGGAGGTCATCATTTCAACAGGAGGACAGCCAGAGTCTTGAAACGAGCAAGAACAATAAGATTTTCTCAAAGAGTGGGTTTCTACAGGATCCATCAGCAAACACATCGACATAGATCTGGTATATGATGAAAAGAGGAAAAAACGATGTTGACAATTAATGAATTGTCAGTAATCTCTAGACCTGAACAGCGAAGTAAACACCTCCAAAGGACCTCCCTTGAAGCTAACCAATCAGAATCTTCTACTGCTAAACTGTTCGGTGTTTTGAACCTGCCAACTGGATCACGAAGTCTTGTCAATATCCATTCAGACCCCGGAGGAGTATATAAACCCTCAACCACGTACTGGTGATAGTTTCTCGATTGGAGCTGAAACGTCTGCGAATATATTGGCAAGCTTGGTGATGAACCAAACTTCCAAACAATTATTATTCCATATGTGAGCAAGTGAACCAGAGAATTGTTTTTTGGTTTCACCTTGATATTCACATTAATGGCCCTTCATCATTCTGAACCTACAGTGCCATGAAGAAATGTTCAGCTCCCACAACTATTTTCACATATTACTGTCCCATTTTCTAAATTTGAAATATATTGAAGTAGGATTATTTTGAACTCATTTTGCAAAACATTGTGCATTGTTAAATCAAAAGAAGAATTCCAAAACCTGTGATATTTTACTAAATATAAAAACAAATTGATACTGTAATAGTATTTATCCCCTTTGTAATTACTATGCTAACTTTCATCAGGTCAGTACTGTATGTTACCTTACTAACTCACCCAATATGTTAATGTAGAAAATTGGAAGCATCTCCTGTATTCAATGAATTCATAAGAATAATTACTCCTCTCTCTGTAAGGTCCAACAGTATGGTAGATTTTCAAAAGATCGAACCAAAATGAATACAAAAGGGCATTTAAGACAAGTGAGGGAAATGATAGAGAAGCACAAATCTGGGGAAGGGTACAAGACCATCTCAAATGCACTGAACGTACCCCAGTGTAGTCCATTGTTGGGGGGGGGGGGATATGAAACCACAGCCACACTTCCTAGGTCCCTCTAAACTTTACCAGAGAAAAATTGCATTTGTAAGAGAGGCTACTGTGACGTCAACAGTCACTGTAAGTGAGCTGCAGAAGTCAGTAACTGCAACTGGAGATGAATTTCATGTCTCCACAATCTAAGACCTTGCAGAAAGTATTTGTGGAAGAGTGGCATGGAAGAAGCCCTGGCTAAAACAAGACTTTGCAAAGTGTCACTTAGAGAATACTATAAAAGATGTGGAAGGAGGTCCTGTGGTCAGATGAGACTTGTGGAACTTTTTGGCCTCAACACTAAGTTGTACGTGTGATGTAAATTGAATACCTCACATCTGCCAAATAACACCGTGCCTACTAAAAAGTATGGTGGAGGTAACATTATGCTAACAGAAGCTTTTCAGCAGCAGGGACTAGAAATCTGGTCAAGATTGATCAGAAGATGAATCTGCTAGCTTCTGTCAGAAAGCTTAAACTGGGGAGAAAGTTTGTCTTTCAACAGGACAATAACTCAAAGCAGACTGCCAGAATCCTGAGTCCATCCTGGCCATAACATGACTGAACATCTCTGGCAAGACCCAGATTGCTGTCCACAGCTGGTCCCCAACTAATCTGGCACAGTTTGAACAATTTTGTTAGGATGACCCCATGTTTTGCAAAGCTAATAGAGAATTACTGGCTGTAATAGCTGAGAGAGATGGTTCATGTAAGTACTGAGCAAGGGGGATTAATTGCTTTTAAACCGGCATTTCAGTTTCTGAAGTTTTAGTTCATAATGGTTTATAATTTTCCCTGATTTTTGGATTCTGCTGTGGGGGGGCGGGGGGGGGGTGCGCAGTGAGAGCAAGTGATTCACAAATAGCAATTTTCAGTTAAATTGATCAAAATCCCTGTTTGCAATACTCGTGGGGGGGAAAAAGGGTTGGGGGCTGAATGACACAGAAGAAAAAATATCTGAATTGCAAATGTAGTTGTATAGGGATTTAATCAAATGCTTCACAGAGCAGCCTTAAAGTCCATTCATATTTCTAAATGCCTGTTTTTGTTCCCTGGAAGATGAAATGCTTGCAAATATTAGACCATCATGTATTGAAATCTGGTCTTAACTGAAAGGTTTGTCAGGTTTAGTTCGGGATTCAAAAGTTAGGCTGTGGGTCTTTGTCATATTTTCACTGCCTAATAATAATGATCATCCCTTGAAGTTAATGCAGTATTTTTGCTTCTCAAACCTTGGGACTAAGCACAGGGTTGTCTATCATTGTTCTTTCCTGTGCACACTGCTGGAAACTCAATGGATCTCAGATGAGGGGTTGTTCAGAGTTGCCCCCAATCTTCTACATTGCGCATTTGGGATTTGGGGGAGTGGTGTCTCTAAAGAAAAATGGAGGCCATGTGTTTTGCACATGGGAATGTGTGAAGACACTGAGGAAATATAGCAAGTTAACTCCTGTTTTTTCTTTCCCTGTTTCTCAGACTATACGCTGTCTAGGTTCCTACAGGTCTAAGAACATAAACCATAGGAGCAAAATTAAGCCATTCAGCATTTCTGTTTCACCATTCCATTATGGCTGGTCTATTACCCCTCTCAACCCCATTTTCATGGCTTCCTCCATAACCTTTGATGCCCTTGAGTACATTAACCTACACTTTAAATATACCCAATAACTTGACTTCCACAGCCATCTGTAGCAACAAATTCCACGGATTTATCTGGCTAGAGAAATTCCTCATCTGTTCCCGCCCCCTCTATTCTGAGGTTGTGCCTTCCAGTTCGAGGCTCCCCAACTATAGGAAACATTCATTCTAGGCCTTACAATATTCATTAAGTTTCATTGAGATTCTCTTCCCCCACTGCCCCCCCACCCCCAGCAATTCTATTAAAATCCAGTGAGTACAGGTCTAGAGCCATCAAATGCTCCTCAAACATTAACCCTTAAATTCCCTGAATCATTCTCATGAAGCTCCTCTGGACATTCTCCAATCCCTGTATATCTTTTCTGAGATAAGGGGCTCACAACTGCTCAATACTGCTTGCAGTCTGACCAAAGCTTCAGCATTACAGTTGCTTTTATATTCTAGTCCTCTTGAAATGAATGCTAACATTGAATTTCCCTTCCCTGCCACAGACTCAACTTGTGAGTTAACTTTTAGGGAACCCTGGACCTTTGCACCTCTGATTTCTGAATTTTCTCTCCATTTCGAACATGGTCTCCACCTTTATTCCTTCTACCGAAGTATGTGGCTATGCACTATATTCCTTCTGCCTCTTTTTGTCCAATCTGTCAAAGTCCTTCTGCGGACTTCCTGCTTCCTCAACACTGGCCCCTATGGAGCATCACTGGTCACCGGCAGCCATGCAGAAGAGGCCCCCCTTTATTCCCACTGCCTCCTGCCCGTCAGCCAATCTTCTATTCATGTTAATATCTGTCCTTCAATACCATGGGCTCTTGTCTTGTTTAGCAGCCTCATGTGGCACTTTGTCAGAAGGTCTTCTGAAAATCCAAGTAGACGACATCTACTGACTCTTTGTCTATCCTGCCTGTTTCATCAGTCACCAGCTGGTTCTTCAATAACTATTGCCTTTGTTCCAAGCAGGAGCTGACTCTCTGGCCATTGAGAGTTGAGTCATGGGACTGGTGCTAAGGCTTTTGTTCCAGGGACCCAGGCTCAATCCTGACTTGGACACTGGAGTTTGCTGGTTCTCCCTGTTTCTGTGATTTTCCTCCAGTTTTCTCCATCTTCTTCTTCCTTCCCAAAGTTGTACATATGTGTAGGTTAATTGAGTACTGTAAGTGGCCTTCAGTGCAGGTGGCTGGTAGAATGATTGGGGATATAGACAAATAAGGTAGAAGAAAATGTTGTGGGACAAATGGATTTTGTTGAGATGGATCCATTGGCCTATTGAGCTGTAATGGTCAGTGGAGGTAATTGCAAGATTGGCTTTCTGCTGGGTATGCTTGAGAATGTGGACAGTCGAGGAGGGTTAGCATCTGGTTGATCTTGACTGAGCTAGTCAATGTCTATACAGGCCTTCTGAATTTAAAATGAAGTAAATCAGTGACAATTTGTTTGCCTTGCATATTGTTAAATGGGAGGTTGATTGTCTTGTGCCGGTGAATTATGGGAGGGGAAATGAGGGGGAAGAAGGGGACTGATGAAAGCTGGCATCAGCACTGCAAGTTGGCATAGACCTTGGGTCAATGGCCCCCACCTGGGTGACTAAGTGTACTGGCATGAAGCCAGCTCAAAAATATAGCAAATTTTTCTAATGCCTCCCTCGGATGGTTATGCAGAGATTGACTCAGAAAAATTTGGCACTAAGCTGTTTAAAATGAATGGATTGCCATGTTTAACCTGGAAAATCTATGCCAAGGTGGCTTGCTGTTTCTTTTGCACCAATGAGCTGATGGTCGTAGTTAAAATGAGGCAAGATCCACTTCTAGTGGTACATCAGATTCAACCACACCTTTGCTTGGTGTGTCTTCTGCAGCCAACTTGGTCAATCCAAGTAATTTAAAACTCCCCAGAAATGTGTAGCAGATACCAGGCAGAGAGCCAACGGCAGTGTGTTCGGAGGCTGAACAAACTATGCAAAGCAGTCTTCCAGAAAGCTGCTATGGTTACATTAGGTCATAGACTGACCAGCCAGATACTTGTGAAGAGGCCCCACAGATCTGAGACACTGTTCCTTTTTGGGGTTTGATGGGGAGAATGGTTTTCTCTTGAACTGGAGGAAGGGTGGGCAGAGTGTTTTAGCAAAGACGAAGGTAAGTTTTGAACTTGATTTGTTTTAGCCTCTGGCATTTCTCTGCTTTCTGAAGTTTAGATTCTAGCTATTGGCCCACTTTAGATTTTGTATCGTGGAAATATGCCATAAATGCATAATGTTTTGTTCATGTAAATGAGTACGTGTTTAGACCACTATACTTAAACTTGAATTCATGTTGTTATGGTACCATGAAGCTGCTGATATTATTTAATTATAAAGGTCGTCATGTACAGAATTGCCTTTTTAAGCCAACCTCCTTCAAAGATATCTCTTCCCTCTTTCTCCCCCCCCACCCTTGGATTCAGAAAATGCTGCATGTACTCAGCAGGCCATTACTGGTCTGGGTTCAACCATTAACTTTTTGCAAAGGTGCTTTCTGAACTGTTGAGTGTTTCCAGTACAGTATCTTTTTAAATTTTAGATTTCTGGCATCTGGCGTTTTTCTTTATTTTCAACTTTCTAGGTTCAGGTGTTGAGTTAGTAACAGTTGAGTAAAAGGAATCCCTGATCTAATGTTTCTGTTATTATTTTGAAGTAACACCTGTGAAATATCTGTCGAAGCTGGGCAGTTGTGGGAGTTCAGTTGAATCAGCTGGAAACCCGTTCCCTGCTTGATTTCCCTTTGACGTTTCCACTCACTGAAGAAATGCTAGAGCATAAATATTGAATATGCAGAAAGCAATTAAGTGCTTGTTCCTCTGGATGTCTTGTTTCTTCTTTGTACTGTTTGATGTTGAATTAAGTGAACATTATTTGAACTGGGAAAGAAAGCATTGAATGGAAATACATGCCTTTTGATGGTTGTGGTGACCTGGGACTGCTGCTGTCTTGCAGAGAATCGTGATGCTGTCCTAAGTCTGAAAAGGATACAGAAGGAAGAACTACACACTTTACAAGTAAGCTATGACTTTGATTTCGATTATATTGATTTTAGTTGGGAGTGATTTTTAGTATGAGCAGGTTCAAAGCTATGGATTAACCAGAAAGATTCGGACACTTGTTCATCTAAACAGATGTGGAACTGCTTTGAAAAATCCAGTAATGAAAGCACAAACAGTAGAGATTTAAGCTTGCCTTTAAACTGTAAAGTGTTGAATGAATGAATGTATGCTCAGTTTGCAGTTAGAGCAGATCGATCTAGTATTGCAAATTAGCAAAGTTAATGATCACACTAACAGTTTTAAGAGTGATTTTTGATTTCAAATGTAATTCATCTTGCCTTTCACATGGGCGGGGGGGGGAGAAGAAATACAGTAATTGGCAGTTACACTGAGGGGAATTGTTTGTGTTTCAGTGTCACAAGACCAGCATAGCTTGTGCTTGGCTTAGTTAAAATGTAATAACTAACCAGCCATTAAGAAGATAATTCTGCATCTTAACAAAAAAAAAGAGCTGAGAACTGATTTAATTGGACAACATTACTGCTTAACGAAGAAAATATGAATATGAATAAATGCAATATAAAATATAAATGAAATAACAATGTCTTTGTGCATTTAAAGTTTCAGCGGCAATGCTTCAAAGGAAGTCATTAAATGTCAGAGGAAATATAAATGCCAAAGTTCTCAAAAGTATTGGTAAAGAGAAATTTCCAAACGAGTTAAAATGGTTTCAGCAGAGTTTTTGGTAAAGTCAGCATGTTGAAATGGAAGCCATGAGTTGTGACAAGCAACACACACCAAAGTTGCTGGTGAACGCAGCAGGCCAGGCGGCATCTCTAGGAAGAGGTACAGTTGACGTTTCAGGCCGAGACCCTTCGTCAGGACTAACTGAAAGAAGAGCTAGTAAGAGATTTGAAAGTGGGAGGGGGAGATCCAAAATGATAGGAGAAGACAGGAGGGGGAGGGATGGAGCCAAGAGCTGGACAGGTGATTGGCAAAAGGGATACGAGAGGATCATGGGACAGGAGGCCAAGGGAGAAGGAAAAGGGGGGAGGGGGGAAAACCCAGAGGATTGGAAGGTTTCCAGAGCGCAGGCCTGGGCAAGGTTGTGTGGAAGATCGGCAGTTGCCCATGCTGCAAGTCTCCCCTCTCCACGCCACCGATGTTGTCTAAGGGAAGGGTAGTAGGGCCGATATAGCTTGGCACCAGTGTCGTCGCAGAGCAATGTGTGGTTAAGTGCCTTGCTCAAGGGAACAACGAGCTGCCTCAGCTGAAGCTCAAACTGGTGACCTTCAGATCACTAGACTGACGCCTTATCCACTTGGCCACGCTCCAACACTGTTTGTAATATTTGGAGAACATATACCTGGTTGTCCTGGTCATTATTTATTGCCCATCCCATTCACTGAATTCAGGTGTGCTGGGTCTGTTCAGGAGCTGTTTTAAAAAGTGATTACATTGGAACCTCTTGACTCATTAACTTTTGGGTCTGCAGGGAAACTGGGATGGAACCAGCAGAACAACTGAACAAGCCTTTCAGTGTTAGACCATCATGCTACTGAATTCCTTGTGTTAAATGGAAATGATACTCAAGCAAAATAGTGTAATAGTGTTACAGTAGTCTTAAAACTTTTTTTTCCCTCCTTTTCCCCAATCCACACTGGAAAAGTCATGTGGCTACTTTTCTAGAAAGAGATGAGGAAATTGATAGATGGCAGTGAAGGCTTGAAGGAAATTCTGTTCTTTATCAAGCAGCAGTATTAAAGAATCTTGGGACTAGGAAGATGAGATATTCACACTGGGAGATAATTTGTGTAGTAGCACTTAATAGTAGAAAATATCCCTTATGGACATTTTACAAGCCTTTAAATGGGATGCTTACAGACTTGGAAGCTGGAAATGCTTTTAGTTGCATTCCTCTGAATTTTAATACTTGAAGTTTAAAGTCTGGAGGCCAGATTTAATTCTTGTCACATTTCACCAACGTACACCTTTCCTGCATCTCATTAATGGCAGACCTCCTTAGTTATTTATCAGGAGTGTTCAACCTGATGTGAATTTGCTATAGTGTTAATGGTTAATTGTTGCTGATGTGTTTGAAACAGCATGCAAAATGTCATGATAGTCATTTTCCCTAACTCCTGCTGCCAATCTGCTTGTATAGGTCAGGACTGGTGTAAAATTCATCCCGTTGTGTGTGAAGTACTTGCAGTTTTATTTTTCTGTATATGTAAGAAACAAATATGACAAGTTTGCTCAGCAGGGAGCTCCAGTGCATCTTGAAAGTCGGTGATCTTCAGGTTCTGTTTAACTTGATCTGTGCCATTTAAGTTTGGCAAATAGTGTTCTCCAATCATTTTTTTTTTATCTTTGAGCCTAAGTGTGGAAAAGTGAGAATAAATAGATTACAAAAATTGCACCAAATGGATTATGACCTTTTTGATATTTAGCAGATTGCTGTTTAATGATCTGAGCTTTATTACTGGAAGCTGTCATGATTAATATAGCAGCTGGAGAGAACAGTGGGTGGTAATCTCTTCTGGATGTTTAAAGTGATTTAACAATAACAAGATTGTGTTTTGATAGTCGTTTTAATTTAAGACATTCACATTCTTTTTGATTTGTACAATTCATCATGTTTTCCCATACTCTTTCCATCTTCAAGTACTAAAACTCCATGCCCAGGTGTTGCTTTGAAGTGACAGTAGCCAATACCATTGCCTTTTTCTGGACATGCTTTCTGTCAGGTGTCAGCTTAGTTGTAAAGGATCCCTGTTCTCCAGTAGGAGAGAAGGCAGGTTGAGCAGCATTTGAAACAGCAAAGTCTCAAGCAGCAGCCCACTGAAAAATCAAATTAAACCAAATAGATAAATTGAGGTGGGCTGTAGAGGTTTTCCTGGCTACTTGCTGTGCGGAACCTGCTCTCGCCTTGGCATTGAGGGCTGCGAAGAAAAGAGCCACTAGGACTGTCACAGAGGGTGCTGAGGAAGCCTCCAAACGGCTGTGGATCACGGTGTGACGCATGGACCAAAGCTAGGGCATGATCAACTTTGGATGGGTTACCTGGGTGAGGCTGTCTGATGTTGAAAGACCCCAGGTTACACCACTGTATCCCAGTGCATCCTAGGATGCATCACAGCATCAAATTTGCAGCTGAACAATTTTAATTATCTTAAACTAAAATTTTAATAAAAATGCTTAAAATTGTAATTTAGGGGCACTAAACAATAGTTATGGGTAAGCATGCTAATTTAGTATTCTTTATATCATAACACGTATGTGAGTTTACCTATAGCAAGATGTTGTCGTACCGTGTTCTAGTTTGAGGGGTAATGAATCACAGCAATATCTCGATTTTTGCAATGAAATTTAGGTGTACACTCTGGAAATTGAGGCCAATTAATTGTCCTTTGAGTGCTAATTAACATAGTTGTTTATAATTGCACACCATTGCAGAAAACATACTACCAGCTTCCAGTATACACAAGTTTTCTCTTCATGCTTGGTGTGGTTTAGCACTAGATGTGGGGCAACTATATCAGAAGTCGAGGGAAAAGTTACCCAGTGGGTTTGTGTCTCCACTGCGTAATGCTTGTGCTCATCTCGGTATTGATTAATATGATGACTGAACTTGAAACTGTTTCTAGCTAGACACAGTCCAGTTCAGTCATTGATGCCAGAAGCAGTGATTATTGCCTTGAACCTGGCCATGCATGCCCCACAACCTGGTGTTCAGTGTTCTAATTCCTCCCCCTTGGTCTCTTCTCTCCATTTTGCTTGTGAAGAGAGGCTGAGAATTTAAGCTTAGTTTTAGGTGTAACCATGATATTGATGTGAGTGTTGGGCTTGGAAAACTGGATGTGCAAGCAACTTGAATAGGAAGCTTTCACAGCTCTAAACATCCTCTGTGAAACCATTCAAAAAAGATTGTTATAGTGTAGAGGTTCAATTTTAACAATCTGATTTGGCTTGTAATTTTAAGCACTCAATACAATTGAAAACTTGCTCTGTGCTAATGAGGCAGAAGGCTGTTTCAAGATCCAGATCGGCATCAAAGTGATGTCTTCACCATGTGAATGGGAGCAATACAATTCAAACCTTTCCAAGATCCAGTTTCATTGGATATAGTGTTTTGTTAAAGTATCCAGTCCCCACCATTTGTTCGCTTAATGAGTATTACAATCAAGGATTTTGGAAAAAATAACTGAGTTTTTATTTGTGAATTACATGCTCCGCCTTTAACAGTCGAGCCCAAAAACTGGAAAAATTGTAAAGCATGAAAAACTAAAGTCAAAAGCTGAAATGTCAGCAATTCAAAAGTATTCATCCCCCTTTGCTCAGTACTTAGTTGAATCACCTCTCACAGCTATTACAGCTAGTTGTCTTTTTGGATAAGTCTTCATTGGCTTTGCCCAATGTGATGGAGCAAATTTGCTAATTCCTTCTTGCAAAGTTGCTCAAACTGTGCCAGGTTAGTTGGGGAGCAGCAGTGGACAGCAAACTTGATCTCTACAGAGATTTTTGAGTGGGTCAAGGTCAGGACTCTGACTGGGCCACTCAATGACATCAATTTTTTTCATTAAAAGCCATTTCATGGTTATTCTGGCAGTGTGCTTTGGGTCGTTGTCCTGCTAAAAGACAAACCTCACCAGTTTAAGCTTTCTGGCAGAGGCTAGCAGGTTTTTTTAAAATCCAGGATCTCTCTGTATTTAGCAGCATTCATCTTCTCATCAGTCCAGACCAGATTGCCAGTCCCTGCTGCTGAAAATCATGCCCAGAGCATGATACTTCCTCCACCATACTTTGCAGTATGGATGGTGTTACCACATTAATATGCAGTATTAGATTTGCACTGCATGTACCGCTTCGTGTTGTGTCCAAAATCTTTCACTTCAGTCTTATCTGGCTAGGCTATCTTCCATATCTTTACAGTCACTTTGCAAAGTTTTCCTTGCCACTCTTCCACTAAAACTTCTTTTGTGCAAGACCTTGGTGATTCTGCAGCCATAAGCTTTATGTCCAGATGCAGCCACTGACTTATGCAACTCATTCACTGTTTGTGTCACAGTAACCTCTCTCACAAGTGTGATTCTCCTCTGATGACCAAGTTTAGAGAAGTGATCTGATGTAAGCAGTGTAGCTGTAGTTTCATATTCTTTCCACTTTTTAACAATGGACTGCACTGAGCTCCAAGAACATCTCAAAGGCATTGGACATGGTCTTGTATCAGTCCCCAGATTTGTGATTCTCTATTACAATTTCCCTCACTTGTCTTGAATGCTCTTTTGTCTTCATTTTGGTTTGGCCTATTGAAAATCTACCATACTGTTGGACCTTACAAAGAGGGCATATTTATTTATTGTGAATTCACTGAAAACAGGTGATCCTCCAATTTTCTACATCAATAAATTGGGTGAGTTGTTAAGGTAATTGCACCTGAGGAAAATTAGCAAAGTAATTATAAAAGGATGAATACTTTTTCAACCTCATTTTAGT
Organism: Mobula hypostoma; assembly: GCF_963921235.1. Lineage (NCBI taxonomy): Eukaryota > Metazoa > Chordata > Chondrichthyes > Myliobatiformes > Myliobatidae > Mobula > Mobula hypostoma. Next base: position 25,715,389 of record NC_086104.1, read on the forward strand.
TTTTAAATTTTTAGTAAATTGTTGACAGATTTTGGAATTTTTCTTTTGATTTGATGTACGCAAATGTTTTGTATATTAGCTCAGTCCTCCAATATATTTTAAATTTGGAAAATGTGACGGTAAAATGTTTAATAGTTGTGGGAGCCGAACACTTATTCAAGGCACTGTATCTCCAGGTCCTATTTTTATCTTGGTGTTCTCTAGATGTGTGGCCACTGGTTCTGAACTTGGCCATATTGAATGGTGCTCAAGGTGCTGGAGGGAGCTGCCATTTATTCAGCCCCTTGTGTGGATGTTCCTGCATGGTAGATTAATGTGGTTTAATGCATCTTAAAATTAAGATGAGTGCTGGAAAGATATTGGTCCCTTCCGCCTGCGGATTTTGTTCTTCCAGATAGTAATTTAAGGGTTCACAGATATTCTGAAAGAAGCTTTGAATAGTTGCTGCAAAGCATCCTACAAGATGCCCAGTTCAGCAGTGGATGGGCTGAAACCAAATGATGATAATGCTGAGCTGCATGTGTGTTATAGGTGCACTTGGTCAGGCAAGTGCTAAAGGTTCAGTTCTGTCTGACTTCTGCTTCGTAGGTGTTGGTGCCTTCAGAAAACGGAGTTAAGTCATTTCCTCCTGTATAGCCAAGGTCATCAAAAACTTTACTCAAATTCTAAACAGGAAATTGGTCACCTATAGTCCTGGTACTTGCTGACTTGCATTCTTCTGACTGCACAACAGCTTAGTTTTTAAAATCCACATCCATTTCCTAACTTTTCTGGGTTGCCCCCTCTCTAACTCTTATGTTCTCCACCTCTGCAGCCTCTAATCAAGCTCCTCACTTTATCCATCACTTTAATGTAAACTTGAATCCCTGCTCCAATTTCACCACTTGTGAGATTTTTACGAGATGGTTTGGTAATGCTGCTGTTAATTGACTTTCATTGGATTAAAGGTACTTGTGTAAAGCAAATTATTTCCTGAACATTGGCCCAGGTCTTAAAGGATTTAGTAAAATTAGGACTTTATACACAATAATCCCTGACTCTCAGTTCTGGTCTTTCTGTTGAAGCAAGCATCTGGGAAAACTGGCTGGCAGAATTCTTAAGTCGTGCATTATTCCATATTAATCACGATTCACTTTGTTATTCAGTACTTCCTACTCCAATTCGCTGAATCTTGCTTCAGGCGCAGAAATGAACGGGTGTTGGTGGAAACTGAAGTGAGTGTTTCTGTGCATTAGTGTTAAAATGCAAGAAAGCAGGGCATTCTTTTTAAATAAATAAATTTGAGTTTGGGGAGTAAGGATTTGTAATTGTATCCTGGTTATTTTGAAAATTAAATGCAATATGAAAATTGTAAAGATCCCTGATGCACAGTTACTAAGTGATAGTTGCCATAACGATGGCTGTAAATTATTGAAGTATGTAGCATGTTGTGCAATGCTGCCCTCTACAGGTCAGTGGTCAATCTTGTTTCCTCCTCAAAATCTACTATACATTTCCTGGGTAATAAGGTATCAAGCTAGCATGTTTTATGTTGTGAAAGATAAATGCTGTGTATAGCTATTAAGATAAAATGAAACTGGAGGAAAATAGGGCAGGGGTTTTTGTAGCTTTCAGGTGTGAATACAATTGAAAATCTGACTTTTGAACAAAATGGTGTTACAGATTTGCAGCACATGAGCTATGTGGCTCACAGGAGTACCATCACCACTGGAGCTCTGTACCTGAATTCTGTCTTCTAACTTTCATGGTTTGCCTCTCAGGCACATTGTGTTGGTGGGAGGCAAGCATTCTAAACCCTTTGCATAAGACATAGGAACAGAATTAAGTCAGTTGGCCCATTAAATCTGCAACACTATTTCAGCATGGTTTATTCAGTATCACTGAATTTCATTCTCCTGCCTCCTCCCCATAATCTTTGACCTATCAACCTCTGCTTTAAATCTACCAGTGAATAGGGCCTCCACAGCAATGAATTCCACAAATAAACTACCCTCCAGCTAAAGAAATTCCTCATCTCTTCTGAAGGGGCATACATCTAATCTGAGGCTGTGCTCTTTAGTCCTAGACACCCAACCACAGGAAACATCATCTCCACATCCATTCTATAATCCATTCTGCAATATTTGATTGGTTTCAATGAGATCTTCTCCACTCCCCTACCCTCATTCCACTCAACTAGAGAGTACAGACCCAGAATCATCAAATGTTCCTCGTACATTAACCTTTTCATTCAGTCATTCTTGTGAATCTCTCCAATGCTGGAAAGCCTTTCTTAGATAAGGGGCACAAAACTGCTCACGTACTCCAAGTGTGGAATAATAAGCAAATACTTTGAGAGGCTGGTCAAGGACTACATCAGTAGCATGCTACCACTCACATTGGATCCCCTACAATTTACCTACCGACACAATCGATCGACAGATAACACAATAGCCACAGCTCTACACACCATCCTTGCACATCTGGAGAAGGATGCTTGTGTGAGAATGCTGCTCTTGGGCTACAGTTCAGCATTCAACACCATAATTCCCTCTAGGCTCAACAAGAAGCTCAGGGACCTCGGTCTTTATCCTGCCTTGTGCAGCTGGGTCCTGTCAGATTGCTGGCAGGTGGTAAGAGTGGGCTCCTTCACGTCTGCCCCTTTGATCCTCAACACAGGTGCTCCTCAGGGCTGTGTACTAAGCCCCCTCGTTTACTCTCTATATACCCATGACAGTGTCGCCACCCACAGCTCCAATCTGTGAATTAAATGTGCTGACAACACTACACTGATTGGCCTAATCTCAAATAATAATGAGGCGGCCCACAGAGAAGTTATCACCCTGACAGTGGTGTTAAGAAAACAACCTCTCCCTCAATGTCGCAAACACAAAGGAGCTGGTTGTGGACTACAAGAGGAATGGAGACGGGCTAACCCCTATTGACATCAATGGATCTGGAGTTAAGAAGGTGAACAGCTTTAAGTTCCTTGGCATAAACATCACGTGGTCTGTACATACCAGCTGTGTGGTGAAAAAGGCATAACAGTGCCTCTTTCACCTCAGACGGTTGAAGAAGTTTGGTATGAGTCCCCAGATAGAAATCATAGAAACTACAGCACAGAAGCAGGCCTTTTGGCCCTTCTTGGCTGTGCTGAACCATTTACTGCCTGGTCCCACTGACCTGCACACGGACCATATCCCTCCATACACCTCCCATCCATGTATCTGTCCAATTTATTCTTAAATGTTAAAAAAGAACCTGCATTTACCACCTCGTCTGGCAGCTCATTCCACACTCCCACCACTCTGTGTGAAGAAGCCCCCCCCCCCAATGTTCCCTTTAAACTTTTCTCCCCTCACCCTTAACCCATGTCCTCTGGGTTTTTTTCTCCCCTTGCCTCAGTGGAAAAAGCTTGATCCTAAAGACTTTCTACAGGGGCACAATTGAGAGCATCCTGACTGGCTGCATCACTGCCTGGTACGGGAACTGTACTTCCCTTAATCGCAGGACTCTGCAGAGAGTGGTGTGGACAGCCCAGCGCATCTGTAGATGTGAACTTCCCACTAATCAGGACATTTACAAAGACAGGTGTGTAAAAAGGGCCTGAAGGATCATTGGGGACCCAGACACCCCAACCACAAACTGTTGCAGCTGCTACCATCCAGGAAATGGTACTTCAGCATAAAAGCCAGGGCCAACAGGCTCCAGGTCAGTTTCTTTCACCAGGTCATCAGACAGATTAATTTATGCTGACGTATTTGTATTTCTGTTATATTAATTATCTTGTACATATCATAAATTACTATAAATTTGCACATTTAGACAGAAGCAAGGTTAAGATCTTTACTACTCATGTACAAACGTTTGTATATGAAGGATGTAAGAATAGTCAATTCAAATCAAAAGCCTTCTACCAAAGTGCATGACCATACATTTCCCAAGACAGTATTGCATCTGCCATTTTGCCTGTTCTCATAATCTAAAACCCTCTGTAGATTCCCTGCTTCCTTAACACACTTGCCCCTGCTTACCTGCAAACTTGCCCACAATTCAGCCATCCAAATTGATGACATACAAGGAACAGAAACGGTCCCAACACACTCCTGTGGAACACCATTCAGTGACAACCAGAAAAGGTCTCTTTTATTCTCACTTTGCCTCCTGCCAGTCAGCCAATCCTCTGTCCATGCTAGGATCTTTTTTGTAATACCATGGACTCTTGTTTAGCAGTCCCATGTGCGGCACCTTCTGAAAAGCTTTCTGAAAATCCAAGTAAACAATATCCACTGACTCTCCTTTGTCTGTCCTGCCTGTAACTTCAAAGAACTCTACAACAGATTTGTCAGCCAAGATTTCCTCTTAAGGAAACTGTGCTGACTTCAAACAATTTTATCATATGACTCCAAATACTCTGAAATGGTCTCCCACATGTTCCCGACCACTGAGGTCACACTAACTGGCCTATAATTTTCTTTCCTTTGCTTCCCTCCTTTAAAGAGAGGAGGGAGATTTGCAATTTTCCAGTCCTAATTTCAGAATCTAGTGATTCTTGAAAGATCGTTAGTAATGACTCCACAATTTCTTCAGCTACCTCTTTCAGAGCCCTTGGGTGTACACCATCTGGTCCTGGTGACTTATCTACCTTCAGACCTTTCAGCTTCTCTTTAATATTAGCAAGTACACTTGCTTCTGCCTCCCAACATTCAAATTTCTGGCATACTGCTGGTGTCTTCCACAGTGAAGACTGATGCAAAGTAGTTATTGCGTTAGTCTTCCATTTCTTTATTTCCCATTATTATCTTTCCATGTTTCAGCAGTCTGATGTCCACTCTTGTCTATTTTTCTCTTTTTATATAGAGTATCTGGGGGGAAAAAACCTTTGGTATTTTGTTGTTATTGGCAGTTTATTTTCATATTTTGCCTTTTCTCTAATTGCTTTTCCAGATGCCTTCTGTGAATTTTTAAAAGCTTCCCAATCCTCTAGCTTTCCACTACTTTTTTTTCTTGCATTACTATAGATGCCCTCTTAGTTTATTTTATGTTGTCCTTGTCAGCCATGGCTCTCATTCTCCCTTTAGAATACTACTACTTTGGGGTACACCTTTTGAATTCTCCCCAAAACTCCAGCCATTGCTGTTTTGCCATCTTCCCTGCTAGTGTCCCCTTTCATTCAACTTCAACCAGAGCCCCCCTCAAGCCTCTGTAGTTCTTTACTCCACTATAATTCTGGTACATCTGATATTGTTGTCTTCCCCTCAAACTGCAGGGTGAATTCCATTATGTGTCTCCTAATGTTTCTTTCAGCTTACTTAATCAAATCTAGATCATTACACAACACCCAATCCAGAATAGTTTTTCCCCTAGTGGGATCAACTACAAGCTGCTCTAAAAAGCCATCTAATAGGTATTCTGGAAAAAATTAGTACCTCAACAACTACTAGCCTGGCTTCAAGCATCTTGTCAAATTATTTACACAAATTTTGCAAGGAATTAGAAAACAGCAGATGTACATATGAGTAGGGTCAAATGATCTTGCAGTCCTTCAGTTCGTAAGTAAACTAGAACATAAAAGCAAAACATTCAGCTCTACTGATCCACACTAATGTTTAATCACAAACGTTTGGAACACTGCTGAGGGTTTGACATTGGAGTGGGCCACAGGTTCTATGGTAACTGACAGATTATGAAAAGTTATGTTAGGCAGAAAGCCAGAGCTTTCAAATGACATTAATATGTAGACAGGCAGAGTTAAGATGCAGGGAACATATGGCGTGATGATATGATCAATTTCCAGACTAGCATTGCTTTTCTCATAAGTAGGGTTGGGAGACTTTGGAGGCCTTAGAGTTGTATGAACTGGTTTACTGTGGTTGAGCAGTGACTGATTAGGAAAAAAGGTCAGAAATGTTAAATTGGGATGGGCTTGGAGTCCATTTCACTGTTGTGGTATTCGCATGAGGGAAATTAGTTGAAGTAAAATTATTGCTTTAATATTTAAATGAGAATGAATTAGATATTTGAAGCATTGCTGCAGCACAAACATCTTGGTTTTATTTTCCAAATATCTACAGTTGAGCTTTAGGCTAAAACAAAATTCGGGCCTCCTCTTGCAATGCTGCATCCAATTTTTAGGATAGAATTCGGACTTTCAGTGAAGGTATAAAGATCATAAGGGTGCATGGTACTTGAGCTGGATGGAGAGGGTAGAGCAATGGAAGTTTATTTGGAATGGAGATTTGGTCTGAAATTCGATCTATGACGGTTGCAGCCTTCTCTGCACTGGGCACCTTTGCTTAATCTGCCATGGCCACATGGGTCATGTATTCTGACACTTTGTCCTTGGCTTCCTCTACTGCCAGTTCAAGGCCAAGCTCAAATTAGAGGAGAAAAACTTCTCATTCTGCATGGACAGACTCCAGCACAGCAACATGAATGCTGAGTTCTCAAACGTCTAGTAGTCACTCCCATTCTGCCCCCTTTTCCCTTCCTGTCCTGTCATTTCTCCATCTTGTCATCCATCTTGTCCGTGTCATTCTCTTTAACCTCCCCCGCAATCGCCACTGCCCAACAGCTGCACACTCATCCTACCAGTTCCCTTCTCTTTATTCCAGGATCCATCTTCCTTTCTTGTTAGATTCCATAATCTTCAGCCCTTTTCACTTTCACCTATCACCTTGCAGTCTCCGACACTATTTCCAGACTTGTCTACCTCTGCTACATGGATCCACCTACGGTTTGCCAGCTTTTGCTCCACCCCTTCCCTCTACTTTATACTGCATGCATCTCCTTTGCCTTTCAAATCCAAAATCAACTGTCCGCTCCCTCCATTGATGCTGCCTGGCTTGCAAAGCTCCATGAGACTAAATGTAAGTGGTTAAATTCATTAAGGGTGTTGAGAGAGGAAGCCTCCTGCAATTGTCAGTAATTAGCAGGTTCTAATTTAAGTGATTAGCAAGGTTGAGATTGCCACATGGCTTAAAAGGAAATTGGATAAATATGTGAAAGGGGAAACTTGTGAAGCTGCTCTATTATGGTAAAATGCATCCTTGCTTTTTATGTTCTCATTTTCTTCAAATGTTAACATTGCAATTGCCTTCCTCAACCTGCAAATTAACATTTAGGAAATCCTGCACGAGGACTCCCAAGTCTCTTTGCACCTCAATTTTTTGTATTTTCTTTCCATTTAGGAAATAATCAACCCTTTCATTTCTTCTACTGAAGTGCATGCCATACACGTTCCAACACTGTATTCCATCTTCCACTTCCTTACCCATTCTCCTAATGTCTTCCGTAGCTTTTCTGCTTCCTCAAAACTACCTGTCGCTCCACCTACCTACATATCATCTGCAAACTTCGCAACAAAGTCATTTCCATCATCCAAATCATTGACATAGCATAAGAATCTGTTCCAACACAGACATCTGCAGCCACCTACTGCCAGTCAGAAAAGGCTCCCTTTATTCCCACTGTTTGCCTTTTGCCAATCAGCCACGGCTTTATCCATGCTAGAATCTTTCCTGGTTTTGCATGGCTTGTTAAGCAGCCTCATGTTTGGCACCTTGTCAAAGGCCTTCTGAAAATCCAAGTGTATTATGTCAATAGGTTCTCCTACTTGTTATTTCTTCAAAGAATTCCAACAGAACTCCAACTTGTCACTATATTCTGTCAACGTGATACTGATCATGGAGAAGTTCATGTAATATTGAGATGTATCTTCCAATACGTTATCCTCTAAAGTGGCCGCCTCTACATCAGTTAGACCCCTTGTAGATTGAGAGGGCTGCTTTGGCAAGTGCCTTCGCTTCATCCACAAATGGGAGGGTTCTGCGATGGGCCAATCATTTTAATTCCACTTCCATTTCCCTTTCTGACTTGTCAGTCATGGCTGCCTCTGCCAGTCTTGGGTTGGAGGAGCAACATCTCATTCTGTTTGAGCAGCCTTCAACTTGATGGCATGAACATCGTTTTTTTTTCCCCATCTGGTCATTTCTTCCTCCTCCCCTTTCTCCTTTTCATTCCCCATTCTGGGTCCCCTCTTACTCTTTTTTTTTTCCCCTTTGCCACTCTGCCTTTTATCCTTCCCTTTACTTTATGATCTGCTCCTCCTCTATCAGATTCCTCCTTCAATCCTTGCCTTTTCCACGTATCACATCCATGTCACTCAATTGATTCTCCCTTTCCTATGCTCCCACCTTCTCCCTCACCTGGCTTCTCCTATCACCTCCTAGCTTGTACTCTTTCCCTTCCCACTCCCTCCTTTTTCCCCTTTCCTTTCCAGTCCTGACTTTAGTCTCAACCTGAAGTGTTGACTCCATAGAATTTTTCCCTTCACAGATGCCTCCTGACCTGCTAAGTTTCTTCAGCATTTCTATGTCTTTCTCAGCAAAGCTATGTGCTTCCTTCCACAAATTTGCTCAGTCAGGTCCTCCGGCAAAATCCTGGGGTGGGGGGTTGGTGAGAGAGGTCTTGACTTTTTTTGGAGACGCGGTATATTGCTAATTATTGGTCCTACAGAAATATTTCATCAGCTGATAGACCCTCAGACGAAACCACAGAAATAAGAGACTGCAGATGTTGGACTTTGTCCAGATGAAGGGTTTTAACCAAAAGGTCAACTGTACATTTCTGTCATAGATGCTACCTGTTCTGCTGAGTGCCTTTTGTGTTTCTACAGACTGAACTGGCTGTCAATGAACAATATTGATATCCACAAACAGTTAGGAAAATACAATTTTATCTTTTAAAGTTCTAATCATTAACACATTTTTAACCACTTAAGTTGAAAGCTCACGAGTTCATCCATAGGTGAATTTCTATGCTGATATTGAGCTAAAAGAAATGAACTGCTGACTCTTCAGACATTTTGGGCCTTTTTTTTTAAACTCCCTTTTGAAAAATTAGCCAACCGAGAACAAACTGTATATTTGGTGCCATTCATTATTAAGATTTTCTTTACCACAATGTGATACTAGTCTCAAAGGCCCATATACTTGATCCTTTTTCTGAGGGACTTGGTTATAAACCTCAAGATATAAGGCAATAAGGCATTTGAAATGGTATGAAAGGGGAATATTAGTTGTGGTTCAGAATTAAATCAATCGACATTAAATGCCAAAAGAGGGAGCTAGAGTAAGGCAGACAAATCACTGCTTGTTTTTTTTTGGGGGCAGACTTCTGTTCCAGGGCCAAGACAACTTGGGAAAACTAATTTGTTTTCCTGACAGTCATTGAAGTTACATACATGTTTTTAATGGATATTAACTTACACTTGTGTAAAAGAGCTGTTTACTGCTATAAATGTCTCCAAATGAATGGCATTTGGATCTCTCCACAGAGTCAGATCAATTTAATTTCACAAAGTCTTGCCATTGGCTAATATCCAAAAGGTTCCTGTTACTGTGAGTGCTTGTTGAATCTTGAAGTGACGGCAACAAAGGCTAAGGAAAATTGTAAACAGAGTCTGAGACTATTACATTGTATGTTTTAACAACTAAAATGAATCTTATTCAACAATGTTTCCAATGTGCTTGGGCTCCTGAAAAAAATCTCCGACAGGCTCCCCATATGTGCTATAGCCATGAGTTCATATTTTCAATTAAACCCCATTGGACTCCCCCCACCCAAAATGAAAGCTTGTCTTCTTGACTAAACAGATTTATGTACCTTGTATTTAAAAGCTGAGAACAGGTAGTAAAAGCTTTGTCTAAAGCAACGCATTAGTTTGTTGTGTTTGCAAGCAGTGAGAAGATGCAATAAACTTTGGTTGTGGCTCTAGATTGCAGAAAATAATCTTAAACCAGTTTCAGGATGAATATGTCCAATTCTGGTTTAAAGTCAATTTGAGGACTGTCTGCTTTTCTCTTGATAAGTACACTTTCTCATAAAAGGATAACCATTTCCTTTTTGTTTGAAATGGTCTTCTAGTGTAAGAAAACTGAATCACAGCGCAATGATAAAATAGTGCATACATCTGCCAGCCAAAGTGAAGACAGATTTTATTACACTTGAAACAATACACCGGGGGTCCTAACACTGAACCTGTGCCACTACATTCATTCCATATTCTCTTTGAAGATTGTGATGCTTAATCATTATGGCTTAATACGTTAGGGGAATCTTGGTTTCTCGAAGAGGAGCCAAATCTTTCACCCAGGAGTCTAGACTCTTGACTTTTCCCCCTTGCTCCGTAACTCAATAGGGCTACTTGGTATGCTAAGTACATGGAATATTTGCAGTGCAAAGAGTAAGCTAAAAGCAATTGTTTCTACTCTGACATTTCATGAATGAAAGTGTTATATAACACCTTGGATTACTGCCTGACATTTGATTGGCCCAAGACAATGCAGTGATTGATTAGTTCTTTACACTGCCCATATGTGATGATAATCATTTGGATGGGGATAGGTGGTGAGTATTTTTTTTAAAAAACTCTCTTGGATACCCTGGGAGAAATAAGCTTTAAATCTATTTGCCACACTAAAAAAAGGAAGAACTGCACTGACTGAAGTGTCAAATATAATGAGAGGGTGGTGGTAGAATCAAATACAATCATTATAGTTATATCCTAAACGATTTAAAGTGGAGTTGAAATGTGGGGAATGGGAGTAGTGTAAATAGGCAGAGGTTAGCATTGATATGGTGGCCAAAAGACCCTTTTCCTGCTACATACTGTCTTTTGATACAAATGGTTTTCTGCTACGTGTGATCTTTGATACAAACAGTTGAGATCCAATGGATAAAGAAACCACTTTGTAGTCAGGGTGTAGTGACTGGAATAGGAGACTCTGATTAATTGGGAATACAAAGGATGATGGAAAAGGGGTGCAGTGAAGAAAATAATGATGTTTCATTGGACAACAAGTATTCCAATTTTGCAAGGAATTTGGTAAAAATGAAATGTCCTGGTGTCGGATGCATTTCAACCTGTAAAGATCTTGGGACCCTGACCTAGATCATTTATATAAATGACTTGGGGAAGTGAAAGTGTGAGCTAGTAAGTTTGCAGATGACAAAGGTGTGTACTGTTCTGGATAGTGTAAAACGGCGGTTCCCAATCCTTATTATGCCTTGGGCCAATACCATTAAGCAAGGTTGGTGTGGACCCATGTTGAGGACCGCTGGTGTAGAAGGTTGTCTGAGATTACAGTGGGACATTGATAGGATGCCGATCTGGGCAAAGAAGTGGCATAAGGATTTCAATTGAGGGAAGTGTGCAGACTACAAAATTGATGTAGGATTCTTCATGGTGTGGAGAAACGGAGGGATCTTAGAGTCCGCGTCCATAGATCTCTGAAAGCTGAGCAAGTTGATAGGGTGGTTGCGAAGGTTAATAGTTGGCATTCGTTAGGGGATTGAGTTCAAGTGCTGTGAGATCATGTTGCAGCTCTAAATCCCCAGTTAGATGAGGAGAATTGTGTTCAGTTTTGGTTGCCTTTATTATAGGAAGGATGTGGAAGCACTAGAGAGGTTGCAGAGGAGATTTACCAGGATGTAGCTGGATTAGAGAGCATATTTTATGAAGATAGGTAGAGCGAGCTAGGATTTTTCTCCTTGAAATGAAAGGAGACTTGATTAGTGTAAAAGATGAGATGTGGAGTGGACAGCCAGTTCCTTTCCCCAGAGTAGCATTGGCTGATATGAGAGGACATATTTTGTGATTGGAGGAAAGTATCGGGGAATGTCGGGTAGGTTTTTAAACACAGCATGGAACTCTCTCCTAGGTTGGTAATTTAGGAACATTTAAGTGACCCTTAGGCACACAAATGAAGGAAAAATGGATGGCTATGTGAGGGAAGGGTTAAATTGATGTTAGAATAGGTTTAAAAGTTGGCACAACATCATGGGCTGAATGGCTTGCAGTATGCTGTATTGTTCTGAAGTTATACGGTGGAGTCTGAGGTTTTCTGAGGGATGGGAAAGCTGAAACAATGCCAATCTAATGTGCATCATTGCTATCTTTGCATATCTTTTTCATGTACTTAGCAGCTGATTCCAGAGATGCAAATTCCTGTAATGTCTCAAATAATGATGTATATCACCAGGTATTACAAACAGTGGCATTTTCCATTTTTGTTTAGTGTGGGCAAATTTGACTATCCATTCTTGCCCCTGAACAGAGAAAGCAAATATAGGTATTCATTTTGAATGTGGGCTCACATTTGGGCCAGACTGGATACAGATGACAGGTTATCTGCTCTGAAAGATAGCAGTGAAGGAATCATGAAAATTTGGATTCCGAATCACCATATTGATAGTAGCTTTTTTTTAAAAAAAGAAATCCAGACGTGTTTAATTTCAAGCTGCCTCAGTGGGTTTCAAATTTGATTCTAGCTCAATAGTCTTGAAAATGGATCATTCTTCCACGCCACCCCTGGGTTGCTTGATAAATTACTGAGTTGGTGAGTGCTCCCGGGATGACAAATGGGTGCCTGCTGCGGTGTATCGTGTCTACCGTCTCCCACAGTCTGGGGCTTGACTCCACTCTTTTTCAGGATCATCCATCTCATTCCAGTGTGCAGTAGATGGGCAGAACATTCATGACGTTGTGGTTTTAAGTGAATGTCCTCCACCGCCTTAAGGGGAATTCAAGCTTGGATCTCAGCTGTTGGTGATCACGGGAAGCAAGATGTTCCTGAATGTCTATTCCATCTTGTGGGGTATTTTTGGCATTACTGAGTGGCACTTGAGGTTATATATTTTGAAACTCCACATTTGGTTATGCAATCCTTCCAGATCTTGAAATTAGATTTGACAGGCATACTGGTATTCAGCATACTGGTAATCAGTCTAGGATAACTGTTTTAGTGTTTCCATTGCTGAGAAATGCTCTGCCTGAGGGGTTTAACTTAAAGATTTTGGAGGTGGCTGATTGAATGTCCTGTTCCTACATTGCTATTCATCAGTTGAGGAAATCAGAAGGTCATGATCTTTGATCTGGCTCAATTTAGTATGGTGGTCAGCAATATTGCCTTTCCTTTCCACCCTCCCTCCACACCCCTGTATCCTGTATGCCTGGACATGGACTGCCGATGGTAAGCACATTAAAGATACGGGGGAAAATGGCACTAAAGTTCTCTTTACAAAATCGTGAATGAACTAGAAGGGATAAGCAAATTAATATCAGCATTTTGTCCCAGGTCACTACCCATAACACTGAAATCCTTGTTACTGTCAACAGACCATGATGGCATGTTTGCATGCCAGGTGCTGGACTCCCAAAACAAACATTCTATCCTGAGCTTTCAGATAGGATGAGGTTGTCAAGTGAGCAAAAAAGCAGCTTTAAGGAGGTGCTCATGTCTTCCTTGTGATGCAATAATTCCATGAACTTGAACCCATGAATGCCTAAAGTGGGCAAGGAGTTTTTGAGATATTTCTGAGAACCCTGTAGCTATGCATCAGGAGAATGCGGATACCCTGAGTAGGCAATGGTAATAAAACCACACAACCTCACAGACTGCCCATGCCGACAGCCGTTTCCACCAACTGTAGAAGGGTTGCTGGTTCCTCAGCCACCTCAGTGTACAACATCTGAATTGAACCAAGTCTCCCTTGATCTGAAAAGAATGCTGAACTAAATCTTGCAAAACTGTAAATTCAGGTGCATTTTATTGTCAGTCAACCATACATGTGTCCATCTAAATGAAACATTATTCCTCTGGGTCCAAGGTGCAACATGTGGTACTTGTAGTCACACAGCACATTCGGTTATAATATATTTTATTGCGATAAAACACATGGAATGGGATTCATTCCTGTATACCTCACATTTGGCACTGGTTTGGATTTTCAAAAATTTTCCTGTGCACCAATAACTTCAATCATGTGGCCATACAAGCTCTAAGAAGAAACGTAGTAAGGGTTTCCTCCTGGTCCTTCAAGTTTCCTTTTCCCAAAATATGTGGATTGGTAAATCAGTGGGTCACTATGCATGAATCCTGGTGTGAGGATCAGCATTAAGACCTGGTGGGGGAATTACAATGAGATCAGTGTAAGTGGTTGTTTATTGGTCAATGCTTCTGCGTTGAAAAGCCTGTTCTTCTGCTGTATAACACAATGGATCCTCAGGGTGAATGATCAAAAAATGTGTTTTTTGAAAAAAATAAATTTTGGGGGATTTGATTATCTGACAGGTAAGTGGACAAAGCACAATGTCAGCCATGGTTAAATGGTGAAGCAAGTGTCATCGTGTCGCGTATGAAAGAGTAGATTGAGGAAAGCTGTTGGTGAGTTCCAGGGTATAATAGAAATTGGAAATGCAATTAGGAAGCACATTACAAACAAAATGAAGGATGGAAAATGGTTATAGATGCAAAATGGTATTGGGAGCAAGACTAATGGGAATTTGAAGCTTCTGCTAGCTATGTAAGGATATATCATGGGTTGTTTTTAAAGATGTGCATGTGGGTTAGCTGCAGTCTTTGATCTACAGAGCCAACTTGACAGCATATGGCAGCACGTCAGTGAGATGCTATTACAGCCGCAGTGACTGGGTTCAATTCCTACAGATGTCAGTAAGGAGTTTGCACACTCTCCCTGTGACCATGTAGATTTCCTCCGGGTCCTCTGGTTTCCTCGCACTTTTCGAGGGCATATGGTTTAGTTGGTTAATTGGTCACATGAGTGTAATTGGGTGATAAGGGCTTGTTTGGCCAGAAGTGCCTGTTAGTGTACTGTATCTCTAAACAAACCCTCCGACTCATAACTTCTAAACTAGGAAGGATACGGTTGTTGATTAGGTTTAATGCTGGTGATGCAATCTTCTTTGCAGAAAGATAATGAAGAGAAAACGGCAGAAGTGAAGGAACAACAGGTTGCTGTTATCCAGAAACTCGAGCAGACTATTGAGCAATTAAGAACCAAAATTGCTGAACTGGAGAAGCAGTCAGCCCTGCTTGACCAGGAGAGCACTGTAAAGTACCAGGAACCTGGCAGTGAGGATGTAGCTTCGAACACGCCTGATGTTCAAACTGACTGGCAGACGCCTCTTCTAACACATACACAGAGATTTTGTGTAGAAGCTAAATCTGCACAGACTTCACCTACTCAAGAACATGCTTCTATTCAAGTGCCTTTATTCAACAACCATTCTTCACAGCCTCCAACTTCCAGCTGTATGGTTTCCTCCTCTCAGGATCGTTTGGTAAATGTAACCACAGTACAATCACGCACTCTGGGAGATCCATGCGTTGCTTCGCAAGTGCTGGCTTTTCAGCCTGACCAAGGTTCCCCTACTCCAGCGGGTCAAAGTTTACAGGATCTCCCGCAAATTGTATCCAATCATTGTACATTGTCTCCGCTGGCAAGCTGCCAATCAACTTCTCTGCCTGCGGTGGGAATTCTACATTCGCCTGTTCTACCTAGTAGAGAGCGTTTGCCGTCGCCAATTTCTCCACCTGCCTCTGACCCATCGGGTATTTCAGCCCCATTTCTTCTTCCTCCTCCTCCACCGCCCCTTCCTCCTTTTGATTCTGAGCATGTCCCTCCACTTCAGCTGCCGCCTGGCTGTGGGTACCCACCCCCTCCCCCTCTGCCTGGCTCCATGTCCCAGCCTTCTCCTCCGTCTCCACCCCCTCTGCCCGGCTCTGCTGTCCCTCCTCCTCCTCCTTTACCTAGCTCTGTTTCTCCTGCTCGCCCATTACCCTGCTCTGCCATTCCACCTGCTCCCCCACTGCCTGACTCTGGGCTTCCCCCACCCCCTCCTCCTCTTCCCGGCTCTGCCATTCCGCCCCCTCCTCCTCTTCCCGGCTCTGCCATTCCGCCCCCTCCTCCTCTTCCCGGCTCTGCCATTCCGCCCCCTCCACCTCTGCCCGGCTCTGCCGTTCCCACTCCGCCCCCTCCTCCACCTCTGCCCGGCTCTGCCGTTCCCCCTCCGCCCCCTCCTCCACCTCTGCCCGGCTCTGCCGTTCCCCCTCCGCCCCCTCCTCCACCTCTGCCCGGCTCTGCCGTTCCCCCTCCGCCCCCTCCTCCACCTCTGCCCGGCTCTGCCGTTCCCCCTCCGCCCCCTCCTCCACCTCTGCCCGGCTCTGCCGTTCCCCCTCCGCCACCCCCTCCACCTCTGCCCGGCTGTGCCGTTCCCCCTCCGCCGCCCCCTCCACCTCTGCCCGGCTCTGCCGTTCCCCCTCCGCCCCCTCCTCCACCTCTGCCCGGCTGTGCCGTTCCCCCTCCGCCGCCCCCTCCACCTCTGCCCGGCTGTGCCGTTCCCCCTCCGCCGCCCCCTCCACCTCTGCCCGGCTGTGCCGTTCCCCCTCCGCCGCCCCCTCCACCTCTGCCCGGCTGTGCCTTCCCACCTCCTTTTGCTGGATCTGGAGTTGCTCCCCCAGTGCAGATGGGGCTGTGTCCACCACTTCCTCCTCCAGGCTCGGGTTTTCTTCCACCACCCCTTCCGTCAGGATTTCTTGCTATTGGAATGAAGGACAAATTGCCAAGGAAAGTTGCCATTGACCCATCCCGTCCAATGAAGCCTCTCTATTGGTCAAGAATCCAGCTAAGCGGCAAAAGGTAATAAGGTAGTGATTTGCCTAGAGTTCAGTGTGCAGCTGTATTGTGATCTTGTTTTGTAGATATTTGATAAATATTTTGGAACCCCTAGGTCTAAACTTTGATTTGGGTTTAACCAAGTGCATGTTCTAGCTCAAAATATGTGTTTTTGGAGATCATCTACTCTTTATATCCACTTGAAACCCTTAAACTCTAGATGAGCAAACTCATCAGTAAATTTTATTAAACTGAAAGTGATGCACTATCAGTTCGTTAATCCCAAATCTCTCCCCTTATTACAGCTGGTTTGTTCTCCCTGACACAAATAAAGTCTAAGGTTTAGTTATCTATGGAAATCAATGGGTAGTCAACATTTTGGGCTGAGATCCCTCCTCAGGATCTGAGTAAGGGTTTTGGTCTGAAACGCCAACTGTAAATTTATCTCCATACGTGCTGCCTGACCTGTTGAGTTCCTCCAGAATTTTGTGTATTGCTTTGGATTTCCACCATATGTTGACTTACTCATGTTTGAGGTTTAATTTTGTGTGACATGACAACCAACTTTCAAAGATTTGTATACGTTTAGAGGGTTCAGTACTCAATACTTAACTGCAGGTGCTCAATATTTTAAAATGGTGGAAATGGACTGCAGCTCAGGCATCATCTGTGGTGAGGGGGACATGGTTAACATTATAGTCGTTGTCCATGGTTAAGAATTCAGCTAAGCGGTAAAAGAGAGCAAGCTAGTAAATGGATTAGTGCTCAGTATGTAGCTGTGATGCACAATTCTGATCAAAGCTGATCAGGATGGGAAAAGGAATGTTTTCCTGTGGAGAGAACTACAACAGTGTCTACCATAGGATGGAGACTAAAATTACCAAGGTGCTACCCATGCAGTTGGTGTAGTCCAAGTGATAAGTATTGGTTAATTGCCCTTGATTTGTCTGGAGGAGAGTAAATAGTGTAAGATCAGTGACAGCAGCAGACTGAAAAAGCATCATTTTGGAACTGAGATGCAGAATATGGCTTTGCTGGAAAGGTGAAGTTATTTAGAATTGGTACAACTTGCAAAGAGGAAAACATGGTGAACAGATGCAAATATGAAAGCTATTTATTCGGTTTGGGGGGGGGGGGGAGAAAAGAACTTCGAGCATACTGCTTTCCCTGCAAATTAACCTGTGATATGAATCTATTTTCACAGAATGTTGTTTGGCATTGTCAAATATTTAAGAATTTGTTTTGTAATCTGAAGTTTCCTTTTGTGTCACAACACTATTGGCCATGTATCCATATGTATGGAGCATGTCTAGCTGTTTCTTTTTTTCCAAAGTTGGTATTCTAAACAGAAGAACAAGAAATGAAAGCAGGATATGGTCAGCTATAAGCAGCACAACCATCTCGCACTGCCTGCTTTTCAATCATTAACTCCATAATCCCTTCATTTCCCTTTTGCATCCAAAAATCTTTCCCACCATACCTAGAGTATACTGAGTGACTGAGCCTTGAAAATCCATCATCCCCGTTGTGAGAGAATTCAGGTGATTCACCCCACTGCCCCCATGAATGAATGACTCTATTTTCACAATATAACCCTGTTTCTAGACACTCCAGCCAGGATCATACTGGTATTATCCCTATTAAAGTCATAAGAGTTTTGTATGTCAAATACCAGAAAGAAAGCCCAATCTATATTTTCGTCAATGCAATCTCACCACTTATCTCAATCCCTGCTGGGTCTTGAAGGGTCTCAGCCTGAAATGTTGGTTGTTTATTTCCCACCGTAGGTGCTCCTTGACCTACTGCGTTCCTCCAGCATTCTGTGTTGTTTCTGAGTATTTGTTCCATTTTTTTTATACTCAGTTGGAGATCTGGTCTGTATACAGTATTCCATCAAGCTTCCTCATAATTATAGTAAAATGTCTTTATTCTTATACCCAAATCCTTTTGCAATGAAGGCTAGCATATGCCTTCCCTATTACCTGCTGTATCTACATGATAACTTTTAAGTGTTTTGTACATGGGCACCTAGGCCCCTACTGAGCTTTCTGATACTAGATGACCTTGAATCCATGTGCTATATCCTTGGTCATTTGCTGTCTGTCCACTTGCCCTTTAAGCTTCTCTGCATTCTCCCCACTAACC
Organism: Mobula hypostoma; assembly: GCF_963921235.1. NCBI lineage: Eukaryota > Metazoa > Chordata > Chondrichthyes > Myliobatiformes > Myliobatidae > Mobula > Mobula hypostoma. Next base: position 25,733,992 of record NC_086104.1, read on the forward strand.
ACGCTAGCTTCTAGATTTGTATATTCAGCAAACTTTGATATATTTAGCCAAATCTTGGAAATAGCTTGTGAACAAATGGGAAATCCTCCCTAATTCCTGTAGTTCCCCAGTAGTCAATGCCTCCAGCTTGAAAATGACAGATTAAGACATCCTTTCTATACATTTAACTATTCCTAATGCAAACTAATGCATTAGCCCTGTTCCTGTTGATCTTATTTTTCTTAGTAATCTTCAGTATTGTAACTAATTCAAGACCACCTCAAACTTCAAATACTCACGTCCACTCATTGCCTGCTATTTTGCTAGTGATCACCGTTAGGGGCAGTGTGGAACTTGTTAGGATAAATTTTTTATTATATCCCAGCCAATTCCTATTACTGTTTGAAAAGCTTTATTACCACTTCAATAATAATAAATTCCAGTATTTCCCTACTAATGACTGATCTAAACAGTGTAATTTCCCAATTTCTCTCTTGCATTGTAAAGTTCTATCTACTATTCTGCATTCCAGCGGAGCCTTTCTGGAGTGCCAATGCTAATTTCTTTGTGCAAACTAGTTTTCTCTTAAATACAGGAGATTCTGCAATTGTTGGAAATCCAATGTAGCATGCACAAATTGCTGAAGGAACTCAGCAGGTCATGCAGCAACTATGGAAAGGAATATAGAGTCGATGTATTGGGCCAAGACCCTTCATCATATTTTTGTTTCTGGCAACTTTGTAGTTTGACCCACAAAATACCTTACTCCTACTGTTCCCTGTAAGGTAAATGGCCACACAGTAACTGAAATGCTGCTGTGCACAAAGCCTTTTATTGCACAGCTGGAATTTTTTAATTGTTAATTTAAAGTGCCGTGCAGTTTTCAGGCCATGGGTGTGGCGACCTGTTGAGAGCAATGGTTGGTCTGTGTAACTATCAATAAGAGGGAATGTTACTTATTCCCTAATAATATTTGTTCACTTTTTCCAGTCTTTTTTGCTCACAGAAACTTCAATGGTTTGCATTTCTTTGTATATCTTTATCATTAGTTTGCACTTATTCCACTTTCCTTTTACATGATCCTTGGCTCACCATCTTTGAAGCTATCGATCTTCAGTGTCACTGTTCCCTTTGGTAATATTACAAGTTTTTCCTCCTTTGATCAACTAACATCATTGACTAATCTGCTGGGGCTTGTCCATTTTACTCTTTGGATTTAAGTGCTAATAGTTACGGGGGTCCCTGGGTTACACTTGACCTGAGGGGAAAAAAAATACTGCTTTGCATAGATTCTTCCATGCGTTTTTCGAGCTAATAATCTGGTGTGGTATTCATTAATGACTAGCTGTAGTCGTTTATAATGTTCAGGTGGTTATTCAGTGAAAGACGTATGGCATGTGTACAGGGAAGTGATACAATAGGGGCACTATTGAAAACAGATATTTCTGATTTATGGAGAAATTGGCTATGTTGCCTTGTTTTCAGTAGAGTGTTCTGGAGTAATTCCAAAACTTGATCACTTCACTATGTTTCCATGAAGTCTGTTGGATCATACCTGGTTATCCTTGCTAAACAAATTGACGAAACAATGTACATGTAGGTTAGGTATCTTGCACTTATGTTCACTCTTTTCCTATAATTCTTGTCCTTTCTTTGCTCTTGTGTTCTGTGGCAGACTCTGGTTGTCATTAATTATAATGCTTCCCTTCGCTTTTAAAATCCTTTACAATTAGCTTCAAAAAAAAAACTGCCTGAATTCCCCCCCGCCCAACTATCTAGTTTAGAAACGCATCAGTCTTGTCTCCAATATCTTAATTTGTTAAGATTGATTCCAACCAATTTTCAATGAAACAACTCCCTTTTTCCCCATCAGGGCTTCAGGAGTTGAAGCCCAGTTCTCCCATTATGATTAGCGGTGAGGGGGGAATTCTGGAAATCTGAAATCATTCTGGTTTATTGTTACTGAGATAAATCGTGAAATTTGTGTTGTGGTAGCAGTACAGTGCAAGCATAACAAATTAGTAAGTAATAACATTAATAGTGCAAAAGAGGAATGGTCTTCATGGACCATTCAGGAGTCAGACAGCAGAGGGGCAGAAGCTATTTCTGAAATGTTGAGTTTCGGTCTCTAGGTTTGTGTACTTCCTGGCAGTGGTAGTGAGAAGGGAGCATATTGGAGAAGGTTGAGAAGTCTTGGGTCACACTAAAAGGAGAGAAACAGTGAGTATTTCAGAGTTATGGCCTTAATTGGGAAAATTATCTTTCTGTAGAAAGGGGAGCATTGGCAATTAATGGAGGGTGATCAAGAGTGACTGATGTAAGTGATGATTCTTTTAAAGAGAAAGGAAGTGACTTAATCAGTCAATTTTCCTGGTGGGGAAAAAATGGAAACCGGGAGGAGTGAGGTGTTAAATAAGCATACCACAACTGAGAAAGACATGAAGAATGAACACGATGCACACCAGAAATCTGAAGTTTTTTTTAAAAAAGGGCTGGAAATAATTAGGTCAGAAGTTGTGGAAAGAGAAATGACTAATATTTTAGTTAATGACCTTTTACATCAGAACTGCTCAGTGGTTATCTGAACTTAATGAAATCATATCTTAAGTCCTGATGACTGTAATGTCACCTGCACCAATCAACAGTCTGAAATTGACTGAGGAAGATTTTGGGAAAACAAGTTTATCTTAATCATTTTTGAAATGTTTATCTCAGATTAATCCTTCACTGTTTATCTGCACGAGAATTGAATAGAGCCACCAAATGATTTATTGACCTTGTGTAACTACTGTTCTAAAGTGCATACAAATCATCAAGAACATAGTCCAGACCATTTGGCTCACACTATTGTGTTGACTATTTAACTTCACAGTCAAAGTACATGTATCAATCATCCCCTCCCTCTTACATTAGCATGTAGCCCCTTACTCTCCATTTTTCTTGCATCCATGTGCCTATCTTAAGAGACTCTTGGTGTTGCTAACGTGTCAGCCTCAACTAGCATCCCATCACTCTACATCTGTGCAAAAAAAAAACTGATGAAAATTGCTTAGCTTGCTGTTAGTGAATCGTTAGAATAGTAATCTCCACAAATCACTTGAGTACTTGATGCCATGTCACATTATCCCAGTGGTAAAGCAGGCAGAACATGGAACATATTCCTCAGTGGTAACACTCATTTGGATGATTTCTGTGATTTTGATTGCTCCGATATTTTTGCTAGCTTCCTATGTTCTAATGTCTGTCTCCAAAATTCTACTGAAATCCCTAAATCTCACCATGCCTTCCATTTATTGCCCCTCTATTTACTAATCTGTGCTCTAATGGTTTCAATTTTAAAGTTGTTTTAATTTCCAAATCCACTTGTAAATCCCATTTTCTCCAATTTCACAGTTCTTGAATACCTGCACTCTCAATTGTGCTCTAGTCTGTCCCTGATAATTGTTCCAGATTGTCTTCAATCCTTAAACTTGGGAAGTCCAAGTCTTATTGCTCCATTCACACCTCTTCCCCCATTTTAAAAAGTCTCATTCACTTTAAAGTAGACATCTTTGGTCATTTACCCCACTATTTTATGTAAGAATGGGCTGTTTAATAAAGCTTTTAATGTGCCTTGAAACATTGTACTACACTAAAAGAACCCATGTAATCATTTGCTGCTGGAACTTGTAAACTCTAAGATGTGAGGTAGAGAAGTGGCAACTGTTATAATGGAAGTTCAGCCTAAAAATTGAATTGTTTAATTTCTTCAAATTCTCCTTTAATTCTAGTCTTGGATGTTACATTTGATATACCACAGTTATGTATACAACACGTTTCCATGGAAAAGCATTAGTGGATCAGATTTTTGCAGAGGAGATCTTCACTTTTAAGAGCTGAAGTCATTTAATGTGAGGTAAAAGAGGATGTGATTTCTTTGCAGGTTGGGATATGCAAGATTTGCAGAAAACTCATTCCAGAAGGAAGCCCTGGTGCATTGGAAATGTACTTTGTGGAAGGGTGCATCTGTAAAAATGGTTCATTGCCTTGCCTATCCATTAGTCTATATACAGGATACAGAGCGCTGAGAAGATGACCTGTTAACTCGATAGAAAAAATTACATCCACTAAAACTTCCGATAGGCTGCCCAAATTATTTTGTTTGAATATATTAAAGCAGGTTTGATTTAAAAGATTTATAAAGTGTCTTTAATGAAGAGCCGGAGATGGAAATAGCCAGAATAGTCTGTACCAGGAAACCTCTTTCTAACAACCGAGTTGAAGTGATAGGTAAGCACAGCCTCAAAAGTCATACTGTCATAGAAGCATTTTGAAAAGTATTCTGTAAAAGTAGATAAATGTTTGAAAGGGGGAAATAATAGGACATTAGAACAGTACAGCACAGTACAGGCTCTTTGGCTCACAACGTTTTGCTGAGCTTTTAACCTACTCCATGATTAAGCTAACCCTTCCCAGAATTCTACATTTCACTTTCATCTGTGTACCTATCTAAGAGTCCCTTAAATACTCCTAATGTATCAGCCTCAACCACCACCCGAACAGAACATTCCAGACACTTGTCACACTGCCTTTTTTAAATAAGCTACAATCGACATCTTCCCTAAACCTGCCTCCACTCATGAAAGGAATCATTTAGTATTAACCATTTCCTGCCCCTGGAGAAAAGCACTGGCTATTCATTCTATCTTTGCCCCTTATCCTGTGCAACTTTGCCAAGTCTCCTCTTGCTCTCTTCAGTTCCAAAGAAGAAAGCCTGAGCTCACTCACCCTTTCCTTGTAGAATGTTCTCTAATTCAGGTAGCATCCTGGTAAATCCCTCCTGTAACTTCTCTAATGCTTCCACATTTCTATGAGGAAACCAGAGCTGAACACAAATGTACCATATAAGGGGCCAGTGTGTGTTTGTTTGGGGTGGGGGGTGTGCAGGGAAGATGCCTGAAGAATTCAATAAACACAATAGCTTCATCGATGCATTGGGACATGTGGATGAACAATTTTAAATTTAATTGTCGATCAACTATGAATGAATACCCATGAGTATTTAAATCCCTTATTTAAACCTAGTATTTAAATCTAGTTTAAATTCTCTGGATTTAAACTAGATACAAGGGGGAGGAGAACCAGAGTGTAGGAACAGATGTAGGGGAGAAGGAAGAAAATGGTAAAGTTGTTTGCACTGTTAGTGATAAACAGAGTAAGGTGGAAAATTTCTTAAATGCATTTATTTTAATGCTAGGAGCATTATAAGAAAGGTGGATGAGCTCACGGCATGGATTGATACCTGGAAGTATGATGTTGTAGCTATTAGTGAAACATAGTTGCAGAAGGGGTGTGATTGGCAACTAAATATTCCTGGATTTTGTTGCTGCAGGTGTGATAGAATCGGAGGGATAAGAGGGGGAGGTGTTGCATTGCTTGTCAGAGGAAAATATTACAGTGGTGCCCTGGCAGGGTAGATTAAAGGGCTCGTCTAGGGAGGCTATTTGGGTGGAATTGAGGAATGGGAAAGGTGTAGTGAAACTTATTGGGGTGTATTATAGACCACCTAATGGGGGGCGAGAACTGGAGGAGCAAATTTGTAAGGAGATAGCAGATATTTGTAGTAAGCACAAGGTTGTGATTGTGGGAGATTTTAATTTTCCACACATAGACTGGGAAGTCCATACTTTAAAAGGGCTGGATGGTTTGGAGTTGGTAAAATGTGTGCAGGATAGTTTTGTGCAGCAATACATAGAGGTACCAACTAGAGAAGAGGCAGTGTTGGATCTCCTGTTAGGGAATGAGATAGATTAGGTGATGGAGGTATGTGTTGGGGAGCATTTTGGGTCCAGTGATCACAATGCTATTAGTTTCAATATAATTATGGAGAAGGATAGGTCTGGACCCAGGGTTGAGATTTTTAATTGGAGAAAGGCTAACTTTGAGGAGATGCGAAGGGACTTAGGAGGAATTGGTTGGGACAAATTGTTTTATGGGAAGGATGTAATAGAGAAATAGAGGTCATTTAAAGATGAAATTTTGAGGGTACAGAATCTTTATGTTCCTGTTAGGTTGAAAGGAAAGGTTAAAAGTTTGAGAGAGCCATGGCTTTCAAGGGATATTGGAAACTTGGTTCGGAAAAAGAGATATCTATAATAAATATAGGCAACATGGAGGAAATGAGGTGCTTGAGAAATATAAAGAATGTAAAAAGAATCTTAAATTAGAAAAGCTAAAAGAAGACACGAGGTTGTTTTGGCAAGTAGGGTGAAAATAAATCCAAAGGGTTTCTACAGTTATATTAATAGTAAAAGGATAGTGAGGGATAAAATTGGTCCCTTAGAGAATCAGAGTGGACAGCTATGTGTGGAACCAAAAGATGGAGATTTTGAACAATTTCTTTTCTTCGGTATTCACTAAGGAGAAGGATATTGAATTGTGTAAGGTAAGTGAAACGGGTAGGGAAGTTATGGAAACTATGATGATTAAAGAAGTGGAAGTACTGGTGCTTTTAAGGAATATAGAAGTGGATAAGTGTCCGGGTCCTGCCAGGATATTCCCGAGGACCTTGAGGGAAGTTAGTGTAGAAATAGCAGGGGCTCTAACAGAAATATTTCAAATATCATTAGAAACAGGGATGGTGCTGGAGGATTGGCATATTGCTCATGTTGTTCCATTGTTTAAAAATGGTTCTAAGAGTAAACCTAGCAATTATCGGCCTGTGAGTTTGACGTCAGTGGTGGGTAAATTGATGGAGGAAGTATTCGTAGAGATGGTATATATAATTATCTGGATAGACAGGGTCTGATTAGGAACAGTCAACATGGATTTGTGCGTGGAAGGTCATGTTTGACAAATCTTATTGTATTTTTTTGAAGAGGTTGCTAGGAAAGTTGACGAGGGTAAAGTGGTGGATGTTGTCTATATGGACTTCAGTAAAGCCTTTGACAAGGTTCAACATGGAAGGTTAGTTAGGAAGGTTCAATCATTAGGTATTAATATTGAAGTAGTAAAATGAATTCAGCAGTGGCTGGATGGGAGATGCCAGAGAGCAGTGGTGGATAACTGTTTGTCAGATTGGCAGCCGGTGACTAGTGGTGTGCCTCAGGGATCTGTACTGGATCCAATGTTGTTTGTCATATACATTAATTATCTGGATGATGGGGTGGTAAATTGGATGAGTAAGTATGCAGATGATACTACAAACGTAAGATAGGTGGAGTTGTGGATAATGAAGTAGGTTTTCAAAGCTTGCAGAGAGATTTAGGCCAGTTAGAAGATTGGGCTGAAAGATGGCAGATGGAGGTTAATGCTGATAAATGTGAGGTGCTACATTTTGGTAGAACTAATCAAAATAGGACATGCATGGTAAATGGTAGGGCATTGAAGAATGCAGTAGAACAGAGGGATCTGGGAATAATGGTGCATGGTTCCCTGAAGGTGGAATCTCATGTGGATAGGGTGGTGAAGAAAGCTTTTGGTATTCTGGCCTTTATAAATCAGAGCATTGAGTATAGGAGTTGGGATGTAATGTTGAAATTGTATAAGGCATTGGTAAGGCCAAATTTGAAGTATTCTGTACAGTTCTGGTCACTGAATTATAGGAAAGATGTCAACAAGATAGAGAGAGAGCAGAGAAGATTTACTAAAATGTTTCCTGGATTTCAGCACCTAATTTACAGAGAAAGATTGAACAAGTTGGGTCTTTATTCTTTCCAGTGTAGAAGGTGGAGGGGGGGGGGGACTTGATAGAGGTGTTTAAAATTGAGGGGGATAGATAGAGTTGACATGGATAGGCTTTTTCCATTGAGAGTAGGGGAGATTCAAACAAGAGGACGAGTTGAGAGTTATGGGGCAAAAGTTTAGGGGTAACATGAGGGGGTACTCAAAGAGTGGTAGCTGTGTGGAATGAACTTCCAGCAGAAGTGGTTGAGGCAGGTTCGATATTGTCATTTAAAGTAAAATTGGATAGCTATATGGATAGGAAAGGAATGGAGGGTTATGGGCTGAGTGCAGGTCGGTGGGACTAGGTGAGAGTAAGCGATCAGCACGGACTAGAAGGACCGAAATGGCCTGTTTTCGTACTGTAATTGTTATATGGTTATATGGAGTACAGCCAAACAAAACGGCCTTCCTCCAGGGCTAGGATGCAAAACACAGTGCTGACAGCCATGCATAGTACAATCATACAGCACGTGTACTGTAATTATAGTTTAGTAGTAAACATAGTCACACAAAAAAGCCCAAATCCCTTAGTGCCATATTCAATAGATTGATGGCAATCAGCATGTCATTGGCAAGAACAAGCCCACAGCAGTCCAATCATCATGCTCCAGTGCAGCCGTAGATGAATGCAATCTGGCTCGTCTTTTGCCAACCAAACACCTGAGGGAAGCACTGATGGCTGGGGCCAGTGCCCAACCCAGCATGGATGCTGCGCCACACCTCTGGCGTTACCTCCCTTGGGTGGCTGCAACAGGTGACACCCCCAACCCATGGCACAAGGGTCTAGTCGTGCAACTGAGTCCACCCATTTCCCCTGCTGTCAGTCTCGCCAATGAGCTAGTGAAGTGGACTTGCAGTACTCTGTATTATCAATGTCTAACTGAGATTTGCAGTCACAAGGAAAATGTCCAAGCCAATCACTCGCTGTTAGACTGCGCCACAACTTCATACACCAATTCCGATGTCTTCCTGTAGTGGGTGGCAACGTGGTCTGCACCAACTCCGGCTCCTCTGCTGTCAAGCAACTCGCTGGGGTAGATTTGCAGTACTCGATATTCTTAATCTACAGCAGTGTCTTGTAATTGTAGAAAAAAACATGAGGGATGAACAAGTACACCATTGGTTGGACTTGGAGTGACTGCTATATCTGAATCTACCACTATCTTACTACCAGAGCACAGATTGTATGAGTTGAAGTACAGTCTGCTCTGTCATTGCCTTGGCTTCATTTTTTTTTGTCAATGATTTTGGATATTTCTGCTATATATGGGTGTCAGTCCTGGCCTTGTACCAACGCAAGCTGTTTCAACAGTACTCTGTGCTGGGGCATTCCAATGGTCTGGGGTTCTAAGGAAATAAATTTCTCCCTTCCTCTCCTAGAAGATGCGTTCCTTTAGTCTGAAACTGGCCCCTAATACCAGATGTCCTCCAGGTGGAGAAACGCCTACCTTGTCGAGCACTCTTGGAATTTTTTTCCCAATGTAATCATATTTCATTTTCCAAACTCAAAGGTAGACATCTTGGGTCTACACAAGAGATTCTGCAGATGCTAGAAATCCCAAGGAACATATACAAGTTGCTGGAGGAACTCGGCAGGTCAGGCAGCATCTATGGAAAGGAGTAAACAGTTCAAGTCTCGGCCTAAACGTCAGCTGTCTACTCCTTTCCAACTGGGATCCAGACTGCTCAATCATTAGTCTTTTTTGCCCAGTCTGCTTATTTAGGATAAATGGTCATCTCCTATGCTACATTATTCCAAAATCCCATTAAAGGTCAATCTTTTATTTTTATTCTGGATTGTTGTAAAAGTACTCAAAGCTCCCAAAGGAAGCACTGATGTGTTCATACTATATCAAGATTTCCTGCAGAGTTGGCAACCAGTTCAAACTTAGCAAGTCTCTGCAGTTAATTCATTCTTTGGTTTGCATGCATTCTTAATTTTAATGTACAGTCCTTTTCATTTAGTGAAGATGCAGTGGTACAGCCTTGAATGTAAATAATCAAGTGTGGATAATGGGATGTATAACATTTGAGAAATATTTGTGGCAGCGCTTGCAGGGTGAGTATTTGGTCGATGATTTAAAAGTCAAAAGCTTTGCTGTCTAAAGCTTTTAAGTTGGTGCCGTGTTTAATTCTGGACATCGTTGCTATAAAGAGAAAAGAAAAATACTTAATTTTGTTGTGGCTGAAAGTAAGTCCTAACTGCTGCTGTTTTGGAAGGCGTTTTGTTTTGGTGACGGATATTGTGTTCAACATCTGTGATCTATTTGGTTGAGGTCTTATATAATGTGACTGCAAGATTACCGGAGCTTAAGCTGTAGACAGTGGCTGGAAGCCACCTTTTCCATCTCTCCAAACCCACTCCCGACCCCCACCCCAACCACCACTTCCCATTCAACTTGAGCTTTTTACTCAATTATTGAAATCGTTTATATGCAAAAGGTCCATTTCTAGGGGTTGTGTCTGAGATACTGAAAATCTCGATTACATCTGTTCATACATGGCCAAATTTTTTTTACCTTTTCCTATAAATTGTTCTTCCACCTTATTCATTCTCAAAATATAGCTGCAACAGGGTAGGCCTGTGTATCATGCCCCTCCCTGATTGCCCAGTGTTGAGGACAGTTTAAAATTAGAATCATGCTGTGCTCTGGAGTGTCTCATTAGCTAGGCCTGTCCAAATAGGCAAATCTTTGTCTTGAAATATACAAGTAAACCAAATGGCCTTTAATAGTAAACTGGAGGAGTTATTGTCACCATTATGATGAGAATTTTTGCTTAACTACTCAAGTTTAAAATTTCTCAGCTTTCATAATAGGATTTGAATTCAAGTGCAGTAACTTAATCACCACATCGTTGTACCGATTAGTGTCAGAAAAATTAGTTGTCATTTTGAGTAGGTTTTAAATTAAGTGCATTTCTTCTTTGCAGAGAAACAACACTACCCATTTGGGCAGCACTGGAAGAACCGACAATTAATGCTCAAGAACTGGAAAACTACTTCTCCAAATCGGCTGTCAAGGAGAGGAAAAAGCCAATTTTGGATACATACAGCAAAACAAAAGCCAGACAGGTAAATTGTCTTCAGTTACAAAGAAATCTGATGGAATCTCATATGATCTAAAATATATTCTCAAATAGAAGCATCGAAAACCTACAGCACAATACTGGCCCTTTGGCCCACAATACTGTGCCGAACATGTACTTAGAAATTACCTAAGTTTACCCATAACACTCTATTTTTCTAAGCTCCATGTACCTATCCAGGAGTCTCTGAAAAGACCCTATCGTATCCACCTCCTTCACCGTCGCCGGCAACCCATTCCACGCACTCACCGCTCTCTGCGTTAATACAAAAAAAAACTTACCCCTGACATCTCCTCTGTACGTACTTCCAAACACCTTAAAACTGTGCCCTCTCATGTTAACCATTTCAGCCCTGGGAAAAAGCCTCTGACTATCCACACGATCAATGCCCCTCATCATCCTGTACACCTCTATCGGGTCACCTTTCATCGACTGTCGCTCCAAAGAGAAAAGGCCGAGTTCACTCAACCTATTCTTACAAGGCATGCTCCCCAAACCAGGCAACATCCTTGTAAATCTCCTCTGCATCCTTTCTATAGCTTCCACATCCTTCCTGTAGTGAGGTGACCAGAACTGAGCACAGTACTCCAAGTGGGGCCTGACCAGTGTCCTATATAGCTGTAATATTACCTCTTGGCTCTTGAACTCAATCCCACGGTTGATGAAGGCCAATGCACCGTATGCCTTAACCACAATCAACCTGCAATTGCTTAAAATTGTGTATGCTAAATGTTTTTAGCAGCAGGTTCTGATTGTTTATCACCAAAATGTCAATCCATCTTTCAGACGGACAGGCCAGCTGCATTTTCTTGCATTAAGTGTGTATTTCAGTGCTTATTTGTTACCAGCTCCAGAACTCAACTTCACACTTTCAAGGACTCTAATTCTTGTGTATTCATTATTGCTATTTATACATGCATTTGCACAGTTTGTTAACTTCTGCACTCTGGTTGATATTTCATTGATCCTGCTTTAGCTACTATTCTGTAGATTTGCTGAGTATGCCCACAAAAAAAAATCTGGGGATTGTATATAGTGAGATATGTACTTTGATAGTAAACTTTACTTTGAACTTTCGAACTTTGAAATGGAGTATTGTGTACAGTTCTGGTCTTCCTGTTTCTGGAAACATGTTAAATGGGAAAAGTGAAAAAAGATGCATAAGGATTTAGCCTGGACTAAAGGATTTGAGTTTGAGAGACTGGATATGCTGGTGCCCTCTTCCCTGGGGTGAAGGAGGCTGAGGTGTGACCTTACAGATTTAGGAAAGGATGTGGGGTGTAGGTAAAGTGGTTGTTCAGGTTTTTTCCCAGGGTAGGAAGATCCAAAATTGGAGGGCTTGTGTTTAAATTGGGAGGGTAAAGGTGGAAAAGGATTTGAGGCACAGTTTTCCTGCATTTGGTAGTGAGTATTTGAAACAAGCTGCCAGAGAAAGCCGTAGAGCTGGATATAATTATGACATTTAAAAGACATTTGACAAATGGGTTGAGACAGGTATAAGCCAAATGTAGGTAAGCATAATTGGCACGAACAAGTTGGGATGAAGGGCCTATTTTTGACGCAGTATGTAGCTCTATGACTTTAATTTGACCAGTGCACTTTTGGTTAAAAGACACAAGTCTACCAGCAATGTTTTCTCTAATTTGTAATGACCAGTGTGTGCAAAAATCTTGTGCTGGGCATTTTTTTCCCTAGTGACTACAACGTGTGCACTGAATTTCTTCAATTAAAAACAGTATAAACAAGCCAGTTCTAAAATCTGCAGACAAGTTATTGCTAACTCCATGTTGGCAACACCATCTGCAGCAGAAACCGGAAAAGGAAATGTGGTTGTGTACAGTTGTGAAATGTACTTAACATGCCAGAGGTAGAGGGTGCCATCCTTGTGTGCAGTTTGAATTCCTTTGTGCACTATTAGCAAAAGGTGTGTGCGTGCGCATACCTTTAGAGAAAACTTTGTGTACCACGTAGAGAAAGACCGTTTCAGTGCCCTGTTTGTGTGGCTGAAGTGCCGAAAGAGGGAAAGCTGGTCTAAAGGATTATTGTTTGAGGGATAACAGACCAGCAACTTTGTTAACCCTGTTGGTGGACCAATTTCCACAGAGCAGATAATCAGTGTGGGGTTGATTGAACCTTCAAAGATATAAAATAACTTCAGCTTCTATTGTAATCAATGCATTCAACATTTTTACATGGTAAGAAATTAAAAGATAAAAATTTAAAGCTGGCAGTGTGAAATAGAATCATATGAAGGTAAGACTCAGCAAGTTTGGCAGCACCTGGAGAGAGACAGTTGTTCAGGTTGCAGACCCTTGTCAGAACTTGGAAAGAGAACTGTAGCTTAAGTAAAAGGAATACTGTATTTGTGGGTTCTCGTCCTTTAAGATTTGAATCCACTTAAATATCACTCAAAATAGTTACAGGAAAACAGCTAACCATGTTGATCCTGAGAAAATTTGAAATGCTGTGAACTTGCAATGGGAGGTAACAAATTCAGCTGAATTTAAAGAATTGTTAAACTAATATGTCCTCAATATCAAAATAAAAACCAAAGCTTTTAAGAAACTTGAAGTTGAGCTTGGCTAAATCACACTTGTATATTCAGATTGTGTTAATTTAAATAAGACAGTAGGGAAAAGAATAAGGTATGCTGTGATGCATGCAGATTACCTCATACCATTGTTTATTTTTACCTCTCATTGAACATCCAGAATTGAGGGCTCTGCTTAATGTTAAAATCAGATGTTTGTAGTTGCATTGCAGAAATGCATCCTCAAATTCATCAAGACACAAAGCAAAGTTAGTTTTGGAAATTTATGTTAGACTATGTGCATTAGTTGATTTGAAGCAGAATGCTGATCTAATTAGACCATAAGATATAGGAGCAAAATCAGGACAATTAGCCCATCGAGTCTGCTCGGCATTTCATCATGGCTTAACCAAGTTTCCTCTCAGCTCCAATCCCTGTATCCCTTCATGATCTGACCAACCATGAATCTATTAACCTCTGCCTTAAATGTATACAAATACATGGCCTCCACAGCTGCCTGTGGCAAAGAATTCCACAAATTCACCACTCTCTGGCTAAAGAAAATCTTCCTCATCTCTATTCTAAAAGGACACCCCTGTATTCTGAGCCTGTGTTCTCTGGACTGAGACTCTCCCACCATAGGAAACATCCTCTCTACATCCACTCTATCAAGGCTTTTCAACATACAATAGTTTTCAATAAGGTCACTCTTCATTCTTCTGAATTTTTTTTTGAGAGTACAGGCCCAGGACCATCAAGTGCTTTTCATATGACAAACCATTCAATCCTGGAATCATTTTCGTGAGCCACCTTCGAACCCTTTCCAGTTTCAACACATCCTTTCTAAGATAATGGGCCTGAAACTGCTCCCAATATGCCAAGTGAGGCCTCAACGGGGCTTTATACAGTCTTGATGTCACATCCTTGCTTTTCTATTCTAGAACTCTTGAAACGAATGCGAACATCACATTTGCCTTCATCTCCACAGGTATAACATACAAATTAACTTAGGGAACCCTGCACAAGGACTCCCAAGTCCCTTTGCATCGTTTTTTATATTTTCTTTCCATTTAGAAAATGCTCAACCCTTTCATTTCTTCTACCAAAATGCATGACTATACACTTAATGACACTGTATTCCATCTATCATTTCTTTGCCCATTCTTCCAAGTCCTTCTGCAGCCTCTCTACACTCTCAGCTGTCTGTTCCTCCACCTATCTTCGTAACACATGCAAACTTTGCAACAAAGTCATCAATTCCATCATACAAATCATTGACATGTATCGTAAAAAGAACTTGTCCCAATACAGACCTCTGTGGAATACCACTATTCACCGGCAGCCAACCAGAAAAGGCTCCCTTTATTTCCACTTTGCCTCCTGCTAATCAGCCATTGTTTCATCCATGCTTGGATCTTTCCTGTAGTAGCATGGGCTCGTAGCTTATTATACAGCCTCGTGTGACCTTGTCAAAGGCCTTCTGAAAATCCAAGAATGCAACATCAACCTTCATCTGTCCTGTTTATTATTTCTTCAAAGAATTCCAACAGATTTGTCGGGCAAGATTTTCCCTTGAAACCATGCTGACGACAGCCTATTTTATCATGTGCCTCCAAGTACTCAGAGACCTCCTCCTTGATAATCGATTCCAACATCTTCCCAACCACTGAGGTTAAACTAACTGGCCTATAGTTCTGCCTGTCTCTCTTCTTGAATAGTGGGGTGACATTTACAAATTTCCAGTCTCCCAGAGCCACTAAAAAAGTCTATTGATTCCTGAAAGATCATTACTAACGCCTCCACTCTCTTCAGCCACCTCTTTCAAAGCACTGGGGTGTACACCATCTGGTCCAGGTGACTTGCAGTATCTAACTTTCGATCTTTGTTTCCCAAGAACCTTCTCTCCAGTAATGGTAACTTCACACACTTCAGGTCCCTTGACACCTGGAATTTCCACCATACTACTAGGGTCTTCCAGTGAAGACTGAAGCACAATTCTTATACAGTTTGTCTGCCATTTCCTTGTCCCCATTACTACCTCTCCTGCATCGCTTTCCAATGGTCTGATATCCACTCTTGCCTCTATTTTGCATTTTGTATCTGAAGAAACATGTGGTATCCTCTTCAATATTATTGGCTAGCTGACTTTTGTATTCCTTCTTTACCTTTTTAATTACTTTGGTTACCTCCTGTTGGTTTTAAGTTTCCCAAATTTCCCACTAATTTTTGCTCTTTTAAATGCCCTCTTTGGCTTTCATGTTGGTCTTGACTTTTGTTAGCTACAGTTGTCATCTTTCCTATGAATAATGCTTCGGGATGTATATATCCTGTACTGCTTTGCTTCCAGAAATTCCAGCCTTTGTGGCTCTGCCGTCATCCCTGCCAGTGTTCTTTTCTGGTCAATTCTGACCAACTCCTTTCTCGTGCCTCTAATTCCCTTTACTCCATTCTAATACTAATACATCTAACCCTTGCTTCTCTTCAAATTTTAATGTGAATTTAATCATATGATCACTTTGCCTAAGGGTTCTTTTACCCAAAACACTAATCAATTCTGGATCATTGCACAACACCAAATCCAGAGTAGCTGATCCTGTAATGGGTTCAATCACGTGCTACTCTTAAAAACATCTTGTAGGCACTCTACAAATTTCCCCTTCTGCAATCCATCTACCTGCATATTGAAATCTCCCATGACTATTGTAACATTGCTCTTTTGGTATGCATTTTCTATCTCCCATTGTAATTTGTAGGCCCCATCCTTGCTACTGTTTTGGGTGGGGGGATGGTCTCTATACAACTCCCATCAGGGTCTTTCACCCTTGCAGTTCCTTGGCTCTGTCCACAATGATTCAACATTTTCCAGCCCTATATCACTACTTTCTAATGACTTGATTTCATTTCTTTAACCAACAGAGCAATGCCGCCCCCTCTCCCTTCCTGCATGTACTTCTGATGCACATTCAGCACCTCGCTATAGTCTTTCAGCCATGATTCAGTGATGCCTACATCATCATACCTGCTGATGTATAACTGTTGCAGGTCCATCTACTTTATTCTGTATGTGGTGCACATTTGGATACAACACCTTTAGTCCGATATTCATCCGTTTTGATTGTCTGCTTTTTACGTTGTATCTCATCCTGTTGACTGCAATTTTGCCCTATCAACGGCCTCTCCTCATTACACATTGCCCCTGTTTGTAAACCTGTCATTTCATCTTCAGCACAATTATCAGCCTTTCCTACAAATCTTCTTGCATTGAAATGTACGCTGCTTAGGACACTCGTCACAGCATGCTCAATCTATTGACTCCTAACTGCGAGATCTTGCCAGCATCTGTCTCCACTAACTGTTCTAGCACTCTGATTTCCATCCCTCTGCAACTCTAGTTCTACGAGTCTGTGGTGACCAGTGCTATCATGTTTGCTGTTGTGTGCTGGGGCAGCAGGCTGAGGGTAGCGGACACCAACAGAATCAACAAACTCATTCGTAAGGCCAGTCATGTGGGGATGGAACTGGACTCTCTGACGGTGGTGTCTGAAAAGAGGATGCTGTCCAAGGTACTGGTTGGGCACAGGAGTACATTCAGCCAGAGACTCATTCCACTGAGATGCAGCACAGAGCGTCATAGGAAGTCATTCCTGCCTGTGGCCATCAAACTTTACAACTCCTCCCGTGGAGGGTCAGACACCCTGAGTCAATAGGCTGGTCCTGGACTTATTTCCTGGTATAATTTACATATTACTATTTAACTATTTATGGTTTTACTACCATTTAATTATTTATGGTGCAACTGTAACGAAAACCAATTTCCCCCAGGGTCAATAAAGTATGACTATGACTAGTTTAAACCCCACCGTGCACCATTAACAAACCTTCCCGCAAGGATATCAGTCCCCCTCCAATTCAGGTGCAAACCGTCCCTTCTGTACAGGTCTCATCATCGCTGGAAGAGAGCCCAATGATCCAAAAATCTTGTCCTCCCTCCTACACCAACTACTTAGCCACATATTGAACTGTAATCTTACCTCACTAGTTCGTGGCACGGGTAGCGATCCTGTGATCACAACCCTGGAGGTCCTGCCCTTTAACTTAGCACCTATCTCCCTGAACTCTATATGCAGAACCTCATCACTTGTCCTACCCATGTCATTGGTACCTACAGGGACCATGACTTCCCACTTAAGACCCAGAGACCTGACCACTGACTTTCCTCTGTTAGATTATTCCCAAGCAGTCATATACCTATTGTTGAATGGGATGGCCACAGGGCTATTCTGAACTAGCTCCTTAACCTCCTTCCCCTTCCTGACTGTCACCCAGTTTCCTGTGTCCTTTGTGTTTTGTGTAACTAACTGTATATGACCTATCAATGACACCCTCTGCCTCCTGAATGATCCTGAGTTCATCCAGTTCCAACTCCTGAATGTTGTTTGTTAGAAGCTGCAGCTGGATGCACTTCTAGCAGTTGTGGTCAGAGATAGTGGAGGTCTCCCTCCCTTCCCACATCCTACAAGAGGAACATTCAGCACTCCTGTCTGGCATCTTTGTGGTCCTGACTGAGCTGATATATAGAAGAGAAGGAAAAACAACTTGACCCAGGGCTTTTCTTTCCTTTGCTGCCTTTGACTGAAACCTCGTTGTGGAAACAGAGTTAAAGCCTCAAGATGACCACTTTAACTTTGTCTGCGCCAACCATGACCACTGCACTTGCCCCTGTCTGCCCTTAATTTGCTCTTGCTAATCAATCCCAAACTCCAATTGGTCATTGCTCAATGCTGTTTCTCGCTGTTGCCTTCTGTATTTGGGCAATGGCCTTGATTGATATCCTGTCCTCAAAGCTTCCGACATCTGAATCGGCTGCTGGGTGAAGCTCTTTCTGCATGTAAAAAGGAGTAGTAACAAAGCAAAGAGGAAACTTATCAGTGGCCTCCTTAATCCAAGGTGTGACAATTGTTTGTGTTCTCTCTCAACTCCATCTACTCCAGTTTAATACTGAGCTCTGATGCTGTGTATTCAGAGTTTGTATATGCTGACTTTTCAAAACGTGATTCCCCTCGTCCTGCCTCTTTCCTACTCAGTCCAAAATATTACAATGTCGTCTTTGTGGCAGCAGTACTGTGCAATGCATAAAATTACTGCAGTGCTGTACAAAACTATCAGGCTTCCTAGCTGTATACATGTGCCTAGGACTTCTGTACAGTACTGATCTGTCTCCTTTTCAGGCAGCCACAATAAAAACAAACCCAACAGCCCATCGGAAAGGAAGACTATCCAACACCCAAAGTGCAAAAGAAAACCACAAATTGTGTAAATAATAAAAAAGTAAGCAAATAACATTCAGAATTAAAGCTGACTAAAGTGAGTGCACAACCACAAAGCCAGTCTTCACTGCAGCCGGTCCAGGAACCCATTAGTTGGAGACCACAGCCTCAGTTCAACACAAAAGACGAGCAAACTTCGCTGAGCAGTGAGCCGAACACTAACCTATTCCTTGCCTCCGGCCCAGACACCCTGACCTTTTCAATCTGGCCTGGCATTTGCAGTGCCTATAAAAGTATTCACCCCTTTGGAACGCAAACAACAGGAATTCTGCAGATGCTGGAAATTTAAGCAACACACATCAAAGTTGCTGGTGAACGCAGCAGGCCAGGCAGCATCTCTAGGAAGTGGTACAGTCGACGTTTCAGGCCGAGACCCTTCACCAGGACTAACTGAAGGAAGAGTTAGTAAGAGATTTGAAAGGGGGAGGGGGAGATCCAAAATGATAGGAAAAGACAGGAGGGGGAGGGATGGAGCCAAGAGCTGGACAGGTGATTGGCGAAAGGGATATGAGAGGATCATGGGACAGGAGGCCCAGGGAGAAGGAAAAGGTGGGGGGGGGGAACCCAGAGGATGGGCAAGGGGTATAGTCAGAGGGACAAAAGGAGAGTGAGAGAAAGAATGTGTGTATAAAAATAAATAACAGATGGGGTATGAGGGGGAGGTGGGGCATTAGCAGAAGTTAGAGAAGTTGATGTTCATGCCCCTTTGGAAGTTGTATTGTTTTACAACATTGAATCAGTGGATTTAATTTGACGTTTTAGACATTGATCAACAGGAAAAAAAGACTTCTTCATGTTGAAGTGAAATCAAATTTCTACAAATTGGTTGACATTTATTACAATTATTAAACAGAAAATGATTGATCACCCGCTTCAAGCCAGTATTTAGTAGATGCACCTTTGGCAGCAAGCATAGCCTTGAGTCTGTGTGGATTGGTCTCTACCAGCTTTTCCTTTCAGGACACTGCAATTTTTCCCCATTCTTTATAAAACTGCTCAAGTTCAGTCAGATTGCATGGGGATCACTCGTGAACAGCCCATTTCAAGTCTACTATGCATTCTTATTTGGATTGAGGTCTGGGTTCTGACTTGGTCAATCCAGGACATAATTTTGTTTTTTAGCCATTCCTGTGTAGCTTTGGCTTTATGCTTGGGGTCACTGTCTTGCTGGAAAACAAATCTTTTCTCAAGTCACAGTTCTCTTGAAGACTGCATCAGGTTTTCCCCTAGGAATTCCCTGTATTTTACCTTCTACCTTCACAAGCCTTCCAGATACTGTTGCAGTGAAGTCTCTACATAGTATGATGCAGCCAGCACCATGCTTCAAGTTGGGGATGGTGTGTTTTTTTGACGTGCAGTGTTTGGCTTACACTAAACGAAGCATACAGTCTGATTGCCAAAAGCTCAGTTTTGGTTTCAGCAGACCATAGAACATTCCAGCTGACTTCAGTCTCCCACATTCTTTCAGGCAAACCCCTAGCTGAGATTTCATGTAAGTTTTTCCTCAACAGTGGCTTTCCTTTTGCCACTCTCCCATAAAGCTGCGACTGGTGAAGCATCTGGACAACAGTTGTTACGTGCGCAGTCTCTCCCATCTCAGCCACAGAAGCTCCTCCAGAGTTGTTGTAGATCTCTTGGTGGCCTTCCTCACTAGTCCTCTTCTTGCACAGTCACTCAGTTTTTGAGGATAGCCTGCTCTCGGCAGATTTATAGTTGTGCCATATTCTTTCCATTTCTTGATGATTGACTTAACTATACTCCAAGGGATATTCGGTGACTTGGAAATTTTCTTGTATCCATCTCCTGACTTGCGCTTTTCAATAACCTTTTCGTGGAGTTGCTTGAAGTGTTCTTTTGCCTTCTGGTGTAGTTTTTTCCCAGGATACTGACTCACCAGCAGTTGGACTGTCCAGATACAGGTGTATTTTTACTACAATCAATTCAAACACCTCGGCTGCACACAGGTGATCTCTATTTAACTAATTGTGACTTTTAAAACCAATTGGCTGCACCAGTGATTTAGTGTTTCATATTAAAGGGGGTGAAAACTTGTGCAATCAATTATTTTGTGTTTTATATTTGTAATTAATTTAGCTCACTTTGTAGAGACCTGTTTTCACTTTCACATGAAAGTCTTTCTGTTGATCAGTGTCAAAAAAAAAGGCCAAATTAAATCCACTGCAGTTCAATGTTGTAAAACATGAAAATGTTCCTTGCTCTCAGCCCTGGGTCTCACCACCTCAATTGGGTCCATACCTGACCTTTCTAATCAGGTCTAGCACTTCAACTGGTCAAACATCAGCACGTGCCTCACTCTCGGGACTGGGCCGTGATACCTTGACTTACCTTATTTTTAAATATTTTTATTGAATTTTCAAAAAGAATACATGAAAAAAAGAATCTCCCCTCCCCCCTCCCCTTAACCCTCCCCCCCCCATATATAGTCCTATCTAAAAAAGAAGTAAAAGAAGAAAAAGAAGAAAAAAGAAGAACCGCCTGGTTATTGGAAGGTTTCCACATGCTCCATGGGATTCAAAATGAATTTGGTATACTTATTCGTTACTTTCCCCAAGTGACCAAATTCTTTATCGGAGCACTTAAATATGCCATCCTATCTTTTGTAAATAAGGGCGCCAAATATTCAAAAATGTTACATATTTATCTTAAATTATAAGTAATTTTTTCAAGTGGAATAGAACTAGCCATTTCATTATTCCAACGATCCATACTTAAATACGAATCAGATTTCCAAGTAACTGCTATAGTCTTAGCTACTGCCAATGCAATTTTTATAAATTCTTTCTGATATTTATTCAATTTAAGTTTCGGTTTTATCCCTTCAATATTACCTAATACCTTGGCTTACCTTGTTTTGGATCTGTGACTTTGAATTGGCTCCAGGCCTACTCTAGCAATGGCCAAACACTGGATTATTTCTCGCTCTTGATCATTGGACCCTCCAACTCTGTTCAGCCCAGCCGTGCCACGCTGCCACTGTCCTGCATCTTCAAGACTTTAGTTCACACCACAAAAGGTGCTCGATTGCACAGGCAGTTTTAATGGGAAGCTGCAGGCTATTGATTGCAGTGATCGTTATCCAGAAAAAGTGTGGTGAAGTGTCCAGAAATGGAGTAGTTAGTGGACCTGTTTGCTGCCAGTGAGGTGTCACTATGTTTCATCAGTGCCTTGAACTGCAATTGGTAATGATCTTTAATGAATCTCAAGATGCTGGAATGGTTCCGGAGGATGGGAAAATTGCACGTCACTCACTCTTTAAAAGGGAAGTGGGCAGAATAAATGATATGATAGGCCGTTTAGCCTGACTTCAGTGGTTGTGAAGATGTTGGAGTCAATGACTAAGGATGAGGTTTTGGGGAACTTGGATCCCCGGTTGTTGAATTTTTTTTTAGGTTATGAAGACAGGCAATCCCCTTTTTATTGTCATTTAGTAATGCATGCATTAAGAAATGATACAATATTTCCTCCGATGTGATATCACAAAACACAGGACAGACCAATACTGAAAAAACTAACAAAACCACATAATTATAACATACAGTTACAACAGTGCAACAATACCATAACTTGATGAAGAACAGTCCATGAGCACAGTAAAAAAGTTCAAAGTCTCTCAAATGTCCCACATCTCACGCAGACGGGAGAAGGAAGAAAAACTCTCCCTGCCATGCCCGACCACAGTCCGACTCTGAGTCGTCAGAAAACTTAGAGCCTCCGATCAGCTCTCCGACACTGAGTACCGAGCACCATCTCTATCCGAATGATTCGACCTCAAACTCGGTCACCAACAGCAGGCAAAGCCGGGGATTTTGAGGCCTTACCTTCAGAAGATTTTCGATCACGCAGTAACAACAGCAGCGAACCTGCGTTTCAGAAATTTCTCCAGATGTTCCTCTGTGCTTTCACATCTGTCTCCACCAAATCAGAATTGTCCCCAGCCCCTATTTAACGGATACGATATCATTTTCACTGGAGAGCTGCGCACGCGCGGCGTGCTGCTATCTTCTCCTCTCGCCTTTTTTAAAAATATATATTTAAAGCAGAGATTGATGGATTCTTATTCAGGAAGTCAGGTTACAGAGAGAAGGCAGGAGAGTGGTGCTGAGAGGGATAATTCAGTCATGATGGAATGGCAGAGCAGACTAAATAGGTCTACTGCTATGATTTATTGTTTAGGTGGGTGTCAGGGGTGTTTGTAAAACGTAGTGACAGCTAAATAAGGGAATAATTGGAGGCATGGGACTGATGAATGTGTTTGGGAGCAAGCATGGACTGAGACTGACATTGTGATGCAGGAAGCAGACATGCAACTAAAATCATCTGATTTAGTGTAGGAAGGAACAGTAAATGTTCAAGTAGTTTTTCCATTTATTTAATGCAGCAAATTTGGGGCTGATTTTAAACCCTGTTACTCATTAGATTCTATTAATCAGTTTGAACCAATTTTGAATTCTGGAACACGTCCCTGAAGGCCTTCCTGGAAAAGCAGTTTGACACTGACAATAAATGTCAGGAATGAGGAATTTGCATTTTAGTGGCATGTTTTTCTGTCAAATACTAATTTAATTCTGGATTTGTAATTTTTAATGGAATTCTCCTGCGTTAGAGTCATCAATGTGGTGTAAGTAGCTGGAAGATTGTGGATAGAATTTGGATAATAGTAAGGTTTTTTAAAATCTTAAGAAATAACTTGATGCGACCTGAGCTATTTTGTATTTGATTTTGACTTGATAATCTTGGGTTAATTTTTCTTAAAATCCAAATTTTGCCAAGCATTCATTCCAATACTAGGAAAACTGCTTTAAACTGAAGCAGACGTTTAATCACTTACACTGATGAACTTTCCACTCTCTTCATTCTTTTCAAAAGGAAGACATCTGAACTTCAGTGGTTAATGGCAATACTGTATCGTGTGTTGCACTTGAGTAAGCTATCTGTATTGATCACTTTAAAGGCACAAGAATGATCTACGTTAGAGTTCTGCTCAATGTGGAAAAATTGATGTTTTTTGCCACCACTTTTTCTGCATTAACTGCAATCCATTGCAAGATGCCTGCTGATGATAATTCTATAGTGGAGAGAATGTTTGGTGTTTGACATACCTTTGTTCTTTTGAAACCCATTTAACGATATGTATTGCCCTTGTATGGCCCTGCTTGACAGGGGAACTCCTGCTGCAGATGTTTTCATGACTGCTGGTTTGGAATGCACAGTTCACTTCCAGCAACAAGAGGAAAACACTGCCAGTAACTTGCACTCAACCCTTAATTAACACAGCTCTGCATTCCACAGCCGTGATCTGGTATGTGTCTACTGTTGCTGCTCAAGTGATGTCGCTGCTGACTTGCTTTCAGCATCATAAAAATACATTTTTTGTTGATCAGTTGTCTTTCCTCTAAATATAAGAGCAGATATTTGCCATACGCAAGTTTTGTGTTCAGAAGTCCATTGTGAACATTATGTTTGCAAGTTACAAGGCAAAACAATACATTGCAGTTGTAATGGATGCCTGTGTCCATTATTAAGGACCCCCATCACCCAGAATATCCACTCTTATTGTTCCTGTCAGAAAGGGGGTATAGAAGTCTGAAGACACACACTCAACGATTCAGGAACAGCTTCTTCCCCTCTGCCATCCGATTTCTGAATGGACATTGAAGCCATGAGCACTACCTCACTTTTTTATTTCTGTTTTTGCACTATTTTTAATTTAACTATTTAGTATACATATACTTGTCATGTTTTGCATTGTACTACTGCTAAGTTAACAAATTTCATGACATGCCGATGATATTAAACCTGATTCAGAAAAATTGCACAGGCAGATATAATTAAGTGATATGTTTGCCGTGACATAAAAAATACAAAATGCACAAGAATGGAAATCCAACTTCAGTATATTTCTATCCAAATTAATGTATGGTTGCATATGGTTTTCAGACTGATTTTCACCTCTCAAATTATGACTTGGGAGCATTTGGTTTTAATCAGTTGAACCATCAGATTCAAGTGTGCAGTTAATTTGTTTGGCAAGTAATTTTTTTCAGCAAATTGGTGAATGCCGCTTAAGTCAACAGAAATGAGTTTGGAATAGTGTCCTGTTAAAACTAAACAAGAAAATTTATGCATGAGGCTTGAATTTTCAATTTTTATTTGGTATCAGTTTTTTAAAAAAACTGCCATAACATTTAACGTTTTAAAAACAAGTGGAGCAATAATATTTTTGCAATGAGTGAAACATTTCGCATTCAGGACATGCCCCTCTAAAGAGGTTGTGCTTAGACCAACCATATCAATTTTACTGAAATAGCAATTACATCTATTATTGTAGCTGGGGGAGCTTGGTCAAGGATATGAGAAAATAGAAAATAAAGTTAATGTGGATGGCAAAGCGTGACTGGGCTGTGCAGGTGTTATTCCATTTATGTGAAAGCTGGACTAATATTCCATCCAGTAATGCATTCAGAATTGGGAGAGCACAATCTCCAATACTTAATACTGCTTTAGCATGGATTTCTCTCAATAAAGAATGATCACACGTACTGATTTGGTTCTGCATATGCTCACTCTCTCAGCAGTAAGTGCAAATTCTAAACTGGAGAAATTTGGGTTGAAAAATGGTAAGACTTCCAGGTCCAAATCGTAACCATTGGTTTTGACAACATAGAGTACCAAATGCTTTCCCTCGAATTAAGTTAGATTTAACAATCTGAGGGGAGCTCTGACATGCCTACCAAGTCTATCAATCTCATGTTGAGTGTCCAGAATGTGCTAGCTGGGAGGAGTGTGTGAAACATGCAAGTGAAGCTCGGGAATGGATAAGTAACTTACCCAGAAGTTCTGCAGCAATGCAAGAAGGTCAGATATGTAAATTGAGGATATTAGTTGGGATTGTATACTCTACAGTCAATTTAGTGTTAAGAGTGCAGAGTCGTATCTTGTTCTGGTTCCTGGATAAATGTGAGCTCTGGGTGCTGAGATGTTTAGGCACTCAAAAGAATGGCAGGCTCATACATTTTATGGGGCTTGGATGATCTGTGGACTTGCCTTGCATTTAACAATTGGTACTCAATTCTAACCATATTGCAAATACAGCCAATTAACCCAGAGTAAGTGTAGTCCATTTTATGATGTAGTGCTACTCAAGAACCTTCCTGATAATCTATGGAACATAGAACAAGGGCAGCCCTATATGTGACTGTACTGTAGATAAAACTGCTTTATGTCAATGTTGAAATGGAACTGCCCTGCAGGATAAACTAATCATGAAACAACATGAATAAATGTGAATATCATGTTCTCTACCCAACTAAAGTATACCGAAGGGCAAGCTTGAGACAGAAGTTCACAAAAAAGTTATCAACTTGCTGCCCTGTGTCTTAGGATCACACTATTATTGTGATTTAGGTGTAAAATTTATAGAGCCATTTTACCCATGACCCAAGTTGCTAAACTTATCACTGATCAAAACTTGCTATCGACTTGTAAGTTGTAATCAGAGTATCGCTCAGTGAATTTGCTATTCAGTTGGAAGTTTTAAAATGATGTGATGTGAATTACCAGCATTTAAACTGCTTGACTTGTGTTTCATGCAAAAATCTTAACTTTTTTAAAAAAAACTACAGCTGAACAAATGAATGTTTGAGTCTACCACTTTTGTACAGTTAGTGGGTTGCAGTGTTCTCTAGAGCTTGCATAGAACTGTCCTCATCAGTATTCTGCCCCTTCTGTATATTGGCTTTGTATTGTTTGAGCATATTCATGCTTTTCACCCATATAGTTTGTGTCTCTGTTTAGCCACCCCCTTAGCTCTGGGATGGGTGGAGGGTTCATTGTGGAGAGGTTTGCAGAATTAAGGTGATATCATTAAAACTTTGTGGTTGTGCAGGCATTTTGTTCCATCTTTGGCAAAGTCAGGAATCAAAAGGTTGAACATAGTGAGTCTAGTGTCCTGAGTTGCATATAAGTGATGCAAGGAGTTTTGTAGGAAATGCGGTTGAGCTCACGGCATGGATCAGCGTGTGGAATTATGATATTGTGGCCATTAATGAGACTTAGTCCTACCCCTCCTGCAACTGACAGCTCAGTAGTCCAGGGTTTTATATGCAATAGATCAGGAGGGATTAAAGGAGGAGTGGTAGTATTAAAAGTCAAGAAAAAATACCATGGCAGTGCTCAGTCAGGACAAGAGAACTCGTCTAGTGAGGCATTATGAGTGGGACTGAGAAGAATAGAAAGGGATAACCATGTTCATGGGGCTGTATTTACAGATCACCCAATTGTCCGAGGGATTTAGGGGAACAAATTTTGAAGGGAGATTGCAAACTGTTGTTATGGGTGATTTTAATTTTTCACAAAATGGCTGGAGCTCCCATGCTGTAAAGAACTAAATGGGATAGTTTGTCAAACGTGTTCAGGAAAATTTTCTTAACCGGTATGTAGAGGTCACAATGAGAGTGTGAGTGACACTTGATAAGCTGTTGGGGAATGAGACAGGTCAGGTGACAGAGGTTTGTGTAGGTGATAATTTTGAAACTGGCATTGTAATCGCTAGTTGCAATGTAAACACGCAAAATGATAGGTCTGGTCCACGGGTTGAGATTCTAATGCAGAGAAGGCCAATTTTGATGGTATCAGAAATGCTCTGGCAAGTGTGGATTGGGACAGATAAAGGTGTTATTAAGTGGGAGGTCTTCATAAATTGAGTACAAAGCTTGTACGTGCCTGTCAGATTAAGAGGTAATGATAACAGGTGCAGGGAACCTTGGTTTTCAAAAGATATCAAGGCCCTGTTTTTTTTCCAAAGGTGCATTGTAGGTATAGGCAGGTAGGAACAAATGAGGTGCTTATAGAGTATAAAAAATGCAAGGGAGCATTTAAGAAAGAAATCAGGGCTAAGAGGAGGCATGAAGTTGTTCTAGGAGCCAAGGTAAAAGTGAATCCTAAGGGACAAAATTGCTTCTCTGGAAGATCAGAATGGTTAGTTCATACATGGAGCCAAAAGAGATGGGGGAGATCTTAAATGCTTTTTTTTTTCATCTGTATTTACTTGGGAGATGGACATGGTCTATGAAGTAGGGCAAAACTCAATCAACTTCATGGACTCTACCCAGGTTAGAGGAGGTGCTTATAGTCCTGAGGCAAATTAGGGTGGATAAATCCCCAGACCCTGACGAGGTGTTCCTTCAGACCCTGCAGGAGGCAAGTGTGGAGATTGCTGGAGGCCGAGCATAGATATTTAAATTATTGTTAACGACAAGTGAGGTGCTGCAGGATTGGAGGAAAGCCAGTGTTGTTCCATTGATTAAGGAAGGCTCTTAAAAATTCACCAGGTGAGTCTGACATCAGTAGTGGAAAGGTTATTGGAAGGTATTCTTAGCGACTGGATATGAGCATTCGGATACTGATGGACTGAATAAGGATAGTCAGCATGGCTTCATGCATGGTAGGTTGTGACTAACCAATTATAGTTTCTTTTGAGAAAGCTACCAGGAAAGTAATTGAAAGCAAAGCAGTGGATGTTGTTTTCATGGACTTTAGCAAGGCATTTCACAAGGTCCCTCATGGGAAATTGGTAAAGAAGGTTCAATCTCTTGGTATTCAGGATGGGGTAGTAAATCGCATTAGGCATTGGCTTTGCGGAGTAAGCCGGAAAGTGGGGGTAGGTCGTTGTCTCTCTGACTGGAGGTCTGTGAGTAGTGGAGTGCTGCAGAGATCAGTGCTGGGCCCATTGTTATTTGCCGTCTATATCAATGATCTAGTTGATGTGGTCAACCAGGTCAGCAAATTTGCAGGTGACACTAAGATGTGAGTGAGGTGAACCGTGAAGAAGACTATCATGGCTTCCAGTGGATTCTGGACCAGTTGGAGAAATGGCAGGTGGAATTTAATACAGTCAAATGTGAGGTGTTGCACTTCTGTAGGACCAACCAGGGTAGGTCTTGCATAGTGAATGGTAGGGTTCTGAGGAGTGTGGTAGAACAAGTGGATCTGGGAATACAGATCCATAACTCATTGAAAGTGGTGTCACAGGTAGATAGGGTTGTAAAGAACGCTTTTGGCACATTGGCCTTAAATCAAAGTATTGAGTACAGGAGATGGGATGTTATGAAGTGTAGTAAGACATGGGTGAGGCCTAATTTGGAGCATCAGGTGGGAGACTAGATGCATAAAAACAATAAGTCAGGATGAGAAAGTTTGTTCCCTTGGCCATTAGGCTTCTGAACTCCCTGCTGCATCATATTCAAAGTGTCACTAGTTAATTTGTTCCATACCTTATGCGATTCATCTGTAGATTTTATCCTTGTTATCATGTGTTATGTGTACTATGGTTTACACCCTTGTTTGAAGAAATGTCTAATTTCTCTATTATATAGATTATGTTTATATATGTTATGTACATGTATGTAGTTGAATGACAATAAACTTTTGTGCTGTTTTAGTCACTTACCTACAGGAAAGTTATCAATAAGGCTGAATGAGTACAAAAAAAATTAAGGATGTTGCTGGGTCTGGAAGGCCTGAATTATAAGGAAAGATTGAATAGGTTAGGACTTTATTCCTTGGACCACAGAAGATTGAGAGGAGATTTGATAGAGGTCTACAAAGTTGAGAGAGATGGGGTTAATGCAAACAGGCTTTTTCCACTGAAGTCAGATGGGACTACAACCACAGGTCATGGCTTAAGGGTGAAAGGTTTAAGGAAGGGGGCCAGGAGGGGTAGCTTCACTACAGGGGGTCACGAGTGTGGAACAAACTACCAGCACAAGTGGTGCATGTGAGCTAGATTTCAAAGCTTAAGATAAGTTTGGATAGGTCCATGGTAGGGATATGGAGTCCTGTTGCGGGTTGATGGAAATAGGGAGTTTAAATGGTTCAGCACAGGCTAGGGGGGCCAAAGGCCCTGTTTCTGTGCTGTGCTTTACTATGACTCTGACTTGGAACCCAAGTATTCTTTCAGTAAACATTGTCATTTTTAAGTGAATACCCTTGGATGTTGCACAATAATTCGATGCCTAAAATCACCATCGCAAGTGAATGGGTCATGGCAAAGCATGAAAGTTCAGTGGTTTTCTGTGAACTGGAGCAGAACTACATGACTTTAACACCCAAGCTGGCCTTCAAGCTTGGGCTTCATAAGGTTGAATGCTGAACTGGATAGAGAAATGGATTCTGCTGTGTTCTGTTGAGCACATTAGATGTAGATTGTAATTGTAAAATATAAGTTTTGTTTAAGCTCTGTGCTCGGATTTGAACTTTTTAAATGTGGTAGAGAATTGCTTCTCTGAGTGGAGGCCTGTGACTAGTGGTGTGCCACAGGGATCAGTGCTGGGTCCATTGTTGTTTGTCATCTATATCAATGATCTGGATGATAATGTGGTAAATTGGATCAGCAAGTTTGCTGATGATACAAAGATTGGAGGTGTAGTAGACAGTGAGGAAGGTTTTCAGAGCCTGCAGAGGGACTTGGACCAGCTGGAAAAATGGGCTGAAAAATGGCAGATGGAGTTTAATACGGACAAGTGTGAGGTATTGCACGTTGGAAGGACAAACCAACGTAGAACATACAAGGTTAATGGTAAGACACTGAGGAGTGCAGTGGAACAGAGGTATCTGGGAATACAGATACAAAATTCCCTAAAAGTGTCGTCACAGGTCGATAGGGTCGTAAAGAGAGCTTTTGGTACATTGGCCTTTATTAATCAAAGTATTGAGTATAAGAGCTGGAATGTTATGATGAGGTTGTATAAGGCATTGGTTAGGCCGAATCTGGAGTATTGTGTTCAGTTTTGGTCACCAAATTACAGGAAGGATATAAATAAGGTTGAAAGAGTGCAGAGAAGGTTTACAAGGATGTTGCCGGGACTTGAGAAACTCAGTTACAGAGAAAGGTTGAATAGGTTAGGACTTTATTTCTTGGAGCGTAGAAGAATGAGGGGAGATTTGATAGAGGTATATAAAATTATGATGGGTATAGATAGAGTGAATGCAAGCAGGCTTTTTCCACCGAGGCAAGGGGAGAAAAAAACCAGAGGACATGGGTTAAGGGTGAGGGGGGAAAAGTTTAAAGGGAACATTAGGGGGGGCTTCTTCACACAATGGTGGGAGTATGGAATGAGCTGCCAGACGAGGTGGTAAATGCGGGTTCTTTTTTAACATTTAAGAATAAATTGGACATATACATGGATGGGAGGTGTATGGAGGGATATGGTCCATGTGCAGGTCAGTGGGACTAGGCAGAAAATGGTTCGGCACAGCCAAGAAGGGCCAAAGGGCCTGTTTCTGTGCTGTAGTTTCTATGGTTCTATGGTTCTAATATATTGTATGGGTCAAGTGATTCCATAATATCAAATTCTTTCTTTGTATTTGGCTTGGACCCAATGATGCCCCACTTAAAAGGTTCTCTGTCTGGCAGTTATGCATGGGGATTAGTGGAGCAAATTGAAGGCTCTAAGGATGACTGTTAAATGCAATGGGTTTGCTTTATAGAGACATAGTGTTGAGAATTGGAGTCCCTTGGGTGTGAGATGACTTGTCTCACTCCATTTCTGAAGTGAGTAATGCCAAAGTGGAACCTGCATACTCAAGCACCACCTGCCATAGAGTTTGGGTATTCTGATAGGTGGTGCATTCTTGCCATTGCCATTAGAGTTCGACTTGCCGCCTGAGGAGGATTCCTAAAGTTTGGAATGTCATCTGGATTTTTGTTATCTATTTTGATCATTAACAGGCTAGGTATTTTATTGAGTCCTATTAACTTTTCCAAAGGAGACTTGCAAAATATCTGAAAGGTTTTCTCTGTTCCTGGGAACTTTACTGTGACCATGCTCTGAAGAGAGTGCTTGTTTTGAAAGTCAATTGGAGACGTGGCCTGCTCATCCGAACAAGTTGACTGTGATCAGACCTTAATCATGGGAATGTTGGTTGGTGAGAGGAAACAAATGTAATTGCCTACCAATTTATTTGAATGATTAACTCTGGACCATTTGAGGTGTCTTGATATTTTCAATTATGGTTGTCTTGAGAAATTCATTCTGCCTTGACATGATGACCTGTGCCTTGTCCAATGGGTCTACCATGTAGACCACAAAAGGCTGTCATCCCTCCAGTCATCTCAGCCAGTGAGCTTCCTAACAATATGGATTGGGTATGAAGCTATTTGTCCTTCCAGGACCAAATTCTTTTCTGATCGCCCACCAGCATTATATAGTCAATCAAGCTCCAACTTTTTTATTGGTACGTACAAGAGAAGTATCATGGAGTTGTACAAATATCCTCTGTCACTTCCTAAACCCCCAACTTGACTCAATAAATGTTTTCACAACAAAACCCAAAAAATTTTGTGCACTTTCCCAGTAAAACTTCACCTTCCATTTTTTTTATAATTTAGGTGAAGGTACATTGGCAAGAAATTTTTAATTTTTATAACCCTTGTAATCATTTCCATTGCTGCACATTTGTATCTGCAGTTTGCATGATAGAAGCTAAAATTACAAAATGCAATAAAGCTTGATCCTAGTAATATTTTGATTTATTATTACTATTAAGGCTTTATTTGTTGTGTTTTATGGACTGAGTTCTTGGGAAGATCATCAACTTGTAGCCTGAAAGTTCATGCATAAAATGGTGGGTACCATTTAGCTTTTCGGATACTGGATGGATAAACAATTATGTAGCTTACCAGCTGTGCTGTCCGCCATGTCCTGTAAAGTTGTGGTAAGGCTAATAATGAGCAGGTTCTCTGGATTTGATGATGGGTGTTTTAGATGGCTTCATTGGTTGTCATCTTAAGTTAGCAGTAGATTTGAAATCATTACTTTAGCACATTAATTGAAGAAAAGGAGATGAGAATTGTCACTGACAATTTTTATTGGGGAAAAGTATTGCTATTTAGAAAACCATTCAGCTATGGCAGTTACGTTTGGTTGTAAGATGTAAGGGAAAATGTGCATGAATTCATTAGCTTGTTGAGTAGAGTGGATAATGGAGAGCTGTAATGCTTTTAGATTTAGAAGGCACTAATCAAGCCGCACTTGGGGTAAAACCAACAATTTTGGGGCCCCTTATCTCAAAATGGATGTGTTGCCATTCGAGAGAGTCCAGAGGAGGTTCATGAAGATGATTTCAGGAAGAAAGAGGTTAACATGAGCATTAGGCCTGTACTCACTGAAATTTCGAGGAATGTGGGGCGGGGGGTGGAGGAAAATCTCATTGGAATCTACCGAATGTTAAAAGGGTGGATGTGGAGAGGACGTTTCCTACGGTAGGGGTATCTGGAACTAGAGGGCACGGTCTCAAAATTGAGGGACAACCTTTTAGAACAGAGGTAAGGAGGAATTTCTTTTAGCCAGAGAGTAGTGAATCTGTGGAATGCTCTGCCACAGATTGTGGTGGAGGCCAAGTTTGTGGGTATACATAAGGCGGAAGTTAATCGTTTTCTGATTGGTCAAGGCATCAAAGGATAGGGCAAGAACGTGGGTGCATGGGGTTGAGTTGGATCCAGGATCAGACATGATGGAATGGTGGAGCAGACTCAATGGGCTGAATGGCCTATTTCTCTTCCTGTGTCTAATGGATTTCCAAAAGGAATTTGACAAGGCATTACAGAAGGTTGGTATATAAAAGAATGCGAGATTGGAGTTACTATGCCATGGAGTATGGGCTGTTGAACGTATTCATGGAAAGGAGGTATTTTTAGCTTGGCAGACAGTAAAGAATGGATTGCTATGGTGATCTCTGCAAGGACTCGTGTACAGATCTATAATGACTGCGGGGACAAATTTTTCTGTGGACAATTTGATACAAAGGAAATGAGTCTGCAAAGAGGAAGTTTTAGTGGTGGAGATAAAATGACAAATTAAGTCATTATATTCTATGGCAATGCCTCTGGATGAAGGATAACCTATTGTCCAAGGTACAGCTTCAGAAGAACACTTAAGCTTTTGCCTAACACTAGTTTTTGCCTAATGCTAAAGGAAGTAGCGTAGGGAAGCTTCAGGATTTAGATGTACTTGTGCACAAGATTGAAGGCAGAAGGTGCAGTTATTAATTGGGAGGTCTAAAGGAAAATTAATCTTTGTTGCAAGGGGGAATGCTGTGTATCAACAGGGAAGCCTTGCTGCATATATTCAAGTTGTTGGTAAAACATCTGGAATACTACATTTGACCTCGTTGGGCAATACAAAATGCTTTACTAGATTGATTCCTCGAGTGTGGTTGGTCTTATGAAGGTTGACCAGAATGGATTTTAAAAGAATGATAGGCTGGGGTTCAAGGAGATATGTTACTGTAAAAATTGAGGAACTCAGCACCTTGGATGTTAAGTGTAAGCTTCCCTTCCTAGATTGGGAATGGGTGGTTGGGGGGGGGGTGCGGTTAAGGAAGAGGGTGGGAAATCTAGAATTTGTTTCAGAATAAGCATTTGGCCGTTGAAGATGGAAAGGTGAGGAGGGTTCTAAGTTGTGAATTCTTTCCTCTAGAAGCTTGGAGGCCAAGTTGTTCAATATGTTCAAGGCTTGGGCACAATGTTGGACTGCAGGGGTGTTGAGGAACAGCTAACAAAATGGGACTGAAGCTGTGATCAAATCAGGCCTTTTATTGAACAGTAGCTGTGTGGTCCATTCCAACTTTATTTTTTTTAATGCTCCATTAGCAGCGCACTATGGAGTTCTTGCCCACATCGTGCTTGTGTTTATTTCCATAACTTTAATAAAGGTCAGGCAGTGTTGTGTAATATGCAAGCAAGAGTTCCTGATTTTCTGAGCACGTCCCAGATAATTTTTTGTCACGCAATGGAAATTGAAGTCAGTGTACACATTTCCAATAATACATCACCACAAACTGTAAAGATTGTCAACTAAACTGCAATGGAACGAGCTAAAGAAATATTGAGATTAAAGAAAAATATTGAGCAGGAATTCTGTGCATATTGGATGGAAAAAGTATGTCACCCTCGGTGGATTTATCTTTGTTTTTAAATAGCAAGCCAAACTCAAAACAGCCCCTGCTGGTGAACCAAAAGTAAATGATTTGTTTTGAAATTATTTTCATTTCAGTAATAAAGTTGATATAAGAATCTAATTGTGTACATAGGAAACTAAGAGCAGGAATAATCCATTCAGACTCTGGTGCCCCCTCATCAAGTCTGATCATAACACCAGCTTCACGTTACTGTCTAAACCAAAATAATATTTCAACCCATATCTTACCTGTTTGCATGTACCTTAGGATATTGGAAGACTATACTTTGACTGCCACTTGAGGAAAAGTTCGAAGGAGTCATGTTCATCAGAAAATTTGGCCTAATTACTGTATTAAATGTGTAACCCCCTTATTTTCAACCGTGTCACTTGGTTCTAATTTCCCTAACAAGTATTCTGCATCAGTGTAAGGTAGTGTGGGCAAAGGAGGGAGTACAGAATAAGTTAAATTGGGAGGGGGGGGGTGTGTAGTGTCAGATTGCATTATTGTGGAGATGTGCTGGGTGAGGGCCTGGAGGAATGTTAATTAATATGGTAGTTTGAAGTGTAACATTATCAGGTGCCAGTAGATCGGGATGAGGACCAAGTTGAAGAATGAGTGGGGCTTCAATTAGATGACAAATGAGCAACAGTTGTGGACGAGGGAGTTGATGGAAGATGAGGAATGGCAGGGTGCAATTGGAATGTTTGGAAGTATAGTAGAGTAGAGCTACTAGGACTTGATGTTTCAATCCCTGTGGTAAGTTGGCACTCTCAATGTTGGCAGTGGGTTTGGAGTGGTGACGAAGGGATGGTAGGTACGTCATCGGGATCATCAGGTGGGCACCCTCCTTTGATGTTTTGTTGATAAGCCCACGACGTCTCCAGAGGGCTCAACGGTGCTACCCGGCATCTCAGATACAATCCCCTCAGTTCCATACCCTCCTGTCTTCATCTTGCATCCCAGTTGTTGTCTTTCCTTTTAATCCGATTGCTGCTTTCTTCTGCTGCATTTGACAAGGACTTGATTACTTGTTGGAGGGAGTGACCCCTCACCCCCATCTTCTTCAATAGACTGGTAGTAGATGTAGCAACGAATCCCCTGCATCCCACTTCTCCAGGGAAAATCTTGGTCTTCCAGCCATTCTGGGCAGCTTCAGTTGCCAGTTCAGAGTACTTGGTCTTTTTCCTCTCATAAGCTTCTTCGACACCATCTTCCCATGATACTGTCAATTCCACAACATATGCCAGCTTGGCTGTCGTGGACTACAGGACCATGTCTGGCTGGAATGTTGCAGCTGTAATGTCTGGGAGGAAACATAAGCCTTTTTTTCCTAGTCCACGTCCATTTTCCAATCCCGAGCAACCTGCCGAATGCTTACATCTTTTGATGTTATATGGTGCTCTGGAGGTTGGCCTGCTGGTACAAATCGTGTAATGTGGACATTTCCTGCCGATGTTTGTGGGAGAGCATTTGTGGTGATTCGCTTCTGTTCCAAGATTGTTATTGAGTCTATATTAAGATAGAGGTAGGGAGTGTTGCTACAGACAATGTGGGATCTACAGTAGAACAAAATTGTAGAGTGGGTTTCGACTTGGGATGTTGATGAGTGAGTGAGATCAGTATTTTTAGCAGCTGTTAAAAACCAATTAGATCTCCAATGATTTTTGTATTTGCAGCTGTGCAGATGAGTAATCGTGCTATCGCAGAACATGGAGTGGTAGAATTGGTTGTCATTAAGACGTGTGCGTAATCTGATCACAAACACATCCCATTCCATCCATGGCTCAAAAAGCCTATTGGCATCATGCCTTGCAAAAGATACAGCCATGGATGTTAAGAAGGCTTGCAGGAATGGGAAAAGAAGCCATTGGTAGAGGTGCTCTAGTTAGCAATAGAAGTAACTGTGGGTTATCGTTGCCATGATAGGTGATGGAAGAGATACTGGAGAGAAACATGCAATTATTGGTGTGAAACTGCTGAGGTCCTGACGGAAGAGACGGCGAGTACAGTACATCATGAGTGCAGCATATACTATTAAAGATTTGCAATAGTTGTCTCTGAGGCTTGCATTTTAACCCTGTAAATAGTGAAAGAGTTGGATATGTCCATGGAAACAAGCTTGAGGGCAACTGCAGGTAAAGCAGTGGCTTGCAATAATGAAGGGTAAGATTTTATGTAGCAGTGAGACTGGTTTCAAATGAGGGCAGACTGTGCCTTTGAAGGTGGGGAAGATCGAGCTCCATGGTGGCCAAAACATACTTGGTACTGCGGATAAAGGTAAATTTATTCAGGAAACAGGTGAGTATCTTTGGTTTTGAAAAGCTTATATTCAGTACATTTCAGATGAGAGACGAGAAGTGCAGTAGCATGGTGGTTAGCACAACACTTTACATTAACAGCAACACAGGTTCAATTCCCACTTCTGTCTGTAAGGAGTTTGTATGTTCTCCCCATGACCACACGGGTTTCCTCTAGGTGCTCTGCTTTCCTCCAACAGTCTGAAAATGTACCGGTTGGTGGACTAATTGATTGTTGTAAATTGTCCCATAATTAGGCTAGGATTAAACCAGGGGAATTGCTGGGCGGCACGTCTCAAAGGACTTGTTCTGTGCTGTATTTCAAAACATAAAAATTTAAAGGGGATGTGCAGACTTATTTTCAGTGGCAGGTGCCTGGAATGCCTTTCGGGATTCTTGGTGGAAACAGCTTGATAATGGGATTCCAGAGGCCTTGCAATAGGTACACAAATTGTAGGTAGATCATATGCAGGCAGACAAGATTACTTTAATTTGGAGTCATGCTTGAGAGATCTTGTGGGCTGGAGGGATTATCCAGTACTGTTCTATGTAGCTTTCCAGAGTTGGCTCTTGCCTGGAAGCCTGGAAGTCATTCCTACCTGCGGCCATCAAACTTTACAACTCCTCCCTTGGAGGGTCAGACACCCTGAGCCAATAGGCTGGTCCTGGACTTGTTTCCTGGCATAATTTACATATTACTATTTAGTTATTTATGGTTTTATATTGCTATATTTATACTCTATTCTTGGGCAACTGTAATGAAAATCATTTTTCCCTCGGGATCAATAAAGTATGACTATGAATATGGGAGACAATGTCAACAGTCGTACTTTCCTTTAAATGCAATGAAGAAGCACTTGACTTGCAATGAAATAACCTCAGTCCCTTTGCAAATTGGTTCACTCTTCTCCCATTTTGGGGACACTATCCTTTTGCACAAGCACACAGTGGCGTGCAAAAGTTTGGGCACCCCTGGTCAAAATTTCTGGTACTGTGAATAGTTAAGTGAGTGGAAGATGAACTGATCTCCAAAAGTTAAAGATGAAACATTCTTTTCAACATTTTAAGTAAGATTCGTGTATTATTTTTGTTTTGTACAATTTTAGAGTGAGAAAAAGGAAAGGAGCACCAAGCAAATGTTTGGGCACCCCAAGAGATTTGAGCTCTCATAACTTTTACCAAGGTCTCAGACCTTAATTAGCTTGTTAGGGATATAGCTTGTTCACAATCATTGTTAGGAAAGGCCAGGTGATGCAAATTTCAAAGCTTTATAAATACCCTGACTCCTCAAACCTTGTCCCAACAATCAGCAGCCATGGGCTCCTCTAAGCAGCTGCCTAGCATTCTGAGAATTAAAATAAATGATGCCCACAAAACAGGAGAATGCTATAAGAAGATAGCAAAGCGTTTTCAGGTAGCTCTTTCCTCAGTTCATAATGTAATTAAAAAATAGCGGTTAACAGGAATGGTGGAAGTCAAGTTGAGGTCTGGAAGACCAAGAAAAATTTAAGAGAACTGCTCGTAGGATTGCTAGAAAGGCAAATCAAAACCCCCGTTTGACTGCAAAAGACCTTCAGGAAGATTTAGCAGACTCTGGAGTGGTGGTGTACTGTTCCACTGTGCAGCGACACCTGCACAAATATGACCTTCATGGAAGAGTCATCAGAAGAAAACCTTTCCTGCGTCCTCACCACAAAATTCAGCGTCAGAAGTTTGCAAAGGAACATCTAAACAAGCCGGGTGCATTTTGGAAAGAAGTTCTGTGGACTGATGAAGTTAAAATAGAACTTTTTGGCCGCAATGAGCAAAAGTATGTTTGGAGAAAAGAGGGTGCAGAATTTCATGAAAAGAACACCTCTCCAACTGTTAAGCACGGGGGTGGATCGATCATGCTTTGGGCTTGTGTTGCAGCCAGTGGCACGGGGAATATTTCACTGGTAGAGGGAAGAATGAATTCAATTAAATACCAGCAAATTGTGGAAGCAAACATCACACTATCTGTATAAAAAGAAAGCTGAAGATGAAAAGAGGATGGCTTCTACAACAGGACAATGATCCTAAACACACCTCAAAATCCACAATGGACTACCTCAAGAGGTGCAAGCTGAAGGTTTTGCCATGGCCCTCACAGTCCCCTGACCTAAACATCATCGAAAATCTGTGCAGAGACCTCAAAAGAGCAGTGCATGCAAGAATCTCACAGAACTAGAAGCCTTTTGCAAGGAAGAATGGGTGAAAATACCCCAAACAAGAACTGAAGGACTCTTAGCTGGCTACAGAAAGCGTTTACAAGCTGTGATACTTGCCAAAGGGGGTGTTACTAAGTACTGACCGTACAAGGTGCCCAAACCTTTTCCTTTTTTCTTATTTTGAAACTGTAAAAGATGGAAATAAAAAAGTAACCTTATGATATTAAAGAAATCTGTCAACTTTAACTTTATGCCTTTTGGAAATCAGGTCATCATTTACTCGATTAGCTATTCACACTAACAGAAATTTTGACTGGGGTGCTCAAACTTTTGCATGCCACAGTAAGTGTATCTGCTG
Organism: Mobula hypostoma; assembly: GCF_963921235.1. Lineage (NCBI taxonomy): Eukaryota > Metazoa > Chordata > Chondrichthyes > Myliobatiformes > Myliobatidae > Mobula > Mobula hypostoma. Next base: position 25,773,444 of record NC_086104.1, read on the forward strand.
ATTGGTTAATAATTATTTTGAGCCCTAGTTCTCAAATGTCCATATTTGCTAAGGTTTTGCCACAATGCTTCTGCAAAAACCACCCACACTGGAGCCTGCAATTTATGAAATTTTCTGTTATCTAATTGACGCCAGCTCCAATAATCTGGGTTTATTGCAGCAGTGGCATTGGAGGCAAGCCAGATTGTAAACATCACCATGTGCCTGACGCAGACTACTTGTGTGCCATGCAATGGAAAATCAGCTAGTTTTCTTTTCCAAAAGACAATTTTAATTTTGTGTTATTCATGCTGACAGTATTATTTCCAAGCTGTTCATTTTGTTTTGTTTTGCAATGTCAACAAATGACAGTTTGAGATTTGTGAATTGAGAAGTGTATAAAAGGATTATGAAAATCACTGCAAAATGTTCCTTTGCTTTAAGCCCCTGTCCGGCAAAGGTCTGAGATGATTTACTGAAACGAAGTAAGTTGAAGAAAACAGTTGCAGTCACTTTGTTCATTTAAATAGAAACCCCGTAACAAAAACAATGGCTTAGCGTTAACAAAAGATCATTATTTGGGGAACTGAAATGACTAGCTGTTCTTTTGGATATGTTTGTGCAAGGCCAATTATGAATATGACAGCCTGAAAGGTAACTATGCTGAGCTGGTATTCGCATTGAACATTATGATTGAAATAACTTTGCAAATGAAATACAACTACTGCTGCAGCAGGGCAACTTACAGTAAGACAGATATCAAGTTTACATGTACTTAACTGTGAGTAACTAGCTTTGTGATTTAGTAACATGTGGTTTAAAGTACAAATATGTAGAAGCATATGTTCTTCATTTAGTTTTTTTTGTTTGTTAGTGTATTTTTGTAAGTCTCAAGCAGGCATTTGTTAGGGAAGTGTGCATCTGAACAGGTGTGAGGCAAATTCATCTGTCAGCTTCTCCCTTCTTGCTCCTGGGGGAAATGTTATGGTAATTTGACTTGATATGGTGGTAAGTTCACTTAATGATCTTTTCTCCTTTTTTCTCCCCCCCCCTCCATTCATAAGCTTCCCCACATCCAAAAATGGCACCCTACAGTAAAACCTATAGTCCTGCGGAAGGGTCTTGGCCCAAAACGTCGACTGTATTCCTTTTCTTTTTTCTTGCATACATGCTGCCTGCCTGCTGAGTTCCTTCAGCATTTTGTGTGTGGTGCACTTGTCAATCTGAGGGATCAGCTTCCACTTTGTAACAGTGCAGCACATGGATCTAACAGAACATGTACCAAGAAAATTGACTTGAAAGTAGATGAAAGTAATGGAATATTTGAGGTTGCATGAAGTGTATATGATCGAATTAAAATGACAAATTAAAAAAAAATCCATTAAGTTTCAAGATTCCAAGTCTGCTTTTCTTAAATGTGAAGATCTATTGGATTAAAAAAAATACTTTATTTATAGTCTGGGCAAAGTCTATATTGTAATCAACACATACAAAAAATGCTGGTGAGCGCAGCAGGCCAGGCAGCATCTATAGGAAGAGGTACAGTCGACGTTTTGAACTGAGACCCTTCGTCAGGACTAACTGAAAGAAGAGATAGTAAGAGGTTTGAGAGGAGGAGGGGGAGATCTGAAATGATAGAAGACAGGAGGGGGAGGGATAAAGCTATGAGCTGGAAAGTTGATTGGCAAAAGGGATACGAGGCTGGAGAAGGGAGAGGATCATTGGATGGGAGGCCAAGGGAGAAAGAAAGGGGGAGGGGGAGAGAAGCCCAGAGGATGGGCAAGGAGTATAGTGAGGGACAGAGGGAGAATAAAAGAGAATTTAAAAAAATAATAATAAATAAATAACAGACGGGATATGAAGGGGAGGTGGGGCATTAACGGAAGTTAGAGAAATCATTGTTCATGCCATCAGGTTGGAGGCTACCCAGACGGAATGTAAGGTGTTGTTTCTCCAACCTGAGTGTGGCTTCATCTTTACAGTAGAGGAGGCCGTGGATAGACATGTCAGAATGGGAATGGGATGTGGAATTAAAATGTGTGGCCACTGGGAGATCCTGCTTTTTCTGGCGGACAGAGCGAAGTGTTCAGCGAAACGGTCTCCCAGCCTGCGTCGGGTCTTGCCAATATATAGAAGGCCGCATCGGAAGCACCGGACGTAGTATATCACCCCAGCCGACTCACAGGTGAAGTGTTGCCTCACCTGGAAGGACTGTCTGGGGCCCTGAATGGTGGTGAGGGAGGAAGTGTAAGGGCATGTGGTACGAATGGACAAGGGAGTCGAGTAGGGAGCGATCCCTCCAGCACCATCAATGCGGGCTCCAATGACCATGGACACCTTCGAAGCAATTGCGCAACCACCAACTGCGACTCCAGCATTGAATTCCAGGCCGGGTCTTTATGTGCGGCTATTGTGACTCCCGTCTCCCCTTCCCCCACCACCACTCTGCGACCCCATCTCCCTGAGATCCCACCGTCAGCTCCTGGGCCCCCAGAGGCTCCTTCCTCTCACCCCAACCCTCCCCTCTCCACTGACACACCCCCCCTCCACCCCCCCCCCCCCCCAAAGCTCTCAGGACTCCAGCCTTGAACTCCAGGCCGGGTCTTTATGTGCCGGTATTGTGACTCCTGTCTCCCCTTCCCCCACCACCACTCTGCAGCCCCGTCTCCCTCACATTTCATCATCAGCTCTTGGACCCTCAGAGGCTCCTTCTTCCTCTCACCCCAACCCTCCCCTCTCCACTGACACCACCAGCCTCCTCCCCCCCCTGATCCGACCTCATCCGTGCTGGGTCTTTACCATCCCCTCCGACTTTCAACTCTGAAGCAGAGCGCTCTGTCCTCAGTAAGGGCCTCACCTTTGTCCCCCTTCGCCCACACTTCAGCGAGTTCCGCGTTTACCATGACGCTGAACTCATCTTCCGCTGGCTCCATCTTCAAGCCTACTTCAGCAAGGACTCTCCCATCCCCACCGATGATCCCTTCTCCCATCTTCAACCCTCCTCCTCTTCATGGACACCTCGCTCTGGTCTTCTGCCTGCTCTGGATCTCTTTATTGCTAACTGCCAATGGGACATCAACCGTCTCGACTTCACCACACCATGTTCCCATTCCAACGTCACTCCTTCCGAACGCTCTGCTCTCCACTCCCTCTGCACTAATCCTAACCTTACTATAAAACCCGCCGATAAGGGGGGTGCTGTTGTAGTCTGGCACACTGACCTCTACCTTGCCAAGGCACAGCGACAACTCGCAGATACCTCCTCTTATTTACCCCTCGATCATGACCCCACTAAGGAGCACCAGGCCATTGTCTCCCACACCATCACCGACTTCATTAGCTCAGGATCTCCCATCCACTGCTACCAACCTTATGGTTCCCACACCCCACACTTCCTGTTTCTACCTCCTACCCAAGATACACAAACCTGCCTGTCCAGGTAGACCCATTGTCTCAGCTTGCTCCTGCCCCACCAAACTCATTTCTGCATACCTCGACACTGTTTTATCCCCCTTTGTTCAATCCCTTCCCACCTATGTTCGTGACACTTCTCACGCTCTGAATTTTTTTGATGATTTTTAAGTTCCCTGGCCCCCACCGCTTTATTTTCACCATAGATGTCTAGTCCCCATATATTCCTATCCCCCACCAGGAAGGTCTCAAAGCTCTCCGCTTCTTTTTGGATTCCAGACCTAACCAGCTCCCCTCTACCACCACTCTGCTCCGTCTAGTGGAATTAGTCCTTACTCTTAATAATGTCTCCTTTGGCTCCTCTCACTTCCTCCAAACTAAGGGTTTAGCCATGGGCACCCGTATGGGTCCTTGCTATACCTGCCTTTTTGTTGGCTTTGTGGAACAATCCATGTTCCAAGTCTATACTGGTATCTGCCCCCACATTTCCTTCACTACATCAACTGCATTGGTGCTGCTTCCTGCACGCATGCTGAGCTCGTTGACTTCATTAACTTTGCCTCCAACTTTCACCCTGCCCTCAAGTTTACCTGGTTCATTTCCGACACCTCCCTCCCCTTACTCGATCTTTCTGTCTCTATCTCTGGAGACAGCTCATCTACTGATGTCTACAATAAGCCTACGGACTCTCACAGCTACCTGGACTATTCCTCTTCACACCCTGTCTCTTGCAAAAATGCCATCCCCTTCTTGCAATTCCTCCGTCTCTGCTGCATCTGCTCTCAGGATGAGGCTTTTCATTCCAGGATGAAGGAGATGGCCTTTTTTTTAAAAGAAAGGGGCTTCCCTTCCCCCACCATCAACTCTGCTCTCAAACACATCGCTCCCATTTCATGCACATCTGTTCTCACTCCATCCTCCTGCCACCCCACTAGGAATAGGGTTCCCCTGGTCCTCACCTACCACCCCGCCAGCCTCCGGGTCCAACATATTATTCTCCGTAACTTCCGCCACCTCCTGCGGTTTCCCAACACTAAGCACACCTCTCCCTCTCTCCCCCCCCCCCCAGCTTTCTGCAGTGATGGCTCCCTACACGACTCCCTTGTCCATTTGTTCCCCCCCCCCCCATCCCTTCCCACCGATCTCCCTCCTGGCAATTATCCTTGTAAGCGGAACAAGTGCTACACATGCCCTTACACTTCCTCCCTTACCACCATTCAGGGCCCCAAACAGTCCTTCCAGGTGAGGCAACACTTCACCTGTGAGTCGACTGGGGTGATATACTGTGTCTGGTGCTCCAGATGCGGCCTTCTATATATTGGCGAGACCTGACACAGACTGGGAGACCGCTTTGCTGAACACCTACGCTCTGTCTGCCAGAGAAAGCAGGATCTCCCAGTGGCCACACATTTTAATTCCACATCCCATTCCCATTCTGATATGTCTATCCACGGCCTCCTCTACTGTCAAGATGAAGCCACACTCAGGTTGGAGGAACAACACCTCATATTCCGTCTGGGTAGCCTCCAACCTGATGGCATGAACATTGACTTCTCTAACTTCCGTTAATGCCCCACCTCCCCTCTGTACCCCATCAGTTATTTATTTATTATTATTATTTTCTTTAAAAATCCTCTCTTTTTCACCATCTGTCCCTCTCACTATACTCCTTGCCCATCTTCTGGGCTTCCCTCCCCCTTTCTCCCTAGGCCTCCTGTCCCATGATCCTCTCCCCTCTCCAGCCTCATATCCCTTTTGCCAATCAACTTTCCAACTCTGCTCCATCCCTCCTCCCCCCCCCCCGACTTCTATCATTTTGGATCTCCCCCTCCCTCTCCCACTTTCAAATCTCTTACTATCTCTTCTTTCAGTTAGTCCTGATGAAGAGTCTCGGCCTGAAACGTCGACTGTACCTCTTCCTATAGATGCTGCCTGGCTTGCTGCGTTCACCAGCGTTTTTTGTGTGTGTTGCTTGAATTTCCAGCATCTGCAGATTTTCTCGTGTTTGCGTTCTATATTGTAATACATCTTTCTGGCAGCATTTCGTGTGCTTGCATTGAAAGATTTGTTCTATCGTCTTGTAAACGTATTTCATGACCTATTTCTATCTGGGGTGAAGTCTTCACTGTTGCTGGACATTCAATTCCTTTGCGTTTCAATGTATTCTTGTGTTACATCAGATACATTCAAGCACCTCAAGAATTGTCTTGTTCAAATGAGTTATCTGTGTCTAACCTTGAATCAAACAAAAATTTCAGCATCTTGAATATGGTCAATTTTATGTTCGTATTTAGTCTGGAAGTGTTGGAATAATCTTGATGCAATGTGAGATTGGGACTGTAGACAAGTGTGGTTTATACTCCATGTTGCATTGTCATATGATGTTTTCTTTACAAGTACAGGAGGCTGATGCAAAGTTTCCTCTTTGACAAATGCCAATTCAATGAGTTGTAGTGGGAGAATAAAATGTATTCAATCAGGTGCATTCTGTTGTAATATGCACACAAAATGCTGGAGGATCTCAGCATCAATAGAAAGGAGTAAAGAATGGATGTTTTGGGCTGAGTCCTGATAAAGGTTCTTAGTCTGAACTGTTGACTCTTTATTCCTTTCAGTAGATGGTACCTGACCTGCATTTTGTATGTGTTCCAGAATTCCAGCATCTGCAGAGTTGCTTGTGTTTGAGGTGCATTGTATTACTCTTTTCACTTTTATTACTGGTTCAAGGAGTCAGCTGGACATTAGGACACATTATCTCCTTGAGTTGCAGGAAATGGGATAAAGCAGTATTCAAAGTGGTAGCTCAGAGTTTGTGGTAGGTAAGTAGGATGCATACACTAGCGTGAAAAGTTTGTTGCCTCAGTTGTAGGACTATGCATAGCTAGTGTATGGGTCGTCAAATACGATGTAGTAGTACGTATGTGGTCCCACTGTAAGTCTGTAAAGTGCAATTCTATTTGGTTAATTTTCTTGAAGACATTAGTGGCTTGGAGAATATTGAGTTAGTTTGTGGGTGTTGCATCTGATGGTTGACTTTTGAGTTTAATTTTGCATGGTATACGATGCATTTTTTATGCAGAAGAAAATGACCTTCAATTAACCAACCTTTCTAACAGGCCTATTTTTCTCTCTGGTAATGGATTTCTATGGAGCAGACTGTTCTTCAAACCTTCCTGGATCAAGAGCCCCTGATCTATATGATACAGTCATGGTTTCATGTCAGTATTGCACGAAATTTGGAAATTGCAAACCAAACACGAACCTAGCATTTACCAAGTCATTTTACAAGGCCATTACCATTACCTGCCAAAACTAAGAATTCAAGCAGACTTTGTTCTACTAGTCATGCTGTCCATGGGCATTGCATTTTTGGGAAGGGGAGGGAAGCTATCAGAATCTTAGAAGGAATGCAAGTCTCATAAGACTGAACTCTGTAAAGGCTACATGGCGTCAGGATAACCATTGTCCATTATAAGTCAATGTCAGTTTTTTTTTCTCATTGCTCGCAAGTATTGGTTTTCGTTGGTACTGGCCCCAGTAATCTCTCTTCTCTCAATAACCCAGAGAATATCCCATTAGGCCCTGGGTACTTGTCTACCTTAATGCTCTTTTCAGAGACCCAACACTACCTCCTCCTTTTACTTTGAAATGCCCTGGCATATTGACACTCAGCACAAATTTTCCTCTCCTCCATGTCCTTCAACTTGTTAAATACTGATGTAAAGTATTCATTAAAGACACCTTCATATCCAAGCAAATATTCCCCCTTTATCCTTTTGAAATCACTCCCGCTCCCTAGTTATCATCTTGAATCAGATGTATGTATAGAATGTGCTGGCGTGTGGCTAAGTGGTTAAGGTGTTCGTCTAGTGATTTGAAGGTCGCTAGTTCGAGCCTTGGCTGAGGCAGCATGTGTGTCCTTGAGCAAGGAACTTAACCACATATTGCTCTGTGGCGACACTGGTGCCAAGCTGTATGGGTCCTAATGCCCTTCCCTTGGACAACATCGGTGGTGTGGAGAGGGGAGACTTTCAGCATAGGCAACTGCTGGTCTTCCATACAACCTTGCCCAGGCCTGCACCCTGGAAACCTTCCAAGGCGCAAATCCATCGTCTCATGAGATTAACAGATGCCTATATATGTATAGAATGTTTGTATTTTCTTTAATCCGACTTGCCAAGGGCTTTTCATGACGTTCTTAATTCCGTTGAGTTTTCTGGCTTCTTTATAATCCTCCTGGGCTCTGTTTGATTTGAGCTTCCAAAGCTTTACATGCTATTCCTTTTTTTTTGACTAAATTTATCCTCTCTCTCCAAAACCCAAGTTCTCTTGCCTTGTTACCTGTGGCTAGCCTTCAGACTGGAACTTACCTGTCCTGTACTTTGTGCAGTTGGTCCTTAAACATCCTCCACTTGTCAGATGTGGATTTGTCCAAAAACAGCTGTTCCCAATGACCTCTTAGCCCCTGCCTAATGCTCTGGTAATTTAGCTGCTGCAGTTTAATATTCTCCTGCAAGGCCCATACTTATTGTTATCTACAGCATAGCCATCTTGAAATTCAAGGAGTTGTGGTCACTGTTCCCTAACTGCTCATTTAGTGAAAGGTTGGTTGTCCGGCCAGGCTCATTACCCAACACCAAATCCAATGCAGCCCCTTGACTTGGACTATCAATATATTTAAGAAGTCCTCCAAAATGCAACTAATATTCCTTTCAAATTTTTGTGTACAATTGATCAACCAATGAAGTTAGGGTGGGAAGTATAACACAAGTAAGGAAGATCACTTGTGTCTGGGCTAATAGTTATCCATGTTTGCATTAGTAGAATAGATTGATTGATTGTTATCACATTTGTCAATTGTTTGTGCTAATTGGCTGCCACTCTGTAAACTTTAATAGTGGCAACTTTTCAAAAGTCTTAACTGACCAGCAAACCCTTTGGAATGTGCTGAGTTGTGGGGCTTTGATAATTTACTTTCCCAATTCTTAAAGCCTGCCATTCCCTTGGTTTGTGCAGGCAAGTTTCTCATTGCTGTTATTTTAAAGTTTGAGTTGTTCCTTTAGTTTTTCTACTCTAGTAGTGTTATTTTGCTTTTCTTGCAGTGTTGAAACTAGCATCTTAAGGTATGGTATCAGTAACATTGTGCTCTATTTTTGAAAAATGGCTAGTTTTCTAAATTCTAGACACCATTCCCATAAATTATCTGAGCAATTGAGACCCTAGCCCAAGAGGCAAGTGGGTTTCAATGTCCTTTGACAGTAGAGCATGAACCCACGATCTTATTGAGGTTTGACCTATTGAAGAATGAGCTTTTTGTTTATTAATTGAAGGCTTACACTACAAACATTGGATTTATTTGGAATTCCACCCCTTCTAAGATATAAGAACATCAACATCAACCTTAATTCCCTTGTCAAGTTTTATTTCTAGACTGCAAAAACTGCTGTATGCACTTCAATGAGTCGTATTACATGCTATTCAGAATATCAATATAACTGGAAGAAAAGCTTCATAATCTAATTGAATGTAACTAATTTCAAACAGATCATATGCATTTATGAATTGTATATTTGTCTGCATCTCTTTGGTCATGGTTGCTAGGGAATTGGAGACATTAGTGCAAATTAATGTGCTACTTGACTTGCCCCTCCCCATCTTTTTTGAAAAGAAAAGTCATTCGGTCATGGGTTGAGATTTTAGAATCATTCGAGGAAAGTGCCCTGTATATGTTACTTTCATCAAAATCATTAACCTTGCTCCTGCATGGGTTTAAGATTTCATAATTGGTGCAAACAAGTCTCTCTTGTCTGACATATTGATATATAGTATATGACTGTCAGCTAAAAATGGATGTTCAAAGCTATATGTCCAGCTTTACTTCATGGTAATATCAGGGCTCTCCAAAAGTGGGTAGTTTGTGGGAACCAGGAAAATTATTTGAATCCATGTCTGTTCTTCTAATATAGACTAGATCATGTTTTTGTTATATCCATCTTGATATTTTTGCAAGTCCTTTCAAGAAAGTGTACTAGATTTTATCATGCCTGCATCTTGCAAGATACAAGTTCTAGGCAGAATGGGTGTTGAAGCTGGCAGCTTAACTTTTTGGGAGTGGGGCCCTCCAAACGTGAGCAGTTATTTTTGAAACCCTATTTGATTGTAAATAAGCCTTCTCATGTTTTAGGACTCATTTTTCATGGTAGCAAGGAAAGTTTACTGGGGAAGTGAGCTGGCTGTATATTATCAGCATACATCGCAGACCAATGAAAGATGCACTTTGCATAGCACAGCAGGTTATTGGGCATTCATGTGGTTGTTTGCAAGACGACAAATTGTATCCTGCAACTAAGTACATTGGATGCGATCACTGTTTCAAAGCATTATTTCAGTGACCCTGTTGGCATACATGTAATACATCTTTTATGTTCGCTGTGCCTTTCCCATCGAAGATTACCCACAGGCTTTGAAGTTGGAGAGTAATGCAAGGGCAGCTCAGATTTCTCTTGGTATTTGACTGATACTCACAGAACTGTTTGGAGCCTGATGGATATTGCTGGTCCTCCTCCAGTCTGCCAGTACGTACTAATATCATCTGATCCAGCGCATGGCACTTTTACAGCCCACCTCTGGCAAAGAGGCTCTTGATAGTGTCTTATTGTTTGTTCTAGCATATCAGGTCATTATCTCTGCCTCTGGTAATGGTAAAATTAGAGCAAGCCATTAAACAGATTTCCTTCAATTGATGGTGACATTTTATCCCGAGGACACACCAACTTTCACTTTTTTTTTCTCCCCCAATTAGCTGGATGTGGGTGATGCTGGGAAACCTTAAGCAAGATCTTTGCTGCAGGTTCATCACTGTCGAACTTCTTATTCCTTGGGCTGCATTGTCAGTCAACTTTTGAACTTTTGTGGAACCAAACTAGAAGTTGCATTTTGGTGTAAATTGCCATTCTAACATGCTGATTGTCTAGCATGTTTATTGTGGAAGCTTCATCACTCTGGTGCTCCCACGGAACCTCCAAGCTTTTTGCAGTGCGTAATCCTCGCAATTTCTCCGGTTGAACATTAGCCAAATGTGTGCAGATTTGCACGTCATTTTGTTTGCATTTTTGCCAATAATTTGCAATTGAATGCTCTTAACATTCCCATCAAGGTGAATGGTTTGAGTAGTGCAGTATGGAATTGCTAAAATATTACATTGGTTATGATAGGAAAGTAGAGCAATGTCCTGTCTGAGCATTAGTTACTTTCCATTGGTTTATTTGTTGTTAAAGATTGGAGTATGGGCACATTATTCTATGTTGAAAGTGTCAATGCTCTTATGGTGTTGCCCAGTTCAAATGGCAAACTAACCTGTGTGTGTCTTTGTGTCTGGGTGGAAGTTGTAGGAGCAGAATCCAGGAATGTAACTTGGATAATGAAATGCATTGTCCTGAGGTTCTAGGAAATGCCAGTGTTCAGCCAGTAACTAATGGCTCACTCTTAAGTGGAGTGATAGATGCCATCTCTAGGTACCGAAGTTGAAGGACGAAGCCGATGCCTGCTGCAATTCCTGAACTTTATTCACTTCTGTGATCCAAATCCAACCAGCTTTCATTTTAATAATTTTCTGATGTGTCGCAAAGGAAGAAGTTAACTTGGTCAATTTTTATTGTTATTTTCTTGTTTGCTGAATTATTTAAATTGATGAAATTTCTTTAATCGTCACTGAATATTAGATTTAAAACTTGTTTCCATTTTCAGAAAAGCCTCTCTATCCCTACCCTGGCATCCTGTCAGAGGTTGTTCAGTCACTTTGCAGGGATGAGGCTGAGGAGTTGTGGCCCCGCAGCCATTAGGCAACATCCTCGTGCTCATGGCAGTTAGAAGTCTTGCAAAGGACGTGTAGATACATTACATGAGTGGGAGGATGTGGAACAATCCAGGCAATGAGCTGATGAATATAATATAGCCCATTATCTTGATGTATTTATGCACTGGAATGCTTTTGACTTGCCACTCAATGGTAAATTGACAGCTGCTATAATCTGTAATTATTGTCAGTGACTCAGTGTGGCAGTATACAGTAGCCTGGTGGACAAACTACTGCATTATGAACTATTGGAAAATTCAATCTGAAGATGCTAGAAATCTTAAACTGGTTTATTATGAAATGTTCTGAAGTACAATGAAAAACATTTTGTATGTCATCCGTATAGCTAATAACAATGCGATGCTATTACAGCTTGGGGCTTTGGAGATTGGAGTTCGACTCTGGCGTCCTCTGTAGGAAAGTTTGTACATTCTTCCTATGAGTCCATGGGCTTCCTCTGGGTGCTGAGGTTTCCTCCCACAGTCTAAAGAAGTACTGTTTAGTAGATTAATTGCTCATTGTAAATTATCCTGTGATAAGACTAGGAGTTAGATTGGTGGGTTGCTGGGGTGTGCAACTAGGCCTTGAAAGGCCTGTTTTGCACTGTCTCTAAACGATATTAAATAAAAAGCAATAATAATTCAGAGTAACATGTTACAATTCTATAGAGAGTACAGTGCAGATAGCAAGGTCCAAGACCATCAGGCAGATTGAGGTCGAGTCCATCTTATTGTACAAGAACTCCATTTAATTGTCATAAATAATGGGATAGAAGCTGGTATTTGCTTTCAGGCTTTTGTACTCTGGCTGATTTCTGATTTTGGTGGGGGGTGGTGAGGTGGTAGAAGAGAATGTCCTGGTTAGGTGGGGGTGGGATCTTTGATTATGTTGGCTTCTTTAAGTCTAAAGAAGGGAGGCTAATTTCTGTGATATGCAAAGTTGTGTACACAACTCTCTGCAGTTTCTTGTAGTCATAGGCAGGTAAGTTGCCATATCAATCTATGATGAAAATGGAGAAGATGCTTTCTATAGCAATTCTATAGAAATTGGTGAGCCTCAACAAGATGTGCTGAATTTCTTCGGCCTCTTTGGAAAGTAGAGGCATTAATACACTTTATTGGATGTAGTGGGCAGGACAGACTATTGGTAATGCTTATTCTTAGGAACTTGGAGCTTTCAGCCATCTTGTCCTCAGTACCATTTGTGTAAACAGAAGCCTGTGCATAACTCTTTCCTCTTCTCCACCTTCTCTTCCCCCCCCCCACCCCCACACCAATTCTCCTGAGCAATGTGAGAATTTTGGAAACATGCCAGTCCAAAAGCAAAAGTGGAGAGTGAAACAACATAAGCAAAGATTAATAGTCCTGGCGATAGCTCTCGAACAGGGTTCCCAACCTGGGTCCACGGTACTTTATGGTATTGGACCTATGGCATTTAAAAAAAAATGTTTGGGAACCCTTGCACTAGACTTTTGATTTAGAGATGCAGCATAGTAACAAGCCCTTCCTGCCCAAAGAACCAAGTTATCCAATTATACCCATGTGACCAATTAACCTACAAACCCATGTCTTCGGAAAGTGAGAGGAAACTGGAGCACTGTGGGGGAACTTAAATTCAGTTAATTAAACATGGAATCAATAGCCGGTGTCTCTAATTTGGCCATGAAACATTTCGATCATAAATCCTTTGTCTAGTTTGCTGTTCTTCAAGCGAGGAAGTCTGCCATTATTACCCGATCTTTTCCTGCATGTGAACTTTTACTAATGCATCAACGTACCATAATCTTGTTGGCTATTGATTGCCAGCACATTTCATGGGTAATTGTAATGGACAGAAGAACACAGCGTAGTGGTTAGCATTACAGCACCAGTGACTCAGGTTTAATTCCACCCTGTCAAAAAGGAGTTTATACGTTCTTGTGACTGAGCAGATTTCCCCCAGGCGTTCTGCTTTCCTTCCACATTCCAAAGATGTAATGGTTGTTTAGTCAGTCACGAGGGTGTAATGGGCTGATGTGGGCTCATTGAGCTGGAAGGGCCTGTTAGTGTGCTGTATCTCCAAAGTTTGACAATGCCAGTAATTTGACTTGTCTACATTAGTTGAATTAATGAATAACAAAGAATTTGCCACTTCATTAAGTGCAACTGGAGTGTTTAGTTATTATAAACAAAGATTGTACTGTTTATTAAGGGTAGTTTGAAGATCTTGGCATTGGCTTTTTTAAAAAAAACACTTCCAAATGAAGTATTTTTCCTTAGAATTAATATTTGCTTCTGAAGTAGGAATGTGCATGGAGTTTGTGACATTGTTCGTAATTGCATTTTTCCTCTAAGTGTTTCTGGCATTTCAGTTTCTGAGGACTCTGTGCAGTTCAGGTCACTGTTACAAGAAGGATGTGGTAGCAGAACAGGGTAGAGAGGAGATATGGTCATGCTGGCAAGAATGGAGATTGTTAGTCATGAGGAAAGATTGGCTTGGCTTGCATTGTTTTCTTTGGACTAAAGGAGGCTGAAGAGAGATTTAATCAAGGTGTACAAAATTTAAACACCAAGATAGTGGGTATAAAGCTGCTTTCTTTTGGTCAATTACCAGGTTGTGGGGGGTGGGTGAGAAGGGATTGGATGGAGGCACAAAGATTGAAGTTAGTTGCAGAGAATTAGAATGAATGTATTACCCCATCTCCCCCCCCCCCCCACAAAATGTCAGTTTTGGAAAACTCTGCTTGAAAAATTGTTTGAGCCATACCCTAAGGTGAATACTAGGGTAACTGCTGAATATGCACAGTACATCCATAATGGAAGCTGCGAAATAGGTTTAGGATTGATCTGACTTTGTTTGAAATAGGGAATGGATGATCTGGCAGAAGGGGTTCTAAAGTTGGGGCAGTGGGGTTATTAAAAAAAAAGTAACGTTATTCATTGTCTACAGTTAAAATGGAAAGTGTCTTTTTCTAGAGATTGGAATGGCTAAAACCAAAGGATATGAATTTAAGGTGGTAGGGGGTAATTTCAAAGGTGATGTGAGGAACAATTTTTTTTTAAGAGAGGTGGGTGCCAGGGATGAGCTTTCGGGTGGTGGTGGAGGCAGAAACATTTAGGGGCAGTTTAGAAACATTTAGATCGGTACATGAATGTGAGGGAAATGGAAGAAATTGGACATTGTGTAGGCAGAAGAGGTTAGTTTAGTTAGCCATTTGATTACTAATTTAATTGATTTGGCACAATACTTGTGGGCCAAAGGGCCTTTTTCCTGTGTTGTATCGTTCTATCTTCTATAAATGGGCCTATCATTTCTGCACATCTCCAGTTATCTGGCTGTGTACTCCAGGCTGAGTACTGACTTGATACGAACCTTCTCAAATAGGTTTTCAAATCAGTTTATGATCTTGGATCTCATCTCCATCAATCCTTAGTCTTCTGTTCTGTGCATCTGATTCTCTCACCACAACCACACCCTCCTTTCCCACCTGCAGCAGCAATTATGCATTTGGCTGCCAAAGTTCTCAGCTCTGGAACCTGCTCCCTAACATGTCATTAGGGGGGTGGGGAGTTGGAGTAATACATTCATTCTAATTCTCTGCAACTATCTTTAAGAAGGGGGCATGAGAAGGACTTGACGAGTAGGGTAAAGGAAAATCCCAAGGCATTCTTCAATTATGTGAAGAACAAAAGGATGACAGGAGTGAAGATAGGACCGATTAGAGATAAAGATGGGAAGATGTGCCTTGAGGCTGTGGAAGTGAGTGAGGTCCTCAATTGTATCCAGCAATGAGACCAAACTTGATGGTGAGGACAGTATGAGTGAGGTTGATGTTCTGGAGCATGTTGATATTAAGGGAGAGGAGGTGTTGGAGTTGTTAAAATATATTAGGACGGATAAGTCCCTGGGGCCTGATGGAGTATTCCCCAGGCTGCTCCACGAGGCGAAGGAAGAGATTGCTAAGCCTCTAGCTAGGATCTTTATGTCCTCGTTGTCCACGGGAATGGTACCGGAGGATTGGAGGAAGGCGAATGTTGTCCCCTTGTTCAAGAAAGGTAGTAGGGGTAGTCCGGGTAATTATAGAATAGTGAGCCTTATGTCTGTGGTGGGAAAGCCGTTGGAAAAGATTCTTAGGGATAGGATCTATGGACATTTAGAGAATCATAGTCTGATCAGCGACAGTCAGCATGGCTTTGTGAAGGACAGATCGTGTCTAACAAGCCTGATAGATTTCTTTGGGGAGGTGACCAGGCATATAGATGAGGGTGGTGCAGTGGATGTGATCTACATGGATTCCAGTAAGGCATTTGACAAGGTTCCAAATGGTAGGCTTATTCAGAAAGTTGGAAGGCATGGGATCCAGGGAAGTTTGGCCAGGTGGATTCAGAATTTGCTTGCCTGCAGAAGGCAGAGGGTCATGGGAGAGGGAGTACATTCAGATTGGAGGGTTGTGACTAGTGGTGTCCCACAAGGATTGGTTCTGGGACCTCTACTTTTCATGATTTTTATTAACAACCTGGATGTGGGGGTAGAAGGGTGAGTTGGCAAGTTTGCAGAGAACACAAAGTTTATTGGTGTTGTGGATAGTGTAGAGGGTTGTCGAAGATTGCAGAGGGACATTGATAGGATGCAGAAGTGGGCTGAGAAGTGGTAGATGGAGTTCAACCTGGAGAAGTGTGAGGTGGTACACTTTGGAAGGACAAACTCCAAGGCAGAGTACAAAGTAAATGGCAGGATACTTGGTAGTGTGGAGGAGCAGAGGGATCTGGGGGTACATGTCCACAGATCCCTGAAAGTTGCCTCACAGGTGGATAGGGTAGTTAAGAAAGCTTATGGGGTGTCAGCTTTCATAAGTCAAGGGATAGAGTTTAAGAGTTGTGGGGTAATGATTCAGCTCTATAAAACTCTGGTTAGGCCACACTTGGAGTAGTGTGCAGTTCTGGTCACCTCACTATAGGAAGGATTTGGAAACATTGGAAAGTGTACCGAGGAGATTTACCAGGATGCTGCCTGGTTTAGAGCGTTTGCATTATGATCAGAAATTAAGGGAGCTAAGGCTTTCCTCTCTGGAGAGGAGGATGAGAGGAGACTGAGAGGAGACATGATAGAGGTGTACAAGATAATAAGAGGAATAGATAGTGGACAGCCAGCGCCTCTTCCCCAGGGCACCGCTGCTCAATACAAGTGGCATGGCTTTAAAGTAAGGGGTGGGAAGTTCAAGGGAGATACTAGAGGAAGGTTTTTTACTCAGAGTGGTTGGTGTGTGGAATGCACTGCCTGAGTCAGTGGTGGAGGCAGATAGACTAGTGAAATTTAAGAGGCTACTAGTCAGGTATATGGAGGAATTTAAGGAGAGGTGTGATATGGGAGGTAGGGTTTAAGGGTCGGCACAACATTGTGGGCCGAAGAGCCTGTGCTGTACTGTTCTGTGTTCTACATTCTATGTCATGTTCCCTCTTTCTCTACCTCCCCCCCCCGGCCCCCGATATGGTTCTACCTGAGGTAAAAACCTACTCTTGAACCTACAGTACTGTGCAGAATTCTGAGGCACATATATACAGCGGGAGTACCTAAGGCTTTTGCACAGTCCTGTTGTAACTTTACTGCTCGCTATTTACATTAAGAATTGAATACAAGTTCTAGTTTGAATTAATATCTGCTATATTTACATAACTCCATAATACTCCCTTGGAGCAAGCATAAAAGTCATCAGGGAGCGAATCTCATTGTCATTTACAGGACTCTGCAAAAGTCTTGGGCACCCTAGCTATATATATGTGCCCAAGTCTTTTGCACAGAACTGTATCTGTTAGTTGTGTGTCCTGATAGTTCTGACTGAGATCTGAATTCCATTTGTGTCATCATGAAGACCCTGGAGAGACTTGTTCTGGAGCTGCTCCAGCCTATGGTCAGGCCACACTTAGATCCCCTCCAGTTCACCTACCAGCCCCGACTAGGAGTTGAGGATGCCATCGTCTTCCTGCTGAACCGTGTCTACACCCACTTGGACAAGCCAGCGGGCACTGTGAGGGTCATGTTTTTGACTTCTCCGGTGCGTTCAACACCATCCGCCCTGCTCTGCTGGGGGAGAAGCTGACAGCGATGCAGGTGGATGCTTCCCTGGTATCATGGATTCTTGATTACCTGACTATCAGACCACAGTACGTGTGCTTGCAACACTGTGTGTCCGACAGAGTGATCAGCAGCACTGGGGCTCCACAGGGAACTGTCTTCCTTTCTCTTCACCATTTACACCTCGGACTTCAACTACTGCACAGAGTCTTGTCATCTTCAGAAGTTTTCAGATGACTCTGCCATAGTTGGATGCATCAGCAAGGGAGATGAGGCTGAGTACAGGGCTACAGTAGGAAACTTTGTCACATGGTGTGAGCAGAATTATCTGCAGCTTAATGTGAAAAAGACTAAGGAGCTGTTGGTAGACCTGAGGAGAGCTAGGGTACCAGCAACCCCTGTTTCCATCCAGGGGGTCAGTGTGGGCATGGTGGAGGATTACAAATACCTGGGGATACGAATTGACAATAAACTGGACTGGTCAAAGAACACTGAGGCTGTCTACAAGAAGGGCCAGAGCCTTCTCTATTTCCTGAGGAGACTAAGGTCTTTTAACATCTGCCGGACGATGCTGAGGATGTTTTACAAGTCTGTGGTGGCCGGTGCTATCATGTTTGCTGTTGTGTGCTGGGGCAGCAGGCTGAGGGTGGCAGACACCAGCAGAATCAACAAACTAATTCGTAAGGCCAGTGATGTTGTGGGGATGGAACTGGACTCTCTCACGGTGGTGTCTGAAAAGAGCATGCTGTCTAAGTTGCATGCCATCTTGGTCAATGTCTCCCATCCACTACATAATGTACTGGGTGGGCACAGGAGTACATTCAGCCAGAGACTCATTCCACCGAGATGCAGCACTGAGTGTCATAGGAAGTCATTCCTGCCTGTGGCCATCAAACTTTACAATTCCTCCCTTGGAGGGTCAGACACCCTGAGCCAATAGGCTGGTCCTGGATTTATTTCATAATTTACTGGCATAATTTACATATTACTATTTAACTATTTATGGTTCTATTAATATTTATTATTAATGAGCAACTGTAACGAAAACCAATTTCCCCCGGGATTAATAAAGTATGACTATGACTTTGTGTCCTGGGATGCATAACCAAATGTAAGGAACTGAAATAATTTTTAACCATTTTCTCAGTTTCAAGGCAATCATCCCCAATCATTCTCCAAGTGGCAGTGAATTGCTGTCATGCAACATTGCAATATTGATAGATGTTGCTGTTTTCTCTTATAATTGACCACTATATATTTAGTTAAAGCATGTCAGATTATGTTGAAATGGTGCGAGTCACAAGTAATGGTATAATCATAACCATAGGCACGTGGCAGGATAAAGGGCAACTGTACAGATGAAACGTGTATTCTAGGTGTGTATGTGCAACTTCAACATGGCAAAACCTGAGTCACATAGATAGTTGTATGGCTTTCCATACCATCTTTTTACAAGGGGCAGAGGTTAGCAGAACGCTTTACAGTGCAGGTGATCTGGGTTCAATTTCTGCCGCTGCTCGTAAGGAGTTTGTATGTTCTCCCTGTGTCCGCATGGGTTTCCTCTGGGTGTACCGGATTCCACCCACAATTAAAGACGTACCAGTCGGTAGGTTAATTGGTCATTGTCAGTTGTCCCGTGATTAGCCTAAGGTTAAATTGGAGAATTACTGGGTGCTGTGGCACTCCGTGCTGTATCTCAGTTTTAAAAAAATAAACAAACAATGGGCCAAGTGGTTAAGGCGTCGGTCTAGTGATCTGAAGGTCGCTAGTTTGAGCCTCAGCTGAGGCAGCGTATTGTGTGCTTGAGCAAGGCACTTAACCACACATTGCTCTGCGACGACACCAGTGCCAAGCTGTATTGGCCCTAGTGCCTTTCCCTTGGACAACATCAATGGCTTGGAGAGGGGAGACTTGCAGCATGGGCAACTGCCGGTCTTCTATACAACCTTGCCCAGGCCGGCACCCTGGAAACCTTCCAAGGCGCAAATCCATGGTCTCACAAGGCTAATAGATGCCTAATGGCCTAACATAGAGGATATCTTGGTCTAAAAGTGTAGTAAAATGTATATTCTGACAAGTTCTCATTCCCACAGTTTCATGTAGAAGCTAATGTTCACCTCACTTAGCTGCTCCAAAGAAGCTGTTCCAGAAACAAATATTGTAACAGCAATATCTTAACCTCCAATGTCAAAACTAGTTTTAGAGTTTTACTGAAGCGAATTGTCCAATTAATCACAGCAAATGCAACACCATTCAAAATCAACAATTATAAGGGAATTGATATTTAATGTTGACTGGATTCCATAGGGAGCAATGGCAACCTGGGATTGGTTATTAGACATTAATCTAATTGAAAGGTTTAGATGTCATGAAAGTAAAGCTGAAGTAGCTTATCATCTGTACCAAGATTAGATTACAGACTTTGAGGAGGCCTCAAGCGTTACCACAGTTAAAAAGAATGTTTTCTTTCCATGGAGTTGTAAATGGTTTGCCAATAGAAAGCAGAAGATGGTGATGCTAATGGAAAAGGCAGTGGGCGATGGACAACTAGGATTGCGTTTGATAGTTTGGCATCCACTGCTGTTTTGTAATAATGACATAAAATTGAGGCTAGCGATGCATAATAAAAATGTTCAACAGTATGAATTTAGTTAATTGAGAAATGAAGGCAAATGATTGTAGTTTGCGCAGAGCAGTTTGTTGCTTTAATTTAATTTTGGGTGAGGGAGTAGTTTCCTTCATGTATGCTCACAGATCACTTCCACCCTGAATCAATACCACTTTTAAAGTAAATTTGTTTCTAAACTGCAAGAGTAAAGATATTTAAGTCTTGACTAAGACGTTTTATGACTACGGTGTACGTGGGCACACTGACTTGTGAGGAATATTTTGCCTGCAATTTTAACCCAAAGCAGGAAGCAAAGACGACAGTTTTACAATGTCCTGCGTTTATTGAAAGCTCTATCGATTGTTTTTAGATCTGTACCAATTTATTATCATAAATGATGTCTTAACTGTCCTGGAATCGTGGCAGAAAGTGATTTTTGATTGTTACTTGGCCAGAACATGGAGAGAGATCTTTAAAGTGGCAAGAACTTAATAACTTTCCCTGCATTGCTTAACTTTATGACGGGAAGGTAAGCAGAAGAATGAGAAATCTGTAGGTCTAATATTATGAAGATTCCACTACACAACTCGTAAGTTGTGTGGTTCATTTTGGAACGATGCACACTGGGATGTATCTGTGGAGAAAGGAGTAGGTTTATCGATATTGGTGGGATTGGACGCCTGCAATGTGGGGGTGAGATTGAAAACCTGTGAAGCCTAGCAACCTCGTAAAACAAAAACCACATTGTAAAAAGAACCAACAATTCAACCCTACAGATGCTGGTAACTGGGGGAAAAAGACTCAAATGAAAATCCAAATAAAGCTGCAGATGCTGGAAATCTGAAGTAACGGACAATGCTGGAAGCACTCAGCAAGTCAGGTGGCACCTGTGGAAAGAAAAAGAAAACACAACATTTCTGGTTAAGTAACTATTGGTTTGGTAGTGAGTCTTTCGACTGACTGGAGTGCTCCCACCATTTTCTCCTCTTATTCAGGATTCAGTGAGCACAGGAAATGTGCTGCAAATCAGTGATCTTTAGAGAGAACTTTGGGTTCGGGTTTAAAAAAAAAAGTTCCTCACAATTCTGCTGCTGATGAAAGGCCATTTGATCTAAGACATGGACTTCTCACACTCTTTGAAGGTACTTCCAGTCCTGGGCTCAAGCTGTTACTACACGCCCTACATTAGAGTTCACAATGAGATGTTAAGCCTTTGGACTAATATTAAAATAGGAGAATATAATAGTGGCTGGAAGGAAACTGTAAGGGAATAATGGAATCATGGAATGAGCAAAACTGACGGGCAGCAAGTTGGAGATGAACTTTACATTCATTGTTTTTCCAAATGTATAAAAGCTTCAGGACAGGTAAGAACGAAAGGAATTTTTAAGATTTGCAGCATCTTAAAGTATATCTTTGAGAGTGAGCACTAAGATAGTGGTGACTATGCACAGCATAGATGAGGATTACGTCTGGTATGAATAATACAGATTTGTTTTTAGAACAAGTGAGAATGTAGGTTGATCTATGAAAAGTTCAACATTATGAAGAGTTGCTGGTGTGCTGAAGAATGACAATACAAATGGAAGATTAAATGCAAGAGGTTTTGAACTGGTGCAGAGCATCTATTTTTTTACACATGGCTGTGAAATATGCTATCAAGGTTACTGATGGAAGCTGTGACCATGTCAGCCTATAAATAGATTTGATCGGTGAGTCTTTATTTTGCTGTGAATGCCTGCAGTAAAATGAATCTCCAGGTAGTATATGGTGACATACATATACTTTTCTTAACAACTGTGAACGTTGACGGGAAGTGGGAATGAAGGACGATAGGAATGCTGGAAACTTTCTTTGTTTTGCCATGCCAGGTGCATTTTGTTTGAACCATTTTACTTACTTTTTCCCTTCTAGTTTCAGAGCTAAGTTCTTCTTCAAGGGATATCCAACCCCAGATAAGTCTTCCAGCTTTGAACTGAAACCTTTTTGGAGCTCCTGTCGATAGTAATCCCAATGGATAATGAGCATTCTGTCATATAACTATTTCATCAGTCTGTTTGTGTCTCTGAGTCACCAGAGGCAGACCAGCAAACTGTATCATTTGATGGTATTCCTGTTTAAACATTTGTGAATAATTTAAAAATGTTTCACCGGGGGTGTGGGGGGCAGGGGGAGCTTTGGTTAATAAAATCTTTGGTTCTGACATCATTCGGATGAAATATGAAAAAACTGCTCCATTTGTGAATGATAATCATGATGAATCTGATTTCTTTTTGTGCTCTTATTGAGTACAGGCAGAGATCAGTCATTTGCTATACCACCTTCAAGATGGTGCTGTTGTCAAACAGTTTTAGTTTATCTTAAATTGATAAGACATTCTTTCTGCATAAGAATACACTGTTAAATGAACCATTGTTAGGCAAACTTACCGTTCAGAAATGAAATAGAAGAGACGTGTTAGGTTTCTGAGCACTTGATTTCCTTTTGTGAGAAGTTCACAACTGATTGTGCTCATTGTCAATCTTGTATCTTCCAATTTACCCTGTGATTTTGGTTGCTGCATTGTGAATGGATTATGCTATCTCTCCTGCATCTGTAAGTGACAAAGCTACTCCTCCAGAGGTTAAATGCAAACAACAGGAATTCTACAGATGCTGGAAATTCAAACAACACACATTAAAGTTGCTGGTGAACACAGCAGGCCAGGCAGCATCTATAGGAAGAGGCGCAGTCGACGTTTCAGGCTGAGACGCTTCGTCAGGACTAACTGAAGGAAGAGTGAGTAAGGGATTTGAAAGCTGGAGGGGGAGGGGGAGATGCAAAATGATAGGAGAAGACATGAGGGGGAGGGATAGAGCCGAGAGCTGGACAGGTGATAGGCAAAAGGGGATACGAGAGGATCATGGGACAGGAGGTCTGGGAAGAAAGACGGGGGGGGGTGACCCAGAGGATGGGCAAGAGGTATATTCAGAGGGACAGAGGGAGAAAAAGGAGAGTGAGAGAAAGAATGTGTGCATAAAAATGAGTAACAGCTGGGGTATGAGGGGGAGGTGGGGCCTAGCGGAAGTTAGAGAAGTCAATGTTCATGCCATCAGGTTGGAGGCTACCCAGACGGAATATAAGGTGTTGTTCCTCCAACCTGAGTGTGGCTTCATCTTTACAGTAGAGGAGGCCGTGGATAGACATGTCAGAATGGGAATGGGATGAGGAATTAAAATGTGTGGCCACTGGGAGATCCTGCTTTCTCTGGCGGACAGAGCGTAGATGTTCAGCAAAATGGTCTCCCAGTCTTGATATACTGCGTCCGGTGCTCCCGATGTGGCCTTTTATATATTGGTGAGACCCGACGCAGACTGGGAGACCGCTTTGCTGAACATCTACGCTCTGTCCGCCAGAGAAAGCAGGATCTCCCAGTGGCCACACATTTTAATTCCACATCCCACTCCCATTCTGACATGTCTATCCACGGCCTCCTCTACTGTAAAGATGAAGCCACACTCAGGTTGGAGGAACAACACCTTATATTCCGTCTGGGTAGCCTCCAACCTGATGATGGCATGAACATTGACTTCTCTAACTTCCGCTAGGCCCCACCTCCCCCTCGTACCCCATCTGTTACTCATTTTTATGCACACATTCGTTCTCTCACTCTCCTTTTTCTCCCTCTGTCCCTCTGAATATACCTCTTGCCCATCCTCTGGGTCACCACCCCCCCCCCTTGTCTTTCTTCCCGGACCTCCTGTCCCATGATCCTCTCGTATCCCCTTTTGCCTATCACCTGTCCAGCTCTCGGCTCTATCCCTCCCCCTCCTGTCTTCTCCTATCATTTTGCATCTCCCCCTCCCCCTCCAGCTTTCAAATCCCTTACTCACTCTTCCTTCAGTTAGTCCTGATGAAGGGTCTCGGCCTGAAACGTCGACTGCGCCTCTTCCTATAGATGCTGCCTGGCCTGCTGCATTCACCAGCAACTTTGATGTGTGTTCCTCCAGAGGTTAACCTATTTTCAATTCAGAAGAAACATGGAGCAACCCTTAAAGATTTGATTAGAAGTAGATGTAGCTGTTTTACATTTGGTACATTCAGCTTGCATGTAATAGATCATCCCAAATTGCCCTTAATTTTTATTTCAGAAGGTGGTTTGTGTCATTTACATTATTTTAAGGATGGAAATCCCATGGCCTAGCATGTACAGAGATAAAACTTGATTTCCAGGAAGATGTGCACCAAATGGGCTTTCTTTTCCTCCTTCCAGCCTCCCTGTTGAGAAATCCATTAGGAGCAAGTTCCTTGTGGCATGTTTGAAGAGAACTCCAGCCTTCTGTATCTGGAGCCTTTGTTGATGAATTAAGCTGGCCATCTAGTAGAATTGCCAGCTGGTGGTGTAGTAGCATCCAAAATGGATTTGGAGAGTGGGCCCAAATTTGAATCTGGTTGGCTCTTTACGCACTTTCCATTTGTGTTAGGTTGCGCCTTGAGCTTGCAACTCAACCTCGTTTTTTTTTAAAGAAAAGTGTTCAAGAAATGGCAAGCTTGTCACCTGAAGCGCCATAAGGCACGGGAAGGAACAACAATATCTCATGCAATACAGCATTGGAGGAACTTGGCTGTTCAGGCAGTTGATGTTTCACACTGCCTCGGAACTGGAGAGGAGCAAGTGCAGTTTGCATTCCTACTGGAGATGTGAAATATTTTATTAAACACCAAAATATTACCAGTTTTTGGCAACTTCTGGGAATTTTAAGGGGAAAGGCATTTGTCTAATTTAGTTTTACTTGTTTACTGGGCATTTTATATAATCCTGTGCACTTGATGGTAATATATTTTTGATTTAGACTCGGTTTTCAATTGTGTGTTTGGCAGAACAAGCGATTTGTTCTTGGCATCATTGGAGGTAGTGTGCCTTTGTGGATTGTTTTTCTGGTTTGATCTGTCAATCTTTGAAGATGTTTTCCCCCTTGGGGGGAAAAAAGTCTCAAAGATGCAAGTGCTGTAATCCTGAGCTGTGAGTGGAAAAAGCTGACAAATATATAGGAGGGAAAAGCAGTTTTCATTTTGAGCTTGGACCCTCACAATAATAGACCAATGGATCTCAGTAACTCGGCAGCATTTTGTGTTTATCTTTGGTACCTCAAAATTTGAATTCTGCTTTGAGGTTCTGCTTGGCCATGATCCAGTTGTATTTTAAAGTAGAAAACCCTTATGATTGATGTCTCTATAGTTTGAAATATTGTGGAAAATGCATGAATTTTTCTCTAGCATGATGACAGTTGGAAATTTGAAATGGAAGTTTTAGGTTTGTTTAAGCTGCTTTTATGTACAATTGCTTTCAACTTCAAGGTAAAGCTCTTGAGTCTTGATAACGTTGAGTGCAAGGTTGTTGCTGTGATGCCACTCAACTAACTGGTATATTTCACCCTCTTGTCACCGTCTGAGATTCTGCCAACTATGGTTGTGTCAGCAAATTTATGGATGGCATTTGAGCTGTGCCTGCCCACACAGTCATGGACGTAGAGAGAGGAGAGCAATGGGATAAGCATGTGTCACTGTGGTGTGCCAGTGTTGATTATCAGCGAGGTGGAGATGTTATTTCTAGTCCCCACAGATTGTGGTTTTCCGACTTGCAACTTGATCACCAAATGTGCACACATGGAAGCATACAGAAACGTGACCAAGGTAGAGTGGTCGTGGGTGTGGCTGGGCTGACCAGTGATTGGTCATAGCTGGACTTTATAGAGCAGTAGAACACAAAATACTGGAAGAACTCAGCAGGTCAGGCATCATCTGTGGAGAGGAATAGAGAATCCAATATTTAGGGGTAACGCACTATCAGGACCTGATTATGAAACATCTCTGTCCAAAAGGTCAATTCTTAATTCCTCTCTATAGATGCTGCTTGACCAGTACTCAGCATTGAGTTCCTCCAAACTTCCACCATCTGCAGAATCTCTGTTTTATAGAGAAGTATTTATTTTTATGCCTGGGTATAATTCATCCAGCCCATTACAGTAATCTATTGTGCATTTGCTTCCTGCACTAACCCTAGGCAGTTTTAGTGTCCTGGAACTGTCTGTTGCCTTATTCCACTGTCTTTAAAAGTTTTGAAATTACAGAAATATTTCAGAAATAATTAATTGAGATAATTAGAGCTTATTAATGAAAAATATTAAGGGCAAAAACACAAGCCATTGCTGCTTTTGAAAGTGTTCCCTGATCTCTGTGCTCAAGGGAACAGAAGTTGCTACAGCCAAGTGTTTCTCCTGGAAATATCCCCTCTGGCAGTCTACCCTTCGCTTAGAATTGCACTGGCATTCCATCATTGGGTTATCTAGACAAGCTTGAAATTTGTAAAACTCTGCAATCTTATACTAATCCTTGGCCTCCTATGGAATTTGGGATGGGAACAATCAAAACGGGCGAGTCTTCTTGCAGTCACAAAGACGGATTGAGTGCTGGGATTACCAGCGGTGCGTGTTGTGAAAGGTTCCAGATTCCAAATTAACAGGACACATCCGGCCAATGAAAAGCAGTGGACCGTGTAAGATTCAATTGAAGTCTGCAGCAGCTGTTTTTATTTTGACTTGAATTATCTGTAGTGCTTCTGAAATTAATTATTTTTTTCTTTTTTTAAAAAAAAAGAACAACCGTGCTCTCCAAATGCTGGAAATAGTGTCAAAAAGAAAACAAACCTTTGGAGGGAAAAATCTCAGCTAAGAAAGAATTCCTTACTTGGTGATTTCTAAATCCACTGTGCTGCCATACGGCACATTTGGCTTCCCCAGTTTTTGTTCTGCATCATCTTTAAAGTTGATTGTGCTTTCAGGTTAGGCATGTGGCATGCCTAATTTATGCAATGTCTGTCCATGTGTCTTCCCACTTGGCAAGGACCTACTCGGGTTGACAGCTATTGACAACTTTTTAGGAGCTGCTTATCAGCTGTAGTTAGTTTCCCCGCATTGGCATGCTAGGACAATGCTGTTGGCCAGATTTCATGGCTGAGCAAAAGTTCTAGTTACTCCAGCTTCTGTGATGTTCCAGCCAATGAGCAAAACTTGAAGAATATCTATATGGTCATTATGTTTTGAAAGTTTGTAATGTGCAAATTGTGTTGGTTTCTATATTAAAATAATGAGTTAAGTTTTAATGATGTACCAGTTGGGTTATCAAGTCTTTGGGATGTTCTGAAAGAGGACCTGAAAGTCATTCTATAAATGGAGTTTTCTTTTTCAAGAGACTGGCTGTACTTTGGTACTTGTGAATTAGGGCTCAGGACAAAGTCCACATCTGGGTGATGATTTGTCTAAAAATGATTAACATTTGAACAAAAGTAAGTTCCATCTGAATTTGGATCTGGTAGTGCTACACTCACTAATATGCACACAGTAGGTATCTGACTGATATTCCTTTCTTTTGGATATAATTTTCAGCACAAAAACAGTTCAGTTTTTCTCTGTTTACTATGAGATGTCTTGACTTTCTGGGCTGTACTCTTCAAACTTCAATGGCTGTCTTTTGCTGCTGGTTACACAGTAATGCAGGTAACAAAGTGATCCCATCAGCACCAAGTCATGTCTTGCAGTTTGCTTTATCTTTATTTTCTTTAACCCCAATATATGTAATTATTTAAAAAATCACTTTTGCTTTTTGCGTTAACAGAGCCTAATGCTGAGCCACAGAAGAAAGATCTTCAGATTGTGCAAATAATTGATTTAGTGCAGTTTGACCTTTTCTACTTAAACACAAAAATGACTTAATTTTCCCTCTGAATTTCCATTTGGGGTCTAATTGTATTTTTGACTGCTCAGTGCTCTTGGATCTCAATCTTGTGAAAGAGCATCCAATAAACTATTGGGAAATATTTCTCAGTCCCACCCTCTTCCACACCTCCGTTCACACCATTGTCTGCTATCATGAATTTACTGAATGGGTACACTGGAGCAAGTTCAGAAACAGAATTGGGTTTAATATTACCAGCATATGTCGTGAAATTTGTCTTTGCGGCAGCAGTGCAATGCAATATATAATGGGAAAAGAACCTGTGAATTACTATGTGTATATATTGACCTGGAATGATGGGAATCCTTAATGAGGGATGCCACCTTTTTGAGGCATGGGTTCTTGATATCTCGGACACTACAGAGATTAGTGCCCACGATGGCGCTGACAAGGTTAAGACTCCCTGCAGCTTATTTCAATCCTGTGCACCAGCCCACCCCCCTCCCCACTTGACGGTGATGCAGCCAGTTGGAATGCTCTCCACGGTGGTGGCATCTGCTAATCTTGCAAGACCATGGATCTGTGCCTGGAAAGTCTTGTTCTGGAGTGGCCTCTCTAGGATGCGCAGGCCTGGGCAAGGTTGTATGGAAGACTGGAAGTTGCCTATGCTGCAAGTCTTCCCTCTCCATGACACCGATGTCGTCCAAGGGAAGGGCAAGGGCCAATACAGCTTGGCACCAGTGTCGTCGCAGGCATTGCCAGAACGAGGTTGAAGGCAACGATGGACTGCCTTAGGGACTCCAGCTCCGGATTTACTCCCGAAGCCTTTACCGTGAGTGGGTATGGCCGCAAGGCAGTGGAGGTTTGAAATCAGAGTTTCCCCCTCTTAGATGGACTGCCTTCCCAGGCTGACGAGCTCCATCTACTTGATGCATCTGAATGGTTCTCCACGGTACATCTGTAGAAATTTGAGTGTTTTCAGTGATGTACCAAATTCCCTCAAACGCCAAATGAAATGTAGCTGCTGTCATGCAGCCTGTGGAGCTGCATCAGTGTGTTGGCTCCAGAATAGATCGTCAGAGATGTTGACACCTAGCAACCTGAAACTGATGCATCCAGTAGCAATGGGGAGTTGCAGGAGGGTGAATCTTCCAGGGTCAGACAGCAATGTGAGTTAAAGCAATGATCAGGTTGGGTATGATTTTATTTAAAGTTGGAGTGGATTATTTTTGCTCACATTCATATGTTTGCATGTAATTGTTAAATCCCATGTTTATTCCTTTCATTGGGAATATGTGGGATGGTGGAACAATACAGCAGGGGTTACTTTCTCCCCCTCCCATTTTCTTTGTTTCAATTAGTTTCCCCTTGATTTTTCAGGCCCACCTCCAAAACAATTGAATACTTGTGGAAATTGAACTCAAAACTTGATGGACACTGTTTCTGATGTGGTTGATACTGGCAAATTGTAGGTTTTTTCCTTTTTTGACTTTGAAGTTTGTTGTCGTGGATGACTGGACTTCTCATAATGATGCTTCTATAGGGGGATTGTCAGGATTTTGATCATCTGACAATGGGGATTATTGTTAAATGAGATTACTTCAGAGAATCTATAAAAATGCTCGATGAAGCTGGTTACAGGGCTTGAGCATTGTCCTGTGTAGTGGAATACACGCTCCGAGCATTTAGAATTTGGATTATTATTGTCAGACACTGAAATATAGTGGAAAGCTTTTGTGTGCATGTTATCCACACAGATTAGTCTTTCTCTACTACAAAAGAAAGAAAAATGCAGAATAGTGTTAGTTACAGAAAAATGCACTGCAAGCAAACAAAGTGCAAAAGCCATGATGAGGGAGATTGAGAGATGAAGAATATATAAAAAAAATTCTGTTACAGAATCAGAGGTAATGCATGACTCTTGGTAAAATGGAACAAAGTATTCTAACTGGTGGGAAAGTTCATGGATACTACTGGAGTTGGAAGTTCCCACATGCTTCAAAATGGCGACAATCATGCCAGTGCCCAAGAACAAGGTGAATTGCCCGAGCGACTATTGCCCAGTTGCAATCCCATCTACTGTGATGAAGTGCTTTGAGAGGTTGCCATGCGCAGAATAAACTCCTGCCTAAACAAGGACCTGGATCTGCTGCAATTAGCCCATTGGCACAGTAGGTCTACAGCAGATGTAGTCTAACTGGCTCTCCATTCGGCCTTGGATTACGTGGACAATAGCAATTCCTATATCAAGTCACTGTTTATTGATGTTTATTGACCTGTGTTCAGCACAATGATATCCTCATTTCTAATCAAGAAGCTCCCAAATTTGGGCCACTTTATGTCTCTCTGTAATTGATTCCTTGACTTCCACCCCACGGCACCAACACAAATAACATCTCCTCACTGACGATTAACAATGGCGCACCTCAAAGATGTGTGCTTACCCCAGTGCTCTGTGGTCTCTACACCCATGATCGTAGCAAGGCATGGCTCTAATGGCATCTATAAATTTGCTGATGACACAACTATTGGCAGAATTTGAAATGGTGTTGAGGCGTATAGGAGTGAGATAAAGTAGCTGGTTAACTGGTGCCATGACAATAAGCTTGGACTCATCTTCAGTAAGACCAAAGAATTGATTATGGACTTCAGGAAGGGGAAATGGAGGGAACACACACCAGTCCTCATTGAGGGTTCAGTAATGAAGAAGGTGAGCGTTTTTAAGTTTCTGGGTGTCAACATTTCTGAAAATCCATCCTGGTTCCAACATATTGATTCAGTTATGAAGAAGGCACGACAGCGGCTATATTTCATTAGAAGTTTGAGGAGACTTGGTATGTCACCAGAGAGCATTCTAATTGGTTGCAAGACTGTCTGGTGTGGAGGGGCCCCTACACGGGATTGGAAAGAGCTGTAGAAAGTTGTAAACACATGGGCACTAATCTCCCCAGCATCCAGGATGCCTTCAAAAGGCGATGCTTCAAAGGCCAAGTTGATCATTAAGGACCTCTTCCACCCAACGCATTCCGTCTTCTCATTGCTACCATCAAGGAGGTGGTGCAGGAGCCTGAAGACACAATGTTTCAGGAACAGCTTCTTCCCCTCACTGTCAAATTTCAGAATGGATAATGAATACTACTTCATTTTTTGAAATTCTTTTTGCAATACTTGTTTAATTTAAAGATGTATATTACTGGCACATGTTCGGGGAGGCTGCAACCGATGGCAACTCTACCAACTTAGAGGAGTACACTGCATCAGTGACTCGCTACATCAGCAAGTGCATCGATGACGTCACTGTGGCCAAGACCATCACTGCACGCGCTAACCAGAAGCCATGGATGACCGTGGAGGTGCGTGCGCTGCTGAGGACCCAGGACTTTGCCTTCAGAGCAGGCGACAATGCAGCCCTAACAACAGCGAGGGTCAAACTGTCCCAGGCCATCAGAGAGGCAAAGTTTGCACACGCCCAGCAAATCCACAGCCACTTCCAGGACAGCGGAGACACGCAGCGCATGTGGAAGGGCATTCAGGACATCACCAACTACAAGACAACACCTGCCTGTGCTGGTGATGCCTCTATCCCAGATGTGTTGAACAACTTCTACTCTCGTTTTGAGGTGGAAAATGACGTGGCGGCGAGGAAGACCACCCCTCCTCCAAACGACCAGGTGCTGTGTCTTACCGTGGCCGATGTGAGGAGAACCATGTGCAGGGTCAACCCATGGAAGGCTGCTGGACCAGATAATATTCCTGGCAGAGTGCTTAAAGGATGTGCAGACCAGCTAGCAGAGATTCTCACTGATCAACATCTCCCTAAGCAGTGCCATCATTCCTACATGCTTCAAGGCCTCCACCATCGTCCCTGTGCTGAAGTCTTCAGTGTTCTGCCTCAACGACTACCGTCCCATTGCACTCACATCCATCATCATGAAGTGTTTCGAGAGGCTCGTCACGAGGCACATCAAGACCCTGCTGCCCCCCCTCACTGGACCCCCTGCAGTTCGCATACCGTCCAACCATTCAACAGACAATGCCATTGCCATCATCCTCCACCTGGCCCTAACCCACGTGGACAAAAAAGACATGTATGTTCGAAAGCTGTTCATAGACTTCATTTTAGCATTCAACACAATCATTCCCCAGAAACTGATTGGAAAGCTGAGCCTACTGGGCCTGAACACCTCACTCTACAACTGGATCCTAGACTTCCTGACTGGGAGACCTCAGTCAGTCCGGATCAGAAGCAGCATCTCCAACACCATCACACTGAGCACGGGGGCCCCCAGGGCGGTGTGCTCAGTCCACTGCTGTTCACTCTGCTGACTCACGACTGTGTTGCAATACACAGCTTGAACCACATCAAGTTTGCCGATGACACGACTATGGTGGGTCACATCAGCAAGAACGATGAGTCAGCATACAGAGAGGAGGTGCAGTGGCTAATGGACTGGTGCAGAGCTAACAACCTGTCTCTGAATGTGAACAAAACAAAAGAGGTAGTTGTTGACTTCAGGAGGACACAGAACGCCCACCCTCCGCTGAACATCGACAACTCCTCCGTAGAGATCGTTAAGAGCACCAAATTTCTTGGTGTTCACCTGGCGGAGAATCTCACCTGGTCCCTCAACACCAGCTCCATAGCAAAGAAAGCCCAGCAGCATCTCTACTTTCTGCGAAGGCTGAGAAAAGTCCATCTCCCACCCCACCATCCTCACCACATTCTACAGAGGTTGTATTGAGAGCATCCTGAGCAGCTGCATCACTGCCTGGTTCGGAAACTGCACCAACTCGGATCGCAAGACCCTGCAGCAGATAGTGATGTCAGCTGAGAAGATCATCGGGGTCTCTCTTCCTGCCATTACAGACATTTACACCACATGCTGCATCTGTAAAGCAAACAGCATTATGAAGGACACCACACACCCCTCATACAAACTCCTCTCCCTCCTGCCATCTGTCAAAAGGCACCGATGCATTCGGGCTCTCACGACCGGACTATGTAACAGTTTCTTCCCCCAAACCATCAGACTCCTCAATACCCAGAGCCTGGACTGACACCATCCTACTGTCCTCTACTGTGCCTATTGTCTTATTTATTATTTATGGTAATGCCTGCACTGTTTTGTGCACTTTATGCAGTCCTGGATAGGTCTGTAGTCTAGTGTAGTTTTACATAATTCAGTGTAGTTTTTGTATTGTTCATGTAGCACCATGGTCCTGAAAAACATTCTTGTTTTTACCGTGTACTGTACCAGCAGTTATAGTCGAAATGACAATAAAGAGTGACTTTTGTAATTAATAGTTTGTGTATTGCAATGTACTGCTGCTGTGAAACAAATTTCACGATGTATGCTGGTGAAATAAAATTAACACTGCTTTATAGCTTGGTAATTAACCTTATTAACCCCTAGCTTCAATGCTTTTGAAGTGAGGATTGATTTGAAGAAGTGTAGGAGGCAGCTCGTAGAGTAATTAACAGGGCCCTCTCCAGTTGGGTAGAAAGAGCGGGAAGCACAACATGAACTGTATAATCGGACGTTTGGAATGGCCTACAGTGCTTTCTAAAGGAGAATTCCTGTTTTGGAAGTGGAATGCGATAGTTAAGGGTTGCTGTTTAACCATTGACTCCACTTCTATAACCCTTTTCCTTATTTTAAAAAAAACCTGTCAAATTCTCTAATGTGGGCCTCTTTCTTTTTTCTGGCAATATGTTCATTTTTAATTCAGGGGATACTTTGAGTGAGATCATTCGCTGTGGCAGTTCATCATTATTGAAATGAATTAATTCTGCAGACTTTTGGTGTGATTTGTTTTCTACATGCTCGTGGGGGAGTTGCTGTACATGTTCTATGGAGAAAGAATGGACTCCATAAATGCTCGTCTTGTGCTTAATAAGTAATCAAGATAATTCCAATGTAGGGTTTCAGCCCAAAATATCAACAGTTCCAGCCCTCTCTCCAACAGGGACAGCTTGACCCACTGTATTCTTCCTTGCAAAAACATTTCAACCCATTTTAGTTTGAACAGCCGTTACTGCACTTGGTTTGACTTGATGACCTGTGAGATTGCAGAAGATATTAAAATGTTGCTTGACATGTATGGTGTACTCTCGATTTACCTAATTGCACAATGTGTTTTGTGGGGGGGGGGGTGGGAAGAGGGTAGAAATACATACAGGGAACAAAATGTTGCAAATTCTCATGAAAATTGCACTTAATAAAAAGCAAGCTAATCTAGTGCGAAATGTAAGTAAATTTCGGTTGATCTTTGGAATGAGAGCAAAACAATTTGTATTTTCTATCTGGACTCTGATCTGATGTTGGCATGTGAAGACTGAATATTCGAATGTGGTTCTAGGATCAGTTGCGGCAAACTTTTTGCAAGTTATTATTGCTAAAATCTGCTACAAAATCATAATTTTCACGGTCTGTAGGCCTGTTTTAAATTTGCAGCATGCCTAAAATGTGCTAAATCGCATGCATGATGTGAATGAGATCAAGGAGTGTTATCTGTGGCTCTTTCCCACCCATGCAGAAATGATGAGTTGATTCCTAAAGGTGGTGGATACAAATTAGTTCTCCGTTGTGCTGGAATGTTACCACAAGCACGGCTTATAACTTGAGCTGCTACCTTGGTCTCCTGGTGGGGTATTCCCTGAACAGGAGCCCAGTGGTCTCAAATGTGTTCCACAGGAACCTCAGATAATGGGTACATCTTCAACATGTTTTGAGGCATGTCCTTGTTTCAATATTACACCCGTATGGCTCTGATTATATTCATGAACATGTGCCATCAAGAAAACTGCTTCACATATTCAAAAATTCAGCTTGTTTTGGTGTGTGATCATGATTGCTTTGAGGAATGACACTTAATTCCAAGTATGTTTGTGAATCTCTTTGAAGTTGGGTTGTTGGGTCCAGTTTAGGGCAAAGCATGTGACGTTTATATTCCGTTAATGTGCATCCTGAAACTGAGGTAAAGCAAACGGTTGTAGTTCTTAGGAAAGTTAAGGGCATATAAAGCAATGATTCTACTTTAATGTTTAAATAGTGAAATTAATAGTAGTTGTAATATGAAAATACTGTAGGCATGACAAACAGGCAGCAAGGTAATTATTAAACATTGTTCCAGCTTCAGGCTGGTCCATCTGTGCCTACAATACTCATTCTCAGGCCCTGGTAGAATCCTCATAAACATCTTGTGTACAATCACTAGTCCACACTCCTGTCCAGGATGGTGGGGCCAGACACAAAACTGGTTAACCCACTCCCGATCTGACGTTGAGCTGTTCCTATTTCAATTGGCTTTTCCCACATGAGCTTGGCGTTACATTAATTAATCTTATTTCAGTACAACTTAATGTAGCATTTGAATACTTTCAGTTTCATGGAGACGTTTGACTTATCTAATGCAAAGTTAGTCAAATATGGATATTTCCTGCTGTTTTGGTTTTTGATTAATCAGTTTGGAATAGCATGTCACTAACTAATTTACTGTGATTTACAATGGAAGTGAAAGGGTATCTTCTGGGATATAGTTTTCTGTTGACCAAAACCCAATGATATTGAGAAAGAAGTGAAATTGCCATTTAAGTGTATAGCTGAAAGGATATTGGAGTGTGACTGTAATGCAAATTGAGTGGTAAACCTATGTCCCTGTGGACATTTTGACCACTATTTTAAAAGCTTCATTTGTTAAAGCTGCAGCACCTGTTTAACTTGATGTTTCCCAGTCTAGAATGCTTCCAAGTTCTGTTCTTCCACATCTATCTTTGGATGTGCGTTGGGAGGGTAGGGTACTGGATAAATCTTTAGTCCTTTACAGTAAGTGACTTGGTATTTTGTTCAGAGGTGGGTTTTAAGCCTCAGTCTCATTCTTCCCCCTCAGTTCCATTCTGCTCCCAGAAGCTTTTACACCACCTAAATGTGCAATTGGCACTTCAGCCAAACACCCTTGTCACCGAGAACCATGGAATCATGGAGCACTACAGCACAGAAAAGGGCCCCTCAGCTCACCTAATCTGTACTGAAATATTATACCGACTAGTCCCATTGACCTGCGCCTGGAGCATATCCCTGCATACGTCTCCTATCCATGTACTTAAACTTCTCGTGTTGAAATCAAACCCACACCCACTGCTTCAGCTGGCAGCTCATTCCATTCTCTAACCACCTAAGTGAAGAAGTTTCCCCTTGTATTCCCCTTAAACATTTCACCTTTTACCCTTAACTCTAGTTCTAGTCTCAATCCAGTTGTCTTTATTGCCAACCTTTAACAGTTTATTTGCTTCGCCAGTGGTATACTGTGACTTTTCTAATTACCAATGAACAAGAAGAACACAAAAGCCAATTGCACTTCAAGTAGCACACCACTGTGACTCAAACTATATCACCATTCCTTCATCTGTATGCCCTTTGGAGCTCCCAGCCTGGCTACATTATAGGAATATCTTTTATTGTACCAGCTGGTGGCTGTTTACTATTGATTTGTTGATAAATTGGAGGTGATATTGTTGTCCTTGATGACACTTAAACCCACCCCTTCAGCATTTCAAAAGTCCTTGATACCTTTTATCAATTACGACTTTTTAATTCAGCAAGGTGAGGGTTAATGTATGAAGATTGTTTTGATACTCAACTGAGTACATTTCCATGAGTGGGATGGAGTTCATTATAGTTTATACTGAAAACAAGCAAATATTCTTATGCAAACAACAGGAATTCTGCAGATGCTGGAAATTCAAGCAAGATACATCAAAGTTGCTGGTGAACGCAGCAGGCCAAGCAGCATCTATAGGAAGAGGTGCAGTCGACGTTTCAGGCCGAGACCAGTCCTGACGAAGGGTCTCGGCCTGAAACGTCGACTGCAAATATTCTTATCATAGCTTTAAATTGGCAAAAATGGAATGTATTCACACAAGGGTTATTGGGAGCAGAATTAGGCCATTTGGCCCATCAACACTGCTCAGCCTTTCAGAATAGGACCAATTTATTTTTTTTAGATAATTTCTAAAAGTAGATCTATACTTGGAAGCAGTTGGGGGAAGGACTTTTCAGCTGGAGGGTGGGGAAATGTCTAGGACTGGCTGCATGAACATGTGGAATCTGTAAGCTTTATGGGAATGTGAGTGTGTGGATATTTACTGAATAACAGTGCCAGGATCATTTGAATGCCCACTTCTTATTAACACACCAGCCTTCTGTGCCAAGATGTTTTTTGCTTTCATGGTTGAGAATCATTGCTTTATTCTCTCATGCTCTGTTAAAATAGATCAAATACAATGAGAAATTCCTTGGAGATTAAAATAATACAATTTTTGGGGAAGTGACTTGGCTTCCAAAACAAGGAATGTACCTACAAATGTTGTGTGGTTCCTGATTTGATTTGTTGTTTTATGGTTAATTACTAGATCTCACGCATAGCTGTTGTGATTACTTATTATTGTGTTGTTAAGCAATTAATTTTTGTCATCATGCCGGCCATTTTTATATCATTTGTACATTTTATTTAGTCGTGTGAGTTAGAAGCATTTTGTTAGAAGTTGAAGGAATTTTAATATTTGAATCTATCTTTTGTGAGAACACCAAGAAGTATGTCTTTTATAAGCTTTGCTCCTTGTGTACTGCAGCATGTCAGTGAACAGTAAAACCGCTTTTGAACAACAACTACGCTGGGACTTTAGTTTACCCATCTGCCTAGCTTATGGTGAAGCACTCGAGCAAGGGCAGAATAACAAATGATTTACAAAAATGACTTGGATTAATGATCTTGTAGCATGCACCAAGTTCGATAGGTAGAGGCAATTGGAGGATGATTGTTTTTGTCCCTTATGTTATCTAATGTATGCAATCAGTTAACTTGGAAAAAGAAAATTTTCATTCGAGGATTGGAAAATGCATTCGGAGCAATAAGAGTTTGCTTAGAATTAAGATGTGTGGCATTTCATGCATGCCTGCTTTGCACACTTCAGTGCTCTTCAAATCTGCATCATGGGCGACCTTGAATTGAGAGTCTGAATGGGTGTGCATTTTTTTGCATTATTACGACTTCAGTCATGGAAAGGACAACATTGTTTCACCATTCCTGATTGCCTTTTGACTTCTGTCTTTCTAAAGAGCATGGCTGAGGCTGGAGATGCACTCAGGATACTTTGGTCTTTAGCAGGAGACTACTTCCTCCATTAAAGCGGGCACATTTCACCAACACAAGCAAAATGTTGAGATTGCCGCTTATGAAGTTCCAAAAGGCAAATGCTTTGAATTCCTAGAAATTCCCAGCATCAGTTGTATTTTACTTTAGTAAGTTAACAATTTCCTTCACCTTCAGACTTTACCCTTTTACTTTTAGGCAATTGTTCTGCTTCTCCCAGCTACACCTGGACTTGCTTTTCATCATATTACTTTGCAGTCTTTTGGACCCTACACCTCGACCACACCCCCGTTGTGTTTTTTTTCACTGTATCCTCGAGTCTCTAATGGCCTTGATCCAAAATATCAACTGTCTGTGTGTCTCCATAAATACTGCCTGACCAAAGATGTTTTAGCATTCTGTATGTTGCTGATAGCAGTGTAATGTTTATTTGGAGCTGATAGTAAATAACGTTCTTTACTAATACTTCCAGACTATTTTAATAATGTTGAAATGATTTGGAATGTTGATTGCTTAATGGGCATGAAGATATTGTTCACAAGAAAATGTGCATTATCTTAGGACCTTTGCATCTGGTTATTCTGTTTACTCCAGTGGCAACCTGTGACTTGTTTCTGCCCCACTAGTCTACAGCCTTTTGGGTTTTCCTTCCACTGCCTTTTCCCATGATGACTTGATAGGGAAGTGATCATAAGGAAATGCAATGAAATTTAGAAACAGATCGGCAGTGGTGTATGAATGAGTATTTAAATAATGCCAGCTGACTAATTTGTTCTTCAGGATGACAAGTTGCAGCTTTTTCCCTGCATTACCTGTTTGATGCCAGGACCATCCATTGCCTTGTCTGAAAGACCCACTTTAGAGCCTATCAAGCCAATTTGCTGCAGCAACCTGGCCAAGTTACCATTTATGCAGTTTCTAAAGTAATGTAGGTGTAGCACTCCTGCTTGCTTGCCGCTTTGCATGAATCTCAAGGAAAACTTGATTGGTTCTGGTGAGAGATTATTCAAGGACTGAATCCTTTCAATGAAGTGCTGGGTAATCGGCTGTCCAGTTTTCAGCTAACATTGTAGAAATATGAAGAAATGTTACATGAATATGATAAATTGTGTATTTCAAATATCACTTGTCAGGACGAGATCTAGCTTCTCTGGGGAAATGTCCAGTCAATGCCTAAAGTTGACTAAGTTCTTTTTCATTGTTTTTTTTTAAAAATGGGTATATCAAAGGAATACCATTATTACAATTAAGGAGAACCTTTGACCCTTTATGCTTTTGTAAGATCCTTCATAAACATTTCAAGCTTTAGATAATTTGCTAATAATCTTTTAGGTTAGGCAGCTAATATTTCAGATTTTAGTGCCTGATAGATGTTGCAGATGTCCACCTGCTCTGAGGGAATGTGACCTAATGCATGCCACTCAATTAAATTTGAAACTATTTAGTTTAACCTAAAGAAAAGCTTGCTATTTAAAGGTTCACTGGAATAAATTTGTAGATAAGTTAATGTCAGTCTGTCCTTTACTCAGGATTCAAGCCTTTCATTGAAGAAATTTTGTGTTTTGGTGTAAAGCTGTTGGCACAGAGTTTTAAAAAACAGTCTATAATTTCATGATGGTGTATGTTGTCATGTCAAAAGCTAAACAGCACCTTTAGCTTGGATCGCTAAGAAAATGGCTTTACGGAAGTTAAGAATATAGTTCAATGGTGAAATTGAAACTTGCTGTTTGAAAGCTGAACAGTATCAGAATTTATCATTTAAAAAAAATTACAGTACTCATTGACTTGTTTCTAGCTGGACTGAATATAAGCATTGGGTGTGCACTTACACAAAAGTCAATATGAGTTGGGCAGCATGGTGTTATAGCAGTTAGTATAATGCTACTACAGCACCAGCGATCCAGGTTCGATTCCTGCCGCTGACCGTGAAGAGTTTGTACAATTTCCCTGTAGATCCGTGTGATTTCTCTGGATGCTGCTGTCAGTTTTTACTGACATTCCAAAGTCGTACAGGTTAGTGGGTTAAGTGGATACATGGGTGTAATTGGGTAGTGTGGGGCCAGAAGGAACTGCGCCTGTGCCGTGTCTCCAAATAAGAATCAAACAAAAAGTTTCTCTGCAAATGCATCTGTAGGTAAGTGCTTTTTGAAAAGAAGTTCTCACCGATTTGTTTTGCAATTAAGTGCATAAAATAAAAATTGAACTTGAGGATGTGAAGTTTCCTGGGCTCATCATTTAGATGCTATGTAGCTCTGTCAGTGATGAGAGCAGAACTATTCTCTTGAAAGTTTGGATGGGGGTTTGCCGTCTTTCTTTCTTTGCTTCCTCTGTAGGTGGTGACTGTTGTTGAAGAATGAGCAACAGTACTTCATTTTCACCAACCAGAGAGCAGGCCATTCTAGACTGGGTATTGAGCAATGAGGAAGGGTTAATTAGTAATCTTGTCATGCAAGGCCCCTTGGGTAAGAGTGATCATAATATGGTGGAATTCTTCATTAAGATGGAGAGTGACATAGTTAATTCAGAAACAAAGGATCTGAACTTAAAGGAGGGTAACTTTGAAGGTATGAGACGTGAATTAGCTGGATAGACTGGCACATGATACTTAAAAGGTTGACGGTGGATATGCAATGGCAAGCATTTAAAGATCACATGGATGAACTACGATAATTTTTCATCCCAGTTTGGCAAAAGAATAAACCAGAGAAGGTAGTGCACCCATGGCTGACAAGGGAAATTAGGGTTAGTATCAATTCCAAAGAAGAAACATACAAATTAGCCAGACAAAGTGGCTCACCTGAGGACTGGGAGAAATTCAGAGTCCAGCAGAGGAGGACAAAGGGCTTAATTAGGAAGGGGAAAAAAGATTATGAGAGAAAGCTGGCAGGGAACATAAAAACTGGCTAAGAGCTTTTATAGGTATGTGAAAAGAAAAAGATTGGTTAAGACAAATGTCGGCCCCTTACAGTCAGAAACAGGTGAATTGATCATGGGGATCAAGGACATGGCAGAAGAATTGAATAACTACTTCGGTTCTGTCTTCACTAAAGAGGACATAAATAATCTTCTGGAAATAGTAGGGGACTGAGGGTCTAGTGAGATGGAGGAACTGAGGGAAATGCATGTTATTAGGGAAGTGGTGTTAGGTAAATTGAAGGGATTAAAGGCAGATAAATCCCCAGGGCCAGATGGTCTGCATCCCAGAGTGCTTAAGGAAGTAGCCCAAGAAATAGGGGATGCATTAGTGATAATTTTTCAAAACTGCTTAGATTCTGGATTAGTTCCCGAGGATTGGAGGGTGGCTAATGTAACCCCACTTTTTAAAAAAGGAGGGAGAGAGAAATCGGGGAATTATAGACGGGTTAGCCTGACATCGGTGGTGGGGAATGCTAGAGTCAGTTATCAAAGATGTGATAACAGCACATTTGGAAAGTGGTGAAATCATCAGACAAAGTTAGCACGGATTTGTGAAAGGAAAATCATGTCTGACGAATCTTATAGAATTTTTTGAGGATGTAACTAGTAGAGTGGATAGGGGAGAACCAGTGGATGTGGTATATTTGGATTTTCAAAAGCCTTTTGACAAGGTCCCACACAGGAGATTAGTGTGCACTGTATTGGGGGTATGGTATTGATGTGGATAGAGAATTGGTTGGCAGACAGGAAGCAAAGAGTGGGAATAAACAGGACTTTTTCAGAATGGCAGGAAGTGACTAGTGGGGTACAGCAAGGCTCAGTGCTGAGACCCCAGTTGTTTACAATATATATTAATGACTTAGACGAGGGAATTAAATACAGCATCTCCAAGTTTGTGGATGACACGAAGCTGGGCGGCAGTGTTAGCTGTGAGGAGGATGTTAAGAGGATGCAGGGTGACTTGGATAGGTTAGGTGAGTGGGCAAATTCATGGCAGATGCAATTTAATGTGGATAAATGTGAAGTTATCCACTTTGGTGGCAAAAATAGGAAAACAGATTATTATCTGAATGGTGGCCGATTAGGAAAAGGGGAGGTGCAACGAGACCTGGGTGTCATTATACACCAGTCATTGAAAGTGGGCATGTAGGTACAGCAGGTGGTGAAAAAGGCGAATGGGATGCTGGCATTTATAGCGAGAGGATTCGAGTACAGGAGCAGGGAGGTACTACTGCAGTCGTACAAGGCCTTGGTGAGACCACACCTGGAGTATGGTGTGCAGTTTTGGTCCCCTAATCTGAGGAAAGAGAGAGTACAAAGAAGGTTCACCAGATTGATTCCTGGGATGGCAGGACTTTCAAATGATGAAAGACTGGATCGACTAGGCTTATACTCTCTGGAATTTAGAAGATGGAGGGGGGGATCTGATTGAAACGTATAAAATTCTAAAGGGATTGGACAGGCTAGATGCAGGAAGATTGTTCCCAAAGTTCGGGAAGTCCAGAACGAGGGGTCACAGTTTGAGGATAAAGGGGAAGCCTTTTAGGACCGAGATAAGGAAAAACTTCTTCTCACATAGAGTGGTGAATCTGTGGAATTCTCTGCCACAGGAAACAGTTGAGGCCAGTTCATTGGCTATATTTAAGAGGGAGTTAGATATGGCCCTTGTAGCTAAAGGGATCAGGGGTATGGAGAGAAGGCAGGTACAAGGTTCTGAGTTGGATGATCAACCATGATCATACTGAATGGCGATGCAGGCTCAAAGGGCTGAATGGCCTACTGCTGCACCTATTTTCTATGTTTCTGTTTTTGCACCAGTATCCTCCATCTTAAAACAGTGTGTGCAGTTTTTTGTCTTCATCCTTTCCTCTTTTGCCAGAGCCTACTCTTGATGCTGTATGGTATTT
Organism: Mobula hypostoma; assembly: GCF_963921235.1. NCBI lineage: Eukaryota > Metazoa > Chordata > Chondrichthyes > Myliobatiformes > Myliobatidae > Mobula > Mobula hypostoma. The sequence goes on from NC_086104.1 coordinate 25,816,036, forward strand.
GCAAAACCATATCAAGTATGGTCAAAAGTCTCAAACCACTTTAATCAAAAGAACTTGAGCTAGAATGCCTCATGAGCTCGGAAAAAGACTTTGAAATTGGATCAGTTTTTTTGCAATGTGCTGTTTAATTTCCATTATTGCTGTGTTATTCAAGGTTGTGTTGCTGACCACACAATGAAGCAAATTTTCTTTTAAGATGCTTGTTGCTGAAACTCAATTCTGCCAGAAGCTGGAGACTTCTGTCAAATCTCCTCTCTGAGCTCAAGGCCCCTTGTGCCTCAGGTGCTTCTTGCCAATAAATTTCAAAATCTGTTAAATCCTGTTGCTCCCACTGGAATAGACTGGGCCCCTTGAATGTCTCCTCTTAAATTTTGTACCCTATTCTTGGCAAGATATTGATGAATCTGACTACAAGGTCCCTGACTTTAATGCTCTTTCCATAATATGGTGCCGAAAGCTCTGCAGTATACTCTAACTCTGCCAAACCACTGCTTTCATGTTTACTGCATGTTTGCTTTGGTGCTTTAAGATGCACCAGTGGCATTGACTTCTTAATTGGTTCATTTGCATTTTTAGGAATTAGTTAAGAACACAACACACCTTTACTTTTCCTCCTTACAGTATATTAAAACCATAAAGTATAATGTAGGAAGAGGCTATTTGACCTGAATTCCTACACGTTGAAAGCTTGCTAGTTAACCTTATCCTGCCTTCCAGCATGCAGTCATTGCTGTTGAAGAACATGAGTTCACTCTACCACTCATTCAGGCACTGAGTTCCACACCTGCCATGATGGGCGCAGTAGAATTCCTCATTTCCCCCCAGATCCCCAATCAGTTACTTGAAATTTGTACTCCCTAATTTTAAGTTTGAAGTAAGTTTTATTATCAAAGTGCCTATGTCACCATGTTCATTTTCTTGTGGGCACACTCCACAAATCTAGAATAGTAATTGTAATAGAATGAAAGACCGCCCAACGGGTGTTCAGCTGGAGTGCAGAAGACAACTGTGCAAATATAAATAAATCACAATAAACTTCGAATGAGATGAAGAGTCCTTGAAAGTGAGTCGGTTGGTTGTGGGAACATTTAAATGGGGCAAGTGAAGTTATCTCCTTTTATTCAGGAGCCTACTGGTTGAGGGGTAGTAACTGTTCTTGAACCTGGTGGTGTGAGTCCTGAGGCTCTTGTCTCAACTTCCTGATGGCAGCAGCGAGAAAAGAGCATGGCCTGGGTGACGGGTCATCCCATCAACCAAGGGAATTGGTTCTCCCTACTAAAGCCCTATAAATGCTTCCATAGTAATTTTCTGTTCCTCACAATGAATAGCTTGAGTTTTAACCATTTTTAACCTTGGATTAAACCACTTTTTTTTTATTGAATAGAAAGTAACTCACTGCAATTTGTATCCTACCCTTGCGGGAAACAGAGTATATAAGACACTGAGTGTGGTAGATTAGAATGGTTTCTAAATGCAATGTATCTGCATGCTCAGCGTTGCCCAGTACTTTGTGCTCTTTGGTTAATAAAGAAATAGGAGCTGGTGCTGGCCACTGTCTCCTTGTCCTTGCTCTGCCATTTGGCATTTGACAAGAATGTGGCTGATCTTAATACACAACAAAATATTGCTTGGTTTCTTGGGTATCAGAAGATTTTAATATCTCCCTTGAAGGTTGCTCTAGAAAACAATGGCACTCAATGAATGCTCTGGATTTGTACCCGTCAGACTGCATTACTAAATGCCTGATTCCTTATCCTGAATCCTTGCCTCATGCTTCGGTACTGTCCAAGGGAAATCACTCGATATTGATGTTGTCAACCCAGTCAGAAACTTATCACCCCTCATTATTCTCAATTGCAAGAAATATATGGCCATTCTGCTCAAGAAGATACCTATACCTTGTCGGTATTCAAAACTTTGAGCTTGTTTCATACATCACGTGCAGATTTGGATTAAGTTCTAGGATAGTGGATTTTGCATGCATTAATTGTAATCTTCATGGGACCTCAAAAGATGAAAATCTAACCTATACTAATGTACTGGTATATTGAAATTGATGAACAAATGGTGTGTGTATAATAAATTTTGTTTTTTTTTTGAAGCAAAATTCTTCAGCGGCGTGCAACTGCCACTCTTTACATGTATTTAAGATTTGGCTTCTCAATAACTGGATTCCTTTCTCCCCAGGTTGTGAAACTTCTGAGCAACAAGAGGTCGCAGGCTGTTGGAATTTTGATGTCAAGTCTTCACTTGGAGATGAAAGATATCCAGCACGGTAAGCTCCTTTAGCAGTTGTTGGCAAATTACCCATAAAATGATTTGTCACGATTTTCCAGAATCGGTTTACAGCTGTTTGTAATGTGCTACAGCTTTAGCTGTTAGCAGTAATGCTACTTTGAAGGTAGCTGGATGTGTGAGTATGGAATAAGTGTCAAGTTATATTAAAGTGATGAACACGCACTCACGATCAAGCTCAACAGTAGTAACTTATATTGATACTTCTGTCATTCATAATTCACCCTGTGAACAGTAAGCATGTAATGTGGCTTGTACTGTAAATCCTAAATGAAAGAGCAGGGTTACAGTGCTTAAAATGAGTTGCATGTGGATCTAAAATTACAGTTTGTAAACATTTGGCATGATTCTGGAGGAAAGTGGTGCAGATGTATCGAACGTGAGCTTGAATTTATTTAGCAAGGTTTTCATCACATGAGTTTGTAGCTGCTCTTTGATGTGCTTTGGGCAAATGTTCAAGAGAAAGTGAAGTGGTACCCTGACTCATCGATGCAAACTGAAAGACAGTGTTGAAGTTGACAGTTGCTACATCCCCATTTTGCCCCCACCCCAAAAAAAATGTTTCACAACATTGTACTCGAAGAGAAACTGAATATAATGGGAAATGTCCAGTGTTACTGTAGATATCATGGACATTGAAACCAATAATTATGAACTGTTCCATCCTTTAGGGAGTGACTGTGGAGTAGAGGAGTATTCTATTTCAGTATGTTTACAATGACGAGCTTGGAAGCTAAACAGGATAGTTGAGGATTTAACTGACATGATAAGAATTTCATTTGAGGTTTGTTAAGTAATCGGCATTCCCATTTCAAAGTTACAAGATGATGCCGGTGAACAGCACCACTAATGGTGACGCCTTGCTGGCGGTCCACAAAACTACTTTTACGACTTTCAAATATGATTCTACTACTTCCCTGTGTGTAGCTGGAACCTGTGGTTTCCAGTTTAATGTGTTTTGAGGCTAATTGAGCAATCTGGCACTGTGCTGTCTCTGAGGGTGTTCATTGGGGTGTGGAGCAGTGTATGGGGCATAAGCCCATGATAGATTCCATTTCGTCTCTCCGATTGAGGTGTTGAGGAATGGTGAAGTTGACAAGGACGAGAGCGGAGGACTGCTGGATATTTGATGCCATCTACCTGTATTTGATTGGTCTTGCTCTCCTTCTCGCGAGCTGCTGTCAGAGGAAACTGCAGGAGTCTTGGGATTCATGTTGCCAGGATTGATTACTGAAGTTGGGAATTCGTTTTGGGGGACTTTGTGGTTGATGTATGTGTCTCTGAATTCTGGTTAGGTTTTGCTGTTTTCTTCAGCGATTTGATTGGGGTGATCGATGTGGACTGGGGTGCTTTGGTGAAGAATGGCCACGTGGTCTGTATTGGCTGTCAGCATGGTACTGAACTAACCTGAATGCATACTGAGTTTACTTTTTGCTGTTTACACAATTTGTTCTTTTCAAGCGTTGGGTGTTTGTTTTCTTGAACGGGGTTCATGGTGTTTCTTTCTTTACTGCTTGCATTTGTTTCTTTGATACTATGATGCTCAAAATTAAGTTTGATTTTTGGAGTATATTTGAATATTGGATGAGGTTATGAACAAGTTGGGGGTACCCCATAACCTTGTGTAATGATGCATTTGGTCTAAGAGGGCAGATGTATGAGTGACTGAACTATTTTTTTTGTGCTTCAATGTCATAAAATTTTTCAGTTTCACCTCCAAAGATGTAGCAGTAGAATCTTTAGTTGAATATTGAGATTGCCCTTCTAAAACACATCAAAGTTGCTGGTGAATGCAGCAGGCCAAGCAACTTTGATGTGTGTTGATTGAATTTCCAGCATCTGCAGAATTCCTGTTGTTTGCCCTTCTAAAGTTGACTAAATAATTAGTGATGCTCACTTGTGCAGGACTATCACTAGAGGAGAGTGGCTAAAGCATTGCCAATAAACTATTCTGTCAATTCTTGCCCTGGATTGACAGACCAACAGGATAGACAATACCTAAATGTTGACCAATGAGAGCCAAGAGGGAGATGTCTTGGATTATAATTCAGGCTTCTTATAGTGATTGTGCTTTCTCTGAGTGATTTTTGAATTGCTGTTTTTCCTTTGTAAAATTCACTTGTGGAAATGCAATGATCGCCAGAGTATTAAGTACTAAAGCTAAATTGGTTGGGTGGGGGTTGAGGTAATGTTGGATGTAGCAATATTCCACATGTATTCAGTGGCCACTTGTTTTGGCACACCTGCTAATTAATGCAATTATCAAATAAGCCAATTGCGGCAGCGACTCCATGCATTTTAAAACACACCGATAGGCTGATGAGATTCAATTGTTATTCAGATCAAACATCAGATCAGGGAAGAAATCTCATCTGAGTGTCTTTGACCCTGGAATGACTGGTGCCAGATGGGGTGGTTTGAGTATCTCAGAAGCTGATCTACTGGTGTTTTCACATGCAATAGTCTCTGGAGCAGGGGTTCCAAACTGGGGCCCACATACCCCTTAATGGCATTTGTCCATAGCATTAAAAAAAGATTGGGAACCCCTGCTGTAGAGTTCACAAAGAGGTGGTAGGAAAAAAAACTTCCAGTGAGAGGCAATTCTGTGGAGGGGAAGATGCTTTGTTTGAGGGAGGTCAGAGGAGAATGGCCAGATGGGTTCAAACTGACAAGAAGACACCAATAACTCAATTAACCACATGTTACAACAGCAGTGTCCAAAAGAGAAGCTCTGAATGCACAACATGTTGAAGCTTGAAGTAAATTGGGTACATTAGCAGAAGATCTCACTGGGTTCTGCTCCTGTACCTAATAAAGTGGCCACAGGGTGTGTATAATATTTCTGATTTATTTGCTTCCTAGTGGCCAAAATGATCTGTAACGTTAAACCTTGGTATGTCAGGTAATGGAACTACCCCAGAAGCATAGAAAATTTCTATGGAGTGGCCTAATAAAAGGTGAAGTGGAGGGACGGGGCAGGGTAGTTTGACGATAGGAAATGGTCATGTAAGAGCTGCACAGTTAAGGGGAACACATAATGCCCAGCAGATATTTGCACATATTTCAATAATGCCCTTTGAGTTGATTTTTATAAATTTGTAAATATTCTGTAATAAATTTAAAGAATTTAAAATGAATCGATAGTGATGCTTGTGAATCATATTTAGTCACAGTCTGAGCCCTGTGAAATAGATTTCTGGGGGTTACTAAACTACTTAAATGAAAAAAAGTCCCGAGTGCTAGTCATATATTACGGCACCAGCCCTGGCGCCAAGAGGTACTTGGTATTTCTTGTACTGGCAGATGTATTTCAGTTAAGTCATAGACTGAAGTCTGAAAACAATGATATGGTCGTTTTCCTCAGTCAAGTACTCGAGTCGGTTTGAGTCAATAATGAGAACCAAATGAATAAAGGAGTCAAGCGAACATCTGTGGGTCTGCTCCATATGACACACGTTCTCCGTGAGGCTTGCATGATGTGCAATTATACTCGCGGTAACTTGACGTGCAAAATCCTGTGACTTTGCTTCCAATGAAGTATCTATTATTTCTTGGCTATATATAGTTAGCTGATGTGTATTTTGTTTTTTTTTCCAGTCTGCTCAAATGGTAATGAATGTGTATAGATTCCATGTAACTTAGATCTAGTTTTATCTTTTGAGTCAATTCCCTTGGAGCGATGCTGGAGTGATAAACCCTGCAGAGGTCAAGTACCTCCCCAGTGGTAAGGTGTGTAAGGCAGAAGGAAAAGCAGTCAAAGCTTGTTACTTCAAACTCCATCCAGTCTGTTACGCCTTGGCTCCTGTCAAAAAGTAATTTGCTAAAGGGTGTTAAAGCTAAACACTGTTGAATCCTGCCTGTTCCAGATATGTGTAAGGTGGCCTGTGGCATAGTGCTAAGCGTAACACTTTACAGTACCAGCAACCCGGGTTCAACTCCTGCCGCTGCCTGTAAGGACTTTTGTATGTTTGTCCTGTGACCGCATGGGTTATTACACATTCTACATGTATAACAAATGAAACCACACACACTGGAGATAGCTTTAACTGGTGTATTCACATTGCAGCAAGAGAACAATGCATACAGTTAGTGCATGGACAGACAACAGATCAATACGTAGTACTGGGGGGTTATTATTGTTGTAAAAGAAAGAGATCCATACATTTCACTTCCACCCACTTTAGATTAATGCAACATAAAACTATATATGTGCAAAACATTCAATTTCCCTTTCGTAAACAGATATTCTAAATGAACCTGCTTTCAAAATAACAGTCCATATCTAACTTCACAGTTGAAAGGTTCCGTTTTTTTGGGTGGTGCTCTGTTTCTTTCAGGATAGCGCCTCTGGACCTGTGGAGTGGCATTAGGTTTGGCAGGTGTCTTGACTCAGAGGACATTCGGTTTCCAGTGTCATGTTGCAGTCAGTGACATAATCACTGAGAGAAGTCTGGTGACAGTAATGTCCATCTTATTGGATGCAGTTGACTCAGGTGTGTTCTTCAGTTCTGCATCCAGTATCTGGTGCACATGACGTCTCCACGTATGGTGTCCACCAAGCACTGTGTATATCAGTGGTCCAGTTCATGTAGCTGTCCTACTGCGTGTCCACTTGTCTTCTCAGTAATCATGCACTAGGACTTCTTGTCCAATCTCAAAGCCCCTTGCTGCTTCACTTGGCAACTAGCTGAACTGTTTATTCTGCACTTCCCTCCGTAGATCTGGTTTCAGGAGGTCTGTGTGAGATCTGAGATTCCTGCTTATGAACGGCATTGCAGGTGTTTGATTTTTCTTTTTGTGACATGGACAGAATTCCGATACACAAAAAAGGTGTCCACTTTGTGCTGTAGAGAAATGTCTTCCTTGTCCATCACTTTGAATTGAATTGACTTTATTACTTGTGTCCTTCATATACATGAGGAGTAAAAATCTTTGTTACATCTCCATTCAAATATGCAATTATAATTTATAATTATTATGTACAACAGGATAGTCAACATAACAGTTGCATCAGCATCAATTAAGCAGTCTAATGACCTGGTGGAAGAAGCTGTCCCGGAGCCTGTTGGCCCTGGCTTTTATGCTGCGGTACCGTTTCCTGGATGGTAGCAGCTGGAGCAGTTTGTGTTTGGGGTGACTTGGGTCTCCAATGATCCTTCAGGCCCTTTTTACACACCTGTCTTTGTAAATGTTCTGAATAGTGGGAAGTTCACTTCAACAGATGTGCTGGGCTGTCTGCACCCCACACTGCAGAGTCCTGTGATGAGGTAAGTACGTTTCCCAGACCAGGCAGTGATTTAGCCAGTCAGGAGGCTCTTAATTGTGCCACTGTAGAAAGTTCTTAGGATTTGGGGGCCCATACCAAACTTCCTCAACCGTCTGAGGTGAAAGAGGCACCGTTGTGTCTTTCTGCCACACTGCCGGTATGTACAGACCACATGAGATCCTCAGTGATCTTTATGCCAAGAACTTAAAGGATGCTCTCAGTTGTGCCCCTGCAGAAAGTCCTTAGGATCTGGGGACTCATGACGAACTACTTCAGCCATCTGAGGTGAAAGAGGTGCTGTTGTGCTTTTTTTTTAAACCACGTAGCCAGTACGTACAGACCACGTGAGATCCTTAGTGATGTTTATGCCGAGGAACTTAAAGCTGTTCACCCTCTCAACCCCAGATCCATCGATGTCTATAGGAGTTAGCCTGTCTGTATTCCTCCCGTAGACTACAACTAGCTCCTTCGTTTTTGTGACATTGAAGGAGAGGTTGTTCTCTTGACACCACTGTGTCAGGGTGATGACTTCCTCTCTGTAGGCTGCCTCATTATTATTTGAGATTAGGCCAATCAGTGTATGTCATCAGCAAATTTAATTAGCATATTGAAGCTGTGGGTGGTGACACAGTCATGGGTATACAGAGAGTAAAGGACAGGGCTTGGTTCACAGCTCTGAGGGGCACCTGTGTTGAGGATCAAAGGGGCAGAGGTGAGGGAGCCCACTCTTACCACCTGCCAGCGATCTGACAGAAATCCAGGATCCAGCTACACTGGCAGGGTGAAGGACGAGGTCTGAGAGCTTCATGTTGAGCCTGGAGGGAATTATGGTGTTGATTGCTGAACTGTAGTCCAAGAACAGCATTCTCACATAGGCATCCCTCTTCTCCAGATGTGTAAGGACGGTGTGTAAAGCTGTGATTTTTGGTTGTCTATCGATCAGTTGTGTTGGTAGGTGAATTGTTGGTGGCAGCATGCTGCAGATGTAGTCCTTGACCAGCCTCTCCAAGTATTTGCATATTATTGAGGTGAATGTGACAGGATCCCAGTTGTTCAGACAAGTTATCTTGGTCCAGTTAGGTACAGAGACAAAGGTGGATGTTTTGAAGCAGGAGGGCACCCTACACTGGGATAGGGAGAGATTAAAAATGTTTGGAAACCCAGCTGTGCCATGCACATCTGAGTACTCTCCCTGGGGTGCTGTCCGGTCCCACAGCCTTGCGACTGTCCACCTGTTGGAAACACCTGCATACTTTGGCCTCAGATGACCAAGCTGCTGGTTGCATCATCTGCAGGTCTCCTCAGTGGCTCATCATTGGTGACATGGAATCAAGCGTGGTTTTTAAAAGAAAAAAAAATTATCTCGTCTGGGAGAGAGGCATCAATGTTGGAAACTCCACTGCGTTTAGCTTTGAAATCTGTGATGGTGTGCAGACCTTGCCATAAGCTGCGTGTGTGGGTGGAAAGTTGAGTCTGAATCTTGTCTCTGTATTGTTGTTTCGCTGCCTTGATGACCTTGCGCAGATCGTAGCTGCATTTCTTCAGCTCCTACTGATTACCGGCAATGTGAGCAGTGTCTCGCGCAATAAATGCTGCTTACATGGAACTGTTGATCCAGGATTTCTGGTTTGGAAAGACCCTGTCCGAATTTCTGGGGGACAACATCCTCAATGCACTTCTGGATGAAACTTGTGACCCTATCTGTGAACTCGGAGGCATCCTCATCATGGAAGACACTCCAGTCGTTATCATCAAAGCAGGCCGATGGGTTGGACCAACAATGGTGGGTTTTAACTATGGCCGCCTCTTGTTTCAGCTTCTGCCTGTATGTCAACAACAGCAAAATGGAGGGGTGATCTGATTTTCCAAATGGGTGGGCAGAGGAGTGCTTTGTAAGTGTTGCAGAAGGGAGAGTAGTGGTGGTTGAGTATGCTATCTCCCAGTGTGCTCACCTGGATGTGTTGGGAAAACTAAGAGACTTTAGTCAGCGACACTCTATTAAAGTGGACTTTTATGGACTTCTTGAAGGTTTGGATAAACCTTTCATCTAACCCTTTTCGTTGCAGGGTGGTGAGGACCTGACACAAAATATCTGATGTCATTTTTCATGCATAGTCCGAATTCTTCTGCCATATATTGTGGTCAGTTGTCACTCATAATTTGACCTGGTAAGCCGTTTCTGGCAAAGATAGTCCTCAGGGCGGAGATGGTCTTTGCTGAGGTATTGACTTCATTGGTATGATCTCCAGCCACTTCGAATGGGCATCCACAGCAATCAGAAACATGGAGTCCATGAATGGCCCAGAAAAGTCAATATGTACTCTTTGCCACAGGTGTAATGATGCTTGTGGGTGTGCATTTTGAACTCTTTGGCGTTCCGATAAGCTTTTGGCTAAGTCTTCAATCTGTGTATCTATTCCCTTCTCAAACACCTCATTAGTATAAAGCAGTTGTGTCAGTCTCTGGTTAGTGCTACCATTTGGGCGGTCATTGCCTGCTGATGCCACACTGAGAGCTTTGAGTGCAGGTCTAGTTGGATTTTTCTCAACCTTTCATGTCCAAGAAGCGCTGACCCCCCAATATTTAAAACATAAAGCTCTAATTGCTTTGTTTGGCCTCCATACGTCACATTCACCTTCAGCTTGCCTTTAGGGGAGACCTTTTTTTCACCCGTGTAGGTCTTTAGCATCACTGAGGTCTTCTCCAAAGGTATCTTAGAAAACAGTCAGCCTCTGAAATTATAGACAAATCTGACCCCAGTTCCATTTTCAGTTTAACACCAGACACATCTATTGTGATCCACATGATTTTGTCATCTGCTTCAGTAATACTATGTAATTCTGGATACGATGGCTCACCTTTGTCAGACTATGTTGTCTGATTCTGTTTTGCATTCAGTCACTTTGTGCCTTTGCTTAGTTTTGTGTGTGAGGCTCTTCACCCTTTGGTTTTTCTTTGGTTGTGCTTTTTGTCTGACTGGCAGACACTCTGTGACCTTGTGACACTTTCTGCAGACTTTTTCTTTGACCCAGCAGTCATTTGCATCATGGGAGGATTTGCCACATCAATAACATTTTTTAGCTTCTTGCACTATTCAGGGACATGTTGTGCATTTCACATTCTAACCTCTTTTCCTGTAGTTCTGTTGCATCTTTTGCTGCAGTCTCTAATGATATTGCAATGGTCATTGGCCATTCTAAGGTTGGGTCCCTTTTGGACAGTAGTCTCTTTTGAGTGGTTTGACTATGCATACCACATACAAATCTGTCCCTTAAAGCATCAGAAATTCTATCACAGTAAGTCACAGTACTGGGAAAGTTCGCACAGTTCTGTGATATATTCAGGAATGCTTTCATCCTTTGATCTCTTTCGTAAAATCTAAAAGTCCCAGTTACTACCAACGGTTTGGGGCTCAAGTGATTTTGTAAAATTGTAACAATTTCATTGAACGTCTTGCTGGGTTTGCAGGGGTTACTGGGTTGTGCAAGAGACTGTACATTTTTGGGCCCATTAAGCTTAAAAAGTGTAGGGGCTTTCTTTTGCTTGTCCACACTACAGTATCATTCGCATTACAGTACAGTTCAACCCCCTCTATACGATACCCAGCCTTCATTAGTGCTATCAAATTTGTCATCTTTCCTGACTGAGGCTATAGCCATGTTATTTTCACAACAAATTGATGACGAGTACGAACCTGTATGTCGGATAACATAAACAGCATCAACAGTTATGGGATGAAACAGTGAGACTTAAACAGCAAGAGAAAGCTGTCACGAACGCGAACAAAAGAACATGTGAGTAACGGTTGAAAGCCTTGCTGAGTTTGCACAACTACATGTATATTAAATGAAATCACGCGAACGGGAGATGGCGTTAACTAGTGTATTCACATTCCACTGAGAACAATGAGCATGTGTAGACAACAGATCAATAAGTATCGCAAAGGGGGTTGGGGGGAGTCATTGCTCGAAAAGAAATAGATCCATACACTACACTACACTATGTGCTCATGTTCACTCCCACAGTCCAAAGATGTACCAGTTAGTAGGTTAATTGGTCATTTGTAAATTGTCTTGCGAATAGGCTCAGATTAAATTGGGGGATTGCTGAGAGGTGTGGCTGACAAGGCCTATTTTGTGCTGTAACAATAATAAAATATAGATGTATATAGTTTTGTGTGCCATTTGCTCCTCAGTGTGCCATTAATGTAGCTAATAATTGGATGATAATGAACAAAATCTGTTCAGCAGAGTGATGTTCTGTTATTCTTTCCTCCTCATTTATTGTGAATTAACTGGAACTGGATCAAGGCGATGTTAATGGCACCAGTTACATCTTGAGTGTGTCAGAATGATTGCAGCTAAATACTTGGTTATAATCAAGCAGCGTTCCTTATAGATGATGCCAAATATTTTTCCATCCCCTCATTTTTCTTCAGTTGGTGGCATATTAGTAAAGCTTCATGCAGTATGTTGAAATTGTTGAGATTGATCCCAGAAAAAAACTTCAGTGTGACGTTCGTGACCCTCAAGATCTGGGGGGGTGGGGGTAGAGGAAAAATACATTAGTCTCAGGGAATGCCACATTAAAACTTAAATACTGCTATGTTATCCTGTACAAATAAAAACTTAATTGTCTGCTTAAATTCCATGATTTTTGTAATTGAATGTCTGGCTCAAGGAAGGACAAATGAGGTTATTTGCTTGAAAAGGCCAATGATGAAATGAGTATGGAATAACAATCTGCAAAAAAAAACCCAGCAAATTAATTCTCCATAACTCAGTCCATAAACCTCTGTACTACATTTACGCTATAAACATGTATATCATCCATTGGTTTGATCTAAGTTACTACTGAAGTACGTGCCTTTGTAAATTTGCATGTACGCTGCCACAGCTGGCATGACAGATTATAAGGATTAGCTTTGTCATATGTAGGTACATCGAAACAGTGAATACTATTATGTGAACGAGCAGCGCAGCCTGCAAGTGTTGCTATGCTTCCAGTGGCAATATAGTATGCCTACAACTTACCAACCAACACTCGTACATCTTTAAAATGCAGTCATGGGAAAGAACATAGAAATTCCTTATAGATAGTGACAGACTGATCCTTGATCTCTCAGCTGACACTGTTAACTGATATGCTAACTTCTCTGCTACTGTGCTACTCACCTATAATTACATCACAAGTTTGCAAATGCATCTCCCATTGTGAGTAATTAAGGCATATAAATTGGGCAAAAATTGAACTTGAACTTTTCATTCAGGTTAAATCAAAATGTATTTGTCCAGTTATCTCCCTGCAGGTTCATTTGAACACAAAACCTGATGCTGCACAAACATTTATTAATCTTAAAAAGGTCATATTTTTGGTATGTCTTTCCCCTGGCCAAGTCTTTGAATAAAACAGATCTAGAAGGGGAGATTAGATTTATTGATTTGTTCTATGATTAGTTGGGTAATTGGGTTTGAAATCAGCTCTTTATATCTAGGTCTTAAAGTTCAAGTAAGTGTTACATGCATAAATCATTCAGCTCTATCTATAAGTGGAAGTTCCCACTTTGTTACCTGACTAAGTGATTTTTTTTGCTCTCTTGTTTCAATGATTAATGGTGTGGTTTGTTGCTGCCTTTCATGACTACAGCCTTTGTAATCAGTTCACAAAAAAGCAATGGTATGGACTTTTGTGGAATAAATGCACCGGCTATTTAAATTTTGAAAAAAGGTCCTATGAAATGTAGACAACCAATTAAATTCTTAGAGTAAGATGGGTTGACTGATAGTGGCTAGTACCACGAATGCATTTCCTGATTTGCTTTGAATTGTACGACTGAATCACTTAAGTGCACCTGAAAGAACAATTAAGATCTTCACGTCTTATCTGAGTAAGCACCAGCACTAATACTTAGCGTGATACTCGATCATATACTCAAATCTCAATTATATGCTTGAATCCAATTCTTTCTGACATGCAGGCAATAATAAAGTAACTGACCCATAGCTTGCATCTGACAAAGTAAACTAACTGAACTTTGAGGTATGGACTTGAACCAAATGCTGTTATCTTTTAAATTTTTCATTCTACTATCTTAATGGTTTAGATGCATCATAAGTATAAAATTATCTGATCACTGACAGTGTCCTCTGAACTGTCTTCATTAATGTGTTTCTTTATTGCGAATATAATGGTTTCCGGATAAGCATACTTTTTGCATTTAGAGTAAGCCAAATTAAGATTTCATCAGTGACATCCCCAGTTTTGAAATGGAGGACAACAACAGCCAATTATTTTACTGGTGTGCAAACCCTTAAACTTAATCTGCAAGTGATATTTATGAAATGGTACAGGTTTTCAATTGAATCATTGGTATGCTGTTTTGTTACTATATTTCAACTGTCCTGCCTTCTGTGTATATAATGTGATCAACAATATCTTCATTGTGAAGACTTGTTTCTGGATCTTATTTTAAAATGTTTGTACATTCAAGTGTGATTAATGCATTAATAATACCAGTAAGTTGCTGCGTATGAACAGAGGGAGGAAAAGCTCAGTCTACAAACAGCCATTCTTAATCCTTCTCATACTCAGACTGTCATAGAGCAATCATTGCTTACACAGGGGAATTCTAGTTTTATATAAAAATGAGAAACACATTTGCATCAAACTTCCAAGTTAAGCATGCAGACCTATTTTAATTGTGTGTATATTGGAAGGGCTTTGTAAGGCGGCATGAAGGGCTAAAAGTGAATTATTTTAACCCTCTCCAAGTCTGTGTATTCTGTGCCAAATTCCTGAGTTACTTAGTGTATTTATTCATAAATATGTGATCCACAACTTGAAAAAGCACCACAGCAGTAGGTTTGTTTCTTGTTTGTGTGCCATAAATAGATTCCAGTTGATCTTCTGCAGTTAAATATATTTGATTGTGATGATTGTGGACTTTAGTGCAGGCTGTCCACTGCTCGCTGCACATACATGGCTCCTCCCTAGAGAGAGCTGCAAGCACCAACTTTTTTTCAGAGTAAGAGACGATCTCATCTGCCCCTTAACATCACCTCTTTAGTCAGAAAAGCACAGCATCGTCTCCACTTCCTGAGGATACTGAGGCAAGTAAGGCTCTCTCTGCCACCCTCCTCCCCCCCCCCACGCACTTTAACCAGTTTTTACAGGAGCACAATAGAGTGTCCTGACCAGCTGCAGCATCGTCTGATACAGGAATTGCAAGCTATCTGTCTGCAAGTCCATACAAAGAATTGTGCGGGCTGCTGAGAGCATCATCAGGGTCTGTCTTCAACTCATCAGAGATATTTTATCATGAGCGCTGCATATGCAGGACCGTTAGCGTTGTCAGTGATCCTTCCCATCCATCCAACAATCTCTTTGACCTCCTACCATCAGGCAAGGAGGTACTATAGCACTGAGTGTGGTAAACCATGTATGTGTATGTATGTATGTGTGTGCGTATGTATGTGTGTGCGTGTGTGTATATATGTGTGTGTGTATGTATGTTGTAACTGGGTTACCTGTTTGGACAGAGCCCTCTGCTGACTGCTCCTGTGGCTCCTCCCACAGATCCCTGAATAAAGGCAATTGCGCCATTGCTCCTCCTCTCAGTCCAGGAGCAGATACTCAGCATGGTGGAGGTCACATTTTACTGCAGACAAAAACCTTTCAGTATTTACTCTACTTCCAGACTTTTGGAGTTATTGATGGTGCATCACTGAGACAAAAAAGTGTTAGGATGGGAAGCAGTTTCTTCCATCAGGCGGCATGACTACTAAGCTCCCTACCACCACCCACTTCAAGTATGAAGCTCCAGTAGTGCTGCTATATTGTTTACTCTTTGCCTTGTAATTGTACTTTCTATCTGCTAATTTATTTATGGTAATGTTACCTTATGTGTGTGAGTTGTATGCACTGTGTTGCACCTTGGTCTTGAGGTAGATTGCCTCATTTGGTGGTACACATGTTCTATGGTTGATTGAACTTGTTAGATCAGAATAGTTTTCCCTTGCTATCTTCCTCACTTTTTCTACAGCAATGAAAAAACTCAGGCTGTGGGATAGATTGGAATGACAACCAGCCAGGTGTCTGAAGTTCCTAACATCATCTTCAATGCACTGAAATTAGGAGGAAAACTGTTTTAGCTCTACAAGTATTTTTTTAATTCAAATACCCAGTGATTATAGAAAAATATACTTGTTATAAAGGATCTAGTGCCCGGTGTATATGACAAATAAGTTCTTCTCGGGCTTCCAGCTGGGTACAGATACCGATTGTAAGCGACATTTCGATGACAGAGCTGGGATGGATGATGGGGGTATAAATACCGCTGGACTAGAAACTAGAAATGCCCAGGCATCATCCCTGAGGAAGAAGGCAGAGTTTGTCCTTAACATCGGTTAAAATTGATACCTGTACCTGGCCAGAGAGCTTATTCATTCGTACTTGTCATAAGTTTTCAAAGATGTATGGTTAGGGTTAATGAGTTGTTAATGTCCTACTTTGGCACCAGAAGTTGTGGCAACACTTGCGTCTGCCCAGCATAATAGTCACTGATTTGTTTGACGCAAATAATACCTTTCACGGTTTATTTTATTTATTGGGATAGAGCTCTTCCACCCACGTTGCCCAGCAATCTCCGATTTAACGCTAGCCTAATCACAGGGCAATTTACAATGAATAGTTAACCTACTAACCTGGGAGAAAACTGGAACACCCGAAGAAAATCCACACATTCCACTAGGTGGACGTACAGACTCCTTACAGATGATATTGGAATTGAACTGTGAACTCTGCCCCAGGCTGTAATAGGGTCGTGCTAACTGCTACACTGCCATGGCGCCCCCTGTATCTTCCCCTGTACATGTGACAAAGCTAATCTTTATCATTTAAATCTTCCATAACAGAGTATGCAATTCCCACTCTGGAGTTCGCCATCATCACAGTGATGCTCTGGAGTAGCTTCAATCTGTGCAATTACTTTGGATTCCCCATGCATCTCCTGCACTAACATGCACATGAGTGGTTCAGTGATGCATTCTGTTTGCCCATCCTCCTGTGCAGTAGCATGAGACTATATCGAAGGCACAAAGTTAGATAACTAATCTACTGTGTTGAATCAATTAACTTCTGGAGTTTCAGACATGAATCTCAGTCGTATATGGTGACGTATTTGGGGTGGGAGGGTGGAGATGCCCCTACCAAAGAAGGTATACGGTGCTCCTTCCCTCTGCTAGCCTGCAGGTCACCCTTGGGCAAGGAGTTGTACTTGCTTAGCCACCCCTCCCACCCCCGAAGCTGTTGGGGATGACCATATGGACAGCTGCTGCATAACACAAATCCTGGTTAAGCGACCACTGATGCCAGGCAATCTCTGAAGACTATTGGTGATGGCTGGGGCCACCCATCTTGTAAAGGCACTGCCCAGAAGAAGGTAATGGCAAACCACTTCTGTAGAAAAAATTTGCTGAGAATAATCATGGTCAAGACAATGATTGCCTATGTCATACAACATGGCACATGATAAGAAATTTACTTTGAACTTTGTGTTCTGTTTGTAAGGAAAAACAGCATGACCACTTGTACTGGATTGGACCAATGTCTGTTGGTCGTAATGGAGCAGCAGAAATGGATTAATTTTGTCTATATTTTTCTAATTTGGTGTATGCCAGGAAAATAATATTTTGAGTAAATGCATGTCTTTTTCAATTATTTTGTTGAAACTTTATAAGAATCATTAAAGAATAGCAAAGGGAAAAAAATAGACCCAAGAGCTCAGGCCAGTATCATTCCCTAATTTTTGTAACAGTGGCAAGTTATTTTCCATCAAGTGCTTGGACAATCTCTATTGTCATTTTGGAGCTGTGCCAATTTCACAAGTTCTAGATCGCTGTCTGTTACATCCCCTAATGTTTTTTCCAATTCCTTTGTCTGTTGGTGTTTCCCCTGTCTGAACAATCTGTGATTTTGTACATTAATGATGCTAACTACAGCAAAGTGAAAGATGAATTAATCACCACTATATTTAGCAAAACCTTTGCTTGGATGATGACTATCAGCAAATTAACAGACATTGAGTAGTTGTAAAACAGACAGCTGCATACTTGCCCTTGCCACTTTGCTTTGTCCCCTGTGAAAGAAGAGAAACCTTTGAAATTTTGAGACCTTCAGTGACAAACCAACTCTGTGACCTACTAACAATTTGGTGTGGATATTAAGATGAACTGGACCTCCCACATAAGTGCATGCTGCTCAAACAGCAATAATGGTCTCAATATTGTTTGTAAAAATTCTTTCAGGAAGGCTCAACTCAAAAGTGATTGAAGCAGGACACTATGCAGGGCTGAGTAGAATGCTTCAGTTCCAGGGGTGCAGTATAGCAACCCACTGGGTTTGTGTCTAACTTCAATTATCACCCCTTTTCCTCCCCACCAATCACTGTGGCAATGAAGATTATCCTGTCTGCATCCTGACTTGGAAATGTAGAGAACGCATTAAATAATCACAGAAATTCTGAGCATTTATTGTGGAAGCTTTGACAGCACGAGGTAGAATGTTCAAAGGAGAAACCCTATGTCATTTCCTTACCCTTTGTGAAACTCATCAGAATTTCTTAAACATCTGTAGAGACTCGTGGCTTTGATGTTGATTCAGTTTGATTAGCTTTCCGCCACTCTTGTAACAAGAATGTTATTTGTCTCAGTTGGTGGAGAGATGGGGACCATAAATTCTGAGTAAAATCGTTGTGACGGAAGGTACCTTCCCATTGAAGATAATCCAGTTTCTTCGGCCAGCCACTGCCGGTGTTTACCACTTTTGAAGACTTTTGGTCTTCAAAAGTTCTCCTTTTGTGGCATTACACTGTTTTACTTGTTGGCAGAAGTAGCACAATCTTGAGCTAGATGACGTTTTCATGGGGTACAATTTGAGGTTCAATTGATCCCTGTTTCACCCCTCTTCATACAACTGATTTCTAATAAAAATTAAAAGATCTGTAAAAAGTTTACATGCAGAACTAACAAAGCAAATTAACTGAAATTGTGAAAACTGGGTTCTTTTGCATCATGTTGTGATGAATAATGAGTTTGCTGGACTCTTTCATCAAACAATCTTGGCAGCTGCTGATTAAAGCAATAATGGTCACTATTTCTAGAAAGCACGGTATAAGATATCTCATCTCTGACTTTAGTTTTGATGGACACTGTTCCCTCCAGTAGCCCTGCAGGCTGGGTATAAGTGTGACAGCTGCTGGCAATTATTCCTATCATCTTATGATGTGTAGTTTCAAGCAAGCTCTATGTATTTCTAAAATGCTTTGGGAAGAATTTTGATCAGTCTTGATGTGCTGTATTTTCAAGCTTAAATTATTTTCTGCATAGTAATGGGGGTAAAATGTGAATAGAGAAGTGTACTGCCTTTGGGATGTGTTCAACTTTAAGGTCAGCTTGGTTTGCTGTTTTAATTTGGTATAAGCATGTTATTCCAAATCAGCTCCTCTTTCATTTTCTGTACACATCCCTGCAGCAATGTTCTTCGTTCAGCTAACCTGGGTATTCTGTGTGCATCAAGTTTCAGTTTGTACATGTCGGCAGCACCAAATCATGTTTCAAGCCCATACTTATGTTTCTTTATTTCATTAATTTTACTTAAACTTGTGATTCTGCTTTTGTGAATTGTTACTTAAAACAATTGTTTTTTTAAATGAGTAAATTTTTATCTAACTTTCCTTTCTATTTTGCAATAATCTTCACCTTGCTCTACTAGTATGCTTTCAAACCATCTCCATGTTACCCTTTGTTCTTGGAAGGCATAAATTTAATCATCCCATTGTTATTTCAGTTATTATAAAAAAACTTTTGTTCACAGCTCTCTCCAAGAACAATCTATATCCAAGGAAATGTGTTCAATTTGACATTAGCAATTTGAAATTTCTTGTAACTTTAAACGAATGCATCACTTGCAGATCTGTGAAACAATTCATTCCTCACCTCTTGACTGACAGAATTCCTTATTTTTCATTCTGTTTTCTGACCTCGTTTCCTTTGACTCCACTGCATTCTTTCCCAGGGCGATGCTTTCCTTACCAGGATATCAGAGATATCGCTGTCCTCCTTCAAGGAATGGGGATTCCCTTCCCCCACCTTTGATACTGCCTTGACCCGCATCTCCTCCATTTCCCGAAAATCTGCAATCACCCCATCTTCCTGCTGCCTAAACAATGATGAGAGTTCCTCTTGTCTTTACCTACCACCCCATGAGTCTCTGCCTCTTACACACCATTCACCGCAACTTCGGCCATTTCCAAATGGATTCTACGACCAAACACATCTTTACCTAAACTCCACCCTATTCCACACTTTCTACAGTGATTGCTCCCTTCACGATTCCCTTGGACATTTGTCCCTCCCCACTAATTTCCCTTCAGCACATTTCCCTGCAAGTGGTTGAAGTGCTACACCTGACCATTCACCTCCTCACTCACCTCCAATCAGGGCCCCAAACAGTTCTTTTGGATTGGGCAACACTTGTAAATCCACTGGGGTCGTCTATTGTGTCTGGTGCTCCTGATCTGGTCCCCTCTACAATGGTGAGACCTATTATAAATCGAGCACCTCTGCTTCGTCCGCCAAAAGCAGAACTTCCCTATAGACCAACGTCTTAATTCTGATGGCCGCTTCTTGTGCCATGATGAGGCCACCGAAAGGGTGCAGGAGCAACACCTTGTATTCTGTCTGGGAAGCCTGATGTCATGAAAATTGATTTTTCCTTCCAGTAAAAAATTATTTCCCTCCCCCTTCACTTTTCTATTCCCCATTCTGACCTCTTACCTCCTCTCACCTGCCTATCACCTCCACCTCTGATGCTCCTCCTTGTTCCCTTTCTCCCCGGTCCACTGTCCTCTCCTATCAGATTCCTTCTCCAGCACTTTACCTTTCCCACCCACCTGCTATCCTCCTTCCCCTCCCTCCAACTTATTCTGGTGTCTTCCTTCCTCCTTTCCAGTCCTGAATAAGCATCTTGGCCCAAAACGTTGATTGTTTGTTCATTTCCATGGACACTGTCACCTGCAGAATTTTGTGTGTGTTGCTTCTGACCTCCGTGTTTCCTTCTATTGCTGCATTCTCCTTTACACTGGATGTCATAATTAGCTAACTTTCTTTTTGTATATCCTTTGTATAATCCTTTCTTAAATGTATTCTATCAAATTTGAGCCAAGTGCTTTTTATTTAATATCCAACATTTAGTAAGTTGGTTCTGTTTTTGCTCGAACACTATATTGGCCATTAATGACTAGCTGACATAAGACTATAGACCATGAGACATAGGATCAGAATTAGGCCATTTGGCCCATCGAGTCTGCTCTGCTATTGAATCATGGTGGATCCTTTTCCCCTTCTCTGCCCCATTCCCTGTAATCTTTGTTGCCATAGCCAGTCACCCTCTGCCTTAAGTACTCAAAATGTCCTGACCTCCACAGTTGCCTGTGGTAACAAATACCACAAATTCGCCACCCCCGGCTAAAGAAATTCCTCCACACCTGTTTTTAAATGGACTCCGCTCTATTCTGAGGTTGTGCCCTCTTGTCCTGGACTTCCCCACCATGGGAAACATCCTTTCCACATCTACTCTGTCTAAGCCTTTCAACATTAGATAGGATTCAATGAGATCCCCCCCCCCCCCAATTCTTCTGAATTCCAGTGAGTACAGACCCAGAGCCATCAAACTTTCCTTGTATGATAGCCCTTTCATTCCCAGGATCATCCTTGTGAACGTTCTCTGAACCCCCTCCAATGTCAGCGCATCTTTCCTTGGATAAGGAGGCAAAACTCTTGACAGTGCTCAAGGTGAGGTCTCACCAGTGCCATGTAAAGCCCAAACGTCACATTCCTGCTCTTATATTCTAGACAACTTGAAATGAATGCTGACATTTCATTCAGCAACGACTCACCCTGCAAGTTAACCTTCAGGGTGTCCTGCACAATGGCTTCTCTGACATGTACTACCCTGCCATATGCTGCCGCACCATTTTAAAAATAGGTGTTAATTTGTGCGGCTTTTATTTCTCCAGTGTGTCTTTTCCCTTGATAGGAATTTAATAAATAAAGTGGCAATTGTTTTTCTGTGGAATGTGGACATTGTTGGCAAGGCCAGCGTATATTTCTTTTCACTGTGGCATGCTTCCAACATTGCAGAAATGATCATGTTGACGTTCTTCCTTAACAGCAAACTGTGTAGGAATGCTGTAAAGTTATGGAAATCTTTCAGATTTTAATAAGTCTGTTTAGCAGAAAAGTCAAAAAATATATATTATCTGCACATGTGCCAACTTGCTTTCTGGTAGCCTAGGAAGGGTGCAAAATATTAATTTGTTTAAAATGTTAGAAGTAGTTTTAGTGTTAGACCATCTGAATAATCACATTAAAATAAAGCATTTGGATATGTAAATATAGAAACATAGAAAATAGGTGCAGGAGTAGGCCATTCGGCCCTTCGAGCCTGCACCACCATTCAGTATGATCATGGCTGATCATCCAACTCAGAACCCTGTACCAGCCTTCCCCCCCCCCCGCCATACCCCCGATCCCTTTAGCCACAAGGGCCATATCTAACTCCCTCTTAAATATAGCCAATGAACTGGCCTCTACTGTTTCCTGTGGCAGAGAATTCCACAGATTCACCACTCTCTGTGTGAAGAAGTTTTTCCTCATCTCGGTCCTAAAAGGCTTCCCCTTTATCCTCAAACTGTGACCCCTCGTTCTGGACTTCCCTAACATCCGGAACAATCTTCCTGCATCTAGCCTGTCCAATCCCTTTAGGATTTTATACATTTCAATCAGATCCCCCCTCAATCTTCTAAATTCCAGAGAGTATAAGTCTAGTCGATCCAGTCTTTCATGATATGAAAATGCTGCCATCCCAGGAATCAATCTAGTGAACCCTCTTTGTACTCCCTCTATGGCAAGGATATCTTTCCTCAGATTAGGGGACCAAAACTGCACACAATACTCCAGGTGTGGTCTCACCAAGGCCTTGTACAACTGCAGTAGTACCTCCATGCTCCTGTACTCGAATCCTCTTGCTATGAATGCCAGCATATCATTCGTCTTTTTCACCACCTGCTGAACCTGCATGCCCACTTTCGATGACTGGTGTATAATGACACCTAGGTCTCGTTGCACCTCCCCTTTTCCTAATCGGCCACCATTCAGATAATAATCTGTTTTCCTGGTTTTGCCACCAAAGTGGATAACCTCACATTTATCCACATTAAATTGCATCTGCCATGAATTTGCCCACTCACCCAACCTATCCAAGTCGCCCTGCATCCTCTTAGCATCCTCCTCACAGCAAATACTGCCGCCCAGCTTCGTGTCATCTGCAAACTTGGAGATGCTGCATTTAATTCCCTCATCTAAGTCATTAATATATATTGTAAACAACTGGGGTCCCAGAACTGAGCCTTGCGTTACCCCACTAGTCACTGCCTGCCATTCTGAAAAAGTCCTGTTTATTCCCACTCTTTGCTTCCTGTCTGCCAACCAATTCTCTATCCACATCAATACCTTACCCCCAATACAGTGTGCTTTAAGTTTGCACACTGATCTCCTGTGTGGGACCTTGTCAAAAGCCTTTTGAAAATCCAAATATACCACATCCACTGGTTCTTCCCTATCCACTCTACTGGTTACATCGTCAAAAAATTTTATGAGATTCATCAGACATGATTTTCCTTTCACAAATCCATGCTGACTTTGTCCGATGATTTCACCACTTTCCAAATGTGCTGTTATCACATCTTTGATAACTGACTCTAGCATTTTCCCCACCACCGATGTCAGGCTAACCGGTCTATAATTCCCTGGTTTCTCTCTCCCTCCTTTTTTAAAAAGTGGGGTTACATTAGCAACCCTCCAATCCTCAGGAACTAGTCCAGAATCTAAAGAATTTTGAAAAATTATCACTAGTGCATCCACTATTTCTTGGGCTACTTCCTTAAGCACTCTGGGATGCAGACCATCTGGCCCTGGGGATTTATCTGCCTTTAATCCCTTCAATTTACCTAACACCACTTCCCTACTAACATGTACTTCCCTCAGTTCCTCCATCTCACTGGACCCTCTGTCCCCTACTATTTCCGGAAGATTATTTATGTCCTCCTTAGTGAAGACAGAACCAAAGTAATTATTCAATTGGTCTGCCATGTCCTTGCTCCCCATAATCACCTGTTTCTGTCTGTAGGGGACCTACATTTGTCTTAACCAATCTTTTTCTTTTCACATATCTATAAAAGCTTTTAATCAGTTTTTATGTTCCCTGCCAGTTTTCTCTCATCATCTTTTTTCTCCTTCCTAATTAAGCCCTTTGTCCTCCTCTGCTGGACTCTGAATTTCTCCCAGTCCTCAGGTGAGCCACATTTTCTGGCTAATTTGTATGCTTCTTCTTTGGAATTGATACTATCCATAATTTCCCTTGTCAGCCATGGGTGCGCTACCTTCCTTGATTTATTCTTTTGCCAAACTGGGATGGACAATTGTTGTAGTTCATCCATGCGCTCTTTAAATGCTTGCCATTGCATATCCACCGTCAACCCTTTAAGTATCGTTTGCCAGTCTATCTTAGCTAATACACGTCTCATACCTTCAAAGTTACCCCTCTTTAAGTTCAGAACCTTTGTTGCTGAATTAACTATGTCATTCTCCATCTTAATAAAGAATTCCACCATATTATGATCACTCTTACCCAAGGGGCCTCTCACGACAAGATTGCTAATTAACCCTTCCTCATTGCTCAATACCCAGTCTAGAATAGCCTGCTCTCTTGTTGGTTCCTCAACATGTTGGTTCATATGCTTTTGGGCATTTAAAAAAATTCTTGCTATATCTTCACACTTGTATATTGAAAATAGTATATTTCCTTGCAAAAATAAATCTTCTGAATTTAATGAGTTTTGGGGGATTATAGAAGTATGTTACTTTGTGATGTGGATGTTTTGAAGAATATTGTACAATGTTTCGGTCACCATTTTGTAAAAAGACTATTGAAGTCATCGATGCAATGTAAAATTTGTATTTTGAATAATAAAGAACAATTATGCATGATCTTGCAGAGAACAGCAACTTTGGAATTGATATAATCAGTTTCTAGGATTCTAATAGGATGGAATGATTATAGACCTTTAAAATGAAAGGTTTAAAAACAAAAGCTGCCAGATGACTATCTGTGATGCTGAATGCACTCAGGCAGAATGTGTAGAAAGAAAAACAGCTTTGAGTAAAATATCAAAATTGTTTATCTTTCTGGTGATGCTGCTTGACTTGATTGCAAGTATTTTCTGTTTCTAGAATGCAGTATATCGATGTGTTTTGCCATACCTTCACTGGAACACAGAATGCCCTCACGTTAAGGAGAATGTATTTTAAACTAATAATAGGTAAATTTTAAATCTTACAGGGTGGACTCCCAACAGGAATAGTGGGGAAAAATCTGGAAAAGACTCATCAGATGCTTTTCAGAAAATTTTGAGGCATTAGACTGGTGCATATACATGCAAGGAATGGATGTATATAGATCAGTTGCACCCAGATGGTATTGCTTTGGATTGGCATCATGATTGGCACAGAAATTGCAAGCCAGTTGACCTGCTCCTGCGCTGTATTGTTCTATGAACTGGATAGCTTGTGAGAACACTTGGAGAGGCGCTCAGAGTCAGCAGGTTATGCAGCTGGAGTCTGGGACCAGACTAGATCAAATTAAGATGATCAGTGTTCTTCCCTGAAGGGCATTAGTGGGCTAGAGAGATTTAAGGCATTCTTAAGGCCTTACAGATACCCAGCTTTGTATTCCAGGTTCACTTGATTAATTGGAATTCAAACCCTTATTTCCAGGTCAAGCTTTGAGGCCATGACATACAGGTCTGGTAACTCAACTACTGTTGCTGATAGTCGACTGGTCAGGGGGGAAAAAAAACCCATGGAATGAATAATACATTGCTAGAGTTTGAAATTGGTTTTACCTATAAGTCATTGGAGCAGAATTGGGCTATTCGGTCTGCTCCACCGTTCCCTCATTGCTAATATATTATACTTCTCAACCCCATTCTCCAGCCTTCTGGTAACCTTTGATGCACTGACTCATCAATAAGCTATCAACTTCCACTTTAAATATACCTAATGACTGGCCTCCACAGCCATCTGTAGCAATGAATTCCGCAGATTCAC
The DNA here is from genome assembly GCF_963921235.1 of Mobula hypostoma. NCBI lineage: Eukaryota > Metazoa > Chordata > Chondrichthyes > Myliobatiformes > Myliobatidae > Mobula > Mobula hypostoma. The sequence continues at coordinate 25,841,821 of NC_086104.1, forward strand.
CACCTCTGGCGAAAGAAATTCCTCATTGTTTCTGTTCTAAATGTACACCCCTCTACTTAGGCTGTGTCCTCTGGTCCTGAACACTCCCTGCCCCCCCGCCCCCGAGAGGAAGCACCCCCCCCCACATCCATTCTATCTAGACCTTTCAGTATTCAATAGGTTCAAAATTAAAAGTAAATTTTGTTATCAATGTACATGTCACCATATTCAACCCTGAAATTAATTTTCTTGTGGACATACTCAAAATATCTATGGAATACTAACTATAATAGAATAAACAAATAAACAGTAAGCTGGGGCTTTCAACCAGAGTGCAGAAGATGACAAACTGCAAATGTAAAAAGATGTAATAATATAAATAAGCAATAAGTATCGAGAACTTGAGATAGAGTCCTTGAGAGCGGGTCCATTGGTTGTGGGAACATTTCAGTGATGGGGGCAAGTGAAGTTATCAGGGGTAGACATGGACACTCACATGGGTCCCAGCAATGCCTGCCTATTTGTTGGCTAAATGGAACAGCCTATCTTGCAAGCCTCACTGGTGACCATCCCGCACTTTTCCTACCTTACATCGACTGCATTGGTGCTGCTTCCTGCATCCGTGCTGAGCTCGTTGAATTCATCCACTTTGCCTCCAACTTCCACTCAGCCCTCAAATTCACTTGGTGTATTTCCAACCTGTCCCCTTTCTCAATCTCGGTGTCTCTATCTGCAGAGACAGCTTATCCACCAATGTCTATTATAAACCAATGGATTCTCACAGCTACCTGGACTATGCCTTGTCCCACCCTGCTATTTGTAAAAACGCCTTCCCCTTCTCTCATTTCCTTCATCTATGCTGCATTTGCTCTCAGAATGAGGCTTTTCATTCTAGAATGTTGGAGATGTCCTCCTTTTGCAAAAGAAGAGGCTTCCCTTCCTCCACTATCAAAGCAGTCCTCAACTGCATTGCATCTCTTCCATTTCTGCTCTTACCCCCATCCTCCCACCAGCCTCCGCATCCAGCACATAATTCTCCAAAACTTACACCATCTCCAACTGGATCCCACCACCAAACATAACTCCTCTCCCCCCCCCCCCCAACTTTCTGCATTCCGCAGGGGTCATTCCCTAAGCAACTCCCTTGCCCATTCATCCCTCTCCCCTGATCTCCCTCCTGGCACTTATCCTTGCAAGCGGAACAAGTGCTTCACCTGCCCCAACACCACCTTCCTCACTACCATTCAGGGTCCCAAACAGTCCTTCCAAGTGAGTTGAGGTGAAGCGACACTTCACCTGTGAGTCTGTTGGGGTTACATACTGTGTTTGATGCTCCAAGTGTGGCCTCTTGTATATCGGTAAAACCCGACATAGATTGGGAGACCGCTTCGCCGAGCTTCAACGCTCTGTCCACCAGAGCAAGTAAGATCTCCCAGTGGCCACCCATTTTAATTCCACTTCCATGGCCTCCTCCACTGTTGGAATAAGACCACACTTTGGTTGGAGGAACAATGCTTTGTATTCCATTTGGGTATCCTCCAAACTGATGGCATGAACATCGATTTCTCAATCTTGCAGTAATGCCTCCAATCCTCTCCCTTCACCATTTCCCAACCTCTTGTCCCTCTCTCATGATATCTCCTTGCCTGCCCATTGCTTCCATCTGGTGCTCTTTCCCCATTTTTTCTTTCATGGCCTTCTGTCTCTTTCACCAATCAACTACCTAGCTTCATCTCTCCCCCTCCAAGTTTCACCTATTGCCTGACATTTCTCCCCTCCCACCTTTCAAATCTACTCAGCTTTTTTTTTCCTCCAGTCCTGCCAAAGAGTTTCGGCTTGGAACGTCGACTGTACTTTTTTTTCCCGATAGATGCTGCCTAGCCTGCCAGTATTTTGTGTGTGTTGCTTGGATTTCCAGCTTCTGCAGACTTTCTCTTGCTTAAGTTATCCCCTTTGTTCAAGAGCCTGATGGTTGAGGGACAGTAACTTACCTAAATGTGGCGGTGACAGTCTCAAGACTTTTGTGTCTTCCTGATGGTAGAGGGTGTCCTGGGTAGTGGGCGTTCCTGATGATGGCTGGTACTTTCCCGTGACAGCATTTCATGTAGATGTGCTCAATGGTTGGGAAGACTTTGCCCATGAAGGACTAGGCCGTATCCACTACCTTTAGTAGGACTTTCCGTTCACTGAGATCCTCCATAATTCTTCTATACTCCAGAGAGTGCAAGCCCAGAGCCATCAAGCACTCCTGTTAACCCTTTAATTTCAGGAATAATTCTCATGAACCTCCTCTGGACCCTCTCCAATGCCAGCATTTTTTTTTAGATAAGGGAAGCTGCTTACAATACTCCAGTGTAGTCTGACCAATGCCTCAACATCACGTCCTTGCTCTTGTATTCTTGAAATAAATACTAACGTTGTGTTTGCCTTCCTTACCACTGACTCAATCTGCAAGTTAACCTTTAGAGAATTCTGCACAAGTACTCCCGTCACTTTGCACCTCTGATCTCTTTTTCTTCCCATTTAGAAAATGCCTACCCCTTTATTTCTTCTACCAAAGTGCACAACTATACATTTCCCTACACTATATTCAGTCTGCTTGTATCAGACTCCCTGCTTCCTCAAGAATACCTGCCCCTCCACCTATATTTGTATTGTCCGCAAACTTGGCCACAAAGTCATCAATTCTATCATCCAAATTGTTGCCATACAACATAGAAAGAAGTGGTCTGAACACTAATCCCTGCAGAACACCACTAGTCACTGGCAGCCAATGAGAAAAAATCCCTCTACTCCTACTCTTTGCCTCCTGCCAGTCAGCTGATCTTTTATCCATGCTGGCATCTTTCCTGTAATTCCATGGGTTCTTATCTTGCAAAGCAGCCTCAAGTGTGGCATCTTGTCAAAGACCTTCTGAAAATCCAAGTACACAACATCAACTGATTCTCCCTTGTCTAACCTGTCTGATATTTTTTCAAGAAATTCCAACAGGATGGGTGGATGGGTTGAGTGAGCTATTTATTGATGCAGATTGGGTATATAATGGTTGACCATGAATTGAATTGTCTTTATTTCTTATATCCTTCATATACATGAGTAAAAATCTTTACAATAGAACAGTCAATGTAACATAGAAATACACTCAAGTTAGTGAGTTAATCAGTCTAATGGACTGGTAGAGGAAGCTGTCCCAGGGCCTGCTGGTCCTGGCTTTTATGTTGTGTTACTGTTTTCCAGATGGTAGCAGCTGGAGCAGTTTGTGGTTGGGGTGACTTAGGTCCCCAATGATCCTTTGGGCCCTTTTCTCACATCTGTCTTTGTAAATGTTCTGAATCATGGAAAGTTCACATCTACAGATGCGCTGGGCTGTCCACACCACTCTCTGCAGAGTCCTGCAGTTGCGGGAAGTACAGTTCCTATACCAGGCAGTGATGCAGCCAGTCAGGATGCTCTCAGTTGTGCCCATATAGAAAGTCCTTATGATTTGGGGGCCCATACCAAACTTCCTCAACTGTCTGAGGTGAAAGAGGCACCGTTGTGCCTTTTCACCACACAGCTGGTATGTACAGAGCATGTGAAGTCTTTGGTGATATAGATGCTGAGGAACTTAAAGCTGTTTACCCTCTCAACCCAAATCCATTGATGTCAATAGAGGTTAGCCCAACTCCATTCCTCCTGTAATCCACAACCAGTTCCATTGTTTTTGCGACATTGAGGGAGAGGTTATTTCCTTGACACCAGTGTGTCAGAGAAATGACTTCTTCCCTGTCGGCCAGCTCATCATTGTTTGAGATTATGTCAATCAACGTAGTGTTGGCAAATTTAATTAGCAGATTAGAGCTATTTCCAATAACTTGTGATATATCAATGACGTGGATGTCACTGTACTAATGACAGTCACCAGGGACATCATATTTCAACTTTGCAATACATTTGTCCATTTGGGATTTTGAATGGAGAGAGTGCAAGAATGCAGGGCTTTACTTGAAGTAGTTTCGCATGGATGAAGCAAAACAAATCCTATCCTTGAAAAAGCTGAAGGTAAAAGTTAACAGTTGGTTAACATTATATCCCAGTTTTCTGAATGTCACTTTTTATTATTTGCAAGATTTTTTTTGCACCTTGGGTGACTGGCTTGTTTAAATGGTTTTGATGGGTTCTTTTGGGTTTCTGTTTTGTCTGCCTGTGAGAAGATGTATCTCAAGGTTGTACATAGAATACATTGATAATGTACTTTGAACTTTGCCAACTGTAATGCTATTAAAGAAGTTAGCTATTTTGAGTATTCTAAAATATGTAAATACTGTAGAATTGAACAATTTAAGTGCAATTAATTTACAGAATAGAATGACTTAAGCAATTCAAGCAAACCCAAGTCACTCAAATGTGTAGATTGGGCTTGGCCTTGCTGTATACTCAAATAGAAGTTCATCAGATCTAAGTTGGCATCAGCTGAGTGAGCAGATCATTTAGTGTAAGGTGCAGGAGAAATGCAGCAAATTTGTGCTCTGTGACTGATTTCCATGCTGAATGCAGTGTCGGAGCTCATTACATGGAACAACATGCATTTGGATTTTTGGGATATTATGATGTTTACTGGACATAAAGAGCAGAAGTTTGCTGTCAGTCTACCAGCTTTTCCCAGCAAGTTACAGACTCACTTTGAGTGATTCAAGCACTTCCACTTGTGGAAGTGGTTGGACCAGATTTACAGAACAGGCAATTTTGCAAACCCAAGAAGATTTTATCATTTTTATCCTCTTGATTAGTTTTTGAGATGGGGGAGGATAGGAATGCTATACATCAAACTGATGGCTTATCCATTCTCCAAATAACTTCATAGCCATCAAAATTAGAGAGTGCTCCGTTTATTTCTGTTAAGTTGAAAGGATCTGGAGCAGATCATTTGCAAGAGTGAATTCACTAAAAGTATGTGTTCAAAAGTTCAAAAGTTCTAAATAGTTGTTATTGTTTCCTCTCAAGTAATTTGTCCATCAAACACCCCCACCCTCCAAAAGAATAGTTTTAGCAATGAAAGACGACTTTCCTTAATGACCTTCACGTGTGGCTTGGCTACTGAGCCTGGCAGAACCATTCTGCTGACAAGGGGCAAAGGCAGGATACTGGCACCTTCAAACCAGTCGCTCTGGGCAGATGGGGGTCAACGGCCATCGTTGGCAGCTCATCTAGGAGAAGGAAGACGCTGATCTTAAACTTCCACTGCTTTGAGGCTTTACTCACTCATGCGGAAGGCTTCGTGAGTTAACCCCGAGGAGAAATCCAGAGCTGGAGTCCCTAAGACAACAAAATGTTGAGTTCAATGCTGACTGGTAACTCCTGCAACACCACAGGTGCCGAACTGTATTGGTCTGTGCCATTCCTTTGGATTTGTTGCTTCTGTGGAGGAGGGAAGTCTGATACATAGTGACATATTGCTGTCCATATTGTAGGGCCCTGGCTTGTGTCTCACATAGACAGCTGAGACGCAACATCTATGGTTGACTCTGACCAACAGAGGGCAATGTTAATGAAAGACTGGGCTCTCAACTCATAAAACCTGTGGTTAGATCACTAGCTTGACGCCACACTGTATGTGCTGTCACTGAATGAGGTTTTAAGCATTTCTCATCCAGAAGATACACTGCTTCGGAGTTCCTCAAAATTGTACACTCTTAGTTTCTCCATTTACCCACGAGCGATGCAAATGGTAGTCATGAAGTACAGAAAACAGCAGAGCAATTGCGAAGAGTGCTTGTAAACGTAGGAGGAGGACAAGTGAGGATTTATTTTCAGCCATGCAAATCAATTATTTGTACAGCTGGGTGAAGGATTATGGTCTAAGATAAATCACAAATTTATAGTTCCACTGTGGTAGCATCAAAGTGATCAAGAGTTCTGTGTTGATGGGATTGTGATTTTAGTCATCGGGAAGAATTGGTAGAATATTGCCAGAACATGGTTGAAGGCAGATGAGGAAAGCGTTGTCACCCTCCCAAGCCAGTGCTTCTGTGTGACTTTGCATAAGTTCATTTTTAAGTTGTGATGTTGCAAAAGTTTGCCTTTTGCGCTCTCAAAGCTATACTTTCATCTGGGCTTCCACAGTAGTTTGAGTTGGGCAGGGCACCAATTATCTTAGCTACAAAAATTCATTGGCTTACAGAAATGGCTTGTCCTTGAGTTCCTAGAATATACGGTATACTGAAAATGCATATATTATAATATGCCTGTCTTTGTATGCTTATTGCCTTGTTTGTGTTTTCTAGTTCGACATTCAGCTTCCTTCCTTCTAATTCTACTTCCTGTTCTTACTCTGACTGAAACACCTGTCTTGACTTCAATTTCTGTTCTCTTCCCCCCCCTCCCCCCCCAACCATCATGTTCAAGTTCTCCCTTGTTGCCCCAATTTCTTACCTGCATTCCTGGTGTTTGACTGTTGATCAATATCTGCTGAAGTCTAAAATTAAAAAAAAATAAAAAAACAACACACACACACACACACACACACACACACACACACACACACACACACACACACACACACACACAACCTCTTTCCCCCCTCTTTCCCCCCCTCTTTCCCCCCCTCTTTCCCCCCTCTTTCCCCCCCTCTCTCCCCCCCCCCCCTCTCTCCCCCCCTCTCTCCCCCTCTCTCCCCCCTCCCCCCCCCCCCCCCCCCCCCTCCCCCCCTCCCCCCTCTCCCCCCTCCCTCTCCCCCTCTCCCCCCTCCCCCTCCCCCCCCCCCCCCCCCCCCCCCCCCCTCCCCCCCTCCCCCCTCTCCCCCCTCCCCCCCTCCCCCCCTCCCCCCCCCCCCCCCCCCCCCCCTCCCCCCTCCCCCCCTCCCCCCTCCCCCCCCCCCCCCCCCCCCCCCCCCCCCCCCCCCCCCCCCCCCTCTCCCCCCCCCCCCCCCCCCCCCCCCCCCCCCCCCCCCCCCCCCCCCCTCCCCCCCCCCCCCCCTCCCCCCCCCCCCCCCCCCCCCCCCCCCCCCCCCCCCCCCCCCCCCCTCCCCCCCTCTCCCCCCCCTCTCCCCCCCTCTCCCCCCCTCCCCCCTCTCTCCCCCCTCCCATTTCTCCCGTGACAGTGCCACTTGCTGTTCCACCATTACTAGTCAATCACTGCAGTGACATCTTGCAATGGTTAAAATATTATTGATGTAGAATGAGATGCCAAAGAAGGTGATCAAGGTGGGTACCATTGCAACATTAAAGATTCTTTCATCTAAAAACATCTAGCTGTTGACATGTGGTAGTAAATGAGTTGGATTATTGGAAAATTGTGGTTTATTGGTATAGTAGGGAGATGGTATTAGACCAAATGTGAGCATGTATAGGGTTGGGTGTTTCTAGGGCAGACCACTATGTGAAGGCACATATAATATTTGATTTCCAGTTGTAGCTGAATCTCCATACATTAGCCTACTTTGTCATGTGCTCATGGTAGACAGGCTGCAATAGTATCTCATGTTTAAACATTTTCACAGGATAACTGGAGCAGAAGCAAGTTATCCTCAATTCTAGGGCACTGTTTGACGAGGAACCTGCAATCTGGGTTTTGGGTCAATGTGGAGTTTGTTACAGAGGATCAGAGATTGAACTCATTAGTTATTGACTTTTCAGTTTGTAATTGCTTCAGGCTTAAGCTAGAGTCCTTTTGTAACTGACACCCGTGCATCAGTAAGTAAGCTAGCTAGGAAGCTGATGAAGATAAATCTGTAGGATTTGCAGTGCACTGGTCTGTTTTGCGTAATAATTTCTCCAGTGGTTCTAATACAAAATTACCAGCTAAAGTGAAAAGGTACTAAAATATCAGAAGTATTGTCTATCAGATGAAATATTTTGCTTGTACAGATCCATTGATGTTTATATTCAGTGGTGTTATCCAAAAAGCTAGCTCCATTCCAAAATAACTACCCCAGCTGACGAACATATGTGTTGCATAAATGGAAAATGTATTCCAAGAGTAACAGATTGTTTGCTTTGATATAAAACAATAAAATTAATGAAATGATGCAAAGGTTCATTTCTTATCAGAGTATACAACTAAGATTCTTCAGATAGCCACAGAAACCAGAAGAGAAAAACGGCAACACGGTTATCAATCCCCAAATACCGCGCCCTCCGGCACAAAAAAAAACACAAAAATGGAACAGGAACATTGACCTCCATATCCCCCTCCCCCACACCAAAAAACAAAGACCAGGCAAAAAAAATATTTTTTTAAACATTAAAACTTGAGGGCAGGGAGTGGAGAGAATATAGAATCAGAAAAAAATCCACAATGGGGTAATGGCTGGTGGGAAAGTAGCTTCCTTGCATTCCAAGACCAGTCATATCTTTGCAGGTCACATCTTCATGTACACCCCCAAGTATTGCTTGAAGATGATGAGGGATTGTACTCTGTCAAATGTCCAGGTGAAAGATTTTTCCTCCAATCCTACCAATTATTCTTTGCTCACTGATTTTGTTTTTTAACCCACATACGGAAGCAAGGTGGTCTGTCAAAGCCCTTCATGATTTTGTGCACACATTTTAGAGCTTTCCTTTACCGGTAGCAAATATATTGTTAAGAGGTTTGACCATTTATAGGGCTGATATACTGATAGATTTACCAGAAAATTTTCCTCGGGCAAAAGTTCAAGATGGTGACACAAAACAGCCAGTTAGATTTTTGTGACTGATTGAATTGGTATTTCCTTGCTATTTGTCAATTCGGGATTTGTGGCTCAGAAACAATTCAACAAATTGCCCAGTCTTTGGTCTTCTGACTGCTGCTTAATCACAAGGTTAATCTGCTTTAACTTTGTATTGGCACAGACGTTGGAAGTTAATTCCAATTCCAGTTCAGATTTGATAACCCTGGTTCTTGAAGAATGGAATCTTTGATTTTCATACTTAAGTGAGAAGACAATAGTTTTGTTTTAGATATTTTTAAAAGTTAAACACCATATGAATAAATTTGAAACAGCTTATTATAGTGTGATGTTTAGATAGCATTCTAATTTCAAAAGTTGCAGCAAATTCAGTGAAAAGCTCAGCTGATGTATGTTGATCTGTCTGGTGGTAAACTTGGATAGAAGAGCACTCTTTGCCCTTCTGGCCATTCTCTCAAGTTCCTGCAGTGTTACCTGTCAGCTACTGTATATAGCAGGCAGAAAAAAATGCTTAACTTGACTCAGTGTTGCGTGCGGCTCAGCAATTGAGCCATTCAGAAGACCTGCCATCTTATACTGACAGAGCCTCTCTACACCAGCTATTGTTCTCATGAGCAGGTATCCACCATATTTAAAAAAAAACAACTCGTGTTAACTGGCTGACACTAGTTTTCCAATATCCACCTTAGAAGTGACCATGTTAAATCAGGACGCTGTGTATTAATGTCAATTAGAATCTTGGTTAAGAGTACAATTGTAATTAATAAGATACTTGTCAGTAGATTACTCAAATAGATTGAATGCAGTTAATGTTCTAGTCGTCCCTCCGTCTCTTCCTCCCCTCCCCCCCCGATGAAAGCAAAATTATGCGTACGCTGTGTCCACTTTATTAGGTACACATGTGTACTTAATGCAAGTATCTAATCAGTGAATCAGGTGGCAGCAAGTCAGTGCATGCAGATATGGCCAAGAGGTTCAAATATTCACACCAAGTATCAGAATTGGGAAGAAAAGCGACCTAAGTGACTTTGACTGTGGAATAGTCTCGGCCTGAAATGTCGACTGCACTTTTTTTCCGTAGATGCTGCCTGGCCTGATAAGTTCCTCCAGCATTGATTTTTTTGTGTGTGCCTGAGTGTGTGTTGGATTTCCAGCAGCCGCAGGTTTTCTGTTGTTTGCTGCGGAATGATTGTTGGTGTCAGACGGGGTGGTTTGAGTATCTCGGAAACTGCTGATCTCCTGGGATTTCCACACCTCATGGTCTCTGGACCTTGCAGAGAATGGTGAGATAAAATGCTTCCAGTGAGCAGCAGTCTCAAAATTCAAGATTCATTGCATAATGTCATTTCCAGTACACAGGTGTAAAGGAAAACAAAATAGATGTACTCAGAGCTGATGCAGCACAAAAAATACACAATAAGATAACAGAATAAAAAATCACAATAAATGAGAGCTTATTGTTTGTCCATTAATTTACAATAGTCGCAGCAGTGTCTGTATATAAGGAGACCCTAACAGGAAATTATGGTGGTGGTTGGGGCTATGGGGAGGTAGGTTCGTGAGTGCAGTTGATCAGCCTTGCTGCTTTGGGAAAGTAGCTGGTTTTGAGTCTGGTGGTCTTGGTGTGGATGGTACATGACCTCCTTCCTGATGAGAATGGGGCAAACTCTTCATGAGCAGGGTGGGTGGGATCTTTTATGACGTCACTGGCCCTCTCTCAACACCATTCTCTACACGTGTCCATGATGGTAGTTCGGCTGGTGCAGGTGATGCACTGAGCAGTTTTGACTACCCATTGTAGAGTCCTTATGTCCATTGCCGTACAGTTTCCACACCAGTAATGCAGCAGGAGGCTCTCTGATACGCATCTGTAGAAGGACACAAGTATGGATGTGCATAATCTACTGCACTTCAGCCCCAAAGCAGAGTCATTGTTTCCTTTTCTGTTTGTGTAGAGTGTCTTCTGGGACCATGAGACGTTGTGTGCAATGTGCACTTCCAGGAGTTTGAAACTGCTCGCAGTTGCTACTCCTGTGCGGTTGACATAAAGAGGGGGTGTGAATGATGACTTCTCTGGAAGTCGATAATCTTCTCCTTTTGTCATGTTGCCATTGAGGGGAATAGGTTTTTTGCCTGGCACCAGAGACTTGAGGTCTTCCACCTGTCCTCTATAAGCGTTGTTGTCGTGTCAACGGCAGACTTTACAATATGTTTGGCCGTGCAGTTATGTGAGCAAAGTGTACAGCAATCTGTTCCTCACACAGCCCTGCAGGGGGGAGCACCATGTTGAGGATGATAGGGAGGAAGGAGCAGTTGTGCATCCCAACTATTTGAGGTCTTTGGTAAGGAAGTCCAACACTTAGATGCATTTAGACTAAGGAGTAAGAATTCTTTTTCAATGTCTGTGGGACAGTAGTACTGAATGTCAAAATGAAATCCAGAACCAGTATTCTGATGTGTGTCCCTTGTTTCGAGGTGTGGCATGTCCATGTGCATGACAGATGCTATGACACCTGTAGGAGAATGGGCCTGTCAGCAAGTGTATTGGTGAGAGTTGAATGAGGCAGAAATGGAGTTTTTGATGTGTGCCATTACCAGCTGTTTAAAGCACTTCATGATGACAGGCGTCAGTGCCACTTGACGGCAATATTAGCTCTGACAGCGTAAAGTTCATTGGTACAGGGATGATGGTGGCTGTATTGAATCATGTGGGGACAGCAGCCTGGAAGGGTGAAATGTTGAGGATGTCAGTGAGCCAGTGTACACGCTCCCCAAGTACTCCGCCTGAAGTGTTGTCCAGCATGGCAGCCTTGCGATGCTCGACTCTCTGGAAAGTCACCCTCATGTCTGCTGCTGTTTGAGACAGTGGCAGCTCATCTGGGGGAATGGTAGGTTTCATGGCTAGCACTGTGCTGCTTGTTCAGAGTGTGCATAAAAGTTGTTTAGAGCATCAAAGAGGGAGGCATCACTGGTATAGTCTGCATTGTTTTTCCTTGTGTAATGTGTAATGCCCGTGATTCTCAGCCACGTACGCTGGGATTTGTTATTGGACAGGTATTGCTGAGTGGCTTGAGTGTAGGTGGTCTTTGCCCTCCTGATGCCTAAGCCAGTGTTTCTCCTGGTTGCTCTGAGAGCTTTCTATCACCAGACTTGAAGGCAACATCTTGGCCTTTTAGAAAGCGCACCTCAGGGCTCCTAGCTGTGCTGTGAGATGACCCTACTTTGTATATACATTTAGTGATGCAATGAGTGACAGATGTGGAATATTCCTCAGTCTGTGTCTCCTCCATTTGTGGTGACCTCCTTGAGCATCTGCCAGTTAGTCTGTTCAAATCAGAACCGAAGCATAACGATTGCCTCATGAGACTATACTGTGGTCCTCCTGATTGCTTTCTCCACTTTTAGCAGCAGTTGGTATGCCGGGATTAACGTTCTGGAGATGTGGTCAAAGAAGCCAAGTTGAGGGTATGGGATGGCTTTGTAAGTACTACATCTTTATGAACATGATCGAGTCACTTTGGGGTAAAATACCCTGGAGGTTAACATGATTGAAATCTCCTGCAATTATGTCTGAATGCTTGTTTTGTAGAGAGCTGATACTGTAAAGTGCTCTTGGTACAACTTTGCCATTTGTGCTCCGTTGGGGTCTATGCGGATAGTGGTAATGAATACCACCATAAACTCCCTGAGCAGATAATGAGGCCGGCATTTAATTATAAGATGTTCGATTTCCCAGAACAGTGACTAACTACAGAATGGTTTGTGCGCCTACCTTTGTTAATGTACGGACAGATTCCACCTCTTTCGGATTTCCCCACCAGGGAGCTTTCTTCTGCATGGAGTAGTCATCCTGTCAAGCTGAAACACTGAATTGGGCAAGTTGTTGTTTAGCCATGTTTTGGTGAAAACCAGAATGCAGCAGTTTCTCATCTTCCTGTGTTCATACTTGGTCTCAGTGAGTCCATTTTATTACCTCATAAGCAGACGTTGGCTAAGGAAAGTGATGGTACTGCTGGTCTGGTCTAGTCTGGTTAGCATTTAGCTAGTGCCCTGACTCCCTACTTCTGTTTCCACTTGGGCATTGGCTGTATACTGGCTCAGTCAATTTAATTCCTTTCTAATCCATAGCTTTTCCAGTATCTCCAGAATCCTTCAAAGATCTCAATCCCACTCCAATACATGCAGCAATCAGGTCCACAAGTACAGCTTCACCAGTTATTATCTCAGTGGACATGTCATGTTGGTCACAGTTTAGGACAATATGCAGACATGTGCTCCTGTGTTTCTCAGCTATTCTTCTGTGATGCCATTCTGGTTGAACCAAAGGATAAACAATAAACTAATGACAGTTCTTGGCTGTGTTTGCTTATCAGGTCAACAACTTGATCGCATCACAGCTCTCTCTGTCTGGAAAGCACCCCAAGACCAGATAAATTGAGATAGTATGTTTGTTTGGAGTGGAAGGCATGTTGGAGTCAAATATCTTTTCTGGATTGAGAGGAGTGGAAGAGAATTGCCTGATGTGCCACTAAACAGAGACCACCAACCAGTTTCTGTGAGTCAACATATCCTGTGTCTGAGGAGCATAAAGAATGAATTTGCAGACTTTGGCTTTCTGCCACAAATTGCACTCGCTTGCCTTCATCTACTTCACTGGCTCGAGACGGGACCAGACGTCTGTGAAACTTGTGCATTCCTCTGTCATTTCCAGACTTCACGACTCCAGTGTTGTCCTCCGCCATCTGGTACCTTCCTCTCCAAACTCCAAATTGGCCACAATTCTTATTCTCAGGCAGTCTCTCTGGGTCAAGAGCGAGTTGCTTCCACTTGTGTTTTGTGGGTTTTGAGGCAGTTGATGAGGCCAACTTGGGAACCACAACTCTTCCACAGATGGGACAGGAGGTGCCTGACGGGCGGGCTGTTTGTGAGCTGTTTGTCAGTACATCACGAGTCCTGCACTCCTTCCATTCCCTGTGCAGGACTCGAGATGTGCTGACAAGGTTCCCAATAGCATCCTGAATTCTTCTTTACCACTCTAACCAGCCGTGGATTGGAGATGCCCAGGATCCAGTGAAGATGCTGCATTTTATCGCCCCTGCTTCTGCTGTCTCCCCCCCCCCCCCACCAGAATTGTTAATTTAAAACACATCCTTGAATCTTTTCCTCTGACCATCTGGTTGAATTTTTCCTTGCTGGAGCTCAGAGCAGAAAACCTCTTAAGAGCCTAATGTCGGGTAGGAGAAGGTGTGACCTACCCAACTGCATCTCAGTGTGGTATGGCAATTGTCCCATATCGGACTGCAAAGCACTCCAGTGGGTGGTGAAAGCTGCCCAGCGGATTAACGGCACCCATTTGCCCCCCCATTGAGAACATCTACCATAAACCCTGCCTGAGCAGGGCGAAAAGCATTATCAAGGATGCATCTCACCCGAACCATGGACTTTATACTCTCCTCCCATCCGGTAGGCACTACAGGAGCCTCCGCTTCAGCAACCAGCAGGCTCAGGAAGAGCTTCTTCCCTGGGTCCGTGACTCTGCTGAACCTCTCATCACAGCGCTAAGCAGTATTGCACCCATATTGTACTGTCAGTACTTTTATATTTGTATGCTGTAGCACTTTTTATTTAGTTATTTTGTAAATACTATCCTTTTGCACTTCTGGTCAGATGCTAAATGCATTTCATTGGCTTTGTATCTGTTCTCTGCACAATGACAACAAAGTTGAATCTAATCTAATCATAGCAAAATGAGATTAATGGTTGAAGATGAAATTTATTCACCATATGCTGTACATTTACATGTATTAGAAATTTGCTGTAGTATGTTAGCTTGGCATGCAACAGGAGCAGTAACATTCAACAGTTACAAAACAAATTGTATATGGGGTTAAAGTGCATAAATTCTAGCATGTATTTACAATGTAAACAACATTATAAAAAATGGTTTAAAGTGTTTGTAGTGCAGTGATTGAGGTCATAGGGACTGGGAAGTCTAACTGGAATGATCAGATTAAACTGCTTGGGAGAAGACACTTTTAAGATGGCATGAAGTTTTTGTTTTAATTTTAAAGTATTATTTTACACATTGCACTGAACAACACCACATTTCGCTCCGATGACAACATTAGGGGTGAGTGGGAATGCAAATTGGACTTCAAATGAGCAATTTCCACACCAGAAAATGTTAAAAATCAGACTTTAACACACAAGACAGACGTCAACACACAAGACAGACGTCTCTTTCATGGACTGTCTCTTGCAAGCTGGTCAATTAATTTCCCCAAGTAACAACATCTGCCACAGAGACGGGGAGAAGCAAGGGGTTATGATAAAGGTCACGTGGAACACTGGTGAGTGAGATGCAGAAAGTCAGGAAAATGGTGAGAATATATGGTCTTCTGATTAAGAAACCCACCCTCCCCATTTCCATCAACTATTTGAGATAAATAATAGACAGATAATTGATAATTTGAAGACTCTGCTGACAAGCAACCATGATTTGTGTGATGAGAATCTTCTCTTTTCCAATACTTGACCTCAGAGGCACCGATTTGGAACGACCCTGACACGAAGTAATAAACTGCATCACTGGCACCAATTTGCAATAAACTGCAAGGGCGTGGATATCTTGAACTCATGAGGTAACAATGGCTGATAGTTTTGCTGACACTTCCACCAACAATCTGGCTCATTCCTAAGATTTAATTACAAAGTATTACAAAAAAAAACTCAAAGTATTTTACAGATCCGATGGAAAAAGCATCAAGAAAAGAAATGAGTGACAGTGACGGAGACAGAGGATCAGTTGCAAATCTATTATAAAACAGGAAATGCTGGCAATGATCAGGTGGGAAGAGAAAAAGAACTGATGTTTCAAATCAGAGACTTGGTGGCTGTCAGACTTCATTTCATGTTTGAGACCATTTGGGTCTCGTAGCAAAAAACTGAATATCTCTTTTCCCCAAATGCAGCCTGACCAACTAAGTATTTCCAGCATTTTCCTTTTACTTAAGATTTCTATCATCTCATTCATATTTGTTGCATTTGTAAGGCAAAGTTGTTCACTTTGTAAATAATGTCCATAACATTCCTACCTCTGTCTATTAAGAGCAGTCAGTGGCTTTGATTCATTCTTTTGATTCTTTGGCTTTCTCTTTGCAATAATTCGCTCAATAATAATCTTCTTAATCTCCCTAATAATCACATCCATGTGTCCATATACATTACTCCATACAATAAAAGACTGGTGCTGTGCCAACTTTAACCGACAGCTAAATAAAGGCAATTAAAAATACTTCACACTCAAAATGTTGAAAGAACTCAGCAGGCCAGGCAGCATCTATGGAACAGGGTATTGTTGACGTCACAACCCGAAATGTTGACTGTACTCTCTTTCCATTGATGCTGCCTGGCCTGCTGGGTCCCTCCAGCATTTTGTGCATTTTGCTTGGATTTCCAGCGTCAGCAGATTTGCTCCTGTTTTTAAAAATGCTTCAATTTATTGGTGCAAGTCTAAGCTTATCCAAGCATTGCTGTGTCATGCATTCCCAGGACGCAGGCCAAAGTAGCAATACAAACTAGTAGCAAGATGCTCAAAAGAATTACTACAGTTTTAGAATTTTAAACAATATTGGAGACCCACTCTCATGATAAAGAACAATGTTGTTGGGGCCCAAAATGGTTAGGAGATGGAGATCCTATTGGAAAATCCCTCCCTTTCCAATTGTAAGATTGTACATGGAACAAAGTAGAATTTGATCAGTAGGACAATTCAGCAGCAAAATCGCTGTTTGCACTGTATCATGCATTTCCATTTAGATTGCTGCAACACATCCAACAGCAATACTTAAGAACAAAGTCATATCAATTACGCCAGCAGAGAATGCATTACCAGGGTAATTATCTCACCAGTGGGATCTTAATAGTTACCATGTTTGCCCACAACTATACCCATGCTTGCATGACAGAAGTTTCACTTGACTTTCATTCTCAGTTCCATTAGTGTTTAAGCAGAAATTCATTTTCCTATCAGATCAATTTTCACAACCCTGGGTTTCAGAATACTTTGCCTCTCATGCCCATCTTTTGATTGTAAGCATTGACACCAGTCTTCTGTGGTGGAATGAATACAAACAATCAATACTATTCCATCCATAATAAACAGGAGCACAAATCTTGATATTGTTCCTTGGCTAAGAGTAGTAATATTTACCATTGGTTATACCGTCAACAAAAGAATTTGCCCGAATATTAAATGAGAATAAACATAGTGTCAGCACAACACTTTACAGTAACAACCACCAGGATTCAATTCCGACCGGTGTTCGTAAGGAGCTTGTATGTTCTCCCATGACCATGTGGGTTTCCTCCAGGTGCTCTGGTGTCCTCCCACATTCCAAAGATGTACTGGTTGGTAGGATAATTGGTCATTGTAAATCGCCCTGTGATTTGACTAGGGTTAAAGCAGGGGTTGCTGGGTGGCACAGCTCAAAAGACCCATTTCCTGCTGTATGTTAATCAATAAATAAATGGTTCTCTTATTTTGTAGACAAATTAGCCAGCTAGCAAGGTTGTTTTTTGTACAAAGTAATATTTTAGCAAATTTAGTCTTGCTCAACTGTGGTCAGAAATCAAACTGTTCAAGAGAACATTATAAAAGTACTGAAATACATCTGGCAAGTAGAACACAATATTCAAAATCTAAAATGTTAGATTTTGTTGGGATAAGTGACCTAAATGGTGAGTGATTGCAGAGATCCAGGATGGAGGAATCTGGTTGTCGTACTGCATGAATTGCATGCAACTAATTGGGGAAAACTAGTGGAGTATTATAGCTAATACCAAAATGGAGCTGAACAGTGAAGTTGTGTTTCAGTTAGAGGGGAAACTGGTGAGATCAGATTTGTCAATATGACCAATATTGAAGGAGGACTTTACCGAATTGGAAGGAGCTTGGCTTACAAAAGTTTCACTAGACTGATATCAGGAAGTAAATAGGTTGGCTTGTAAACCTGGACTGGGCAGGGGATTCTGTTTACTGTCTTGGAAGAATGAGACTTGATTGAAACAAAGATCTTGGGAATCTTGGGAGCATGGATATTGAGAGGCTGTTTCCTCCATGAGATAATCTGAAAAGGGAGTGTGACATTCAAGATGAAAAACCAGTTTTATTATCACTTTCTTGTATGAAGCAAAAATTACTGTTTTGTGGCAGCAGTACAGTGCAAAGACAATTAGTATGAATTACAAGATAAATAAAAAATGAATAAAGAAGTGATGTTCATTGACTATGCAAAAATCTAATAGAGATTAAGAAGCCGTTTCTGAACAGTGAGTGTGGACATCTATATCACCTCGTTGCTAGTAACAAGAAGGCATGCTCCAGATGTTAAGAACAGTTATAATGGATTCCACCTTCCTGAGATACCACTTGATGCCCTCGTTGGTAGGGAGAGTATTTCCCTCTTGAAAGAGCTGGCCAAATCTACAACTTCTGCAGCCTCTTGGAATGCTGTGCATTGAATCCTCCATATAAAGCTGTGATGTGACCAGCATCTTCTCTGCTGTTCAACTATTGAAATTCGCTGGCATCTTTAGTAGCATACCAAACCTCCTCAGAGGCCCAATGAACCTCAGCCACTGGCATACCGCCTTCATGATGGAATCTGTGTTGAGAATCCAGTTACAAAGGGAGGTACAGAGGTCCAGGTGTAAAGATTAGTGATTCATACTAAACGGGTAAGTGATATTGAGCTGTAATCAATGAAATATTGAGCTATAATCAATGAACAGCAGCGTGGCATATGCTATGCTGCTGTCTAGGTGCATACATTTAATAATAAGGGGTCACCCATTTATAATACACAGGGGCACTCTTTCTTCAGTGGTGAACTGTACCCTTTGTTCAAAGCTGTTTGTTTAATTTCTTTGTATTCAGGAAACTCAAAAATATGACTGGGATTTATGGTTTTAACCATTTTGGATGGTTTTGAGCCTGCAACTATTCCGAGCTACCAGCAAATATTTTGAAACAGTCATGGTCTGTGGTTGATTATAAAGGGAATTAGTGGCGTCAATTTCAGATTCCCAGCCTGAAAGTCTTTGGAAAACAAAGGATGTTTTCCCTATTTCAACAGTTTGATGCTTGTGCTGTTACACTAACATATCCTCTTCCCCACAAGCACAACCACAGGATCTTTAAATGGGTAACTCATTGCTGGAGACAGGTATTTGTGGGTGTATTGGAGCCAATGGGAAAATCCAACCTACTTAAGTTCCGGTTCCACATTTTGAATTTCTGGTCAATTCCAGACGTTACAACAGCAAAGCTGCAAACTTTATTCCCCCCTCTCTCTTCCCCCCCCCCCCCAATTTGCTTACATACAACAGGGACATCTCACTGTTCTACAATGGTGTCAAAGCCATCAGCATTATTGGGCAAATCAAGGTAATGTGCAAAAGAATGTTCTTAATTTTATGAAGCGTAAAGCACTGACGATCTTTCATATGCAGCATCTAACTGAACATTGCTATTTATACAGGAATTGCCATGATTTTCTGCTTTTGCACAACTAATCATATTATTTCATGGTATTGACTCTCAGTCTAACATGTTGTATCGAGTGCTATATCACATACATCTGGTTCAAACTGATTCATAAAAGATTGGACCACAACATCAACAAATTTTGTATATTATAAGTATAGTTGATAGGACATCAATTTACCTAAAATTGAATTACAGGTTAATTTCACTTTTGAGGGCAGATTTCACATTGACCCGGTCAAGCATTTCTTAATCTGTGTAGTTCCTCTACACAGCAATTAAACTGGGTTTCACCTTGAGACAGATTTGGTTGGCTTCCTTACAGGAAGCCTCTGAGTAGTGACCTGCTTTAAATGAAAAACAGGGCAGCTAAACATTGCTGACAGGCTTCAAAACCCAAACAATTCACAGGCAACCCCAAGCTAGATCAGCTCGTTCATATGAGAAAGAAGTCTACCAGGAATACTTCTCGTCACAAACTCTCAAAGCACGAGCTTTTTTGCCTGACTTTTTTTCTAGTTACAGCAGGACCACAGAGTGGAGAGGAGCGTGAAATAAAAAGCACAAGTTACATGCGAGGAGAAGATGAGCCTAAACTACAGCACTGGATTTAAAACGCTTCAGGGTGACTGAGGCTATGAAAAACACTATGGTTTATCTGTCTTTTTCACAGCATTAACACTTAACAACAGTGTGCAGGCATGTAGTGCCTTAAAGGAAGTAAGAATCTTCCAATGTACAGTACTTAGCATTATGGAGTGTTAAGTATGTCTCATGTCTAGCATGGGCAGTAACAGCAATGGAAGCAAAGCCATCTCGAGCACAAATGAGCTCCCAGAGGTTTGTATGTTGTTTAAAAGGAAAAATAAAATTTGATATTCTGTTAAGTGAACTGAACAGAAATCCATGCACTAATTAAAATGAATTCCAAATACGAGCACAACCAGATTGGTATTGGATATTGATACAAGTTAACAAATTTATAAATGAAAAGTTTTAAGTCAAGAATATATAGCCACATTATTAGGAGCAGGAGTGGAAACCGGTATGGTCTTCTGCTGTAGCCTATCCACTTCAAGTTTCAACGTGTTATGCATCGAGATGCTCTTCTGAACACAGCTGTTGTGGTGGTTTGAACTACTGTTGCCGAATTGTTGGCTTGAACCAGTGTGGCCATTCTTTTCCGACCTCTCACATTAACGAGGCAATTTTACCCACGGAACTGCCACTCACTGGATGTTTGTTTTTCGCACCATTCTCTGTAAAATCTAGACACCAGAGGGTAACAGTGACCTGATGTAGGCGGCTCAGCCAAGAGGACTTCGGGCATTGGCTGTTTCAGGAGCTAGGAAGTGTTGGGTGCTATATCATTAAGTGGACTAAAATGAGATAGGTACAAAGTACTGAGTAAATAAGCGGTCTGTAGGAGGGGAAAAATAAAGACACAGATATTTTGTCCTGGAAATGAATCCCTTACACTTGGTAACATAGATTGAAGAGAACTAAAACAAAAAAAGAGATTGGAGTGTAGACATTTAAACTGGTGTTTTAACATAAAATTCATTGCATCTTGATACACTCTTAGAACATGTTGTAGTTAAGTTATTGGATTAATGCCTGGATCGTTGACCCAGTAACAATTCCAATTTCAGCACGCCAGAGGAATTTAAATAAAGTGATTAAAACTGGAGTTCAGAAGTAGTTAATCATAACCACAAGTTGTTGATTGTGATGACTGTCCATATGAGCTACTAATGCCCTTGGGTACAAAAAAGATTCTGCCATCCTTGGTGAACTTGGCTGGCATGTTACAGCAGACCCTACAATGTGGTTGATTAATTGGTTTCTTAAGTTGGGGCAATTGTGCTTGAACAAGAAGTGTTTGTATTGCCAGGAATGTTCATATCACATGAATATAATAAAGAAGATTGCTAATTGTGCAAAAAGAAGCCTCCTAGTTGATGGTTGTCAGTGATCAGCTTCAAAATGAAATCTTGAAGATACATGTACTATAGTCAGCCTTGTGTGGCACTTTCCCATTTTCTCCCTCCTTTGCTGTGGCATTTTTTTAAAAATATGCTTAACAAATACCTGATAATGCATTTGGCTGGGCAAAGTATTATTGAAATGGTGAACTTGGTTTGCGAATCGCTTTGATTTACTGACAGTTTGAAATGGCTATTCATTGCACAAAGAAAATATAATGTTGAAATATCTTTCTTCCCTTTAGGTCAGATTTTAAACCACTAGTACTGAGGGGATATTAAGCAGTGCTTTGGAACTAGTACCAATCTAGGGAGAATCACTGGGTGATATTTCACCAGTTGACTGCTAATTATACCATATGCCGCACAATTTTAAAAGGTAGAGTCCAAAGCATGCTCACTGTCAAATTTTGCCTTTTGGTATGGAAGTGCAAAGATGAATTTCAATCCCAGAGCTCTTGCTAGGTTGGCCATGGGTGTTTTGTAAAGATTGGTTTGGAATCCAAATGACCTTGGGGCTGGGTTAACATTGCTAGATATGCCTGTTTGATTGTTATACACTGCCTAGCCTGATGTGTATGCACCATACACCTTAAAAGGTAGAGAAGGAAACTTGATCCCTTTTGATCTGCTTGAAATCATATCTGCAGTTTGTTTTTCTCTGTGGGGAAAACTCTGTGTGGATATTTGTGTCTGACTCTTCAATCTACTGAGCTATTCTCCTTCACAGCAGAGGGCAGAGCTTGGGTTATTTTTGTCAAGATCATTTATTCCCAACTGTAAGAAAAGATTTTGCTGCTTAAAATAAAACTGTGCTTGTAATGTATAGCAGACCAATCGTTTGCAAAAAGTGAACCAAGAAACAGAGCTTAGTATGTCAATTTTCAAGATGTTACTTCCAGATACAATATCTGGATGCATTGATATCACTTAATTAGTGAGAAATCTGTACTCTGTGACTTATTTGAAATATTCATCATGTGGATTCCTCTGGAATGAGGGTTTATATTGTGCTTGTGTTTCAGCACTGCCTGTTATTGGCTGACTCAGATTTCCTATTTGAATTGTGATTCAGCTCGGGGACCAGGAGGGGGAAGTTGGCTGCAAATACGAATCATATCAGGATATTCCTCTCCTTCAAATCAACAGTGAATAACAGGGGTAACCTGACTCCAAGCATTTCCTTTTTACATTTTTTCGTAGCTAATCTTCCATAATATATCATCTTTTCCATCTCATTGCTATTCATACAACCTCTTAAAGCTGCAGAATTCATCTTGATTGTCTCATTAGTTATTTTCCTGTCTGGGCTCCACATTCCTAAACTCATTGCTCTATTTGGAAGCCCTAATAACTGTAGTTTTACCTACTATGTGGGGATGAATGTTTCTCCATCGCCAGTTGTGCAGGTGGAAGTGACCCAATGGTGCTCCTGCATGGCCTGGCATTTGACTTCAAGATTCTGCTCTCTTGTTCCTCCATCAGAAGAAAGTGGTCATAAAACAGAGAAATGGGCCCTTTGGCCGAACTTGTTCACTCTGATCAAGGTGTCTTCCTGAGCTAGTCCATATTCCACTAAAGTTCAAAGTAATTTTTATTATCAGTACTTGTATCACCACATAAAACCCTGAGATGAAATCTAGTTAGACGAAAACTAACCACATCTATACATATCTTTCAGCATCTTAATCAGGTCATTAATCAGTTGCCTTCTTGAGTAAATACGGGGTCAGATCTGTTCCAATTTAATCCATTAAACTGAGTACATTCTCGAAAGTCTAATACAATGTTGGCACTAAGGCTCATATCCATCAAATCTGAATGAACTAATTCAGGAAAAAAAAAGGCTACGAAAAAATGTAAAAGGAAATGCTTGGAGTCAGGTTCTCTCTGTTATTCTCTGTTGATTGGAAGGGGAGAAATGCCCTGATCTGGTTTGTAGTTGCTGCCAATTTCCCCCTCTTGATCCCTGCGCTGCGTCACAAATTAATATTTGGCCAAGATTACAAATTTGGTAAAAATCTATCCACTCCTGCACCATTGCGGAAAAAGGTTCATACCTAACTGTAGACTTTGCATTAATCTCATAGTTTTAAACATATTTAGGTTTTGATGTTCAAAGTGTACCGTATTTGCGCCTCTACCAAGAATTTCTAGCAAGTTGACAGAGGAAATAATCATTTCACTTTTTTTAGATCCAATATGTATGACTTTGCACCTGTTCACATTGAACTTTGTTAACTGTTCATTTTGATCACTTTTTATTTTTCTAATTTCTTATATCTGTATATGGACTGTTCACGTGCCCTCTTCTGGTTATCTCAAAAGTCTAGATGGATGTATTTTTACTCCTCTCAACGAAAACCTGAACAATAAATCCAGTTTTGTACACTGGTCTCCTATGACCAAACTTGCATGTAGGTCTATCAACTGTTAGGTGATTAATTGTACATGTTAAAGATCAATAATTTTGTTGCAAGAGAATATTGGGACAGAATCAGTTATTGTATGCCTCGGGAGTCAATTCTTAGTTCTCATTTCTGGTTTATGGTTGTTTTTTTTTTGTTGCTGTTTTGAGTCAGGGTGGCCGGCAGATAACAAACTCTGAGCTGAACTGAATATGCCAGGACTCCTTCGATTTTGTTTATATTGTGTTTTTCGTTTTGTTGTTATTTACGTGATTTTAGTGTGGTTGATTTTCTTTGAGCGGGTTCTATGGTTTTCTTTGTGTCTGTTTGTGGGGAAGATGAATCTCAGGGCTGCATACTGCATACTTTGAAAATGTACTTAAAATCTTTGAATCATTTCTTTACTGACTTGGAGGCAGAATGTAAGGTACTGTATCTAAATTTGACAATGATGGAAAATTATGTGGTAAGGCATGTTGTGACAAGGATATTGTGACTCTGCAGTATTGAAAATGAGAGATCGTACACTTTGGTAAGTAGAATGAAAAGGCAATTTGTTAGCTTTATGGAGAAAGTTTACAGAAATCTTGGTGTTCCTGTATGTGAGTCATGAAAAGCTCACTAGCAAATAGTTAACGAGTTCCTTTAAGATTGTTCAATGTAATTTCCACTACAAGTGTAAAGGAGAACAAAATATTGTTACTCCAGATCCAATGCAGCACAAAAAAAAAGTAAAGAACACAACAATAATTAAGATGCACAATAAATACAAATACAAAAGATAGCTTATATGCATGTATATTCATAAGGTAACTAAGCACAGGAGTGTCTGTACATAAGGTGACCTACTGGAAATAGAGTATGGTGGTTGGGGGTGTGGAGAGGTGCATTAGTGGTTGGTGTTGATCAGTCTCGCAGTTTGGGGAAACTAACTGATTTTTAGTCTGGTGGTCCTGGCATGGATGCTACATAGCCTTTTCCCTGATGGGAGTGGGACAAACAGTTCATGAGCAGGGTGGATGGGTTGGTTACTATCCCTTTTCTGGAACATTTGTGTATGCATGTCCTTGATGGTGGGTAGGCTGGTGCCAGTGGTACGTTGGACAATTTTGACTACTCATAGAGCTTTCCTGTCTTCCATACCATGACATGATACAGCTCGTTGGGATGCTCTGTACTGTGCATCTGTAGAATAACTTGAGTATGGATGTGCAGAAGAAGTGAGTCAGAATTTAGAAATGGGGAATTACTATGAGAACTGCACAAAGAGTTGGTGTGGCCACACTTGAGGTTCTGTGAATAATTATGTTAGACCACTTATTTTGACAATAGGTGCAGGAGTAGGCCATTTGGCCCTTCGAGCCAGCAGCACCACCATTCACTGTGATCATGGCTGATCATCCACATTCAGTATCCAGTTCCTGCCTTATGCCCATAACCTTTGATTTCGCTATCTTTAAGAGCTCTATCTATCTCTTTCTTGAAAGCATCCAGAGCCTTCTGGGGCAGAGCATTCCATATATCCACCACTCCCTGGGTGAAAAAGTTTTTCCTCAACTCTGTTCTAAATGGCCTCTCCCTAATTCTTAAACTGTGGCCTCTGGTTCTGGACTCGCCCATCAGTGGGAACATGCTTCCTGCCTCCAGTGTGTCCAATCTCTTAATAATCTTATATGTTTCAATAAGATCCCCTCTCAGCCTTCTAAATTCCAGAGTATACAAGCCCAGTCGCTCCAATCTTTTGACATATGACAGTCCTGCCATCCCGGGAATTAAACTTGTGAACCTATGCTGCACTCCCTCAATAGCAAGAATGTCCTTCCTCAAATTTGGAGACCAAAGCTGCACACAGTACTCCAGATGTGGTCTCACCAGGGCCCTGTACAGCTGCAGAAGAACCTCTTTGCTCTTGTACTCAATTCCCCTTGTTTATGAAGGCCAGCATGCCATTAGCTTTCTACACTGCCTGCTGTACTTGCATGCTTGCTTTCAGTGACTGATGTACAAGAACACCTAAATCTCGTTGTGCTTCCCCTTTTCCTAACTTGACTCCATTTAGATAATCTGCCTTCTCGTTCTTACCACTAAAGTGGATAATCTCACATTTATCCACATTAAGCTGCATCTGCCATGCATCTGCCCACTCATCCAGCCTGTCCAAGTCACCCTGCATTCTCGTAACATCCTCCTCACATTTCACACTGCCACCCAGCTTTGTGTCATCGGCAAATTTGCTAATGTTACTTTTAATTCCCTCATCTAAATCATTAATATATATTGTAAACAGCTGCGGTCCCAGCACTGAACGCTGTGGTACCCCACTGGTCACCACCTGCCATTCCGAAAGGGGCCCGTTAATCGCTACTCTTTGTTTTCTGTCAGCCAACCAATTTTCAATCCATGTCAGTACTCTGCCCCCAATACCATGAGCCCTAATTTTGCCCACTAATCTCCCATGTGGGACTTTATCAAAGGCTTTCTGAAAGTCCAGGTACACTACATCCACTGGCTCTCCCTTGTCCATTTTCATAGTTACATCCTCAAAAAATTCCAGAAGATTAGTCAAGCACAATTTCCCCTTCGTAAATCCATGCTGACTCGGACCGATCCTGGTACTACTATCCAGATATGTCGTAATTTCATCTTTTATAATTGACTCCAGCATCTTTCCCACCACCGACGTCAGGCTAACCAGTCTATAATTCTCTGTTTTCTCTCTTCCTCCCTTCTTGAAAAGAGGGACAACATTAGCCACCCTCCAATCCACAGGAACCGATCCTGAATCTATAGAACATTGGAAAATGATTACCAATGCGTCCACGATTTCTAAAGCCACCTCCTTAAGTACCCTGGGATACAGACCATCAGGTCCCGGGGACTTATCAGCCTTCAGACCCAACAGCCTATCCAACACCATTTCCTGCCTAATATAAATTTCCTTCAATTCATCCATTACTTTAGGTCCTTTGGCCAGTATTACATCTGGGAGATTGTTTGTGTCTTCCCTAGTGAAGACAGATCCAAAGTACCTGTTCAACTCGTCTGCCATTTCCTTGTTTCCCATAATAAATTCACCCACTTCTGTCTTCAAGGGCCCAATTTTGGTCTTAACTATTTTTTTCCTTTTCACATACCTAAAGAAGCTTTTACTATCCTCCTTTATATTCTTGGCTAGTTTACCTTCGTACCTAATTTTTTCTCCGCGTATTGCCTTTTTAGTTGCCTTCTGTTGCTCTTTAAAAGTTTCCCAATCCTCCGGCTTCCCGCTCGTCTTTGCTATGTTATACTTCTCTTTTATTTTTATACTGTCCATTACTTCCCTTGTCAGCCATGGCCTCCCCTTACTCCCCTTTGGAAAGCATGCACCAGCATTTAAGGCAATAGAAATGATTCACATATTTCTTGGATGAGAGGATTGTCCAGTCATGAGAGTCTATAAAAGTTGGATCTATGCTTTTTAAAGTTCAGAAGATTGAGAGGTGATTTTATTGAAGCAAGCATTATTGGGTAGATGTTGTGATGTTTCTACAGGTCTCAGACGAGGAGCAAATGCAATATTAGATGGCAGTCTGCTGAATGCACAACTCAACATAGTCCTGACGAAGGCTCTCGGCCCGAAACGTCGACTGTACCTCTTCCTAGAGATGCTGCCTGGCCTGCTGCGTTCACCAGCAACTTTGAAGTGTGTTGCTCAACATGTTAAGAATAACTTTTTTTTCCTTCTGCCATCAGATTTCTGGACAGTCCATTAACACTACCTCATTGTTTGTCTCTTTGTACTTTATTTTTGTTACTTGGAGTATGTTTGTCTTGCACTTCACTGCTGCCACAAGGCAATACATTTTCTGACACATTTCAATCATAATAAACCTGACCCTATGTAGAAATCCCTACTTGCAGAGAGTAGTGAATCTCTGAAATATATTGCCCTGGAAGCAAATGGAGGCCAGATGATTAAACAAAATTAAAGAAAAGGTAGATGCATATTTTGAAAGATCAGGGAATTTGGAGGAATTGGCATAGAGTGGCAAGGCCTGATGCAAGTCACCTGTGATTGTATTGACTGACCCTATTTCCTGTCCCGGTATGGGATGAAAGTATTGAAAACTAGTGTTGGTCAGTGGACTGAAGATATTTGAGGGAAGTGTGGGTGAAACCATCATATTATGAATGAAGCTTCTCAGAGTAAAATAGCGACTGGCCCGAAGTAGTGGTGCTTGGTCAAAATAACTTTATGCCGTTTGTGGGAGATGGGCTGTGCATCATATCATAGTAAAGGCTGCGATGACCCGAAGAGTTTGTAGAGTTGCTTTTCCCACAAAATGTTGAATACAAGTTCTGAATTAATATATAAGGAAACTGAAACATCTTTAAGAGTACCAGTAGCTCTTAGAAGGCCATCTCTATTTCCTACTAGATAACTGTGGCTTAAGTTCTGCACCTAAATATGAGTGGTTTTGTCAACTCTATCCAGATGTATTTGATGGAAGCAAATCTAATTTCAGTTGTAGGAGCCATGTATCTGTTACTCTTGTGTTGCGTGTTTATTATGTTTTTTATGGTAGCCAGTCAAGAGAGTGGGGGCATAGTAAAAGTGAAGAGAATAAGTTGCTATTCGTGCTTTGGTCTGGGCAGTTTGTAGCTAGGGACTGAAAGTTGGCATATGCCTTGGTCACTTAAGTTTGCTTGCTTTATGCTTAGTTACACTCAAATTTCATCGCTTCAAGATTGTATGTTTTATTAGTTGCTAATAAACGATTAAATGCAGTTCTTTGACTTTTGGACATCATTACTGGAGTGATTGGAGTGCACATCAAACAAAGATAACACTCTGGGGATTGCCAGCAGTAGCAAACGATTTGTGAGAATTGGCCACTACATCAATCAAACTTGAAATCTGGCACCAAATGTCAATATTATGAATGCAAATAAAAAAGCGTTGTATATGTAGTCTTTTTAGTAGTATTGGTTCTTGTTATTCACTTTTATTTCATTGCTTAAACTCAGTGTTGCAATGCATTAAGCAGTTGGTCAGATGCTATTCCTAATGCTAAAATTAGAACAATTGAAGAGATTGAAAATGCAGATCAGAGTTTATCTGAAGTAATGGAGACTATGACTAGGGCTGTCCTCCAAGCCTGTTCAACACTCATCTACCAGTCAAGATGGAAGCTGCATACAATGCTCCTTTGGTCAACATCTTCGGGATAGATCATGAAACCACCTTTTCCACTTTTATGTCTTTTCCATTTGTTTCTCATCTTGAATGCGATTCTGGAACTGCTGAAGCCTGTGTTTTGCTGTTTAAAGATTGGGTGTTCCGGTGCTCTGCAGTCTTCGAGAGGTTTCTGATTCCAGAAGGCAGAGGGAGCACGTGTGAACCTCGTAGAAGGTGGGCTGCGTGACTGAGCGCAAGCTGAGGTTTGGCTCCATTTTGCTGATTAAAACCCTCCTTGTTCACCGATTAAAGTGACATGGGAGATTGAAGCAACGAAGTGAGTGCAGAGGGTGAGTGCTGAGTGCTGGCTGCTTGCCTTTTGATCGGTCGCTCTGTGCTGGAGGAGTGAGCCTGCCACTGTGTCCGGAGGGTGTGCCCAGGTTTTTTGAGTTTTGGATTTGGACTTTGGGCTATAGGTTCTATTTTTTCAGTTTTAGCTTTTATGTATTGTGTTTTTTTTTTCTGCATGATCTTGTTTTTTTTGTGCAAGGAGGAGGGATTTAGGAGTCTATGTGCCTGTTCTGATTTTGTTAGTACTTTTGTGTGGGGAGGTGGGATTTGGGGGTTAACGATCATGTTGTCTTTCTTTTCTTTCTTGGTATCATGGCTACCTGGAGGACTGAAGAATTTCAGAGTTTTATAGTTTGATAATAAATGAGCCTTTGAATCAAGATCATATAAATATTACACCTCAATGCTAATCCCACACCTGTCACCACCTGACCATCCCCACATGGTTTGGTGGATGTACTTACAACACTCGATTTCCAAAAACTAGTGAAGAATCTGTATCAATGCTTATTGTAGGAAAAAAAAAGTTCACCTTATAGAAGGATTGATGCATTGAAGTCCATAAAAGACATGAATGGAACTTTTTTTTTGGTATGCTGCTATGAATGGTATGTTACAGGCATCAATGCTAGGGCTTGAACATCTTACAATTTATATAAAGGAATTGTATGAAGATACCAGAAGTTGCTAACTTTGATCTAAAGACGGGCAGGAAAGAGGTAGTGAAGTGTACATAATGAGGGCATGGTGAATGAGTGGTCAGAATTCTGCAAAGGGAGTACAATGTTGGAAATAATGACATCTTCCAGTGTTCTACCCAAACGTAAATTGACCTGGTCATTTTGAGAGACTGGAGAGGGATTTTGGAGTTCTTGCACATACTTGAAGGCTAGCGTGCTGGTACTAAAAGTGATCAGGAAACCCAACAACGTTGCTTGTTGTTAGGGGAACTGAATGCGAAAGTAAGGTACTGCTTCAACATTGTGCGTATTGGTGAGACCACATCCACAGGCAAGCCTTGAATCTACTGAAATTTAGTTAAGTTATAGGTGACTTAGTTGAAACATGCACTCTCCTGAAGCATTTTGTGAGAAAGAGAATCTTAATCTTTTTTAAAAATAATGCAGTCAGAATTGAGGTGACATTCTTCTGAGGGGCTGTGGCTCTTTCGATCTTGGCCTCTGAGGAGAGTCTTTGAAATTTAAGGCAGAACTAAATTGAAAATTTAATTTGAGTAAATAGAATTCAGAGTTGAAGAATCTAGTGAACAATATTTTTTAAATACTAGAGCTTCATTTAGGAACCAATGGTCTTTTTCTAGTTTATGAGTAACATGGAGAAATAAAGTAAAACTCAACATAACTTTTATAAAATGGAAGTGTACAGAGTATAGAACTTTGCTTCTGCAGTGTTGAGGAGGCACACACCATAAGCACAGAATGTGGTACACTAAACTGCAAGCACGTGAGTTGTTCCTTCACCTGACAGGAAGTGTTTAGGTTGATGGTTAGTGCAGAGAGGCAAGACTGAAAGGGCCGATGTTGCATGGGAAGGTGCTTGAGAAAGAATTGAGGAACGCCAACCAGAGTTTGATACAAAGGAGCAACAAATGAAATGAGATAACCTTCTATTTCCAAAAGCCCATCCAGGTAAATTTATCATATAAAACAGAAACAACCCTTTTGCCCACCATGTTCATTCCACCTTCAACTGCCCATTTATACTAATCCTATTTATCAGCATTTGGTCTTAACCTTCTGTGCTCTGTCAGTTCAAGTATTTGTCCAGATATTACTATTGTGTCTCTTTACCTTGAGCAGAGTATTCCCAATTCCAACAATTTGGGTGGGGGAAAAAATCTTCCTCTGATTCTTTCTTGTGTACTGAACTGATACCCTTTAGCTTTGGGTACCCCTGCCAGGCAGGACAATTTCTCACTATCAGCCCTATCCCTGATGTTAAGTTTGTATTTTTCTGTCGGGCCCTTCCCAAGTTCTCTTGCTCCATGGAAAGCAAATCTAGCCGAGCCTGTCCTGTCTGTCCTCGTACAAAATGGCTCATGGCTTCGTGGTACCTTGAACTTCAAAATTTGCTTCTGTGTAATCTAAGCTGAGAAATTTGCTCCAGTAGTGAGAAAGCACTGAGTGATTCATTACTTCAAATGTCGGATGATGGGTTAAGTTGAGGTTTTAGCTACAGACTTGATAGGAAGTAAAAGAGCTCATACTACAATAAAGAGGAGGAGGGTTCCCTAAACATACTGTTAGCCACAGGTTATCAGTCCATTTAGTTTGTGGGCTAATGATGTACAGAAATCAATACTGTTAATTTTCATTGAACCATGTGATGGCATTTCAAAAGTATTTCATTGTGACTGAGGTTGAAATGCAAGGTTTTTTTCTTTATTCAGAGTGAATATTTTAATTTGTTCAGAATCGTGTTTATTATCCCTGGCATGTGTCATGAAATTTGGTGCTTTGTGGCAGCAGTGCATGAATTGTTGTAAGTTGCAATGGGAAGTATAAAATATGCAGTGTAAAATGGGAGTGAAGGAGGAAGGTAGTGTTCATGAATCATTCAGAAATCAGATTATGCAGGGGAAGAAACTGTTCCCAAAACATTGAGCGTGCATCTTCAGGCTCCTGTCCCACCTAACTTGGTAGGTGGTAATGAGAAGAGATCATGTCCCAGATGCAGAGGACCGTTAATGATGAATAACACCTCCTTGAGGCACTGCTTTTCGAAAATGTCCTCCATGGTGGAGAGGCTAATGCCCATGATGGAGTTGGCTGAGTGGACAACCCACTGCAAATTTTTTTGATCCTGTGCATTAAAGCCTTGTATTGGGGTTTGTAAATCAATGCTCACCACCCTGGAATGTGGATATTGCAGAGGGTGGTTAAGGGTCAATCACTAGACTGTGGTCACAGAGGCCAGACCCAGAGAAGGATGACACATTTTGTTGTTTTTTTTAAAGAGCAAAAGAGTAAACCGATTTTTTGTTTTATAAACTATTTTATAGTTTTGTGGACAATTAGGTTCATATTTTTGTGGAATTTAGTTGAATTTAAATAACCATTTGCTGGGGTAGGATTTAAGAGCCCACAGACCATGTCTTTTGGATATTAGTCCTTGTGGTTAATGCTTTCTAAATTACCTTAACCTTGGGCATGTAAAATGGTAAAATTAATTGCTTGAATTGTTTGCATTGTTACTGATACAATCATATGGGAGTTTTCACACTGATTTTTTTTTTACTGGGCAAGATCATTTAGAGGAAACTTCAAGATATTAAAATTCATGCATTAAATCCTGTAAAAGAGCCATTTAGCCCTGCTGAAGGGTCTTGGCCCAAAATGTCAATTGTACTCTTTTCTGTAGATGCTCCCTGGCCTTTTGAGTTCCTCCAGCATTTTGTGTGTGTTGATTTGCCAATATCCTTTGTTTTACGTCAGTGATACTGGGATTAGCACTTTAATAGCCTGTGATGTAGTAGCTTAATTTCAGTGTTAAATTAATTTATGGTAAAATGCTGAAAGTCTGAAAGGTTTCTGGGAAACAGTGGGGTCAAGCAGCATCTATGGAGAGAGGACGAGCAAGTTAACACTTTGAATTGTTGCCCCATCAGAAAGGCTGATGAACTGGGTCAATCTCAGTGCTCAGTTTGGCAATTTGACTCCATTGCAGAGATTAATGCAGGCTATTTCTTGAGCTTAGTTGGGGTAGATGACAGGCTTTGATCTCTCTCAATTGATTTTGAATAGAACTCACAAGTTAAAACCACAGTAGCCACAAGCCTTCCTCTCCTCTCTTTAGCCTCCTCTTATTTCTTCCAAGAGGAAACCCATTTATCATTTATCGTTACAGAGAACTTGGACTCGCGTCCTTTCTATTTCCTGCTTTGCTTCAACAAAGGAAAGCTGTACAAGGGTGATCAGACCTCTGTTCCACAGTAGTAAAGACAATCCATTGATATCTTACAGAAAAGGAAGAGCCAGGTTATGTGCATTGAGTCCACTTCTTCCACAAGGACTGAACAGATTAGTTCTGGGGCTTACAGCCTCTCATGATTTCCTCAATAAAGAGGAGTGTCAGGGGCTCAAAGTCTGAATGTTAAAATACTGTTTTTGTGACATAATTGCTTAGATCAGAATTTTATTATGAAGTCATGCTACAGAAAAGCAGCTGAGTTGAATTATCGCAATTTGACCAGAAGTGCATTATATTCCTAAAGGAACTGTTTTCTTTTTAAAAAAAAAAAATCAAACTTTAACTCTTAAGTCCAATTATTTGTGCAGTCATTTTCGAATGTTCCATGGCATCATTTCTTTTATTTTTCCATTTGAAAATGCTTGCAACTTGAGCTAAATCCTTCACTAGAGCCAGAGATGATGTATTTCAGGAGAGCAGGCTTGCTACCCTTTCAAATACTATTAGCTGCACTGATGCTACTGAATCTTTTAAAAAGAACACTAGACAAAATGCTGATGTGATTGGGATGAGGGAAGGATGGGTAACTGGTCTGCTTGAACATTAACAATTTAGCTAATAGCATTAAATTGCGCACATTGGCTGAGACTTTGTTAGTATGCATTTTCTATCCCTATTAGATGTCTCAACAATTCTACGCTCCATAACAAGATGAGAACAATTTTTGCTTGCTGCTGCCCTCATTTAAAAAAAACTTTTCCTTTTTTGTTTGTTTTAATCCTTCTCCCTTCTTTTCTTCACCCATATTCCCACTTGTTCCAAACTCATATCAGTACGTCCCCCTTTCGCCGTTTCGTCCCCCTTTTGCTGTTTTGTCCCTTGAAGGGAAATAGGCCAAAGGTGTTGATGTTGAAAGCGGAGTTGCTGTCATTTCATACATTTTGGCAATGCCAGTATTTGTTTTGTTTCAAAGGCTACACTTTTTTTCTTGGAAGCAATATGAAGCAGGATTCTTGATTGATATTTTTTCTCTACTTCCACATTTCATCAACTGTTTGAGATGTTTCCTACGAATGGTTGCTTCCTTTGAATAATTTGGAAAGTTGACATAACTCCCCCTGCAGCTCTTGTGTTTTCAGTATAAGTGCAATGTCTTGAGCAGCTGAGATGTTGTACCAGTATGCTGTGTTTGTAGAAGTAAGAATTTTCCACCTAGATACTGATGGAATTCTTAGTTTTAAATCTGTTGGACAGTATAGGCCATTTGACTGATCAAACCCATGCCAGCTCACAGTACAGTAGTTTATTCCACCACTAGTTTCCTCTGTAACTGATCAAATCTCGATTCCATCGAAGCTCTTCCAGACTCTAACACTCGGTGTTAATTGGCCTCTATAAGTTGTCCTACTAACCTGCATGTCTTTAAGCTGTGAGGGGAAAACATGTAGCCAAAGGGAGAACGTAGTAAATCCACATAGAACTAGAGATGATGATTGAACCCAGGTTATTGGAGCTGCAAGGTTGCAGTTCTGCTAACTGTGTCACCGTGTAGCCTCCAATGTGCTTTCACAATGCATTATCCTGACACTGTGAAGAACATTAACAGCAAGTTCGTGTTGAAAATAATTATTTAATTGTAGCAGTGAGTGAACAAGAATTGATCCTACTGAAAATATAAATTAAAAAGCACATGACTGCATATAGAACATTGAACAGTAATGCTTGTTATAGGTCCTTTGTCCTATGATGTGTCAACCTTTTAATTTCACGATCAATCTAACCCTTCCCTCCTTCACAGTTCATAACCTTTCATTGCTCTGTTTAAAACAAACTTATCTCTGACATCTCCCCTAAACTTTCCTCCATTCACTTGGAAAGGATGTCCTCTACTAGTAGTCATTACTGCCCAGGGGTGGGGGGGGGGTGAGGGCAGTGTTGGCTGTCTACTCTGTTAATGCCCCTCATAACCTTGTATATCTCTACCAAGTTGCTTCTCATCCTCCATTGCTCCAAAGAGAAATTTGCTAGCTTGTTTCTTCAGTTGGGGAATAGAAATAGCATGTTGTGGAAACAGTTTTTGGATCATGTCAGCGCAGAGGGTGGGGTAGGGGGAATGAAGTTAAATACTTCAAGTCAATGACTCCTGAACTGAATTGCCAAGTGGCTGATGACAAAAAAAAAGAGGAACTATTATTGAAAAGGGATCCCCCAACGGATGCATGACATTGGTTTGGTCTGCCCTGCAGGGTGGCTGTATTTTTCTTCAGATAGATTACTGAGTCTCTGCACTCTGCCAGAATTTTCTGCTTTCCTTTCTCTCCTGGTAACCATTCTCATACCCGGTGTGTCTTGGATATACCCTTTAGTTTTAATGCTAAAATCTCATTTTGTCTTGTACATAATAATTTTATTAGTTCCTTCCTGTTTGCGACCCAATCTTGTGCCATTTTGGTGTTTTCTCTTTTGGGTGCGCTGTCTCAACACAAACAGTTTTAAAAGAAAGTGAAGTTTGTGTGGTTTGCTTTCCATGCAGAGGCATTTATTATTAGCTTTTGTTGAGCCTTGTTTCACTGGTGCAGGAATCCAAGGGAAAAGGTGTAGGAGTGAGATGAAACATTAAAATAACAGACAACTGGAGTCTTGGGGTCACGGTTGTGGATTGAACAAGGTGTTGTGTAAATCAATCACTTGGTCTGTTTTTGATGTCTCCAGTGCACAAAATTGGAAGTGTGCTAATCGGGACCTTTGTAGCTGTCAGGAATGGAGACCTGCATCTCATTAGTCTGGACTGGGTCTCGGCCTAGCATTTGGATTTTTTAAAAAATAGCTTTAAATTGAGTTATTTGAAAAGTTGCAATGGAAAGATCTCTTCGCCTCTGTCGAGGGGAATGGATTTTCAAATTGGTCATAATTCTTGTGCTGTAACATTGCTGTGACCTGCGATTGCTTTGAAGTGGATTGAATGATTCTACTTTAAGGTCATTATCTGCATAGAAGTGAATACTTTTAGAAACCAACAAATCTTTCATGTGTTTGGCTTATAGCCAACAAGGGTGATACCATGGCAGGGATATATTACATTATACACCACCCTTCAAGGCAGTTTATATAGTTGTATTTATTTGAAATGTATCTATTTGTGTAAATATTTTAATAAACATTGCTTCTGGTCTTCTCCATAGGGTGTGGAGCTCTTGACAGCAATTGACATTCTTGTCAACTTAGTTATCAAATGGGATGCTCAAAACCTCCCGTGCTCCCTCTTTAAATTAAATATTGTACCAAGAGTCAATCCTAAACAAAGCTGAGTAACGAACTTCTGAATTGCTGAGTAACAAACTTAGTTGAGGTCTCTCATTATTGCTGTGATAATTTGCATTTGGGTGAGGGGGTAAGAACTAGAAGTAGGACTTATCCATACACCATCTCAATCCCATTGCAGAAGTCATTAAGATCATGGCTGTTGTACCTCAGGTCCATATTGTCATGGTTCACATATCTGATTGCTTCAATTCCAAGAAGTCTGCTGATCTTATCAATTAAGCCACCATTTATTTCCTTTGTCCTTTCAGAGTTCCTGCAATTTACAGCCCTCTGCTAAACACTTCTCATTTGTAATCCTAGAATTATGGCCTTTAGTACAATAGCCATAGTCTGTAGTTCAAAGGTCACAGAATCCGCAAAGAGGTGGAGCGATCCCGAAGTTAAAACGTCAGCGTTGGGGCACAAGCTTGCTGTTAACACTCAGCTCCGGCTTCTCTAGAGATTAGCAGCTTTCTCATCCTTGATGTCAAGAGAGTTTAAAATAGCTTAGGGTGGGGTTTCAAATGTATGCATTGTGAAAGTGGTACATTTGGGCTTCTCTCCATCCTGCTTGGTGACCAGCGAAGAGGTTAAATCTTTTGTGTTTATATTTTGAATATTAGTTATGTGAATGAGTATAATTGTGTGCTGCACATTGTTATTTGGGTATTAAAAAACAGGATATTTTGCTTCCAATATCTTACAATGCCACTCCTGACATTCTTTAAAATTAACATTCACTGTGTTGTAATTTCAGTTGTGACTTGTGTATTCTAGGATGTCTTAAAACTTGAGATTTCTTTGTGACTTTTGCAAAGAGAGAAGAAAACTTAAGCAATATTGCGTGGCCTACTAATACTTTGCAAATATCTTTTCCTTTGAAATGTCTGAAGTGATTTGTGTAATCTTGCATCTGTGTAATCTTCCATCTTATTTGTTCTCTAGAAAAGATCCTTTAACAAACATGAGTGAGAATTTCATTTCAGACTCTAGTCTGTGCCCCTGAATGTACAGAATGCATTTGCTGTCTTAATCTGAAGCAGTCTTGCAGTACTGGGCAAGTGCACTCCAGATGGCAGCAGTCATCTTCCCAGCCACTTCCTGCCCACTGATTTCCCCATAACGTCTTTATTAATTGTCCACCTGTACATTGTCCTTTATGGTGATTGTGCTACCTGGAGCCGTCCTGGAATGTTGAATGGGGACCCAAGCTTGATTGCTGAAGAATAAAGCTGACTGAAACTTTGAAAAAACAAAATGAATTAATAGCTCTTAATTAGCTATTCAACTCACTAATCTCAGAGAGGAAATCTGCCATCGTCATCTCATAAGTCCTGCATACAAGTACAGACTTGCCACATATTGTTGCCACATGTCTTCTGAAAAGATCCACTTGACACCTTTATAGTTTCTGTTCCATAAGGCTTTGAGGTATTAGTCAAACTGCATTTTGGAGTATTGTGAGCAGTTTTGGGTCCATTAGCAAAGAAAAGTTGCACTAGCTGGCCTATTTTATGCCACAGACCAATACCATTAAGCAAGAGGATGTAGACCCCAGGTTGCGAACCCCTGATCTAAAGGAAGTTCATAAGAACGATAATGGAATAAACAAGTTTAACATATGAGAAATTTTTGATAGCTCTGGGCCTGTACTCACTGGAGTTTAGAAGAATGAGGTGGGTGAGGATCTGATTGAAACCTGGGAATGTTGAAAGACCTAGATCGTGTGGACATGGAGAGGATGTTTCCAGTAGTGGTAGAGTCTAGAACCAGAGGGCACAGCCTCAGAATATAATGTCCTTTTGGAACAGATAAGGAATTTCTTTAGTGAAACGGTTGTGAATCTGTAGAATTCATTGCCACAGACAACTGTGAAGGTACAGTAAATGTACCCAAGTCATTGGACAAATTATGGAAAAGGAAATTGGTAGGTTCTTGATTAGTAAGGGTGTCCAAGGTTACAGGGAGAGGACAGGAAAATGCGGTCAATAGGGAAAATAAATTGGTCATGATGGAATGGTGGAGCAGATGAGATGACCTAATTCTGCTACTATGTCTTATAGTCCACTAGAGAGGAAATGAAATTAAGGCAGGTATTCTGGCACTAAATTTTGAGAAGATCACATGGCTCTCAGACCAGTCTGTAATTTTATGGCCTGGTATATTACTTACTCTAGCAACACTGGCATCGACTAGACGAAGTGGGACAAATGTTAAGCTGAAATCCAGCTTGGCCAATTGTAAAATCCAAATTGGACTGAAGATCTGATTTCTAAGAGTGAATTAAGATTGACTGCACTTGACATTGCCGCAGCATTTGACCAAGTGTGGCGTCAAGATACCTGATAAAACAAAAGTGGGCAGCAAATGAGAGTCTACAGTACTTCTAATGTGTGGGTTTTCTGAACATCCATCTTCCACTTTCTGCTGTTATCAGTCACCCAAGAACGTTATCAGCTTAGTAATGAATTGAACTTCCCAATTAGCTCAGAGACGAGCGTCAAACAAGAGAAAATCTGCAGATGATGTCGAAGCATCTCGGCCGGAGACGTTGACTATACTCTTTTCTATAGATGCTGCCTGGCCTGCTGAGTTCCTCCAGAAATTTGTGCATATTCCTTAGAGACAAAGGTATTTAATTTGTGCCTAAACATAGCATTAATGGTCATCTCCCCTACCAGATTCCATGTGGGTGAGGTCAGCCCAGGAATCTAAAAGGTCAGGTTGCAGAAAGGGTTTTTAATCCACTTTCCCAGTTAAGTGGATATCCTATTCTCTGACATTCAGTGCGTTGCTTTCAACAGTCTGATCTCTTCCTACCGGAAATGTAGCTTAGCTTTTAATATAAAGTCTTGAGCAAAATTAATGCTCAACATTATTATAATGTGAACAAAGTCACCAGAGAGACGCAATTGCGAGATGTGAAGTACTATTTATTCGACAAAATAAAACACAGCAGGCATCATATTGAGACCCTTTCAGAGGAAGTGGCCTGTTTGACCCATTATAACATGGCATTTTATGTGCTAAAGATGGAAAGTCTATTCTATATCTACGAAGTATTGACAATGCTTCCTTTGAATGACATAACTTTCACTCCTCCTTTGCACCTATACTCAAAGACACACAAAGTGAATGTTAATCAACATTGTCAGGCTTTCAATTAACTTTAGTTTGCAGCTCTCGGAAGCTATTGTCCAGAGCTACATTTTAAATTTAATCTGCAGTCCATCTTCAGATCTAAAGATTGATTGCTGATGTTAATATTTTACTCAATACCCCAAATCCAGAAAATGCCCTAACAAACATTGCCTTTTTATTCACTTCTTGATTACAAAAGGCATATAACCCCATTTACTAACTTAAGCTAGTTGGTCATTATTGCATGCATTCATCTATTTGGTATAACTTCATAATGGACATCCTAAAACTATGTTGCCTCAAAAAGAATACAACATGCCCCATGCTCTCCAGGAATAAATTCACTGGATAATTTGCACAAACGTTTGAAAACACTGGTGGAAGAGGTGGTTTGCCACTTACTGTTGTTTGTTGTTTATGCGTGCTTCAGAGTGTTAAAGTGTATGCAGTAAATTGCGATTGTAATAGCAATACAATCAAGAATCAAAAGTGAAGAAAATTAGAACTTCTTAACACACAAACTGCTTCATTGAATTTGTAATAAGTCAATAGTTCTGGTGCAGAGCATAGCCTATACTTATTGGAATACAGAAGAATGAGGGATGATCGCATTGAAACCTATTGAATTTTGAAAGGGCTCGTTAGAGTGTATTTGAGGAGGATTTTTCCTATGGTGGAGTCTAATACCAGAGGATGTACTCAATAGAGTGACTTCCTTTTAGAACTGAGATGAGGAGGAATTTCTTTAACCAGAGAGTGTTGAATCTGTGGAATTCATTGCCACAGGCAGCTGTGGAGGCCAAGTCATTTAAGGGAGAGGTTGATCGATGCTTGATTGGTCAGGGCATGAAGGTGTATGGGGAGAAGGTAAGAGATTGGGTCTGAGAGGAAAAATGAATCAGCCATAGTGAAATGGCCTAGTTCTGCTCCCACGTCTTATGGTCTTAGTTTTGCGGTAAGTTTCCCTGTATTTTCGCCATTCAGTCACAGTCACATTCTTTAAAAATATTTAAAATTTTAATTTGTGGAATCAAATGGGTTACAATAAAGCTCTAAGCTGGTTTTGAAAATGAAACCCAAACTGACAGTGTTCTCCCCAAGTCACTCAAATGAGTAAACGTTGCAATAACTTGAGCAAGATTGTTAGATCAAACTTGATTGACTGCAGCAAGTCTGCGAGTAAGGACTTTGGGATAGGGGAACTATGTTGTTGGTGTGTGGAATACAGTTCAGTTGATTGCAATGCATTGAAATCATGGTTTGAAGCGCCCAGTACATGGCATTGTTGTCCGGTAAAATGTTCTGCTCTCATCCTACAATCTACTGATCCCCGGGCATGAAGAACTGACCTGAAGCCATGTGATGGAGATCAACGTTTAAAAGGAACTTACTCCTTTCAGGAGGGTGGACTGTGAGGTTGTGGTTTCCATAAGAAGTACATGTATCTATAGAGAGGGGGGGAACGGCCAATCCTTACCCAGCATCCGTGATAGTTTGAGAAGGATTTGTGGTTGTAATTGTATGTTGCAGGTGGGTTGGGTGTGTTGGTGTGAATGGTAAATACCCCTAGCGCCACAATCAGTGTTTCAGGGTTTAGAAGCTGCCACACAAGTTAGCTGCAGCAGTGCTGCACTTGGTTGCCTGTTAAATTGTCGGAATTGTGTGTGTCACAGACATGGTTGGAATTGAGCTGTAACTGAAATATGTAAGAGCAGACTGTTCAGAAGATGGCCTGCATGGTTTAAGCAGTCTTTGCTACTGAGATAATTGTACTGAAGTGTGGCTCA
Source organism: Mobula hypostoma (assembly GCF_963921235.1). NCBI lineage: Eukaryota > Metazoa > Chordata > Chondrichthyes > Myliobatiformes > Myliobatidae > Mobula > Mobula hypostoma. The sequence continues at coordinate 25,883,056 of NC_086104.1, forward strand.
CCAGCCTGCTGAACTGAAGCAGTATTAAGGTTTGTAAATATAGACTTCTACGATTTGCACATGATGCATGGAGTCTAATTTGCACCCATTCAGCTATGTGTATTGCAGCAATGCTGCTTGATGTCATACTAATTCAATTAATTGAACATCTGCTTAACATTTCCACAACACAACTGCAGATGGGTTAATAATGGGTGATTGCGTGAGAAGTTTAGACCTCCCATTGTAGAATTTTGTGGGAAAGGGGAATGAAATTTCAAAATCTGCACTAAAACTGTCAGATTTATGTGCTGAGGACTTGACCCTTGTCAAGGTTTTGAAGTTAACTGACTCATTCAAATTGGGATTAGCCGCCTTGTGTTTGACGCCGACCAGAGATGAGAATGAGTTTGTTCTGTTGTGGTGTTGCTTTTCTAATTCTCTGGGATGGCTGGTCTCTGGCATCCCTCTGATCTCTCTGGCTTTGGCTGTGACAATGGAGTGGGTGCATCTGTGTGTGTGGTGGAAATCTTGTGTTACAGACACCTGGCTCCATCACTGTCCTCGTTTGCAAGTCCCGCCACACCGCAATCCCTACCATTTGTGCAGCCAAAGCCCATCTGACCAGCGGGTCGCCTCCGCAGCCCCCGAGCACCTTTTGTGCTCTGTTGACCGTTCACCACTAGCTTGTCATCGTTTTGACAACTCTTCCTTTTGTCCTTTTTTGCAGCTGTTCTGAACTTGGACAATTCCGTGGTTGACCTGGAGACCCTTCAAGCCCTGTATGAGAATGTAAGTACTGCGACCAAAGGATCAAAAGAACAACAATGTGGCCCAGGCTTTTGGATCTGAGCCGTCAGGAACAAGGCATTTAACCCCATTGCTCAAAGTTGCATGTTAGTTTATGTAGCAATTGATTCCTGGGATGCAGATTTTGCTTTGTAACTGAGCTACTGTTTCATTCAAAACAATACTATATTTAAGGTAATCTGATTCTCTTTGCTTATTCTTCATGCTATCATGGTAGGAAATTTAAAGCATAAACATTTTGCCACTTTCTTGCTCGGTCTTCATTCTCAGACAGGCTGAAATACCAGAATTTTTAGGCCTTTCATTTTGAGTCCAGTTATGTTAGGTTAACATGGGATGTTGTATGAAATAAGTTAGTTAAAATGCATATGCTTTATGGAATGTAAGAAGGTTAATGTTTGTAGCCCGTGGAAATAAGCAAAAGGTTCAGATTTGACGCGCTTCATTTAAGGGGCACCATTGAAAATTTACTGAGTGTTGACCTATTTTCATACAGAATTTTCAACTTTAATTCATCACAGCACTTCCGACCAAATTGAGAGCACTATTCTGACCTCAAGAATCGCTTGGTGCACAAATGGGTGCTTGAACTCTGAACACATTCCTTTTCAGTGGCAATCTTCACAATTGCACATTATGATATAAGGTTTCACTCCAAATGTCATGTGTAAGGTCCCAATATAATTCCGGTATGCATGTAGTTGAAATGCTTAAAGTAGTGGGCCGTCTTGTGGCCAGTGCAGAAGTAAATGGAAAATTTTGCATAAGAATTTGGAGATTTTCTCCATAAGCAGCAAGCCAGGTTTGAAAAAAAAATTATTGAGCTGGTTAGTTTTTCCATGCTGTTGGTTTTTAAATGATGTCTACTGGGCTTTCCAGGAGGTGGCATGTTTACATGAGGGTAACTTCCAGGAAGCATCAAACTTGTTAAGGTAGTTTTGGTTTCCCGTTTCTGTGAATAATTTTTCTCTTTGTGCTGAAAGAAACCTGGATCATTCCTAAATAGTTGACAATTTAATTACCTTGTCCCTCTATATACACATACTTTGGAGTCAATGCAGTGGTGATTCACTAGATTAATTATTGAGATGTGGAGTTCTCTTTTAAGAAGAGCACAAGTAAAATTTGTCCAGGACTCCACTCTTTGAATTATGGAGGACAGCATGTGTATAAATGTCTCTCTCCAGCAGACTTCATCATGATCATCATGACTCCAGTATTTCTACTATTTTTTTTAATGTTTCTTAATTGTACATATGATGTGTTCTATTGCTGAGCAGCAGTGAACCATCTGATTGGCGTAACAGTTCTCTTTGGGAACTAGTTGACTTGTTCAGCATTTCTGATCTGGCTATTGTTCACAATTGCACTTAATCAAAAAAAAAAGCTTTAGAGAAACTTACAAGATTCTGAGAAGGTAGATGACATGAAGCTGTTTCCTTTGCCTGGAGCATCTAGGATTCGATTAGCATCAGGATAAGGGTCAGACATTAAAAATATAATTGAGGGAAGTGGCTAATTCTCTATAATTTTGTGATTTCCACCCCCCCCCCCTTGTTTTTGCTTTGGAATTCTGTACCTAAAATGTCTGTGTAGGCTCATCAATGCGTATATTCGATCCTGATCCTTGTGCATCATGGAACAAGCGATAGATAATATGATTGGTCGGGAAATGCCTGAGAGCTTCATTTTTGGAGAGTGTCACCTGAGCATCTGAGGTATTCACGGTGTTCCATGATTATTAGGAAAGTCGAGCCAAGGGCAAATGAATGAAAGGTAAACAGCAATGGATCCTTTGTACAGAGTTGAGCATTTTTAGACAAAGTCTGAGGGATCAAGGAGATGATGAGGCTGAGAAGCTGACATTGAATGGATTTGTGGTCAAGAGAGGAATTTAAGTTAATATATCAATGGGCAGGGGTTGTTTGGGTGAATGTTATGATTTGCAACTGATGTGGTGGGAATGGCAACAAGGTTAAGGCATTCATGAGGAAAATCAAAGATTTAGAAGACATTCTTGGGCCAGCTAAGACAAATCATCTTCAAGTGCAGAAGCAGGCTTTCATAAGGCATCAAGTCATCTGAAGGCCACATGACATAGCTGAAGTATAGTGAAGATAACACAATTTGGAACCTTTTTTTAAAAAAAGCTAATTCTTCAGAATTGCATTTGGATAATTGGATGAGTTAAATGTCTTTACCGGTCTATTTTTACTTCCATTTGCCTGGACATTCCAGGAATAATTCCTACAGAGGTCCCACCAAATTAGAGAGCTTTATGCCCAAAGTCTGGTCCAGTCAAATTGAGAGGAGTCATTTGGTGCACGTAGCAATCATAAATCAAGATAGTCTCAAGCATAGATGAGGGTGAAACTTTGTTTTTTTTTTAAGTAAACATAGAACAGTATGGCACAGTACAGGCTATTTGGCACATGATGATGTGCCAACCTATATAAACCTACTCCATTATTGATTTAACCCTTCCTTCCTACAGGGCCCATAATACTCCATTTTTCTTGCGTTCATGTGATTAATTCTCCTAAATACCCCTAATGTACCAGCTCTACCACCACTCCTGACACAGTGATATGCACACACCACTGTGCTTTTTAAAAACAAAACTATCTCTGGCATCTCCCCTAAACTTTCCTCCACCTCCACTAACCTTAAACATTTTGAATCCAGTTCCCAGAAACAACTACTGATTTTTTTTTTTTTTTTTTTTTTTGCATCTCTACAATCAAAACAACTGGAGCTGGAACCTGGAGCAACAAAAAGAAAAACGATGTTGGAGGAACTCAGCAGAGCAGAATGGCATGGAGTCATGGAGTGGTGTTGGCTCTTTGGTCTAATGAGTCCATGCTGACAAAGTGCCCACATGGCTGGTTGAAATTTCCTGCATTTGGCCCATGTCCCTCTCAGTCCCACCTCCTCCACGTGCATATCTAAGGACTTAAATTATACCATCGTACCTGCCTCAATCACTTCCTCACCCCATCCTCCCGCCACTCCACCATGAATAAGGTTCCTGTTATTGAGGTCTACCACCCCTCCAGTCTCTGCACCTTTCACCATCTCCGGCAGGATCCCGCCACCGAGCAAATCTTTCCTCCCTTCCCCCGCTGCTGCTACTTTCTGCTTTCTGCAGGGATTCCTTCCTGAGTGACTCCCTTGTCCATTCGGCCCTCCCCACTGATCTCCTTCCTGGCACTTACCCATGCAAATAGAACAAGTGCCATACCTGCCCCTACACCACCTCCCTCACTGCCATTCAGGGCCCCAAACTGTCCTTCCAGGTGAGGCGACCCTTCAACTGTGAGTCTGGGATCGTAGACCGGTGCTCCTAGTGTGGCCTCCTGTGCATTGGTGTGACCCGATTATAGACTGAGAGACCGCTTCATTGTGCACCTATGCTCCGTCCACCAAAAAAAAAGCGGGATCTTTCAGTGGCCACCCACATAAATGCCACTTCCCATTCCCATTCTGATATGTCTATCCATGGCTTCCTCTACTGCCACGATGAGACCATGCTCAGGTTGGAGGAGCAACACCTTGTATTCTGTCTGAGTTGCTTCCAAACTGATGGCATGAACATCAATTTCTTGAAGTTCCAGTAATTCTCCCCCCCCCCCCGCCAAACTCATCTCCTTACCTGCCCATCACCTCCCTCTGGGTCTTCTTCCTCTCTTTCACTTCTTCCATGGCCTTCCGCCCTCTCCTGTCAGGTTCCCCTTTCTCCAGCCCTGTATCTCTTTCACCAGTCAACTTCTCAGCTATTTACTTCATCCCTCCCAGTGTCACCTGTCACCTTGTGGTTCTTCCTCTGCTCCTCCCCACCCCCCCCCTTTTATTTTTACTGATTCATCTTTCTCTCCAGTGCTGATGAAGGGCCTCAGTCCGAAACATCGACGGTACTCTGTTCCATCGGTGCCACCTGGTCTGCTGAGTTCCTCCGGCATTTTGTGTGTGTTGGTTGGATTTCCAGCACCTGGAGATTTCCTTTTGTTTGTGATTGTACTTCATCTGACAGCTCATTCCATATACTTGCCACCATCTGAGTAGGAAAAGCTGTCCCTTTGGTCCATTTTAAATATTTTCTGTTACTAAACCTATTCCCCTTCGTTATGGTCTCCCCTACCATGTGGATAAGACTGTTATCATCCGTAGAGAAAAGTGGGCAATTGATATTTCCAAGGAGAGCACACTGAATGCTGGGAAAACTCGGCAGGTCAGGCAGTGTCTTTGGAAGTGAATAAAGTGTTGATATTAAACTGCAGCATCTCTTGTGTTTATGAGTTGACATTTCAGGTCAAGATCCTTTGGCAAGATGAAAACATCAGCTGTCCATTTTCCTCCACTGCTACCTGACCTGCTGAGTTCCTCCAGCCACCTCCTTAATTGTCTTTCCAGTTTAAACGCCGGCTCAGATAGACTGGACAGACAGGGTGTCGGGATCAGAGGCGAGAGCCAATTTCGCTAGCTCTGCCTCATCACTCACTCCTCTCTCCATGGCGGCGAGGCTATGAAGACTGCGCCAGCTGCTGTGCTCCATACCTGCTAATATGATGAACTGATACTGAGGCTTTGGGCCTGCTCCAGCATTTGGATCGAAGGGCTTATTTTGTTTAGGAATGTTGCTTGCTTCTATAGTTTGCATGATTTGTTTTTCTCCTTTCTCTGTGCCTCGGGTGTTGGTCTTTATTTTAATTGGATTCTGTAGGGTTCCTTGCTTTGTGGTTGCCTGTAAGCAAAGAAATCTTGATTGCATAATTCATATATTCTTTGATAATAAATGTACATTGAAACTTTGATTTAATTTTAAGCAGAGCTGCAATTGCATTGATTCTTTCAGCTTAGTGGGGGAGCTTTGCTGAACTGACTGCTTTAACCATAGGTTATATGAGGTGCATCATGGACCATTGTGACAGAATGTTAATGATTTTGATTGCAAGAAATTGTAAAGGTTAGCTTTCTGTCTCTTCAGTATTGCCAGTCACTCTGCTTTTTGACAGTAGAAAATGAAAATGTAAATCTCTGGAGTGATGACACGAGTTCCCTGAGTTTCTAAATTTTTGTACACGGAATAATGTTTTGAAATGCTTAGCACTGAAGGAAAGGCAGTGAATATCCTGAAGGAGGAGAACAGATGGCAGTTTCCCCAGCGCAAAGGTTTTTGTAGGCCTTAATAAAAGTTCAGTCAAGCTGCACAATAGAATGGAGTGCGACGTTGGGGAGACAGGGAGACCAGGAGGAGATTTATTGAAGATTATGAAGTTGAAAGCCTTACCAGAATGAAGAGAAAGGACCTCTTCTCCTTGACAGTTGAGAAACACAAGGGGTTGGAGGGATGGGTAGTGAAGTTGAACAAGAAATGTTTGTCCAAAAGGTATTACTGGTCTGGAGACACGAGATTCTGCAGATGCTGGAAAACTTAAGCAACACCCACACAAAGTACTAGAGGCACTCAGCAGGTAAAGTGGTATCTATGGATGCAATGCACAGTTGACATTTCGGGCCTTTTGAAGAGTCTCAGCCTAAAAGCATCAACTGTCCATTTACTTCCATGAATGCTGTCCTTCCTGCTGAGTTCCAGCAAGCATTGTGTGTGTTATGGACTGGAGCTTGTTGCCAGTAAGGGTGCTGGAGTTGGAAACATTCCCCACTGAAAAGCTGCAACAATAGAATGAAAATCTTTACACCTCTCAATGGTGTAGGACCAGAGTACATTGCGAAATCACTTTTGTTTTGTAATCGTGCTTGTGTTCTCGGGTATTCTTCTGAGATGGTCTCAGATTTGCACAATCTCCCTCAAAAGACGATTGGCAGGTCAGCTTTTTTAATTACACTCCTAAACTGTGGAATTCAATATCTAAAACTATAAGGGATGCAGACTCAGTTGACATTTTTAAACACCAGCTCAAAACCTATTTAGTTAACCTTACTTTAATTAACATAATTTTGTATTTTATTTTTTATGTTTGCACTTTATCCCATTGTAAATCACTTTGAATTATATTTGTAATAAGTTTACTGTTATCGTATGTGAGAATTGTTTTGGGGTGGTTAAGATGAGAGGATAACATTTTAAAAATGTTCCGTAGCACTTCAAAGTTCAAAGTAAACCTATTCTCAAAGTACATATATGTCAGCATGTATTACCTTAAAATTCATTTTCTTGACATTCACAGTAGAACAAAGAGCAATAGAATCAACGAAAATCTCCACACACAGACTGACAAACAACCAATGTGCAAAAGGAGACAATCTGTGCAAATACAGGCAATAAGTAAATAAATAATACTGATAACATGAGATGTAGAGTTCTTGAAAGCAGGCCCATGTTATAGAGTCAGCTCTGAGCCGAGTTAAGTTATCCTCACTGGTTCAGAAGCCTGATAGTTGAAGGGTAATAATTGTTCCTGAACCTAGTGTTGTTGGACTCCTGGACTTGCTTCCTGATGGTAGCAGCAAAAACAAAGCATGGTGGGTGTTTTTGATGGATGCTGTTATCAGAATCAGGTTTATTATCACTGCGATGTGACGTGAAATTTGTTAACTGAGCAGCAGTGGTTCAGTGCAATACATAAACTAGCAGGGGGAAAACAATAATAATATATAAGTAAATCAGTTACGGTATACATATATTGAATAGATTTTTTTTTAAACATGCAAAAAAGAAATGGTGTATATTTTTTTAAAAGTGAGGTAGTGTCCAAAGATTCAATGTCCATTTAGGAATTGGATGGCAGAGGGGAAGAAGTTGTTCCTGAATCGCTGAGTGTGTGCCTTCAGGCTTCTGTATCTCCTCCCTGATGGTAACAGTGAGAAAAGGGCATGCCCTGGGTGCTGGAGGTCTTTAATGATGGACGCTGCCTTTCTGAGACACCGCTCCCTAAAGATGTCCTGGGTACTTTATAGGCTCGTGCCCAAGATGGAGCTGACTAGATTTACAACCTTCTGCAGCTTCTTTCGGTCCTGTGCAGTAGCCCCTTCACACCAGACAATGATGTAGTCTGTCAGAATGCTCTCCACGATCCAACTATAGAAGTTTTTGAGTGTATTTGTTGACATGCCAAATCTGTCCAAACTCCTAATAAAGTATAGCCTCTGTCTTGCTGCCTTTATAACTACATCGATATTTTGGGACATAAGTTGGCAGTGCTTAGTGGTAGGGATGGCTTTGCCTGTGATAGACAGGGCTGCATTCACCACTTATCATAGGCTTTTCTGTTTTTGGGCATTGGTGTTCCCATATTAAACCATAATGCATCCAGTCAGGATACTCTCCACTATCCATCTATAGAAGTTTCGTCAAAGTTTAAGAAAACTTGCCAAATCTGTGCAGTCTTCTAAGAAAGTAGAGTAACTGTATGGGACACTTTGGAAACTGGATGTCAGTGCCTTGAAGTTGAACTCTGCTGCTGGTGTTGAGACTTAAGCCACCGTTGATCTGAGGAACAGATGGATTTGATATTTAGACCCTCAGTGTTATGTCACAATGGGTGGTTTTTCTCGCATTACCCCAACATATGACCTGGACTGCAAAGTCAATTGAAGGTAAATTCTCTTCAATTTTAACAAATTAATGCTTTAGAAATGCATTGATATTGAAATATTTTTTAGTATTAAACCTCTTCCAAATTTTAAATGTCTCCAATTATATGTGGTGTTTAGCAACAGTGGAAAAGCCCTTTGGTAGAATCAAAGGGTTGACCATCCTTATTGTCAGGGAGGTCTATACGCACAAACACGAGAAAATCTGCAACGCACACACAAAATACTGGAGGAACTCAGCAGGCCAGGCAGCATCTGTGGAAAAGAGTAAGCTGTCAACGTTTCCGGCTGAGATTCTTCATCAGGACCCTGGTCTAGATAGAAACATAGAAAACCTACAGCACAATACAGGCCCTTCGGCCCACAAAGTTGTGCCGAACATGTCCCTACCTTAGAAATTACTAGGCTTACCTATAGCTCTCTATTTTTCTAAGCTCCATGTACTTATTCAAAAGTCTCTTAAAAGACCCTATCGTATCCGCCTCCACCACAGTTGCCGGCAGCCCATTCCACGCACTCACCACTCTGAGTAAAAATAAATTACTCCTGCCATCTCCTGTGTACCTACTCCCCAGCACCTTAAACCTGTGTCCTCTTGTGGCAACTGTTTCAGCCCTGGGAAAAAGCCTCTGACTATCCACACGATCAATGCCTCTCATCATCTTATACACCTCTATCAGGTTACCTCTCATCCTCCGTCGCTCCAAGGAGAAAAGACTGAGTTCACTCAGCTTATTCTCCTAAGGCATGCTCCCCAATACAGGCAACATCCTTGTAAATCTCCTCTGCATCCTTTTTATTCTTCCACATCCTTCCTGTAGTGAGGCGACCAGAACTGAGCACAGTACTCCAAGTGGGGTCTGACCAGTGTCCTATATAGCTGCAACATTACCTCTCGGCTCCTAAATTCAATTCTACGATCGTTGAAGGCCAATACACCGTACGCCGCCATAATTGCAGAGTCAATCTGCGCAGCTGCTTTGAGCGTCCTATGGACTCGGACCCCAAGATCCCTCTGATCCTCCACACTGCCAAGAGTCTTACCATTAATATTATATTCTGCCATCATATTTGACCTACCAAGATGAACCACTTCACACTTATTTGGGTTGAACTCCATCTGCCACTTCTCAGCCCAGTTTTGCATCCTATCAATGTCCTGCTGTAACCTCTGACAGCCCTCCACGCTATCCACAACACCTCCAACCTTTGTGTCATCAGCAAACTTACTAGCCTATCCCTCCACTTCCTCATCCAGGTCATTTATAAAAAATCACGAAGAGTTAAGGGTCCCAGAAGAGATCCCTGAGGCACTCCACTGGTGACCGACCTCCATGTAGAATATGACCTGTCTGCAACCACTCTTTGCCTTCTGTGGGAAAGCCAGTTCTGGATCCACAAAGTAATGTCTCCTTGGATCCCATGCCTCCTTACTTTCTCAATGAGACTTGCATGGGGTACCTTATCAAATGCCTTGCTGAAATCCATATACAGTACATCTACTGCTCTTCCTTCGTCAATGTGTTTAGTCACATCCTCAAAAAATTCAATCAGGCTTGTAAGGCATGACCTGCCCTTGACAAAGCCATGCTAACTATTCCTAATCATATTATACCTCTCCAAATGTTCATAAATCCTGCCTCTCAGGATCTTCTCCATCAACTTACCAACCACTGAGGTAAGACTCACTGGTCTATAATTTCCTGGGCTATCTCTACTCCTTTTCTTGAATAAAGGAACAACATCCGCAACCCTCCAATCCTCCGGAACCTCTCCCGTCCCCATTGATGATGCAAAGATAATCGCCAGAGGCTCAGCAATCTCCTCCCTCACCTCCCACAGTAGCCTGGGGTGCATCTCATCCGGTCTCAGTGACTTATCCAACTTGATGCTTTCCAAAAGCTCCAGCACATCCTCTTTCTTAATATCTACATGCTCAAGCTTTTCAGTCTGCTGCAAGTCATCACTACAATCACCAAGATCCTTTTCCACAGTGAATATTGAAGTAAAGTATTCATTAAGTACATCTGCTATTTCTTCCAGTTCCATACACACTTTCCCACTGTCACACTTGATAGGTCCTATTCTTTTAGGTCTTATCCTCTTGCTCTTCACATACTTGTAGAATGCCTTGGGGTTTTGTTTAATCCTGCCCACCAAGGCCTTCTCATGGCCCCTTCTGGCTCTCCTTAGATGCATGCTGTTAACTGCTCCATTTTGTGATTCAGCTGATAGAGTGAATCCTTGAGTTCAGTTGGACTTGTGATACTATGGGGATTGTATGTATAGGTTTGAATGGGAGCAAGTTTTTAGTTTAGTGTAATCCTGAACACATTGTCTTGCTGTGTTTGTACAGTAGCTTCTACTCCAGATACTCTGGATGCATAGCCGAACTGCAGTTTTTGTTTGCCAGATGATATTTAACTGTAGTAAATATTAAATTATAAATATTATGAAGAAGTAGTGAATTGGTAGCAATTTCAAATGTTACCTGATATTTGGTTTTAAGAGCAATCTACCTATGTTTTTTTACTTCTCTATTGTCTATAAGGATCATGATATCTCTTTGAAAATGTATAAGAAGCATATTTTACAAATACTAATGCACGTGAAAAGAATAATAATTTCAACTTTTTGGACAATATTTCATGTTCCCCTCCTTCAGCATTTTATTAGTAAACCTGAATTGTCCTTTTGCTGTAGAGAGGGTGAGCATTACAACCTTTGTTCCTTACCCCATCTCCCACCCCTCTTCATAGCTGTCTGTACCCTTACCATCCAAGTACCTATCCAAACTTCACTTAAACATTGAAATCTAGCTAGTGTGTACCACTTGTCCTGGCAGCCTGTTCCACACTCTCACATCCCTCTGACTGAAGTTTCCCCTCATGTTCCCCTTAAACTTTTCACCTTTCATACTTGACCCATGATGTCCAGTTATAGTCCTACCCAACCTCAGCGGAAAAAGCCTGCTTGCATTTGCCATATTAATACCCCTTAGAGATTTGTGTACCTCTATATGTGAGCCCAAGCTGTTAGATCACTCATACCAACAATAAGAGAAAGACAACTCAGATTCCTAGGACGCATCATGCAGAAAGATGAACTGGAAAAACTCATAGTCTCTGGAAAGATCGAGGGGAGCAAACCTAGAGGAAGACCTAGGCTTATGTACATCAAAAGCATAGCCAGGTGGCTACACGTCAAGGAAATGGAAGTCATCCAAAGAATGAGGGATAGATCTATAGGAAAAACCACGGTCACCAACGTCTGCATCGGATGTGGTACCTGGACAGACAGACATACCTCTATCAAATCTCCTCTCAATCTTTTACATTCTAAGGAATAATATCCTAACCTATTCAATCTTTCCTTAACTTGTGTCTTCCAGACCTGGCAACATCCTTGTAAATTTTCTACGTACTATTTCAAACTTACTTACATCCTTCCTTTAGGAATGTGACCAAAACTGCACACAACACTCCAACTGGGCCTCACTGAGATATTGTACTATTTCAACATCTTTTATCTAAGAAAAGATATGCTGGCATTAGAGAGAGTCCAGAGAAATTTCACAAGAAGGATCTCAGGAATGGAATAGTTAATATATGAGGAACATTTGATGACTCTGGGCCTTTACTCACTGCAGTGTGGAAGAATGGGGTGGGGGGGGGCATGAAGAGAGAATCTCTTTGAAATCTACTGAATATTGAAAGGCCCAGATAGTTTGTGTGGAGAGGATTTTTCATATAGTGGGGGGTCTCGGACCAGAGGGCACAATCATTGAATAGAGGGGCATCCGTTTGGAACAGAGACAAGGAAGATTTCTTTAGCCAGAGGTTGGTGAATCTGTGGAATTCATTGCCACAGATGGCTGTGCAGGCCAAATCATTGAGTATATTTATGACAGTAGTCCAGAGGTTCTTGGTTAATCAGGAGGTCAAAAGTCACAGGGAGAAGACAGGAAAATGGGGATGAGAGGGATAATAAATCGGCCTTGATGGAATGGTGGAGAAGACTTGGCCTAATTCTGCTCACCTCTTATGGTCTTAATTACAGTGTGCCAGTGCATGGTGCACATAACATTCCTAAGCAGACTCTGGCATCCATTTTTGTGAGTTTTAGCATAATTAATATTTATTGTAAATTATCATCTTTCCTGAACTTGCTGCAAGCTTGCATTTGTCTTACTTTATCAGTTCTCTATGTGCTTAATCCTTACCAAGTGATTTGACAGCTCCTGTCAGAGTGCAATGTCTGTCATAGAAACTGAGCAGTAGCTGTTCTTGTATCTGTCGACTCGGAGATGATGGAATTGTCCTTTCTGTTCTGAGAACTCTTATAGGTTATTGTAAGTCTGAATGTTTTCATAAATTGAAAGAAATCAAAGTTAGCATTTGCTTTGTCAAATTGAGTCAACAAGTGCAATAGATTTGCAGGCACGTAGAATAATTTAATTGTGTAACCTATGGTACTTGCCCAAGAACACTCTATGAAGTTTCTGGTTTGATGGAAGCTACAGTTTGCACCCTGATTCTTTAGATGTTGATTTTTGGCTCACATCCAGTGGTTCTCCCAAGTTGGGTTTATCATTTCAAGAGCCTGTGCTAAAAGCGGCTCTGCAATATTAGTGCCATCATAAATGTTGACACTCAAATTATTTAACTTTCTAGTTTCTTTTCTGAATAGCTTGGGCAATCCTCCTGCTGTCTGTAAGGAGTTTGCGTATTCTCCCTGTGACCGCATGGGTTTCCCGTAAGGCCATAAGACAAAGGAGCAGAAGTCGGCCATTTGGCCTATCGAGTTTGCTCCGCCATTTTATCATGAGCTGATCCATTCTCCCATTTAGTCCCACTCCCCTGCCTTCTCACCATAACCTTTGATGCCCTGGCTACTCAGATACCTATCAATCTCTGCCTTAAATACACCCAATGACTTGACCTCCATTGTTGCCTGTGGCAACAAATTCCACAGATTCACCATCCTCTGGCTAAAAAAATTTCTTCGCATCTCTGTTCTGAATGGGCGCCCTTCAATCCTTAAGTCACGTCCTCTCGTACTAGACTCCCCCACCATGGGAAACAGCTTTGCTGCATCCACTCTGTCCATGCCTTTCAACATTTGAAATGTTTCTATGAGGTCCCCCTTCAGTCTTCTAAACTCCAAGGAGTACAGTCCAAGAGCGGTCAAACATTCTTCATATGTTCTGTCATTCCCAGAATCATCCAGTGAATCTTCTCTGTACCCTCTCCAACGTCAGCGCATCCTTTCTTAAGTAAGGAGCCCAAAACTGCCCACAGTACTCCAAGTGAGGTCTTACCAGTGCCTTAAAGAGCCTCAACATCACATCCCTGCTCCTATACTCTATTCCTTTAGAAACGAATGCCAACTTTGCATTCACCTTCTTCACCACTGACTTGACCTGGAGGTTAACCTTAAGGGTATCCTGTAAGAGGACTCCCAAGTCCCGTTGCATCTCAGAACTTGGAATTCTCTCCCCATTTAAGTAATAGTCTGCCTGTTTATTTCTTCTACCAAAGTGCATAACCATACACTTTCCAACATTGTATTTCATTTGCCGCTTCTTTGCCCATTCTCCCAATCTATCCAAGTCTCTCTGCAGACTTTGTTTCCTCAGCACTGCCGGCCCCTCCACCTATCTTTGTATCATCAGCACACATTTCCTCCCACCTTCCACAGACATCTGGGTTAGTAAGTTGATTGGTCACATGGGTACAATGGCTATATCTCTGAATTTAAATTTTTTTTAAACCTTGGTTTTCTTTTGGTCAAAAAGGATTTGGGTTGAATTCCTGGTTGATATAGCATGACCTGTTGCTGACAAGGTACAGTTAGCCTTGGTGCCCTGAAATCAGGAATGGGTAAAATCAGGCCTTTGGTGAATGAATGCTGCTAGAAAGAATGTATGTGAGGAATTGGGAATAACGGGCTGTGTTTGCTTGAGCTGGTCATGCAATGTGTCTAGACTGAAATTTAGACTTGGTTTAGATACCAAATAGCTGTCTGCATCTTAGCCCAGTAGGAAATGCCTTTGGGAAAGAGTTTAAACATTAATGGGGAGAGTGAATGAAGCAGAATATGATGCAGTTGGAATACCTTGTGGTGCTTTCAAAGCATTGATGATTAGACAGAGCAATGACAATGTCAGATTCTCCATGCTGCTATGTTTCTGGAATTGCCCTTGTTGAGCATCTTGCAGAAAGCCCTTTGGATTAGTGTTATTTTGCACAACTCCAAATAGTTTTGCAGTCAATTCAAGTAATTTTGGAGATCAAGTGCTTATTGTGATTAGGTACAGACAGCGTGCAATTTGTCTAAGTAGAGAAATGAATGGCCTCCGCTGTGGTTATTAGTTGAGGGGTTTCAATACTGGCCAAGTGAGTAGAGAAATCTTTGGATAGTAGCAACAGGTCCTTTTCCACCCATCTGAGGGGAGAGACTTGATCTAACATCTTTCGAGATGCAGTACCTCCAACACAGTAAAGTTAATTGGAGAGAGGAAAGGAGAAGTATTTTCAAGATGTGTGTGGCAACTTGTTTGTGATTCTGGCTCAATGCATTGACAGTATGCAAGGTTTTCACGTTATCTTGGTACACGTGACAATAGTAAACATCAAGCAGCTGTCACAAATGTTGGGGATGGATTTGGGAAGAATCTTTGCAAACTCCACCAGACATGTTTTTCGTAGCCAAGATGAAAGATGAGCTAACAAGAGAAAGAAGGAAAATGAGTACTGGGTTTGAAATTCTGTTAGGAAATGAATTGGGATTGTTGTGTGGTGAGAATGTGAAGAAGCAAATTCTTTTTACCCAATCATTCATTAGCTGAGAGGTGATGAAAACCTGCTTACCATTCAGAGCTGAAGAAATGGTTTGTTTTGTGGTGGCAGAAATAAGTTGGAGATGAGTGGAACTTTGCACATTCTTACCCAATGATGAACTCTTGAGATGATTTAGGGAATGAAATAGCCAAATTTCTTTTCAAAATTAGTTTGTTTAGCAAAAGCAGTTAAGAAGTAAGAATGCTTAATGTTAATATATTGTTTAAAAGAAAAATATAACACAATTCTTTCCAAACTCTTGCATTCCAGAAAAATTAAATGGTTTCATCCCAGTGAGTATTTTAATAAAGACAAACTTGTTTGCCACTTGATAGTGCTTTGAAAACTGTGAACTTTGGTCTTGCACATAAGGTTTCAAGCTATAGAAGACAAGCTGAGGAAATGTTACTCCCAGTCTAAGATGGCATTGGCTTGTTTACTTTTACAGTGAAACTAAACCAGATGACCATGTCTTTGGCAAGTGGTAAAAAATAGATCGCCAGGATGTATCATGTCTGCAGAGAAACTTTGGACCATATGGGTATAATAAAAGTGGAAAGGGTAAATCATTCAGAAGATGAAATGCTTCCTAAATATTCAGACAGTGGCTATAAATCATAAATAATTATGAAGTAATGCATTCTTTTGTAATAAGTGTATTCTGTGATCATGCAAAATTTTCCTCCTGAGATTTCCTCACATTTACACGGAAGATTTTGTAGACTTGAATAAATAGTAAGTCGTCAGTGGATGTCTTGCCAGTAAGTGCATGCTTTTCTAAACACTGGTATTGGTAAAATGAAGTGACATCATTGTAAATTGAAGTTAACCCTTGCTGCCTGCTTCAGACTGATGTGTAGAAGCTGTGGGCCAAAGCCTTGACACACTTTCTATAATGGCGCTGTTCCAGATGAGGCAGGGTCTGGACATACGCCTTCTAGGCCCTTAGCTTTATGCTAGTCATTGTTGGCTTATCTAGTACAGCTCCATTCACCTGTATAAAGCCACCACCCTGGATGGGAAAGGTCTGTGGTTTGTCCACTATTGTCTGTAACGAGTTTGTACATTCTTCCCGTGACCATGTGGTTTTCCCTGGATGCTCTCATTTTCCTCTCACGGTCCAAAGGCATGCTGCTTGGTAGGCTAATTAGTCACATGGTTGTGACTGGGCTTGTTGGACCATAAGGGTCTGTTACTGTGCTGAATCTCCAAAGAAAATAAAAATTAAAATGTTTTCAGTTCAGTACGTGTTTTAAATGAGATTTATTATTACTGTATGCTCCAAGGTTTTTGTTTATTATAGATTTGAAATACTTTTCAAATTCATTAAATGCCTTTGATTGTCAGTCAATGTTCACTTTGCCTGCTCTGCACTCCAGGATGACCTCAATGGGGAGGTCACAAGGTTTTGAAACCCGTGTGACTGTAAATAGTATATGAATGTTGTGGAGAGGTGAATGGGAATTATGGGCTGGCTCATGAAACAGTCATGGTCTTGTACAGCGTAGAAACAGGCCATTCAGCCTGTCATGTCCACACTGGCTGTCAAGCAATTATCAGCTGCCCCTGGATTCTACCACTCGCATACATACAAGGGGCAGTTTATAGCAGCAGGTTAAGTTCAACCTGCAGGTCTTTGGGTTGTGGGAGTATACCCACCTCAGACAGAACGTACAAACTTGTTGCAGGGTTGAGTTTGGAAGTGGCAGCCGTACTTTCTGTACTACTGATCCGTCAGTTGCTCTGTTATAATTTGGATGTATTAGTGTTTTCACAGTGGATGCTGTTAACTTGCTCGTTGGAATTCAAAATAGTTTTATCCAGGATGATAAGCCACAGATATTCAGGATAAAGGCAGACAGTCTTTAATTTGACAAATGTGTGGTGCAGTTGAGTAGTGGAGAGAGTGTTCTACTTGCATGCACCAAGCAAAGCTAATGGTAATGACTCTTTCCTCATGTAAGAAATGACAGAATAACCTGGGAAATGTATAGACCACAAGTGCAGATTATATTGCAAACTCTGCCTCCTTCCTCACCATTACTCCAAAGGGTCCTAAACCCGCCACTTGCCCTCACCTGCCACAGTGGACTCTCACCAATCTGCTTACTAACAGAAAATGGCGGTGCACAGGGGCACAATGACTTCTCCAACTCCCAATGGTGCAAGGTTTAAATTCTTCGATAGTGTTTCAAAGTTTCTAGTCAGAGATTTCAGTCAACCAAAGCTCGGTGAATACAACGCTGCTGAACTCTTGGGCAAATTACTTTTAAGCCACTAGCCACAGGGTTAATACTGGTACTTAATGGTCTAGGGATTCTTTGGACACCAGACACTGACAACGATCTGGCCTAGGTGGCTCAGCCGAGGACGTGGCAGATACAGGCAGTGTGAGAGGAAGCAGAATCTTGGTAAGAGAGCTGGGGCATTAGCTCGGCTGAAAGCTAATCCGACCAGACTGGTGCCATCACTTTTCCTGGCCAATGTCCACCTGCTAGAATATAAAATAGACTCACTGAGAGTGAACACAAAGAGATGAGAAACTGCTGCATTCTGGTTTTCCCTGAAACATAGCTAAACAGGACATCTGACCTAGTGTTTCAGCTCGATGGGATGACTCTGTTCTGCACAGACAGTAACTTCCTGTTGGGAAATCTAAAGGAAGTGGAATCTGTACATGCATTTACAAAGGTTGGTGCACAAACTCATCTGTGGTTAGCATTCACTGTTCAGGGGAAATTTACCACCTTACAGTTAAATGGCCAGCCACTTTACCTGCTCAGGATGTTTACTGTTGAGTTCTGCACTCCTGTTAACATCCCCCCTGAGCGCAAATGCCAAGGATGCATTGGGAGAACTTTGCATGATCAGCAGCTCTCCAGAAAACAATTTTTTTTTTCCAAAATTGTAGGAGACTTCAATCCTACAATATCCTACAGGATATTTTACCCAAATTCCACCAACACGTCAGCATGGCCACCAGGGGAACAAACAGACTCAATGGTGTACAGACACCTTGCATACGCATACTCATCTTGGCCTCTGTCCACATCTCCATAATGTTAATTCCGGTGTAATGACCACTGCTGAAAATGGACAAAGCAGTCAAAAGGACCAATGCTGTATGGCCTAATGAGACAATCTCTCTGCTTCAAAACTGTTTTGAACAGACTAACTGGCAAATGTTGAAGAAGGGTGCCACAGGCAAAGGCGACACAGATTTTGAAGAATGTGCCTCATCTGTCACCGTCTACGCCAATAAGTGTATAGATGACGTTGGTACCCAAAGTGTGGTCATCTCACAGCACAACCAGAAGCCCTGGCTAAATGCTGAGGTGCGCTTCCTACTATAAGACTGGGACCATACTTTCGAGTCTGACAGAACAGCTCTTGGCACAGCCAGTAGAAACCTCATCTTGGGGATCAAGAAGACTAACCCCAATGCTCAAAAAAGAATTCAGGAACACTTGTTCGATAATGATCCTTGGTGCAAGTGGCTGGCCATCAAGGACATTACTGACTGCACAATGAAGAATATCAACTGTATCAGTAACACCTTCCGCCCTGACACTCTAACCAACTTTTATGCACACTTCAAGGCATGCAACACAACGCCGGCCACGAAAGCTACCCCTCTTTCCAGATAAGCAGCCACTGCCTTTTACAGCAGCCGATGTGAGAAAGACTCTGCAGAAAATTAAACCCCATTAAAATGGCCTGGCTTAGCCAAGTACTTGGAGTGTGCACACTGACTCAGTGACATCTTCTTCAACACATCATTCATCCAGGCTGCTGTCCAGACATGCTTCAAATCAGCCACTAAAGAACTCTGCGGTGTCAGAACTGAAAACTACCATTGTGTGGTACTAATGCCAATCATCATGAAGTGCTTTGAACGGTTGGTAATTGGGCATGTGAAAATCTCCATCCCTGCCTCACTGGACACTTGTATGCTTACGGACAGAACTGCTCTAGGACAGATGCCACAGTATCCGTCATGCACCTGGCCCTGACACAGCTAGAAAACAAGGACACTCGGAAATTTGGCTGATTGCTGAGTTTGGTAAACTGTTTGCAGATGTTTTGGGCTCCAGTGAAGAAGCTATCATCTGCGCAGTTGAGGGTGTTGTCTCCTCAGAATGCCAGTTTGTATATAGTATAAGGAGTATATAAAGCAGCCATTGAGGAGACAACACCCTCAAATGCGCACTGATGATAACTTCTCAGTTGTTTGCAAATATTTTACCCAGCTTGATAATCAACCAAACTTCTAAATAGCCAACTCCAGTTATCAATATTCTGCAATATTTCAAACAAGGATACTTTTCAGAATGCCGTTCTGAATTTCAGTTCAGCATTCATCACTCTTGTCCCACAAATCTTGGTGATAAAACTCCTTATCCTCATAATAATAAATGCACCACTGTACAACTGGGTGTTGGACTTTCTAACCAACTGATCTCAGATATTCAGGTAGCACAACTGTTCCTCCCTCCCCGTCATCCTCAACAGTGGTGCCCTCCAGGGCTGTGTACTGAGCTCATTGTTCTACACTCTGCTCATGCGTGCGTGCGTGGCCAGACACCCGAGTAATCACAGTATCAAGTTCACCAATGACGTGAGTGGTGGGGCTCATCAACAGCCTACAGAGAGGAGGTGGAAGAGCTCGAGGCCTGGTGCCAGGCAAATAACCTTTTCCTCAATGTCAATAAACCAAAGGAGGAACTGCAAGAGAACTCACCCCAGCAGCACAGTTTAACCTGCAAATAGTTTCAAACTCCTGGGAGTGTACGTCTCGTACAATGTTTCATGGTGTCAGAACACACCCTGCACAATTGGGAAAGTTTACCAGTGCTTCTGCTTTTAGAGGAGACTGAATAGAGCTGGACTATGTACATCTATACTCGTGATTCTACAGAAGCGCAGCAGAGAGCATCCTATCAAGCTGCATCACTGTGTGGTATGGAAACTGCACAGGGGCAGATAGGAAGGCTCCAAAATGAGTAATCAAAACTGCTCAATGCATCAGTGGCTCCAGCCTATCCACCATTAAGCACATGTATGTAGAAAGGTGCTGGAGAAGGCCCAGTAACACCATCAGGGAGGTGGCTATGTAGCATCCACGCCAGAACCACCAGACCCAAAAAACTGTTACTTTCCCCAAGCAGTCAGTCTGATCAACACCTCCACCCTCTAACACACCCCTCCACACCCCAACCACCACTAATTTATCATTTCTTGTCAGTCGCCTTGTGCATACACTCCTGTGCCTAGTGTCACTTTATGGGCATACAATCAATCTATGCACCTATGCTATCTTACATATTTATATTTTTTTAATTATTGTTTTATTTTATTTTTGGTGTTGCATTGGATCCAGAGTGACAATTATGTTACACTTGTGTACTGAAAATGACTTTAGACGATCTTCAATCTCTTCACAGGCCTTACTTGTTTTGATTATGGGTTCCTATTTTAAGTTTTTAATTATGATGACTCAGCCCCTTCTGGAAGCTTCTGAACCTGTGGAATCGTAGGGGCTGTGCAAAAATAGTATTTTTAATTTAAGAATTAAAATCTATTCACAGTTCTTAATGTCCCTGATAGAAATGTTTATCCAGAAAATTAATTCAGAAGTCATTCATGAGGGGACAGGACCTTGGATACAATGTCCAAGCCTGTTTGTTGGTTGAAGAACACTCAACCTTGTGGGAGGCTTCTCAGTTACTGTGATTCAATTAGGTTAGCTCGCTGCATCCAGATAAAGTAAATCCAGGTGGTAGATGACTACAGGCTCAACCAAGATGACCTATAGCATGAGATACTGCTCTGAGCTTCTAATTGTAAATGCAATTTTCCTAGAGGTTGATTATTCTATTTCTGACATGAATCAAGAAAAGAATTTTCTGTAATTTTGGCTAAATTTGGGTGTTTTCATTTATTGACAACAGAATCAAGGAACAATTATCTTAATTTTCTAAGAAGTGCAAAT
Organism: Mobula hypostoma; assembly: GCF_963921235.1. NCBI lineage: Eukaryota > Metazoa > Chordata > Chondrichthyes > Myliobatiformes > Myliobatidae > Mobula > Mobula hypostoma. The sequence goes on from NC_086104.1 coordinate 25,904,233, forward strand.
ATATCAATTTCTCTGACAGAAACAATTGTAGACCAGTTCTAGTTTTGCCTTAATTCTCTGTACTCTCTGCAAACAATTTGTTTTGGTATTGCTTTTCAGTCCATGATTACCTTTGGTTCTTCCAGTCTTTATCTCCATCCACTATCAGGCTAGTTCTACAAACACAAGTGATTGATTTAGTCGTTTGTATGAGCATTTTGAAGCTATATAGCACTTTAAAAGGAAAATGTCAACGTGAACTCTGTCCAGTTTATATTTGTGGTTGGAAGTGATAGTAACTAAGCCTCGGTGAGCTTTTCTTGGTTGAATTTGGAGAAACTTGAACAATAACATTCTGTTTGCAGGGATTTTGACTTTGTGTTCATTTTGAATTCATGAAAACACAAAAAATAGAATCTCCCAATCAGATGGTCCAAGTTAAATTTGTTAGCCCACTTCAGGTAACTATTGTGCTTCAATTTATAGACACTGCAGGTCGATGTAGGCACAGCAAGGGTCAGAGGTCACTTACAATCTTGTGTTCAGTCCTGTAACTCTCAATGGAAATTTAAGAACGATAAAGAATCAAGTGCAACAGAGACACTTCAAATAGTGATTTGAAGGTGAATTAAGTGCAGAGAGGGGAAAAGAGTGAATTGAAGAATGTCTTGACTGGGAAAGGAAACAAATGTAAGAAGGGAAAAAAAGTTTCAGAGAAACATCTTGGCATATTCATCTACAGGTTTGAATCTCCACAGTTTGTCTTTATGTTCTTCCAAGGCTGAGTAAAATGCAAAGGGACATAAATCTTGCAGTTTAAAATCTAAAATGTCTTGTATATGGTGCATATCCTGCATGTTCTTTAGATGCTCATAGAGGAGCTGATATCAAGGTTGTAAGAGAGTAATAGAAGATGAACGCACATCATCTTGAATGTAACAGTTTACAATTCATGGCATTTTTCACAGCACAAACTTTCATGGGCAAATGATTGCTGGAGAATGTCAATAGTGGGTCAGGCAGCATAAGTCGAGGTACAGGGATGGTTGATGTGTTGGATCAGGATCTTAAAATATCTTAGAAAATGACGCGCATTCCTTTGCCTCCACAAACGCTACTTGAACCACTGATTTCCTCCTGCAATTTGTTTTGTTTTTCTCCAAATTTCAAAATCTACAATCTGGCCGAGTTCTGTGGAATATCCTTGTGGGCGAGGCAGTGTCAACAGTTGTTCAGACCACTCGTAACTAAATACACATGGATGTCTTTTCTGTGCAAATCTAGTGAAGGTGCCTGGGTAGGTGGAGAAGTTCTCAACAGAGGACAGAGATCACTGTTACAGCTGGGGGAGTGATTGGAGTTGAGGAAATGGGGGTCGTGCTGGTATTCACGTATCAATGTTAAGGAGAAAGGGGAAGGATTGATCTGGGCTTCTGTTGTCTTATGGTAATGGATATTTGGATTGTGATTGGTTTGGGTAATGTGGGAGGCTTGATGCAAAGTGATTGAGGTGGGTTTCGAGAGCTAGTTGCAACTAGATAACCTAAGAGGACCTACTGCATTTGTCCTAATTTCTATGCTTGTTGTCCAGCTGCCTTTGTATTTAACTGAAGGAGGCACACATCATTATAACAACAGTAAATCATTATCTGAAAAGAGATGGATTAGGTGTGGTGGACAATATTATTTTGAACCAATATTGATGCAAACGTTGAAATTTTCTGTAGTCCTGTTGTTTTTGATACATAGGTGTTTTTTTTTCCTTTTTGCACTGCAGGCAGTGTTCCCTCTAAGTTGAGTGGGTGCACAGCCACACAGTAACTGAAATTCTCCCATGCACATAGCATTTGTTGCCATGCAGCTGAAATAAGTATGGATGAGAAAATGTTTATGAATCATGAAAGATTTTCTCATCTGTATTTATTTCCTTTCAATTAATAACATCTAAAGTGTGTGATTTTTTTCATTCTAAATAATCATAGTATGCATATTTCAAAAAAAAACATTTTAAGTGCTTCAGTTTTCAGCCTGTGTAAAAATAAAGAAAAATTCCTGATCAGAGCGATGGTTGATTCATGCAGCTCTCTTAAATATATATATATATATAAAAAAAAATCAGAGGAAACGTTGACTGTAGGCAACAATGAAGCTATTTGACTTGATTGTATGGAATTTTCATGTTGCTGCTGTAACTGGGTCAACTACTTGGATCACGCAGGGTAGGGTTGGTTGGACTTGCTTGAAATGGCTCAGCCTCTCCAGACCCAAGCAGTTTGCCTGTCCCAGAGGAGTGGTCATGGGCGACTTGCCCACTCTTCGGGGTCGAGGGCAGGCACGTCTTCCAGGTTCTTCTAGTAACACAATCGCAACGCAAATCCACTTGAAAGGAGTGGAATGAAATCTGACTCTGGCAGTTGCTTCTGGTCAGCTTTGTGAATTTCTCCCAAAAGAAATACAAAGTTGTTTTGTCAAGTTAGAAATTCAATAATTATAAAGTAGGTTCCCTTTCCTGAAAACAGCCCAATGTTTAAAAAAAATGTATTTTTTCTAGCCACTTTTAAGATCCTATCATTCCATGCATTGCACTGTCATAAAAATGGCAGTTGAGATGGTGATAATGGATTTTTTCTTTTTGCACATGAGTATCATTTTGGCTCAGTGGTAGCAGTCCCAGATCTCGGCTGCAAGCTGAGCCAAAGCCCGGAGTTAAGTTTTCAGTGCAAAATTTAGGCTTGCATCCCAGTGTCATGTAGGGACTAGTGGAAGATTAACCTAAATCTCCGCCTCCCTCTTTTCCAGTGAATGTCTAAGGCCCATAGTGCAAGAGGATCAAGCAGCTTTCTCTAGGTCATGTCAGGTCATTCCCCTTGACTTTTTCAATGCCTGAAAATAAGTCTGCATTTCTTCAAGTGGCAGGGAGTTCTTTTCTCCGAATCCACATCATTGGCAGACATCTGGAATTAAAATACCTCGTTTTCTTCATGCTGGCATTATCTGATGTTATTCCGGAGTTTTCACTCCAGGTTTTTAATACATCAACCGAGTTTTTATTGATTGTACTTGACTGTAGGCACTCTATTTAAGGGATATTTATTTTTGAAAGCAATTAAAATAATTGTTTCACAACACTCTTAATCATCCGAAAGATTTAAAAAAAAAACTTATCATGAATAATGGAGACACAGGAGACTGAAGATCCCGGACTCTGGACAAAGAATCTGCAGGAACTCAATGGGTCAGGAAGCATTTGTGGAAGGAAGTGAAGAGTTGTCATTATGGGTTGAGACCCTTACTCTGGCCTGAATATGTTTTAGATGAAGGGTCGTGACAGGGAATATTAGATGCTTCCTGATCTGTTGAGTTTCTTCAGTAGTTCTTTGCTCATTTTCAGTAGTATCTTTCGCATGTCCGATGACATGAGGCAAATTGAGTAAACCTACAAAAGAAGAAAAATGGAAGCAGGTGAACACTGGGAGAAAGAGACCTAATCTTTGTCCTCATTCCCACAGGTGGCCTGAAACAATTATAGGAACGGCCTCCTTTTGTGATTATAAGACGCCACATGACTGTGATGCTCTTTCAAGTAGGGTTTTCATTCCACCTGTGTATGCCTGTACTTGTACATGTAATAGATTTTGTAACTTTCATCATCAAAGGCCCACCTATCATGTTATCGGGAAACATTGATATTTTAAGTAGTAGTTAATATTAATTTTTTGGCGAAGCTGGTTTTATTAGCTCACAAGACAGTGGTCTTGATGGTTTGGTTGCTTGTCTTGGTGCTGTGCAAATGAAATAAACCAAATGCAAAGGAAGGCACACTTGTGTTGCCTCACTTGTGGCACATGTTGGTTTTGGCCTGGTAGTGTCAACTAAAGCTTTGAAAGTTTCTACAGTTCTCATCTCCATTTTCTCTCTGTGCTTGAAGTGACTATTTGTTAAGATGCTAGAGATTACCAAGTCTGTTCAATCAATTCATCTGCTACAATGTCATACTGACTTTTCAGAACGGAGGGCCCCCATACTGAAGCTGTTAAATAATTTAATAGTCATACAGAAATAATCAACTTGAATGGTTATAGTCATGCTTATGCAATGTATTGTGAATTTTGATCCCTATGAATAATATACCTTTCTAAAAATGTCTTGGAATCTTTCGGTCTTAACGTATGTCTTTTGTCCTGACATGGTCATCAAAGGTTCCGATGATATGTTTGTCTTCCTGTATTGCAGTCTGTCCTGTAATTTATTGATGAACAATATCTGTGTCATGCTTTTTCTGGAATGTACTGCTTTCTGCAGTAGTGTTTTTAATTAAAAACTCTCTAATTCCAAGTTATTTTATTTCAAAAATCTGTGGTAAACAAGTCACAACAATCCTTTGTTCTGCAATCAGTTTGATCACCATTTGCCAATGAATGCCATTCCCCAGGGATCATTTTTTCTAAGCTCTATGTTCCTCTTTCCAAGATCATAAATTCCCCAATACACATGGTTGGTTTCAAGCCATTACATAGCCCTTCGTATCAGGTTGTTGTGTGTGCATTCCCTTGAGACTAGCATCATTCCTTCCCACTTCCTTAATTTGGATCAGTGTGTCAACGAAACCAACTAAATCCTGTCTCCAGATTTTTTGTTGTTGTCTCCTCTTCCACCCAATCCGGCTGCATCGCTCCTTGAAACCAAATGATCCTGAAGGGCAGAATGCCACGCTCCTCTGATCATTGACCTAATGTGGCCTTTGCTCCTCTTCTTCACATCTAACATCATTTCCAAGGCTAAATTTTCACTGCATACTGCCTATATTTTCTCTCCTTCATCCAAGTTAGCTTTTTCTTGCGTCAATTCATTTTTTTTTTGCCCCAAATATTATCTTTATTTTATCACCTTGATGGTTCCCATCCATCCAACCAAAAATTTTGTTTGATCTCACTATGGCTTTTGATACTATCATAGCTCTTTTTACATAGACACCTTCCTTCGGAGATGCAGTTACAGGTATTTATTTGCAAATGTTTAAAAGGTCAGATCACTGAGCTTATCGAAACTGGAGAGGGTTCAAAGGAAGTTCACAAAAATGATTCCAGGATTGAATGGCTTGTCATATGAAGAGTGTTTGATGGCCCAGGGTCTGTATTTGCTAGAATTCAGAAAAATGAGGAGGGGACCTCCTTATAACATATCAAATGGTGGAAGGCCTTGATAGAGTGGATGTGGAAAGGATGCTTCCTGTAGTGGGAGAGTTTAAGATGAGAGGATGTTGTCTCCGAGTAGAGGGGCGTCCTTTTGGAATGGAGATGAGAAATTTCTTTAGCCAGAGAGTGGTGAATCTGTGGAATTCTTTGCCACAAGCAGCTAGAGAGGCCAATTCTCTATGTATATTTAAGGAAGAGGTTGATAGATTCATAATTGGTTCAGGCATGAAGGGATACAGGGAGAAAACAAGATTGGGGCTGAGAGGAATATTGATGTACCAAATGGCCTAATTCTGCTCCGATATCTTATGGTCTAGTATCCAGCAATGTAAATGTACTAACTGAGTTACTTTAATTCATTTCATCCACAAGGTCTGACCAATCAGATTGGCTGCCTGCTTTGTCAGTCTGACCATTCTCAATGTTAAATTTACATGTAGTATAAGATACTAATCCTTCAGCTTCTGCCAGCTTGTTTGGTTGAAGTGAATTGCAAGTGGACATGCATTCATATCAGCCAAATGCAAAATAAGTTACTCTACAAAATGGTTAACATTGATCCAAGTTACTTTGTTTTATTATGGTCTGTAAACAGAATTTCAGAGGCTGCGTGGCCTTGTATTCTAAGTGATTGTGCATCGGGAACATTTTGATTCTTTTTCACGCTTGACTGAGCCAGAAACATTGTTAATGTTTGGCGCTTGTCAGGTGCTGATCTTTAAATTTAGCAGGCGGCCTCGGTCTTCACTTCTACCCTGTGGTATTTGACTAGTTTGATCTTTGCTAAAATACAGTGTATTTTAACCCATAATTACACAACGTGCCAGTACCCATTATTCAGTAACTGCCACATTGACAAATCCATAAACCAGCTGTAAAAGCTCGAGCATGAACATTTTATTAAATCACCTCAGCACACAAGATCATTGAAATGAGGATGAAACCTTTCTCGATATCATTAGAAATCTGACAATTGAGGTAGTGAAAAAAAGGGACGTGTGCTGCAGAAATACGGGGCATGGTTGTGGTTCAAGCATTCCTACCTAGTGTTTTCTACAGCATTCTCATACATAAACGTTTTTTGTATACAGAGAGCACAACATGAAGAGTTGGAGAAAATTGAGAAGCAGATCCATAAATCCTCTAAAGATAAAGATAATGCCAAGCCTTTGGATAAACCGGAACAGTAAGTTTTTCACGACGTAGTATTTACTTTAGCTAATTGCTTTTCAACTGTAAACATTTGCTTGGTTCTGGTATTCCATTACTGGTTGATATTGATGTGGGAGAATCAGATTTAATATTACCGGCAAATGTCAGGTAATTTGTTATACCGCAGCAGTACATTGCAATATATCAACTGTAAATTACGGTAGATATATATATTTAAAAAGTTAAATTAAATAGTGCAAAAATAGGAAAAAAAGTAGTGTGGTGGTGTTCACGGGTTCAATGTCCATTCACAAATATAATAGCAGAAGTGAAGAAGTTATTTCTGAATTGTTGAGGGAGGTGGTGTGCGACTAACGTTCACGTACTATGGATTTGCACTGTGACTAGTGATTATTTTCATTCAGGTTTCTCTATGAACTATCTCAAATCGTCAACTTCTCCGAACGTGTGTTTTGCATCCTTTTCCAATCTACCTTCTTAGAAAATATCGCTGCCATCAACCGTAAGCTTGAATTAATGGACAAGTTATGTAAGGTAGGTCTTCTCACAGAAGAAAAATATGTAACCTAATTATAATCAAAAAGCACAAAGCTGTTCACTCATGCCTGGTCTAATGGTGCCTTTTATGGATTGTGAGAAAACTATAAAATCATAGTTCAAGCATAATTGTCATTCAACCGTACATAAATACAGCCAGACCAAGTGCAACACAGTGCCAACAGTCACACACAGCACAAAGTACATATCGCGCACCTATAAGGTAGCAAGCACACTAGGTATTAAAATACAGTCACACAAAAAATACAGTCTTTGCATTTTTGCATCTTCAAGATCTCAATAATAATTGAATTGGTGTGGCCAAAACTGTTGCAGACCCTAATGGATAGAGAATGAGAAAAGAATTAAAACATTAAATGAATGAGCAAAAGAGTAATGCAGAAACAAGATGTATTTTTATAGTTTTGCATTACTAGTGAGTAGATCTTAACACACCTGAATGTAAATAGTGGCACTTGAATTCAAACATTTGTATCTTGAGGGTGAAATATAAATGGACTATTACAATGGGGAACTGTCCAAAACCTAGGTTTAGGAGGTGCAGTGGTTTTTTCGTAACTAAAATATGCTGTTCTCTTTTTTTAAAAAAAAAACTGCAGTTTCCTTTGTACAGCTGTGTATCTGGTCAGTTATTTCAGCCCAAGGGGTTTTGGCTTTATGTAAGAAAAGAAGGCCAATTGGCACCAAGCCTACTCTGACGTTATTGAAATCATGGCTGATCCAATTTTGGTGTTCAATGTATGCAAACATTATCGATGTCAACACCTGTCATGCAAACGTTATTTTCTTGAAACTGAATGAGAATTTTGTGAAGATTGGGGGTGATGTACTGGGATCTTTGAGTCACATCTTTTATACAATCACAAGACAGTTGTGGATATTAAGAACATAAAGTACTGCAGGTCTACCCCTCTAGCGAGTCACTCGGTAGCAGTGGAGCTGGACTTGTTGAGGACCATTTATCGACCTGCTACAGGAAGGCATCGGAGATGGTGTGTGGTCCAACAAGTGATGTAAATCATTGTCTTGGATGCTTGTCTTGTAATGGCAAGACTCTGAACATTGGTAATGTCGAATGCTGCAAGTCAGGCTCATTAGTGGAGACTGACAGCGGAAGAGCTATATGGCCTCAGATATTGCGTGGACCAGGTCCTCGTCCTGCGGGGTCTCCTGTTGCAGCTGCCTCGGGGACAGAGATATTGGAGGTGGTGTGACACAGCGGACCTCCATGTTGGATTGGGGCTGGTCCCTCCCATCACATCTGCTCTCCAGTGTTCGACCGGTAGAAGACGAGCTGGATTGCGTTCATCTGTGGCTCTACTGGCACATGATGATCAGATCGGTGTCTGCTTGTTCTTGCAGAATCATGGCTTCAAGACACATCCCGCGCACCATCAGTCCACAGGATGACATGGGTTATATTATTACTTTTGTGATAGTGTGTTTACTACTATCATAATTGTATGTGCTGTATGTACCCTGTGACTGTTGGTACTGTTTTGTGTTCCTTGCTCCTGGAGGAAGCTGTTTCGTTTGATTGTATTTATAGGTATTCATATATGTATTCATATAGGTATTCATATATGTATTCATATAGGTATTCATATATGGTTGAATGTCAATTAAACTTGAACATGATGTGCTTTATTACTTTATTTAATTTCTAGATTGGTTCCATGAAGCTTATTTGCTGTTCTAGGCAATCAGTGATGTAAATATCTCAATGAATGCCAGCTAGATTACCAAAAAAAATACAAGGAAAAAATGTGGGTAGGGTGGGGATGGCTCAGTATGATTTATTTAGGACATATTCTCCACATCTCTCTTGGGGTTACCACATTAATCTCAAATTTGGAAATCTCCCCAGTCTAACTTGGCATGTAGCCTTCTAGCTTTCAGGAAAAAGTTCAAGAGTAGCATTGGGAAAAGATCTGGAGAATTATTGGAAGGTTTCACTCAATGAGCAAGGGCATACTGCACTAGCAGCGCTACAGATGGGTTTCTGGTGTCAAATATACACAAAGATGTTTTCATGAAGGGAACGTGTTATTAGTAAGCCAAGTTTAGTTAAAACTGGTCAATGTAATCGTCTTCAAAGTTTATTAATTGCAAGTGAGAAGCTGTTTGTAAATAAGACTGGATGGTGTTTAACTGCCAACTCTATCAGAGGCAGTAAGTGCATCTTTTCAGAAGCACATTGCATAGAAATAAATATCCGATTGGTTTAAAGGCTCACGTTATCTGGTGTATTGTACTCACTTTGCATTTTGAAATTTTATGATAATCATTTGTGAGAGGAACAAAACAATTTAATAATTGGGGAAAATTATAAATATGTTCACTTAAACTAGCACACTGATTTTTGGGATAACTATTAAGTAATAATATTCAAAGTTCATTTCAGTAGTTCATTATTTCTTCCCTCACCACAGACGCTGCAAACAAGTACTGGTGTAAAGCAGGTACTGAGTTTGATTCTTGCTTTTGGAAACTACATGAATGGTGGGAACAGAAGTCGAGGCCAAGCAGATGGCTTTGGCTTAGAGATCCTTCCTAAACTTCGAGATGTGAAGAGCAGTGTAAGTGTTTACTAGCTGGACTGATTGTGACAGCTTGGCTCCATCTGGATGTACGAGAGTTGCCCGTAGAGTTAAACAGTGCAATTTATTTCTGGTGCGCAGTTTGAACATTGCGTTGAGGTGGAGAAAAACGTGAGCAGGATAACAGCAGGTAGATGAATAGAAATGTTTTTCATGCTGGAGTAGAACATAAAAAATAGTGCACAGATTGCAGCATGGCATTGTACAGAGTAAATTTATTTGTGGTAATGCTAATCCAGCTTGAGTTACTACAGTGCAGAAGGAAGCCATTTGGATTGTTGACTCAATAGTCTAACATCCATTTCGTACTCTATTTTTTAACCATGGTCCTGTATGTGATTTTCAATCATTTATAGAGTTTCCTTTCGACAATCTATGTTCACCTCACTTTTTAACAATGCATTCCAGATCATAAACTAAGTTTTATTCACTTGCTCATGGAACTTCCATCAATCACTTGAAATCTAAACCCCTTTGGTGTTTTGACTTGCATTAATAAAAACAGCTTCCCTCTACTTTACCTGTCTAAACCAGCCAAGAATGTGCATACTGCTTTCAAATCTCCTCTTAGCTACACTGCTCCAAGGAGTTTGTTCAGTTCATTGGTATCTAGGCAGATGCTGAGTAAAGATTGAAATGCAGTAATGTAAACAGCAAGGCATCTCTGCTATTTCTGCAGAGTTTTAGATGCTATCTGTCTGCTGTAGGCAGGGTATTAAAATTATAGCAAGAGGTGCTGGCTAATGTAGATGCCACCTGCTGCTGGAAGTGTGGATGGACGTGGTAAGTATGTACTGCAAATGGGTGGTTTTGATCTGTCCATTTCACTATGATTTTGTGCACAGAGAAATGGAGGATATCAAAGAATGTGGGTATCAGGGGTGATCTATGTGCGGAGCTGGTTGACTTGCTTGGGATCCGAAGTGAATACTGCCCACCTGTATTCCCCAAGGAGGGGGATGGGGGAAATGAATTCAGAGAAGGATAATATGGAGCAAATCAGTATTGAAGAGAAAGTGTTAGATGCCACGGATGCACAAGGGTTGTTAAATCCACAGTGCAATTGGGGAGGTAGCTGGCACCCTGACAGCTTTTTGCGTCTTTGTTAGTCAGAAGTGAGGTGCCTGAAGGAATACCTAATGCTCATTTATTTAAACACAACACTTGTTGCAAGTATAAACAAGGTAACCATGAGTTGGTGAAACTTGGTTAGTGCTAGAAGAACTACTGGAGGAAATCCTGTTGGAATCAATTTTGTCTCTTTGGAACAACATGCCGATGAGGGATAGTCAGCATAGTGTGGTGGAGGTCTTGCCCCTCTCATTTGATTGAGTTTTCAGAGGAGATAATTAAAACAACTGATCAAGGCAGGGTAGTCAGCATTGTCTATATGGACTTCAGTAAGATAAGTTTCCACATGGTAGGCTCGTGCAGGGAGTTAAGGCATTTTATATGGTGGTTGATATCTGGATCACTGAAACATGGGTGGTGGAATCAGATGCAATCACTTAGTTTAAGAAAAGAGTACAGTCGATGTTTCAGGTCAAGGTATCGACTGTACTCTTTTCCATAGATGCTGCCTGGTTGCTGAGTTCCTCCAGTATTTTCTGTGTGTTGCTTGGATTTCCAGAATCTGCAGACTTTCTCTTTGCATGTTTGAGATGCTTTGACCGGCCATCATTTAAGTAAGTCATAGAAGTACATCGACCTAAAGGGATTAATATAGATGGGGAATAGGTCAGGATTGATGGGGTTGGGTGAAAAGTCCATTTCTAGCAGTACAACTCTTACTGCCCGCTATGCCTGTTGGCGTTTAGGGCAGCAATGAAGATCCTATATCTCTGTCTGTCCTGAGCTACTGTGATGGAGAAGGATGCTTCATTGCTGTTTCCATAACATTTTTTTTGGACTGGTCAGGGTTGTTTGCCCTTAGCTGAACCCCCAAACTTGGAGGACCAGTAGACCACTCTTGGTCTGGCCTCTACCCTTTGACCTTTTTGTCATGGTGACCCTACCAAGAGCCAAAGCATAAAGCCTTGACTCCAACTAGCACAGCTTTCTGAGTCATTGAGGCACACAAACCTCCAAACCACACAGAGTTGTGGACCTCATATAGGAGTAATCCCAATTGATTTAGGCAAAGCTAGAAATATTTCTGGGAAAAATGTAGGACCTTTGAATGTTAAACTAAAAATGTAACTCATTTTCATTGTGCAAGCTCTGCAGTTCTGAGTGCATAGACATGTTGAACAAGATCATTGCTTCACATCACTCAGATGATTTAAAGTGGACAGTTCAGTTTAATGAGGAGGCTTGAGCAATTGGAATGTCTTCAGAAACAGTAAACTGTCACTGGGGAAGTGTGGGTTTAGTAGAATATTTTTATTGCATCAATTAAGCTTGACATGGTTGGGATGTGGGACTGAGAAATCGTAGCTCCTGACTGTGACGGATATAAGCACGGAGGTCAGAAATAGCTTATTAAAACTATTAACATGAGTTCATTTCCTTTAGCACAGAACAGCCTCAGTTTATTTCCAGTTACTGAATCTTCTGGCTGGATTAAAAGTTATATTTAAAATGAGCTGAATCACTACTCGAAAAGTTGGCCATGTGTGCAAAAGCAGATTGAGTCATTACCAGTGAATGAAGTCTTGATCATTTTTTTAGTCTCAGCTTCTTCTTATCGGTATTTCCCTTAAATTCATTTTCAAAGAATTCTGAATTTGGAACGATGTGCAGAAATGAATCACAATACCATGATGACATTTGAACTGACTCTTACTGTACCTGCAGGCCATGTTCAATTGCCAGAGCTTATAGTGTACAGAGTGGATGAGGAGAGCATGTTTTCATTAACAGGAGAGCAGCATCTCAATACATAAAAGCATGCAGGCATGGTCAAGAGGTTAGGTTGTTGTTCAGATCAGACATCAGAATGGGGAAGAAATGTGATCTAAGTGAATTTATCTGGGGAGAAATAGATAATTTCAGATCCAATTTGTTATTTGAGGCAGGTTTGATGTTGCCATTTAAAGTTAAATTGGACAGCTATATGGACAGGAAAGGAATGGAGGGTTATGGGCTGAATGCAGGTCAGTGGGACTAGGTGAGAGTAAGAGTTCGGCATGAACTAGAAGGGCTGAGATGCCCTGTTTCCGTGCTGTAATTGTTGTGTGGTTATTTTAGCTTCAATTCCAAGTGTTCGAACAAAATGGATTAGCCTTCCATTTGTGAGGGACCTTATCCATATACTAGAATATATATAAAAACAAAACTGAACTGGTACATACTGCTAATTGAGAAATGCAATTAATTTTTTTCAGTTGTCTCTCCCTAACAAAACCATTGCTTACTATCTTTGAGTCATCCCTGGTTTTCACCGTGTTAATTTAATCCTGCCTCCCAGGTTTTCCCGCCCCCCTCCACTAACTTTCCTAACACTTTCATTTTACTCATGGGCCTGTAATGATCTGACTAAATTTTCCTAGACATGGCACATAAATTTTTTTCCTACCCTGCTTGAATAAGGGTACCGCATTTCCTGCCCTCCAGTGATCTGGCATTTCACCTGTGTCTAGTGAAGAATTAAATGTGTCTGAGAGGGTCTTTGCAATCTCCCATTTGCCTCCTATAGCAACCTGGGATGGTTCTAATCAGATCTTGGTGATTTATGCAGACTTGGAAAATGCATGGTCATGCACTTTGGTAGTAGAAATAAATGTACAGAATATTTTCTAAATGGGGAGAAAATTCAAAAACCTGAGATGCAAAGGGACTTGGGAGTCCTTGTGCAGAGCACCCTAAAGGTCAACTTTCAGGTGGTGAGGAAGACGAATGCAATGTTAGAATTTACTTCAAGAGCTCTGAAATACAAGAGCAGGGATGTGATGCTCAGGCTTTACGAGGCATTGGTGAGGCTTCATCTTGAGTATTATGAACAGTTTTGGGCCCCTCATCTAAGAAAAGATGTACTAACATTGGAGAGGGTTCAGAGGAGGTTCACAAGGATGATTCTGGGAATGTGAGGGTTATCATGCGAGGAATGTTTAATAGCTCTGGGTCTGAACTCAGGATTTAGGAGGATGAGGGGGAATCATTGTAACCCCTCAAATGTTGAAAGGCCTAGACAGTGGATGTGGAGATTTTTCCATTATGGGGGAGTCTAGGACAAGAAGGCACAGCCTCAGGATAGAGGGGTGTCCATTTGAAACAGATATAGAGAAATTACTTTAGACAGAGGGTGGGGAATTTGTGGAAATTGTTACCACAGACAGTTGTGGAGGCCAGGTCATTTGGTGTATTTGAGGCAGAGCTTGACTGGCCGCAGCACCAGAGATCACAGCGGGAAGGCCAGGGAATGGGGCAGAAGGGGGCTGGGGGAATAGGATCAGCCATGATCAAGAGGCGGAGCAGACTCGATGAGCCAAATGGCCTAATTCTGCTCCTGTGTTTTATGGTTAAAGCCTACTAATACCACCAATACCACCACTTTTGAAACGATTTCCGAAACTTCACCATCTCTGTGACTGAATTCTCAGATTCTGATGTTCTTGATGAATATTCAGAAGAGAAATGTTCATCGAAAATCTTCTATTCATCCACTTTTGCTCCACACCACAAATGGCCGCTTTTTTGTCATTAACAAGCTTTATTGTTCTCAGATTATTTTCTTACCCTGACATATCTGATAGAAATAGTTCTGGTATTTCCTTTCTTCTTGTCTGCAGTGATATTTTGTACCCACTCATTACCTTTTGGTTTCTTTCAAATGTCTTTGCTTTCTTCACTTCAATGATGCCTTTGTTTACATTTCAGTACACCACCTGTACACCTTGATCAAGCTTGACAAACTCTTTGACACCTAGAGCTCCTTGGACTTGCTCTACTTGCTCTTCATTGTTGTTGGGATATGTTGTCTCTGAACTCTGATTTCACTTTTAAATGTTTCCCACTTGTTAAATGTGGACTCAGCTGCAAGTAGCTACTCTCTCTCTACCTTTTCCAGTCTTATGATTTGAAATGTGCCTTTCCCTTCAGTACAGTAGCTTAATTTCCAGACATCAATTTTCATAAATTGTATTTATTATAACTACTTACGATATCTTTTCCCTTTTGCACAGCCACATTCCATGAGTTATGTCCCGAGCTGCCACTTACTTCTCTCATCGAATTATTTATGTACAAGCTTGAAAAGTTCTCCTGAATGTTCTTTAATAATCTCACTCCCTCTGCAACTTTCATACTCAAACAATCCCAGATAATTTTGGGGGAATTTGAAATCCACTGCAATGACGTTTGTATGTCAGTGCATTTGTCCACGTGTCCACTGGCCCTTGCAGATGCTTAAGAATATATGCTATGCACCCAACAAGAAGATCAGCCCCTTTTATTTTGTTCCTAAGCTTGACCCATGGGCCTTTTGAAGAGTCTTTGAGGATATCCTCCCATATTTCTGCAGTAATGGACTTCCTAGTCAAATTGCAGTAGCACCTAAAGATTCTATGCACCTTATGACACAGTCACTCGTATACCTAGTGCACGTACTTACAGTACAATCTGTATATGAGCTATTATGTATTTTTGTTAGTGCTGCATCAAATCAGGGGTAACAATTGTTCTACTTTACACTTGTGTAGTGGAAATGATATTAAACTGTTGGGTTATCAGTCTTTTAACCATATCTTTGGTAACAATATCATATTGTGATCAGTATTCTATATTTCTCTGACTCTATCCGTCGAAGTGTTTGCATTTTTCTTCATTATTTGACTGTACTTGTCAATCCTCTGAACCGTCCACCTACTCTATAACCCATTCTCTCGCCAAATTAGCTTAAATAGCTGCTACTGTGCCCCATGGACTGATGTCGTCCTTTGAGGATGTTAGGATGTTGAACCGATTACACTCCAGGTTCAACCTATTCAGCTTGTGCAGGTCTCACCTCACCAAATCAAAAATCAAAAGTGCTCACTGTTACACCTTTGGTCACAAATACATGCGACTTGGCTTCCTAAAGCTATATTCACCGGCACATAGCACGAGAATTATCCAGAGATTATAATTTTGGGTGTTCTGCTCTTTCTGTCTATGACCTAATTTCCTATACTGTATTGTCTATATTTCCTTCTTTTCCTGCCTGGCCAAGTTGTTTCCTGATCAATTATTCTTAAAGCCTGAATTTTAATCAGCTATTTAACTTCCCAAAGTACAAATTCTGTTTACAGTATCTGAAAATTTCAATTGTCTTTTGTGTTTACCATTGCCAGTGTGTTAGAGTATCACTTTTTGTGCCCAGTCCTTGTGCTTTGATCCTTTAAACATTGGGTGGGCTGTTCGTTATTGATGTTTTGCAACGGCAGTACACTGTCCCCTCCATCCCTTGACAAAAGAGACAAGTTCCAATCTTTGAACTTATTATCATGGCTTAAAATGTGGGCCTTGAAATTAATTTTGAAATAATTATTTTGTTTACCTTAAGCAGTGAATCCCAATGATCTAATTGAGGGATTAGAAAAGTTAATACTCCTTGACGGTGTGGGAGCTGATTTGACATGAATAGTTGGAATAACAACAGCAGTGAAGCACTTCTTGGTTAATGATTCCTGGTTTTGCTAATTTCCCTTCTGCACACCATCAATAACCCCTACATGTCTGTCAAAGTAAATGAGTTTGAAAATGAATAGTGGAGAAATGGCTTCAGACTTTTTTTTCCCCAAAAGTATTCCTGATAAAACGTGGTTTGAGTGACTCATTTCTGAGCCATAGCCCCAACATTGCAATGCAAGGGCTTAGAATAGTCAACTGAGTTCCAGTTTTGTGTCTGTGTTGCTACATAATTATACTAAGCACAAAATATATGGGCTGAATTATTTCTTGGAGAAGTCAGTGATCAGACATATAACTCCTCACAGGTGCTGTGTGGCTTGCTGAGAATTTCAAGCATTTTATTGCATCTTAGTTTTCCAGCATCTGCTATATTTTACCCTAAAATTTGCTTTTTAAAAGGTGTAATTCCATGCTTTCTCTTGGAATTGGGGAGAGCATTTGGTTCCAAAGAGCTCTGTTTTAGTCTGACTTATTTTGGCAATGCACATTCTGAAAGTTTCAGTAAGTTGTAGGGACAGAGATACCAGGATCCCTTGGGTCATGTCCTCCATCCAACTAGATCCAATGGAATCACTGCAATTGGGGGGCTGATTTATTCAAGTGACCCTCTCCCCTCGTGTAAGCCTTTAGGGCAGGGGTTTCCAAACTTTGTTTTATGCCATGGACCCCTACCATTATCCGAGGGCTTGTGGACCCCAGGTTGAGAATCTCTGCTTAGGGAAGTGGCCTAGTTTAGTATCTGATGTTGCCCATAATTAGGCAATATAGGTTTAATGTTCTTCACCCTGTCCAGTCCTTAGCTCATTAGTGCAGGATTCTTTAAAGCCATTGCAAGAGGTAAATTTTAGAAAGGCACACAAGAATTATTTGAAGGGGGCAGCTCACTGGCATTGGGGGGTGGGGGGCAGCACATATGGAAACTAGATGAATTACAGGAGGCAAGTGCGTCTCTCATTTTTGATGAGTTCTTTCGGGTGGACCACAGTTCACTTTCTGCCTGAGGGAGTTCAATGGAATAAGAAGGCCAACCTGTCATGCTATAACGAAGTACAGTACAGCTGGAGAGGATTGGGGTGGGTAGAGGATGCACATAGTGATTTTGGAGATGATTGTCAATTTCTGAACCTGCAACAGTAATGTGCAAATAATCAGTACATAATGACACTTCTCTCACTCTTTCAGGACAACAGTATTAACCTCCTCTTCTACCTGGTATCATATTATCTGCGTAATTTTGATAAGGTATGTGGAATTTTGTGAATGCTTTTAAAATTTTGGTGATTATTATATCGTTAAGTGGCTATTTTATTAACTTTATCATCTAATCTAATGATGTTGGAAGGATATAGTTTTTAAAATCTAACTATTTTGTCTTAGGATGCAGGTACAGAAAAAAGTGTTTTCCCTTTGCCAGAACCGCAAGACTTGTTTCAAGCTTCACAGATAAAGTTTGAGGACTTTGAGAAGGACCTCCGTAAACTGAAGAAGGACTTGAAAGGTAGAGACTTCTTTTCTCTTTAGATTTGTCTACATGTGTTTTTGTCTGATTTATTCTTTGAACTGAAAGAAGGCTATTAAATCAACAAAAATGCTCTCCATTATTTTCAGTGTTCGTGATTGTTACTTAGTGCAAACTGATTTTTGTGTACCGTGTCTATGAAAATTTTACTACCAAGTAATTTTACTACTGCTTAGTAGGGTTTTTTCTTTTTTTTGTCACCAAAATTTTTTCAATCTTTAAAACAATGTTTTTTTTTCTTGAGACATTGTAAGTGTTGCCTACTTCGATGTACTCTTATTAATTTTAGATAATAAAAGATTTGAAAAGAAAGAAAGAAAATTTTACCAAAATGAAGAAGTATTAACATTGTAATTTAAACATTATTTTATCACAATCACATTTAATTTATCAGGCCTGCTGTAGTAAGGCACTGTCTAGCCTTTGAGTCAGAAGGTTATAGTTCAATCCTACTGCAGAGAACTGAGTAGAAGATCTTGGCTGACACTTCAACACTGCTGAGCAAGTCCTGTGCTATCAGATGTAGCCACTTTCAGATCAGACTAAGTTGAGACTCTGCTTGTTCCCTCGGGTAGATGTAAAAGATCCCAAGGAAATGATTTGAAGGAGTTTTCACTCCAACGTCCAATCCAATATAAATCTATTAAGCTTCACTTTAAAAAAAAAATACAAATTGTTATTTTGACAACTTGCTGTTTGCTGATTGATTTCTACCTTTCCTAGTTCAAAGCATTATCTGTACTTTGCCGATCCCAAAGCAATTTGTGGTCAAAGTTTGTGAAAGGTGCTTTATAAGAATTACTATTTTATAGTTCAGTTTGTATAGTTGTACATGAAACAACAGAGTAAACCTTTTGTGAGTCTCTTTGGGAAAAGCTAATATTGTAACTTCTGCTTTCTCACAACAAAATGAAAGTTAGTTAATACCTCTAAGTATACAGAGGGTATATATGCTGTTTGTTTCTGTACACACCACAGGAATAAACTGTACCAAAAGACTTTTAATACGTGTTGTCTAGCGTTTCTGATTTCTGCGTTTGTGCTGAATGAGGCATTTTCCAAGAGTGCATCCCATAAGTTAAAGAATGGCTGCACTGTATCTGGATGATGCAAGTAATGATTTTCCTTGCAGTGTTTGGCTGCCAATCAGATATTTATTGATGACTTTATAGATTACAGTGGAATAAAATTACTTTGTCCTTTTTAAGGTGGTGGAAAAGCTAAGAGGCAGGGAATGTTTTACTATTGGACACAGTTGTATCAGCTAATGGCCAGCAATGTTTGACCATATATGAAATAGATGAAGGAAATAAATTTTTAAGGTGTATAATGGGTGGAAAGTGTAATATGCGCTCATCTACCTAGTTCTTACCTCACCAAGTAGGTTCCAGCAACTGCTTGTAAACTGCAGAGATTTGATGCTGAGTCCCAAATAACTAATCAGTTGAGCGAGATACTGTGGATTCCAATTAATCGGGATACATCAGGGCCAGTACATTTTTGCCCAATTAAGCCACTATCCCAATTAGTCAAAGCTTCATGGGAAAAATGTAAATGGTATAAAAAAGACAAACTGCCATTTAACTGAGTAACAAATTATTTAAATAAAATACAGAGCACATTAGAACACCACCGGTACCACTGCTGTCCTATAATACTGCATTAGTTCCTAGTGGCTGTTGATGGAAAAAGCCATCCTCTGTACCCTGTCATGTTCTTTTGATTGACTATAACTGAACAAAATTAGCGCAGACACCTAGTAAGATAACGGACTGCCTCCACACAATGCTTTCGACTATTGCATTCTCCAAATCTTCATTTTCATTGTGACATTCAAGACGATCGTCGATATGTTCAAGTTCTTCATAGTTCCTAACTTGCTGAAGTCGTAAAATGCTTTCATTTTCACTCCCGTAGAATGCTGGAGGAACTCAGCAGGCCTGGCAGCATCTATGGAAATGAGTGAGTGGTCAACGTTTCAGGTCGAGACGTTTCATCAGGACTGAAGGAACAAAAATGGGAAGGCAGAGCAAGGAGGTGGAGGAGAGGAGTAAGAAATACAAGGTCGTAGGTGATAGGTGAAATTGGGGGGGAGGGGTGAAGTAAAGAGCTGGGAAGTGGATTGGTGTAAGAGATAAAGGGCTGGAGAAGGGAGAATCTGATAGGAGAGAACAGAAGGCCATGGAAGAAAGGGAAGGGGAGGAGTACCAGAGGGAGGTGATGGGCAGGTGAGAGAAGGAAATGAGAATGTTGAAAGAGTGGGGTGCGACATCACTGGAAGTTTGAGAAATCAATGTTTATGCTATCAGGTTGGAGGCTACCAAGACAGAATATAAGGTGTTGCTCCTCCAACCTGATTGTGGCCTCATTGCGGCAGTAGAGGGGGCTATAGACTGACATGTCAGAATGGGAAGTAGAATTAAAATGGGTGGCCACTGGGAGATCCCGCTTTTTCTGGTGGACGGAGCGTAGATGCTTGGCGAAGCCGTCTCCCAATCTATGTTGGATCTCACCGATCTACAAGAGGCCACATTGGGAGAACCGGATACAGTAGATGACCCCGAAAGATTCGCAGGTGAAACGTCACCTCACCTGGAAGGACTGTTTGGGGCCCTGAATGGTAGAGCAGGTGTAGGGGTAGGTGTAGCATTTGTTCCATGGAAATCATTTTCTTGAAATTTCAGTAATGGATCCCCCACTTCTACTTCACCTTTCCATATTCTGATTTCCCCCTCTCGCCTTATCTCAACTGCCCATCACATCCTTCTGGTGCTCCTCCCCTTTCTCGTTCTTCCATGATCTCCTGTCGTCTCCTATAAGATTCCCTCTTCTCCGGCCATTTATGTTTCACCAATCGACTTCCCAGACCTTACTTCACCTGTCCCACTCTCCCGGTTTCACCTATCCCTTGTATTTCTTACTCGCCTCCCCGCACCTTCTTGCTCTGACTTCTCATCTTTTTTTCCTCCGGTTACGATGAAGGGTCTCCACTTGAGATGTCGACGGCTTACTCTTTCCTACAGTTGCTGCCGGGCCAACTGAGCTCCTCCAGCATTTTGTGTGTGTTTCGCTTGGATTAACAACATCTGCAGATTTTGTCATTTGGGACTCATTTGGGAGTGACCCAGTTGTTTTTGGCCTCTCCAACCCTGAATGCTTGATATCACAGTGAGCAAAACATTTCTGATTGTCTTACTACTTATTTCTTACCAACTATCAGTGGCAAAAATAAGCATTGTTTTTAGAATGCAAACACAGTAATTTTAAAAACTGTTCGTTCCAAGCACAGTGTTGTTTAATGACCACACAAGTGTGTGCAACTGACATTAGTTAGGAACTGTTTGGCAACAGTCTCCTGTCCCAATTAAGTGGCAAATGCCCCAAATAAATGAACAGAATCCTGACTATAATCTTGATTAATTTGTTCTTTAACAGTTGTCCCAAATAAGTTGTTCCCCTGATTAACTGATGGCCTGATTAACTGGAATCTACTATATTTGTATATTAGGAGAACTCAGTTATGAATATTACATGGGAGGGGGGATTTGAGGCCATGATCATCAATGGCTGAGCAGGCTAATATGCCTACTTGTATTCTAACCTGGATCATTTTTGCC
Organism: Mobula hypostoma; assembly: GCF_963921235.1. Lineage (NCBI taxonomy): Eukaryota > Metazoa > Chordata > Chondrichthyes > Myliobatiformes > Myliobatidae > Mobula > Mobula hypostoma. Next base: position 25,925,483 of record NC_086104.1, read on the forward strand.
TTCATGTATTAATTCCTGGCACACTATGAATGCATAGATTTGTTCAATTATTCTGAAACATGTTTTGCTACGCTGCTATTCGTCTATTATAAGAAAAAACTTACTGGGTATTGTATCTTAGAAGTGATTGTTTTTAGTGAAGAGTCATATATTTCCAAGGACAAGGGTGGGGGTCCTGTAAAATAAATGAGCTGAAACTTGGCCACATTAAAGTTGTGAAAGAAATGTAGAATTCTGTTTTTTTTTTAAACAAAATGTTTTGTAATACATATTTTGGCTTTCAAATTAGTGCAATGCGAGGAGGTATCTGTTTCTGTTGTACTGGTGTAGCACAATACACAGCAAATTCTATGGGAAAATGCTTTCAACATGCTAAGAATGGCTGCAGTTCAAAATGGGTACCGCTCTGAGCCTGTACTAATTAAACACTGGAAAGTATTGCAGTTCATGTTTTTGGAAATACTGTATTTGAAGTGAAACAAGATTATCCACGCCATTGTTTCCAGAGAGATGCCTTTTAATTAGTGGCTGTGAATGATTGGATTTAAGTGGCCTGTGTAATATGTTCAGAGGAAAGGAAAGTGAATGAGCGATTATGAGGCAGCCATTCCACATCTTTCAACTACACAATCCCATGCAAGTTTCTCTTGGGGACAAGGAGTAAGAATTTGACTCCCTTTTATTTTTAAAGGAACATAACTGTATTAGTGCATGTACCAAGCTGAGCTCCCAGCAACAGTTTAACCTCCATATTCCATGGCTTTCTGGAAGCCTGGTCGTGCTCTTCTTTGAGGCATGCGGCATGTAGTTTGTGTAGCAACCTGATCTGCTTTTGATCTTCCGCAGCTGTCAACAGCCTTCCTCAAGGCAGTCATAGCAAATGATGGCTTTTGCTCTGGCTCCATTCTGCGCTGGAAATTCCAGCATTCAGCACATGACTTAAATCAACTCGACCAGCAGAGAAAGTTTTTAGATCACCAATCTTTGAAGAGCACCAACAAGGGCTTTGAGTTTCAGTCGCTTGTAAGTCCTATAACTTTGACCCTTCCCCAGTTTTTCCAATTCCTACTCCAAACCAAAGCTGGGAAATGCAAGGAAAAAGATTAATCTCTAAGAAAAATATTGTGACATGAATTCCATTCAGGTTATTACAAGAAAACTCAATATAGGCCAAATGCTTCCAGCTGCTAAGGTATAACATTGTGATTGGTCAAACTTTTTCTCCAGGCAGAATACATCTCAGTGCACACTGAAAATCCATGTTGTTGGGAAAAAAAAAGCTGAGTTAATGAATACTGCTAATCTGAGCATTGAGGAATGCAGTACAACAGAGGGATCTAGGAATAATGGTGCATGGTTCCCTGAAGGTGGAATCTCATGTGGATAGGGTGGTGAAGAAAGCTTTTGGTATGCTGGCCTTTATAAATCAGAGCATTGAGTATAAGAATTGGGATGTAATGTTAAAATTGTACAAGGCATTGGTAAGGCCAAATTTGGAGTATTGTGTACAGTGCTGGGCACTGAATTATAGGAAAGATGTCAACAAAATAGAGAGTGTACAGAGGAGATTTACTAGAATGTTACCTGGGTTTCAGCAACTCAGTTACAGAGAAAGGTTGAACAAGTTAGGTCTTTATCCTTTGGAATGCAGAAGGTTGAGGGGAGACTTGATAGAAGTATTTAAAATTATGAGGGGGATAGATAGAGTTGACGTGGATAGGCTTTTTCCAGTGAGAGTAGGGGAGATTAAAACAAGAGGACATGAGTTGAGAGTTAAAGGGCAAAAGTTTAGGGGTAACATGAGGGGGAACTTCTTTACTCAGAGTAGTAACTGTATGAAGCGAGCTTCCAGCAGAAGTGGTAGAGGCAGGTTGGAATTTGTCATTTAAAAAAAAAAAAATGGATAGTTATATGGACAGGAAAGGAATGGAGGGTTATGGGCTGAGTGCAGTTTGATGGAACTACGTGAGAGTAAGCGTTCGGCAAGGACTAAAAGGGCTGAGATGGCCTGTTTCCATATGGTTATAGGAGTGAAAACCTATCTACTGGATTTTCCTTTTGTTTCTAGTGGCTTTTGACATGCTTGTGATTGTGGAATGAAGAACACTATTGTCCACAAAACCTCAGACGGTGTTTTAATAGATATTTTCCTCTTTCTGGTGTGTCATGTCATCAGAGACCTGTACAGGTCTGATAATAGTGATGAAATCAAGGAGACACAGAACTGCAGATGCTGGAAATCTGTAGCAACACAGAGGGGGAGGAGCTTAGTGGATTGGACAGTATATATGAGGGAAATTAACAGTTAATTTTGGGTTATGGCCCTTCAATCAGAAATGGAAAGAAAAAAAATAACTGAGGGTGGGGGAGGAGAGTAGGCATTGAGCAAGAGTGGTGGGTGAGAGGTGGATACAGGTGAAGGAGGTAGTGAAAAGGTGAGAGTTGAAGGAGAATAGGGAGTTGATAAACAGGTGAAGAAGGGACGAGATTGGGTGTAAGGCGAGGGAGGAGAGTCATATCAAGTTGGTTGAGAAGCCAGTTTTGTTCAATTATATTTTTTAAGATATTCAGCAATGTCATGAAAGCATTTTATTTTATGGAGTATTATAACATTTAGATCATTCACATGGGATTGAGGTTGAAGATGGAACTGTCTGTTAGCAGAAGTGATTATTTTTATTACGTTATAATCCTTTTGTTTTAAAATACTTTCAAGAATTAGACTCCTCCCATGTAATGAAGAAATTATTTCTGTTGAGGGTCTTGCCAAAGTGTGTAACAAAGCATTAGTACTGACAATTCATGAGTTTGTTTATGTGGGCATCAGGACTTGACACTCTTTGTTGTTTTCTGACAGTTTCATTGTCATAACAATGAATTCAGAGCCAGTATATACAATGGATTGTGGATGATAAAAGTGGTTATAGGAATGATCTGTTTTTGAACAACTTACTTAAGAGTTGGATTTAAGCTTTGCAGTTCTTTATGCTGATTCGTTTCTGGTATATTAACCAATATGTGTGCAAAGAGAATTGATTAAAACAGCGGTCCCCAACCACCAGGCTGCGGACCGGTACCGGGCCGCAAAGCATGTGCTACCGGGCCGCGAGGAAACGATATGAGTCAGCTGCACCTTTCCTCATTCCCTGTCACGCACTGTTGAACTTGAACATAGGGTTGCCAACTGTCCCGTATTTGCTGGGATATCCCGTATATTGGGCTAAATTGGTTTGTCCCATACGGGACTGCCCTCGTCCCGTATTTTCCCCGCTAAGGTAGAGCGTTCCTATGAAACCTTTCGTGCCAAAATGGTGTAAAGCGAAGAAGCAATTACCATTAATTTATATGGGAAAAATTTTTGAGCGTTCCCAGACCCAAAAAATAACCTACCAAATCATACCAAAAACACAAAACCTAAAATAACACGAACATATAGTAAAAGCAGGAACGATATGATAAATACACAGCCTATATGAAGTAGAAATAATGTATGTACAGTGCAGTCAGGAAGATTAAGTCTAAACCGATTTGTGGAGGAAAAAAAATTGGCACGTACGTGCATGCGCACACAGGTGCCTGCACAAGGCTTCATGGTTATGGTAGTATTTCTCGGGGTAAACACAAGAATCCCCTATTTGACTGCTACTTTTGTCCCTTATTTGGGATTGAGAAAGTTGGCAATCCTAACTGTAAAAGACATGTCGAAGTGAGTTTAACCCTACTTGAACACCCCCCCCCCCCACCCCAGTCAGCCGGTCCGCAGTGCAAAAAAGGTTGGGGACCCCTGGATTAAAATACGCAAATGGGGAAAGAAAACGGCCATGTATTATCATTTCTCAGTTTGCAGAGCATCTTGAATTTGGCACCAAAATATTGGAAACATCAGCTGGTCAGGCAAAATCTGTGGAAGGAAAAACGGAGTTAATGTTTCAGGTTGAGGACCCCTTATGCTGACGCAGCCTTATCTGAGTGCTTCCAGCATGTTTGTTCTTGTTTCAGATTTCAGACACCTGCATTTACTTAAAAAAAGATTCGCTTACTCTCAGTTCCTTTAGGGGCCCGTGAAATAAAGCAAAAATACTTTATACCTGGTGGCACAGAATCACCTGAATATTACAAGGTTTTGTTAGAGAGTGGGGAAAAGTGACAAAAATCAAGCTTGTTTTTCCCTGGAATAGGGGTTGAGGAGTTTACTTAGGAAATATCGAAGTATTTAGTATTAGATTGGGTGGAGAGGAATCTTTTAACATTGCTGAAATAATTGTAGACAAGCAGCCACACCTTTAAAGGTTTCTGGAAGATGTAGGAAGCACTTTACACACAACTTGGTAGATGTAGCTCAACTTATTTTTAAGTTTGAAATAAAAGATTTAAGGGAAATTCAGAGAAAATTAATTGGATGGAGCTGAGGAACAGATCTTCAGTGATCTCATAGATTGAAGGAGCAAGCTTGAGGGAGTGAACTGTCCGTTCCTCATCCTGTGTCCCACAGTAGACTGTGCTATTTTAATCTCATCTGTAGCAAGGTATCCTGCAAAATCTCATGAATATTAAATGGACAAGCCAAGCAGACAAAAGATCACATTTGATTGCTCTGAATTTTGTCTTGGTGTGTCTCTTTGCTTGCATTCATCCATCTCCCTGTTAAACTGAGATGCAAAAAAAGAAAATGCCAATATGCACACTTCTCGAAGCAGGAAAGCAGTGGATGCTGAATTATTGCTAAAAGTTCTGCACTGCAGTTGTGAACTTTAATAGTGTGGAAAGTTCCCTGCACCAAACTGGGATTAATGCAAGATTGAAATGCTTGTTCTTAGGATGTTTATAGCTACATATAAGCTGAGTGTTGTGGCCCTGCCACTTGTGACATTCTGCATCAGGTGAGTGGATGCAATCTAACTTTTGTCTATTTTCATCCACATTAAGAACTGTGGCCTAGTTCTTGGTTTTCTAATTTTCAGCTCATTTACCTTGTCTTCAGTTATCCTACTGAGCCAATCAGTATGTTGTTAAGTTTCATAACTGTCACATATACTGAGACGGTGAAAATATGTTCACATGCCATCCAGACAGATCATTCCATAATTACCTCAAGGTAATGGAAAAGGAGAAAACAGAATGGTATAGAGAGAAAATATAGGGGGACAAATAGGGTGCAAGGTTCATGATGAGGAAGAGTAATAGATCAGGAGTTCTTTATCATACAAGAGATCCATTCAAGAATCTTATAACAGAAAGCTTTCTTTGAGCCTGGTGGTGCATATTTTCAAGTATTTGTATCATCTGCCCAATGGAAGGAAGAAGAGGGAATGCCAGGGTTAGGATAAGTCTTTGATTATGTGCGTTGTTTTCCTGATGTAGTGAGATATGTAGACAGTCAGTGGAAGGGAGCTGGTCTTTGTGATAAACTAGGCTGTTCACAACTCTAATTTCTTGCAGTTGTGGGCAGTGCCGTGATGATCTAGATACCAAGTTGTGATATCGATACGGGTATCTCTTGCTTTGGATTTCATGCTACAACTTTGAAGCTTCCTGTAGTAATGTAGTAAACCTGTGATAATTTTATTTACTGCAGGTGAAACACCTTGGATTTTTTCAATAACATGCAGACAATCCTGCTGCCTACAGTCTTGACACAGCCAACTCGCTTCCTAGATTCAAAGTTGTGCCTTCATGTTCACATCACTACCTAACTTTGCTCCCCATCTCTGTGGATTCTGTCAGGCTTGCCTCCCTCCCGAGAGGCTCAGTTTTCCCCTAACTCTGGTCAGAATCAAGTTTATTATCACCGACATGTGTCAGAAATTTCGTAACTTAGCAGCAGCAGTACAATGCAATACATGATAGTATAGGAAAAAAGTATAAGTCAATTACTGTAAGTGTGTGTATGTGTGTGTATATATATTGTGTGTGTATGTATATATTTATATATACATATACACACACATTTATTTATTTATCACTGAGTGTGTGCCTTCAGGTTTCTCTATCTCCTTCCTGATGGTAACAATGAGAAGGGGCATGCCTTTGGTGAAAGGGGTGATCTCCAGCCCATCAAAAAATTTATAAACTTGACATTGACTTTCTCATCCTTTGAATAGGTACAAATTTGCTGGTGTTTGTTTTTGTATTTTTGCTTCTCATTCACTGCACCACATCACCAAAGGCTTCCTTCTTTGGAGGAACTTTTAGTCACCTTTGGAGTGGTGTCAGTTCTTGCCTGATCACAATCAAGTAAGTGCTTTAGACACTTGCCCTCAGTGGTGCAGTTTCAACTTTCTCTTCTGTTAAGTTTGCATTGATGTTATAGGATATGCTTTGGGCTGCATTTGATCCATTTATCTTTAGTTTTTTGAAAGATGTTGGCAGACATCCCACCCTACAAAAACTCATTTCAGGGAGGTAGCACCCCACCCCCTACAACCCCATATCTACCCCCCCCCCCCCCCGTCGACCTCCAAGGATGTATGTAATACTTTGTTTAGTGATTTTGTCTAATCTGTAAACCAAGTTGGGTATATAGAACATAGAATAGTACAGCACAGTACAGGCCCTTCGGCCCTCAATGTTGTGCCGACCCTCAAACCCTGCCTCCCATGTAAGCCCCCACCTTAAATTCCTCCATATACCTTTCTAGTAGTCTCTTAAACTTCACTAGTGTATCTGCCTCCACCACTGACTCAGGCAGTGCATTCCACGCACCACTCTCTGAGTAAAAAACCTTCCTCTAATATCCCCCTTGAACTTCCCACCCCTTACCTTAAAGCCATGTCCTCTTGTATTGAGCAGTGGTGCCCTGGGGAAGAGGCGCTGGCTATCCACTCTATCTATTTCTCTTATTATCTTGTACACCTCTATCATGTCTCCTCTCATCCTCCTCCTCTCCAAAAAGTAAAGCCCTAGCTCCCTTAATCTCTGATCATAATGCATATTCTCTAAACCAGGCAGCATCCTGGTAAATCTCCTCTGTACCCTTTCCAGTGCTACCACATCCTTCCTATAGTGAGGTGACCAGAACTGGACACGGTACTCCAAGTGAGGCCTAACCAGAGTTTTACAGAGCTGCATCATTACCTCGCGACTCTATCCCTCGACTTATGAAAGCTAATACCCCATAAGCTTTCTTAACTACCCTATCCACCTGTGAGGCAACTTTCAGGGATCTGTGGACATGTATCCCCAGACCTCTCTGCTCCTCTACTCTACCAAGTATCCTGCCATTTACTTTGTACTCTGCCTTGGAGTTTATCCTTCCAAAGTGTACCACCTCACACTTCTCTGGGTTGAACACCATCTGCCACTTCTCAGCCCACTTCTGCATCCTATCAATGTCTCTCTGCAATCTTCGACAACCCTCTACACTATCAACATTTGTGTCATCTGCAAACTTGCCAACCCACCTTTCTACTCCCACATCCAGGTCATTAATAAAATATGCAGCAAATGTGACATCAAAATATGTACTTACATTATCATGTTTATTCTATTACAACTTTAAGCACGTCTACAGAGAGTTTGGCCTCATCATGTAGGACATCAATAGTAGCTCCTTGGCAGCTAGCCAGCTAGTTTAAATCAGGGGTCCCCAACCTTTTTTGCACCGCGGACCGGTTTAATATTGACAATATTCTTGCGGACCAGCCGACCCGGGGGTGTGGTGGGGGGGCGGGGAGGAGGTTGGTGATAAATGCGACTGGAATATAGGTGATAAGTCAACTATAAGTCACTTGTAAGTGGCTAATACACTCAACTTTGTTTCTAAAGGGGTTTATCATATTTCCTTGCATGAATGTACTGATAAGTCAATTATAAGAGTGGTTCCAAACCTCCGGGCTGCGAAGAATACAGTGGTAGCCAGAACGCACCCTGCACATCTTTAAGAATAAAGCCGAAATAAACAACCTAATTGATTAGGTGCCACCCGGAACGCAAGTGTCGACCCAGATCAGAGGTGATGCAATCATCTCTGATCTGGGCCGACACTTACGTGCCGGGTGGCACCTAATTAATTAGCTGCTTTATTTCGGCTTTTTCCTTAAAGATGTGCTGGGGGCGTTCTGGCCACCGCTGTATTCTTCGCAGCCCGGAGGTTGGGGACCACTGAATTATAAGTCACTTATAAGTCAATCGTATCATAACATTTTAAGTAACGTTTGGATATTAAATACAGAGCGCATATTTTTCTCGTATAAACATATAAAATCATTGCAACACACCAATATCGCTAAATCAGTTGGAGCCCTGGGCTTGTTTTCCTGCAGCAAGACAGTCCTATCGAGGGGTGATGGGAGACAGCGATACTCGAACGGGGTTCCTTATGTCCTGTCTATTCCGCAATTTAGTTTCCGTTGCATTCATTGCAGAAAACTCCGCTTCGTAGCGATATGATGTTGGAAATGTAAGCAACGTTTTCAGTGCTTTCATGGCTATCTCAGGATATTCAGCCTTGACTTTGATCCAGAATGCCAGCAGTGATGTTATGTCAAACATACTTTTCAGCGCGCCATCATTTGCAAGCTCGAGGAATTGATCTTTTTCATAGAACATAGAACATTGAATAGTACAGCACAGTACAGGCCCTTTGGCCCTCAATGTTGTGCCGACCCTCAAACCCTGCCTCCCATATAAGCCTCCACCTTAAATTCCTCCACATACCTGTCTAGTAGTCTCTTAAGCTTCACTAGTGTATCTGCCTCCACCACTGACTCAGGCAGTGTATTCCACGCACCAACTTCCCTCTGAGTAAAAAAAACCTTCCTCTAATATCTCCCTTGAACTTCCCACCCCTTACCTTAAAGGCATGTCCTCTTGTATTGAGCAGTGGTGCCCTGGGGAAGAGGCGCTGGCTATCCACTCTATCTATTCCTCTTATTATCTTCTACATCTCTATCATGTCTCCTCTCCAAAGAGTAAAGCCCTAGCTCCCTTAATCTCTGATCATTTTTTCCGCACTGACATGGATGATTCACCGGAAACATTCACAAATGGGTCACAGACCCATTACTTTGCACATCTTGGGTCACTGATGACCTCATGTGCGTTTAAAGTTCAACAGTGGGCGTGATAGGGAGTGAGGAAAGGTGCAGCTGACTCGTATCGTTTCTTATCGCCAAATCATATGTTTCCTCGCAGCCCGGTGGTTGGGAAGCACTCTTAGCAAGAAGAGAGACCAATCAGGATGCTTGCTCTCCCTCTCAAAAAAAATCTATTTCCGGCATATTGTATATAATTTCTGGGCGTCAGGGAACCACAATCAATATGCGGGAGACTCCCGGAACCTCCGGGAGAGGTGGGATGTCTGTGTTGGTCTAATTGGAGGTGAGCATTTATTCTGTAGAGTTTGTAAAGTTGATTCCTTAAAAGTTGTGCATGTCCCTGAAAGAATATTGATGGAAATATTGATCCAAGGTTTTGGAGTCCTGTTCCTCATTTAGATAAATGACTGCAAACTGAGCAAACAGACTGCAAAGACTGTCTGCCTGTCGCCTTCTCTCTGTTAAGCAAACGTCTGTGGCTAAATGCGGTCTGTTCAGTCTGAGTAGACACTCTGCTTAGAGGTTTGGTCTGAGCAACGAGGAACTCATAACTAGACAGCTGTAGGCAGGTGACATTGAGGCAGAGTCAAATATTCCCACAATGAAGTCACTGTCACAGAATGTGGTTGTTTGGCAGAAGTTCTAACAAAATGCCGTCCGCTACATCCTTGTTTTGCACTGTGCCACCTTGTAAATTCATGAACTCTGCTTAATCCCACAAGGAAATAAAATCAACTTAATTTTGTTTTTAAAGTAAATGATCCAGAAAGAAAACTCATTTTTAAAATACTTAGACTACTTCTGTACTGTTTCTCTATATTTTGTTTTTCTAAATTTTCTCAGATGTTTTGGTGTTGCCAAGTACATCAAGCAGTTGATGGTCCTCTCCTCTTTGAATTTGTAAGCAACGTTACCACTTTACTTTCCCATTCTCCCCGTTTCTCAGTCAATCGTTAAAATATTGCTTTATATTTTAAAATTTTGCTATTAAATTTTACTCAATAACTCAATAAATCCTTTGAGTCATGGTTTTAATATGAAATACAACTATTTGCTCTCCTCCAATTCTGGTCTTTTAAACATCCTCGAAGTTAATTCTGGAGCCTTATGCAAGTAAAAGTTCAATTGTCATTCGACCATACATAAATGCCCATGAATACAGACAAATGAAACATCATAAATCTGGGGCCAAGGTGCAAAACATAGTACTAATAGTCATACACAACATAAGCACATATAAGGTATCAGAAAAATCCAGTCACACATTAAGTGTAGTCCAAGACCCTGAGTCTGTGAATGCTGCAGCAGTCTGCAGTCGAACGCAATACAGCTTGTCTTCTGCCGAACAATCAATGGGGAGCAACAACGACTCCAACATGGATGCCGTACCACAGTGCCTCTCGTGGGGTGCCCCTACTCCACCTCTCTGCTGGGCAGGTGTAAACAGGCGGCACTTGGCCTGAGGCTTAGTCCTCGCTACAGCCAGCTGTAGTCACATGTCACATTCAAATTTTACACCTCTTTCCTCTTTGTTAAGATGTTTCTTTTAAAACTTATGATCAAGCCTTTGGATCTCTTTGTGTTTCTCGGTATCATCCCCCGACTCGATCATGCTCCTGTGTATGTTTAGTGCCCTAAAGATGGATATGGAAGAAAGTTCCTGCTGTTAGAATAGGTAAAGTAATTAGATAATGGCTTTCAAGTAGCTTCCTTGTAAAGCTGTAATTATCTTACAATTTCAAAAGCATGTACTTTCTGCTCATTTGAGTTGGGTCTAGAAACATAGAAAATAGGTGCAGGAGTAGGCCATTCGGCCCTTTGAGCCTGCACCGCCATTCAGTACGATCATGGCTGATCATCCAACTCAGAACCTTGTACCTGCCTCCTCTCCATACCCCCGATCCCTTTAGTCACAAGGGCCATATCTAGCTCCCTCTTACATATAGCCAATGAACTGGCCTCAACTGTTTCCTGTGGCAGAGAATTCCACAGATTCACCACTCTCTGTGTGAAGAAGTTTTTCCTCATCTCGGTCCTAAAAGGCTTCCCCTTTGTCCTCAAACTGTGACCCCTCGTTCTGGACTTCTCCAAAATCGGGAACAATCTTCCTGCATCTAGCCTGTCCAATCCCTTTAGAATTGTATACGTTTCAATCAGATCTCCCCTCAATCTTCTAAATTCCAACGAGTACAAGCCTAGTTCATCCAGTCTTTCTTCATATGAAAATCCTGCCATCCCAGGAATCAATCTGGTGAACCTTCTTTGTACTCCCTCTATGGCAAGAATGTCTTTCCTCAGATTAGGGGACCAAAACTGCACACAATACTCCAGGTGTGGTCTCTCCAAGGCCTTGTACAACTGCAGCAGAACCTCCCTGCTCCTGTACTCGAATCCTCTTGCTATGAATGCCAGCATATCATTCGCCTTTTTCACTGCCTGCTTTACCTGCATTCCCACTTTCAATGACTGGTGTACAATGACACCCAGGTCTAGATGCACCTCCCCTTTTCCTAATCGGCCACCATTCAGATAATCTATTTTCCTGTTCTTGCCACCAAAGTGGATAACCTCTCATTTTTCCACATTAAATTGCATCTGCCAAGAATTTGCCCACTCAGCTAACTTATCCAAGTCACCCTGCATCCTCTTAGCATCCTCCTCACAGCTACCACTGCCGCCCAGCTTCGTGTCATCCACAAACTTGGAGATGCTGCATTTAATTCCCTCGTCTAGATCATTAATATATATTGCAAACAACTGGGGTCCCAGCACTGAGCCTTGCGGTACCCCACTAGTCACTAGTCTGGGAGAGCACTATTGTATACTGCAGAATGAATGTTGGAACAGAGGATAGATCTGGTGCAGAGATATTGCAGCAAATGGGAATAAAGCAGATGTGCATTTTATGTCAGAGTACCTCTGACTGTGGTGGGCTGTGTGGCTTCTGTATTGGCCTGTGATTTTTTTTTTTTAATTGTCCTTTAGAGTATAGTAGTGATTTGCAGTATATCGTTTGTTTTGAGAGATTTGGACCTCTGAAAATGACTGAAAATTTTACATTACTGAAGGCATTACTTTTTAAAATTCCTTGAAGGGCATTAGTAAAATGAGTCCTGAAGTATGTAAAGGTACATTCTTGGGATTTTGCATAAGTACCAGCATTCAGGACCTCACCAGAGCATGCTCAGACTTGTTGATATATTTTGTTATTGACCTATGACATGAAAACTGTCCAAGTTGAATGTGCAGTCTGTCATCCACTCAGTGGCCTCCTGAGATGCCAGATGGGGATGAGATACCTCCTGCAGTGGATTTTACTGGGATGACTTGGCTTCTGTACCTCCCTCTGCAGTTGGATCCTTGGCTTCCTTATTAAGAAACTACGGTCAATGCGGATTGAAAATAACATCTGGAAGGGCAACCCTGGTGCACTTCAATGATGTGTGTATGGCTTGTGCTGTGCGCTCTCTACACCCACAAATGTGTGGCGAGGCACAGCTCAGATACCATCTGGAAATTTACCGGAGACATAACTGTTGTTGGCCGAATTTCAGATGATGTGGTGGTGTACAGGAGTGAGTAGATTAGCTTGTTGAGTGGTGTCAGTAAGAATAAGGAATTGATTGCGGACTTCAGGAAGGGGAATTTGAGGGAACACACACCAGTTTTCATTGAGGGATTTGCAGTGGGAAGGGTGAGCAGTTTCAAGATCCTGGGTGTCAATTTTTCTGAAGATCTATCTTGGGCCCAACACACTGGTGCAATTACAAAGAATTACAAAGCAGCTATATTTCACTAGGATTTGAGGAGAATTGTTATGTCACCAAACATTCTTGTAAATTTCTACGGATGGAATGATCTCCACAGTACAACTGGTATGGAGGGGCCACTGCACGGGATCAGAAAAAGCTGCAGAAAGATGCAGACTTAGCCAGCTCAGTCATGGGCACAAGCCTCTCCAGCACTGAAGACATCTTCAAAAGGCAATGCCTGAAAAATGTAGTAACCTTCACTAAGGACCCCCGTCACCCAGGACGTGCAGCCTTCTCTTTGCTACCATCTGGGGGGGGGGGGTGTAGTTACAGGTTTGTGACAAAATACTCAACAATTTAGGAACAGATCCTCCCCCCCCCCCCCACACACCATAATTTCTGAATAGAAAATGAATCTGTGTACACTATCTCACTTTTTTTGGTTTCTCTTTGCTCTACTTATTCATGGTTTGGGTCTTCTGTTCACCATCAAACTTTGGAGAACAGAATGTCAAATTCCTCCCTCTCGTTAGAGCTGGTGACTACATTGTCTGTGGCAGATTCCAGGAAAGGTTGTCCACCCTCTGAGAGAGGAGCAAGCCAGGAGCTTTACTGTTTTGTAAGTGACACAGCAGTGTTCACCTATCCGGACACTGTGTCCCACAGCTTCTTCGATCTGGATTGAATTTGAACCTACACCATGGGCATTAATTGCTGTTTACCACATGAGCTGGCTTTACAGTAATATAAATAGTAAGTACTTTATTGATCCTGAGTGGGAATTTATTTTGTTACAGCAGCAATATTTAAAAACACACTTTGCCACAATAACAAATACAGCTAACAAAGTACAGAATAATATACACTAAATTACCAATGTGCACTAATGTACAAAATGTAAAAGCTACTGTGGTAGCTTTGCCATGTACTTGAGATGTTGAGGTTACTGTTTCCCATCTTGCTGAGGATATTGGAACCCCAGTGAAAAGCAGACGGTGTAATGTGTTCCAGTAGGTGCACTGCTTTGGTGCACCAAATAGTCTGTGACCTTGTGACCGAATTTGGGCCATCGGTACCATCTGGGGGGAATAATTCTTATAGTGATTTTTGGCAAGGTATACACCCCTAGTGCTAGAAAATATGTGATAGCACTGTAGTGGTGGTAACTCATGGTAACCTCCATACTATAAGAACCATGATCCCATTGTGATTTGCCTATGATAAGATGAATTATGCCAGGTACCTGTCCCCTTACTTTGCTCAGATGATGAACCTCCCAGAGGAGAATCCTTCTGTGTATGAGGCCTTCAAGACAGGCCAATTCTCAGTGCAGCTGTCAAGTAACAACCCCTTTGGGCAGATCCCTGTGGACCAGGCTATTGAAGCCACAGTGAACAAAGACACACAGACTCCTGAAGGCACATCACGGTTCAGCCTGAATGCTGGAGCTATCAAGTGTTACTACATAATAGCTGAGCACCGCAGAGCATTCCTGAGACAGTTAAGGGAGATGGTGCAAGGCAACAAATCAGAGCTTTGTCATGCGGAGCTACTGCGGCCAGGAATCCAGAAAGATGAGGAAGCAGTTTCAGCAGTGGTTAGCTTCATACAGGAATGGGTCAACCCATTTGCAGAGAAGCAGGACCTCATTAGCATCTCTACGGCAAAGGCAGGCCCCAAGGATATTGCCTCCGACCTGATGAAGGCATGTGAGATTGGTGAGCAACACTATGCAACCTTCAAGGATGAGAGACTAGAGGAAGACCCACCAGCAAAGATATTCCATGATCCAGTGAAAACCAACAAGCTGAAAACATTCAGTGATATGTGTAAGAAGAGAGAAGTGAAATCAAATTGGAGGGCGGTCATCTTGAAAGCAGGCAGGTCTTTGTTTGGATGCATCACAGTGATGGCACAAGGGCGCAGCCTACGTATGGAGGATATCCTTTCTCATCCCCTTGGACTGTTGCCCTGGGCCCTGTCCACACCAGAACGATTGCTGAGAAAGACAAATAAAGCTACTTTAGCCACAACCTTGCAGAAAAATGTAGCAGTAGAAGTAGCAACTCCCAAGAAACTCTGCTACAGTGGTTGATGGAATTAACTTGGTCCAAAGAGTGAAAGGTGATCAAGTTACTTTCACAGATGTTGCCACAACAATTCTGGCTATGGCTCTGTGGGAAGGCAGTCAGAGTAGCAGAATAGATGTTGTGTTCGACACATACAAGGAGAACTCTTTCAAGAATAGTGAAAGATCTCTACAGGGTGAAGAGACTGGTCATGAGTTGCAAGGTATCACATGCACAGAGATGGTGAGGAAGTGGAGGAGCTTCCTGACCAAAGTCACTTTCCGAAGTGTGGCACTAGAACCCGTACAAGGCTTGTAGACATCAGGAAGGTTGCTGCCACTGTTGGCATAGAGGTTTGTAAGGCTCTCATTGGGTTGCATGCATATACAGGATGTGACACTGTAAGCGTTTTTGCAGGCAAGAGGAAGACAAGTGCCCTGGAACTTCTGACCAGCAACAGGGAAACTCAGGACACATTCTTAGAGTTGGGTCAGGAATGGGACCTCTCCCCAGAACTGATGGACAAACTGGAGGTATTTACATGTCTCCTGTATGCCCCAAAAGCATCGACTACCAAGGTCAATGAGCTCAGGTATCACCTTTTCTGTACCAAAACAGGTGAAATTGAAGATCATCAACTCCTACCATGCAAGGACTGCTTAACAAAACATGCACAGTGAGCCATCTACCATGCTGGTATATGGAGAAGATGTTTAGAGAAGGACCCACAAGTGCCAAGCCCTGTTGGCAGAGAATGGAAAATGGAGAGAGAAGAGGAAGCTGAACAGTTGGTGGTGCACTGGATGGAAGGCCAGCCAGCACCCAATGCCATCCTGGATCTACTGGCCTGTAACTGTCCAAAAAAATGTTCACTCCCAAGATGTATGTGTGTTGCAGGTGGCCTCAGGTGTACTGACGTGTAGACTGGGAGGCTGTGAGAACTCGGCATCCACCTTAGAGTGTGGAAAGTTCAGATGAAGATGTGGAAGACTTGGAAAATTATGATTAATAGGTTATGAAAATATGGAAAGCAGTCTTTGATTAAATGTATTCATCTTACAACCAAATGGGGCCTAGGTTATGGCTGTGTGGAACCCCACATTTGAATTACTATACTGTAATACTATATGCTATGACAAAAGCTTAAGGTTGTTTTGATTTGATACAACAATATGGAAAATATCATGACATTGATAAAACTCCAGAAATCTCTCCAAATGAGTTTTTTTACCATTTTGGAGTGGGGGGTAACATTTTCCATTGTACTGATATTAATATGGAATATATACAAAAGTGATTACTTATTTGAAATAATAAAGCTACCACTGGTGCAATGCTATCACATATTTTCTAACTCTAGAGATGTATACTTTGCCAAAAATCACTATGAGCATTATTCCCCTCAGATGGTGCCGACCAACCCTACTGGCTCACGGACTAAAAGGGCCCTAGTCACTATCCATGTGGTGGCACTTCGGTGCAGCAAGACTGCAACATGGAGTCTTGTAGCTGCTGTTCCTCACGTTCTTCAAACAAGCTGCCACACCATTTTCACTGCAGTTGCTGCTTTTTGACTTTTTAGAGGAGTCTGTCACAAAACAACACATTTCACAACGTGCAGTATGTCAGTGTTGATCATTCACCTGAAATTTGGAATATTTCCCTTGCAGTTGCTATGTGCACCTCATGAAATTGCTGGATGTAGTTTTCAAGATTTTTTTTTCAATTTTGTATTGTTGGAGATGTAAATTAGATAGAAGATGAAAGGAAGTTTTTACTTGGGTTGCAAATACTCAAGTGAATTGTTCCTGGTCATATTGAGCATTCGTGCCACAGTAACTTCAGGAGATGTGTGGTCAAGCATTTAATCTGGCCGTCCCCACTGATCTCCCTCCTGGCACTTATTTTTGCAAGCAGAACAAGTGCTTCACCTGCCCCTACGCCACCTTCTTCACTACCATTCAGGGCCTCAAAGAGTCCTTCCAGGTGAGGCGACACTTCACATGTGAGTCTGTTGGTTCACATACTGTGCTCGGTGCTCCCGGTGTGGCTTCTTGTACATCGGTGAGACCCAATGTAGTTTGGGAGAGCGCTTCACCAAGCATCTACGCTCCGTCCGCCAGAAAAAGCGGGATCTCCTAGTGGCCACCCATTTTAATTCCACGTCCCATTCCCATTCTGATATGTCCATCCATAGCCGCCTCTAATGTCGGGATAAGGCCACACGTAGGTTGGAGGAACAACACCTTATATTCTGTTTGGGCAGCCTCCAACTTGATGGCATGAGCATTGAATTCTTAAACTTCCCGTAATGCTTCCGCACCCCCCCCCACCACCATTTCCCATCCCCTTTTCTCTCTCTTATGTTATCTCCTTGCCCACCCATTGCCTCCCTCTGGTGCTCCTCCCCCTTTCTTCCATGGCCTTCTGTCTCTTTCACCAATCAACTTCCTAGCTCTTTGCTTCATCCCTCCTCCTCAAAGTTTCAGCTATCAACTGGTGCTTCTCTCTCCCCTCCTCTCACCTTTCAAATCTACTCCTCAGCTTGTTTTTCTCCAGTCCTGCTGCAGGGTTTCGGCCCAAAACATCGACTGTACTTTTTTTTTTCCTATGGATGCTGCCTGGCCTGCTGAGTTCTTCCAGCATTTTGTGTGTGTTGCTTGGATTTCCAGCATCTGCAGATTTTCTCTTGTTTGTAACAAAAGTTTCTCATTAGATTATGAAAGCACATTAAGCTAATGGTTTTCATTCATAGGTTTCCTGTTGCAAACAAATCAAGTTTCCTTTTTTAAAAAAAATTAATAGGCATTTTATTTACAATTACTATACTAAAGCTATATGGTAAATGGTTTTATGGAGAGTCGGATATTTCTGCATAATGTCTTTGGCACTACAGTTTTAATGAATTTATCATGTCACTGCTAGCAAGCAATGACAGTTCAAATTCTGTGGAAATATTCTCAATAATTTGTCTTGTGAAGTTAAAATTAGCAATTATTTTGTTTCACCCAATATCCCACCGGGCCCCAAACGTCACTCCCCTCGGTTAGGTTTGCAAAAAAGAAACACCAAAGGTTCTGTCTGATTCTGCCTTCCATTACAAAGTGTGAAGCAACCTAACTTGCGGCGAATTAACAGGCACTGAGTGTTTTATTTTTCCACTTTTTCTTGTTGCAGTTTGTGAGACAGAAATGGAAAAAGTCTGCCGCCTTTCACCAGAAGAACATCTACAGCCTTTTAAAGATAAAATGGAAGAATTCATTAATCAAGGTAAATGGAGTAGAGTTCAGACCTTTTTATAAATAAAAGACTATGTAAGTGATATTATGTATTTTAACCATGGCAATATTTGTTTTGGCATGAGGCATTGCCAAGGAGTGTAATTAATCAGTGTCACAAATACATTACAAACATATAGGCTGCCTAAGGAGAGGTTGTTAGGATGCTTCAACAAAAACATTTGATATCTGAGCCTGAAATTGCTTTCATTATACTAAAATTATGCATATTATTAGCATCAACAAAGAAGCTAATGAAGGCCATAATGTTTAAAATGTTTGAGCTGATTATTCATGTGAACAGTACTTCATTGATTCTTGTCAGTGGTTTGAGAACATATCCCCTCTCCTCCTCCATCTTTATCTCCTGCAAAGATACTGAATTCCTTGTTTTATTTAGCAAAATAGCTCGAGATGACAACTTGGCCATTTAAGGAGAATGAGTCATCTCTGCATGTTTCCAAACTGCAGAACCGTGGATCCAGCAGACCAGACTATCTGATCCTCAAAGCCCAAGGCAACACTTTAGGTGTTTCAAACTTGAGGTAGCTTTCTGTGCTCTTTGAATTTTGAGGGCCTAAAAATTTTCAAACAATATTTTTAGTCACATTAAAATTTGATGGATAAATCAGTCATCAGAGCAACGAAGTGGTTTTTAGATATGCCGTTTAAAATATGTGCAAATTAATTAGAATGTATACTTTAAATGCAGACAGTGGCTTCCATGGTATGCAGCTAAGTGGGTTCTAAGGACAGGCTTGCATACTCCTTTTAATCCAATATTTGCTGTAGGAGATGATATCTGTCCAAATGATTTCAAGTTCTACATTTGCTCGAGTACATTGGCAGTGTGGGGATTCTGGGCTATAATCTTGTCATCTTAATTTCTGGTGAATCTGCTACTGACATCTGTTTTCAGGAAATCTATTTCCATTGCACTTGTTTTTCAGCACAAGGGTTTAGGCAGCACATGACCATTTACTCTTTATAAGTACAGATAGTTTGTTAGCTAATTTTGAATGTCTCATTCAAAAACTCAATGTAATTGCAGTGAGCATTTAACTTTGTCCCTGAAGTTCAAAAGGATAAAATTAAAACCTCAAAGTGGGACAGTTCAAAGAACTCCAACTGTAGGGTTGGTAGTTGCATTGTCATTTGGTAAATTTGTTTATAATTGTCATATGTACTGAGGTACAGTGATAAACATCATATAGATCATGCCATCACATCAATACATTGAGGAAGTACGAGGATAACAATTATGCCATATATATTGTTACAATTGCAGAGAAAGTATAGTGCAGGCGGACAAAAAAGTGCAAGACCATGGAAAGGCAGATTGTGGTCAAGAGTGCATTTTATTGTACTAAGGGACTGTTCCAGAATCTCCTAACTGTGGGATAGAAGCTGTCTTTGAGCCTGGTAGTTTGTGCTTTCAGATTTTTGTAATTCTGTCCAGATTTGGGGGTGGGAGAGGTGAAGAATGTGCAGAATTTGTTGGGCAATGATTAAGCTGGGTGCTTTATTGAGGCAATAAGAAGTATGGACAGAGTTTTTGGAG
Organism: Mobula hypostoma; assembly: GCF_963921235.1. Taxonomy (NCBI): domain Eukaryota; kingdom Metazoa; phylum Chordata; class Chondrichthyes; order Myliobatiformes; family Myliobatidae; genus Mobula; species Mobula hypostoma. The sequence goes on from NC_086104.1 coordinate 25,945,178, forward strand.
GGGGGGTTGGCTTTTGAGAAGTGCTGAGCTGAACCCTCAGTTTTTTGTTTTTGCTGATTCATGTAATACAGTTGCCATACCATTCCATGATGCATCAGTTAAAGACGGGTGAATGTCCGTTCAAACTAGAAGAATGTCAGGCCAAGGTATTTAGTACTGTCGTAGTTGAATTGCCAATTTAAGGTCCTGATGCATTCTAATAAAACCAGTATCTTCAGCACAAAATTGTTTCTGTGCAGGTTTGAGTTTCAAGGTTTAACTTGTGGTATATTTATTCTAAATTAAGATGCATCATTTTAGTTGGACCAGAATTAAACCACAGACTTGTACCTTTGTGATTTGATTTCTCTTGTTAGTTCAAGTACCCAATCTGCCTTAACATAACCACATGTGGTATTGTGGGCAAACTGCACGCCGGCACCTCTCCACTTCTACATAGGGTATGAAGACATTCTGAGGCTTTATTCAACCATAAGTCATTAATGGACAGTCTGTAATGTGAGAATAAAAGGTTACCTTTGATCAGTGAAGGTGCCCCACCATTAAAACATTTCTTTTCCCCCAGAAATAGAACACCTTTTTTTTTTGGAAGGCAGCAATTAATTGTTCCAGAAATCAATTTAGTGTCATGAGAAATAATGTGTAGTTGTTAAACAGACTTTAGTTTGCTCTGTCTTTTTCAGCACTCAAAAATAAGTTATAATATTATTTGCTATGGATATTGACTTTAAAACCACAATGTCTCAACTTATTTCATTTTTAAACACATTTTTCCAAAGCCCTAAGACAGTAAAGATTGTTTACCTTCAGAGCTGTCCATCAACCTTGTGGGTGTGTGACTGGGATCACAGGCTGCTGTCAGACTGGTGCCTATAGTCCTAGTCTCGCTGCCATGCCTGAGTGACGGCCACAAAAGTAAACAAATATAACAAACTTGTGAATTAATATGGCTCAGTAGCCAAGAGGAATTGGGAGTCTTCTTAACCTTAGCTGGTGGGGGAATAAAAATATTTTGAAAGTGCTTTAGAATTAAACTTTTAAAACAAAACAATGGACTGATGCAGCTTCAGGCTGTAGTCGGCTCCCTTTAGCTCCTATGGAGGTGTAGGCTTTCTGTCAGTCTCTCAGATATTTAGTGCGTGCCTACTTGAATTAAATGTTTCATTAACCACTTGAAAGTCTTGGACTGGCCAATAATCTTGTGGTTCAATGGGACTTTTGAATGCATACCAATCAAGCCTTTGATTTAGGTATGCAAAAGATTGAAAGTGGAAAGGATAACTTTATTCTTTGAAATATAATGTTTTTTTTTCGATGATCCTGTTGTTCACCTTTTGGTATTGCTGACTGTGTGCATTTGAAAATGGATGCCCAGTGCATTTGGAATCTCGATTTGATCCATTATTTTCTGAACTTTACTTGCTATTTCTAACTTTCTAGAATCGAAAGATCTTTCCTTGTATTTTGTTTGTAACTTACTTTGGGCCTATACCCTCTGATTATCAATCAATCAGCTGTTAGGCAAAATTTCTTCATTTTAAAAACTTCTGATTGTAAGTATTAATGTTAACTCTCTACCTGACCCCCATGGAGAGTTACGTCAGCATTTTCAGACTATCCACATACACTTTTGTAGCAATTGTAAGTTTTCAGAACCCACATGCTTGACTGAGAGAGGAGTCCAATTTGATGCACCATTTGATGGGGGGCGTCAAATTATTGCTTTGAAATCTATTAAGGCTTATATTTATTTGAGGTGGGGGTAAGGAATTACATGTATTTCTCTTACAAAACCCCCCCTTCAGGATGTCCGAAAGTATATTTCGAGCACTGAAAACTGAATTCACTGGCCTTGCATGGTCTTGGGAGACATCAACTGTTGACAGTAGCTTTGTTTTATCTCATGATCTTTGTATGGAATAATTTGGAATTATTTCTCAGTTCTATCAAGCTCTATTCCTAATTGAGAGTTTTAAAAAAGATTTTGAGTTTTAATATGTATTGTATTATTTGACAGGTGGGTTTTTAGATATAAAAGGAGCTTGGTCAAAATTGACACAATGATTAAAGTTTGCCATATCAAATCCTTTGTGTTAAAATATTGCCTGAACTAGGCGTTTTCCTTCAGTACGGTTGTTAAAGATGAGGCCATATTCTTAATTGGTGGTTGGAAAATATTTCATAAAGGTGTCAGATACCTGCCAATTTATGAAGAACCAAAAGTACGTATCCAAGGAAGTACAAGCAGACTTTGGCAATAATTGTCTGCTTAAAAGAGTACCTTAATTGTGTGCAACAGAAAGGAGAGGTTTTGTAATTTGAAATAATTAGCTTTGTGTTGATGGAAAAATATGAACATTTGTACTTAAACCTTTTTGTGTGGGGATGAATGGGTTAATATTCAACAAACAATCTGTTGGAGAAACCCAGTGGCTCAAGCAGCATCTGTAGGTGGTGAAACACATCGTCTATATCTATGCATCAGAATCCCTTAATTACTGGTCTCCTGATTATGGTATGGATATTATTGTCTTTATAATATATTCAACTGTCACATTCAAAAAACACAGACAGAAAAATCAATTTGTCTTTCTCCTCCTACTGCCACATTGAAAGGAGATGAAAGTAATGTACTTAAACTTTGAAACAACACAATTGTGTTCTTTAAAAGTTGCTTTGGAGTTGATATAGAATATTTTTCATTTTTTATGAGACGTGCATTTATTGCACATGGAGGGACGAGACTGCAGATGCTGAGGAACTAAGTGGGCCACACAGCATCTGTGGGGGTGGGGGGGAGGTGGAGGAGAAAGGAAGGAATTGTCAATGTTTCAGATCAAAACCCTGCATTAACACTGAGCATGGATAGCCGGTATGAGGAAAGGGGAAGTGATGAGACAGGAGGCCAAAGTGATTGCTGGATTAGGGAAGGGTGAAGGATGGGCAGATCAAGCTGGGGGTGGGGGGGATTATTACACATCTTCAACAACCATCAGCTTGGTGGCCTGGTGTCATGATTTTCTTCACTTAAATGGCAGTAGTGAAGCAAATGAGAAGTTTAAAATGTAATGAACTTAATTTGAACTTGTTCTTGACCATTTAATTCAGACTTTCTGGATTACCAGCCCGATAATAGGATTTCTCTGCTACTTGGCATGCTTTTATTTCTCTAAAGTCTAATTTCTGTTGGTAGTGAACACCATTCACAATGTACATTTAAAAAAACAACATAGCTGCTTTTTTTCTCCAGTCCAGCTGAAGGGTTTCGGCCCAAAACGTTGACTGTACTTTTTTGCATAGATGCTGCCTGACCTGGGTTCCTCCAGCATTTTGTGTGTGTGTAACTGCTTCTATAATTGCACGATATAATACAGATCTTTCAGATGTAAATTTGTGCTTCTTCCTAAACTACTGAGACTATTTCATTCATTTAAACCAGCCAGACCTCAAAATCTAGCTAATTTCTAACTGCTATCCTCATTGCAGGGTTTTGTACATTTGCTCAGCATCAGAACTCAGTTCTCTCAATGTAAAGCTGGCAAACTCAATCGGGTATAAGCCCATATCTCTGCTTGGAGCTGTACGATACTATCTTTCTAATTGTGAAGAAAAGAAAACATGAAATGAAAGCAGCTGAAAGTATATCCCCAGAAACTTGGCTGAAAATATTTTTTTTGCGGAAATGTATCGACATTTGCCACCCTTCTAAATGAGTCTCTCTTAAAAGCAATATGAATTTAACCAAAATTCAGACTGAAGTGGTGTTTTGCATTTCTTATAAACCAGCAAAAACGTTAAAATGAAATCTGTCCATTTTACCACGAGACCTTGTCCAACTTTGCACTTCTCTATGTAACATTCAAAGGAGGGTATCAGCAGTTCAAGATAGCTTTCCTAAGGTAGCCACACAATATCAATGTACACACCTAGTAGTTGTCAGAAAGACATCATAAGCTGAGGGGGAGAGTGGAAGGTCTCCCACGCTCACTTGGAAAGGTGCAAGTTGAGGTTAATGAGAGAGATGATAGGTGGGAAGTGACTGCATTAGTCTACTCCAGCAGTGTCAACCCCCTGCAGTGGGGAACATTGGAAGGAATTTTATGATCTCGCAGGATTGTTGACATCATGATCTGCGTACTATGTCAACATCTCAATAAAAGGATTTTGGACAGAAGTCTAAATCCTTAAGTGAGGTACCCGTTCATTACAATATGCAGAGATATTTTAACACTCTAAGGTAAGTGAATCCTTATAGGGGGGAAAGGAGAATCTAGTAGTACTACAGGCAGTCTAAAGAACATTTCTAGGATAATATCTGGGATGAAAGGTTGCCGTATCAACCTTGGGTTTGGGTTTGTATTCCTTGGAGTTTAGTAGAAAGAGAGGTGACAAAGAATTCTTGGGGAGCCTGATGGGTAGATGTTGAACTGTTAACATTAATGTGAGAGTTGTAGAAAGGGAATGTTGCTTTTTTAAAATAAAAATAAGGAGGTGATTATTTTTAAACTGAGGCATGTAGAAGTTTCCCTGGAATACTCAGCCCCTGAGAGTGCTAGAGGCCAGATTATTAGAAATGTTTAAGGTGGAGATAAATATTTAAAAGTTTGCGGAGTTGACATTTATGTGGAACCGTGCAGAAGGAGCTGGGTCCAGAACAGATCAGCCATGATTTTACTGAATGCCAGGGCGGACTTGAGAAGCTAAGTGGCCTACTACTCCTGTTTTCTTGTCATTCCTACTGTCATCCACTTGCAAGTAATGCACAGTGTGCAATGATGAGGTCTCCACTGGCACTTGGTATGTAATGCAAGTCACCTTAAGTCTTTTTTTTTCCACCAAGATCAAAAGGTTTTTCCTTGTGGTTGACAATGACATACATGTTTGTGTACAAGCTGATGAAAAGTTAATAAAGGGATGCTCAGTTGCATTGAATGGTTGCCTTCACTTGAGGGAAGCCAGCAGTGCTAGATTCAAACTGCTCCTTGCTGATATCATAGTAGATACGATAACTTTTATCAAAGATGCGTGCCTGGTGCGCTCCTTGATGTCGCAGTAGTCAGCGAGTTGGAAGACATCTTATCTGCTGGGGCAACTTGGAAGAATGATTCTGATGAGGGCATTGAGATTCAATATGTACTTGCTCTGCTCTCTGTTACTCGTGTAGCTGATGGTCCTTCCATGGAATGTGTTAGACTTTGGCGAAAAGCAATGAACCTGTAAAGATGCATCACAATGGTACAGTTACTGCTGCTGCCCAGTGCCCTGTCTGGGTTCCATGCTGACCTTGAGTGCAGTCTGCATAGAGTTGCACTTGTGACTAATTGGGTTTCCCCAGTCTTCCATTTCCCTCCCACATTGCAAAGACATGCTGGTGAGCAGGTTATTAGCTACTGTAAGTATCCTTCATTGTGGGTAGTGGTAGAGAACCCAGCCATCACAGTACACCCCTGCCCACATTGAGCACACCTACAAGGACCATGCCAGATAAAAGAAGAACCCCCACCATCCAGGCTCTGCTCTTTTCTTATTGCACCCATTGGGAAGGAGGCACGGGAGCCTTCGATCCCAAACCACCAGGTTCAGGAACAGTTATTACTTTTCAGTCATCAGGCTTCTTCATCAGCGTGGATGACTTTACTCACTACGGCACTGAACTGATCACCAAACACAACTTATGGACCAACTTTCAAGAACTCTGCAACTAATTTTCTCAGGATTATTTACTTACCTATTTATTACAGGTTGAGTACCCCTTATCTGAAAACCTCCAAAAATCCAATTATTTTTGAGCACTGAACTGATGTCACAAATAGAAAATTCCACAGGGCACTGGGGATGTTCCCAGGCAGTGTACACCACAGACAGTTCTGAGAAGTGACCTCGCATATGTAATAAACATAAATGAAAAATAAGGGGAGGGGGGAGAAAACGCATTAAATGAAAAATTAAGATCTGGATCGTGTATTGAAAGAGTGGATTCATCAGTGTCAGAGTGAACATATGCCATTTAGCAGTATGCTGATATTGAAACAAGGAAAGATCTGTCGTGACGAATTGAAAATTGAAGCTAATTGTGAATATTAAGCAGACTGACTGCAGAAATTTAACTACAATTCACAGTATTAAATTTTTAAAATTTCTGGTGCTAAAACATCTGTTCACGAAGCAGCTGAAAAATTCATTGATATGTTTGACAAGACGGTCGCGGATTAAAATCTTAACACCTTGAACGGCTGCATCAGTACGAGTACAAGACAAAGACTGCTTACTAGTAGCGCACAAATTCTAGGTGGAAATGATTTCGATCCCAAGCGCTCATATTTCAAAATCTGCAAAAAAAACTACAACACTTCCAGATAAGGGGTATTCAACCTGTCTTAGTTTTTTTAAATGTATTTGGCTGTTTATCTTTTGCACATATTGGTTGTTTGTCAGCCATTGGTGTGCAGTTGATTCTATTGTGAATACCTGTAAGAAAATGAATCTCAGTGTGGCATATTTGTACATTGATAATTTTACTTTGAGGAGATGATGACTGTGGAAGAGAGTCAGTAACAGGAAAGTACTGCAAATGTGTGCAGAAATGGGGCTGATGGGGTTATTCTGAGAACTGCGGAGACTGGATAGACTGAACGGCTTATTTCTGAAGCCTGGTAAGAAATATGAATTTGTTTCAGAACTGAGCCAGTGTGTATTTCTTTTCCTGGCCTTCAGTGAAATTGTCTGTCTTTCTTTTTTAAATCTTTTTATTAATTTTCCAAAGTTATAAACAAAATAACAATGTTGATACAGAGAGATTGGAATAATCTTATTATTAATAAACATATACAGAAAAGATTTCAGATAACACAGGTATAATAGACTTCCAAACTCATGGTGTAATTAATCATTGAGAAAAAAGAAATAAAAAGAAGAAAATATAAAGAAAACCCCCAAAAGAAACACAAAAAAAAACTGAATACTAAACCCAAAAAAAGCAAACGGAACAAAACAAGGCTAGACCATTATCTTAAATTGAACAGATTCAATGTCATCAACTCCGCTCCTCTATTCATATATTTTAAGTTAATAAGAAGGGTTCGGAAAGGTCAAATTACATTATATGAAAATGTTGAATTCAGTGAAATTGTCAGCTTCATCACTGTGCATCTCAGCAGCTCAATGCTAGAATAAGGAACACGCTGTTTATTTTAGCGCACCCTTTAGCTTCAGAAGATGGAGCTGCCTGCAGTCACTTCTGGAGGAGTCCAGTAGTGTCTCCCAATGTCAAGCAAAGGTCCTTTTTCATTTTTACACATTACCATGATGTGATCTTAAATGTAATAATATGCATACATGTGTTCATAGTGTGGAGATTTCTTCCCAAATACATTAGTCAGATAGAAATGTGCATTGCAAAATGAGACATTTGTTGCTCATATGACACTGAGGCCAGATGTGTTCCTGTGAGTATTATGTGGAAGTGCCCAGTTCAGTTTTGTGGTCAATGTGATTTCACTGGAAATGATCTTGAATGACGCTTACTGCAAGTAGCATTTAAATGGCTTGCATAACACTTTAACTTAAAAGAACACGAAACAGTCTGAATTTCTGAACCTTTTGAAATGGGATGCAGCATGCTCCTTTCATTCATTTCGTGTCTATTCTGTTAATGGCTGTCTTTTTTTTCTAACCACCTTCATTCTGTTTTTAAAATTCTAGTTGGGGATAAATTATGTGTCAGTTGTGCTTTTTTTTTTGCTGAACAAGAATCCAGTGTTAATCAGTTTTGTTTTTGAAGTATTTCCTTCAGTCGCTCATTTAAACTGCTGGCCAACTTAGCTATTTATCTACCTCCACTCATCTCCCTGTGGTCTGCTTTGTAAATTAACTGCCAATATGTTGTCAGCAGTCTCTTAAAACTATAGTAAAAATTTTCTTCTTGGACTTGGAAAGATGTTTCAAGGTTCATAGTCTGCTGATTGCTTTGCCGTGTGGTATGTTCCCTTCATCCAACTAAAATTATTTTTGACCAAGATCGTAAGACAGCCAAAATGTTTTCCATTGTCCTTCGAGACTTTCAGTACTTGTGTACTATAATGTAAATTCTTGAGCAATCAGCAATTTCCCAATGGTAGGTTTAGTATTAAATTGCAAATAATTATGTTTGAATTTATTAGCTGATTCTATTTGATTAACATTGGTAATCACCTATCCAGATTATGGACATTATAAACTAGTTGTGCACACCACTATTGTAACACATGATTATTTGAGTTACTCGTACCTTCCTTTCAACCTGAACTAGTCTGGCCATTCTCCTCTGACCTCTCTTAGTAACAAAGGTTTTTTTTTAAACCCACGAAACTGCCACTCAGTGGATGTTGGTTTTTGTCCCACCATTCTCTGTGAACTCTAGAGACTGTTCTGCATGAAAATCCCAGGAGAGCAATAGTTGCTGAGATACTCAAACCATGCTGTTTGGCACAAATAATCATGCCACAATCAAAGTCACTAAGATCACATTTCTTCCCCATTCTGATGCTCGGTCTGCACAACAGCTGAACCTCTTGGCCATGTCTGCATGCTTTTATGCACCGAGTTGCTGCCACATGATTGGCTGATTAGATATCTGATTTAATGATCAGGTGTACCTAATAAAGTGGCCACCGGGTTGCTCTGCATTGTGCACTGTATGTTCCAAATTTGAATATTTCTTATTTAAAAAAAAACTACTTTGCTTATTTGAACAAATCAATGGAATCTGCCTTTTTTCCATTGAAATGTCTGATATTTTAGCAATTTGGCACTAGACTGATTGAATGAAAACAAATGTTGAAACCAGCAGTAACACTTTAATTCCTTTTTTTTGTTGTTCCTCTCTTGGTGTTAGAGAAACGCGTGAAACTTGGTTATCTCCATTCCATCAGAACTGAATACTAAAAAGCTGCACAAGTGCTGAACAGGAATCCACATTGCAATTTTCCTCTCATTCCCACTGACTCAAACTTATTAATAAAATTATCATGCAGATAATCGATACTATATACTTGGGAAGATGAGACTCATTTATGCAGTGTTCTGAGTAATAACTAGACCTGCAAGTAGATTAAAGCCAATGCAGTGCTCCGAGTGAGGATATTATTATAATGTCAGAAACCCAACAGTCTGAACACCTCAAGCTCTCTCAACCAGGTGGATCTCATTCTGCAATTTTCATTGATGGATTGTCCAAATGACAATGTCCATGGAAAATAATTAATCTGGGTATTTCCATGCTTTGAGTAACTGATAAGGCTGTTCCCACTCAAATCTGTTGCTTAATCTCAGAGCTATTCTATTGCATTAATCTTAATTTTTGATTTTTTTCATAAGCAAAAAAATTATCAACCTATCTCTTGAATGTACTGAGTGATTCTTCTGAAGGTAAGAAATTCCAAAGATTCAGTGCACTCTTGGATATGTTTCCTTCATAGCGTGAGTGATCCTGATCAGGTGACCCCTATGCTGAGTCTCTTACCATTGACTCCAGAACCCAGCCATGGAAACATGGTCCCTTCATCTATCCTGCCAAGCCCTGAAAGACTTTTTTTTTTGTTTTCCTTCACTAGAAATACATGTCTGTAACATGTTGCTTTCTGACAAATTCTTGCCATCAATACACTGTTCAAGTACAGCCTGCTAAGAAAATAAGTTGGGTGGGGGAGAAATGCTTCTCTAAATTCTCTGATGGTTAAATGATCAAACGTGGTTGATGCTTTGGTATTTTCGATCTGTAGAATAATTGAATACCTTTTGAATTGTTTTCAAGACAATTTATGCAATCCAGTTTAGCTTTTGAAAAAAGTTGGTTGCAACAAATTCACTTTTCCAAGCAGCTCTGTTCCTAAATGAGTGAGGTTGTTAATTCTTTAAGTTTTCCGAGGTTAAATTAAACTAATGTTAAAGTTGGTTTTGTGCTAAACCGTGATTATTTTCTGAGCTACAAGCTGTTTAGTTGATAAGAGCTTTAAAGCAACCATGCTGTGTTGATTTAATCCCCCTTTGTAGTTTTTACTTGGGCTAATTTGCAGAAAATTTAATTCAAGTTTTATTAGTTTAGAGAATTTAAATAAACATAGAGCAATTTAATTAGCTAAATAGTTTTTCCAAGGTCATTTGCTATCCATTGACTTTACTAAAGTGGCTTGTCAATAGATTAATATTTAATTTGGATATTCTAATATAAATAGTTCAAAATCCAGAACTCTGCTCAGATTTGGTACAAATCTGTTGTACTGCAGTGATTGTTAAAAGTGGCTAATATAGTCAAAGCTTGTACCCGTAACAAGCATAAAATAGGCTTTCAAATTTCCATGGCCAAACATTTTTAAGATGTTTGATGTCATTTTGTATATTCAGCCAGCAGATATGTCAGGGGTTCAAATTTCTGTAATGTATACTCGATGCTATTAATTGGGGATGGATAAAATAGCATCAATATTTTCTAATGTTTATATAAAAAAACTTGTTTTCTCATCAAGCAAGCTAGTGTCAAAATTTTGCGAAGGGGACATGTAGCTTATAATGACTGTAGTGTTTTCTGTAATACTCATTTTGAACATTGAACTCGTTTTATTTTGACACTTTTCAGTTTTGAAAGGTTCAGTTTCCTACCCCCCCCCCATTCATGGACCTTTGATCTCAGTAGAAGTGGATTTTTTTCTCCACACCCACCTCCAACACTGCGCTTTGAATGTTTAGACAGATATAATCGATGGGGTTCTCAGCTAGGCTTCACACTGTGATCGGGAATAAAAACAACCAGGCAATTTTTCACCAGTTTAGCAAACACAAAAGCATGAAATCCTTAAAACTTGATCCTCTTGATTTTCCCCACCCCTCTTCTGCCAGCAAGGATCTTCTCCTCCTGATTTCAAAATAAATAATGATGAAGGCTGAGTAATTGTTAACACTACGTGGTTTGTTTGCAATGCTTACTGTCCAGTGTTGCAGGAGTCGGGAACTTCTGGTGCCAATGTAGCTGAAATGAAGCCACTCCTTCAATGAACATGGCCAGCACCTGTCAGTACACAGTTTAGCAACTGTTGATAGTCACTGCAAAAGCAACTTAACATGTTACTGGTCATTTTTCCTGATCTTTTGTGAAGCGCCACCTTTATGAAACTTCTGTCAGAGAAATTATTGGTTTACTTTGGTCTTGATACATTAATGACTGAACAAGATAGCCTTGCTCATCTGGGATTATTACCCCATTTGTGCTTTTGCAAGGTAATAAATATTTCATAAATCCTTTTGCAAGTTAGCGCATCTGCAAAATGCGTAACTTGGTGTTTTACTTTTTTGACACTTCTGTTAACATCAAGGTTGTAGTTGTGTGCATATAAAACAGGGACTGAGTGAAATCTTGCTCAAGGTATTTGCAGGAATTGTTGAAGGCTTCCCTGAAATATGAATTATTTACAAACTGTGGTTAATTTCTGCTGCAATTAGCAGGAAGTGTGTATCTGCCTCTGAGGATTATATTTGGAAGTTGAATGTTAGTGTTTGATTAAATTACTGTGTCCTGTTGCACGAGTAAAATGTTGAGTTTAACTTTTTAAAATGGATTCTATTGACAGCAAAGCCAGTTTGAGTTACATAGAAACATAGAAAATAGGTGCAGGAGTAGGCCATTCGGCCCTTCGAGCCTGCACCGCCATTTATTATGATCATGGCTGATCATCCAACTCAGAACCTAGCCTTCCCTCCATACCCCCTGACCCCTGTAGCCACAAGGGCCATATCTAACTCCCTCTTAAACATAGCCAATGAACTGGCCTCAACAGTTTGCTGTGGCAGAGAATTCCACAGATTCACCACTCTCTGTGTGAAGAAGTTTTTCCTAATCTCGGTCCTAAAAGGCTTCCCCTCTATCCTCAAACTGTGACCCCTCGTTCTGGAGTTGCTGTTATGTTCTAAAATAAGAGTACTTATTACATATGAATGCGATTTACACTAGTGTTAGTGACTGCTACTTCCATTTGGGTTTGAGCACAGCTCGCAAGATGGTCATTTCACTACTGGGGATAAAACCATCTCTGATATTCCAAATATTATCTACACCCTTCAGTGCACACATTGGGCTTCAGAGGAGTGAGATGTGCTGTTTCCTAAGAGCAAAAAAAACCAAATAACAAGTATTGGCTGTATTTCTGCAGTTTGAAAAAACACAAAGTAAGATCCCTGTTGGATACAGCGACAGGGAAAATTAGTCCCTGCCAAACTATGTGAATGTCCAGGATTCCTGTGGGTTAAGTGACTTGTATTTCAAAGTTGCATTTGCTCTACTAAAGAGGAAAGAACCAGTGCCATATGGAATGATTAGAAAAAGAACTTTGGAGCAGGAAAGTCGATTTATGGACATATTTCTGAAATGGCTATACATTTTCCAGAAGAGAAGCACTTTTATTTTTTGCCAGTGAAGGTTATTATTTTGTAGACAAATTTGAAGGAGAATGCGGAATTTGACCTCCTTGTATTTTCTGTAAGGAAAAGACTACAAAAGTTTCCATTCCAGTGGCGGCTCATAAATACTTGTGTGCCAGTAAGTGTATTTCATGTTTTTTTTAAATAACCTGCTGCATTAATCCTTCAAGGTATACTGGAGGCACCAGAAAATCATCCTGAAAACTCCATACGCCTCCAGAGCCACTTCATTATGGTGTTGTCCGAAACATAGACTTCACAGACTTGCCATGGAATTGCAACTGAAAATCAAAAAGCTAAAGATGCTGTAAATTCAAGATAAATGGGGAAAAAAATGTGCTGGAAATCATACACACATCAAGCAGTACATGTAAAAAAAGGAAACTGTTTATTTCTCAATTCAATGCCTTTCCACTAGAGTATGTTATAAAATTCGGCCATTTGTAGGTTTTGCTGCTTTTTTGTATGACTACTTCGGTGTGATAACGGTGTGATACTTTTCTGTATTTGTTTAAAAGTGATGGCCACATGCCTCCATTCAAAAGAGATGAAAGATCGAGGAGGGTAATTTTGAATATGCCATGAGCCAGCGTGCACAGATCTGGTAGACACTATTATAGTGAGCTGCTAAATGCTGGCACTTCTGTTGAGCTCTCTGTTGTCCACCTGTAGTGTCACAAAATGCTGCACTCCCAATATAAATGGACAGCGTGGTGGTGCAGCTGGTCAGACATCTGCCTCACATCTCCCGAGACCATGATTTAATGCTGGCCTCATCACTACATATCCTTGGGTCACCTTGTGTGTTTCCTACATTGCTCGTGTTTCCTTCAACATCCCAACAATGTGCTTGTAGCTCAATTGGCCACTTTAAAGCAATGTGTGGGTAAGTGATAGATCTTAGAAGATTTGATCGAAATGTGGAGAGGACATAAAAATTGTTAGTGTAGATTAGTGCTGGATATTGGTGTAGATTCAGTGGACTGAAAAAGATGCTCCTCTGTTGCTTGACTATGACAAACATAGATGTCTCAAAGTTGTTGGTGGCTGCTTATTGGGATTTTACTTAATACGTTCCTTGTGAGATCTAGATACAGAACATGAACTGGAACTTAAATCAGGTACCAGAACAGTATGACAGAGAATGACCTTGCCAAGCTGCTATCATTTCACACCAGGAGCCTCCAGAAGATGCTCCATATTTTCTGACCAAGAAAGATCTCCAACCACTCCCTACTCCTTCAGTATCACCAAGAGAACATGAGAACAATCACCATAAGACAAAGGAACAGGAGTCAGCCATTGGGGCCTATTGAGTCTGCTCCGCCATTTAATCATGAGCTGATCCATTCTCCCATTTAGTCCCAGTTTCCCGCCTTCTCACCATAACCTTTGATGCCCTGGCTACTCAGATACCTAATTATGAGGAAACTCTGGAGATGGATCGGCCATGTGATGAGAACAGAGGCTGAGGCCCAGCTCCATCATCAAGACAGCACTTCATTGGACCGCTGAAGGACGGAGGAAACACAGGAGCCCAAAGGCAACTTGGTGCTGTATTGTAGAGACCCTGGATCATAGCTGGAGCACAATAGAGGAGACGGCCAAGGACTGACCAAGATAGGGAACCTTCATTGCTGCCCAAAGTGCTAGCGGTACAACAGACAGTACCTACCAGAATAACAAGTCCTTATTTTCATTGTACAGAAATGGCTTTGATAGCAAGCACAAATTTTGGGTAATTTATTTTGTATAATTAGGCATTTCTTGGTCGTTTTGTGTTTTTTTTTTAGTATTCAGCATAATTGTTGTTTCATTGTCTTTTGAAAATAAATTTATTTTAATTTCAAGGGCTTTCAAAGTCTTACCAGGTTTGCCAGTTTGCTAAGATTAGGCAAAAAGATGGCTGCCAGTTTTCTCAGCTGGCCAGTCAGGGAGGCTTCTGCTTGCCCATCCCAAGAGGGTTTAAAAAAATTGTGTGCAAGATCCAAATGCAGTGCAGTACCCTGATCCTATGTGAGAAGGAATTTCTCCTGTTCTCAGTGATTTGTGACCTACCCCCTTTTCCCCCTTTTATTCCTCATTCTGAAAGAAACTTGCCCGAGCAGTTGATCATATCTGTTTGGTCCTCTTCCACATTAGTTCATTAATGTTTACCTCTTCTGAGGAAGTAATTCAACACCAAGTTAATGGTATTCAGGGTGGGCTAACAAAGTCATTTTCTCATTATCTACCTTGAAATTGTGGCTTGACTATTACCCAGTCTATTTTGTTTTCCTGTCATTATCACAAACATTTGAGGTCCTATTTAATACAATCACATTTTGTGCTCTTGAAATTGGTTGAGACAAGTTTGATTAGAAGATCTTGCTCCAAAAAGTGTGTTGAAGTAAGCACCAGACAATGCATATGCTATTTAAAATCGGATCTGCTTACTATAGCTTTTTTCATGCAAATGCCTTCAATACAAGTGTCAAAGTTTGAATGCCAACACTATCCCGCGCTTTGCAGGTGAAAGAATGAATGAGTTGGAAGGATGGTTTCCTCTGCTAACATGCAATCTTGTTAATACCCACTTACTGATCCTGGAAAGTGCTGTGCAACACTTCAGCATTTAAGCAGTAAAGCTAGCATTGGTTAAAATTATGTTAGATGTTTTTCAGAAGAACTAATCCTTGGCACAGTCTGTCTTGCAGACTTTCTCGCTGTGCCATGTTCAGTGCATTGGGTGGCAACTTTGCAGTTTCTTTAGCATTTGTCTGTTCTATAAGACAGAGTTGCTAGGTCAACGCTCAACCCAGCACACATGGAAAGCAGGCAAGGAGCTGGCTGGATTCAAACCTGAGAGCTCTCATTCCAAAGTCTGGGTGCACATACCACTATGCCGGCACAAACAATCTGTCTGGGAAGGTGGATTTCAATACTGTATAATATGGTCTGGACAATTTTAACCCCACTAAACAGCCTTGGAGGAATTGATAGTTTCTGTCACATTGTTGCATCTGGGAGCTTTCTGTGCATAAATTGGCTGCCTCAATTCCTGTATTCCAATGGTTACTACATTTCACAAATATTTCACTGACTACAGGGATTTGGAGTGCAAAGTTTTTGTGAACTGTACTATTTAAATGTGTTTTTTATTGTATAGAATCAGGTTATAAAGGGTATTTACCCAATACTCTATACCAGTGTTCTCTGCAGATGAATCCTGCTATCTCCACTTGATCTAATATTCCCTTTAAGAAAAACAAACTACTGGAGGAACTCTGGGTCAGGCACATCTGTGGTGGGGAAGGGACAGTTAACATTTTGGCTCAAGGTCCCATACCAGGATTGAATGCAGAGGGAAGACAGCAAGTATAAAGAGGGTTTGTGCCCTTTTTTAGATTGTGAAGACACGCAGTCCTCTTTTATTGTCAGTTAGTAATACATGCGTTAAGAAATGATACAATATTTCCTCCGGTGTGATATCACAAAAAACAGGACAGACCAAGACTGAAAAAACTAAGAAAACCACATAATTATAACATATAGTTACAACAGTGCAACAATACCATAACTTGAAGTCGTCCATGAGCACAGTAAAAAGTTCAAAGTCTGTCAAATGTCCTACATCTCATGCAGACGGGAGAAGGAAGAAAAACTCTCCCTGCCATGCCCGACCACAATCCGTCTCTGAGTCATCCGAAAACTTCGAGCCTCCGATCAGCTCTCTGATATCGAGTACTGAGCGCCATCTCTGTCTGAACGATTCGTCCTCAATCTCGGTCGCCAACAGCAGGCAAAGCCGGGGATTTTGAGGCCTCTCTGGAAGATTCCCGACCGCGCAGTAACGACAGTAGCAAACGAGCGTTTCAGAAATTTCTCCAGATGTTCCTCTGTGCTTTCACATCCGTCTCCATCAAATCAGAATTGTCCACGGCCCCTATTTGTTCTGCTTTCTATATAGACTCTATCGTTGTGAATTGAATTCATATTTTGAAACTTCAGAATCAGCTTTAATATCTCAGGCATATGTTGTGAAATTTGTTAACTTTATAGCAGCAGATCTACAGGTTCTGGAGACCAAATTGTTAGCACATACAGTAGTTCTGCTGCACAGCCTGGGAAAGATTATATTTTATCTTTTGCCACCCTTTAATCCTAAAATGTTATACCCTGTAGCTCATGTTACCTATTCTGCTATGCATCACCCAGTTCTGCATGTTCAGAATGGGGTTGTCACTGGAGGACCACATTGGAAGTTTTTTTTTGAAAATCCAAATGTATTACATAACTTTGTACCTATATCATCTGTATTATTTATTGGCTTATTGCTTGGTAAGGTTGGTTAAAGCGAGAGGAATCACCTGCTCCAAATGTGGCCAAAACCGGGGAGATGGTGATTGATTTTAGGAGGAAGAGGACTGTGACGAGTCCTATATTCTTTCTGAGAGAAGAAGTTGCAGTGGTGACTTGACTGGAAACCAACAGAGGCTGTTTACAAGACAGGGATGAGCAGACTTTATTTTCTGAGATGTGTGCAGCAGGATGTTGGAGATCTTTTACCAGTCTGTTATAGTGAGTGCAGTCATCTTTGCGGCTTTATGTTGGACGAGCAGCATCAGTGCTGGTGATGCAAAAAGCTAGGTAAACTCATCAAAAAGGTTAGATCTGTCCTTGACGACAGCCTGAATTCTTTTGAGTTAGTGGTGGAGAGATCACAAAACAAACTATTATTATTTTATTTATTATGTTTATTATTAATTATCATTGCTAAGTGTGTTTTTAAATGCTGCTGTACGGAAATGATTTCCTACTCAGGATCAATAAAGTACTAATTATTATTATTATTAGAGATCTCTTTTAATAGGGCAACAAGAGACCACAAAGCTGGGATCCATAACCGAAATACTGCTTCTGAGGAATTCAGTGGGTCAAGATGCAACTGTGGAGGGAAAGGATGGTCAATGATTTAAATCAACACCCTTCATCAGGGTCGACTGTTCCTTTTCCTCCACAGATGTGGTCTGACCACCTAAATTCCTTCAGCAGTCCAGTTTGTTTGCTTTCTTTTGTTTTTTTAATTCTGCATGTTTCTCCATTACACTTTTTGAATGAGAATGCTCCTGTTGCAGTGCTTGTTAAATGGAGCTTGCTGTCTGGATTCCATTTATCACAAATGATAAACTTGCTAATTCAGGGCATCCTGGTTGCAATCAGTGGCATCAATCTAGACGTAATTGGGCCAGAACAAGCCCCACCATGACAATTTGCTAAATTGAAGCCTTCATTAAATTTACTACTGTTTGAATAAGCTGCATTTACTGATAATTATCAGCAAGATTAGGCACTTTTTATCCTTTCTGCCACCTATGCCATCTTGACGTTCTTGCTTCATTCTGTGTGGATGTTTAAGCTGAACACAGTCATTGGATTGTGTTCTGAAGGGTTTAGCAAAGCAGCTTTTCAACAGAATGATGTGTGCTGGTTGACTCCTGATCTTGTTACTGGACAAGGCAGAAAGATCCTGGCAACCTCTACGCACAGGGACCATTGACAGCTCTTAAACCTGTGCCCCACACAGCTTTGAAAGGTTGTGTATTTTTGGAGGAAGTGCTTCCTATTTCTGAGCTGTGTTTGAATTCACGGAGCTCCAGGATGTTTCCAATTCACCTGCAACTGGTGAAATCAGTAGCCTGCTTGATGAGGTTGACAGTCGAGGGAATGCAGTATTTCCCAATGCACAACTTGGGAACAGTTGGCATCTGTCTAATGTAACATTAAATTTGCTCTCTGGAGGCTAATGAACACCATTATTTGGTGATGCAACTGATACCACTTATGCTAATTAGTTCTATCATTAGTTGGTGATAGAACTAGTGGCCAAGATAGACTTTGGTACAAAGTGAATCTTGACCATTTGTTGTATCACCAGCTGAGGCTGGTCCCTGAGAGAAATGGAGCTAGTGAAAAGATTTTTCATTGCAGCAGACAAATTCTGAAGGTGTGCATGAGGGCAATGCTTAAAATAATAATTAGTTACTCTAGATACAGAGTAAGAGTGAAGCAGTGCAAAATTCTTTGACTTCAAACATCAACTGTTTTTCTTCTCGCAGATGTGGCCTGACTTAATGACTGTTTATACCTCCTGTATGTAATAACATGGCCACTGAGAGTGTGTTCATGGTCTTGTGCTGCTGCAGCCCATTCACCTCAAGGTTCGATGTGTTATGCATTCAGAGATGTTCTTCTGCACACCATTGTTGTAACGTTTAGTATTTGAGTTACTATTGCCTTCCTGTCAGCTTGAACCAGTCTGGCCATTCTCCTCTGACTTCCATCATTGACAAAGCATTTTTGCCCACAGACTTGCTTTTTGTTTGTTTGTTTGTTTGTTTTTGTTTTTTTTTTTGGACCATTCTTTGCAAACTCCAGACCCTGTGTGAAAATTCCAGGAGGTCAACAGTTTCAGAAATACTCAAACTACACGACCTGGACCCAACAATCATCCCACAGTCAAAGTCACTTGCATCTTTCTTCCCCATTGTGATGTTTGGTCTGAACAACAACTGAACCTGTTGACCATGTCTGCATGCTTTGAGTTGCTGCCACATGATGGCTAGTTAGATATTGTATTAATGTGCAGGTGTACCTAATGAAGTAACCACTAAGTGTAGTGTTTTCTGTTTTTAATACATGTTAGATGCCCAGCATATGTCGTGTTTGAATTGCATTTGCTTCAAGCTGTGAACTGTTAAACATTTTTAAAACTGTATTTAAATATTCATAGGAATGCTAATCAAATAGGCTTGCCGTACATAGTCTAAAAGCAAAGTGCATTCAATCTTTGCCCATTACAGAGGAACTAGTCATCTCCCTCCCCCCACACTGCTGGGTAGCGTTGCACTCCGGATAATTATTTCTAATATAGAGCAGTAAAATACAGGAACAAGCCATTCAGTTCATGATGTTGTGCCAAAATGTCCTTTCACATGCAGTTGCACTGTTAATGCTCTAGTCCTATGTGCTGCCCCTGAATACTTGAGTGCAGTGTCAGGTTTCGAAGATCCACTGCTTTTTCTCAGTTAGCTGAACAAAACTTTCCTCCAGCTAAATACCGGGAGTTTGGCAGTGACCAAAACCATCCCTTTTCTTGGTAACTCACTGTCAGCCAGACTCTTCATGACACTTGTGTTACTTTTGACTTTGAACAACCAGGTAACTGTTCTGCTGTTGAAACTGCAGAATGCCATCATTGTTTCCTCGCTGGACTCCTTGCCTCCTCATTTCATCAATTTGTTTGCAAAAACACAAGAGGAACTGGATTTTTAAAAAATTTTATTGAGATACAGCAGGGAATAGTTCCTTCCAGCCTTTCAAGCTGTGCTGCCCAGGAAACCCCGATTTAACCCTAACCTTATCATGGGGCAAATTACAATGGCCAATTAACTTAACAACTGGTGCGCCTTTGGATTGTGAGAGGAAACCCGAGCACCTGGAGGAAATCTGCACGGTCATGGGGAGAATGTACAAAACTCCTTACAGGCAGTGGTGGGAATTGAGCCCCTGTTGCTGGTACTGTCAAGCCCCTCAAACCTGCCCTCCCATTTAATATGATCATGACTGATCTGTTTCCTCCTCAATTTTCCTCTGTACCACCTCACCATGGCTCTGCAGTCCTTCATCTTTTAAATAATAGTCTTCTATCTCTTTAAATGCAGCAACCAGACTTGCATTATGTGGTTAATTTATATGTTCAAAATAAAAAAAATCTCTCTACTTTGTCATTAAATCAGTAGTGCATACTTGACTGTGAAAGTAAAGGTTAAGACTCAATCAACCTAGAGTCTACTTGGGGAGTTGTGATGTCATTCCCCTTTTCTGAGATTCCATCTTGAGACTAAGTAGTTCACCACCTACCATTTTAAACATAATTGTGCTCTCTGTCTATCCTGTGCTTAGTCACGCTCTCCACCAACTTAAAAATCTCACCCCCTGTTAAAATTGTACAACACAAAAGAAAGCCAACTGTGCCATAGTGCCTAAACTAGTTCACTGAAAGAAATTCCAATTAGTCTTTTATCCCATGGATCTGTAAAAGCTTTACTTTTCAAGAATTTATCCAATTTCCTTTTGAGTGTGACCATTGAATTTACTTCTCTCTCTCCTTTGGAGCGTACCTTGCATAGTGCTGCTTCAAAAGAAAATGTCCTCTAATGTCGTTCTGCCACTTCATTTAAATTTGCAAATACTTCAGGATGGTGACTTCATTATTTTCCGCATTTGTGTTCCATTGCTGTAGGTGATAAACTCTAGAAATAATTCTCTTCGTACAAGCACACGTGAAAAGAACTAGATGAGCAATGCAAAAATCCAATTCATTATTACATTATTATGGCTTTTCAAGATAGTTTTGTCCAAGAGTGAGTCACAAAAATAGCCCCTCATCTGTTTCTTGTAAACATTTAATCATTTGATTTGGATTTTTTTCTTTCGAATCCTGTATTGTAAATTAAAGTTTTGTCCTGCCGGTTTTAAATAATAATAAGACCCATTTTCACCATTACTCTTACTTGTGAGGCCAAAGGAAAATTAAATTGTGTTAATTCCAGGTTACTTTGTAAGCCCATTTAAAGAGACATCTAAAGATTAGTTCTTTGAAAGCTATTGGCCACAAATAATCTATTAAATCAAACTGTCCAATTAACTAGTCCAGGCAGACTGAAAACGTACAAAATTTTAATGTATTTTTCAGTCCATCAGTTGGTTTGGAAACCAGGAGTGTGAAATGCTATGAAATATTATGCTTTGCCTGTGGAATTTGAATCTTATGGCAAAATATGGGATTGTCCATACTGGTAATGCATAAACACAAGTCTCTTAGTGGAACATGTCCATATATAAACCTAGTTCACCATTGTATTTGGAGATTAGCTACATCTAACAATGACTCCTTGATTTGTTCAACACGCACTCTTCAAACGTTCGTCATTGAATTAGTTCTTGGGAATTGCAGATAAAATGTAGTTTGCGTAGTGATTGCCAATTACAATAAGTTCTGTAGCTTTAATTCTAAACTTATTCTTGAACTAAAGCTGTAGAAGTTGGTGGAAATAGTCAACGGCAATTTGCCTTTCTTGTGGGATCTTCAAAGAATAATACGGAGTACTGAAAGATGTAGACATTTGTTCTGCCCTCTGACTTTAAATAGGCCAGGGGAGCAATCTGGTTTGTGTGGAAGCCGAGGTTCAGGCTGTCGTGGTGATGATATCTGAGTAAACAGTGCCGTATGCGAGCCAAGAGAAGCGAAGTGTTCTCCATTCCACACAGAGACTAATTCACCAAGGGAGTGGAATAATAAGTACTTAGAGGATTTTCATGCAACTATTTACAGCAATAATCACTGAGGTACAATGTAATTGAAAGCCTGGAGCAGTGTTAACTGATGTCTGTGTTGTCTGAGTACAGAATATTATTTGATTCCATGCTGATATTTCACTTCCACAGTCCAAATCTTCAACTAAGAGGTGGTCACCGAAGTTCCTCAAAAAGAAAAGCTAACTTTCAATAAAGATTGCATCTTGTAATTGACCATCATTATCTTTATATATTGGAGAATGATTTCTTATCTGATGATGCCCCATTTCCTGAATTAACTTGCAAGATAGTGTTGCTAAATTTGGCTTGACTGTACAATATATCTAACCAGGCTGTGGAATTTACATTGCTAATGTTCTGCAGTGTAGACTGAAGAAAGTCACAGAGCAAATGAAATAAGTTAATTCTGGAAAGCTTGACAAAGCCCTCAGAGGTTGTGTGCAATACGTAGGGTCAGCTCTCTGCCTAGACTTAAACACTGCTTATTTTATTCCTTTGGGAGACCAGCCAGGGGAAAATTTCAATCAGAGTCACAGATTAAGACGTACATTTGTGATTCCCTTCTGCCACCCAGTAACCATTTCCACCGAAGCCAGGGAAATGGATGTTGTTCGAGAGACCTGTCCAGATTGGATGGATGGTTTGTGCAAAGGCTCATTTGATTTTCCGAACACGTAGTGCATTGTGCAGATGTTTTTCTTGAGGAAGTTTGAAAAGTTAGATTTGAGAGTTTATTCAAGGAAATTTGTAAACTTTTGGCTGAATCAACCAGTGGTTGGGAACACTTTTTTATGGTACTGCTTGTTAAGTCTAAAAGCCTTGGAGGGAGCTGGTGTTGTCTGGGCATTAAACTACGTCACTGTGCCACAAGTAATTTCAATGGTTCCACAAGTCAGTGAGCCAGGTGTGGTGATTATGAATCACCAGAGTCCTTCAGGAAAGCGGTTGGAACTCACTGTCTACTTTGGCATCTGAGATAGGTCTTCAGTGGGAAAACAACTTCATTCTGCTTTTAAGGTACTTTGGTTGTAGAGGAGAACTGATGCTGAGCCACCTGGGCTTCAGAGCATGGTTGTTGAGGAAAGAAAAGTAGAAAATCCGGGTGATATTTAGCAATTTGTGTTTATCTGTGGCATATGAGTATTAATTAAACAGTATATTAGATATTAATGATCAGAAAGACCTGGTAAATCATGTACAGGAAGCACCTAGTTTAGCATTCAGAAACTGCAGATGAATTGGAAAACTGATGAGAGGTTAGCCTTGTACACAGTGGAGATGGATATCTAAAGCAAATTGGTTTCGCTGTCACGTCCCGAGCTGCAGTGAAAAGCTTGTCTTGCATACCCATATTACAGTGCATTGACATAGTATGTTAAAACAATATTACAGAACAAACCGCTACAGTACAGAGTGCTGTGCAGATAAGCAATAAGGTACAGTTCATAGTGAGGAAGATGTGAGGTGAAGTCCATCTGATTGTTATAAGACTATTGGATGGTTCCTTAGTATAGAAAACTGAAGAGCTTTGAGATCACTTGGACAGTATTTGTTGCAGTTTTGATTTCATAGGGAAGGGCGTCTTGATGCAGGGTCTGAACCCGAATACTAAAGAGTTCCTTCCATCTCCATAGATACCGCTCAAATTGCTGAGTTCCTCCAGCAGATTGTGATTTCATTGAATTGATTTCTGGGATGTAGGTGTGTTTTCATAAGGACGGATTAAAGAGATTTAACTTGTAAGCACAAATGTGAGAGCTCTAGTTCTGGATGTATTTGTGGAGGGAAAAGGACAGGATGTTTGAGGGTTGAGGCACTTCATTTCGACCGGCGGTTCCCAAAGCGGGCGATATCGCCCCCACAAGGGTGGTAGGAGTTTTGAAGGGGGCGATAAAGATAAAGGGTAGTGGGGGAGTACTTGGTAGCAGCTGAGGGATTACAGGCTTATGAAATAAATTATTGTAAGTATTTGATCTTTTGTGCTTCATAATTGATTATAATGATCATGTAATCACCTCATCTCTTTCTAACACACTGCTCTCTTAAACTTTGCTCAAAGCACCTAATAGTTGTTGCAAAACAATGTGGCACTTCTGTATTTGGCATATCTGGGTCTGTCCCATGCATTATTGCTGTTCACTAATGTGGTATAGTGTTGGCTGGTAGGATTCCCATACTCTAATCATGCAGTGATACAATTCTTGTGAATTAGGGTGCGGTGTTCAAGAAGGTAAAGTTCAGAATCGAATGGTCTTGACGGCATTTCTCTAGCCCACAGCTCAACCAGGATATCGCTGGCACTTTTAGTGATTGAAAATAAGCCAAATTCTTTTTTGCTTTATCAGAATGTATTCTCTTCAAATATTCAATCAGCCAGGATGGTTTCATTGCTTTACTTGAAGAAAAACTTTTTCACATAACAGACACATTGGCTGCTGTTGGTTGGTATAAATCCATATTTCAGATACTCCACACTATACTGTCTACACTTTTTCATTTGGTCTAATTCTGTAATTTCATTGAGCCACAGTCAATTGCCTATTGATCAAGTCCAACCTCAAGCACTGTGATCAATAAAGGGAAAAGTTATGGAGCCTGACTTCGGGAAGCTGCAGTCATATAAATGTTTACTCAAAATAGCAGCCACAGAGGACAATAACATAAAGGTGGAAATTTTTGAACTGTTTTTATTTTCTAAACTCCAAGATGTTGAAAGCCCAGTCATTCCTCTCAGCCACAGGATGGGAATGTATCAGAAAGCTTCCCACTTCATAAAAGGACATAGTTAGGAAATAGTGCCAATTGAAGGGGTTCAGCCCAAAATGTTGACTGTTAATTCCTTCCCAGTGATGCTGCGTAATCAGCTGAATTTCCCCAGCAATTTTTTATGTGTTACTCCTGATTTCCAGCTTCTGCAGAATCTCGTATGTTAGGAAATGGAATCCCTTGGGAAAGATCACCTGGGGATTATATGTCAATCAACTGTGAAATGAAAGTACTGATTTGATCTTTGTATATGAGCTGTCATAAAATTATCATTGGAGAAGGTACACAGAAAGTGGTACAATCTGGGTATGTACACAGTTGTTGATAGTGGTGACCCAATGCTAAATTGGAAGATTTTGCACTGAGCCTCAGGAGAAAATAAGAGCAGATAATGAAAGCTTCGTCACAGAATCCAAAAAGATGAGAGAACAAGAGAGCTCCAGAATGTGCAGCTACTGAGACCTTCCTTGATAGAGTGATGATATCTGAGGATAGATGGGTGGCCAGAATAAGAGTGCAATTATCATGCATGAATGAATAGATTACAGACAGCAAGAAGCTTTAAAATTATGTTATTGCTGATCTGAGGTGATGTAAAAGAAAAACTGCAAAGAATCCCGTGCCTTCCCAGGGCTATGTAAGGCGCTATATGCAAGACAGCCAAGTTACAAGCAAACCACGATTCTAGTTAATACTACATTTCAAAGGCAGCATCACTGACGATGTCAAAGCTCCACAGCAGTGTCTGGAAGTGATGGCCTGCATTAGTCTCTGGACGAAGGCTTGGAACAACTGTACTAATTTAAATGGAAGTGTTCTTTCCAACTCGAGTGATGCATCAGAAAACTTAGACTTCATCCTTTAAGGATATTTGCCATGTTTGTGAAGTTTGTGTTCTTCTTGTGCCTGTGAGTTTTCCCTCAGGTGCTCCAGTTTCCTTGCACAACATGAAGATATGTGGGTGGCTAGGTTAATTACTCAGTTTTTCCAAACATACAGTACTCAGTACTGTATTTGTTAATGTAGAGTGGAGAGCAAAGTTGTAAATCTGGTGGAAGCAAAGAATTTTGGGATTGGCAAAAGTGAAGCACAGCTGCATTTGGGGGCAGAGAAAGAGTGTAGGGGTGGTGAGAGTACAGACAAGCCCTGCACTAAGACATAAGGCAAGGTTATTTGATTCCAAGCAATTGGTATACTGATTGTTATAGAATGTTCTCTGGAGCTTCCCACTCCCTTCCTTTTTTCCCCCAACCATTTTTTTATTTATATATATATATATATATATATATATATTCTAAGACTTTTGCTAAGTCTATAGGCACATTGTTGGGGGAACAGTGGAATTGATGGAACATCGGGCACACAAGATAGAATTAATGAAGGATTAGTGTAAATGTATGCTTGAAGGAAAGTAGATTCAATGGGACAAAGAGTCTTTATATGGATCTAGATAACTGAAGAAAGACACACATCTTGCTACTAAAGGTCGTTACCATTTGTAAAGCATGTTGTATCAGCAGAATTCCTAATTCATGAGCATTCTTCGCAATATATTACTTGCACTTGTGTAAATGAAGAGTTGACATGCTTCTGAATCCTAAAGACATTCGGAGAAGCATGTCAAGCCTTCTGGGAGCCAAGCCTCTGGCAAGATTCTAATAAGGGCCTTCCTACCCTCTGGATGTTCCGGATAGCTTTTGACAGAAGGTATAGATTGAGAAGTGGTGAAGAAATGTACTTTGGCTCTGGAACTTGAAGCTGAAGCCAGGAATCACACTGCACCTCCATCCGAGAGAAAGGTTGGCTCACCAGACAGACAGACTTGAGGAATGAACGCAGATTTATAAAGTGCTATTCTGTAGATCTTGGTTCATTGCTTTAGCTTTAGTTTATAATGGTTTCATTTTAACTGGCTTGAAATTTGTATGGGTGCTAGCAGAATCTAGCACCGGTACGCCCTGAAATAAAGACTAGAAACCCTTGACTTGGGGTCAAGTTGACTTGGAGTCGATTCCCCATTTGCTATTGCCAGATCAGCCCTTGAGCTTAACTGAAAGGTGATTACAATAAGGAGAACTGCTACTTCCAGAGGAACGAAAACCAGAGTGTGACCTGTCCATGCTGATCAAAACAGCTGATTTTTTAAAATCTTGTTTTGAAATAAGTTGTATGTATTCAGCTGAATTTTCTGGAGTTTTAAGGTATGGATCAAATCCATGTAATCAAATGCATTTGTTGAATTTTAAAACAAAATATATTCTTGGCAGTTTTTCATAATGAAACACTATGCTTTCTTCAAATTCGTACATGTACTACAATTGGTTCTTGGCAAAAATATTGTTAAGAAAATGTCAAGCATCTGAAAAAAATTTAATTTACCAAATTGAGGTTCATCTGTACGGAAAAGAAATTTGAAATTTCTCATCTTGCCTTAATGACGACTGAAAGCTCATCAAGCCCAGCCAGTTGCTTCATCATTCTAATCAGTCCCATTCCCCACATTGTGTCCCGCTTGTCCATTAAGTCCACCGTTAGTCTTCTGCCACCTACCAACATGAGGGAAATTTACAGTGGCGAGTTAACCCACCAGCCATCATGCCTTAAGGATCAGGCTGTTGCTGGATTCCAAGAGGGATCTGGAATACATATGAGATAACTTTTTAGAACAACTCATGTTTGAGCCTACTAGAGGATCAGCTGTTCTGGATTGGGTGTTGTGCAATGACCCAGAATTAGAGAGCTTAAGGTAAAAGAACCCTTAAGAACATAGTATATAGAACATAGAACATAGAATAGTACAGCACAGTACAGGCCCTTCGGCCCTCAGTGTTGTGCCGACCCTCAAACCCTGCCTCCCATATAAGCCCCCACCTTAGATTCCTCCATATACCTGTCTAGTAGTCTCTTAAACTTCACTAGTGTATCTGCCTCCACCACTGACTCAGGCAGTGCATTCCACGCACCAACCACTCTCTGAGTAAAACACCTTCCTCTAATATCCCCCTTGAACTTCCCACCCCTTACTTTAAAGCCATGTCCTCTTGTATTGAGCAGTGGTGCCCTGGGGAAGAGGCGCTGGCTATCCACTCTATCTATTCCTCTTATTATCTTGTACACCTCTATCATGTCTCCTCTCATCCTCCTCCTCTCCAAAGAGTAAAGCCCTAGCTCCCTTAATCTCTGATCATAATGCATACTTTCTAAACCAGGCAGCATCCTGGTAAATCTCCTCTGTACCCTTTCCAATGCTTCCACATCCTTCCTATAGTGAGGTGACCAGAACTGGACACAATATTCCAAGTGTAGCCTAACCAGAGTTTCATAGAGCTGCATCATTACATCGCGACTCTTAAACTCTATCCCTCTACTTTTGAAAGCTAACACCCCATAAGCTTTCTTAACTACCCTGAGGCAACTTTCAGGGATCTGTGGACATGTACCCTGAGATCCCTCTGCTCCTCCACACTACCAAGTATCCTGCCATTTACTTTGTACTCTGCCTTGGAGTTTGTCCTTCCAAAGTGTACCACCTCACACTTCGGGTTGAATTCCATCTGCCAACATGATTGAATTCACCCTGAAATTTGAGAAGGAGAAGCTAAAGTCAGATGTATCAGTATTACAGTGGAGTCAAGGGAATTACAAGGCATTAGAGGAATTGGC
The DNA here is from genome assembly GCF_963921235.1 of Mobula hypostoma. Taxonomy (NCBI): domain Eukaryota; kingdom Metazoa; phylum Chordata; class Chondrichthyes; order Myliobatiformes; family Myliobatidae; genus Mobula; species Mobula hypostoma. Next base: position 25,973,414 of record NC_086104.1, read on the forward strand.
CAGAATTGATTGGGAAAAGAACACTGGCAGGGATGATGACAGAGCAGCAATGGCTGGAATTTATGGAAGCAATTCAGAAGGCACAGGATATATACATCCGAAAGAAGAAAAAAATATTCTAAAGTAAAGATGAAAGATGGAATGCAAATGTAAGCTGGCCAATAGTATTGAAAAGGACAGCAGAAGTTTCTTCAGATACATAAGGTGTAAGAGGGAGGCAAGAGTAATATTGGACTACTGGAAATTGATGCTGGAGAGGTAGTATTGGGGGACAATGAAATGGCAGATGAACTGATAAGTGTTTTGCATCAGCTTCACTGTGGAAGACACGAGCAGTGTCGTGGAGTTCCAGATGTCAGGAGTCATGAAGTGTGTGAAGTTACCATAATAAAGAGAAGGCTCTTGGGAAACTGAAAGGTCTGAAGGTAGATAAGTTACTTGGAGCAGATGGTGTATATCACAGTGATCTGAAAGAGGTAACTGATGAGATTGCGAAGGCATTAATAATGATCTTTCAAGAATCACTAGATTCTGGAACGGTTCTGGAAGACTAGAAAATTGCAAATGTCACTCCACTCTTCAAGAAGGGAGTGAAACAAGAAAGGAAGCTACAGGCCAGTTAGTCTGACCTCTGGTTGGGAAGATGTTGGACTCGATTATTAAGGATGAGGTCTTAGGGTATTTAGAGGCACATGATAAAATAGGTTGCAGTCAGCATGGCTTCCTCAAGGGAAAATCTTGCCTGAAAAATCTGTTGGAACTCTTTGAAGAAATAACAAGCAAGATAGACAAAGGGGAATCGGTTGATGTTGTGTACTTGGATTTTCAGAAGGCTTTGACACAGTGTCACACATGAGGCTGCTTAACAAACCATGAGTGCATGGAAATACAGGAAAGATTCTAGCATGGATAAGGCAGTGATTGATTGGTAGGAGGCAAAGAGTGGGAATAAAGGGAGCCTTTTCTGATTGGCTGCTGGTGACTAGTGGTGATCCACAGGGGTCTGTGTTGGGACCGATTCTTTTTGCGTTGTGTCAATGATTTAGATGGTGGAATTGATGGATTTGTTGCAAAGTTTGCAGATGTTATGAAGATGGGTAGAGGGGCAGGTAGTTCTGAGGCAGTAGAGAGGCTACAGAAGGACTTAGATTAGGAGAATGGGCAAAGAAATGGCATATGGAATACAGTGTCGGGAAGTGTATGGTCATGCACTTTGGTAGAAGAAATGAAAGTGTTGACTATTTTCTAAATGGAGAGAAATCCAAAAAACTGAGATGCAAAGGGACTTGGCAACCTTGTGCAGGATTCCCGAAAGGTTAATTTGCATGTTGAGTCTGTAGTGAGGAAGGCAAATGCAATGTTAGCATTCATTTCAAGAGGACTAGAACATAAAGGATGTAATGTTGAGAATTTATAAAGTACTGGTGAGGCCACACTTGGAGTATTGTGAACAGTTTTTGGCCCCTTAATCTTAGAAAGGATGTGCTGACGCTGAAGATGGTTCAAAGGAGCTCCACAAAAATGATTCCAGAATTGAATGGCTTGTCATATGAAGAGCATTTGATTTGCTCTAGGCCTGTATTCACACAAATTAAGAAGATTGAGGGGTGACCTCAAATAGTGAAAGGCCTTGAGAGAGTAGATGTGGAGAGGATGTTTCCTATGATGGGGAAGTCTAAAACGACAAGACACAGCCTCAGAATAGAGTGGTGTCCTTTTAGAATGGAGATGAATTTCTTTACCCAGAGATTGGTGAATCTGTGGAATTCTTTGCCACAGGCAGCTGTGGAAGCCAAGTCCTTGCATATATTTAAGAGAGATGTTGATTTGGCCAGGGCATGAAGGGATAAGGGGAGAAGTCTGGAGATTGGGGTTAAGGGGAAAATTGGATCAGCCATGATGAAATGGCAGAGATGACTCGATGGGCCAAATGGCATAATTCTGCTCCATTATCTTATGGTCTTCTGGCTGGTGTTAGGGCTTTGGATCTTGGAAGGGTCACCCATACCAAACAGGTCAAAGGGTGAAGGCCTGACTAAGAATGGTCCACCAATCCTCTGTTTGGGGTTTCAGCTCGTGGTTCACAACCCTGACATTTAAAACAAAACTGTTACGGAAATGACAATGAGGAGTCCTTTTACATCTGAGTGGAACAGTAACCCTGAGTCTGCACCTGGGACTTGCATGACTGACAGTAGTGAAAACCAAGCCTCTGACACAATGATGGAAGCCCTGAACATCACCAGAGGTAGAGGACCTTTATTGCTGCCCTAATCGTCACTGTGCCATGGGCAGTAGGTTGGTAGGTAGGTCAACTCACAGTAGCTCATGATGGCACAGTTTTAAATCTTTACCATTTGGGAAATTTTTAGGAATATTAACCCTATGTTTCAAAATATTAAAATTACAGGAAAATGAGTTAGTTCAGAGTAAAGCAGAACACAAAGGACGTTCAGATGGTCACAAGGAAGTACAATGTCCACATGGAGAATATTGCATGTCTGAGTCACACTCTGGTTTTGAATGGGGTTCAGAACAGATAAACTCTTGGGATGTCTGTACACTACCCCTTGAAGGCAGTAGAGCCACCTGAGAAGATGGGGAAGATAGCCCGTGGGGATTTTGACTTTGAGTGGAGGACTGGGTACGAAACAAAGGCATTATTTTTAAAACTTGATAAAGCATGTTTATGTCTCAGCTGGTGCTGTATTCAATTCTGGCACCACACTTTAAAAAGCATATGCAGAAACAATAGAAAAAATTGTACTAGATGTGGTTGGCAATCCCAAACCTTTGGAGTTCAGCCTTTCGCACTGGAGTAACCTCCTGACTTGCTGCAAGTTCAGAACTTAATGAGCAACAGATGCTGCCACATCTGTCCCTGTGCTGCATTGCTGAAGTGCATGTGGAGGCCAGCTGCAGATGCTCATCTTGCTGGGATTCCCCAGCATCATGTTGGGCAATTGTCTTTCAGGACATGTTTGACTGATCTTGAGTCATTAGAATAGAGGCTCTTGGCCAGTATCATAGGGAAACAAAGCTATTTGTTTATGGGTTATTTTAGTTTACTATTCTTGATATGGTTTTATTACTATTTAATTATTTATGGGCAACTGTAACAAAACCAATTTCCCAAGGGGTCAATAAAGTATGACTATGACGATTTGATCCTGAATTAATTTGCAATATTTAAACTGACTGGAACTGTGCAAAAGTCAGTCTTGGGCACGTATTTATAGCTTGGGTGCCTAAGACTTTTGCACAGTATTGTATTTCTCAATGTGGAGCAGAGAACAAGTATATAAATCTGGTGGGAGCAAAGGTTGGGAATGATGAGGGTGGAAGGGGTGTGATCTAGGTGGCAGAGGAGTGCTGGGGTAGGTGCATATACACCAACCCTGAGAGTTGCACTCACATATTTCATGAAATTTGTTTTTTTTTGTGGCGGTATAATAATACAATAAGTAAAATTACTGCAGTATTATGGAAAAGTCTCGGGCACCGGAGCTTTATATACATTATGTGCCTAATACTTTTGCGCAGTACTGTGTGTTTCTAAATTTCTCAATGCCAGGAACATTTAAACTGAGTTAAATTGATGACATACTGTAAGCTGTCAAAGCTGCTAGAGGTCTTTCAGAGCAAAGGGCTTTGGCTGTATATTGCTGGATGAATGGTCAAAACCAAAACCTTGTTCCTTTTCTCTGAATGTGTCCAGGATTCAGAGGCTGAGTAAGCTGAATAGCTGGGAGGTAGGTTTAGGCATGAAAAAGTGTGGCTGAGCCGGCTTCTGGCCTTTAATCATCAGAAGATAGAAAATGAAGTTTGTTGCTGGTATTTCAAATCATGAACAATATACAACCAGGTGACGTGAGATCTATGTAGGGATTTAATTGGGAGAGAATACACTTAGAAGAACAAAAGTGAGAAGTGATGAGAATAAGGGTATAAAAAAAGATGATTTGAGTTTTCTTTTAAGAGGTTAAGGTAGAACTGATGGCCTTGAGTTAATAGCAATCACTACAGTTACTTGAATGATCATGGAAAAGTTTCACAGTCTTGATTCTTAGAAATTATTAGGGTACATTCATTCTGGAAGTAAATAGGGAAGAAAAGAGATTTTTAAAAAAATAGAGATGCCCAAAGTTAAAAATGCTGTTGTGGAGATGAGTTGTTGGTAGGATGGAATTAGAGGAAGCATTGAAGAGCTGTCAAGTTTAAATGTAAATGAGGACAAAATGGTGGAGGTGATTCCAATTTTTTAAAAAATTGGCAAAGCTGAAAGCTGCCATCAGATTAAGAAGGGGCAGAGAAATATATTTGGGTCTGGGAGAAAATTCAGGACACATTGGTGAAGAAACCAACAGACAAGTTGCTGACACAACTGTGATATGGAAAAGCTAATAAAGAAGTTGAGATGCCTGCAAATGGGCAGCAAATCTGAAAGATGGCAGAGTATAACTGTTTGAGCTGTGAAGATGCATTATCCTGGTATTTGGGAGTTTAATGAAATGATTAATCGGCAGAATGAGCTAACCTTTTAACATGAGCTTTTTCTGAAATCTGGAAAAAGGTTCAGTTGTTGCATTCCAGGGTGTTGGAGTTGCCTTATGAGAAAAGGTTGGGTCTGATGGCCTTGATAGAAGAATAAGATGTTACCTTGTTAAAACATAAGGGAGAGGATGACAGAGATTCACCCACAAGGGGAACTAAAACGAAGTTCATAGTTCTGGAATTTGCTGACTCTCAGTTGGGAGAGTTGAGGAAAAGTGCTTACTGGGGTTGGTGATTTTTTTTTTTGGAATTCTCTATCCTTGAAGACCTAGTTATTGAATGTAGAAACTGGAAGTAATGTTTATAGACAGGAAAGTGGCTAAAGTCAAGATCAAATTAGTCACTGTCTTATTAAATTTTGAGACAGACTTGACTCGTCCTATTTCTTAACTACCTATGAGGATTCTGATGTAAAATCCCAAGATTTTTTCTTTGTTTATTGTTAACATTGGTTCAAAATAAAACTGTAATAAGAAATTTGAATATCTTTATTGCTATTTTTCCAGAATTTTAAATGACATTGCAGATTTTACATTGTGGTTTTTCTTTTAAACCTGTCCTGGCATCATTTAAGTGAATGAGGTTAGTTAGCAGTGTAGTTCTGAACTGGGTGCGGACATGAACTGTGAATCTGTTGGGTTGATTTTATTCTGGGGTTCTTTGAGGCATCAGAGAGAGGTAACTTCTTTGACTTCCTGAATTGCTCTGAAAGTATGGAGTTGGGACTGAAACAGGGGGTATAGTCTGTTCAAGCATCAGAATGAAAGCAAATTTTCTTATGCTTAATATGTGTATGTGTGGGGGGGGGGGAAGACTGACATTTGACTACTGTTCCCTCTGTGCTGTGTGGGTGCGTGGCCACGCAGTGACTGAAATGCTCCTGTGCACGTAGTCGTCGTTGCCACGCAGTTCTCAGGCCGTGTAATTTTTTTTTAAATTCCCGATCAGATCAATGATCAGTTCTGTGCAGCAGTTTTAATAAAAAGGGGAACGTTGCATTTGACATTCCAGTTGGGAATTTAAGGAAATCATATTTAAAGGAATTGATATTTTTAAGAAAAAGTCCACTTCTACATTTCATCTGTTTTTATTGAAACCTTCTGTTTCCTGAAATATTAATTGCTCCTTGAATAGAAGGAAGAGTGAACAATTACTTCCCATTGACTTTCTAAAGAGGTTCTTGAAATGTAATCATATTTTTAAATTGGCACTTCATCATTAAGCCTCCACTAAGATCCAGCAGAGAAAGCCTTTGATCCCCATGTTTTATTTGCCTATGATATGCCTGAGGTGCTCAAGCCATTTCTCAGCGATTCGAGGGGTCTTGAGGCCTACTCCTGCTTCTGTTTCTTTTTATTTGAGTTAAAGTTAAGCCCAATTTAACTTCCAAAATTAGAGTAAATGATGCAGTTATTTTTTAAATGCTCCAATTTGGAAGTATTTCAAGTTGACCTTTTGACCACACTATTAATTACTGCTTTCTTTTTGGATTCACAGCAAAGTCTGATGAAGAATCGCAAGAAGCTTTCTTGTCTGGAACACACAAAAGGTAATTTTTCTCTTCAGGCTTCTGATTATAAGCAGAAATCTCCTTAAGCAAAATATTCCCACTGAATTATCTGTTCAGAAACACCTTCAGAATATTCAGAAAATGAACTGGTATCCGGAAAACAAAATGAAGCTATTAGCAAACATTGTTTACTGCCTTGAAAGCTAACTGGGTTTACAGGTGTAAGAGTGCAGGGAGATTGTTCTTGCTCTGTATCTCCCATTGTACATCAGATATCTGAGATGAAATTCTTGTGCTGTGCTTCATCCAAGGTTTGCTAATTGCTTCAAAGATCCTATCTACTCTTAGATCAAACACTGGTGGTGTTTATCTTGGAAGAGTTGGTCATTGATGGCAAAAAAAATCCTGAGCATGGTGACAGTGTGCTACTATAAAAGAGTTGAAATGAAAATAAGTTGATGTTTTTTTTTCTTTCTGGTCTTAATTGAACTGTGGTGAAGAAGTCAGGCAGTCTACTTGTTTCTTTTTTCACTGGGAAGAGGTGCATCAGATATTTCCTTCCAATATTCCTCCATTGTCTGTTTCTTTACATCATGACTTGTAATATGTCTTTTTTTTTTGTCACACGGACTTCATTATTAATCACAAAATGCTGGAGGAACTCAGCAGGTCAGGCAGCATCATGGAAATGAATAAACATTTCAGGCAGAGACCCTTTTCCAGGACTAGAAAGGAAGGGGGAAGACACCAGAAACTAAGTATGCTGGTGGGGAGGGGAAGGAGGATAGCTAGAAGGTGATAGGTCAAGTCATTTGGGTAGGAAAGGTAAAGGGCTGGAAATGAAGGAATCTGACCCATAGGAAGAAGGGAAGGAGGAGGGGCACCAGGGAAAGTTGAGAAGAGGTACGAGACCAGAATGGGGAAAAGAGGGGGGAAGCACTATTTTTCTTGTTGAAAGGAGAGATTGATATTAATGCTGTCAGGTTGGAGGCTACCCAGACAGAATATAAAATGTTGCTCCTCCACCCTGAGGGTGGCCTCATAGCACAGGCAGGCCTTGGACCGACATGTCAGAATGGGAACCGGAATTAAAATGTTGGCAGATGGAGTGGAGGTGCTCGATTACCCATTTCATTTCTGTCTAGATCTGTTCGAATACTTTGCAGGCCAGTCCTGGCAACTGAAGACAGATGACATGTTTGCTTTCGCATCCCAGCACCCATTATGCACATCCTTCTAAACCAGGGATTCCCAGCTCTTTTCTGGTCATAGTCCAACACTGTTAAGCAAGGGGTTTGTGGGCCCCAAGTTCCCTGTTCTAAACTCTTATCAACCCTATGAGTTGAGTTGACCATTTCCAGAATAGAGACGTGCCTCTGTTTTATGGCCTATTTGTTTTTGATACCCCAACCACAGGGAAGAATCTTTTCCCTATCTATACCCCTCATAATTTTACATACCTCTGAGGTTACACCTGTGCCTGCCTCACTCCAGTAAAAACACATCGTGATGATCCCCTCAGAAATCATACGAGTTGAGCCACTTGCTGACAAGATTCCTGCGAAACAGCATTGCTTACAGGATTCCAATCAAAAAAAGCATCTTCCACCATTAACTACCCTCTGCCTCCCATCACCAAGCCAGATTTGGATTAGTGAAGCAGGATTACAGTTCAATATTTCATCCTAAATTCAGACATATGGATACTGTTGACCACATCCCACCCCGCCCCCAGACTAGATGGGCAGTCCCTTCACCCAGCTGGTTGGCAGCAATTTAAATAATCTCACTTCAAATATTCACCTCCCCAAGCAATGCCTAAAGTGTTGCAGCTTACACGTCCTGTTGTGAAGAGCAAATATTGTCAGAGAAATTTTAAATGTTGTTAAGTGAATATTGTAGAGAAGGCAATGTGAGGGAGAAACTGAAACATTAAATGGAACTAATGGAGTAAGCTTTCAAAGGAAATTTGTACTTTAAGCTGTAGAATAATTCAAACAAAATGAATGCATGAAATGAATGAGATAAAAATCAGATAACTATGATAGATCATTCAACATTTGTCCTCCTGATCCATGGCTAAAATTCAAGGATTTATTACAAATATTTTATATGGCGCCTTTATAATGAAAAGGAGATCAGGCACTCCAGATGTGTACAATTATGTGTTGTGTGCTGTAGGAGATGTACTTTGCACCTTGGCTCTGGAGAAACACTTTCACTTGGCTACGTTCATGTATGGTTGAAAGATAATTAAGCCTGAACTTGATTTGTCTCCTTTTTAGATGGTGTTTCTTTGACATGAGGGAGGAGGGACATCTTCTGTAGTAACAAAAAAAATATTTTTCTGGGCTGCTTTGGTAATTATGTAGTAAGTTATTTAAAAGTAAATTTGTCAAGCATCCAGGAGACAGGATGGTAATGAAGCATCCAACTGAATTTGTTACTTCATAAGTTTGCAGCAAGAACAATCAAATAGCAGGACCTTGATTCACAAAAATCAGACATTCAGCGCATAAGAGATTTTTATTTTTCCCTCTAATGCTTCCATTACTTTTGTGCACCCACTCTTCCAGTTTGGTAATAGATTGCAGTCCAATTGACTTTGTGAAAGGGGTTTTATTGGGGCACAACAGCTTCTCTTCCAATGGATTCTCTCTGAAAAGTGGTTGAAATTTCCAAAGGCAATTTAAGGCCTCAGCGAGATGGAATGAAAGACTAAGAGACTGTATAATGCTAACGATATCTGTGGTATTCTTTGAAACGAAGAATTGGTGGATTGGTGTAAGAACGACCACCATTGGTGTAATCCTGAAAGTAGAGAAGACAAAGGGCATCATTGTGGGCATCAAGAAGGTGCAGATGAACCATATCCCTCTGCCAATACATGGCTTCTCCACAGGTAGTGTTAAGTGCACCAAGTTCCTAGGAGTTCACATCATGGATGACCTCACCTGGTCCCTTAATATCATGTCCCTGAACAAGAAGGCACAGCAGTGCCTCCACTTCCAAAGAAGATTGAGGCAAGCAAGGCATACCCCCTCGCCCCAAATCTTACAGGAGCATAACTGAGAGTGTCCTGACAAGATGCGTCCCCATCTGGTATGGGAACAGTCAGGCATTGGACCAGATATCCCTATTAAGGACGGGAGAACTGTTGAGAGGATCATTGGGGACATTTATCAGAGTGCTACATACGCAGAGGCCTTAGAATTATTAAGAATCCCACTCGTCCACCCAGCATCCTCTTTGACTTTCTACCATCAGGCAGGAGACTACAATGCATAAAAACAAGAATGATCAGGATGGGAAGCAGTTCCCTCCCCCAGGACTACTGAATTCCCTGCTGCATCGTATTCGAAGTGTCACTGGTTAATCTGTTCTGTAACTTGCAATATTTAATGTTAATCCACATTAGTTTTTTATTTTTTGTGCAATTCTGTAGATTTTATCCTTACCTTCATAAGTTATCGAGTGTTGTGTTCTTCTGTGCTTTCCACCCTAGTTTGGAGAAACATTGTCTCGTTTCTATATGCATGATATGGTTGTATACATTATATACATGTATATAGTTAAATAACAATAAACTTGTGGTGTTGGCCTTGTGGAGTGACCAAGATGAGCCAAATAAAGAATGCAATACAGAGGTACAGTTGGTAGTGACTTGGATTTGATCCCAACATCTGGTTCTGTCTGCATGGAATTGGCATGTTTTCCTGTGGCTGTATCGGTATACCAGTTTCCTCCTCCACCCTAAAGACGTGCATATTGGTAGGTTATTGACCTCTGTAAATTGACTCTAATGTCTCTGTAAATTGTAGAAAGTGGGGTGAATAAAATGGGATTAGTGTAAATCTGGATGTCTGGAGATTGGTACAGAATTAATGTTGTGCTGTATGGCTTGTGTCCATGCTGTCTCACTCTCTGACTCTAATACTTGGATTATCTTAAAGGAGATGATGTCAATCTTATAAAATTTTGGAAGAACATTCCAAAAGATAAATTGGGTAGAAAACTATAACCATGTGAGATCTTAAGCTTTGCCAAAACAAATCTCATTCTAGAGCAGGGGTTCCCAGCCTGGGGTCCATATGCCTCTCAGCTAACAGTAGGGACCATGGCGTAAATGTTGGAAACCCCTGTTACAGAGAGAAGGAACAAGTAGTGGGTTAGGAAGTTATAAGATTGTGGATAATAAAAGTTTCAGTCAAAATTAGTCATTTGTCTCCCTAATACTCAGTTATAATGAAGGAAATTGAAGGAAGCAAGGCAAGTGAGGACATCAGACTGCTGGAAACAATGCTGGTGAGGGAGTAATAAGGGAACAATGAAATGGTGGAAGAACTGAATAAGTATTTTGCATCAGTCTTTATGGTGGAAGACATTAGCTGTATGGTGGAAGTTCCAGGTGTCAGGTATCATGAAGTGTGTGAAGTTACCATAACTGGAGAGAATGCTCTTGGGGAAACTAAAAGGTCTGAAGGTAGATAAGTCACCAAGACCACATGGTGTACACCCCAGGGTTCCGAAGATTGGAAACTTGCAAATGTCATTCCACTCTTCAAGAAGGGAGAGAGGCAGATAAAGGAAACTATAGGCCAGTTAGTCTGACCTCAGTGGTTGGGAAGATGTTCGAGTCGATTATTAAGGATGAGGTCTTCGGGTACTTTGGGATCATTATCCTGTTGCAGAAGCCATCTTCTTTTCATCGTCAGCTTTTTTACAGATGGTATGATGTTTGCTTCCAGAATTTACTGGTATTTAATTGAATTCATTCTTCCCTCTACCAGTGAAATGTTCCCCGTGCCACTGGCTGCAACACAAGCCCAATGCATGATCGATCTACCCCCGTGCTTAACAGTTGGAGAGGTGTTCTTTTCATGAAATTCTGTACCCTGTTTTCTCCAAACATACCTTTGCTCACTGCGGCCAAAAAGTTCTATTTTAACTTCATCAGTCCACAGGACTTGTTTCCAAAATGCATCAGGCTTGTTTAGATGTTCCTTTGCAAATTTTTGACGCTGAATTTTGTGGTCATATTTGTGCAGGTATCGCTGCACAGTAGAGTAGTGCACCACCACTCCAGAGTCAGCTAAATTTTCCTGAAGGTCTTTTGCAGTCAAATGGGTTTTGATTTGCCTTTCTAGCAATCCTATGAGCAGTTCTCTCAAAGTTTTCTTGGTCTTCCTTGACTTCCAGCGTTCCTGTTAACTGCCATTTTTAATTACATTATGAACTGAGGAAATGGCTACCTGAAAATGCTTTGCTATCTCCTTATAGCCTTCTCCTGCTTTGTGGGCATTATTTATTTTAATTTTCAGAATGCTTGGCAGCTGTTTAGAGGAGCCCATGGATGCTGATTGTTGGGACAAGGTTTGAGGAGCCAGTGTATTTATAAAGCTTTGAAATTTGCGTCACCTGGCCTTTCCTAACGATGACTCTGAACAAGCCTTAGCCCTAACAAGCTAATTAAGGTCCGAGACCATGGTAAAAGTTACCTGAGAGCTCAAATCTCTTGGGGTGTCCAAACTTTTACATGGTGCTCCTTTCCTTTTTTAACTCTAAAATTGTACAAAACAAATCTTGCCTAAAATGTTGAAAAGAATGTTTCATCTTTAACTTTATGACTTTTGGAGATCAGTTCATCTTCTACTCACTTAACTATTCACAGTAACAGAAATTTTGACCGGGGTGCCCAAATAAAAAAAAATAAAAAATGTGTATTTATGTTATATGTCAATGATTTGGATGATGGAATTGATGACTTTCTTGCAAAGTTTGCAGATGATATGAAGATAGCTGGAGGGACAGGTAGCTTTGAGGAAGTAGAGAGGCTACCGAAGGACTTAGACATTAGTAGAATGAGCAAAGTGGCAGATGGAATAGAGTCTTGGGAATTGTATGGTCACGTACTTTGGTAGAAGATATGAAAGGGTTAACTATTTTCTAAATGGAGGGAAAATACAAAAAAAAATTGCAGTGCAAAGGGACTTGGGAGTCCTTGTGTAGGATTCCCTAAAGGGTAACTTGCAGGTTGAGTCTGTGATGAGGAAGGCAAATGTAATGTCAGCATGCATTTCAAGAGGACTAGAATACAAAAGTATGTAAAGTTGAGACTTTATAAAGCACTGGCCGGGTCTCACCTAGAGTATGCAGACTTTCCGCGATTTCCGGCCCTTTGTTTTAGGGTGTGCTGAAACTGGAGAGTGTTCAAAGGAGCTTCACGAAAATGATTCCAGGATTGAATGACATCATATGAAGAGCATTTAATGGCATTGGGCCTGTACCCAACAGAATTCAGAAGAATGAGGGGTGACCTCATTAAAGCCTATTGAATGATGAAAGGCCTTGATAGAGTTGTATCTGCAGAGGATTTTTTCCATGGTGGGAGAGTCTAAAACCAGTGGGGCGTCCTTTTAGAATGGAGATGGGAAGGAATTTCTTTATCCAGAGAGTGGTGAATCTGTGGAATTCTTTACCACAGGCAGCTGTGGAGGCCAAATCTTTAGGCAGAGGTTGATAGATTCTTGATTGGTCAGGGCATGAGGGGATAGAGGGAGAAGGCAAGAGATTGGGGCTGAGAGGAAAATTGGATCAGCCATGAAATGGCAGAGCAGACTTGATGTGCCAAATGGCTTAATTCTGCTTCAATATCTTATGGAATCTATACTTGGTTACTGTTTACTGTTGTAATTAGGTGAATGTTAGGTAAGTTTTGTTTGGTATTTTTTTCAGCCTATGAACTAAACACAAGTCAGAGTCAGAGGTCATCTTCAGATAGATTATTTTGCAAAGGGTTGCCAGTGTATGACTGATTTTTGACCAAAATGGAGATTGGATGGTTGATATGGAAGACAGTGTTATTAAAATTATTGAGCCAGAACAGGAGGAGAATAAACACTCGACATCTTGGGCTGAGACTTCATCAGGATTGGAAAGGAAGAGGGAAGAACCCAGAATAAGGAGGTTGGGGGAAGGGGAAGTAGTGCAAGCTCGAAGGTGATGGTTGAAGCCAGGTGGGTGTGGGGAGGAGCAATGAAATAAGCTGGGAGGTGATTGGTGGAGAAGGTAAAGAACTGAAGAGGGAGGAATCTGATGGGGGTGGAGAGTGGACTATGGGAGAACAGGAGGAAGAGGGGTATTGGGGAGATGGGAAGAGAAGAAGTAAGAAGGGAGTCAGTATTGGGGAAATGGAAGAGGGGGAGGGGAAAATTACTGAAGTTAGAGAAACAATTTTATTATCTGTTTTTGGCTACAGCAATAGTGACATAGGACTGGACATTAAAATCATTGGCTTTGAAAGGGTGAAGAGTCAGCTGATTAACTAGAAGGTAAACAAGATAATGTAAATTTGGGAACAATTTTTAGAAATTTTAAATGATGCCAAAACTAACCGCTGCTTGAGTGTGCACAGACAAATAAGCAAAAATGAATGAAATTTTGTTTTTTTTTAAGCATGTTACAAGGTTTGGCAAACAGGATTGTTTTTTTTATTATGCAGCAGAAAGTGCAGGAACAGTGAAGTTGGTGTGCTTAAATTATCAAAAGGTATTTGAAGTACTAGAGGTAAAGGTATTTACAAAGTTGCAGTTGAAGTACGTGAAGAAGTTTAGATAAGAAAGTGAAGATAAACTATTTCCTGTGGCAAAAGGGTTAATGATAATGTGCAGTTTTTTTTAAGTTAGCGATGCAGCACAGTCCTGCAAGTCTGTGCGGCTCAATTACATCCATGTGACCAATTAACCTATTAACTCATATCTCTTTGGAATGTGAGAGGAAACTAGATCACCCAAAGAAGATCCACGCAGTCACAAGGAGAACGTACAAACTCCGTACTGACAGCAGTAGGAATTGAATTCTGGTTTCTGGTGCTGTCAAGCACTACGCTACCATGCAGAAAACTGGGGTGATAATGAGGGAAGTTTTTTTTCACTCAAGTGGATAGGATTTAGAGAGCATTGGCTGGTAGAGATCAAGCTTTGCAAAGGGCATTCCACAGCGTGCTTAATTTCTGACACTTAAATTATGCAATTATGGTTTCTGAAAGTTGCCTGGATGATATTTCTGCATTTGATTTATGTTTATTTTACTTTTGTTTGGAGATTGATAGGGGAGGAGAAGACTATGTTGCTACATTTAAAAGCAAAATCGTTTAATCCTGAAGGATCTTAAATATAAATTACTATATCATCTACATCATGTTCCCTCCAGTGTAGTCCTTTGCACACAATAATCAAAGTAAAATCTAAGTCATCTACTTGAAAGGCGGGAAGTAATTCTGGGAAAGAGAATCCTTATCAAAATGTCTGCTCATCTGATAAACATTTTCTGGTGGTGCACATCATAACTTGCCCTTTCCCTTCAAGCTTGCAGCAAGTATTTTTTTGTGTTCTTTTATTATTAAATGTTAACAAGCAACAGGGAACTTGTGCTTTGGAGCAGTTTCTTTTGAGCTCTTGACTGATGTGGTGAAAATAAGAATTGATAAAATATGATCATGGTAAAGATTTAAGCAGTGATTATGATGATCAAACAAAAATATAAATCAAATCACCTAAAACTCTAGTTACTTTTGCAGTTCAGAAGCAACTTTGTATTTTTATATAATGTAAGCACTGAAAAAAGAAATGCTTCTGACTTAATAGTAAGTAGAGGGCAAGTGTGTGACAGGGAAATTATGCTTCGATTCCTTTTTTTTGTTATTTAGAAATGTATAAATAAAAATAATGAATTCATGCTAAAGGTTTAAGCTCTGTCATGCTTCGGTTAAATTTGGTATCAAAGTTGAAAAAGTAAGATTATTAAATAATTTCAGATAACGGGAGACATAGTCATTTTTTGTCCTTTTCTAATGGTCTTAAGATAGAATTGGCTTAGTTATTGAAATGCGGCCATTATAAATCATCTAAAAAGAAATGAATGCATGTCTGGCCATGTCTAAAGGGAAGTTTGGCTGCATCCAAGTTGCTGTGGAATTGCATTGGTTTTTGTTTCCAGGTTTTATTTTTTCCGTTTCAAACAGTATTTCAATAGCATTGCGAGATTCAAACGCAGGTTTTCTGGGTTACGAGTAGAGTCATGTAGCAAATGTAATGTACGCATTACATTCATCCATGCTAAGAGATGTAATGATATAGCATATAAAGAGGCTATTCAGCTCACTTTATCTATACTTTACTCACTTTATCTGCATCTTTAGTAGAGCTCTCAAAATAATTCCAGTTTCAAGCCCTTTGCCAAAAACACTAAATACTTTGCAAAATGATGGAGGAACTCATCAGGCCAGGCAGCATCTATGGAAAACAGTAAACAGTCGATGTTTCGGGCTGGGACCCTTAATCAGTGTTATCCTGCCATCTTAAAAGCGCAAACAGAAGAGACACGTTTGCAGGAAGTACTGTGACATCACCCTGTTGTAATTCCTTGCAAGTTAATTTCTTCAGTCCTCCTGGGCAGATTCATGACTAGGTCTTTAGAAAACTGGGAGTTAGAATATTGGGTATCTGGCATTGACAGTGTCACCACATCAGCCAAACAATCATTTAGGTACCCTCTTCAAATAGTGTGCGTACCCCTTGAGACTTTTTTTTTATTCTGATAGTTTTTACTAGAGAGTTTTAGTTTTTGAGAAAGTTTTACTTTCTTCTTCACAAGCATTGGACTCCCACAAAGGACTTGGAAAGACTCGGGTGTGGTTCTTGAATAATCCTCTGATTCCATTCAAGCATAACATGAAGAATGGGTAAACCAGCACTCAGACCTGTTCTCATACCAGATTCTGATTTATTTATCATATGTGCATTGAAACATACAGTGAAATGAATCCTCCGGTGCATAGCTGATCGAGATCTTCTGACATCAACCCCAGCACAGCAAGATGTTGGTCAGTGCAGAATGTGCTGCTGATGTTGCCCTGCTCACTGCAGATACAAGTTCCACTCTAGCACTGAAGATGAGGCAAACCAAAATTCATCTATTTGACTGGAAAGTAACAAGATGGAAAATGTAATGCAGGCCACTTGAATGGCCATACAACCCGAATGAAGTGGAACAATTAATCATTTACCTTGGCTGTAGGCTACTAAATATAGATCATCACTTTACTGGAGTGGATGAAACTGCTACACACTCGGTTTCAAACATTTTTTCTAATCATCTTTGAAGATAGTGTGTCACTTTCTTGAAATACTGCAATGTATATAATAACGGACTCCTACGGTGCCGTTGCTTGAAAATCATTTGTGTCTGAGTTCATTGATTGTCACGGACATACCTACTCAGGGTGTAAACGGCATGAAAGATAGCTAACTTGTAGCAGCACCACCACAGACATGACCAACATGAGCAAAATGCTGGAGGATCACGAGCAGCATCTATGGAGGGGAATAAACCATCAGCATGTAGGGCCAAGGAGGAGGAAGGAATCTGGCTCATTCCTCCTCTTTATTCCCCTCTATAGATGCTGTCTGATCTGCTGGGACCCTCCAGCATTTTGTGTGTTGCTCAAGATTTCCAGCATCTGCAGAATGACAAACATAAATTACATAAATGTAAATTAGCCTAAATTATGCATATCTGTAACAAAATAAACACAACTACAACAGTGCAAGTTGAGGGAAATATTGTCAGAGATGGAGTTGGTGTTTTTAAAGGTCATTCCACAGACCTGATGGTAGTGGAGTAGAAGCTGTTGTTGAACCCTGAAATGTGGGTTTTCAGACTTCTGTACCTCCTGTTTGTTGGCACCAGTGAGAAGACACCACCTCTTGTAGATATCCTTGTTAGTCAGGAGAGCTGTATCTGTGATGGAACTAGCTTAAGTCCACAACTCTTGGTAGCTTCTTGCATTCCTATGCACTGGCATTTTCATCCCAGGTCAAGATGCAACCTGATGGACTGTTTTCCACTGTACATCTATAGAAATTTGTCAGTAATAACATGCTGAATCTCTAAACTTTTTTCATATTTAAAAAAAAAAGCAGATAAGCTGAGGCTTCACTTTCATGTTGCAGTTTTAGTCAGACAAGCTGTTTGGGCAATTAAAGTCAGCCATATTAATCAAGTATTTAAGGTCTTTTTTCAATGTTCATCTCTTCCCAATTACTTCAACTAGATTTGTATTCCACATTGTTCATTTTCCCTGTCATTTACCGTGAGGTTCAATCTACTCCACTGGCTTGTTAATCCTGTTCTTTTGATTACTAATCTAATAACACTTTAGAAATACTGTTGCTTTATGAGAACAATTTGAGAAAAGTAGTTTTTGGATGGTTATTGGTGCACTGTTCATGAAAAGCTAGGAAGTAGGACTGTACATTCCCTCAGGTTTTATCGTCAGCATCCATTGAACTACAAGTCTCATGCAATCTGTGTATTTGCACTGAAATTCCTGATTATTAGAAAGCCTAACCAGACTTGTGCCCTCTAGAGGGGATCTGAGATGTGTGTGAACAGGGCAAAGTAAGCAGATGTATCTACTTACCCAAAAAGATTGCACCATTCTAACAGATGTACAGATTCCCAACCAGTCAACTTAGAGTAATTTAATTCATCATCTAGTTACTTACAGTTAATAAAAGGGGAAAGGAATGGAATTGACAGGAGATTAAAAAAATAGAAAAATATGTCTCATTACAATCTGATTAAATGTATCTAATTGCATTATCATGCCATC
Organism: Mobula hypostoma; assembly: GCF_963921235.1. Classification (NCBI taxonomy): domain Eukaryota; kingdom Metazoa; phylum Chordata; class Chondrichthyes; order Myliobatiformes; family Myliobatidae; genus Mobula; species Mobula hypostoma. The sequence goes on from NC_086104.1 coordinate 25,991,152, forward strand.
TTTGTAAATTTCTTCTTTATTTCTGCATCAGTTAAACTTTCCTGCATTGAGGGATCACAGGAACTAGGGTAGTCAGCAGTCTCTAAGGCAAAAATACCCACTTACTGTCCAAAATTTCATATTTGTCATCTGGAGTGTTGAGACTAGTTTTTACCAATGTATAATTCAGAAGTGTAACATATTTCTTATTTTTAAAACTTTGCATGTGGTTTCCTTCCTGACCAAATCCAAAAATTAAAAAAAAAATCATCTGCTTTCTTTCTGAAGCTGGTCGCTGGTTCCTTGATCCCTTCCTCCTGACCAGCCCACCGTTGGAAATCCTGTTGAATACCTTGCTAAAATCCATATACACCACACCCACCGCTCTTCCTTCACCAATTTGTTTTGTTGCTTCCTTGAAAATGTCAATCAGACTCATTGGGTATGACCTATCCCTCACAAAACCACTCACATTCCTTACAGCATAGGAGACTGAAGGGTGATCTTAGGGAGTTGTATAAAATCATGAAGGGCAAAGAGAGGATGAATGCATTCAGTCTCTTTTTTCCAGATTTGGGAATCGAACTCAAGTGCATTGATCTAAGGTGAGATGGAAGAGCTTTAAAAGGAACTTGAGCGGCAACTTTTTTAAACAGTGTGGTATGTATGTGGAATGATCCACCAGATGAAGTGGTGAGATTCGTATAGTTTTAAACTTTTAAAGGACAATTGGATGGATACATGGATTGGAAAAGCTTAACTGGTTATGGTCCAAATGTGACTAGCATGGATGGCATCGACCAATTGTGCTAAAGGGCCTGTTTCTGTGCTGTCTAACACTGATTTACAGTGACTCTAATTGCACATTAATAATTTGCATTAGAAACAAAACTTTCCACCCAAGAGGTGAACTTGTTAAGCAGACACAATTTAGTTTCGAGCATCTGTTAATGCCAGGTTTAAATGTCCCAAGACTGTATCGTGAACAAGTAATTTTGTTCAAGATTCTAGATTGCTTAATCTCATTTGCAGTACACAAGTGTAAAGGAAAGTGAAATAATTGCTACTCTGGGTCCAATGCAGCACTAAGTAGGATTAAGAACAGAGTAATTTAAAAAAACACAGATTACTTGTATTTAAGATAGCGAATGTATAATAGATTGATTATATGTACATAAAGTGGCACCAGGTACAGAACTGTCTGAACATGTCTTGTGCTCTTAGAGCGGAAGTATACAAGGTGACGGAAATTATAAAGTAGTGGTGTGGATGGTGTGCAGAGATGAGTTGGTGGGTGGAAGCGTTGATCAACCTTACTGCTTGGAGAAAGTAATTGTTTTTGAGTCTGGTGGTCCTGGTGAGCATGCTACGTTACCTCCTCTCCGGGAGTAGGACAAGCAATCTATGACCAGGGTGCGTGAGATCTTTCATGATGTTACTGGACCTTTTCAGACATCTTTCTGTATAATAGAACATAGCACATAGAACAGTACAAGCCCTTCAGCCCATAATATGGTGCCGACCTTTAAACCCTGCCTCCCATATAACCCCCCACCTTAAATTCCTCCAAATACCTGTCTAGTAGTCTCTTAAAATTCACTAATGTATCTGCCTCCACCACTGACTCAAGCAGTGTATTCCATGCACCAATCACTCCTTGAGTAAAACACCTTCCTCTAATATCTCCCTTGAACTTCCCACCCCTTACCTTAAAGCCATGTCCTCTTGTATTGAGCAGTGGCGCCCTGGGGAAGATGTGCTGGCTGTCCACTCTATCTATTCCTCTTAAAATCGAGTGCTTATAAAAAGTTTTCAGCCAACCCCCCCGCTACCCCACCCCCAGAAGTTTTCATATTTTATTGTTTTACAATATTGAATCACTGGATTTAATTTGACTTTTTCGACACTGATTAACAAAAAAAGACATTGATGTCAACGTGAAAATAGATCTCTACAAAGTGATCTAAATTAATTATAAATATAAAACACGAAATAATTGATTGCATAAGTATTCATCCGCTTTAATATAACACAACAAATTGATTGGTGCAGCCAATTGATTTTAGAAGTCCAATAATTAGTGAAATGGTGATCTGTATGCAGGCAAGGTGTTTCAATTGATTGTGGTAAAAATACACACGTATCTGGCAGGTCCAACTGCTGATGAGTCAGTATCCTGTATTTTAAAAAAAATACTACGCCATGAAGTCAAAAGGACACTTCAAGCAACTCCGTGGAAGAAATTATTGAAAAGCACAAGTCAGGAGATGGATACAAGAAAACTTCCTAGTCACTGAATATCCCTTGGAGTGCAGTTAAGTCAATCATCACGAAATGGAAAGAATATGGTACATCTGTAAATCTGCCTAGAGCAGGCTGTTCTCAAAAACTGAGTGACTGTGCAAGAAGGGGACTCTTAAGGGAGGCCACCAAGAGACCGATGGCAGCTCTGGAGGAATTACAAGCTTCAGTGGCCGGGAAGGCAGAGACTACCATGCAACAACTGTTGCCCGGGTGCTTCACCAGACACAGCTTTGTGGGAGAGTGGAAAAGAGAAAGCCACTGTTGAAGAAAAAAACTCACATGACATCTCGGCTAGAGCTTGCCAGAAGGCATGTGGGAGACACTGAAGTCAGCCGGGAGAAGGTTCCATAGCATAGTCTGATGAAACCAAAATTGAGCTTTTTGGCCATCCCAGTAAATGCTGTGTTTAGCGTAGGCCAAAGACTGCTCATCATGAAAAACACACCATCCCTACCATGAAGCATGGTGGTGACTGCATCATGCTGTGGGGATGCTTCATTGCAGCAGGCCCTGGAAGGCTTTTGAAGGTGGAGGGCAAAATGAATGCAGCAAAATACAGGGAAATCCTGGAGGAAAACCTGATGCACTCTGCAAGAGATCTGTGACTTGGGAAAAGATTTGTTTTCCAGCAAGGCAATGACCCCAGGCATAAAGCCAAAGCTACACAGGAATGGCTTAAAAACAACAAAGTTAATGTCCTGGAATGGCTATGTCAGAGACCTGACCTCAATCCAATTGAGAATTTGTGGCTGGACTTGAAAATGGCCGTTCACTCATGATCCCCATGCAATCTGACAGAGCTTGAGCAGTTTTGTAAAGGAGAATGGGGAGGAAATATTGCAGTGTGCAGATGTGCTAAGCTGATGGAGATCCATCAGCTGCTAAAGGTGCATTTACTAAATACTGACTTGAAGGGGGTGAATAATTTTGCAATCAGTTATTTTGTGTTTTATATTTGTTATTTAGATAACTTTGTAGAGATCTGTTTTCACTTTGACACAAGAGTCCTTTACTGTTGATCAGTGTAAAAAAAAGCCAAATGAAATTCACTGTGATTCAATGTTGTGAAACAATAAGACGTCAAAGCTTCCAACAGAGGTGAATACTTTTTGTAGGCACTGTATGTCCTTGATGGAGGTAGGCTGGTGCCAGTGATGCGTTGGCAGTTTTGACTACCCATGGAGAGCCTTCCCCTCTGCTGCAGTGCAGTTTCCGTACCAAGCAGTGATGCAGCTCGTTAGGATGTTTTCTGTTGCACGTCTGTAGAAGCTTGTGAGTATTGATGTGAACAGACCTGTTGTCTTCAGCCTTCTCAGAAAGTAAAGGTGTTAATGAGTTTTCTCAATTCCGTAGAATGTATTCTGAGACCCTGAGAGGTTGTGAACTCCCAGGATTTTGAAACAGCTCGCAGTTTCCACAGCGGTTAAACTTATTTACAGAGAGGTGTGAGTGTTGCAAGTTCTGCGGAAGTTGATGACCATCTTCCTTGTCTTGTTGACATTGAGGAAGGGTTTTATTTTAACCTGGCACCAAGCCTCAAGATCTTCCATCTCCTTTCTGTAGGCTGTCTCATCAATGTTGGTGATGAGTCTCACCACTGTCATGTCGTCAGCGAAGTTGACAGTGTGATTACTCATGTTTCTGACAGTGCAGTTGAGTGTACAGAGAGTACAGCAGTGTTGAATGCTGAACTGAAATCCAGAAACAGCATTCTGGCATAAGTTTCCTTGTTTTCTAGGTATCACAGGATTCGGCACTTCTGGTCCCTTATTGGAGTGGCAGACATTTTAACTGAAATTTCAGTATGGTTATAAAATTGAACACCAAGTTGAAGTAGAAATATAAAATTGATCATTTGTAAGCTGTGGAGGATCCTTCCTAGCATTATTATTCTGATATCTGATGGTAGAACCTTGCATTAAATTTATGTAATTTAAGAATTTTCATATATTCTTTGGTCTTTCAAATCAACTGAATTGACCACTATTTTCCTGAGGATATGAGAAACAGGACTGAATATATGCAGAAAAAATATGCTAAGGTGAATGAAGATTTTTATTCCTTTGTGTAAGAGAACTTACTGTGAGAATTACTGCAATGGGGAGATGTAGAGCTTCTGCAATAAATGTGATTGTAGTCTGTCACAGAAAGAGAAAATCTGCATTTGCTGGAAATCCACGCAACACACAAAATTTTGCAGAAACTCAGTAGGCCAAGCAGCATTCATGGAAAAGATGTAGTCAATGTTTCAGGCTGAGACCCTTCATCAGGGCTGGAGGAAAAATAAAGATGGAGTCAGCAGTAGAAGGTGGGGGGAGGGGAGGAGGACATACGAGGTGATAGATGAAACCGGGAGAGGGGGACGGGTGAAGTAAACAGCTGGGAAGTTGATTAGTGAAAGAGATAAAGAGCTGGAGAAGGGGGAGTCTGATGGGAGAGAACAGAAGGCCATGGAGGAAAGAAAAGGGGGAGGAGCACCAGAGGGAGGTGATAAGCAGGTAAGGAGATAAGGTGAGGGGGAGATGGGAATGGTAAGGGGGGTGGGTGCATTACCAGAAGTTCGAGCATTCTGATGGAGGTGGATAGGGACTGGACATCCATAGGTAAAATATAATGATGGGGGCTAGGGAACTTGAAATCATTGAAGAGATCAAGAGCATGTGAAGTGTCACGGTTGTAAGAAGGAAGGGACTGAACCAAGGAGGATAAGACTGAGTAGAGGTGTGCAGATACATGTTCAGTGGGGTAGGAGCAAGCAGAAACAATGGGTCTACCTGGACAGACGGGTTTGTGGATCTTGCAGCTTTGTGCCTATACTCTCTCAGTTCTTTAGCTGAAGCTGCTGGCTAAACTTCTGCTGTCTGAGGAAATGTGCTTTAATTTCTAAGCAACACACATCCAAGTTGCTGGTGAACACAGCAGGCCAGGCAGCATCTCTAGGAAGAGGTACAGTCAACGTTTCAGGCCGAGACCCTTTGTCAGGACTAACTGAAGAGTTAGTAAGAGATTTGAAAGGGGGAGGGGGAGATCCAGAATGATAGGAGAAGACAGGAGGGGGAGGGATGGAGCCAAGAGCTGGACAGGTGATTGGCAAAAGGGATATGAGAGGATCATGGGGCAGGAGGTCCAGGGAGAAAGACAAGGGGGGAGACCCAGAGGATGGGCAAGGGGTATAGTCAGAGGGACAGAGGGAGAAAAAGTAGAGTGAGAGAAAGAATGTGTGTATAAAAATAAATAACGGATCGGGTACGAGGGGGAGGTGGGGCATTAGCGAAAGTTAGAGAAATCAATGTTCATGCCATCAGGTTGGAGGCTACCCAGATGGAATATAAGGTGTTGTTCCTCCAACCTGAGTGTGGCTTCATCTTTGCAGTAGAGGAGGCCGTGGATAGACATGTCAGAATGGGATGTGGAATTAAAATGTGTGGCTACTGGGAGATCCTGCTTTCTCTGGTGGACAGAGCGTAGGTGTTCAGCAAAGTGGTCTCCCAGTCTGCGTTGGGTCTCACCAATATATAGAAGGCCACATCGGGAGCACTGGACGTAGTATATCACCCCAGCGGACTCGCAGGTGAAGTGTCACCTCACCTGGAAGGACTGTCTGGGGCCCTGAATGGTGGTAAGGGAGGAAGTGTAAGGGCATGTGTAGCCCTTGTTCCACTTACAAGGATAAGTGCCAGGAGGGAGATTGCTGGGAAGGGATGGGGGGACGAATGGACAAGGGAGTCGCGTAGGGAGCGATCCCTGCGGAAAGCAGAGGGGGGGAGGGAAAGATGTGCTTAGTGGTGAAAGCAACACACATCAAAGTTGCTGGTGAGCGCAGCAGGCCAGGCAGCATCTCTAGGAAGAGGTACAGTCGATGTTTCAGGCCGAATCGTCCTGACGAAGGGTCTTGGCTTGAAACGTCGACTGTACCTCTTCCTAGAGATGCTGCCTGGCCTGCTGCGTTCACCAGCAACTTTGATGTGTGTTGCTTGAATTTCCAACATCTGCGGTATTCCTGTTGTTTGCTTGGTGGTGAGATCCCGTTGGAGGTGGCGGAAGTTATGGAGAATAATATGTTGGACCCAGAGGGTGGTAGGTGAAATAATATGTTGGACCCGGAGGCTGGTGGGGTGGTAGGTGAAATAATATGTTATTTAATTTCTCAGGTTTGTTCTGGCTGAATTTGTGAAAGGTTTAAACTCTCAAGTCATCTGTGTGTGTCCAGAGAGAAATGAATGCTGTGTTATAAAGACATTTAAGGCCTCAAGTGATTTTTTTTTTGGACTAGTGGGATATAATGGGTTATGGAGATTTCACTGGGCAATGGAGTTGATGCCGAAGATTGGAATGGCCATGTTAATACTAACTAGTATACTGAGCTTAAAGCTGTGTGGCCTTTCTTTGCATGTACATGCTCTCCTCAAATTATGGCAGGGTTCTGTTTCTGTGAACTGTTTGTAAACCAAACAGTTGCAAGTCAGAAATGCGGCTGCTAACTGAATTCCCACCCAGCAGAAGATACCTGTAGCTCTGCTACAGCCAGCAAATCCATTTTACCTTTTTCCTGATGCTTGTCTGTATGTGTTGTCTGTACTTAAGTCAGGTGTTCATTAGTTGGGGAGGACCTATATTGCTTGCATTGTTGGGCTGATATTACATGGCGTATTAAATACTGCATTACACAGGTATTTAACATTTTTTCTTGTGTTCAGTATCTTCTCTTTTAGTATTATTTTAAAGAAAGTCATTCCCATTCGAGCAGTACAGCTGAAAACTGTTGTTAATCGACAAGAGTTGTTGCATATCTTTAATGCTATTGGAAAGAATACATGCAAACAGGGTGTTGTGTCGTGGGGATGCGTGTGCAGTCTAATGGAATCTGTGCATACTCAAAAGCAAATTAAAAAAAAAACAAAAAAATGCTGAAACCAAAGGAGTTCTAAGTAAAAGTCTTGGACCTGAAAAGTTAGTTCAGTTTCTTTCCACAGATGCTGCCTGGCCTGCTGAGTGTTTCCAGCACTTGCGTGTTATTTCAGACTTCCAACATTTGTAACTTTCATTTTTGCTCAATGGGAAAACAGCTTGGGGTCAATTGAATGTTAGTGACAGTGTAACAGCAGTGAATTGATCCATTGAAACATTTCCTTCAGTAGTTACTGGGGGGAAAACCATTCTGTCCCCTCATTCATATGCATATCTGTAAACCCTAAATAGAATGCCCACCCTTGTCCTCTCAAGAAAAACATTGCATTTGCAGAGTGTGCTTCCTGAAACTCCTCAACTATTCAACTCCCAGTGCTTTGGAACAGTTGCAGTGATGGAGTGCATGTGCTGGTGATGAGACATTCCCTCTTATATTTCTATATAATAGTTTCATCCTCAATTTATTCTTTTGTCTTGCCTCACTTTGTTGCCATTTATTGTAAACATCTACACACTGCCCTACTGGAAAAATCGGTGAGATCAAATACTAAGCAAAACGTTTAAAAATGAAAATGGATGCCTTACAGCTAGAATAAAGAGTGCGAAAAATTTTCGAATGTTCAAATGAAGGAAGCTGGTGTGTTCTCTCACAGTCGGAGTGAAGAGATGATAGTTGGTAAGAGCGATGCACTCAGAGACCAAAGAGGCTTTAAGACATGTCCAAACAAGATATGGGAATAAGTATTTAATTGCAATTATTATCAGTGATAAAATAAATGCACTAACAGCTCTAGTGCATCTTAATCACTTGAAGCAATTTAAATTATTTGTAATCTGATTCACAAGGAAAATACACCAAGTAGTCTTGCTGCAACAAGTTGGTTATTTCAACACTTCATGTGGTCGTTAAGGAAAATGAGTTTTGGAGGCGGGGTTGGATGTATTGTGTCTTTAATGGTTGATTTTGTAATTGCAGCAATTTGGAGTGCATATTTGCTGCTGTGGTAAGAATCCACATTAGTTCTGTAAAATGACATTTGTAAAAGCAGATTGGAGCAGAAGTAAGTCATTTCAGGGGCCAGACCTTTCAGGCATGTCTTGCCATTTAGTGTAGTTCTTGCTGATCATCCAGTTTTGGTATTCTGTTCCTGCTTTCACATCATTCTTCCTCCTTGATCTTCACAGCCATTAGTACTGTATCTAATTCATCTTTGAAAAGATTTAATTATTATGAATTTGATTGCTCTTTGCTGTAGAGGATTCCGCAGAAATTTCCTCTGAGTGTTGTGTTCCTGGTCTATCTTCCCCTGTTGTACTTTTCCCATGTTTTTAGATATACTGACCTTGGCTCAGTGCTTTCCGGCTATCGGGAACGTCTTTCCTACATCAAGTCTGCACAATTCCATCAGGATTTTTAACAGTTTCAATGTTGTTCCCTCTTACTCTTCTAATGTTCACACAAAGTTTAGAATCTAAACTCTGGAGAATGTGAGCCTAATTATTGAACACTCTATATACACCTTTCTACCAACCCAGGAATTAATCTGATTAACCTTTGGTGCACATCTTAACTTAGCTGAGGAGTGTAAAACTGCACAAAGTGTCATTCAATTAGTACATCTAAGAACACAAACACGAGGAATTCTACAGATGCTGGAAATTCAAGCAACACACATCAAAGTTGCTGGTGAACGCAGCAGGCCAGGCAGCACCTCTAGGAAGAGGTACAGTCAACGTTTCAGGCCGAGACCCTTGAGTCCTGGCGAAGGGTCTGGCCTGAAACATCGACTGTACCCCTTCCTAGAGGTGCTGCCTGGCCTGCTGCGTTCACCAGCAACTTTGATGTGTGTTGATTCAATTAGTACACGTACTTTTCAATTGCAACAAGGCCTCTTCACTCTTATTCAAAACCTCTTGCAATGAAGGACATTGTTCCATTTGCCACCTTAATTACCTGCTACACCTAATACTTCACCAGTGCATATGGACACTCAGGGCTCGCTGTGCCTGCCCTTCATTATTCTGACATTGCTATGATTATATACTCTGTGGTCACTTTATTAAATGCATCGGTCCACCTCAAAGGTTCATATGTGTCCATATACAATTCGAAGGTTCATCTTTTCCAGATAGCCATGAAGCAACGAAAGAACATGAAAGGCATTCAGAGAGAAACATCAAGCCCACCATCCCCACACAAAAAAGAATGGCATCCTGATCAATCCTCCAAACCTACTTTTGTCGCACAAAACTTAACAAGAACATCAACCTCCCTGGACTCCCCTCCCTGACACAAAAACTAATAAATCACAACTAGAACATGAACCTCCCAAACCCCTCTCCTCACACAACAAACAGAAAAGGAACAGGCGAAAAAGCACAATATTAAAAACCGTAAGTCTGAAAATATCCTCAGTCCGTAAGTGCAATAGTCCAACCCATAAAAACAGAACGACAATAGCATCCTCTGACATCAATGCAAGAGAGGGACACCACATGTGGCAGAGGCCAGCGAGCCACACAACGATGGGCCACTCACACTCATTCTCTGGCAGCAATCAAAAGTCAGGCAGTTGGCACTGAACCCTCACTCACCTTCTACGTTCATTTTGATGTCTCAGTTTTTCTAGGTGCTTTTAATGGACGCTTTAATCTTCAAAATGGAGTCAAACATTGGTTCATGTCCTATCTCTAAGTTTCTTTGCATCAAAGCCTTCTGAGTACGTGCTCACTTCCTGGAATCTTCTCGGAGACAGCAAAGTGCTGGATCGCTTGGTCGATCTCCAAACTGTACATCACAGACACGCATTTAAGCTGATGTAAAAGTAAGATAGACATTTTTGTGAGCTATCTGGAAGATGTCGACCAAGCGAACATTATACGATGGTGCCACCCTGATCAGAAATACAATACATCTCATCAGCCAATCGTGGCAGCAACTCAATGCATATGAGCATGCAGAAATGGTCCAGAGGTTCAGTTGTTCGGACCAAGCATCAGGATGGGGAAGAAATGTGATCCAAGTGACTTTGAATGTGGTGCTAGACAAGATGGTTTGCTGATCTCCTGGAATTTTCATGCACAACGGTCTCTAGAAAATGGTGCAAAAAGCAGAAGAACATCCATCGAGTAGCAGTTCTGTGGGAGAAACAGCTTGTTAATGAGAGAAGTCAGAGGAAAATGTCGAGTCTGGTTCCAGCTGATAGGAAGGTGATAGTAACTCAAATAACCCCATGCCACAACAGTGTTGTGCAGAAGAGCATCTCTGAATGCACAACACGTCAAACATTGAAGTAGATAGAATACAATAGCAGAAAACCACGAACATAGACTTAGTGGGCTCCTTATTAGGTACAGGAAGTGTCCACTGAGTGTATCTGGCTTTCTGTTTCAGTCACCAAAGCGCATAACCCATCATACTGTATCTGCTCACTCTCTCAACTCATTCAAATCATCCTACAGTTCACACTTCATTGAGCTTGGTTTTGTTCATACTCTTGGCTTTATTATATTTGATTCCATCGTAGGAAATATATATGTATGTGTATGTATATGTTATGATCTTCTAATAGAAGCAGGAATAAGCTATTTGACCCTTCAGCTTACTGTCATTGAATTCAGTAGTTGCTGATCATCCAGATTTGGTTCCCTGTGCCTTCTTTCTCCCCATACTCCTTGATCTCAGTCATTATTACTTTATCTTATTCCTTATTGAAGAGATTTAACCCTGGGGTACTGCATTATTTACTGCTACTTTATCTGCTATACAGTACCCTTTCGTTGATGCTGTTTCTGACTCCATGCCTTTGTAAAGTGGATTAATTTTGTGCAATAACTCCCAATGTAAAACCTTGTCAAAAACCTTCTGAAAGTCTAAATACATCAGGTCCTCTAGTTCTCCTGCATACACTCTGCTAGTTACATCCACACAGAAACATCCAGTAAGACGACAAGTATGATTTCTTTTTCATAAATCGTAGTTCAGCCAGATTGACCTTGTCCCTGTTTTGGTATTATATCATTAAAAATAAATTCTAGCATTTTCTAGCATTGTCCTCGCTACTGATGTCAGGGTAACTGGTCTATCTTGCCCTGTTTTCTTTATCCTTTTTCAGATAGTGGGTGGAGTTACGTTATCTTATCTCCAAACCATAATATTTGATCCTGAGTCCAAAGAGTGTTACAAAATGCATTCTTTTTGCTTGGGCTTTAAATAAGGTGGAGATATTGACCATCAGACCCTAGGGAGCGATTAACTTTTGATCCAATCTATTAAACATCATTTCCCTCCTAATATTGATTTCCTTCAGTTCCTCCTTATCACTGGATCCTATGTCCCCTAATCATTTATGTGGCCATGCTGTTGTACACCATACAAATGGGCCCTCTGGTCTGCAATGTCTGTGGCAACCCTTTAGTGCATTGACTCAAATCCAATATGCCTACATTAGGTCTGTATATTTTCTAGACATTTATTTTCATCTCTCTTGGAAGACAGACCAAAATATTTAATTGATCTGTACTTTATTTGTTTCCCATTATAAATTTCCCCGAAAGGGTCCTGGTCTTGGAATTCATTGTTACTCTCCATCTTTGTAAGGATTCTTTGACATGGTGACATCACCAAAAGCAGGCATTCTTCTAGATACTCATTTGGGTCTCAAACTCAAAGATAATCATGCTTTTATACCCTAAAGAGCGAAAGTAAGAGTAGATAATTCAATACAATTTCAATCGTTATATTGACTTTGTTTACTTAAATATTTTGTGTTGGTAATGCTTCCTTTGAATGTTATATCTACAGCAGGAGACACGTCTGAATATTTAAACACCCCTGCTGGGACAAACTAATTGATACAGATATTCTTGAAAACTTCTGAAGACAGAGAGCCAGATATCCAAGATTCGAGTTTGTGCAAGCTGACTGAGTACACAAATTTCTCCCCCACCACCATTAATTGCTTATACTTGTGACTATATTTGATATGCTAAGTGATGACATCAGTCATGTCTTCAAGCTTCCTTGAACCTGTTTACAATAGTCCAAATTATTTAAACTCATCATTGGCTAGTGTGATGCAGGCCAATTAACACAACCCTGTTGTCTTCACGTTTGGCTGATGTATGTGCAAATGGCTTATAGTCACCATTTTGCAAACTCTATCTCTTGGTCTGTGGGCTAACCTGTGCTTTTAACTTCAATTTACTGCTTGTAATTTACAACTTACATTAAGAATTGAAGTAGGGTGTCAAAAACTCCCCCTCACTTCAGATCCCCTCCCCAGCAACTAACCTATCATGCCCCTATGTGCGTGCACCAGAGCTGAAGCGTCAGGAATGAGAACAGCTAAGCGTGAAGTTGAAATGCAAATGGTGAAAGCTTGTGTATAGGGTATATTGAGTGTGCTCAAGCGGGAGCGTGAAGCTGACACAAAGGCGTGTGAAGAACTGACCATTGGTGCAAACCCTCTAATATGAGATGGTTGCTCAACAAAAGATGAAATCAAAGCAGCAGGTAAAGATGAGAACTAGCTTCCTGTCATGCTTCGCACCAAATTTTCACCCAGTCCTCCTCCCGAACTTGCGTCCTCTGCTTCAGATCCAACCCAGAGAAAGATGAACCATCATGTAAGGTAGAAAGTGAGAAGTGCCCAAGGTGATCCAACTTGGAAACATACAGGTGTTCACAATTTAAGAGCACACAAGGACTGAGCCATACACCAAGTGCATGGGTGGCTCATCTTTCAATAGAAGCTACTGCAGAACCAACTGGACAGCCTTCACTTGTTGCACTTGTAATAAATCACCAATGGGCAATAGTTTGAGTGAGATACTGAGGCTGGCCAGAGAAGCCCCGAGGCAGAATCGGTCCAAGTGTGGATAAGGTACTCCCCTGGAGGGTGGTGGAGAATCAGGGGAGGGTAGCACGGAGAACTGGGGAAACAATAACAACATACTGCAGAACATGGATGGACACATGGTGCAGCATGCAACAGTGATGTCCAGGAAACTGAAAAAAGAATTAGACCCAGACACGGCTATTAAATTCAAGGCCAGCACTGGTTCTTTGGGAGTCAGCTGAGCATCTGTCCGATGTAGCTTCTTCCTCATAAAGATACATTCTGTCAACGCGTTTAAGACTAATCTGCTGAAGAATGGGTCCCTAAGTCATTTCAGACCCCGTGAGATGAGTATTTGCATGAAAGAGAAGATTGTCTGAGTAGCCAAAGATGGCCTTTGCAGTGTTTGGCATATTTGTAAGCAACTTCTCAGAGCAGAGCAACTGAATCTGGTAAAGGTTAGAATCAGCCTTGTCATTCGAATGCAGCTGTATGCAGAGGAAGTGCCAGTGCATCCCAAAGCAGAAACCTCTCTCAGTCCAAAGTTACCCTGGTGAACTGTGCCCATTTCTTGGTTCTGAGGGGCTACAGTGAGTTAGAGGACATATTAAGAAGGCAAAACTCACTGCAGATGTACCTCACACAATCATCATTCTGGGTGAGTGCCATCTCACAGGTCTCCTTTTCAGACAGTACCACAAGCAAGTCATCAAGGTTGATGTTTTCAAAGTGAGAATGGTTAGATTATGTAGTAAGGTTGTTTTCAAGACCAGTCTCTGAGATCGTCCTCCTTTTGCCAAAGAATTAATGAAAAGATTATCTGACTTTGCTTCAGTGGTTAAGTTGACATCCTATGGATGCCAGGCAGGGAGTATTTTGACCTCTAGAGATACAGTTCGTTTTATATGAACATCGCTTCCTGTATGGAAGCTGTTTTCTACTTCAATTCCTGTGTAGGTTAATTTGGATTTTGATGTGAAGCACGCAGTGCAGAAGGACATCCATCTCCACCCTCTCTTTTATTTGCCCTTGAAATAACTATCTTTTCAAAAGCAAGTTCTCATTAAAAACCCTGAAGAAAGCTTCCAGCTTGGGTGATTATTCAGGAGGTGTTTAACTTTGTCACCATGGCTTCATGCATGATAGATCATGTCTATACAATCTGAGTTTTTCAAAGAAGTTACCAGGAAAGTTGATGAAGGAAAGGCAGTGGATGTTGTTTACATGGACTTTGACAATATCCTGCATGGGAGGCTGGTCAAGAAGGTTCAGTTGCTCTGCATTTAGAATGAGATAGTAAATTGGATTAGACATTGGCTTCCTGGGAGAAGTGGTTATGGGGTGCCTCTCTGACTGGAGACGTGTGACTATTGGTGTGCCACAAGGATTGGTGCTGGACTCTTTATTGCTTGTCATCAGTACCAGTGATCTGGATGATGATGTGGTTAACTGGATCAGCAAATTTGACACTAAGGTTGGGGGTGTAGTGAAGAAGGATACCATAGCTGGCAGAGGAATTTGAATCAGCTAGAAAAATGGCAGATAGAATTTAATGCAGACAAGTGCGAGGGTTTACACTTTGGTAGGATCAACCATGGTAAGTCTTGCACAGTGAACAGTAGTGCACTTGGTTGTGTGGTAGAACAAGGGGATCTGGGAACAGAGGTACATAATTCATTGAAGGTGGTGTCACAGGTAGACAGGGTCATAAATAAAGCTTTTGGCACACTGGCCTTCATAAATCAATGTGTTGAGTATAGAAGATGGGATGTTATGTTGAAGTTGTATAAGACGTTTATCAGCATCCGTTAGTCTCATGAGACCATGGATTTGCACCTTGGAAGGTTTCCAGGGCGCAGGCCTGGGCAAGGTTGTATGGAAGACCAGCAGTTGCCCATGCTGCAAGTCTCCCCTCTCCACACCACCAATGTTGTCCAAGGGAAGGGCATTAGGACCCATACAGCTTGGCACCTGTGTCATTGCTGAGCAATGTGTGGTTAAGTGCCTTGCTTAAGGACACGCACGCTACCTCAGCCAAGGTTCGAACTAGCCTTCAAATCACTAGACGAACACCTTGATGACTTGGCCACGCGCCAACACAATGTATAAGATATTGGTGAGGCCCAATTTGGAGTATTGTGTGCAGTTTTGGTCACCTACCTTACAGGTATGATGTAAGCAAGGTTGAAAGTGTGCAGAGAAAATTTTCAAGGATATTACCAGGACTGGAGGACCTCAGCTATATGTAAAGATTGAATAGGTTACGACTGTATTCTTTGGAACTTAGAAGACTAAGAGGAGATTAGATAGAGGTATACAAAATTATGAGGGGTATAGATAGGGCTAATGCAAGCAGGTTTATACCACTGAGGTTGGGTGGGACAACAAGCACAGATAGTGGCTGAAGTATGAAAGGTGAGAAGCTTAAGGGGAACATGAGGGGAAACTTCCTCACTCAGTTGTAAGAGTGTGGAAAGAGGAGCCAGTAAAAGTGGTGCATGTGAGCTAGATTTCAATGTTTAAGAGAAGTTTGGAGATGGACATGGATAATATGGATGTGGAAGGCTATGGTCCTGGTGCAGGTCATTGGAAGTTTGACAGTTTAAATGGTTTCAGCATGGACTAAATGGGCCAAAGGGCCTGCTTCTGTGCTGTAGTTCTCTGACTCTAATTGAGAAGATGGTGCAAGTTATATAGAACAGCAGGTGAAAGTCGAAGATTGCTGATGTTGGAAATGTGAAATAAAAGCAGAAAATGTTGGGCATCAACAGTAATGAAGGTGATCATCTTGTATTAATGTCACTTCATCTCTATCTTGACTAACTTGACTGCACATTGCTCATGGTGCTTCGTGCAGCCACCGCTTGTGAAGGAAGTCAAATATATTGGGGAAACTACCAAATAATGTTCTCTCCAGTGTCCAGGTAAAGAAATCTTAGCCGTGACCTTTACTTAACTTGTTGGAAGTGCTCTGGGTTAGAATATGCCCTCTGGATGAGATGCACATGTAGTAATATACAACCAGTTTTTTCCATTGTTGAACCATGATTCCTTTGATCAAAAACTGGAATTCTGTGTGCACACTCCTTCATACAAAGGGTAATTTTCAAGTCCTGTTTTTTTTGAAATCTCTGACTTCCATGTTTTTGATCACCCCTTGGCCTCCTACTTTCACAAGATGAATGAACTACCCTGTTTGCTGTCTCCCCCTGATTTTCACAATCGCAAAATCTAACACATCTTTTCAAATCTCCTTTACAATCCTCTCCAGTACAATCCTCTCCACTACCTGTGCATTATTTCCTTGATGACGCCATCCCTTCCATTTTGTTCCTAAAGGATATTCCCATTTGGAATTGTATCTCCCTGGCACTTGAGGATGGGAGCAGTCACTGAAGATGAATGAATCAGGGCATTTGTGAAAAGTGTGGGCCACATCACTCAATGGCAATAGGGGAGTAGAAATACGTAAACACGTGGTAGTCCATGCATCCTACCTATCTGCCACAAACTCTGATCTACCACTTTGAGTACTGCTTTATTTTATCCCATTTCCTGCAACTCAAGTAGATGAAGTGTGCCCTAATGTCTAGCTGACTCCCTGAATCAGCAATGGTGGGGGGGGGGGTGGGAGGAGAGGAATACAGTGTACATCACACACAAGAGATTCTGCAGATGCTGGAGATCCAGAACAACACAGACAAAATGCTGGAGGAACTCAGTAGGTCAAGCAGCATCTATGGAAGCGGATCAACAGTTGATGTTTTGGGCAGAGACCCTTCTTCAGGACTGGAAAGGAAAGGGGAAGACTCTAAAATAAAAAAGTGGGTCGGGGAGGGAAGGAGGACCAGCTAGAAGGTGATAGGTGAAGCCTATGGATAGGAAAGATAAAGGGCTGGAGAAGAAGGAATCTGACAGAGGAGACTGGATTGTGAGACGGAAGGAGGTGGGGCACCAGGGGGAGGTGAAAAAGCAGCTAATAAGAAGAGGCAAGAAGGCAGAGTGGAGAATAGAAGGGGGGGGTGGAATTAGCAGAAGATGACATCGATGTTCATGCTATCAGGTTGGAGGCTACCTAGACGCAATATGAGGTTCCTCCACCTTGAGAGTGGCTTCATCGCGACAATAAAAGAGACCATGGAACGACTTGCTGGAACAGGAATGAGGATAGGAATTAAAATGGTTGGGTAATATTCCGCTTTTGGCAGAGCCAAAGTGCTCAACAGAGCGGACCCCGATTTACATCAAGTCTCATCGATGTAGGGGAGGCGATGTCGGGGGCACCGGATCCACTAGTCCACTTCAACAGATTTGCAGATGAGGTGTTGCTTCCGACACCTGTTTTCCGGTGAAGTTCATGTGATTGTAAAATGGGAGCAATTTGACAAATTTGTCACCTGTGCTTTTGTTCAGCATCCAAATTTTCAGGCATCTTCTTCCCATTAAAGTGTATTATCCACCTTGGATGAAAATTCCGCTATTTTTAAGCAGGATACTAGTTTGACTCTCCTTTGATCTTGTTAATGGATCAGTTAACTCCTCTCACGTAACTCTGTTTTTCCATTCTCTATTATTCACTAAGCTTTTCCTTATATGGATCTATACTATTGTTCTGCTGCTTTCCTTGCGGCCATTGTTTCCATGATCTATCCACTCCCTGCATGAAGAGTGGACTTGATGGTGATCAGCTTTGCATTAATACTACTTTGCTCAATGATTACAAGCCAGGGACAGTGTGCAGACTTGCAATAACTTTGGATGACTGGATAAAAGATGCCGTTTCCCACTCTGCAAGTTCAGAAGCTGGTCTGCAAAGTACTTGTGTTTTTGCAAAGAGCACCTTATCCAGATTGAAGGACAAATCTGCCTAAAAAAGGAAATAAAATATTGTGAATTTGTTAGCATTGAAATGTTTGGGAAGAGTGATTGTTACTGCATTGGCTTGGAAGCCAGGTGTATAAGAGACTAACAAAGAGAAATGTCAAATAGCTTCAAGTTTTGTAAATGACCCTTTTGTCTTTGATAGTAGCAGAACTGTATCATAAATACATAAAGAGAAAAAGTAAGCAGGTTATATAATTTGGGATATTGGGATTGCTTGCCTCTAAATAAAGAGATTAAATTTCCAGATGAGTTTTGCAGCGTTTGAGTTGATTTTAGGCAAATAGTTGAGGCCTTTGTTAGTCTGTCTGCCATTCAAGAAGGCTAAATTATCGATTGTGCTGGAATAAGAGAAACTGGCCTCCACTAGACACATTGTATGACTGACTACACATTAAGCCTTGGAGATTAACTCTTTCCCTGTAGAATATTTCCACTGAAGGTTGAAATTCCTAAAATTCTTAGAATGAGGGTTAAGGTTGGAGCTAGCACTGGTGCAACTGTACAGAAGGAAGTGACAGTTTAAAATTTAACAGACTGTTGGTATTTTGCTCACCACTGATCCAAGCAGTAACCTTTTAAAGACAATTTATAACACCATTTGCGTTGTTAGTTCTTTAAACACAAAGCATGTTGGCGACATTCACACATTATTCAGTCTTGCAGTTGAGCAAATTGGATGATCATTGAACTTCCAGAAAAGACTTTCTTTGATCAGGGTTAAATCTCCCAACATAATGTCAACTCTTCCTTAATGCCAGTTCTGATTCTGTAGCGCTAATGTGAATGTCAGGGTGAAGCTTAGTGCTTAGCAAGTGTTCATGACGAAAGACTTGAAGAGGAGAGAGGTTGAGCAGGCACAAGTAAAGGATGAACCAGGATTAATGTGCTAAATGTTCATTAGTGGCTCAGTGTGGGGGAAAAATTGACTGTATATGCTTTAGAAGTGTGAAATAGAAATTGCTTTCAATTAAATCCATGGGTAGTTAGTTGATTTTGACACAAAAGCTAGCCAGTGGAAAGGTGGAATAATTACATCAAAATAGGTACTTTATCCAAGATATTTATGAATAGGTGTTTTATGATCTGATGAAACCACACAGGTCTGTGTTTATACAGCATAAGCAGCCAGACAGGGAAGGCTCCAGGCTGGCCTCACCAGAGATGTGACATGGAATGTTTTCAGTAATCCGCAAACAAATGACATCATTGAGTTTACAATATTGATAAGTGTAATAAAAATGAGCCTGGCACTTGAGCAATTTAGCCTGTGTCAGGTGAAAGTTAAATGTTGAATTTACATGAAGCCGCATCGCAGTGTTTACAATTCCACAGACCAAATGTCTTGATTTATCCATTACAATAACCAGGTCTGACAAGAAAATGGATTCAGTGCACTTACCTTTCTGTTTATCATGAAATGTTCGCTAAACAGTGAAAGCCACAGATAAGCATTCAGTGCTTCGTTCACTGTCTCTGCAAAGCCTACCCAGATGAGCTGTTCTTTGTTAAATGGGCCTGACGTTTTAAGAAGCATTTTCACTTGAGGTTGTGCGCTGTGAAATTACTGCCAGTTTATTCACAGGACTATTTTATTTTGTTGGAACATCTTGTCGACACAGAAATTAGGTTAGCTTTTGGAAGTATTGGCTCTTAACTGTGTGACTAAGACTTCTCGTTCCCAAAGCACGAGAAAGGAGTTCTCTGTTGCAAAAGAAAGGCCTTGACAATTCATGTTTAGTTGATAGAAATTTATATATTTGTAGCTTTACAATCGAGTCATTAGGTCTACCACCCATTGCCACTCTAAATTGAGTCCATCCTTCATTGCCTGGTGGAGTTGTCTGATTCCTAATGCAAATAAGGAGTTATGATATCCATTAAAGGACTGCTATTTGAGGAGGAATGTTTGTGCACTGATGATGGAGCTTAGAGGCCCTGACAAGGTAAGCTTCAAATTATTTCTGTACAATGTGTCTCCAAACCTGTGGACAGTGACATCTTACACGTACTTCCTGCTGGCCAGATGATTTGCCAGTGGCTGGTTTGATGGTGTTTCTGCACTGGGACACCCATTTAGAGGTCTTTAGTCAAAGCCCTCCAGTTCCATTGAAGTGAGGCACTGGGATCAAACTAGTTCTGACTCTTTTTATTCTAGGTTGACCAAACTTTCTTGTTGAAATGTTTTCATTAACTAACTAAAGTGAAATGGGCACAGTATGCCAGGATCATAATATCTTAGAAAATTTTTGAACTATTGTTAGTGCATTACTAAGCTTGTTTGCACAGTGTGACGATTGGTAAAACTGCTGTCTCTCTGTTTCACTGACTTGGATTCAGTAGTGACCTTGCTGTTGTATGTGTGGAGTTTACATCTTATCTATGTGACCATGCTGGTTTCCACTGGGAAGGGCGAAACTCTAGTTACCTCCCACATCCCAAACTCCTGTGGGTTGGTAGTTCAACTGGTCACTGTAAACTGACCCTGCTTTGAAAGCAAGTGGTATGAAGAGGGAGCAGGGGAAACAGAGGAAAACAAAATTAGGTTCATGAAGATTAATGGTTGACACAGACTCAGTGGACCATTGGGTCCAGAACAGTGTAGCACAAGAACAGGATCTTAAGCACACAACATGGTCAGCTTCCATACTGTCTGGCGTTGACTTTCTGTGACATGAAATAACGCTTAAAGATTTTTTTTGTATTCTCCTGTGGGATTGTGGTGGTGTGGTACAATTCGAAGGGAAGTGGTATTTTATTAGATTTTATCAACTATTGAGGTGAGGGTGAAGGATTAAGATGTGGTTGAGGGCACAAAGGAACAACCTTTCAAGTGAGATCTTGCAAAATGTCGTGTGGGGAAACTCTGGTGTTCTGTGCTACTTGGAAGCCATATTCCAGAGCTCAAGATGCATTGTGGTACTGTGTTTAGCAACAAAGCAATTTAAAATAATTGCAACTGATTAGTCTGTAATCACTGTTATGTATATAGTTGAGTATAAAAATGATTGCCCAATCAGAGACAAAGGTAAATGCTTGTTGGATGCATCATACTGAACCATCAAGTTGTTCTTGGATTGGTGATGACTTTAGAGAGCAGCAGCTGTCAACAGTTAACATTGGGTGTGCTTAACCCTATGTTTGGGTGTTTTTTTTATTTTGACAGTAGTAATGATCATGCCTTTCTCCAGCAATGGTTCTTTGAGATTTTGCCTGATTGGACAGCCTTCTCCATTTGTACCATCAGAAATGAGAGCAGACATTGATCAAATGCTTATTTGGGCTTTGCTTTGCCTTTCAATGCTGATATTGCAGCTGCTCAATATATTGTTCCTGTCTGCACCTTGTGGCGCATCAGGTGGCAACATTGCCATTTCTTCAGCATTTATCTGTTTTTTAGGAGGCAGAGTTGACAGCTCAATGCTTAACCCAGTACAGATAGAAAGCGAGGAACTGACCGGATCTGAGCCCAGGACCATTCGCCTCAAAGTCTGAAGTCTATACCACTGTCCTTTCGTCACTATATACCAAAGTTTAAATGCCCTATTTGGTTGGTTTAAATATACTAATGGGGAGTACTGTAGCTTTAAGGTAAGATGGGGGGAAGTTGTTTACAGAATATGTATGAGGCAAGCTTTTTTATATTTACATAGTAATAAGTGTCTAGAACAGGTTGCCAGGGTCGTGGCAGTAGCAGAAACAGTAGTTGTTAAGAAGGCGCCAATAAGTCGCGACACTGTGCGTGCAGTTTCAGATGGGAAACATCAGAAATTCCATTTAGGGCTACTACAGCTCACATCCACAGTCACAGCCATGGGTACTTCAGTAAGTAACATCGTTTTTAAGATGTTTTTAAAAATCTTTTGATACTCAAAATCAGCAAACCCTAGATGGCAGACTAGGGTTGTGGGTGCAGTTCCCCTTTGAGAAAAGGGAAGTGTGGAAGGCAAGCCAGTCTGCAGGTACGATTGAAATGGAGAGGCCTTAGACCCCCACTCCTGACAATCTTGCTGGTGAATGTACAGTCTCCTGAAATAAAATAGAAGACCTCAGAGCAAGACTGCTGTACCAGAGGGATGTAAGGAACTATTGTGTGCTTTGCTTCACAGAAACATGGCTTAGCCCCGCCATTTCAGATGCAGTGCTGCAGCCAGAGGCTTTCATCATTCATCGCAAAAACAGTGCGTCTGATCTTTTAGAGGTAGAAGAGGGGGAGTACTCATGATTAACTGATCATGGTGCACAGACATGGCGGTTCTAACCCAATCCTGCTCACCTGACCTGGACCATCCTAGAGTCGGTGTACATTGCACCTCCTAACCAACATCAGGCAGGCACTGAAGAAGCTGAACGCCGTCATCAGTAGTCACAAAACGATGCACCCTGATGCCTTCGCTATCTTTGTGGCAAATTTCAAACCAGCCATCTTGAAGTCTCTAAACAACTACCACCAACATATCACCTGCGGAATCAGGAGCCAACAAACCTGGACCACTGGTAGACCACCATAAAGAACACTTGCTGTGCCATCCCACCCTCACACTTTGGAAAGTCCAATCACCTGGCTGTGCTTCTAATCCCAGCGTGTAGGCAGAGACTAAAAATCGCACCATCAGTAGTGAGGACAAAGAAGATCTGGTCAAGGGAAGCAGAGGAGTGCTTACAGGACTGCTTTGAGTCTATAAACTGGACAATATTCCGGTTAATCTTCAAATGTGAGTACAGCACAGTTGACACTGTCTTCATCAAGACCGGTGTGGATGAACGTGTGCCTTTTCAGAACATACCAGACATACCCAAAACTAAAGCTGTGGATGAACTAGAAAATTTGTAGTCTACTGAGGGCTAGATCTGAGACATTGAAGACCAGTGATCTGGAACTATACAAGAAGTTCAGGTACAAACTACAGAAGGCTATTATAAAAGTGAAAAATCAATTCAGGTTGAGGTTAGAGACAGAATTGGATGCGTGTCAGCTCAGGCAGGGTTTGCAGGCTATTACTTACTATAAGGCGAAACCAAACATCATGAATGGCTGTGATGCTCACTCCCAGATGAGCCTAATGCTTTTTATGCACACATTGAAAGAGAGGATAAGACGACACCTGTGGAATCCCTGCAGCATCTGGTGATCCGGTGATCCTGTGATCTCTGTCTCAGAGGCTGACATCAGAATATCTTTCGAGAGGGTGAACCTTCGCAAGGCGTCAGGCCCTGGTAGTGTGTGTGTTGTGGAGTACTGAAATTCTGTGCCAACCAATTGACCGACATGTTCAAGGACATAGTCCACCTTTCACTGCAGCAATCAAAGTTTCCCACCTGCTTCAGAAGGGCGACAATCATACCGGTGCCAACGAAGAGCAGGAAGAACTGCCTCAATGACTATCACCCAGTTACACTCCCATCTAGTACAACGAAGTACTCTGAGAAGTTGGTCATGGCCAGAATCAACCCCTGCATAAACAAGGACCTGGACCCACTTCAATTTGCCTATCACCTCAATAGGTCTACAGCAGATGCAATCTCACTGGCTGTCCAGTCAGCCTTGGTTCACCTGGACTACGGCAGGTTCCTGTTCACCGTTCAGCACAATCGTGCCCTCAGTTCTAATCAAATATCTCCAAAACCTGGACCTCTGTACCTCCCTCTACAACTGGATTAGTGACTTCCTCACCGGGAGACCACGGTCTGTGTAGATTGGAAGTAACATCTCCTTCTCGCTAACGATCAACACTGGTGCACCTCAAGGATGTGTGCTTAGCCCACTGCTGTACTCCCCCTACACCCACAATTGTATGGCTGGGCACAGCTCAAGCACCGTCTATAAGATCATTGATGACCCAACTATTGGCAGAATTTCAGATGGTGACGAGGTGCTCAGGAGTGAGATAGTTCAGCTGGTTTAGTGGTATCACCACAAGCTTTCACTTAGTCACTAACATCAAGAATTAATTGTGGACTTCCGGAAGGGGAAGGTCAGGGAACACCCACCAGTCCTCATCAAGGGATCGGCCATGGAAAGGGTGAGCAGTTTCATGTTTCTGGATGTCAACATCTCTGAAGACCTATCTGGGCCAAACATATTGCTGCGATTACAAAGACGGCACAGCAGCATATATTTCATTAGGAGTTTGGGGAAACTTGGTATGCCTCCAAAGATTCTTGCAGACTTTTAGAGATGCACCATGGAGAGCATTCTGACTTGCATCACCATCTGCTATGGAGAGGCCACTGCACAGGATCAGAAAAAAAAAACTGCAGAAGGTTGTGAACTCAGCTCGTTCTATCATAGGCACTAGCCTCCCCAGCTTTGAGGGTATCTTCAAAAGGCAGTGCCTCAAAAAAGTAGCAAGCATCATTAAGGACACCCATTACCCAGGACATGCCCTCTTCTCATTGCTACCATCAAGGAGGTGGTACAGCAGCCTGAAGGCACACACTCAATGATTTGGGAACAGCTTCTTCCCCTCTGCCATCGGATTTCTGAATAACCAGGGAACTCATACACACTACCTTTCTTTTTTGCTTCCCTTTGGACAGATATGGGCCATGTGCAGACTGGATTAATTTAATTTAGCATCCAGTTTGGGACTGATCATAGAACAAAGGGCCTGTTCCTGTGTTGTGCCTATCTACATTTCATTGACTCTCCTTGCCACTTTGCTCAAAATTTTAATCATGTCAGTCAGAAACAAACTTTTCCTAACAAATCTACGTTACCTTTGATCTGTCCTTTTTTAAATGAAGGTTTGCACTGACTCTGAGATTGGATTACAATATTTCCAGGAAGCTCAGAACTCATCAGCCCTTGTGATCGTTTCCATATCCTGCCACCATCAACTCAGTATGAAGACTTAGGTCTCCGAGTGTCACAAAGGCTGACTGAATTCTACCTGTAAAATCATGTCTCCTCTTACAATTTTGCTCATTCTGTTCAATGCCTTTGCTACCTTTCAAGTTCGTCCAATTATCCAGTCGCAATCATGATCCAAACATTTCGTGTGCATTATGCACAAGATGTTGGAGGAATTCAACAAGTCAGGCAGCAACTATGGAGGTGACTATCATTAACGTTTCCACTTGACATGGGAGCAGAATTAGGCCATTTGACACCGCGTTCACTCTGCTATTTCATGGCTGATCCAATTTTCCTCTCAGTCCCAATCTCCCATATCCCTTCATGCCCTGACCAATTGAGAATTTATCAGCATCTGTCTTATATATACATAAAGACTTGAGCTCCACAGCTTCCTCTCGCAAAGAATTCCACAGATTCACCACTGTCCGGCTAAGGAATTCCTCCTCAGCTTCCTTCTAGTGGGACTCCCCTCTATTCTGAGGCTGCGTCCTCTGGTTTTAGAGTCTCCCACCACAGGGAGACATCCTCTCCACATCTACTCCTTTGAGTTCAGTTCCTTTGAGCCTCAGTTTTTGTATTTTCTCTCCATTTAGAAGATAGTTAACCTTTTTCATTTCTTCTACCAAAGTGCACGACTGTACACTTGCTGGCACTGTATTCCATTTGCGATTTCTTTGCCTATTCTTCTCATCTGTCTAAGTCCTTCTGTTCCTTCTCTACTTTCTCAAAATCACCTATCCCTCCACCTATCTGCTTATCATCTGCAAACTTCAAAACAAAGCTATCAGTTCCATCATCCAAAATTATTGATGTATAATGTCAATTGTTCCCAGCACAGACCGGTGTGGAACACCACTAGTCACCGGCAGCCAGCCAGAAAAGGCTCCCTTTATTCCCACTCTTTACCTCCTGCCAATTAGCCATTGCTTTATCTATGCTAGAATCTTTCTTGTAGTACTATGGGCTCTTGGCTTGTTAAGTAGCCTCATGTGGCACATTGTCTTCTGAAAATCCAAGCACACAGCATCAACCGATTCTCCTTTGTCTATCCTGATTGCTGTTTCTTCAAAGAATTCCAGCAGATTTGTCAGGCAAGATTTTCCCTTGAGGAAACCATTCTGACTGCGGCCTATTTTATCATTATCTACAATTACCCTGAGACCTCATCCTTAATAATCACCTCCAACATTTTCTCAACTACAGAGGCGTCAGACTAACTGGCCTATAGTTTCCTTTCTTCTGCCTCTCTCCCTTGAAGAGTTGAGTGACATTGCAATTTTCCAGTCTTTCAGAAACCATTCCAAGATCTAGTGATTCTTGAAAGATCATTACTAATGCCTCCAAAATCTCTTTAGCCACCTCTTCAGAATTCTGGGGTGTACACCATCTGGTCCAGGTGACTTTATATACTTTCAGACCTTTCAATTTCCCAGGAACCTTCTTTCTAGTTATGATAACTTCACACACTTCCTGACCCCTGACACCTGGAACTTCCACCATACTCCTAGTGTCTTCCACAGTGAAGACTGGTGCAAAATACTTACTCAGTTCATCTGCCATTTTGTTGCCCCCCCTCCCCATTAATACCTCTCTAGCATCATGTTCCAGCAGTCCAATATCAACTTTTGCCTTTCTTTTACACTTTATGTGTCTCAAGAAATTTTTGGTATACTGTTTAATATTATTGGCTAGCTTACTTTCGTATTTAAGCCTGAAATGTTGATTTTTCATTTCCCTCCATGGATGATGCCTGACTTGCTGAATTCCTCTAAGTCAGTGTGTGATGCTCAAGCAATCCCTTGTGTCTGTATTATAGTAAATCCAGAATCCCTCACCATCTCTGTTCTTGCTCACCAGCATTAGCTTTCTATTTGTACCATGCCTTGGATTTAAGGTTCTCATATTTGTGTTTGCCATTCAATTTCTGTTTTGTTCGGTGTACCATTCTGCTTCACACCTAGGACGTTCATGGTCTCCTGTCTGTTTCTTCTTCTCCCTTCATTGGCCATTGTGTTTCAGGGAACTGTGATCTGAAACTTGTGTCTAAACTAATTTCTTTCTACACCGTTCTCTTTTAAAACCCTCTTTAGAATCCAACTTTGTCACAAAGTGTATCCTGAAATAATCACATTTGAAGTGTCAGTAGAATCCTAATTTAAAAACAAAACCAGTTGGATGTGTTTCCAAGTTGAAATCTATATAAACGTGAATATTGTATCATTTCTTAATGCATGCATTACTAAATGACAATAAAAGAGGACTGTGTGTCTTCATAATCTTAAAAAAAAGTAATGCTAATGGAACTTCGAATAGGTTCAGAGTTATGAAACTGTTAATTTAGTTTGTTTTTGTTTGTGTGCTGAGACTTTGACGTTGGGCTTGAAATTGAAAACTCTTTAGTCAATGCCGGAAAAAGAATCATCAGACTTACAAATGGCATGAAATGTGTTCCTTTGTAGCAACTTTGCAATGCAAAGACAATTATTATGAATTACAAAAATAAACAGTGCCAAAAAAAGAATAATAAGGTAGTGTCTTGGACCATTCACAGAGGGAATGGAACTTAATAAAATTATGGACAAAAATGAGCAATAGGAGTACATAAAAATACCTTTGCCGTTCTGCAGTATAAAATGTAACTCTTACAGACCTTCGCCTCATCTTTACCCTTTTCCCTTGAATGTCCCAGCATTGTTCTGCCATGCTGCACCTACTAGTCTTTAATGTACTGTGATCAAGCATTTACAGTAAATTCTTCTGGAGATTGGAAGACTGAAGTTTCATAATACTATGAAGTAATTGCTTCTCATATCGATCCTGCTACTATTGAAAGTTAATAAAATACTCCCATGAGATCAGGCCCCTGACACTCAATCCCTCTTTCAAGGACAACTCATTCATTTCAGTGATTGTCAAAATAAATCAACACTGGCCCTTCAACAAACCGTTCACCCATCCCCTGGTGCGGGCATTAGTGAGTTGGGTCAGGTGCTTTCATCCTGTTGCCCCTGCAGAAAGTTGCCTTTTGCCTAGTTAGTTCCAGCGTCAAGGATTTCAATTTATTGAGCCAGTGACAACCAGAGAATTCCCAGGTTTTGATCTGGAGTTCAATGCCTGAGAATTCTCAGGTTCCCACCCTTCTGGTCATTTGTGTAAATTAGCAAGTCACCAGGGACCTTGTGAACTTCATCTCAAGTTTGTGCAGCTGAACTCGGACAGCACTTTGGACATTTTGCCACTTAATGAAGTGAACGCTCTTGATTATCCGGAACCGAATTAAATAAAATTGCTTAGATATCCAGCAATGAATCAGCTCAAACAATCGATGCTGTCTGCTTATGCCCTTCTCATTTTCTTCTGCATTGTCATATCAAAACTCCCTTGTTTTCTTTTCTAACTACCCTTTAGATATTCAAATACTATTCATCTTGAATAGTTCCTGTTGTAATGTTAATTTCTCACTACTCACTAATGGTTGCTTCTCAATTCCTAGTTGGATCTCTTGGCAGCTGCATTCTTAATAGCCCCTAGTTTTTTTTGGTCTTCCCACAATTGAAGGAATTCTCTCTGTACCCATTGTATCTAAAGCCTTAATTTTCAAGACCATGGGTAGGTATCTCCTGTCTGCCTATTCTCAAAAGTGCCTCAGTTTGGTGGTCATCTTTTCAGGATGTATCTATCCTTGCAATGTTGGTGTCACCCTCATAAATCCTGCCAGAGTTCTCTCTGCTAGTACTGTATTCATTTTATAATTATAATTGGAACTGAATGGTGGTCTGGACTCTGTGATACAGTAAGTGACACCTTTGTGTCGGAACTTGTGTGTGGACTGCATGGAGTGTTTGTCTTTACAGTAGACATGGGAGGGAGAGGTTTAGCACCAAACTGTGTGATTTAATAGTTCAGGAGCTTTGTTCCAAGTAAACATGGAATTTGAATTTCCCTGGGAGCCAATTAATTGCATATGTGTTTGTCTACTTTGACATAATGACTTCTGCCTGCAAAGTGATTCTGTTTGATGAATGTGCATGCAACTTGTAGTTCAATAAGTCAAAGTGCTTATTGTGCTTCCATTTTGTGTGATGGGCCAATTGGTCCCTGTAACATTCCCTTTGCGTGGTCCTTTGTGACTTGCATTGTGGCAAGGTATAAAGTCTGCATTTCATGTCTACCTTTCCAATACATGATGGATGATATAAAGTACTAAGCAGCATTCATTCCTAGCTTGACTTTTCCAGAGATAAATAAATATAATGGGGGTCTAGGACAAAATGAAACAGTGATCTTGCCATTTATTGAATGGTGGAAAAGTAAACCAGAAACTAGTGCAGTATTCTGTCTTCATTGGTTCTCCACATCGTCTCCAAATAAGAAACCATCTTACAAAATGACTCAATGCCGTCTTAAGGAGAGGCATCTCTGTTGGTTATGTCTTTGCTTACATGAGGAAGCAGTTCCAATTTCCTGTCAATGCCTTCATGGATAACTTGGTGGTTTTCTTTTACATCAGTATGCATTTTGTAAAGCTTACTGACACTGAGCATTCGCAAGAGTTTCTTTAAAAACCAGAATATAAATGGATATTAGCATTTGCTGAAGGAATCATAACCAGATAAACACACTTCATTTTATCCGTGAGATTTGTGCTGCTTCAGTTGAGTGGTTATAGAATCATAGTGAAAATTATTTATTAAGACAGAAATATTTACAACATTTTTGTACAAATGAAAATGAGAAGTGGACCTATTGTGAAATTGAATTGTGGGATGTATTTAAGAGGCTAAATGGCCATTGTTTGTTTTGGCTTGGGGATGAAATGTTGCAAGCTGAACTATATGCTGTCTGGTCAGTTACTGTGATGGAGCATTTGCTGGTCTACCTAACTATAAAGATGGAATGTTGGATTGTATGAGTTAAATTTCAAAGAAAATTTATTACTGTATCAAAGTACATATGGCACTATATACAACCCTGAGTTTCATTTTCCTGTGGGCATACTTAGCCAATCTATAAAATATTAACTATAGCAGTATCAATGAAAGCTCAATCAGAGTTCAGAAGATGACAGACTGTCCAAATGCAAGTATAAATAAATAGCAACAAACAATGAAACATGAGATAATGATATAGCATCCTCAAAGTGAGATCATTGGTTGTTGGAACATCTCAATGGATGGGCAAGTGAGTGTAGTTATTCTCTTTTGTTCAAGAGTCTGATGGTTGAGGGGTAGTAATTGTTCTTGAACCTGGTAGTGTGAGTTCTGAGGCTCTTGTACCTTCTACCTGATGGCAGCAGTGTGAAAAGGACACGGCCTGGGTGGTGAAGGTTCCTTGATGTTACTTCCATACGACAGAATTTCATGTACATGTGCTCAGTGGCTGGGAAGATACTGCCTGTGGTGTACTCGGCTGAATCTGCTACTTTTTGTAGAATTTTCCATTCAGAGGCATTTGTGTTTCCATACCAGACCATGGTGCAGCCAGTCAGTATACTCTCCATTACACATCTAGAGAAGTTTGGCAAAGCTTTAGATGTCATGCAGATTCTCTGCTGCTTCCTAAGGAAAGAGAAGCGCTGCTGTGCTTTCTGCACATTTGCACTTACACGGGTCCAGGACGGATCTACTGAAATTGTAATACCCAGGAAGTTGAATTTGCTGACCCTCTTCACCTCTGATCCTCCAATGAAGACTGACTCACATGCCTCTGATTTCCCTCTCCTGAAGTCTGCAATCATTTCCTTGGTCTTGCTGACATTGAGGGGTTGTTGTTACAATAACACTCAGCCAATTTTTCAATCTCTTTCCATTGGTAATTGCTCTATTATTGCCACATATAATGAGCTGCACTGGAAGTGTTTTGCATGGCATCTATACAGATCATTTCATATCATGACTTTATTGAGGCAGTACAAAGGAATAGCAATAACAAAATGCAGAATATAGTGTTAGAGTACAGTGCAGGCAAACAATAGGGTGCCAGAACCATGCTGAGGTAGATGAGGTCAAGAATCTATCAGATCATACAAAGAGGTCATTCAATAGTCTTAACAGTAGGATAGCAGTTGTCCTTTAGCCTGGTGGTACATCCTCTCAGGCTTTTGTATCTTCCATCAAATGGGAGATAGGAGAAGAGAGAATGGGAGTGGGAGGGCACTTTGATTTTGACTGCTTCGCCTAGGCAGCAGAAAGTGTGGATAGTCCCCATAGAGGGGAGGCTGCTTCTCGTGATGTATTGAGGTGTGTTTCTTCAGTCTTGAAAAGAACAGTTGCCATGTCAATGTATTCACCCAATTTATGCCCTTCTGCACTTTGTTCACATTATGGTCATGTGAAATTAAGGGATACAAAGGAAATATATGTTGGCAACATAGTTATGAACAGTGTATGAAATGAAGAGCAAACACTAGCTAGACATTAAGACATAGGAGCAGAATAATGCCATTTGGTCCATGAAGTCTGCTCTGCATTCAATCATAGCTGATCCTTTTTATTCCCCCTCCACAGCTCTTCTCTCTGTAGCCTTCGATGCCATGGCCAATCAAGAACCTATCAACCTCCTTAAATACACCCAACAACCTGGCCTCCTCAGCTGCCTGTGGAAACAAATTTCACATCTGTTTTAAATGGACACCCTTCTATCCTGAGGCTGTGCCCTCTTGTCCTAGACTCTCCCACCATGGGAAACATCCTTTCTACACCTACTCTGTATAGGCTTTTAAACATTCAAAAGGTTTCAAGGAGATCCCCCCTCAACCTTCTAAATTCCAGCGAGTACAGGCCCAGAGCTATCAAACGTTCCTCATATGATAAGCCCTCATTCCAGAATCATCCTTGGGAACCTCCTCTGAATTCTCTCCAATGCCAGCTCTTCTTTCAAGAGAAGCAAAGCCATTTCATGGTGACCTGGGCAACAAAGCTTTTTTTTTTAGAAAACTATCTGTTTGTTATCACAAACAAGAGAAAATCGGTGGATGCTAGAAATCCGAGCACTTGACAGTACTTCTCAAACATACTCTCTGACGGTGGTGTCTGAAAAGAGGAGGCTGTCCAAGTTGCATGCCATCTTGGACAATGTCTCCCATTCACTACATAATGTACTGGCTGGGCACAGGAGTACACTCAGCCAGAGACTCATTCCACACAGCGTCCTAGGAAGTCATTCCTGCCTGTGGCCATCAAACTTTACAACTCCTCCCCTGAAGGATCAGACACCCTGAGACTTATTTCCTGGCATAATTTACGTATTACTATTTAACTATTTATTTTTTATTACTATTTAATTATTTATGGTGCAACTGTAAAGAAAACCAATTTCCCCTGGGATCAATGAAGTATGACTACTAAACAGTCTTTCCTACTTGAGGTTAGGTGGACATGGCCACCCAAATATGCAGGTTCACTTTGAAATCACAAAGCTCTCTGGCATGGATCAACTGAGATAAATTTCATAAAAAAGGTGAAGACTGCAGATGCTGGAAGCCCAAAGCAACACACTTACAATGCTGAAGGAACTCAGCAGGTCAAGCAGCATCTATGGAAACAAATAGATATTCATTTCCATAGATGCTGTCTGACCTGCTGAATTCCTCCACCATTTTGTGTGTGTTGGTTGAGATTTTTTTTGTTACTACGTTTAAATCCTGGAACTCCCTCCGTAGCCATTGCAGGAACTCTTTTGCCAGAAGCAAAGCAATAATTTAAGAAGAGATCTCTATCTTCAGAGGTAGGTAGTAATTGTTAACTTTGCCAGTAACAGTGTAAATGAATGGGAGGTGCGGGGGAGGGGGGGCAGTGTTGGGGTGGGGGAGGTGGAAGAGTGTGTAAGTTAGCTTCTTGAGTGATGAAAGTCAAAGTGAGCAGAAGTTGCTTGGCTGTATGAAATACCGAGAGATTGTATTATGATGAATGAAACTGCACCGGATATGTTATAGCTGTGAATTAGCTACTGGAGACCGAAGCTGATAGATATGAAAGGGCTTTACGCTGCAGAAGCAGTAGAAATAGATTCCACTGAAGAATCTATTTCTCCTCTTCCGACATCTACAGAAGTGAGATTTTATACTTTTTCCAAACAGGTAATAAGCAGTGCAGCTTTAACGGTTAGACCCATTTCAACATCTTGGCTGGAGACAGGTAACTTCGTAGAACTGTGTTCACAATTGAGTACATCTTAAGTGACAAGACCCTTTTGAATATTGAAATACCAATGCATGGTCTAAGGGGTTCTGTGCATAAACCTCCCAAAATATACTTTTGCTTACATTCTACAGAGGATGGCTTCTGAGATGTACAAATGGTCAGAGTATCAATTGACAAAGCATCTATCTTGAAGTGTGTATTAAGTGACAGATATAGTATATCTTTAATAATTCAATTGAAGAAGGCTGACACTTAATGCCTTCTTAGATCTCATGGGAAATTCAGCGAAGAGCCAACTAACATGGACATTTATTTTTTGCTTTCCCATGCATAATGACAATACTAAGCAAATTGGAATGTCCCACAGCCAATGAATGTTGGACTGTGAACAGTTTTTTAAAGTCTGTTTCCTGGTTGTACTAATTGGCTATCACCCCTATTCTATTACTCCTGAAAGATGTCCCATTGATTTAAAAAAATCCCTGACAGGATAGATGACACACAGGTGAGATGCCCGAGTTGACACCAGAACTTATTCTCATCTGAATCGACCAATGTACCTAGTGTTCCTTCATATGCTCGTCCAATATTGCTTCACATCTAAAATTAGAATTCACATTCACCAATTCCAGCATCGCCATTTTTTGGGCAAGATGTTTCTTCTGAATACCCTGTTGCTTTTCATGACTAAGCTCTATTTATATTCTTGATCATAAATAGAAACATTTTCTTGTTGCACTTTCTAATGTTACCCTGCAGCCACTTTTCTGTCAGTAGATAATTCCTTTCTATATTCACAATGTGTTGTTCTGTACTTTTTTTATAACATGGTGACCAAAGCTCTGTGGTGTACAAGTATTGACTAACTAAATTTATATGAAGTAATTAGGAAAGTCATTTATGCCAAGAATTTTCAAGTTTTTTTTAAAAAGTAGATTTGATGCAACTGGAGAATGTTGATATGACTGCACACAGTACTGTGTACAGTTTTGGCCTCCATGTTTAAGAAAGGATATACTTGCTATACAGCCAGTGCAGTGAAAGCTCACCAGGCTGATGTATGGAATTGGGGTTTGATGTAATAAAGAAAGTTTGGGCTGAGTTGGGCTTGTATTTAGAGTCTGGCATCAGGCATGCAAATGATGAGCATTACTCTAAATAACCAAGTACAGGTCGACCTTCACTAATCCGACTACCTGTAATGCAGTTCCTTCGATAATCCAGCACTGATTATGCTTAATGTGATCCTTCTGTAATTTGGCATTTTCACTAATCTGGCACTCCTCAGGTCCCAATGGTGCTGGATTAGTGAAGGCCGACCTGCATGACTGAGTTGAGTCTTTCCTCCAGTATTCTCTCATTTCAAGCTTAAAGCAATTGCCTTATACTAACTTCAAAGGCATTATTCTTTGTTTATTTGTCTTCTGCCCTTATCTACCTCTAGTTACATCACCTCCTAAACAAATCAGTCATAAGCATACTTTACCAGCCTTAAATAGCACCAACTGTGTTTGTCACCTGTTCTTCTCATCAATTTAAATGCATGTTTTCTTTATTTTGCAGTTCTGTTGATGGGTCATTATCTCCCTCTAAAATAATGCCCAATTTCCCATTTTTACTAGCCTTCTCTGACATTCAATATGATCGTAACTGAGCAGTCTCAACTCCACTTGTCTGACAATTCGCCATACCTCTCAATTCCCTGATCTTTCAAAGACTATTTCCTCTTTAACTACCAATGATCTAACTAACTCAACCCCCCAGTGTCTTTTGAGAACTGCTCCCTTATAGAAGTTCAAGTTTATTGTCATCTGACTACAACCAAATGAAACAACATTCCTCCGGACCACTATACACCCACAATTCACATATCACACGCAGCACATAAAACAAAATATTACCACAAATAAGTTAAAATATAATACAAAATCTGTGTGAAGTGCACAGCACAGGTAAATAATACAGTACAATAAACAGCTAGCTGGCCTAGTGACAAGAACTCTGTAGTGGTAGAGTATTCATTTATTTCACAGCCTGGGGGAAGAAGCTGTTACCCAGCATGGCAGTCCTAGACCTGGTACTCTTGTACCTCCTCACAGTACTGGGTCAGAGAGATGGGTGGTTGGGATCCTCAACAATGCTTTGCACACTAAATTCCCATGCATCTTGGATTTTAAATGACTGTCTCTAATCTTCCAACCATGTCACATGGTTTGGGATTCTCCCACCAGTGAAAATATTTCAACGTCTATTCTCGTGCCCCAACAGCACCTTGTATATTTCAATAAAATCGCTGTCATTCTTTTAAACAACAAAGAATGCAGATCTGATTTCTTTGGTTGCTTACTTAAGGACATACCTTTCTGAAGTTTGCCTAATGAATATCAGTTAGACTGCTTGCAATGACGGTATATCTTTTGGCACTTTTTTTCCTCACAATTTAGTAAGTATGTGCAGCAATGGCTGTTCTATAGATCTTCTGAGTTTGATTGATTTAATATAACTTTTATGGTAAAAGCCCTCAATTCATTACTTGTCTCGTTATCTAATGTCATGTCCACCTGCTTTGCCTCCTTAGTTAATACTGAAACCACGTAAAGAGTCGATGTTTTTACAAATACTATCGTTATGGACATGAGCTTTTAATGCCCTTTCCCTATCAAACTTTATTCTCATTGATATGGCCACTATATATATATATTACTATTTTTATATTTATTTTCCTTGATAACTTATTTTCACTTTTTCTTTTTGTCCTCCTCATTTTCTTTGCCTTCTGTCTTAATTCCTTCATATAGTGATTTGTCATGCACATCACTGCCGTGTACATATTTAATTCATGCTTTTCTTCATCCTCAATTGTTCCTTTTGACTTCATGGAGTCTTGAGTGTGTGTTATTTGCTTTTCAGAGATTGGTTTCCTGTAAATTCCATTTTAAATGATTTTCCATGTGTACTATACAACATAATTTGCTGTTGTTATTCCCAGTTTTATGAAAGTGCCTTCTATATTGAGTAAAGAGAGGCAAACACCTCATCCCTTGTTTAGAACCATGGCTTAGGAACTGCTCTCTTTCTACTTGCTATTCGTAACTGGATATAGTTGTCTCCCATCGTTGGACATCTACTTTGTTAATTGCACAAGGTATTTCCAGGGATTCTGGCTGAAGGCCGACAAACTGATGGGACGTGTGCCGATAATGGCAAGCACAAAAATTATGTTGCCATACCGCATGCGGTGTCGGCCCTTTATTCTTTAAGCCTCACCCACAATGAAAAGATGTATATTGATTACCTTTACTGCCAAGAGAAGCAGCAAATAATTTTTTACAACCCGTGAACAGTGAGAAGTTTTCATAGGAAATATCTCATACCAACCTGTTACCAGCTAAAGAGTTGCAATAACACATGTTGGATGATGTATTTTGAAGTCCTCATAGACATGGTGTTTACATCAATTATTAGGTAATAAATAAGCCAGTTGACACCATCTTCGCTCTGCTGATTCTTTTTTTCTTCTGTTGTTTGTGAGTGAACACTGGATATTCAGTGATAATAAAGATAAATTCTGCATGTAGTTTAGCTCCTCATTTTTTGTGCAATAATCTTTATTAATAGCAAAACAATGAATGCCCATACTGTAAATAGGCAACAGGACCCATAATTTTTCCTTGAG
This sequence comes from Mobula hypostoma, assembly GCF_963921235.1. Lineage (NCBI taxonomy): Eukaryota > Metazoa > Chordata > Chondrichthyes > Myliobatiformes > Myliobatidae > Mobula > Mobula hypostoma. The sequence continues at coordinate 26,027,740 of NC_086104.1, forward strand.
CACATCAAAATTGTTATTAATTCATTAACCAAAGATGATCTCTGCTCAAAGTTATCATCGCACACACGAATTTTTTTTTGGAAGATTATTGCCAATTTGGGCATACACTCGCAAAAAGGTTTGCCCCTCCTAAATACAGATTCAATACATAATTTTAAGTTATTCCTAGTGATGCTTTAACACACTCTGTAGGATTAAAATTGAATTGTGGTTATATTCAAGGTTTGATTTGGAGGAGACAAGGACCTCCCAAAATGCATCAGCTCATAAATTGCATCTGCCACTGCTCTACCCAACTTTCCATCTAATTGATATCCTGCTGTAGCCGTAGATAACTTTCTTGTTCATTTACAGTGCTGCCTCCATTTTCATGCTATCTACATGCATTATTTATATATCCTATATTTTGACTTCCAGGATTTGAAGATAAGATGTAGTGTGGTCATATTTTCACTGTTTCAAAGAGTATCTCAGGCATTCTTCTTCATCTGGAAGAACACAGGATCATTCCAAACTTTTAAGAAGGAGGGAACTGTATGACATCCTTGTGGTCTTGTGGTCAAATAGCAAGTGCACCTAATATGACTTTTTTTGGTTTTGAGTGCCCTACCTTCAAGCCATTTTAAATTGTTGCTGCCATTTGTCCAGTGGCTGTTTATTGTTAATTTGAAGCAATTTTCAAAAGTAGTAAATGCCTTTGAGGTGTAATTTATTGTTGTGTTTCATCAGCTTCTTGGAAACGGCAGCATACTTCAGCATGAAGCCAAAGTCAGGAGACAAAGAAGTCACTCCAAATCATTTATTTACCATTTGGCATGAGTTTTGCACTGACTTCAAGGAGTACTGGAAAAAGGAAAGTAAAGTTATACTGAAAGAAAAGTAAGTACATTTTAATATTTTCATAACTAATTCTTCTGTTTCCAAGTAGCAGTGTTGACTTGCACTTTCCAAGTTACCATACTGTTGCTTTTTATGAAATCATTTGAAGGACCAAGATGAGGTCAGTTGTCATGTTGTTGAAGAGTGAATGAAAGTTGGTTATTCAGATCACTTATGCAGTCACTTGCATCCAATTGAGTTGACAGACTTTTGAGATAGAACATAGTACAGAGAAATCTGCAGCACATCACAGGCCCTTCAGCCCACAGTGATGTGCCAAACATGTAACCTGCTCCAGAAACTGCCTAAAGATCACACTTTGCTTTGACCCATCCAGTGGTTTAGTGTCAGAAATACTGTTATGTAACATTTAGGAATGAGAAAAATGGTTGAAACTCAACTACACGTTTGAACAAAGTCAAATCCTATAAATGATGAAAATCTTAAAAACACGAAGTGCTGGAAATACTCAGCAGGTTGGGCAGCAAATGTGCAGAGAGAAGCATCAACTCTTTGCCGTTCTTATGGAAAGGTCTGTCACATCTGTGCCTCACCTGGGTATCTTGCCTCATCTATTGAGTGTTTCCAGTATTAATTTTGTTTACACATTGCATCCTGGTCAGGTGATCTTCACGTCACTTCTAGTTCTTGGACCTCATTTAGCTCAATTTCTACTTGGGATTAAAAGGACTTGGCTGAATGTGGTATATTAGTTATGTATTTTATTTCATCGCTCCCACCTTGCTTTACAACTGTCCCTTCCCTAGGAAAGTGTTAAATTAATTAATGCAGTTGTCAATTGACTTTTTTAGTTCCATATAGTTACTACTGCAGGGAATCCCTCCAGTTTCCTTGAACTCACTTGGCACCTGCTTTTCTAGCTTCAGCTACCTATACTAATGGGCTGAGATAAATTGGGGGAAAAACATATTTGTTGGCTGTTTATAAAAGAAAATAACTTTATAATACTAGGAGATAAAGAAATATACTATAGCATGCCTTCGTATTCTGACAGAGAAATATCAACATGCTGTGTTACTTGCAGGTAGATCTTGACAGGGTATGAGATAACAATCATCTCAGGGTGCCTAAAATCCTATTTACTCGTTACTTTCCTTCCCTTCTCTCTACTCCTTCTCACTATACTCCCCATATTACTCGGCATTGCTTGGCAAACTGAATAGTAATCTTTGTTTTTAAATAGCTGCAGTGGTCCACAGTTAAAATCTGCAGATGCTGGAAATCCGAGCAACACGTACAAAATTCTGGAGGGACTCAGCAGGCCAGGCAGCATCTATGGAAAAAAGTATCGTCAATGTTTCAGGCCGATACCTACTGAAGGGTTTTGTCCCGAAACGTCAGCTGTACTCCTTTCCAGAGATTCTGCCGGCATGCTGAGGTCCTCCAGCATTTTGTTTGTGTTGCCCACAATGATTTTCCTTTCCCAAACTAAAATTTACTTACTGAGCTGCAGTACAGAATAGGCCCTTTGAACCTCCCAGCAACCATTGATTTTAATCTAAGCCTAATCCTGGGACAATTTTAATGACCAATTATCCTACCAACTCCTTATAGGCAGCAGCAGGAATTGAACCTGGGTCACCAACCACTACACTGCCCTGACACCCGACAAAAAAAAATATGCATTTCATGCGGATAAGTTGTAGGCCTGATGCAGGTAACTTTTATTTAAAATTCCTCCTGCAGCGGTGGATTGTTAGGGCCTTCCCAACAATGATAGATTAGGCTCTGTTTAGTTCATTTTTTCCCATTATATCAATAATTGGTAACATCTTGAATAAATGACATAGATCTACCACAGTCGTCTTGTTTTAATGCAATATTTATTTTCTGCTGATAAGTAATGGAATTTAGTTTGCAATCATCAGATTATTACTGGATACTTCATTGTTAGGATTTTATTTGTTGCAGGAAGCAAAGTGGTTAAAACAAAGATTTGTTAATGTGTTACAACTGGGTAGCAGAGCATCAGTGTTTTAACAGAAACATAAAAGTTGGAGAAACTCAACAGGTTAGGTGGCAACTATGGAAAGAAATGGACCATTGTTTTGGGTGTAGACAGCTTATCTGGACTGAAAGTTGGGAGGTAGTCAGTATAAAAAAGCTGAATGGAAGTGGATGCTCCAGTAGCGTGTGGCTGTGGATTCCAGCAACTGCAATCTCTTGTGTCTGTTTTAGAACTTGCCCATTTTTTTTGGAAAATTCTCAGGTCTGCAATGGTTTTGGGTATATCTGCGTGACTCTGTTAGTTGTTAGATCTGACTTTTTAAATGGTGCATTAATATAAAGAAAAACACAATGAGCTATACGTTGCTGCCGAAGCAATGCTAGGGTCAAAGTGCCATAGACCTTTTTCCCAGGATGGAATATGGGGGTGGTGGGATAGACAAGTGGAATCATAATTTTCAAGTGATTGGGGGGAAAGTAAAAGGGGGGGTGTCAGAGGCAAGTTTAATTATACAGAGTAGCGAGTGCATGGAATGCCCTGGCAGGTATGGTGGTAGAGGCAGACGCATTAGGGACATTTAAGAAGTTCTTGCATCAAAGTTCAAAGTACATTTGTTGTCAAAGTAAGCATGAAATTCGTCTTTCCCACAGACGGTCATGTAACAAAGAACAACTATGGACCTAAACAACCCATTCAAAGCAAGACATCAAACCATCCATGTGCAAAAAAAAAGTGCAAATGGCAACAAAAAAACTGTCATAAACATGAAATATAGAAGACAAAAGGCATATTTTACTACAGCACAGAATTCATTATCTGCAGACCTTCAGATTCAAAAATCGCCTAACAGAAAAGCAGCTAAAGCTAGAACTAAAATATAACACTTCATTTAAAAACTGAGAGTCCAAATCTACAATCTGCATCGATTTAAATCTTGCAACACCAACAGTCCACTGATATCATTGAGGGAGAGAGGTCACTCGAATGCAAAGACCTTCTCTCGAGAGCACAAGGAAGATAGAGAAATAAAGGGCTATGTAGGAGGAGAGGGTTAGTTGATCTTTGAGTAGCGTCATAGGTCAAAGGGCCTTTTCTGTGTGGTAATGTTTTAAATTCTAACTGAATAACTCCATGCACTTTCTGGGTAATTAGTACAGGTGCCACTGCTGAGTGTTAGATTAGCTCCAGAGACTCCGAACCTTGGGTGTTGTCTCTTTGGTGTTTGCACAATCTCCCTGTGACTGCATGGGTTTCCTTGAGTTTCTCCAGTTGCTTGTCTCATCCCAAAGACTTGGTGGCAGGTTAATTGCTATTAACTGCTGGGTGACAGTAGAATGAGGGGGAGTGGATGGGCACATGAAAAAATTATCAGTGGCAAGAGTGCTGATGGGAAATTCTCTGAATGATGGCCCTGCTGGCTCCAATGGCTTCCTTGTCTGTTAAAGGAAAATATGGAGTAAAATAAATGGAAATAGAAATTTCCAAAAATAAGTACTGCATTCTACAGTTTTAAAATTTGTATTCTCACCCAAGCCACCTGCTTTGTTTCTCAGCAGCCTTCTGCACTTTAATTACCCATTATGCTGACAAGCTATATTAAATGGTAATATTTTGCCAATCAACCTTCATAAAGCTAGCTACTAGCTGTTGGTAAGCTTGGGGTTTCATTCCTTGAAATTTAGAATGAATTAGGAAAATATTTGAAAATCTCAAATTAATTTTAATTTTCTTCATTTGGTTTCTTGTGCGACTTTGCCAATCCAGTTTCTCTTTCACTTTTTCCCAGTACTAAGTTTTTCCATTGAATTTATCCCCTTGAATTCAGTTTTCCTTATCAGTCCTCTAGTTGTTTACCTCTGACTTGAACACATGAACTGAAGATATTCTTCAGGCTGATGGTATGGGGGCAACAATGCCTATCACAATCTTACCAAACAACTTGTGATTTTTGACATGTTTTGAGTTAAAGTATTCACGTACCTACCAAGCAATCAAAGCCAACTAATATCCCACCAGTAATTACACACCCACTTTTGTGCTTTCTGAATACCTGTGCAAAATTACATTTTTTTTGTGCAATTCGTCAGTTGGATGTGAAGTGTGAAGGTCAATTTTAATTTGTAATATAAATGGACACAGCTTGAGACAATTGGCTACATCTGTGGAGCGGAATAGAGCTGATGGTTCCGGCCAAAGGATCACACATTTTTTATTTAATTTTTGTCATGTATATCACTAATGTTTGGTATGGTTGAGGTAGTACTGTGCTTCTGAACATTTCCATGAGTTGCCACAAAAGGGTAATTTTATTCTAAAGATGCTCCATAAACAAAAAAAGTTGGCATTTATTTATAAATACATTCATAAATACATCACTGAAAGTTCTGGTGTGTAGTGAAAACTACAAGTTTCACTTAAAGGGAACCTCAAGTTCCCTAGCATTCCAACCTGCATCAAATATCAGCTCACCCCTCAAAATGTGACCCTATTATGAAATGAAGGAATCTTCTGGGGAGAAAATGAAGAAGGATTTGTTTCAGGGGTGTTTTCATGAAATTGTCTATAAATATGTGAGTTGAACTGGAGCTTGCAGCACCCTTGTGGAATGCAAAAGAACGTACCTGTCCAATTTTTAACATAAATATCAAGAGCGCTGCAGCATAGTTTGGGGGGTGGGGAGTAAGGACGCCTTCCTGGTGTCATTGTTTTGGTTTATATGATTGATCTGTGCTTTCTTCTGCTGTGAACCATATGCTGTGCTGTTCACACTTTTTGTGAAGTATTTTGAAAACAGTGGGCTCAGTTTCCACCTTTAACTTGCATGTCAGGATGCTTTGTTAACCAAAGCCAGAGAACATTACTCAACACTGCTGGGTTGTTATGTTGTATTACCACAAAGACCACAGCTGCGGTTCTTTGTTTTTTTGACATTTGTTTGTAATAAAAACTCTAGGTGGGTGAATACAGTGCCTCTGCTCACTTCCCAATTCCACCCACTGGTTTCACTGTTGGAATATATTAGTGTTCCTGGCAGACTATCAGTCTGCTGGAAGAACTTAATATAAAACACTTTTTTTTTAATATAACAGAACAATAACTAACTTGGATGCATTCTCTGCAATGACTTTATTTTTGAACAGGGGCTTGATCTCCGCTCCATTATCAGCGGTTTGGGAAGCCCCTTGTTGTTGACGTGAACTTAATGATGCAATTGTATTTCCTACGCAAGTTTACTTTTGTACACCACTCCAATGATGGGACAGAATATTCAGGTGGCACATTTTCGGGACTTGAGGACCTGTGATATAGGGAAAGTTTGAATAGGTTATGGGTTTATTCCCCACCTCATAGGAGAATGAGGGAAAATTTGATAGAGGTATATAAAATTGAGGGGTACATGCAAACAGGCTTTTTCCTCTAAGGTTGGGCAAGACTAGAACTAGCAGTCATGGTTTAAGGATGAGACGTGAAATGTTTAAGGGGAGCTTCGCTCGGAGGGTGATGAGATTGTGGAGCACACCGTGTGGAATTTGCAAGCTCTCCTTGTGACATAATGGGTTTCCTCCGGATACTCCCATTTCCTCCCACGTCCCAAAGACCTGCAGGCTATTTGTGAAGTGATATCATCGGAGCACTCCTGCATGCTGAGCACGGAGATCTTGATGTGTATGTATAGGAATTTTGAAGCCCTGAGCTTAATCACCAGCAGAAGCATTGGGTATGGTTTGATTTCAACATTCAAGAGGAATTTGGATAAGTATATGGATGGGAGGGGTATGGAGGACTACGCTCCAGGTGCAAGTCGATGGGACTGGGCAAAGTAATAGTTTGGCACAGACTAGATGGGACTAGGCAGTATAATTGTTCAGCACAGACTGTATGGGTTGAAGGGCTGTTTCTGTGCTCTTGTGTTTTATGACCGAGTCCGTGTTCCCAGATATTTCTCAATGTTGCACCAACTATCAGTTGGCACACGTAGCATACAAGAGACTGTGCTAGAGTTTCTCTTTGCCCTAAAAATTTATCCCCAGCTGTCTGTGCCACACCCCAAGCCTACCCTACCATTCAGTAAGGTCAGCTCTCATTTTATCAGCTCCACCTTAAAGTTATCAGACTTGTCGCCCCACAAATCAGCTGATGGTGGTTATCTGTACTGCCTCTAATGCAAATAAACCTGTCCTTAAGACCAAATCTGCACATAAAGGTCCACATCATATCTCACCGTCGCCTTGTAAAATTGTGCTAATACTTCAATGCTCCACTTTTGCTTTAGTTTCCAAATCACTAATTGTACCTGTATACAGATTTTGTATTGATTAAGATTCTCTTGAACTCTCTGCAGTAGCGTTTTGTAGTATCTATGTGTCACGGTGGTACGATATCAGTAGTTAGGATTGCTTCCTCAGCTTCACTAACCCAAGATTCAATTCCCGATCTTTTGTCATCTGTGTGGAGTTTTTTTTCACTGCTTCATTTTCCCTTTTGCTCTGATTTCCTCCCACGTGTGAAAGGCATGCTGATTGGTAGGTTGTTTGTTTACTTCAGGTTATCTCTAGTGTAAGTGGATGATAGGGTGATCCAGGGCCGAGTAATTGGTAAGGGGAAAAACAACGGGGAAATTAGAAGTGGGATTTCTTTTTGAGCAGGCATTCGCTTGTTGGGCTGAATGGCCTGACAAATCGATATTTTCCTTCAGAATATTTTGCTTTTCTATTCCTTCCATCAAAGTAAATCATCTCTCTCCACATTTTATTCCATCTGCCAATTCTTTGCCACTTGCATAACCAACCTATTCACCGGAAAATAGCAGACATAAGCAAAACGGATAGCAACTTGCAGGATATTCTGCTAGTACTCCAGGGTAACCACTGGGATTGTTCTGCAAATGTGAGTGTGAGAAATTTAATCCCCACACATGCACCTACAGCCAGAAAGGCTCCAAACGAGACAGTTTCTGAAAGAATTCTGCACCTCATTAGATTCGGTTTCTTTTGATTTCTAAACCTGTGAGTCCTGCAAGTACTTGATCCTGAAATAGAGGGAATGCAACTTATTGCGATCCAGTGGAGTGTTTGCTATTTTAACTTCAAATAGTTGGCTGGCTTTGCAATGAGATGTTGAAGAATCTCAGCATGAACTCTCTGATCCCAGTCTACAATTTATCATTTGTAGATGGTTACAACAAAAGGTTGCATTTATGTAAAGTCTACCATAGCAAAATATTCCAAGGCATATTGCAGTACAAAACCAAGATACACATTTCCAGTATAGAAAAGAGCAGAAGATGCAGCTTTGATCTGTGCTGTCAATTCTACACGCTAGTTATGCCCACAGGTACTAGGGCAGGCTGAGACGGAGAGTGAAAGGGCTCATCTCAATGAAGAAGAACAAGACCAAAGCAAGTGTAAGTCTTGTGGTAGCTTCAATGCTGTGCAATTCAGTGGTTCATATTTAAAATAAGTGAGCTGGAGAGTGAAACATGTGTCTTCTAAACCAAATAATAGTTTAAAATGGATTCCTAACCTGGGATCCACGGACCCCTTGGCTTAAAAAAAAGGTGGTGAAACCCCGGTTTAAAATGCTCCCTTTTTGGACCAGTTTACACTGCTGTAGAATCTGAAGTTGTTGGGCAAGAGCAACATAAGTAAACCAAATTACAGGTGTATTGTCATGGTTAGAGCACTGGCTGATTGGTAGGAGGCAGCGAGTGGGAATAAAAGGATCCTTTTCTGGTTGGCTGCCAGTAACTCGTGGTGTTCCGCGGGGGTCGGTGTTGGGACCACTTCTTTTTATGCTGTATATAAATGATTTAGATGATGGAATAGATGGCTTTGTTGCCAAGTTTGCAGATGATATGAAGATTGGTGGAGGGTTAGGTAGTTTTGAGGAAATGGGTAGGCTTCAGCAGGACTTAAGGCAGATTAGGAGAATGGGCAAGAAAGTGGCAAATAAAATACAATGTTGGAAATGCATGGTCATGCGCTCTAGTACTAGAAATAAATGTGCAGACTATTTTCTAAACAGGGAAAAATCCAAAAATCTGACATGCAAAAGGACTGGTGAGTTCTTGTGCAGAGCACCCTAAAGGTTAACTTGCAGGTTGAGCTGGTCATGAGGAAGGCAAATGCAATGTTAGCATTCATTTCAACAGGTATAGAATACAAGAGCAGAGATGTGATCCTGAAGCTTTATAAGACACTGGTGAGGCCTCACCTTGAGTATTGTGAACAGTATTGGGGTCCTCATCTAAAAAGTGATGTGCTGGTATTGGAGAAGGTCCGGAGGTGGTTCACAAGGATGATTCCGGGAATAAAAAGGTTATCATCGAGGAATGTTTGTTGGCTCTGGGTCTGCACTCACTGGAATTTAGGATGAGGGGGGATTTTATTGAACCCTTTTGAATGCTGAAAGACCAAGAGTGGATGTGGATGTTTCCCATGGTGGGGGAGTCTAGAACAAGAGGGCACAGCCTCAGGATAGAGGGGTGTCCACTTAAAACAGAGATGTAGACAAATTTCTTTAGCCAAAGGCTGGGGTGAATTTGTTACCAAGGCAGCTGTGGAGGTCAGGTCACTGGGTGTATTTAAGGCAGAGATTGATAGGTTCTTGATTGGATAAAGCATCAAAGGTTATGGGGAGAAAGCCAGGGAATGGGGTTGAAGAGGGGGAAAAGAAAGGATCAGCATCAGCGAGTTGTGGCTGAAAGAAGATCATAGTTGGGAGTTTACGTTCCAAAGTTATGCATTGTATCATAAAGACAGGCCGGTGGGATGTGGCTCTTGGTTAAAAAAAAAATGAAATCAAAACCGTAGAAAGAGGTGACATAGGAACTGATGATATGGAAGACTAGTTGGTAGAGTTAAGAAACTGCAAGGGTAAAAAGATCTTGATGGGAGTTAAATACAGGCCCTCAAACAGTATCCAGGATGTGGAATGTAAATTACAATGGGAAATAGAAAAGGCATGTCAAAAAGGACAATGTTACAACGGTCGTTGGGGATTTCAATATGCAGGTTGATTGGAAAAATCAGGTTGGTGCTAAATCCCAAGAGAGGGAATTTGTACAATGTCTCTGAAATGGCCTTTTGGAGCAGGTTGTAGTTGAGCCCTAGGGGAAAGTTTGTTCTGGATTAGGTGTTGTGCATGAGCCAGCTTTGATTAGGGAGCCTAATGTAAGGTTTGAGAGGAAGAAGATACTCGGATGTATCAGTATTACAGTGGAGTAAAGGGAATTACAGAAGCATGACAGACAGGGGAGATGACCAAAGATGATTGGAGGGAGACACTAGCATGAATGATGCCAAAACAGCAATGACTGGAGTTTCTGGGTACAATTCACTCAGCACAGGTAGATACGTCCCAAAGCTGAAGAATTATTATAAAGCAGGAGTTCCCAACCTTTTTATGCCATGGGCCCTTACCATTAACCGAGTCAGGTTGGGAACCACCTACCTAAAGAGAGGTTGACACAACTGTGGCTGGCAAGGGAAGTCAAAGGCAACCTTAACAGCAATTGAGAGGGCATATAATATAGCAAAAATATTGGGAAGTTAGAGGATTGGGAAGCTTTTTAACAACTAACAGAAGCCAATTTAAAAAAAAGCCTTAAGGAGAGCAAAGATGAAATATGAAGGTAAGCTATCGAATAATATAAAGAAGGATGTTAAAAGAATTGTTCATTTATACAAAGAGTAAAGGGGGTGAGAGTGGATATCATGCTGCTGGAGAGATAGTAATGGATAAAGAAATGCTGGATGAACTTAAGATTTTTGTGTCACTCTGCACTGTAGAGACACAAGCAGTATGCCAAAAATTAAAGTGTGTCAGGGGACAGAAGTGAGTGCAGTTGTTACCAAGGAGAGGGTTGTTGAGAAGCTGAAACATCTGATGGGACTATGCCCCAGGGCTCTGAAAGTGGTAGCTGAAAAGATTGTGAAGGTATTAATAAATGATCTTTCAAGAATCATTATATTCTGGAATGGTTCCAGAAGACTAGAAAATTGCAAATGTCACTCCATTATTTAAGAAGGGAGGAAGGCAGAAGAAAATAAATTATAGGCCAGTTAGCCTGACCTCAGTGGTTGGAAGATTTGGAATCCATTATGAAGCATAAGGTTTCGAGATACTTGGAGGTGCATGATAAAATAGGCCATGGGCAGCATGGTGAGCTACAGGAGAAATATTGCCTGACAAATCTGGTTGGAATTCTTTGAGGAAATAACAAGCAGGATGGAGGAAAAAAAAGTCATTGGATGTTATCTACTTGGATTTTCAGAATGTGCCTCACATGAGGCTGCTTTACAAGGTAAAAGCCAATGGTATTACAGGATTAGATACTAGCATGATAGAAGATTGGCTGACTGGCAGGAGGCAAAGAATGGGGAAAAAGGGGACCTATTCTGGATGGCTGCTCGTGAGTAATGGTGTTCCACATGTATCGGTATCAAGACTGCTTATTTTCACATTTTACATCAACGATTTGGAGGATGGAATTGATGGCTTTGTGGCTAAGTTTGTGGATGATGCAAAGATTGGTGCAAGGACAGGTAGTGTTGAGGAAGCAGTGAGTCTGCATCAGACCATAAGACATAGGAGCAGAATTAGGCCATCTGGCCCATTGAATCTGCTCCATCAATCAATCATGGCTGATCCTTTTTTAAATCTCCTCCTCAACCCCAGTTCCCAGCCTTCTCTCCGTAACCTTTGATGTCATATCCAATAAGAACCTATCAATCTCTGCCTTAAATATGCCCAATGACTTAGCCTCCACAGCTACCTGTGGCAACAAATTGCCGAAAGAAACTTTCCTGCATCTGTTCTGAAAGGGTGCCCCTCTATCGTGAGGCTGTGCCCTCTTATCCTAGACTCTCCTACCATGGGAAACATCCTTTCCACATCTACTCTGTCTTGGCCTTTCAACATTTGAAAAGTTTCTATGAGATTCCCCCCTCCCCCAATCCATCTGAATTCCAGCAAGTACAGACCCAGAGCCATCAAACGTTCCTCATATGATAATCCTTTCATTCCTAGAATCATCCTTGTGAACCTCCTCTGGACCCTCTCCAATGCCAGCACATCTTTTCTAAGATGAGGGGCCTGAAACTGTTCACAATACTCAAGGTGAGACCTCACCAGTGCCTTATAAAGCCTCAGCATCACATCCGTGCTCTTGTATTCTAGACCTCTTGAAACATGGCATTTGCCTTCCTCTCCACTGACTCAACCTGCAAGTTAACCTTTAGGGTGTTGTTATGTATAATAACTCCCAAGTCCTGTTGCATTTCAGATTCCTGGATTTTCTTCCCGTTTAGAAAACAGTCCACTCATCTATTTCTACTACCAAAATGCGTGACCATGCTTTTTTCCAAGAAGAACTTGGCCAGATTGGGTGAATGGGCAAAGAAGTGGCAGATGGAATATAGTGTATGGAGTGTATTGTCATGTACTTTGTTAGGAGGAATAAAGGCATAGACTGCTCCCTAAATGGGGAGGAAATTCAGAAATCAGAGGTGCAAAGGGACTTGGGAGTCATGGTGCAGGATTCTGAAAAGGTCAGCTTGCAGATTGAGTCAGTGGTAAGTAAAGCAAATGCAGCGTTAGCATTCTTTTCAAGAGGACTAGAATATAAAAGCAAGGATGTAGTGCTGAAATATTTTATGACATTGGTCAGACCACACTTGGAGCATTGTGAGCAGTTTTGGCCCCTTTGTTCTGGGAATGAAAGTGTTCATGCATGAGGAGTGTTTGGCTGTGGGCCTATACTCGCTAGAGTTTAGAAAAAATGAGGGGGTTCTCATTAAAACCTACTGAATATTGAAAAACGTTGATATGGAGAGGATATTTCCTAAAGTAAGGAGGGGGGTGCTAGGACCATAGCATACAGCCTCAAATACAGGGATGTCTATTTCGAATAGATGATGAATTTCTTTAGCCAGAGGGTAGTGAATCTGTGAAATTCATTGCCACAGATGGTGGTGGAGGCCAGGTCATTGAGTATATTTGAAGTCGAGGTCGACAGGTATTTTAGTGTCAAAGGTTATAGGGAGAAGGCAGGAGAATGAGTTTGAGAGGGATAATAAATCAGCCAGGATGGATGGGCGGTACAGACACAATGGGCCAAATGACCTAATTTTTTGCTGCTATGTTTTATGGTCTTATGGCCTAAAACATATTTGGAAGTGACAACCTGATTATGTGGTCCCCTTCAATTCATTTCACACGTGCAGATCAATAGTTCCCAATCTCTAGTTCAGTATCATAACTATTTTGCAATGATTCTGACATCATTGTCTAATGCTCCTGCATGAGACTCTATTGTCATGCTGGTTTTAATTTGATCGTTACTGTCCACAGTCTTAGCATCTCCAATAAAATTATCACTAAACTTCAAAAATAAAATTTCATCTGGGCCACATTAGAATCCCCTTGCATCCAGAAAGACAGGAAAAACATACTTGTGAGAGTACATGATACACTGGTGGTCTAATCTTCACACAATACTGTTCCTTGGAGACCTTTTCAGTCCACTCAGTATCTGCTTTATCTATCTTGCAAGTGTCAATCTGAATTTTTCATGCATATTTTTAATAATCAGTATGAATTAAAAGTTAAACTTATCAGGTCTTTTCTCAGAAAGCGCTCAGGCAAGTCTTATTGAACTTGCAGCAGAAGCGGTCAGATGACCCACTTAATTATATCTTTCCATAAAATCACAAAGTAGCATTTTTATTAAATGCTGGAAAACAAACAAACTCAAATACCGCTTATTAAATAAAGAAATGCATCACGTAAAAGTTTTCCTGCACGCAGCCAGCTTCTGGGAGTAAATCCCTATGTTTTTATTTTGTGATTTAGACCACAACGTCACTGGCATTTACTATGTTGGTGTAAAAGTGCAAAACAACAGAATTTAGGAATGTGGCTTAATATGTTGCATTAGAAACTTAAGAGTAATTAGAAAATATACCCTGGAACTCGTAGTGTTAAGTGCAAACTAGACCAATGATGAAAGGAATATTGTAAAGTGATAAATGTGATCTCTCCTCTCACCAACTCCCCCCCCCCCGCTCCACAACCCCCTCCCATTTCCCCCTCCCCTCTCTTTCCAAACCCTCTCCCTTTTCCCCTCTCTCCATCTCCACTGTCTCTAACCCTCCCCCTCACCTCCTCTCACCCTTCTCTCTCTAACCCCTCCTTCTCTTCCCTTCCCTGCCAAACTGTGTTGGTAAAATAGGAGATCTTGGTGTCTAAGTTCATAGCTTCCTGAAAGTGGTTAAGAAGGCATATGGCATGCTTGCCTTTATCACTTGAGACACTGAGTTCAAGAGTTTGGAAGTTATGTTGCTCCAGTTTGGCCAGATCTGGGGTATTATGTACAGTTCTCGTTGTCCCATTATAGGAACGATATCAAGGTTTTGGAGAAGGTGCAGAGGTTTACCAGAGTATTGCCTCAATCAGAGTTCGTGAGAAGCTGGACAAATTTTGGTTGTTTTCTTTGAAGTGGTGAAGGTTGAGAGGAGATCTGGTCGAGGTTTATAACATTATGACAGGCATATATGGTAATACCAGAGGGCATGCATTGAAGGTGTGAGGGAATAATTTCAAAGGAGATGTGAGAGGCAAGTTTTTTTTTAAACAGTGGCGGGTGCCTGGAATGCACTGCTTGGAGTGGTGGTAGAGGCAGATATACTAGCGACAGTTAAGAGACGTTCAGATAGACTGTGAAGGAGGGAAGGGCTAAATTGAACTTGGAGTAAGTTAAAAGGATGGCACAATATCATGGGCCAAAGGGCCTGTACTGTTCTGAGTTCCAAATATCAACCCTGCTTCAAGAATTTAGGGACACCACACTGGAATTTAGATTGGAGGGACAAGTGCCTAAATTCTTGAAGTTAATGAGTGAATTTTGTGGATCTGCCTAAATAATTTTGAAGGTGTTATTTTCCTCCTTGCCCACCCCCTGTTGCTTGCCTTTGGAATTCTGGATTGTGACATTCCAGCATAGGAGATGTGCCAAGTGTAGTGTCAGATCATTCCAAAAGTATGTGGTGCCAAATAAGACAAATTAAGTCCAATGGGGAAACTGAAATTGGGTGGCTACAATCCAAGGTGAAAGAATTGAATTTTAGTTGAATTCCTTTTTCCAGATAAACAGGTATATGATTAATGTTAGTGGAACTGAAGCAGCTAAGAATGCAAATTCAAAGTATTTCAGCATTTTTGCCTGTTTAAAAATATCCCTGAGAATGGAATGCTGAGTTTTAATGTGCTGACACATAATTATGAAAAATGTGATGGCTAATTTATGAGGTTTAATTTATATTTTGACAGCATAATTGATTTGGGAGGCTAAATTATTTTGTTTGTGCAGAAGATATGCAGAGATAGAGAAGGCTGTTAATGCTTTTTGGCTGAGGTACATTGTCAACTTCATTTTTATTTAAAAGTAGGGCGTGAGCACTCTAAACTGAAAAGTTCTGAAACTAATTGTATCCACTGTAAAGTTAAACCTGCAATGACACTCGATCATTTTGGAATTGCGGAAAGCCGTGGGAGACACAAATCTTGAATGTTGCAGCTGTATAAAGTTTTAAGTATAGTCTGTCGTACTGGTCACCCCATTAGAGTGAGAATACAGGAGGTTCATCGGGATGCTGCCACAATTAGAGAGTATTAGCTAGGAGTATCTGGATAAATTTGGATTGTTTTCTCTGGAGTGTCAGAGGGTGAGAGGAGACTTGATAGAATTTTGTAAAATTGAGAGGAATAGATGGTGTAGACACAAATCTTTTGCCTACCTCATCCATAATCTTATAGGGTGGCATGGTAATGTAGCAGTTAGCCCTTGACTTCACTGTGCCTGCTGTAAGATCAGGGTTTGATTCCTGTCACTGTCTATAAGATCTTTGTTCTCTGTCACACACAACCATGTGGGTTTTCTCCTGGTGCTCTGGTTTCTTCCCATGTTCCAAAGATGCACTGTTAGGGTTAATGGGTTGTGGGCACTGGGGTTTGATGCAAAAAAAAGAAGGCAATATCCAGCTTTGTATGACCATCTAAGATAGTGAGATCCTATGCTACCTGATGTAAGAATAAACTTACAAATTTTATTGAGTTGCCATTCCAAAATACAGTGGCAAAAAAGAACAATGTAATGTGTTCACTGTCAATGCTGCTTCGGCATGAACACAATCCCACAGCTTGTTGACCTAAAAATAAATTATTCATTGATGTTGCATCCTTGATGCTCTTTCAAGGTGTCTTAGTTTTACGCCGCCGAAGTGTAGTTACAGTTACCTCATAGAAAATAAACTTAATCAATGTTTAAAACATTATTGTAGATGGGGGTAAAGGACAGGCAGCCAAGGAAATGTTTGCTAAAAATGATAATAAACAGGGAGTGCACAGATGTTGTATGAAGTTTATCAATTCTTATCTCTTGTCACAGTTTGGAAGATGAATGAAGTTGTGAATTTTGAGCTAGACTAGATCGTTTTGTGGAATATGATGAGTAAAGTTCTCTCATTTTCAACTTTTTTTTTCATTATGGTTTTCTTTCACAGCCAATGAAATGTTATTAAAATAAGGTTAGTACAGTATTTTTTTAAATGTACTTTATATGCTGCTTAATGGTAGCTGCTGAAACAAACAGGGTTTACAGTGAGAAGTTATAACTTCCCTGTGGTTGGCAGTTTTGACCCCTCTCCATTTCCAGAGACATCAGCAAAATCAAGACTGCATCTTGGCAAATGAAATTGAATAATAGCTCTTACTGAGCCCAATCTTGTCTGTTGTCTTTGATTACATTACTGTTTACAATTCATTCAGTACTTTAAGTACAAAGTGTACTGAAAATTAATGATCAGACTTCAGTCTCATTTGCAGCTATGTGTCAAGAGAAATTTCCATGCTTTCTTATTAATTGTTCTCCGTAAAGTGTAGAAAAGTTGATTGTGAGTTGTGTGTAAAATGTAACACCCGGAATTCCCCAACCAATGAGCACAAAGTAGGAAGGGAGCATCCAAGGTTTCACTGAGCCTTGAGTCCTTGTTGTTAGCATTCTGAAGCCCAAAGCAAAAATTGGGAGGACCATAAGATATGGGAGTGAAATGAGACCATTCATCTCATCAAGTCTGCTCTGCTATGCCATTCTGGCTGATCCCAGATCCTACTCAACCCCATTCACCTGCCTTCTTGCCATAGCCTTTGATGCCCTGACTGATCAGGAAGTGATCAAATTCTGCCTTAAATATATGCTCGGGCTTGGCCTCCACTACAGTCTGTAACAGAGCATTCCACAGATTTACTACTCTCTGGCTCTCCGGGTGCCAGGGTCCGGGATGTCTCTGACCGGGTGCACAGCATCCTGGTACAAGAGGGAAAGCAACCAGAAGTCGTGATACATGTTGGGACCAATGACATAGGCAGGAAGAGGGATGAGGTCCTGAAGTGTGAGTTTCGGGAATTAGGCAGAAGGCTAAAGAACAGGACCTCAAGGGTGACGTTCTCAGGATTGCTGCCAGTGCTACGTGACAGAGATGGTAAGAATTGGAGGAGACGGCAGTTGAATGCGTGGCTGAGGAGTTCGTGCAGGGGGCAGGGTTTTAGATTTTTAGATCATTGGGACCTCTTCTGGGGAAGGTGGGACCTGTATAGATTGGATGGGTTGCACCTGAACTGGAGGGGGAGCAATATCCTTGTCGGTAGGTTTGCTAGCATGGTTCGGGAGGGTTTAAACTAATTTGCGAAGGGGATGGGACCCAGAGTGATAGAGCAGTGAAAGAAGTGCATGGAGTAAAGCCAGATCTAGCATACAGGGAGGCTTTGAGGAAAGAGAAGCAGAATAAACGGTGTAAAGACAGTAAGGTAGAAGGGCTGAAATGTGTGTACCTCAATGCAAGAAGCATCAGGAACAAAGGTGATGAACTGAGAGCTTGGATACATACATGGAATTATGATGTAGTGGCCATTACAGAGACTTGCTGGCACCAGGGCAGGAATGGATTCTCAATATTCCTGGATTTCAGTGCTTTAAAAGGGATAGAGAGGGCGGAAAAAGGGGAGGAGGGGTGGCATTACTGGTCATGGATACTATTACAGCTACAGAAAGGGTGGGTAATGTAGCAGGATCCTCTTTTGAGTCAATATGGGTGGAAGTCAGGAACAGGAAGGGAACAGTTACTCTACTGGGGGTATTCTATAGGCCCCCTGGTAGCAGCAGGGATACAGAGGAGCAGATTGGGAGGCAGATTTTGGAAAGGTGCAAAAATAACAGGGTTGTTATCATGGGTGACTTTAACTTCCCTGATATTGATTGGCACCTGATTAGTTCCAAGAGTTTAGATGGGGCAGGATTTGTTAAGTGTGTCCAGAATGGATTCCTGTCACAGTATGTGGACAGGCCGACCACGGGGAATGCCATACTAGATCTAGTACTAGGTAATGAACCGGGTCAGGTCACAGATCTCTCAATGGGTGAGCATCTGGGGGACAGTGACCACCACTCCCTGGCCTTTATAATTATCATGGAAAAGGATAGATTCAAAGAGGACAGGAAAATTTTTAACTGGGGAAAGGAAAATTATGAGGCTATAAGGCTAGAACTTGTGGGTGTGAATTGGGGTGATGTTTTTGCAGGGAAATGTACTATGGACATGTGGTCGATGTTTAGAGATCTCTTGTGGGATGTAAGGGATAAATTTGTCCCGGTGAGGAAGATAAAGAATGGTAGGGTGAAGGAACCATGGGTGACAAGTGAGGTGGAAAATCTAGTCAGGTGGAAGAAGGCAGCATACATGAGGTTTAGGAAGCAAGGATCAGATGGGTCTATTGAGGAATATAGGGAAGCAAGAAAGGAGCTTAAGAAGGTACTGGGGAGAGCAAGAAGGGGGCATGAGAAGGCCTTGGCGAGTAGGGTAAAGGAAAACCCCAAGGCATTCTTCAATTATGTGAGGAAAAAAAGGATGACAGGAGTGAAGGTAGGACCGATTAGAGATAAAGGTGGGAAGATGTGCCTGGAGGCTGTGGAAGTGAGCGAGGTCCTCAATGAATACTTCTCTTCGGTATTCACCAATGAGAGAGAACTTGATGATGGTGAGGACAATATGAGTGAGGTTGATGTTCTGGAGCATGTTGATATTAAGGGAGAGGAGGTGTTGGAGTTGTTAAAATACATTAGGACGGATAAGTCCCCGGGGCCTGATGGAATATTCCCCAGGCTGCTCCACAAGGCGAGAGAAGAGATTGCTGAGCCTCTGGCTAGGATCTTTATGTCCTCGTTGTCCACAGGAATGGTACCGGAGGATTGGCGGGAGGCGAATGTTGTTCCCTTGTTCAAAAAAGGTCATAGGGATAGTCCGGGTAATTATAGACCAGTGAGCCTTACGTCTGTGGTGGGAAAGCTGTTGGAAAAGATTCTTAGAGATAGGATCTATAGGCATTTAGAGAATCATGGTCTGATCAAGGGACAGTCAGCATGGCTTTGTGAAGGGCAGATCGTGTCTAACAAGCCTGATAGAGTTCTTTGAGGAGGTGACCAGGCATATAGATGAGGGTAGTGCAGTGGATGTGATCTATATGGATTTTAGTAGGGCATTTGACAAGGTTCCACACGGTAGACTTATTCAGAAAGTCAGAAGGCATGGGATCCAGGGAAGTTTGGCCAGGTGGATTCAAAATTGGCTTGCCTGCAGAAGGCAGAGGGTGGTGGTGGAGGGAGTACATTCAGATTGGAGGATTGTGACCAGTGGTGTCCCACAAGGATCTGTTCTGGGACCTCCACTTTTCGTGATTTTTATTAACGACCTGGATGTGGGGGTAGAAGGGTGGGTTGGCAAGTTTGCAGATGACACAAAGGTTGGTGGTGTTGTAGATAGTGTAGAGGATTGTCAAAGATTGCAGAGTGACATTGATAGGATGCAGAAGTGGGCTGAGAAGTGGCAGATGGCGTTCAACCCGGAGAAGTGTGAGGTGGTACACTTTGGCAGGACAAACTCCAAGGCAGAGTACAAAGTAAATGGCAGGATACTTGGTAGTGTGGAGGAGCAGATGGATCTGGGGGTACATGTCAACAGATCCCTGAAAGTTGCATCACAGGTGGATAGGGTAGTTAAGAAAGCTTATGGGGTGTTAGCTTTCATAAGTCGAGGGATAGAGTTTAAGAGTCGCGATGTAATGATGCAGCTCTATAAAACTCTGGTTAGGCCACACGTGGAGTACTGTGTCTAGTTCTGGTCACCTCACTATAGGAAGGATGTGGAAGCATTGGAAAGGGTACAGAGGAGATTTACCAGGATGCTGCCTGGTTTAGAAAGTATGCATTATGATCAGAGATTAAGGGAGCTAGGGCTTTACTCTTTTGGAGAGAAGGAGGATGAGAGGAGACATGATAGAGGTGTACAAGATAATAAGGGGAATAGATAGAGTGGATAGCCAGTGCCTCTTCCCCAGGGCACCACTGCTCAATACAAGAGGACATGGCTTTAAGGTAAGGGGTGGGAAGTTCAAGGGGGATATTAGAGGAAGGTTTTTTACTCAGAGAGTGGTTGGTGTGTGGAATGCACTGCCTGAGTCAGTGGTGGAGGCAGATACACTAGTGAAGTTTAAGAGACTACTAGATGGGTATATGGAGGAATCTAAGGTGGGGGCTTATATGGGAGGCAGGGTTTGAGGGTCGGCACAACATTGTGGGCCGAAGGGCCTGTGCTGTGCTGTACTATTCTATGTTCTATGTAATAAAAAAAAACCCTCCTTACCTCTGTTCTAAACAGTTGCCCCTCAAATTTGAGGCTGTGCCCTCCAGTTATGGATACTTCTCACCCTGAGAAATATTCTCTCCATATCCACAGTATCTTGTCCTTTCAACATTCAGTAGGTTTCAATGAGATCCCCCTGTATTCTTCTAAATTCCAGTGAGTACAGGCCTAAAGCTGCCAAACGCCTTCATTAGGAGGAGCATGCATCATAATAATTACTTACATAATTTTTTATTCTTGATGTATTTCAGTGATTTTATTTTAATTTCCTAAACTGCCATAACACAATTTAAACCATCGGTTGCCTGGCCAAACTGCTGGCCCAGTGTGAAGAAAAACGTTGTGTAGTTTATTTTGATATGGCAGTCATTGGAATGGAGGGCAAACACTTTGAGAATCTGATCATTCGAAATATTGCAAATATACTTTGGTGTGTCTGATCTATGGGGAAATGATTTGCAAGTGACATTCGAAAGTATTCAATATTTATCACTTGGATAAATTTCAAAACCACACAAATGTGGCAAGATTTGGGGTATGATATTGCCACTAGTACTGGATCATTAGAAAAGCAATACTCTATATTAATTGACCCAGGTATTATTGCCAGCTCAGCTTCAGATTGTCGGGGACATGCCGTGGTAAATCCACAAATTAAAGTGGTTTTCTTTCTTCGATAGTCTGAGTGCTAGTTGGCCAACCTAATGTGTTGCTGTTTGCATTTAACAAAGACATGTTTTTCCACAGTAGAAATCAATGGGGCTTTAAAAACAGATGATATAAAGGATGCCTTCACAATCTTCCGCTGCTGGAAAGAATCAATTTAATACCATAATACATAGGAGAAGAATTAGGCCATCCAGCCCATTGAGTCGTCTGCTCTGCCAGTTCATCATGGCTGATTTATTATCCCTCTCAACCTCGTTCTCTGCCTTCTCCCCATAATCTTTGATATCCTTAAT
Organism: Mobula hypostoma; assembly: GCF_963921235.1. Taxonomy (NCBI): domain Eukaryota; kingdom Metazoa; phylum Chordata; class Chondrichthyes; order Myliobatiformes; family Myliobatidae; genus Mobula; species Mobula hypostoma. The sequence goes on from NC_086104.1 coordinate 26,049,303, forward strand.
AATCAAAAATCTAAACCTTCACTTTAAATATATCCAGTGACTTGGCCTCTACAGCCGTTTGTGGCAATGTATCCCATAGATTCATCAAGATCTGGCTAAAGAAATCTTCCTTATCTCTAATCTAAATCAATGTCCCTCAATTCTGATGCTATGTCCTCTAGACTCTAGACTCCCACACTCTAGAAAACATCTTTTCCACATCCACTCTATCAAGAACTTCCAATATGCAATGGGTTTCAGTAAGATTTCCCTCATTCCAGTGATTGCATGCCCAGAGCCATCAAATGTTCCTCATAGGTTAATCTTTTAATTCCCGGAATCATTTTTGTGAACCTCATTTGTACCGTCTCCAATGCTAGCACATTTTTTTTTTCTTGGATAAGGGGTCCAAAATTGCTCTCAGTACTCAGCATGTGCCGTATAAAGTTTCAGCATTACATTGTTGCTTTTATATTCTTGTCCTACTAAAATGAATGCTGAGATTGCATTTACCTTCCTCACTACCAACTCAACCTGCAAATTAACATCAGAATCAGGTTTATTATCACCAGCATGTGTCGTGAAATTTGTTAACTTAGCAGCAGCAATTCAATGCAATACATAATATAGAAGAAGAAAAAAATAATAACAAATAAGTAAATAAATTACAGCATACGTATATTGAATAGATTAAAAATTGAGCAAAAACAAATAATATATATTTAAAAAGTGAGGTAATGGGTTCAATGTCCATTTAGGAATTAGATGGTAGAGTGGAAGAAGCTGTTCCTGAATCGCTGAGTGTGTGCCTTCAGGCTTCTGTATCTCCTCCCTGATGGTAACAATGAGAAAAGGGCATGCCCTGGGCGCTGGAGGTACTTAACAGTGGGCGCTGCCTTTCTGAGGCACTGCTCCTTGAAGATGTCCTGGGTACTTTGTAGGCTCGTACCCAAGATGGAGTCAAATAAATTTACGACCCTCTGCAGCTTCTTTTGGTCCTGTGCAGCAGCGCCCTCCCCCCACGTACCAGACAGTGATGCAGCTGTCAGAATGCTCTCCATGGTACATCTATAGAAGTTTTTGAGTGTTTTTGTTGACGTACCAAATCTCCTCAAACTCTTAATGAAGTATAGTCGCTGTCTTGCCTTCTTTATAGCTGCATCGATGTGTTGGGACCTGGTTGGGTCCTCGGAGATTTTGACACCCAGGAACTTGAAACTGCTCACTCTCTCCACAAGCCAGGTTGTTGCTGCACACCACTCCACTAGTTGGCATACCTTGCTCCTGTACACCCTCACCTCTCCATCTGACATTCTACCAACAATGATTGTATCATCAGCAAATTTACAGATGGTATTTGAGCTATGCCTTGCCACACATCGGTATATCGAGAGTCAAGCAGTGGGCGAAGCACACACCCGAGGTGCAGCAGTGTTGATGGTCAGCGAGGAGGAGATGTTATCATCAATCCGTACAGATTGTGGTCTTCCAGTTAGGAAGTTGAGGATCCAATTGCAGAGGGAAGTACAGAGGCCCAGGTTCTGCAACTTCTCAATCAGCATTGTGGGAATGATGGTGTTACATGCTGAGCTATAGTCGATGAACAACATCCTGACATAGGTGTTTGTATTGTCCAGGTGGTCTAAGGCTGTGTGAAGAGCCATTGAGATTGCGTCTGCTGTTGCCCTATTGTGGGGATAGGCAAACCGGTGGGTCCAGGTCCTTGCTGAGGCAGGAGTTGAGTCTAGTCATGACCAGCCTCTCAAAGCATTTCATCACTGTAGATGTTAGTGCTACTGGGTGAAAGTCATTAAGGCAGCCCACATTATTCTTCTTAGGCACTGGTATATTTGTTGCTTCCTGAAGCAAGTGGAACTTCCACCAGTAGCAGTGAAAGGTTGGAAATGTCCTTGAATACTCCTGCCAGTTAGTTGGCACAAGTTTTCAGAGCCTTACCATGTACTCTGTCAGGGCCTTCCGCCATGCAAGGGTTCACCCTCTTTAAAGACAGCCTAACATAGGCCTCCGAGACAGAGATCACATGGTCACCAGGTGCAGCAGGGATCTTCACAGCAGTAGTTATATTCTCCCCTTCAAAGCAGGCATAGAAGGCTTTGGGTTCATCTGGCTGTGAAGCATTGCAGCCATTCATGCTATTGGGTTTTACTTTGTGGGAAGTAATGTCTTGCAAACACTGCCAAAGATAAGTAATGTCTTGCAAACCCGATGTCATCTCCAACCTCATTCAAAATTGTCTTTTCGCCCTTGAAATAGCCCTCCGCAAGACATAACTGGTTTTCTGGTACAGGTCTGGGTCGCCAGCCTTCAATGCCACAGATCCAGCCTTCAGCAGACGACGTACCTCTTGGTTCATCCACGGCTTTTGGTTTGGGAATGTACCACAAGTCTTTGTAGGGACGTACTCATCCACACAGGTTTTAATGAAGTCGGTAACAACTGCAGCATACTCATCCAGATTTGAAGATAAATCCCTGAATACAGTCCAGGCCACCGATTCAAAGCACTCCGGTGCTTCCCTTGTCCAAACCTTCTTGGTCCTCACTACTGGTGCTGCAGTCTTCAGTCTCTGCCTATACTCAGGGAGTAGAAGTACAGCCGGGTGATCAGACTTCCCGAAGTGAGGGCGTGGAATAGCACGGTAGGCATTCTTGATGGTGGTGTAGCAATGGTCCAGTGTGTTGTTTCCTCTGGTTTTGCAAGTGATCTGTTGATAGTAATTCCTTAGTGATTTTTGTTTCAGAATGGTCTGGTTAAAATCCCCCAAAACGATGGTGAAGGTGTTAGGGTGTGCTGTTTCGTGCATGTTGATCCCATTGCTCAGATCATCTAAAGCCTGACTAACATTGGCTTGAGGTGGAATGTAGACTGCTACCAAAATGATCACAGAAATCTTTCATGGTAGGTAAAATGGACAGCATTTAACTGTGAGATATTCTAGGTTTGGTGAGCAGAATTGGGACAGTACTAATATATTTGTGCACCAAGAGGAGCTGATCATGAGGCGTACTCCTCCACCTCTGCTTCTGAGAGATTCTATGGGGAATCCTGCATGAGGATTCCCAAATCCATTTGCAAACTCCGATTTTTTAATTTTCTTCACTTTAAAAAAAAAATAGTCTGCGCCTTTATTCCTTCTACCAAAGTGCAAGACCATACACTTCCCTACACTATATTCCATTTGCCATTCTTTGCCCATTCTCTGAATCCAAGTCCTTCTGCAGACTCTCTGCTTCCTTAACACTACCTGTTCCTCCACCTATCTTCACATTATCTGTAAACTTGGCCACAAAGCCATCAATTCCATCATCTGAATCATTAACATATAAAGTGAAAAAGAAGCGGTCCTGACACTGACCCCTGTGGAACAGTAGTAGTCACCAGAAGCCAACCAATATAGACTCCCCTTTATTCCCACTCTTTGCCTCTTGCTAGTCAGCCAATCTTCTATCCAGGCTAGTATCTTTCCAGTAATTCATTTTATCTTGTTAAGCAGCCTCATGTATAGCACCCTGTCAAAGGCCTTATGAAAGTCCAAGTAAACATAATCCACCAACACTCCTTTGTCTATCCTGCCTGTTATTTCTTCGAAGAATTCCCACAGGTTTGTCATGCAAGATTTTCTCGTAAGGAAACCATGCTGACTATGGCCTATTTTACCATGTGCCTCCCAGTACACTGAAACCAGCATTTAATGGAATCCAGCGTTTTCTCAGTCAGGCTAACTGACCTATAATTTCAATTCTTTTCCTTCCTTCGCTTCTAAAAGAGTGGAGTGACATCTGCAAATTTTCCAGTTCTCTGGAAATATTCCAGAATCTAATGATTCTTGGAGAATCACTACTACTGCTTTCATAATCTCTTCAGCTACCTCTTTCAGACCCTTGGAGCATATTCCATCTTATCTTAAAACACTTATCTACCTTCAGACCTTTCAGCTTTCCACACACCTTCTCCTCAGCAATAGGAAGTACACTCATTTCTGCCCCCTGACACTCTTGAATTTCTGACCTATGGCTAGCATCTTCCACTGTGAGGAAAAAGGAAAGGTACGTTGCATCTGGAGTTTCTCCGGTTAGCGGACGATTTCCCTGCACACCTCTCTGACGTAGTGGGAAACCGCATATGAGGCAAGTTACAGCAGTGGCTTGCCATTGCCTTCTGCCAGGTGAGTTTCCAAAGAGATCACCAGCTCATAACCCAGCACGGATGGAAAGCGTGCAGGGGAGCTGACTGGATTCGAACTCGGGATTGTGAGGATTGACACAAAATACTTAAATTTGTCCACCATTTCCTTGACACCCATTATTGTCTCTCCAGCATCATTTTCCAAAAGTCTACTATCCACTCTAGCCTCTCTTTTACTCTTTAGATTTTAGATTATGAGAACTCTTTTATTGTCATTTAGAAATGATACAATGTTACAATGTTTTTCTGGAGTGATATCACAGAAAACAGGACAAACCAAAGACTAACACTGACAGAACCACGTAATTATAACGTATAGTTACAGCAGTGCAAAGCAATACCATAATTTGATGAAGAGCAAACCATGGGCATGGTAAAAAAAAAAGTCTCAAAGTCCCCGGGTCGATTGACTCCCGAGTCCCCGATAGCAGGTGGCAAAAGGGAGAAACTCCCTGCCATAAACCTCCAGGCACAGTCAACTTGCCGATGCCTTGGAAGCAGCCGACCACAGCCAACACTGAGTCCATCGGACCGAAAACTTCGAGCCTCTGACCAAGCCCCGGCCGCTGAAACAATCAAAGCCGAGGATTTCGGGGCCTTCTGCTCCGCAGATTCCGATTACCACACAGTAACAGCGGCAGCAAAGCGGGCATTTCAGAAGTTTTCCAGATGTTCCTTCGTACTCTTTCATCTGTCTCCATCAAATCAGAATTGTGCACGGTGCCCTACTTGACAGATAACAGATATTCATCACCGGAGAGGCTGCGCGCACTGCCGTCGTGCTGCCATCTTTATACATCTTTTTAAAAACTTTTAGTATCCTCTTTAATATTACTGGCTAGCTTGCCTTCGTATTTCATCTTTTTTTATCTTTATACCTTTTTAGTTGCCTTCTGTTAGATTTTTAAAACTTCCCAATCCCTCAACTTCCTTTTTTTTCCCTCTATACAATATGCTCTCTTTTGCTTTTATGCTGTTTTTCAGCCACAGTTGCATTATCCTCCCTTTAAAATGCGCTTCATCTTTGGAATGTATTTATCCTGGGCCTTCCAAATTGTTCCCAGAAAATCCAGCCATTGCTGTTCTGCTGTCATCCTTGCTCGTGTCCACAGTTTATTGGGTTTGTATTTTAAGATTACAGCAGAAGACCTCTTATAAAACTACAATGAAAACTTTTCTTATCTGCAGTTTGTCTTTTGCACATTTTTTGTCATTCTTTATGTATGGTTCTTTTTTACTCTACTGCATTTCTTTACTTTTCCTGTAAATGCCTGCAAGAAAATGAATTTTAAAATAGCGTATGTAAACTTCCGTTAATAAATTTCCTTGGAACTTTGAAAGTCTAGTTGCTGGTGAATGTGAGAAGTATTACTAAACTAACCTGATTCTTTGAGTTCGGGGTACTCTGCAAAGACTAGATTAGATATTTAGTTTATTTGTTCTTGGCTCTGTGATTCAAGGCAGATAACTTATAGTGCTTTAAGTAAGCCTTTGTCTGGCATCCGATCCTGATGGAGCCACGGAAGGAATTGGCTGTGATGTTGTGATGCTGTAACACACCAGTTCTTTGTTATAAACTTGAGCTTGGATTTCATCGTTTACTTCAATGGGGCCAGGTACGGTGCAATGCACCTCTTATCAGCAAAACAAAGCAGTCAGTTGCAGGATCAGATATTTTGCCTTCTCCCCAAAACAAAGTAGCACAACAGTGTTTGAGATAACGAGATCTTGGCAGTAATTCTGAAGTCTTGACTGTGATGTCTGAAAATTGAATTGTCCTTTTATATCTTTTGCTCTTGACTTTCTGGGTCACCAGAAAGTGTCTATTTGACATGCTCACACATAACGTGGACATTTTGGTAGCTCTATTCTGTTTTAAAGAGCTGAGATTTGCAATAAAGAAGCATATTTGAGTACTTTGATAGCAATTTGTATGGATCATATATGAGATTTATGCAGAATATGTTTTCATTTAAAGTAATGCTTACATTTAGTACATGGCTTACAGCCAGTCCTGTGCCTTTAGGAAGGTATGTTTGACTTCCTTTTTTATGCTTCAGTTTGCCTTTTGATACTTTGCTCTTTTGATTATATTCATCAGAGATAAAAAGGACAAATATTGCTTCCTGGATTCTATTGAGTGTCTGACAAGAACTGAAAACTATTGATAATCTATAAATTTCTAAACTCTAGATAGTTTTGCATTTATACTTGGCAGTATCAAGCAAAGACTGCATTTCAGTAACATACCCAATTGTAGGTTTCTCCAGACAGTGAGCATGGAATGGAGTCAGGCACTCTCTTGGGAACAAACTACTCCTTGTATCCAGGTGCTGGTAACAAGCCAGCTACTCTCAACACCTTAAATTAATTTATTCCAGTTTTGTTTTTCAAGTTTATCAAATTTTTGTTCTCCACTTCAACCTGAACAAAACCTTCCTGAAATTATTTAAATTTCTAAATTGTCTCTGGTGTCATAGAAACCATACCATTGAACTTAAAATGTTGCCAGAAAATTCTGTAGTGCGGACAAGTAGATTACTATATATAGAGAGGTATATCCACTTCAGATTATTAATTTATTCTTCTTATCTGCTGTGTTCCATAGCCAGTAGGTTTAATGTGCTCAACCAAGTTTGAAAATCGCTCTCTGTTTGAGTAAATTGTCTCTGCAGATGTTTTATTATTAAAGCCATTGGTCGTAACAGTTCATGATAAATTATCACTTTCTTGGATGCTCCCTCATGTCGGGAGTTTATTTCCAACCCTCTGAACTCTATCCAACTCCTTTGATTTCTTGGTTATTAATTCAGTGTTCCCTATGCTAATATTTGGTGTGATGCATGAAAGCTTGCATGTAATCTTGACTCGTGTCTAGTTCTGTGACAGTTTCCTGCCTTTATCTTCTGTATCTGTGTATCTATTATGTCCAGACACTCCGTTTATCTGCTTTAGAGAGCTGGATGTTCCTTTATATGTGAACTTTAGCCTGTATTACTTTTGAGCCTGTCTGTCCAATCCCTGCCTACGTTATGGAGTCATACACCATAGAAACAAACCCATCATCCCGACCCATCCACGGACAATGATTGACTTGGGAGGAATGGGACTAGAAAGCAATGGAAAGTGGGCTTGAGCCCAGAGATCAGCTCTGATATCACTGAAAGGCAGAGGAGTCATGAAGAGCGACCTCCTATTTCCCACTTCTCAACCTGATTTTTTTTTTGTACATGCAATCCATTCTTGTCAGATATGGGAATGTTGTTGTCCATCGTTAGTTACCATGAGAAAGTAGCAGTGGACTGGCTGAGTGACTCTTTCCTCTTCCATAATCAAAAATCATGATAAAAGTAATTAAATGGAAGCATATATGTAACTGGGAATCTAACTGAACGGTTTAGGGGCCTGTCACGTGAATATACTATCACTGTGATTATATTGCTGGAGTAATCAAGGATTGTACTGATATGAAGATGAGTTTAAATTCTATCTGAAAAGTTGGAGAGTTTAAAGCAAGTGAATGAAGTCTGAAATTTATATAAAAAATTTTATATGTATTAGGACAATGAAATGACTAGATTGCATCTTTAGAGGGGAAATCAGAGTCAACATTAACACACAAGCAGAATTAGTCCATTCAGCCCATCAAGGCTGCTCCGCCATTCCATCATGGCTGATCCTGGATCCCACTCAACCCTATACACCTGCCTTCTTGCCATAACCTTTGATATCCTGACCAATCAGGAGCCAGTCAGGAAACAATCAATTTCTGCCTTAAATATACCTATGAACTTGGCCTCCACTGTCTGTGGCAGAACGTTCCATAGATTCATTACTCTCTGGCTAAAAAAATTCCTCCTCCCCTATGTTCTAATTTTTGCCCCTCAATTTTGAGGCTGTGCCCTCTAGTTCTGGATACCCCCACCACAGGAAACATCCTCTCCACACCTACCCTATCTAGTCCTTTCAACGTTCGATAGGTCTCAATGAGATACCCCCACATTCTCTAAATTCCAGTGAGTACAGCCATAGTTGCCAAACACTCCTCATATGTAACCCCTTCATTCCTGGAACCATCCTCACGAACCTCCTCTGGATTCTCTCCGGTGACAACATATCCCTTCTGTGATATGGGGCCCAAAACTATTGACAGTACTCCAAGCGTGGCCTCGGCATAATCTCCTTGCTTTCATTTTCTATTCCCCTTGAAGTAAATACCAACATTTGATTCACCGCCTTTACCACAGACTCCATCTGTGAATTAACCTTCTGGGACTCTTGCATGAGCACTCATAAGTCCCTCTGTGCCTCTGATGTTTGAACCTTCTCCCCATTTAGATTAGATAATAGTCCACACTATTGTTCCTTTTACCAAAATGCATTATCATATATTTCCCAACACTCTATTCCATCTGCTACTTTTTTGCTCATTCTTCCAATTTGTTTAAGTCCTGCTGCAATTGTATTGCTTCCTCAGCACTATCTAACCCGCTACCTATCGTTGTGTCGTCCGCAAACTTTGCCACAAAACCACCAATTCCATTATCTAAATCATTGACAAACAATGTGAAAAACAGCGGTCCAAATACTGACCCTTGAGGATCACCACTAGTCACTTGCAGCCAACCAGAAAAGGCCTCCTTTATTCCCACTGACTGCCTCCTGCCTGATAGCCGTTCCTCTATCCATACCAGTTTCTTTCCTGTAACACCATAGGATTTTATCTTGTTTAGCAGCCTCATGTGTGGCACCTTATCAAACACCTTCTGAAAATCCAAGTAAATGACATCCACTACATCTCCTTTGTCCACCCTGATTGTTACTTCCTTAAAGAACTCTAACCTCCTCGTCTCCAGTTTAAAACAGTAAAACCCCAAAACCTCATCCTTGATAATAGATTTCAATACCTTCCCAACCACTGAAGTTAGGCTAACTGGCCTATAATTACCTTTGTTTTGCTTTCCTCACTCTTTAAAGAGTGGAGTGACATTAGCAATCTTCCAGTCCTCTGGGACAATGTCAGAATCAAGTGATTCTTGAAAGATCATGACCAACGCATCCATTATCTCTTCAGCATCCTCTCTCAGGACTCCGGGATGTAGTCCATCTCGTCCAGGTGTCTTATCCACCTTAAGACCTTTGAGTTTGCCGAGCATTCTTTCTTTTGCAATAGCAATGGCACCCACAGCTGCTCCCTGACACTAATGGACCTCTGGCACACTGCTTGTGCTTTCTGCAGTGAAGACAGATGCAAAGTGCCTATTAAGTTCATCTGCTATTTCTTTGTCCCCTATTACTACCTCACCAGCATTATTTTTCAGTGGTCCAATATCAACTCTCACCTCCCTTTTACTCTTTATATAATTGGAAAAACTTTTAGTTACTGGCTTTATATTATTATCTTTTGCCCTCACATTTCATCTTTTCCCTTATAGCTTTTTAGTTGCCTTTTATTGGATTTTAAAAGCTTCCTAATCATCCAACTTCCCACTCACTTTTGCTGCCTTAAATACCCTTTCCTTACCTTTAACGCAGTTCTTAACTTCCCTTGTCAGCCACGGTTTCCTGCTTCTGCCATTTGAGAACTACTTATTCTGTGGGACCTATCTATCCTGTGCCTTATGACTAGTCCCAGAAACTTCAGCCATATCTGCTCTGTTGTCCCCACCAATGTCACCCTCCAATCCACCTGGGCAAGCTCCTCTCTCATGCCTCTGTAATTCCCTTTATTCCATTGTGATATTGATACCTTCTCTGTCTCAAATTGCAATATAAATTCAATCATTTTATGATCACTGCCTCCTAAGGGTTCCTTTACATTAAACTCCCTGATAAGATCTGGGTTATTACACAACAAACTAGCCTTTCTCTGAGTATCCTCAATCACAAGCTGCTTTTAAAAAGCCATCTTGTAGGCATTCATTAAATTCCCTCTCTTGCGATCTGACTCCAGCCTGGTTTTCCCAATCCCCTTGCATATCGAAGTCTCCATTTACAATTGTGACATTGCCCTTATCACATGCCTTTTGAAGCTCCCTTTGCAATCTCAACCCCACATCTTGGCTACTATTTGGTGGTCTATATATGATTCTCATAATGATTTTTTCCCCTTGCAATTTCTTAACTCCACCCACAAAGATTCAATATTTTCTGACCCTCTGTCACCTCTTTCTAAAGATGTAATTCTATCTCTTATCAACAGAGCCATACCACTACCTATAGCTTCCTGCCTGTCCTTTTGATACAAAGTATATCCTTTGATGTTAAGCTTCCAACTTGGCCTTCTTTCAGCCGTGACTCAGTGATCCCCTCAACGTCATACCAGCCAATCCCTGACTGTGCTACGAGTTTGTCCACCTTATCCCAAATGCTACATGTATTTAAATACAGCACCTTCAGTCCTGCATTTTTCGTGCTTTTGAATTTTACCTCTGATATAATTTAATTCTTTGTCTTTATTTGTATGCAGTTATTGGCTTGTCCTTCCTTACATTCATGTTACACTCATCATCTATTTGTGAACCTACCGGGTCATCCTTAGCTCTATCTTACTGTTTCCCATCCCCCTGCCATATTAGTTTAAACCACTCAGTAGCTCTAGTAAACCTGCCCATTAGAATACTGGTCCCCTTTGGATTCAAGTGCAATCAGTCTCTTTTGTACAGGTCACATCTGCCCCAGAAGAGGGGGCATTATCCAGAAATCTGAATAGCTGCCCCCTGCCCCAATTCTTCAGCCATGTATTTATCTGCCACCACATTCTATTCCTATCCTCAATGTCACGTAGCACAAGCAGTAATCCTGAGATTACTACCCTTGAGGGCTCTGCTTCTCCACTTCCTTCCTAACTCCCTGTATTCTGTTTTCAGGACCTTTTCCCTTTTCCTACCCATGTCGTTGGTACCAATATGAACCATGACTTCTAGCTGCACACCTTCCCTTTTCAGGATATTGTGCATGTATTCAGAAACATCACAGACCCTGGTACCTAAGAGGCAAACTACCATCTGTGTTTCTTTTTCGTGCCCACAGAATTGCCTATCTGTCCCCCAAACTATAAAGTCCCCCATTATTGCTGCCATTCTCTTCAGTTTCCTGACCTTCTGAGCCACAGGGCCTGACTCAGTGCCAAAGGCATGGCCACAGTTACCTCCGCCCCCCCCCCCCCAAACCCAGGTTGTTCCACGTTCTCTCCCCCGCCCCCCCCCCCCCACCAACAGTACTCAAAATGGAGTACTTGCTGTTGAGGGGGATAGCCACTGGGGTGCCCTCCACCAGCTGATGTTCTTCCTCCCCTCTCCTGACAGTCACCCATTTATTTATCTGTCTCCTGTAGCCTTGGGGTGACTACCTCCTTTTAGCTCCTGTCTATCACATCTTCACTTTCCCTAACAAGCGGAAATTCATCGAACTGCAGCTCCAGTTCCTTAACACGGCCTCTAAGGAGCTGCATCTTGCACCTGGCGCAGATGTGCCTTTTCGGAGGCTGGTACTCTTCCCAGAAATCCCACATCTGACACCCAGAACAGAGCACTGGCCCTGTAGAAATACCTCCTATTCTCTCAAGAGTTAAATAAGAAAAAAGAAATAAAGAATGATCTTACCTACTTACCTTGCCTCAGCTGGTTCTCGCTGAAACCTTGTTGAGCCAAAGCCTTAAGGTATATGGAATAGACAACAAGACGTAAGGTAAGTTATCTTCCTGTTCTTCAGAGAGTGAATTTTTATCAACATCATCTTGCTCAGATGTATTGCTTTAAGTTTTCTTATGTCCATGTTTTTTTAAAAAGAAAATTCAAGTAACTAACTAAATTGTGACCGGATGTCAGACTTCCTGGCTGCAAGGTTATTAGTCCAGTAGCAGGGCCAGCAAACATTTGCTTCTTTTTGAAAATGACAGTAATGGTAATTGGATCAGACAAATTATTCAGCACAGCGGCAGGTTTAGATCTTGGTTGCAGGAGTTCTGAAAATTTCTGCAGTGAGCAGTTAGGTGCAAAGCTAGAACTTTACAACCAGAACCTCAAGTCATGGGAAGATTGTTGTGAAGGTTACCAGAGCAACATTATAAATGGTAATGAGTGGCAATTAGATGCATTTGTTGGTGGGGGGGAATGAAAATAACTGAAATTGACTGAAGGATAAGGAATAGGGTTTATTAAAGCTCGATGCATCTTGAGTTTCCATATCTAATATTGCTCTTCCCGAAAGTCTGATGCTCTGAAGTGTTCTCGAAATCTCTATCATGTTGGACTCAGATGTTATCCACATTTATATTTGAATGATGGTGATAAACTAGCTCTTCTCAAATTTCGCGGTCGATCCTAAAAGAGCAAGTTTGTGTGAGTCACTGACTGTACCAAAACAAGTAAGCATTGCTATCCTTGGCAGGAGTCAAATAGTTGGATCGCTGGTGTATCAATATTTCAAGGAAATACTCGGAACTCACTGGTGGCTCTTAGTGATGAATAGTCCTGTCAGACTAAAATTTCCAGTTGTTCAGTTAGTCTGAGGCAATTCCGCATGGCTATTAATAAAGAGCTGTAAACATTTTTAAAATTTTTTTGCTTTGTATGCACTTGTCCATAGAGGTCCTCCATTGGTCAAGGGTGACCATGAATCCTGTGTCCTGGCTGTCTCTGTGATAAGCAAGCCAGGGCAATATGATATGAAGAGCAAGCTATTGCCCATGTAGCAGGCTACCCTTCTCCACATAGCTGATGAATCCAAAGGAATGGCAGAGACCAAGGCAGTTTTGCACCAACAGCATCAAAGCAGTTGCCAGTCAGCAGTAAACTCAATGTAGGACTTCCTTAGCGATTCCAGCTCAGGATTTCTCCTTGGGATTTACCCCTGAAGACTTGCCCATGAGTGGGTTTAGCCGCAAGGCAGTGGAGGTTTGAGACCAGAGTTTTCCTTCTAGATGAGCTGCCAACCACAGCTGATGAACTCCACCTGCCTGAAGAGACAAGTTTTAACGCCAGTAACCTGCCTTTGCACCTTCTGTCAGTACCAACAGATCCGCCAGGCTTAGTGGCTGAACCAGGAGCTGGACTTGGTTGCTAGAGGCTATTTGAGACGCATGCCATTGGGAACATTTACTAGGCAGGGCGATCTTATTGACACTATGACCCCTGCTATAACAACCTTAAGGAACCAACTGTCCATAGGGATCATTAGATTTCAGGTACACTTCCAAATGCTGCTCTCTCATGTTTTTATTGAAAAAAAAATGGTGGTGCTAGCCATCTCTGTGTAGAGGGTTCACCTGTGTAAACTTGGTGCCTTGATTTCATTGATTGTAATCCTGAAACAAAACTGAGTGGACATCCAAATCTTACACAGCTATAAGAATGGTACATTGAAATGTATTCTGCTTCTGTGGTGCTAAAGGATTATGCTGCTCTGATTGTAATCCCACACAACAATTTCAGTGAAATCCCAGTTTTATATATATATATATATAGTTCTAGATAATTATTTTATTTTTTTTTGCTTATAAAAGAGGAAAGAGTCACTCACTGCTACTTCCTCAGAGAAACTGAGGGTGTTCTGCAAGATTCCAATATCCAACAGGAATAGATTATTATTCCCAAAAAAAATGGTTGAGAAGTGGGGAACAGAAGGCTGCCAGAAAGTCTTCATGACTACTCTGCCTTTCAGTGATATCGGAGTTGAGCTTTCGGTTCATGTCCGCACTCCATTGCTGTTTGCTCACCATTTCTTCAAATTTTATTCTTGTTAATGGGTGGGTTAGATGATGGGTCATAAGTCCATGACCTATGCAGGGATTTGTTAGACAAGCTCAATAGCAAAGGATTGAAGGATGAAGGCGTAGACTCATATAGCTTTGAAACAGACCCTTCTGTTGGAAGTAAAAAGGCTGTGTTGCCCCAACATGCTTGACATCAGTGTAATTGAGTTATTATTACAGCAGAGTTGCCTACAAGTCAAATGGATGGTCTGAAAGGAACCATTTTAAAAGAAATTTGATAACTATTAGCATGGATAAACCATTTGGAGTTTGACAAGCCTGGAAAGTGCTGACAACTTGGGGGCCAAAGTAGGCTACTCGACACCCCCCCCCACCCCCCCACCGTTGCTGCTCTTCCATTCAGGACTGGTCTGAATGTAACCTCAGCTTTGTATTTCTCCCTACCAGCTATCCAGTGCTTATCAGAAATCCATATACATTTGCCTTTTTAAAAAAAAAATTAGACTCCTTGAAGTGAATTCCAAAGATTTGCAAGAGAAATGTCAGCTTATTCTGTCCTTAATGGGTGACCCCTTATTTTCAAAAGGGTGAACCCTAGTTCTAGATACTTCCACAAGAGAAAGCACCTGCTCCATGTTGGTCCTGTCAAGGTGCCTCTCGATTTTGTATGGTTCAATTGCTATCCAAAACTCTACAGAACGAAGTATCATTTCCTTTTCCAAAGGAGTAGTGAGTTGTGGACATGTTTTGTTGGTACCGTAAGCATGACAATACTTGTGGGCTGCCTAGCACAATGCCCACTGATTAGATCTGATGTAATTGTTCATGTTTCGGTGTACATATGACAAAGGTTATCTTTATAAAATAGATTAACATAATTATCCTCTTCAAAACTTTCTTTTTCCCAATAGCAAGTTCCACTCTCAAAGGTCTGAAGTTGGCCAACTAACTGGAAATAATGCAGAGACACTTTTTACATAATAAAAGGCACATATTCAAAACATACATCCTTCTCACAATGATTCCTTTGTGCTTAAATGATGGTCTCTGTCTTGCAATGTCTACGAGATCCAAATCTTGAATTAAATAATATCAACATCACAACACAACACAGAAGTGTTCTTTCTGTGAAGTTATCATTCAACATTATTAAACAGCAGTGACTCGAGGATGCAGGTTGATTTTGACTGCCTTCAGGATAGGTGGCGTCAGTAGCATTTTATCCCTCCTTATGCCATGGGAAAAAAAGCTTGCTGCTTTTAAAAATGGCATAATTTCATCAAATACGTTTGTAGTATTATTTCATTTATCGTAGAGGTAAACTCATCAGTGAATAGCTAAGCCTTAAAAAAAGAACAACAAAAATATGAGCTGTCAGTGACTTTCAGGCAGTGTCATTTTGTATTCATGGTTTTCAGTTGAGCTGAACAGGAAGAGCTATTTCTTTCCATTATGAGAGAAAAGACAAGGCAACAACTACGCAAGTCTTTCAGTTGATCGAGGCATTCCATTTATACTGTACTACAAAGATATTGCTGACAGATTTTGAATGCGGAGCTCTGGGTCTGATTTGGATATCCAAATGGTGCTTGAGGTGCAAATTGCTTTGTGGGCATTCACGTTGTATTGTTAATGCCTGTTAAAAGTGAACAGATCATTACCTCAGTCTCTGTAGTTATATACTGTACCTTTGGGGGCCCTTTTAGAGCTTGTTGCCCAGTTAATCTCCAATTCTTCAGCATGGCTGCGGGATATTTAGAAATTACAAGCTGTTGCTGCTATTATCAGTATTTCAATAGCAGTTTTAAATTGCAGAATTTTCAACTATTAGTGTGCCATGACCTAGAAGGTGATGACATGACAAATAGTGCATTAATAATCCATGAGCCTGGACCAGCAGCCAGAGACCAGTATTCAAAATCCCACTAGGGCAGCTATAGTGGTACTTGGGAAAAGTAGCAGCAACTAGTCCTTGTGATGGTAGCCAGGAATGCTGTTAGTTTATTGTTTAATTAAAAGAAAAAAACTATTTCAATCATGTCCTACAGGAAAGAAATCTGCCAACCTTGTCCTTTCTGGTTTATATGAAACTCCAGATTCTGCCATATGATTGGCAGTTGAATGGCCTTGCAATAATGCAGAGTACTATCACACTGGCAACATTGAAGGTAAAAGCATATTCTCGTTTTATAGCTCCAGGTGTGTGGTTCATTCAATAACACTGTTGTCTCCTTGGAAAGTAATACATGATAGAGCAGCACAGCACTGTATAGTTGGTGGGTTCTAGCTCCATACTAGGATCATGTGCACAATGTTATTGAATGAGGTTCCACTATGTTCTGCCACAGTATCTGAGTTTCTGCTCTCTCAGTTGGAAGTAAAAGCTTTTAATGGTGTTCTTTTGAAGTATGGGGCAGTTGAACTGTGAGCCCCAGCCATTATTGATCAGTCATCATTCCTAAACCAGATTAGCCAGTTTTCGCCACATTGCTGTAAGTAGGGGATTGTCAAGTGCAAATCTGCTGGTGCATTGACCATACTGTAACAGTGCCCATGCTTCAGTGGATGGGAAAAGTTCTTCTACGTGTTCCTCTTAAAGATTTCACCTTCCACTCTTCACCCATGGCCTCCCATTCTAGTCCCACCCAACCTCAGCAGGAAAAAGCTTGTTTGCATTTACCCTCTCTCTACCACTCATACTTTAATATACCTCTATCAAATTTCCCCTCATTCTCCTACTCTCCATGGAATAAAGTCCTAACTTATTCAAATTTCCCTCCTACTCAGGTCCTCAAGTCCCAGTAACATTCTTGTAAACTTTCTCTGTGGGCTTTCAATCCTGTTGATATTTTTCCTGTGGGTAGATGACTAGACCATTCCGAACTCCAAAAGCTCCATTTTAAGTTGTGAATAACAACCAGGTTGCCAGCAGTCTAAGCTTTCACTGTAGACAATCAGTCTTCATGTGGAAGCTTAACTACCATCTGACTCTGCTTATCATTGGCTTTATGAATGTGGCGGTAGTTCTCTCTCGTTCAATACAAGAAAGTGTGGCATCTATTAACTATACTATGCCAAGCTGCTACCATCATTTTCTGTGCCAGCCATTGACTGTAGCCTTTCTGGATAGCATCACTGCGTTCAAAACATTTAAATATGCAAGTTCAACAGCCTTTGCTGCACACTGCTTATCAAAGTCCTCATTGGATTCCTCTGTAGCAGAATTAGTATGTGATCTTGCCATCTGGTAAGCTGACACCTCTACTACCCTCTGCTGCCCAGGCTGCAGCCACTTGTGCCCAGTCATTATCATCATTATGTGCTGTGTCGTATGATATGGACGATCATGGTCTATGACCATAGTTGTTCTTGGCAAATTTTACAGAAGTGATTTTCCACTACCGCCTTCAGGGCAGTGTCTTTACAAGATGGGTGCCCACAGCCATTACCAATACTCTTCAAAGTGTGTCTGCTTGGTGTCAGTGATTGCATAACCAGGACTTGTGATGTGAACTGGCTGCTTATACGAACATTCATCCACCCATGATTTCATATGACCTTGATCCAGCGGGAAGGACTAAGTAGATGCTAATCCTTGCCCAAGGATGTCCTGCAGGCTAGCGGAGGGAAGGAGGACCTTGCACCTTCTTTGGTAGAGACATAGCTCCACCCTGCCACCCTGTATCTCTTTGGTTCTGCAATATTCTGGTATCTGAGCTGGTGAACGTGCTAGACGATAGTGATGAAGATGTGCTGGCTGGTTAGATTGTATTTCTTACGTACATGCAAATGACAAGAGCAGAGTAAATGTAAAGGGGCCATTCTTTCACCAACCAAAAGTTGCAAGCAACAGTAAGCTAAAGAGTAGGGGTGTAGATGTAAAGCCAAGGCCAATTTTGCTATGGGGATACTATCTCCTTCAACAGTATCAGCCTTCTGGACACGGCCTTTGGAATGACTCATCCATTGAAGGCAAGCATGGAAATTACGATGTGCTGCCATGCTGAACCCCTTCCAGGTAGCTCCAGCTGTGTCTCATTGGCTGTTTCCTTGTTGTGGAAAGGGTGATGTGGTTGAATAGCTGTAAGTGTGTAGAAACTGTGAGATTTGCAGCAGTGGTAAGTGGTGCACATGAATATTAGGCACAAGTCCAGTGTGGGTGGGTGGGGGGGGGTAGTTTAATTGGAAGGGGACCAACATGGCAATAGTGACGCATCCTGTCCATCAATGGAACAGTTGTTCCCAAGGCTGACCCTGGGAGGTAAAACCATTGAAAGTGATGAGATCTTCACAGCAATTTTTATTTGGTAGTGATTTGTGAATGCATGCAAGGACAAATTTCCTTTACCCGGACTGCCATAACACAGGAATAGGCTGTACTTGTATGCCTGTTGTGGAGGTTTTTGAGTTTGGTCCCATGGAAACAGGTTTAATATGTCTACTTAGAAAATAAAGCATGGGAATAGCCCTTTGGGCCATCATGTGCTGAACCAATTAAATTAGTAATCAAATAGCCAACTAAACTAGCCACCTCTGCCTACACAATCAGAATCAGGTTTATTATCACTGGCATGTGACATGAAATTTGTTGACTTAGTAGCAGCAGCAGTCCAATGCAATACGTGATATAGAAGAGGAAAAAATAATAAATAAGAAAATCAATTATAGTATACGTATATTGAATAGATTTTAAAAAATGCAAAAAACAAATACTGTATTTTTTTTAGAAAGTGAGGTAGTGTCCAAGGGTTCAATATCCATTTAGGAATCAGATGGCAGAGGGGAAGAAGCTGTTCCTGAATTACTGAGTGTGTGCCTTCCGGCTTCTGTACCTCCTGCCTAATGGTAACAGTGCGAAAAGAGCATACCCTGGGTGTTGGAGGTCCTTAATAATGGACACTGCCTTTCTGAGACACTGCTCCCTGAAGATGTCCTGGGTACTTTGTAAGCTAGTACCCAAGATGGAGCTGACTAGATTTACAACCATCTGCAGCTTCTTTCGGTCCTGTGCAGTAGCCACCCCATACCAGACAGAATGCTCTCCACGGTACATTTATAGAAGATTTTGAGTGTATTTGTTGACATTCCAAATCTCTTCAAACTCCTAATGAAGTACTGTATAGCCGCTATCTTGCCTTCTTTATAACTATATTGATATGTTGGGACCAGGTTAGACCAACAGAGATCGTGACACCCAGGAACTTGAAACTGCTCACTCTCTCCACTTCTGATCCCTCTGAGGATTGGTATGTGTTCCTTTGTTTTACCCTTCCTGAAGTCCACAATCGGCTCTTTCGTCTTACTGATGTTGAGTGCCAGGTTGTTGCTGCGGCACCACTCCACTAGTTAGCATATCTCACTCCTGTATGCCCCCTCGTCACCACCTGAGATTCTACCAACAATGGTTGTATTGTCAGCAAATTTGTAGATGGTATTTGAACTATGCCTAGCCACATATATGCGTATATAGAGAGTAGAACAGGGGGCTAAGCACACATCCCTGAGGTGCACCAGTGTTGATTGTCAGCGAGGAGGAGATGTTATCACCAATCCACACAGATTGTGCTCTACCAGTTAGGAAGTCGAGGATCCAATTGCTGAGAGAGGTACGGAGACCCAGGTTCTGCGACTTCTCAATCAGGATTGTGGGAATGATGGTATTAAATGCTCAGCAATGAACAGCATCCTGACATAGGTGTTTGTGTTGTCCAGGTGATCTAAAGCAGTGTGGAGAGCCATTGCGATTGCAAATGCCATTGACCTATTGTGATAGGCAAATTGCAATGGGTCCAGGTCCTTGCTGAGACAGGAGTTCAGTCTAGTCATGACATTTCAAAGCACTGTATCACTGTTGATATGAGTGCTACCAGGCGATAGTCATTAAGGCAGCTCACATTATTCTTCTTGGGCACTGGTATAATTGTTGCCTTTTTGAAGCAAGTGGGAACTTCCGCCCATAGCAGTGAGAGGTTGAAAATGTTCTTGAATAATCCTTCCATTTTCCAATCTAAAGTCTTTTAAAAGTCCCTAATATGTCTTTTCTACCACCACATAAGACAGAACATTCCAGTTCCCTATCACTGCATGTGTGTGTGTATTTAAAATAAAAAAAACACTTGCCCCTCACATCTCCTTTGAAATTACCCCCTCTCACCATATATACATGCCCTCTGGTATTAGACATTTCAACCCTGGGAAAAAGATACAGTCTGTGGACTCTCTACGCAATTATGTCTCTTATAATCTTATAAATCTCCGTCAGATATTCTCTCAGCTTCTGCCATTCCAGAGAAAACAAGCCTAGTTTGTCCAACCTCTCATGATAGCACATGCCCTCCAATCCAGGCAGTGTCCTGGTAAAGTCTGTCTACATCCTCTCCAAACCTCAACATCCTTCCTATAATGGGGCAGTCAGAACTGTGTGCAATACACCAGATGCAGCCGACCTAGGTTTTTATAAAACAGCATCATAACTTCCTGACTTTTGAACTCAATACCTCGACTAATAAAGACAAGCATGTCATTTGCCACCTTATCCACCCAAATCAACCAGTGTAGCCACTTTTAGGGAGCTTATAAACTTAGACCCCAAGATCCCTTTGTCCCTCAAAACAGTTAAGGGTCAGCACTGCCATTTCTCTGCCCATATCTGCAACTGATTTATATCCTGCCATATTCTCTGCCTGGCTTCTACGCTATATGCACCATCACCATCAATCTTCATGTCACCCACAAACCTACAAACCCATCCATCTGTATTTTCATCCAGGTCATGCTTATACATCACAAAGAGCAGAGGTCCCAGTGCAGATCCCTGTGGAACACCACTAATAACAGACCTTTAGCTCAAATAAGCCTCTTCAACCACTAATCTCTGCCTTCTATGGGCAAGCCAGTTCTGAATTTTTTTTTTATTAAGTGCAATCATGAACAATAGCCAGATCAGAAATGATGATCAAGTCAACTAGTTCCCAAAGAGAATTCTGATAGGCCAATCAGATGGTTCACTGCTGCTCACTGATAGAACCCAAAAAAAATCACGTGTACAATTAAGAAACATTTAAAAAAAAATAAAATAGTAGAATCCAAGCAACTAATTTACCACGGATCCCATGCATGTTAATCTTCTGGATGAGTTCCTCATTTGAAACGTCTTTCCTTGTCAAACGTCTTAATAAAATCCATGTAGTTAGCATCCACAGCTTCATCATTCTCGTATCCTTGCAAAAAACTGAATGAAGCCAGCACAAGCTGGCTCTCCCCAATTAGACCATGGTTTTCCAAATGCTCATAAATTCTATCCCTCAGAATTCTCTCCAGTAACTTCCCTACCACTGCTGTGAAACACCAGACTGTATTTTCCAGGATTATCCTCTGTTCTTTCTAGAGCATCGAACAATGTTAGCTGCTCTCCAGTCCTCCGAGCCATTGCCTGTGCCTAAAGGGACACAAAGATATTGGTCAAGGCCCCAGCTATTTCTTCTCTTGCCTCTTTCAATAATCTGAGGTATTTCCCATCAGACCCTGGGATATCCATCGTAATGGTCTTGAAGAGACCCATTTCTACCTCCTCCTTTATCTGAGTTTTCTAGCATTCGATCTCCCTATCCTCTGTGCCCTTCTCTTTGGTAAATACTGATGTAAGTCGCTCCTTGAGGACCTCACCCACATCCTCCACATCCAAGCAAAATTTTCCCCCTTTATCCTTGAGTATTCCTACCCTGTCCCTAATTATCCTCTTCCTCTTGATGGATGTATAGAATGCCTTTTTTCCCCACTTTTGTTGACAGTTTCTGCAGTGCCTGCAGCCTTTAATTTTTACTGGTGTGGTTCATCTTTGTCTTCCAACAAATCTGTTAATGTTCATTTTGAGGAAGAACACATCTGGGTAGAGTATGTTGTGTATTCAATAAAGCGACTGAACCTCTAGGCCCCAAAGCCAAATCACTGTTTAGGCTTGAGGATAGAAATGTCCACTCTGAAATTACTCAATCTCCAGGGGCAAAGTCAGTAAAAACACTTAATATGATAAATTTACATGTTGGGTTTAAAAGAATCACAACCAAAAGAAAACCTGCAGATGCTGTAAATCTGAGCAACACACTGAAAATGCTGGAAGAACTCAGGAGGCCAGGCAGCATCTATGGGGGAAAAAAAGTACAGTCGACGTTTCAGGCTGAAACCTTTAAGCATGATTTAAAAGAATGTACACTCCCAGCAAGCCCATTCATTTCCAGAAAGGAAATTCCGTCCACTATATTCCTTGCAATACAAATCTAACTTCCTCCATGTATTTATCTTAGATGTTCTTTAATATTTATTTTTAAGGTATTAAATTAGATTATGAGGACACGCAGTCCTCTTTTATTGTCATTTAGTAATGCATGCATTAAGAAATGATACAATATTCCTCCGGTGTGATATCACAGAAACACAGGACAGACCAAGACTGAAAAACTTAACAAAAACCACATAATTATAATGTATAGTTATAACAGTGCAACAATACCATAACTTGATGAAGAACAGGCCATGGGCACAGTAAGAAAAAAAAAGTTCAAAGTCTCTCGAAAGTCCCACATCTCACGCAGATGGGAGAAGGAAGAAAACTCTCCATAGTCTGACTCTGAGTCGTCCGAAAGCTTTGAGCCTCCGACACCGAGTACCAAGCACCATCTCTGCTGAACACTTCGACCCCAGCCTCGGTCGCCAGCAGCAGGCAAAGCCGGCGATTTTGGGGCGTTCCCTCCGGAGATTCTCGATCGCACAGTAGCAGCGGCAGCGAACTGGGCATTTCAACAGATTCTCCAGATGTTCCTCTGTGCTTCTCACGTCTGTCTCCACCAAATCAGAATTGTGCATGGCATCCTACTTACAAATATGATATCATTCACCAGAGAGCTGCACGCGCTGCGTATCCTTCCATGATTACATTGCTAATGTTGAATATGTTTCTGTCCACAAGGAACAGATGTTAATATGTACACTATGTATATATTACATGTGTTGATATGTACTTTTTACATTGTATGTCAATGATTTGGATGATGAAATTGATGGCTTTGTGGCCAAATTTGCAGAGAATATGAAGGGGCAGGTAGTGTTGAGATAGCAGAGGGGCTGCAGAAGGACTTGGATTAGGAGAGGTGGCAGGATTCCCGTGCAGGGTTCATTTGCAGGTTGCTGAGGAAGTATTCATTTCAAGAGGACTAGACTATAAAAGCAAGGATGTAATGCAGAAGCTGTATAAGACACTACTGAAGCCTCACTTGGGATACCATGAGCAGTTTTGGGCCTAATTCTGCTCCTATATCTTGTGGTCTTGTGTAGATAGAATGAATTGGTTCATTGACATTCATGCCATGACATTGCTATTGATAAAATTGAGATGACAACCAGATTTCAATTAATGATTGGGCACCAATCACTATGTTCTTCAAACTCCCAACTCAATTTGGGCTTGTTTTTCCAAGGATACAGAGTTGATTTCTTTTTGAGCCACTCATGTTGTCAACTCTTCACTGTGAGAAAAGTTATCCAACTACTTTTAAAAAAAAAATAACCTTGTTGACTTTCGTGGATCTTAGCATGTAACCAGGGTGCATGTATCAGATGTGTTGGATGACTGGGAAGTAATTACAAAGGAACACATAACTTTGTTATCTTAAGGAATGTCTGGCTTAGATTATTGCTATATACAAGATTGCAGGGTATTGTAACACTCAGGGGAACTCGCTTTACATCGCTTTCATCGATTTTTATAAAGCTTTCAACCTTGTGACTCACGCAGCCCTGATAAAGATGCCAAGGTAAGAGGCTAAATGTTTCAATCTTTAGCTTTTATCTGCATTTTTGATCCAATATCTATATCAAAGACAAACTCAGGAGAATAAAGAAAAATACATATTGGCAAGATTGCCAGTTGGTATTCATTATGTTTAATGCTCCAATTGAGTTTTAAATGACACCACAAGAAGGCAGTTTGAGAAGATTTGGAAATGCTGCTGCTTTCTGCCAGGACATTGTGTTGGTTAGATCACCTGATCCCGTGCATATTGAACAGACTGTGCAGTAGCACATGTTACTTCCAACTGCTGAGTTACTATCCTGCCATCTATGATACTTGAGAATTAGGAACAGGAAAAGGATGTCTAGCCCTTGGCTTCTGCTCCACCATTCATCAAAATCCACAATGTTTTCCAGACCAATCTTCACTTCTTTTGATCTCTTTAATATTCAAAAAAGTACTGATCTTTCTTTTGAGTGAACTCTGACTGTGCTTGCACTTGGTGTAGATAATTCCAAAGACTCTTCTATCATCTCAGGGAAGAAACTTTGGTTACCTCTATTTGAACCTCAGGTGGTTGTGCAGTGTGTTATTTGAGGTATTATTTAGAGGCAAATAAGTGTCCACCTTTTTTGTGTTTCTGGTTTAATGCCTTTCCCTGTTTGGTTGCAGAGGGGTAGATATTGCCATTAAAGCTCATCAATATCTCTCTAGTGGCTGGAACAGTAGTTAATAAAACATCATTCCTGTACTGTGGTTTAACGACTGATGCAAGTTTGCTTGTTTTTTTTGAAGGGGGTGGGGCTGGTGGTGTTGTGCTGCTTGCAATCATCCTCAGTGGGAAAATTTTTGTCAAATAATTGTTCAAACCCAAACCTGGAAATGAACACTCTAATAAACAGTCGTTGCTCTCTGCTTAAACTTGTAAGGTAGTGAGAAATATTTGTATCACTTTAACTCTACAATGATGTACTTGGGAGTGGAAGATTCAAACAGGATCAATTGTTCATAACAAATGCTGCCTATTGCCTTCTAACTGTTGATGTTGGCAACTCCACAGTACTTCAGAAGGTTGTGGTAAGATAAGTTAGCCAGGTGTTCTGATGAGATATGCTTGTAGATGCAGAAGCATGTAACTTTTCCTCACAGTTCCAGATTATCATTTCAGTCAATGCTGAATGAAAGCCTGAAAAAGATGCTGGAAGCTCACCAATGCTGTGTCTGATTGTAGGTCAATGGGTTCATGTTGGTTGAAACAACGCTATCAATCCTATTTTAGCTCTTTACTTGCATCCACATGGCTGTTGTCTCCTTTTCAATCCAAAATTTGAGTGGTTTACCTAAGGGGAGATTGAATTGGAGAGCCTAAATCTGTAATGTAGAGATCTATTTCTTTTAAAGCAATGACTCCCCTTAGCACTATGTATGGAGTGTTGTCTACGCAGGCATATTGATCTGTGTTGTACGCATGTTGACTAAGCATGTGCCTACGCTCGCTCTGTCTCTCTGCAATGTGACTACATCCGTTAAAGCTATCTCCCAAGAGCAAGCTTTAATGTTAATCGATTATGTATTTTGCAAAGACGTAACAAATTGGCAATGAGTATGAACCTGAGTGTCAGAAAATATCATCAACTGCGGCGTCAGGGACGAAACAACAAGAGGAAAGAACTAAACGTCACAGGTGCTAACAAAGGGACACGTGCATGACACACAGTAAAAGATGCAACTAGCAAAGTTAAAGTGAAAATAACGTGGCAATGGCTTCAGTCGGGTGAGCTGACAAATTTGGTAGTGCTAATGAAGGCTGGGAGTCATATATCGAGAGGGTGGTACTGTGTAATGCAAACAATGTGGAGGAACAAAAGAGAGCCCCATGCTTGGTTTAATGGTCCTAGGATATAGTCTCTTATGCACCATTATAACCCCTGAAAAGTCCGCAAGGATGTTCAATGAAATCGTTACAATCTTACAAAATACTTTGGTCCACAACTGGTTAATAGCTGAAAGATATAGACCTTACAGAAGGAACCAGTCAAAGGATGAAAGCATTTCTGAATACATTGCAGAACTGCACAAAGTTTCCCAGTACTGTGACTTTAGAGATGGATTTTCTCATGCATTAAGGGACAGGCTTGTATGTGGCAGGCATAATCAAAGCACTCAAGAGGCCGAAAGAGACCTAAACTTAGAACAGGCATTGACCATTACAATATCATTAGAGACTGCAGCAAAGGATGCAACAGAACTACAGAAAAAGAAGTTAGAATGAAATGCACAAAATGTCCATGAATGCCGCAAAAAGCCAAAGGTGTTATTGATGTGACAAATCCTGCCATGAAGCAAATGACTGTTGGTTCTTGGCAAAAGTTTGCAGAAAATGTCACAGACAAGGCCACAAGATCACATAAAGCACAACCAAAGAGACAATCCACACTGAGTGAAAAATTTCAAACACAAAATGAAGCAAATGCATAAAGTGACCGAATGTAAAACAGAATCAGACAACAGCGTCAGACAGGGATGAGCTGTCATGCCTGGAACTGCATAGCATTACCGAAGCAGATCACAATAGATGTTTCTGGTGTAAAACTGAAAGTGGAGCTGGCTACAGACTCAGCTTTGTCTATAATTCCAGAGGCTGACGACAACAGACTGTTTTCCAAGATACCATTAGAGAAGGTCTCAGTGATGCTAAAGACCTACACAGGTGAATAAGTGATTCCCAAAAGCAAACTGAAAGTCAATGTGATGTATGGAGGCCAAACGCAGCAGTTAAAGCTTTGTGTTGAGAAGTGGAGGGCCAGCACTTTTTGGATGTGAATGGTTGAGAAAATTCCAACTAGACTGGCACATAATCAAAGCTCTCAATGTGTCATCAACAGGCAACAGCAGCCCAAATGGTAGCACAAACCAGAGACTGTCACAGCTGCTTAATGCTAATGAGAAGGTGCATGAGAAGGGAATAGACATACAGATTGTAGACTTGGCCAAAAGCTGTTCAGGATGCAAAAAATATCAAAATGCACCCCTGGAGGCATCGTGACACCCGTGGAAGTAGATGTTGTCACCATGGCAGTGTACATGTTAACTCTGTTGGGCCATTTATGGATTCCATGTTTCTGATTATGTAGATGCTCATTTGAAGTGGCCGGAGGTTAAACCAATGAAGTCAACCACCTCAGCAAAGACTGTCTCCACTTTGAGGACTATTTTCTCCAGAAACTTCTTACCTGAACAAATTGTGAGTGACAACGGACCACAATACATGTCAGAAGTATTCCAACTGTTTATGAAGACAAATGGCATCAGTCATTTCAAGTCAGCTCCTCAATACCCAGCAACGAATGGGTTGGCTGAAAGGTTTATCCAAACCTTCAAGAAGTCCATTAAACTGATGGACAAGGAGGATATTTCTCTACAGCACAAGGTGAACAATTTCCTTTTTGTGTATCGGGACTCTGTTCATGCGATGATAAATTAAACACCTGCAGTGCTGTTCATGAGCAGGAATCTGAGATGTCACATTGACCTCCTGAAGCCAGACCTACAGAGGAAAGTGTGGAGTAAGCAGTTCAACCAGTTGCCAAGTGAACTAGCAAGGAGCTTCACGATTGGACAGGAAGTCCTAGTGTGTGATTACCGAGAAGGCAAGTGGACACCCAACAGGAAAGCAACAAGAACTGGACCACTGATGTACACAATGGATGTTGGAGATCATAATGGAGATGTAATAGATGCTGGATGCTCACCCGAAGGACACACCTGAGTCAAAAGCATCCAATAAGATGGGCACATAACAGCCACTGAACTTGCATCTCAGTGATAATCAAGTCACTGATAGCAACGTGACACTGGCAACTGAGAACATTGTCTTGGACAAGACACCTGTCAAACCTGATGCCATTCCACAGGTCCAGAGTGCTATCTACAAAGAAACAGAGAGCCACCTGAAAGACTGAATCTTTAGGATAGTAATCCAATCACAAACAAGAGAAAATTTACAGATACTGAAAATCGAGCAGCCCACACAAAATGCTGGAGAAACTCGGCAGGCCAGGTAGCATCCAGGAAAAGAGTACAGTTGACATTTCGGGCTGAAACCATTTGGCTGCCTGGCCTGCTGAAGTCCTCCAGCATTTTGAATGTGTGGCTTTAGGATAGTGAAGTTAGTTATGGACAATTATTGTGAAAGCATGTTTCTTTTGAATATGGTTTATGAAAAGGAAATTGAATGGTTGGTACATTTACAGATTTATGTTGCATTAATCTAAAGGAGAAGGAAGTGTAATGTATGGATCTATTTCTTTTAGAGCAA
Source organism: Mobula hypostoma (assembly GCF_963921235.1). NCBI lineage: Eukaryota > Metazoa > Chordata > Chondrichthyes > Myliobatiformes > Myliobatidae > Mobula > Mobula hypostoma. The sequence goes on from NC_086104.1 coordinate 26,077,308, forward strand.
TGACTCCCCTTAGCACTATGTATGGACTGTTGGCTACACATGCATATTGTTCTCTCTCTCACTGCAGGGTGAATACACCAGTTAAAGCCATCTCCTGCGTGCAAGCTTTTATTTTTAGTTGATATGTAGTTGCAAAGACACAACAAAATCTAAATTTGAATTGTGTTACAGTTGTGTATTATGAATAAAATCGGTTGGTGTATTTTGTGCTTTCAGAGATTAGATTTATGTTGCCCAGCTGGCCACATTCCTTTGTTTGCTGATTTACTCATTGACAAATCATCAAGGATTGTATTCATTGGAGATGTACAGCATATAGAAACAGATATAGTTATACTGTAGATAGATAGCTATAGATGGACAGTATAGTATAGACTAGATGTAAAGGAAAGCTAACAAAACTCAAAGAGCCCTGTGCCCAGAGATGTGATATTCAAGTAACACTTCTGTATCTTAGAATTCTTAAGTACGGTGATGTTAGCTGATCAGAACAAAAATATGTGACTTCATCATTTGCTTCACCATTATACTGTTAGTGTGGTTCAGTTCTTTGTCTCTGGGTGCAGATTTGCCTAGATTTCAATAACTTACTTTCAGAGCTTCAACTATGTTACTTTGAAGCCTAAATTGTTTTCTAATGCAGGCATAGAGTGAACCAGGAAGCATAAATCAGCTCCTTGAAGGTACACTAATAGAATAATAACTTCATTATAGTCAGCAATATCCATTATGATAAGACCATAAGAGATAGGAGCAGAATTAGGCCATTTGGCCCATCGAGTCTGCTCTACCATTCATCATGTCTGATCCATTTTCCTTCTTGGCCCCAACCTTCTGCCTTCCCTGTGTATCCCTTCATGCTCTGACCAATCAAGAATCTATTAACCTCTGTCTTAATTATACATAAAGACCTGTCCTCCCCAGCTGCCTGTGGCAACAAATTCCACTACTTTTGGGCTAAAGAAATTGCTCCTCATGTCCGTTCTAAAATGACGCCCCTCTATTCTAAGGTTGTGTCCTCTGGTCCTAGACACTCCCACCATAGGAAATCTCATCTCTGTCAAGGCCTTTCACCATTCAATAGGTTTCAATTAGGTCACCCTCATTCTTCTGAATTCTAGTGAAAACAGGCCCAGAGCCATCAAATGCTCTTCATATGACAAGCTGTTTAATCCTGGAATCATTTTTGTGAACCTCCTTTGAATGCTGTCCAGTTTCAGCACAAGTTTCCAAGATGAGGGGCCCCAAACTGTTCTCAGTTCTCCAGCTGAGGCCTCACTGGTGCTTTATAAAGACTTAGCATTGCATCCTTGCTTTTAAATTCTAGTCCTCCTGAAAGGAATGCTAACATTGCATTTGCCGCCTTCACCATAGACTCAACCTCCAAACTAACCTTTAGGAAATCCTGCACAAGGACTCCCAAATCCCTCTGCACCTTAGTTTTTTTGTATTTTCTCTCCGTTTAGGAAGTTGACCCTTTAATTTCTTCTACCAAAGTGCATGACCTTGCATTTCCTGACACTATATTCCATCAGCCATTTCTTTGCCCATTCTCCTAATCTGTCTAAGGCCTTCTGTAGCCTCTCTACTTCCTCAAAACTACCTGTCCTTCTACCTATCTTTGTATCATCTGCAAACTTTGCAACAAAGCCATCAATTCCATCATCCAAATCATTGACATATAACATTAAAAAAATTGGTCACAACACAGACCCCCACTAGTCACCTGCAGCCAACCAGAAAAGGCTCCCTTTTTTCCCCACCCTTTGCTTCCTGCCAATCAACCACTGCTTTATCCATGCTACCATGGTAGCAAAGTTGTATTTATTGGTTGTCACTTTATTGGTAAAACATTATATTTCATTCAAGGGCTAGAACTATGATATTGTGATGAAAGGGAGTATGGACACAGCTGACACAATGGATCCCTGTCTGTAAGAATGTGATTTTCTTGAAAATATGTTATCAAGACCCATGATGCATTGCACAGTCCAACTGGCATAAGAATAGATGTACACTGGGAAATCCAAAGTGGATCAAGGGCACAAAATTCCTTGTGGTATGGCATTTTTCGTGTGGGCACGTAGCCAAGTGGTTAAGGCATTGGACTAGCGACCTGAAGGTCGTGAGTTCAAGCCCCAGCCGAGGCAACATGTTGTGTCCTTGAGCAAGGCACTTAATCACACATTGCTCTGCGACGACACTGGTGCCAAACTGTATGGGTCCTAATGCCCTTCCCTTGGACGACATTGGTGTCATGGAGAGGGGAGACTTGGAGCATGGGCAACTGCTGGTCTTCCATACAATCTTACCCAGGCTTGCGCCCTGGAGAGTGAAGACTTTCCAGGCGCAGATCCATTGTCTCGCAAGACTAACGGATGCCTTTACTTTATGGCATTTTTCAGATATGAAATGGCAAAAATCTCCTTTCTAAAAAAAAGTATATCTTTTGCAATTCCTTTTGATGTTCTTATTTAAATCAATGGATAAATTCCACAGCAAAGACTGAATTTAATATTTTTTAAGTCAGCAGATCTGCTCAAGTTGGCAGAGAGTCCTTAAAGTAGAGGGCTGTCAGCGCATTGAGTCAGTCTGTCAGGAAGCTTGTGGAGGTCAAGTGCGAATAGCAGTAGGTAGGTGAGATAATCTAATCAACTCACCTACACATATCATCCATCCCTACTGCGCACATGAGACTGAATCGGCCGATGCTACAAAGTCACCTCAAAACCCACAGAAGTGTAACAGAGGCAAATCATCCTTCACCCCATGGACTAAATAACGTGCTGCATGCGCTCGGCCCTCTTGTCTCTCACTGGTTCTGTTGAATTACTTGGAGCAATCTTATTTTATGTTTATTCATTTGGAAATATTGACAGCATACCTTTCGCTCAATGAGCCTAATAAACTTAAAAAGAGACCGAAAGGCACCCTGTTTTGTGTTCTGACCTGTGAACTTTCTCACCCACTTGTGATTAAGCTCTGACCTCAAGACCTCTTTAAGCTACTTTGCGGCAGTAAGCACTTAAACTGCGGCTTTAATAGGAAAGTTGGATTAGCGGCTAAGCATCTCAGCCTTGATCCAGACCCCTGACTGATATCGCCCATCTCATGCATTAATCTGTATAGTCAAATAATAATGTATAACTCTGATTTTGAAGTGGAATTTTCCACGGGAGTGGGTTAAAAATCTAAAATACAGCAACTGATTTGGATTACTCTTGCAGATGTCAATTCAAGCATCAGATAAAATTCAGTGTGGCAAATTCCACATAATGCAAGTAGGAGAGATAAATGAGATGAAATATAAACAGCAAATCATGGGAATTCTCTTTGTGAGATAAGAGGCCAAGGAGGTGGGAATGGCTTCACATTATGGACCATTTAGGAATATATGGACTTATTGCCAGTATTCAGTCTTTGCCTGTTGCTCTGTCATCCGATCTAATGCTTTATTTTTATTGTTTTAGATTCTTGTTTCCATGTTGGCTGCACTGAATTCAATTCTGAATGCAAGAAGATTTAAATTCCATACCTATCCCAAATCAATTGCAACTGGCTTGCATCAGCGTACTGATGTAATGAGTTGATCTATACAGATGGCATGCAGGTTTCACTGTACCTTGCAAGTAAATATAATTTACATACAAATACACAGAATATTAACAACTGGACAAATATCTGAAGAGTGTCAGTTTCTGAGTGATTATACTTTGGAATGAATCAAGAGAAAGAGAATGGGATTATTTTATAACTCTTTTGGTATAAGGTTATTTTAATGAGGGCAAGGCACTCTGCAATGAAAACTGACATTTTAAAGGACTGAAATCTCCCAACAATGTGTCTTTCTAGCTATTTTTCTGTCAGCATAAGAAGTGAAAGAAGTAAGTTCCTAAGCAACAAACCACCAGCATTACCAGTAGCTTTTGCTTTCTGATATTTTTGTAATGGTTCATTAATCACTAATTCGTCCCTTTATTATTGTATCTCATGGAAGAATGTTGGCATGACGGTGGTGGCGAGGGAGATAGCTTCTCTGTGTATAGCAATCACCACCTTTTATGTGGCTCTTTAGTCTCATTTTTCAAAGTAAAGAATGTGTTCTATCGAGCATTCTTGCTCAACAACTGGCAGATTAAAATTTTAGTGTGTGCAGACGTTCTCCATTGGCACCACAGTTAAATTCTCCTGCGTATGCCGTATCCATGGGAAAGAAGCCAATAAACCGTCATTTCAGAACATCCAACTTTTATGCACAGTGTATGCACTATGTTTGAATCTCTTGAGCGCTGCTACAAGTTGAAGCTCGTGTTTGTCACTTGTAGCTTGTGTGCACTTTGTCTTATTCTGCTTTGTTTACATCAGTTATACATCATGCTTTATCTCTGCAAACTCTACATGCAATGTATTATAGTCGCTTGCCCAAATGCAACATGTCCTCTGTTCTTAAAACTGGAACTTTGGAAATAATATAAATTGGTTCACATATATCAAAATGCAGATCTTTTATATAAGCGTCTCCTGTTTCCTGATGTCACAAGAATTATCTTTAAACAACACTCCTACCCGTTTATGCAGAACTGTCATTGGGTAAGAAGCCAGGTTCTTCACACTAAATCTCCACGTTGTCGCCAGTTAAATATATAGTCTTGGATAAGAAATGTGATAGAAGTGACCAACTGTGTTTACTGTGCACAACAATTCTTCCCAACTGAAGAAAGAAGATGTTTTTCTATTGGGCCTACGCTTTGGATGTAGAGAGGTCGCAGTTTAATGGATGTAAAGGTTTATGCATCAGTTATGTTGTCATGTAATATGATCTGAGTGATCCCAGTCCCATGACAATGGTTGTTCTTGGCATTTTTTTCCTACAGGTTTGCTCTTACTTTCTTCTGGGCAATATACAAGATGTATAACCCCAGCCATTATCAATACTCTTCAGAGACTGCCTGGTAACAGTAGTCACATAACCACGACTTGTGATCTGTACCAGCTGCTCATTCAACCATCCACCACCAGCTTCCATGATTTCACGTGACCTTGATTGGGAGGGCTAAGCTGCTGCTACAATTTGCCAAGGGTCTCCTGCAGGCTAGCAGAGGGAAGGAACACCTTACACCCTCCTTTGGGCGAGACACATCTGCACCCCGCCACCCAATGTAAAGGATCCTGGAGGTAAAAGAGAACAAAGATGCAGCTTCTGATATAATTTGAACACAATTCCTCTTCAAATACAAATCTGCTTTCAATTGACAGCTGTCGTTACCAAGTGTTTTAATAATTTATGAGACCTTACCAACACAATTCAAATCTGAATTTGTCAGCATAAATAATGCTTGAAGTTCTGTTTGTTATTTAAGTGTACATTAGAGAGAAAGTTCATGCAAGTACAGATGGAAAATTGTAAAATGGAAGCACAAAGTTTGATAAGTACTGTTCTACAGTTGGCTTTGAAAATGGGATCATGTCTTCTGTTTCAGCATTGGAATGTTTTAAATGGAATGATTCACATGGTAGCTCTGAACTAAGCTCAGTAGACATAGTTAAGTTGAGATGGTTGAAGTTTGAGCTTCCTTCTGATAAAATACTCATTGCTGTCAGGATGATGCGGATGACTACTGTAAATTATCTACCTCATCTCTTAAATATCATAATTGTAATTGGAAATTTTTTAAGAATGCTTTTCTGTTGGCCTTTTGATGTAGAATTTTCCTCTTTCATTTTCTGTTCATGATTTTCTAACTGGGCAGTCCTTCATACAGGTCTTCAATTGCTTAATAATTTTAGAATGCAGTGTCAATTTTGCTGCAAAATATTACAGCACCACAGGAAGGCACAAGTATGATGGAATAAAGTGTTTTACTGAATGCATTTCAGACCACTTTTTTTTGATACAATTGGTATGGAAAGTTGCATTGTGTTTTAGCTCAAGTTGTCCACTGGGGGAATCTTCAATTAAAGCCTTGTGTACTAATCATCAAATCTATGTTAGTAAGCCCCCATAATGTTCACGTGTGCAGTAGCATTAAAGCCAGGGTCTTAGAATGCTAAATACGTGCAATAAATTACCGTCTGCTACTTCAGCAGTAGTGCTATCGCATTGAGGCTTTGAACAGCCTTTTTCTCACAAAAATTGAAAGCAGTGATGTATTTATCAATAGAGAGCTGCCTCCAAGAAACTGAGCTGGAAGCAATACTCATTTTGTTAAGGTGATATGGATGGGTGCTGGTAACATCACTGAGATCATTTTGAAAGTAATAAGCTCCCTGATGAACAAGGGTCTCCTGGGGCACTGCGTGAAGTTGGTCAGTACCCACTATGGCACTGCAACTGAACAGCAGCACTGTGGAAGCTTAAGGAGACAGTGGTGTCATCCTGCTTTCCTGACACTTTGCTCCCTCATGTCTTTCACATCCAAGGCCACTGGCAGTGAGTGCAGAATAAAATGGCCATTGAAATGTTTCCAGTAAATTGCCACTAAATTCCGTGCTTCCTGTATTCTGTTCCCTAGAATATCTGATGGATGTGGCAGCAAGTATCCAGTGCTGAGGCAATGCAAGATGCTCTGCGTCACTGTTCGCCTCCCACTTCCTTAAAATCAGCACCACGCTGTTGTGCCAACATTTTTTTCTTTCAGCATGTTCACTCACATCAACTTGAGATGTGTCCCAGTAGTGAGTGATGACATTAGAGCTTCTTCCTATTTACTGCTGCTGCTGGTATCCATGAATTTGACTCTGAGAATCAGTCAACCCTTCTGCCATCTCCTCCCTCTGTTATTTCTCACAAACTTTTATCATTTTTTGTAACACTGCTTAGATTAAGTTTATGCTAATTGAAAGCTTACTTGTTTCAGAATGTCACTACAGGTTCATGAGATAGTATTTTCTATAACTTTCCATCAGATAATCTAATCACCACCAACCAACGGGATGAGTGCAAAGGTACTGTTAAGATTTTGTGAACAGAAGGTGTTCTCCAAGTTGTTTTGAGTTATGGTTTGGAGTCCACAAAAAAACAGGCTCTCAGCATTCAAACCAAAATATTGAAAAATAATGTTCAGTATTTTCTCTTTCTCCATACTGTTGAGATCAGTGTTGCTGGTGACACTACTTTATCTAGCAACACAATTAAAGCAGTTGAGGGGCTGTTCTTGCAGTCCTGTGTGCTTTCTAATGTGTTGGCTAATCAGTCAATTAAAAAGTTATTTAATGTGTTTCCACTGCACTATTACACAATACATTCAGGTAATCTTAATCCTTAATCCAATATGGAGCATAATCTGCCTGGAGGTACATGACTAGTGGTGTTCTATAGAGATCTGTTCTGGGATCCCTGCTCTTTGATTTTAATGAATGACATGGATGAAAATGTGGACAGATTGGTTGAGAGTGCAGGAAGTTGGTATAGGTTACCATGGAACGTTGACAGGATTATAATCTCTGACAACTTTCTGCACTATCCGCAACACCACCCTCCCTTCAATTTTCATTGCCAGGATGCAGAGCTAGGCTGAAAAGTGGCAGATTGAGTTCAGTCTGGACAAGTGTGAAGTGGTTTACTGTGGAAGATTGAACTTGATGGCAGAGTACGAAGTGTGAGGGAACACAGAAGGATCACAGGGTTTAAATCCATAGATCTCTCAAAGTTTCCACACCAGTTGATAGTGTTTAAGAAGGCTTATGGTGTGTTGGACTTTGTTAGGGTACTGAGTTCAAGAGCCACAAGGTAATATTGCAGCTTTATAAAACTCTAGTTGGACCACACTTGGAATATTGTGTTCAGTTATGGTCAACTTATGTTAAGAAGAATGTGGAAGCTTTAGAGAAAGCTTTAGAGGAAATGTACCCAAATGCTGCCTGGATTAGAGGATATGTCTAATGAGGAAAAATTGTGTGAGCTAGGGCTTTTCTCTTTGGAGGGAAGGAGGATGAGAGGAGATTTGATAGAAGTGTATAAGGTAATGTGAAGGTGAATGAGCAAGTGCAGCAGGCAGTGAGGAAGGCTAATGGAATGTTGGCCTTTATTACAAAGGGAATTGCGTACAAGAGCAAGGAAATCCTTTTGCATTTGTACAGGGCCCTGGTGAGACCACACCTGGAGTATTGTGTACAGTTTTGGTCTCCAGGGTTAAGGAAGGACATCCTGGCTGTGGAGGAGGTTCAGCGTAGGTTCACTAGGTTAGTTCCTGGGATGTCCGGACTGTCTTACGCAGAGAGGTTAGAGAAACTGGGCTTGTACACGCTGGAATTAAGGAGATTGAGGGGGGATCTGATTGAGACATTATTATAAGACTATTAAGGGATTGGACAAGACAGAGGCAGGAAATATGTGCCAGATGCTGGGAGAGTCCAGTACCAGAGGGCATGGTTTAAGAATAAGGGGTAGGTCATTTAGGACAGAGTTGAGGAGGAACTTCTTCTCCCAGAGAGTTGTGGAGGTGTGGAACGCGCTGCCTCAGAAGGCAGTGGAGGCCAATTCTCTGGATGCTTTCAAGAAGGAGCTAGATAGGTATCTTATTGATAGAGGAATCAAGGGTTATGGGGACATGGCAGGAACCGGGTATTGATAGTAGATGATCAGCCATGATCTCAGAATGGTGGTGCAGGCTGGAAGGGCCGAATGGTCTACTTCTACACCTATTGCCTATTGTAAGGGGCATGGATAGAATGAGCAGACACATTTATTTTTCCCCAGGATGACAATGGCTAATACGAGAGGACATGCTGTTAAGGTGACTGAAGGAAAGTATAGGGGGATGTCAAAAAATTTTTCAGAGTGGTAGTGCATGATTTGTTTGTCTCATTTTTTAAAAACTTCAGCTTTAGTCCTTGTATTAGTCATTAAACTCAAAATCTATCCTCGTCCTGCAATCAGCTGCTCAAGTTCAAACGGGATTATGATTGTGCTGGAGTGCAGAGACGATTTACCAGGGGTGTCTGGATTGGAGGACTTCAGTCACGAGAAAGCATTGGATTGGCTGGACCTGGAGGGAAGCATTTTGTGGGTTCGACCTTATAAGAGATGAATAAGATTGAGAAAGAGTAAATAGTCAAAATATTTACTCTAGGGTTCGAGGATCAAAGTGTGAGATGTGAAGAAGTAGTTTTGAAGGGAACGTGAGGGAAATATCATATGGTCTAAAAGTTTTTTTTTACAGAGAGCATTTGATATCTAGAACTTGCTGCCTGAGGTGGTGGTGGAGTCAGATACTATAGCTACATTTAAGAGGCATTTAGACAATCCTTATTTAGATATTGTCCTAATTCAGGTAAACGGGATTAGTGTAGATGGGTGGGAAGGTCAGATGGGCATGTCAGGCTATTTCTGTGCTGTATAACTCTGATTCTTTGACAATAGCGAAGCCTACATTCTTCTCTTGGAGTGAGGGCAGTAACATTTCAGATTGTGGTACCCAAGTTGCATGTTGCTTGATTTTCCACAGTTTGTGCTAGACATACTATATCTACTACCTTATTTTATTTATTGACGTACAGTATGGGGCAAGGCCTTTCAGCCCTTTGAGCCATACTACTCAGCAATCACTGATTTAACCCTAGCCTAATCACAGGACAATGTACAATGACCAGTTAACCTACAGCCAGTCTATCTTTGAACCATGGGGGGAAACCAAAGCACCTGAGGAAAGTCCGAGGGAAAATGTACAAACTCCTTACAGACAGCAGCAGAACTTGAATCCTTATCGCTGGTACTGTAAAGCATTGTGCTAACCACTATACCACCGCGCCATTTGAGGAAATGAATGAAATTTAAACAAAGCTTAGAAGCTCAGCTCCATCTGATAACTCCTGGTTGCTTTTCCAGTCCTGCACTTCACTCCATTGAGAGAAGGAAGTGAGACTTAAAATCAAAGCACGGACGGGTGGTTGCCCAGGTTTCCAATTATCATTGAAGGGTATTGGTGGTGGTGAAAATGGGATTTAAAATGTGCAGAAAAGAATTTCCCAGGTGATTCAGCTTTTCCTCTCACTAAATCTGTGCTAGAAATGCTTTGATCTCGCACAAATAAATTTGCAACTTTTTTTTAAGGTCTGAAATTAGTTTATTTAAATCTTCAACTAAACGATCCAGTATTTACATGAAAAGTATTTTGCATTTCTTAGCCTGAAGGTACAATTTGTAAAATCTGTACAGTTGATAAGCTCTTAAAACCACACTGAAGCATTCCTTTTGCATTAACTTTGAGCAAAGAGTTCAGCACTGGTAAAAATCCATCACAGTTGAAGTCTTTTTTTCAGTTTAGTCCAAGAACACTGAATTGATTTGTTTCTGTAGGAGCTGCCAAATCTGTGACATTTAACATTACAAATGGATAAAATGATTTTTTTTGTACGTGACATGTATTCAAATATTCCCAAGTATTTTATGTGTCAATCAATATCTTTCCACAGTGGTATGTACAGTCAATCTGTTCACAGTGATGTTTGCAGTAGAAATTGTATGAAAAATCAGGCTATTTCTTTGATTCTATTAGAGACCAAGCAAAACAATTTTTTCTCTGTAATCATCTACATTTGGCATTGTGTCAAACATTAATAATTGTATGACCCTTTTGGTAAATGATGTAGTAATACAAAGTCTCAGAATACGTGCTATTCTTCGTAAATCCTGCCCTAAAATTTTATTAAATTTAGCCCTTTTACCAACATTACACCACCTTTATCTTTTTAAGCTTTTGTTTAAGATGGGGTTTAATGTCTTTATGTACTGTCTAATATGGACTTGATTATTTCCAAAACTATGAACCTTCCCTGCTCACTCTAATTTCTTCCTTTCAATTGTCTATTCTGCTTAGAGATTCTGCAAAATATGCTGTCTAAATTTTAATTTTAATACCTTGTGTCAGCAGTGGATTGGTCACTTGGCGAGGTAGAAAGGCTGCCTACTTGCCGCCTATTACGGTTAGTGGTGTATCTATAAACTAACTTGTTTTCTCCTCTTCTTTTCTCTCAAGGATCAAAGAGGCAGAAGCACACATACACAGCCAGAAGAAAGAAAGGTCTTATTCAGTCAAGGAAAAAGGCGAAACTGGAATAGTGAGTTGATGTAATTTGCTTTAGGAAAGATGCTGATCTTTTAAGTTTCTCAGAATAATTGGGTTTACCATGTATTGCACTCTGTGTGATTGTTTTCCCCTGACGGATATACTTGAGGCTGAAAAGGAAGCGTTTTTGAGTATTGAATTACTACCAGCAAGAACTGAGAAAATGTGTATAGGTACATCCACCGCCATAGCCTAAATACAATAGTATAACATCTATACCCTGGAATGTGAAAGGCATCAAATGTACACGTTGTTCTCCATTTTTATTTTTAAAAAAAGCTTAAAATGCATCTCTAGCTCAATGGTATTTTGCACTGTTGGGAATTAGCAGTTACATGATGTTCTCATTCAATTAGTGAATGGGGAGTGTGGCCCCCTGCCAATTAGGTTTTGCTGTTCAACAGAGCAAAGTTCACATTTCTGAGGAATGCAGGCTTCCTTCCTGTCCAACTTGCCCATGCAGAATTTGGTATTAAATACCAAAAAGAAGTGTCAATGAAACATTAAGCTCTAAATCCCTTCAAGGAAAAAGCAAAAGGAATACAGGGTGAACCTGCTGGGATGAGGAAGCTTGGGAGTTATGTTGTCTGCTGGCTTTCTTGGAATTAGTCGAGCAAGTGTTGAGTGCCAATCAGGCAGCCACACGAGGATTTTTTTTTTAAATTGTTTTCCTGACAGAGTCAGAGGCAAGTTCTGAGGAGAAGAGGAAGGGAGGGTGGAATTGGCTATGCAGTGACAGGCAGTTTGTTTTTGCTGGGAGGTGTTCTCCTCTTTTGTCTTCCACTGAGAAAAATGTTGGCTGATTACATAGAATAGTACAGGGCCATTGGTCTGCGATGTTGAGAATATATATATATATATATTCTCCATGATCCACATCATATTCTAGTCTGCTTCCCTTGAAGATACGGCATTGACTCTTCAAGATCATGAAAGGACAGTGAAGGCTTCAATTAGAAAAATGCAGGTAGGAAAACATTAGGTCCAGTAACAACTCTGGATAGAAAAAGGAAATGGAACAATTCAGATCAATGTGCATTCATCAATTAGCATTTAACTTTATTTGAAAATATTGGTCAATTTTGAGCTGCTATAAATAGGCATCTCTCCATGTACAAGGCCATTTTGAATGATAAAGATGACCCACCCTGGCTTCTCCATGTCTGCTGAGATCCATGTATTATATCACACAGAATGGTCTCTACGCTGGTAAACTGGACATTACTTAAGTTCAATGTAAATGTTTTATCAAAGTACATATGTCACCGTATACAACCCTGAGATTCGTTTTCTTGCAGGCATATTCAATGACGCCAGTAACCCTAATGGAATCAATGAAAGGCCACACTCAACAGGGTAGTCAAATAACCAGTGTGCAAAAGACAATAAACTGCACAAATACTAAAGAAAAAAAATTGAAATAATAATTAAATAAACAATTATGAGAGCATGAGATGAGTCCTTGAAAGTGAGCCTATAGGTTGTGGGGAGCAGTTCCCTGATGAGACGAATGAAGGCATCTCCTCTAGTTTAAGAGCCTGATGGTTAATGGGTAATAACTGTTCTTGAACCTGGTGGTGTGAGTCCTGAGGCTCCTGTACCACCTTCCGGATGGCAGCAGTGAGAAGAGAGCATGGCCTGGGTGGGGGTCCCAGTAGATGGATGCTATTTTTCTGCGACAGTGCTCTGTGTAGATGTGCTCAGTGGTGAGGAGGGTTTGACCCAAGACGGACTGGGTCATATCCACTATTTTTGTAGAATTTTTGTACTTTTGAGTAAACAAGGAATTGTGGGCAAGTGAAATGTTGATGCTGATTTTTCTAGAAATGGGGTAGTACAAAATAAAGTGAGGATTATGAAACAAGGGTCATATAACTAATTATTGGGTTACATTTTCTAAATCTTTGGCACTACTGGGTTGTTGCTCTTGGCGGAAATAAAAGGTTATTATCATCAATCTAACACTCAATGAAATCAATAAAGATCAAAATTTCTCTTTGTTAAATCCAATAACCCTTCTTTTAAAAAAAAAGGTATTTGATATCCGATAACTACATGTTACTGTTGGTGTAATTAACTTATAGAAATTGATTCTAAATTATGTCAGGAGTAATTTTGAACTTTTAAAGGCTGTTCTTTTCAAGTACAAATGTCTATAATATATAAGATCAAGACACAGCAAAGAAAAATACAACAGAAAATACCTGTTGTCTTAGCTAAAATTAAATATCCATGAAATACCAAAGGTTCAGTCTCAATGAAAGATACATTTTAATCAGCCTTATGAATCCAAAGTAAAATTAGCTTCAGGGCAACAACATTTTCTACCTTGTTTTCATTTTAAATTGAGATCTCAATAGACCGTGGAGCTCAAATGAAATGCACGATTTCACAATGGAAGGAATGCCAAACATATGACATTCAGAAATAGTTTACCTCAATGTTTATTTTTCCTTATAATTGGAAAAAATGAATTGCTTCATGAAAATTGCAAGCAACGAAGCTTCTTTAAAATTACAGAGCCAGTTATCTGTTCATTCAAATTGCAGCTTAAATATAATTCTGCATTTTTTAATCTTTTTTGAAAAATCTATTATTGACTTTCATAAAAATAATTTTTTGACTATTTCTTTATGATTTGCTACTTATCATATTTAGAATGATAGTGTAAAATGGGCATTATTTGTTTGGCCATTTGCCTTAAGTTAATTCCACACAGATAGGACAGGAATTGAGACTTCCTCCTGCTGTTATTCTTTAAGTTATTTCTCATTGCTACCATGGACAGTGCTCCTTTGGTCCTGAGCTCTTGGTCCTTCTGCATTTCACATGCTTATCATCACTGAGTCGTAGTTGAGATTACTCTCAACAGCAACTCAATTTGTGTGTTGAAGATTTCCAGCATCTGCTCAGTCTCTTGCGTTTGAAATTACTCTCGTTTTTTTTCCCTGAGATCCTTTAGACTGAAATATTTTGCTTTCCTATCCTTTAAAGTAATAGTTAGGTGGAAAGGAGGTAAAAGGAGTAGTAAATCAACCCTTTCTATAAAGAAATGCTATTCATTAGCACTTAAAAAGAACACAACGTTCCTGAACAACAGGAATTCTGCAGATGCTGGAAATTCAAGCAACACACATCAAAGTTGCTGGTGAACACAGCAGGCCAGGCAGCATCTCTAGGAAGAGACTGTACCTCTTCCTATAGATGCTGCCTGGCCTGCTGCATTCACCAGCAACTTTGATGTGTGTTAAAACGTTCTTGAGAAGATTACATTTGAATTTTGTGTAAATATTCCTTATATTCATCTTTTGTGATATAATCCTGTGCCTTTATTTATCTATTCATTGTGAGGTATAAATGACAGCAATGCACATAGCATGACTATTCATTTAGCTGAGTTGCATTCAAATAGCACCTATATTTATAAATTCTGCAGAGTAATGATTTAACGATAGAAAATGCAAATTCATCAAATGCAACAGTAAACATAAATATACAGTACTTTATGCAACATATAGTGTCTTCCTCAAGTGTAGTGGAGAGAGCAGCCTTCATTATTTCTATTACCATCAGTGGCACTTAGATCCATTGATGATTCAAGGTTCCTTAAGAAGTTGCAGTACTTCCCTTAATAATATCAAATGATCTGATGTTAAGATTATCTAGTTTTCCCATTATCAGTGCAAAGGTATAGTTCAACATACCTTTAAAGGTTTGAATAATGCTGATGAGCATAAATGAAATGGAATATGCACTGATTTCCTGCAGTAAATCCTGTAAGGTCTCCCTGATGGCTGGTAATGACGGGCAATTGTTGAAATCCACCCCTATGCTCATACTATGATTAGGCTAATTTTTGTGTGGTAAGTATCCTGTAGAGACATTTTACTGCAATAAGCCTAGTATCAGAATCAGGTTTAATGTCAGTGGCATATGTCATGAAATTTGTTAACTTTGAGGCAGCAGTACAATGTAAGAGATAAATACATGTCTCCACATACAACCCTGAGACTCTTTTGTCTGCAGTCATACTTAGCAAACCTATAGAACAGTAACTGTAAACAGAATCAATGAAGAACAATCCTTACAAATACAAATATAAATAAATAGCAATAAATAAGAAGTATGAACTAACAAGACAAAGAGTCCTTAAAATTGTGGGAACACTAGAAAATGAATGAGTATCATTATCCCCTTCTGTTCTTGAACCTGGTGGTACAAGTCCCTGAGGCACCTGTACCTTTTACCTGATGGAAGCAGAGAGCAAAGTGCGTGACCTGGGTGGTAAGGAACTTTGGATGCTGCTTTTCTACAGCAATGTTTCACTTAGATGTGCTCAGTGGTTGGGAGAACTCTACCCAATCCACTACCTTTTGTAGAATTTTAGGCTGAAAGGCAATGGTATTCCCATACCAGGCCATACTGCAGCCAGACAGCACACTTTCCACCAGACATCTGTAGAAGTTTGCCGAGGGTTTTGATGACATGCGGAATCTCGGCAGATTCCTGAAGAGGTAGAGGCGTTGGTGTGCTTTTTTGGCAATTACATGGATTTGGATGATGGAATTGATGACTCTGTTGCAAAGTTTGCAGACAATATGAAGGTAGGTGGAGGGCAGTTAGTTTTGAGGACATGGACAGGCTACAGAAGGACTTAGACAGATTAGGAGAATGAGCAAAGAAATGGCAAATGGAATACAATGTGGCAGGAAGTGTATTGTCATGCACTTTGGTAGAAAAAGTGAAAAGAATTTCAATTTTCTAAATGG
The DNA here is from genome assembly GCF_963921235.1 of Mobula hypostoma. Taxonomy (NCBI): domain Eukaryota; kingdom Metazoa; phylum Chordata; class Chondrichthyes; order Myliobatiformes; family Myliobatidae; genus Mobula; species Mobula hypostoma. The sequence continues at coordinate 26,093,143 of NC_086104.1, forward strand.
AGAGAAAATAAATAAAAAAAACTGAGGCACAGTGGGAGTTTGGAGTCCTTCAGCAGGATTCCCTAAAGGTTAGTTTGCAGGTTGAGTCTGGCGAGGAAGGAAAATGCAATGATCACAAGATCACAAGACAAAGGAGCAGAAGTAGGCCATTCGGCCCATCAAGACTGCTCTGCAGCTCCCCCACTATTCACCCATCTTGTTCCAATTTCCGGCTTTTTCCCCATATCCCTTGATACCCTGACTAATTAGATACCTGTCAATCTGTTCCTTAAACACCCTCAATGATCGAGCCTCCACAGCCATATGTGGCAACAAATTCCACAAATCCACGACCCTCTGGCTAAAAAAATTTCTCCTCATCTCTGTTTTAACTGGGTACCCTCTAATTCTAAGACTATGGCCCTCTTGTCCTGGACTCACCCACCAAGGGAAACAACCTTTCTACAACTACTCTGTCCAACCCTTCCAACATTCGAAACGTTTCTATGAGATCCCCTCTCATTCTTCTATACTCTAATGAATACAATCCAAGAGCTGACAGATGCTCCTCATATGTTAGCCCCTGCATTCCAGGAATCATCCTCGTAAATCTTCTGTGAACTCTCTCCAACATCAGTGTATCCTTTCTAAGATAGGGGGCCCAAAACTGCACACAGTATTCCAAATGAGGTCTCACTAATGCCCCATAGAGCCTCATCAACACCTCCTTAACTCTTATACACTATTCCTCTTGAAATGAATGCCAACATAGCATTCGCTTTCCTTACCGCTGATCCAACTTGATGGTTAACCTTTAAGGTATCCTGCACGAGGACCCCCAAGTCCCTTTGCACTTCCAATTTTTGAATTTTCTCCCCATCTAAATAATAATCTGCCTGATTATTTCTTCCGAACTGTACAACCGTACATTTGTCAACGTTGTATCTCATCTGCCATTTCTTTGCCCACTCTCCTAAACTAAGTCTCTCTGCAACCTTTCCATTTCTGGCCACAAAACCATTTAATCCATAATCCAAATCATTGATATACATCGTAAAAAGAAGCGGCCCCAACACCGACCCCTGCGGAACACCGCTAGTAACCGGCAACCAATCAGAATAGGATCCCTTTATTCCCACCCTTTGCTTTCTGCCTATCAGCCAATGCTCCACCCATCTCAATATCTTTCCTATAATTCCATGGGCTGTCATCTTATTAAGCAGCCTCATATGCGGCACCTTATCGAAGGCCTTTTGAAAATCCAAGTACACAACATCCACAGCCTCTCCCTTGTCAATCTTATTTGAGATTATCTCAAAAAATTCCAATAAGTTGGTAAGGCAGGATCTTCCCTTCATGAAACCATGCTGGCTTTGGCCTATCTTGTCATGCACCTCGAGGTATTTCATAACCTCGTCCTTGAGGATTGACTCTAATATCTTTCCAACCACCGATGTCAGACTAATAGGTCTGTAATTTTCTTTTTGCTGCCTCCTTCCTTTCTTAAATAGCAGAACTACATTTGCGACCTTCCAGTCCTCCGGAACCATGCCAGAGTCTATTGATTCCTGGAAAATCATTTCCAATGCTTCCACAATCTCCAAAGCCACCTCCATCAGAACCCTTGGATGCACCTCATCCGGGCCGGGAGACTTATCTATTCTTAGTCCACTTAGCTTCCCAAGCACTTTCTCTCTAGTTATCTTGACTGTACCTAATTCTATTCCCTGATACCTCTGGCTATCAGGTATATTGCTCATGTCTTCCACTGTGAAGACTGATGCAAAATACTCATTCAGTTCCTCCGCCATCTCTTTGTTATTCATTATAATTACTCCAGCATCATTTTCAATCAGTCCCATATCTACTCTTGTCACTCTTTTACTCTTCATATATTTAAAAAAACTCTTAGTATCCTTTTTTATGTTAATCGCCAACTTCCTTTCATAATTCATCTTTTCTTTCCTAATGACTTTCTTAGTTTCCTTCTGTAAGTTTTTAAAGTTCTTCCAGTCCTCATTTTTCCCACTAATTTTTGCTTCCTTGTACGCAGTTTCTTTTGCTTTTATTTTTGCCTTAACCTCTCTCGTTAGCCACATTTGTGCCATTTTTCCATTCATGATTTTCTTTTTTCTTGGAATATATTTTTCCTGCATTTTCCTTATTTCTTGTAGGAATTTCATCCAATTCTGCTCTGCCGTCCCTCCATTTAGCTTACTTTTCCAATCGACTTGGGCCAGTTCCTCTCTCATACCACTGTAATTTCCCCTGTTCCACTGAAATATTGATACACCTGATACCGGCTTCTCCTTTTCAAATTTGAAACTGAACTCAATCATATTATGGTCACTACTTCCAAGAGGTTCCTTTCCCTCCAGCTCCCTAATCGCCTCAGGTTCGTTACACAGCACCCAATCCAAAACAGCCGGTCCCCTGGTGGGCTTCTGGCAAGCTGCTCCAAAAAGCCATCCTGTAGGCATTCTACAAACTCCCTCTCCTGAGATCCATTACCTTCCCAACTTTCCCAATCTACTTTCATATTAAAATCCCCCATAATTATCTTGACATTGTCCTTCTGACACGCTTTTTCTATTTCCAGCTGCAACTTGTAGTCCACATCTCGACTGCTGTTTGGAGGCCTGTATATAACTGCTATTAGTGTCTTTTTACCCTTGCCATTTCTTAATTCTACCCATAAGGATTCTACCTCTTCTGATCCTATGTCCCTTCTTTCTATTGATTTGATATCGTTACTAATTTGATTTGATAGCATTCACTTCAAGAGGACTAGAATATAAAAACAAAGGTGTAATGTTGAAACTTTATAAAGCATTGGTGAGGCCTTGCTCAGAATATTGTGAGCAGGTTGGGTCCCTTAACTAGAAAGAATGTGCTGAAACTGGAGAGGGTTCAAAGGAGGTTCACGAAAATGATTCCAGGATTGAATGGCTTGTCATATGAAGAGCATCTGAAGGGTCTCGGACTGTATTCACTAGAATTCAGAACAATGAAGGGAGACTTCATTGAAACCTATTGAATGGTGAGAGACCTTGATAGTGTGGATGTAAAGAGGATGTTTCCTATGGTGGGAGAATCTAAAAGTAGGGGACGTGGCCTCAGAATAGAGGGGCATCCTTTTAGAACGAAGATGAGAAGGAATTTCTTCATCCAGAGAGTGGTGAATTTGTGGAATTCTTTGCCACAAGCAGTTGTGAAGGCCAATTCTTTATGTATAATTAAGGCAGAGGTTGCTAGATTTCTAGATTGGTTAGAGCATGAAGGGAAACGGGGAGAAGGCAAGAGATTGGGGCTGGAAGGAAAATTGGATCACCTATGATGTCATAGTGGAGCAGACTCAATGGGCCAAATGGCCTAATTCTGCTCCTATATCTTATGGTCTTGTATTTATATGATGGATCCAGGACAGGTCCTCAGTACAGTGACACTCAGGAATTTAAAGTTACTGATCCTCTGAGTACTGGCTCTTGGACCTCATCTTTCCCTCTCCTGAAGTCTACAATCATTTCCTTGGTCTTATTGACATTGAGGTGGTTGTATATAAATGAAAAAATATTCTCATTTTCCTAGCAAATTATATGTTTAGCTAACTAAGGTATCTTAAATTTAAAAAATAGTACATCAACTTTATTGACTTTGAGCCAATTGTTCAACTGAGCACTTGATGGTATGGAGGGGCTACTGCACAGGACCGAAAGAAGCTGCAGAAGGTTGCAAATCTAGTCAGCTCCATCTTGGGTACTAGCCTACAAATTACCCAGGACATCTTTAGGCAGCGGTGTCTCAGAAAGGTAGCGTCCATCATTAAGGACCTCAAGCACCCAGGGCATGCCCTTTTCTCACTGTTACCATCAGGTAGGAGGTACAGAAGCCTGAAGGCACACACTCAGTGACTCAGGAACAGATTCTTCCCCTCTGCCATCCGATTCCTAAATGGACATTGAAGCTTTGGACACTGCCTCACCTTTTTTAATATACAGTATTTCTGGTTTTTGTACATTTTAGAAAATCTATTCAATATACGTAATTGTTTTATTTTATTTATTATTAATATTTTCTCTCTGGTAGATTGTATTGCATATAACTGCTGCTGATAAGTTAACAAATTTCAAGTCACATACCAGTGATAATAAACCTGATTCCGATTCTGAACTTCTGCATGCAAATAGCATTTAAAGTGCCCCTCAGTTTCTTGTACAAATCCCCAAAAGTGTGTGGGCTTTCTTGTGATTCTGTGGCAATGGTTGTTCATTCATAGTTTGGATTTATTGTGTACTGGGGTTGCATATTAAAGCTTTAATCACTTTATTTTTTATTCTACAGAAAGCAAAAGTGACCATGAAAGACAAGCGTATGAATGAATCATGTCCTTAGAGGGTTAAATCCATTCTGCTGTTGTCATCTCGTTTTGAGTTTCTACCCATGTAATGGGACAACATTATCTCACTCTTCTGTGGCCATTACATTGAGGAAGTATTATTGCTTACAACTTGATTGGTCAGTTGAGCCATAAGAGCATACTACTCTTTATCTGCTACATAAGGGCATTGCATTATTCAACTGCATGCTCATTAGGCAAGCAACAGAACTCTGCATCTTCTGGAAAGTATTAGACCTGAAGAGATCCTGGATTTCTGGGACTCCAGGTCAGTCACTCCTGAACTGATGATTCGTCGAGGAACATGACACAATCGATGATTGCAGGTGTTTAATCCTTTCACTGGCACTGTGTAATTTACATTAAAAAAAATAGATATATATATTCCAGGATAGCATTAATAAGTAAAAATTGGGCAGATTCTAGATTTTTTGTCTGAATCACTAACAGTGCATGATAAAGGAGTTATTTTCTTAAATATCACTTTCTAAACCCCCAACCTTCCGCCCCTGGTGACTTGTTCTTTGGCAACGTATCTGCATGGGCAAGCTTCATCTTGAAGGGATTAATCACCATAATAAAATGTTGGGAGTATTTTTGGTTTGCTTAGGAAGGATCTGGTATTGCTCTGAAGGTGGGGAAGGGGTGATAGGGGACAGTTAAGTTTGTCAATAGTAGGCATTTTCCCAGTATTAAGGTGGAGCATTGTCTGTTGGAGATGATGTGGTAATGAAAGGCACTACAGTTAAGCTATTACTAGGATTAAGTTATAAAGGGATAATGGACACTTACCTGTACACTTCATAGTTCTTTTGTGTTTTAAATGTAAATTTGGTGTCTTACTTCTGTTCATAAGACAATATTAAATTATTTAATTATAGGTACATAATAGCATGTTGATTTTAGATTCTATTGTGCCAGGATAATTTATTTGTAAAATGCTGTAAGTTGACAATAGTCTGTTAAAATCGCCAAGTGCAATACTGTATTTAGTATTTCTATTTGGAGTTTCTTTTCAAGGTTTATTTGTAAGAAATATACTGTAGGTTTTTTTCTGGTTAATAAAATTTGGCTAATACTCAAAGTATTTTTGTGGTATGTTTAACTGTACATTAATGAGGGGGCAGTGCCCAGTTGTGATCTTTTCTGCAGGCAAACAGCTTGAATAGATTTTTGTGTCTGAATCGCATCCTTTACCCCTGTACACCATCTGCTTCTCTGTAACGTGACCTACAACCGAAAGTGGATTGTTCACCAAACCTGCCTTTTGTGTTTCTCAGTCACTCCCCATGGCAATAACCTGGGAGCTGCTTGTTGGCCACAGAAGGAGCTAGCATGGATAAATGGAATAAAAGTATGGGGATGTAGGAAAAAAGAGCTCCTTGCTGAGGTCTAAATCCTGTGATTTCCCAATGTGCAACCTAGTATGATCACTAATTAATGGTCTAACTGTGGAATTTAGCATTTTATGCTATTACTGATACTTAAATCCATGTTAATGTACAATGAAATGGTCTAGAAATTAACTGCACAGCAGTAAACATGACTGAATTATACATGGATCCATTACACAATGCTATCAGTAATTATATTAACCCAATAAGAATACCTGAAGTCATGTTAGTCTACTAAAAGCTGGATGGAAACTATTTAAAGGAGAAAAATAAAAACACCAGCTATTTTTGGGCTAAAGGGTATTATAGCAATTTTGAAGTGGATGCTTTTGTGTCTGGGTGACTAGTGATTTCCTGTTTCACTTGTAATATATGCCAACAATAAAGTTCAAGTATATTTTATATATTTTTCTCTCTCATTTTGTTTATTTGCAACATCAATCACGTTTATTTAAAAAAATGCAAACTTACCGTTTTGAATATTGTTATGTCATTAAATGGAGTGGCACTGTAGCATATGGTTAGCACAATGCTTTACTGTACAAGCGAGATAGTTTCAATTCCTGCTGCTGCCTGTAAGGAATTTGTACGTTCTCCCTGTGACCATGTGGATTTCCGTCGGGTGCGCTGGTTTCTTGCCATGGTGCGAAGAAGTACCAGTTAGTAGGTCAATTGCTCCTTGTAAACCAACCCGTGATTAGGTTAACATTAAATAGGGGGGTTGCTGGGCGGCCTGGCTCGGAGAGCCAATTCTGCGCTGTATCTCAATAAATAAATAAGCAGACACCTGCGTACTTATCTGTTACTGAAGGAGATGTGGTGCTGCCCCAAATCTAACATTCATAATTGGACAGACATAGAGATGGAGGGACAGAGACAAAGGGTGAATGGTAGGTACAGGTATTGGAGAGGGACAAGGGACAGAAATGGGTGGGAGGAGGAGGGGGAAGAGGCCCAGAGAAGGACACAGTCACAGTGGGATGCAAACACGCACACTCACACTCTTCCTGAAAGACTGCAACATTTTTTGCCAACTTGAAAAAGTTACTCGATTGTTTGAGAAGGCTTTGCAGAGAGATCATTGATAATTAGAGTTGCACAATTGAGTTAAAAGACAGCACCGTGTTGAATTCAATACAATGTTATTGAATCAAAAATTATGAAGTATAAATTCTGTTCCCCTAATGTCATCACCAGCAAGTGAACATTTTTCTGTTCATTTAAAAAGAAACAGCCACCAGACAAGATTGTCTTCTGTCTCTGCTGCTCTTCTGCTGTTTACTTTGGCACCAGAATCCTTGGCAGTCAGAATCCAAATGTCTTCCAAAAATCAAGTTGTTTTCAGTTTAGTATTAAAAACAATATTTTAATTGCTTATTCTAACAATTGGTGATCTACAACTAGAACTTGGGTCTTTTCTTGCACCTCCATTGTGAATTGTACAGTACAGTACGACGGGAGCAAGACCTTTCTTCCACAAAGTCTCTGCTAAAACATAATGAATTAAGCTCATTCTCATTTGCTTGTATGTGATCCATATCCATCCGTTCCTTGCATATTCAATTGTCTCTCTTAAACAACACTGTTATCCGCTTCCATAACTACTCTGGCAGCATGTTCCTGGCATACACGAGGAATTCTACAGATGCTGGAAATTCAAGCAACACACATCAAAGTTGCTGGTGAACACAGCAGGCCAGGCAGCATCTCTAGGTAGAGGTACAGTCAACGTTTCAGGCCGAGACCCTTCGTCAGGACTAACTGAAGGAAGAGCAAGAATAAGGGAACAACATCCGCAACCCTCCAATCCTCCGGAGCCTCTCCCGTCTTCATTGATGATTCAAAGATCATCGCCAGAGTCTCAGCAATCTCCTCCCTCACTTCCCACAGTAACCTGGGGTACATCCCGTCTGGTCCTGGTGTCTTATCCAACTTGATGCTTTCCAAAAGCTCCAGCACATCCTCTTTCTTAATATCTACATTCTCAAGCTTTTCAGTCCACTGTATGTCATCCCTACAATCGCCAAGATCCTTTTCCACCGTGAACACTGAAGCAAAGTATTCATTAAGTACCTCTGCTATTTCCTCTGGTTCCATGCACACTTTCCCACTGTCACACTTGATAGGTCCTGTTCTCTCACGTCTTATCCTTTAGCTCTTCACATACTTTTAGAATGCCTTGGGGTTTTCCTTAATCCTGTCCGCCAATGACTTCTCATTGGCCCCTTCTGGCTCTCCTAATTTCATTCTTAAGATCCTTCCTGCTAGCCTTTTAATCTTCTAGATTCCGATCATTGCCTAGTTTTTTGAACCTTTCATAAGCTCTTCTTGACTATATTTACAACAGCCTTTGTACACCACGGATCTTGTACCCTACTGTCCGTTCCCTGTCTCATTGGAATGTACCTATTCAGAACCCCACGCAAATATCCCCTGAACATTTGCCACATTTCTAATGTACATTTCCCTGAGAACATCTGTTTCCAATTTATGCTTCCAAGTTCCTGCCTGATAGCCTCATATTTCCCCTTACTCCAATTAAACATTTCCCTAACTTGTCTGTTCCTATCCCTCTCCAATGCTATGGTATAGGAGATAGAATTGTGATCACTATCTCCAAAATGCTCTCCCACTGAGAGACCTGACACCTGACCAGGTTCATTTCCCAGTAGCTGATCAAGTACAGCCTCCCCTCCTGTAGTCTTATCTACATATTGTGTCAATAAACCTTCCTGACACACCTAACAAACTCTACCCCATCTAAACCCCTCATTCTGGGGAGATGCCAATCAATATTTAGGAAATTAAAATCTCCCACCACAACAATCCTGTTATTGCTCCTTTCCAGAATCTGTCTCCCTATCTGGTCCTTGATGTCCCTGTTACTATTGGGCGGTCTATAAAAAAACACGCAGTATTGACCCCTTCCTATTCCTAACTTCCACCCACAGAGACTCCGTAGACAGCCCCTCCATGACTTCCTCTTCTGCAGCTGTGACACTATCTCTAATCAACAGTGCCACACCCCCACCTCTTTTGCCTCCCTCCCTATCCTTTCTGAAACATCTGAAGCCTGGCACTTGAAGTAGCCATTCCTGCCCCTGCACCATCCAAGTCTCTGCAATGGCCACAACATTATAGCTCCAAATGCTGATCCACGCTCTAAGTTCATCTGCTTTATCCATGATACTCCTCACATTAAAAGTTAGATCTCAAACCATGGGACGAAGCGCATCCCTTCTCTATTACCTGCCTATCCTCCCTTTCGCACTGCCTCCAAACTTTCTCTATTTGTGAGCCAATCTCTGTTTCCTCCGTCGCTTCAGTTCTGTTCCCACCCACCCCCAGTATTTCTAGTTTAAACTCTCCCCAACAGCCTTAGCAAATCCTCCCGCCAGGATATTGGTACCCCTCGGATTCAAGTGCAACCCGTCCTTTTTGTACAGGTTGCACCTATCCCAGAAGAGGTCCCAATGATCCAGAAATCAAAATCCCTGCCCCCCTGCTCCAATCCTTCAGCCACATTTATCCTGCACCTCATTCTATTCGTATTCTCACTGTCACGTGGCACAGGCAGTAATCCCGAGATTACTACCTTTGAGGTCCTGCTTCTCAACTTCTTTCCTAACTCCCTGTAGTCTGTTTTCAGGACCTTCTGCCTTTTCCTACCTATGTCATTGGTACCAATATGTACCATGACCTCTGGCTGTTCTCCTTCCCACTTCAAGATATCGTGGACATGATCAGAACCATTCGCTTTTCTTTCCAACGTCCACAGAATCGCCTATCTGAACCCTAACTATAGAATCCCCTATCGCTGCTGCCATCCTCTTCCTTTCCCTACCCTTCTGAGCCACAGGGCCAGACTCTGTGCCATAGGCACAACCACTGTTGCTTCCCCCCAGTAGGCTGTCCCCCCTCAACAGTACTCAAGCAGGAATACTTATTGTTAAGGGGGACAGCCACTGGGGTACTCTCTGGTACCTGCTTCTTTCCCTCCCCTCTCCTGACTGTTACCCACTTCTCTGTCTCCTGTGGTCCTGGGGTGACTACCTGCCTATAGCTCCTCTCTATCACCTCCTCACTCTCCCTGACCAGACGCAGGTCATGGAGCTGCATCTCCAGTTCCTTAACGTGGTCACTAAGGAGCTGCAGCTTGACGCACCTGGTGCAGATATGGTCGTCCGGGAGGCCAAGTGTCTCCTGGACCTCCCGCATCTGACACCAAGCACAGAAAACCGGCCTCTCACACACAATTTCTGTGTTTAAACAGATAACCTACCTGGCCTTGACCCTTTATCGCCGAACCCCCGTTGAGCAAAAGCCTTCCTACTCTGACGCCTGCTCTGTAAATCTGTCTTCCTTTTAAACTCTTCCCGCTATTCTCACTGGCCGACCTCCACCACACGCTTGCACAGTCATGCCCCGTTCAAACCACTAGTACCATTTTTACTATTTCTACTCTTGGGAGAACAATTCTATCTACCTCATCTATGTCTCTCATAATCTTATCAACTTCTGTCAGGTATCCCCTCAGCCTCTGATGTTTCAGTGGAAACCACCAGTTTATCCAACCTCTCCTTATAGCACATGCCCTGTAATCCAGCCAGTGAACCTCAAGTATTCTTTCCAAGGCTGAATTCCTAGAATGGGACAACCAGAATTGCAGAAAATACATTTAAGTTAAGCCTAACTAGAATCTTATATCAATGAAATAAATATGAAAATGATGTACGTAGTTTTTAAATTTAAAATGAGTAATTATTTTGGGAAGGTTCTAAGTGATCGTGAGCTTTGAAAGCATAGAAATTCCTCAGAATTAAATTTCATGATCAAATGGAGGGAAAAATCAAATTTAGTCCTATTAATTGAAGACTTTAACTACTTTAACAAAAGGATTGATTCCCTGGCCTTTTTCAGAATGTTGCCTGCAATTATTGAAGCTCTATTTCAAAAAGTCTTTTGTTAAAAAGTAGGAATTTGGAAAAAGGTAATTCAATATGCAAATAGTCATACTTTCTGAAGATTCAAAGCCTTTGTTCTTCAGATTTTTGTTTTACCTTATTTTTAAACTTTTGAAAAGATATTAAACTGGGTGTCATAGAGGCACAAGTAGAACTGCCGTCTCATAGTAAAAATAATCTGGATTCCATACTGACCTCCAGAGCTGTCTGTGTGGAGTTCCCACTTCCTCCTGTAGCTGGATATCATCAATTGCTCCTGTTACATTTGTGAAGAGTAAAATGTTGAAGAGTTGATCGGAAAATGAAGAGATTAAAATAGGATTAGTGTCAGATTAGTGCAAATGGGTACTTGATGATTATCATGGAGATGGAGGGCCAAAGGTTGCCTTCTGTGCTGTATGACTAGAAAGATGAACATGGGGAAAAATGATTTGGAATAATCTTTAAATTACAAGGAGTATAGAAAAAGAAAATGAGTAAGACTATCAGTCAAAGCACATCACAAAATAGGACTTGCACGTAACTTGATTAGCTGTGGGGTTATTTGATGCTCAATGTATTTTGAATGTTGACCTTAAGCAAGTAACCATGTCAGCCATTTTGCAATAATTCACATAAGGTTAATAGATTTTAGATGGTTGAGAACTCAGGCTAGGACATTCCCACTAAACATTCATGCCTCCAGGCTGGTTATAAGCTAAGGACAATCACTGTGCCTTTTCTCTAATGATGTCATGGGTCACATTTGGGTGAGTGCAAATCTTATACACAAGTGATATCCTCAACCACCACAGCACAAGATGTTAAGCAGGGAACAGCAGCTAATTTTTATGGAGATGTCGGCTTTACATCAACCACTTGTTCAAAATGCACAGTACAGTGGGATTTGAATCCATAACTTCAATGACAGATACACTGAAGCTATAATTCTTTCATCACTATTATAATGGGATTTGACAAAGTAGGCCGTAGTCAGTATGGTTTCCATAAATGGAAAATCTCGCCTCACAAATCTGTTGGAATTCTTTGAAGAAATAATAATCAGGATAGACAATGAAGGATTGGCTGATGTTGTGTACTTTGATTTTCACAAGGTCTTTCACAAGTTGCCATACATGAGGCTGCTTATCAAGATGAGAGCCCATAGTATTACAGGAAAGATACTAATATGGATAGAGCATTGGCTGATTGGAAGGAGACTGTGGGAATAAAGAGCCTTTTTCTGGTGACTAGTCTTTCACAGTCGTCTGTGTTGAGATTGCTTCTGTTTACGTTATGCGTCAATGATATGGATGACGGAATTTGTGGCTTTGTGGCCGTGTTTGCAGATGATACAAAGATAGGTGGAGGGGAAGGTAGTGTTGAGGAAGCAGGCAATCTGCAGTAGAACTTAGACAGATTAGGAGAATGGGCAAAGAAGTAGCAAATGGAATATCGTGTTGGGAAGTGTATGGTCATGGACTTTAGTAGAAGAAATGTGTAGGCTATTTACGAAATGGAGAGAAAATTTTAAAAAATCAGAGATACAAAGGGACTTGGGAGTGATCGTTCAGGGCTCCCTGAAGGTTAATTTGTAGGTAGAGTCGGTGGTCAGGAAGGCAAATAGAATATTATCATTCATTTTGAGAGGACTGGAATATGAAACATGGATGTAATGTTGAGGCTTTGCAAGGCACTGGTAAGGCTTCACTTCAAGTATTGCGAGCAGTTTTGGGCCCCTGATCTAAGAAAGGATGTGCTGACACTGGAGAGATTTCAAAGGAGGTTCATGGGAACGATTCTGGAAATGAAAGGGTTACCATATGAGGTACATTTGATGACTCTGGACCTGTACTCACTGGAATTCAGAAGAATTAGGGAGAATCTCATTGAAACCTATCAAATGTTGAAAGGCCCCGAAAGAATAGATGTGAAGAGGGTGTTTCCTATCTTGGAGTCTTGGACCAGAGGGCACTGCTTCAGAATAAAGGGATGTCCATTTAGAACAGAGATGATGAGAAATTTCTTTAGATAGTAATGAATTTGTGCAATTTGATACCACTGGTGGCTGTGGAGGCCAAGTCATTGGGTATATTTAAGGCAGAGTTTGATAGATTCTTGAGTAGTCATGGCATGAAGTGTTGCGGGGAGAAGTCAGGAGACTGGGGCTGAGAGGAAAATTGGATCAGCCGTGATGACATGGCAGAGCAGACTCGATGGGCCAAGTGGCCTAATTCTGCTCCTATATCTGATGGTCTTAGAGGGTCAATTGGTAAGAAGTAACAGTGAAGCGGACAGCTGACACAATCCAGCAGATTCTGCTCCTCACCCCAGTTCATATCCACAGTCTACTAATCAGGTCCCAATCGGGCAGGCAGAAAAGCACTTCTGCAGCAAGGGCATTGATTGTTTTTCTTCCCCACAACAGATTTCACAATCTGAAGTTGTTTTGCCCAATACTGAGTCAAGTTTATTCAGATGGAAGTTTCAAAAATCATGAGAAGCATAGTTAGTCTAACAGATGGCTGCCTGTTTACCTGTTATTTTTCCCCCCAGTGTGGAAATGTCTAATACTGGAGGGCATGCATTTCAGGTGAGAGGACGAAAATTCAAAAGAGACGGACGGGGCATTTTTTTCCTTTTTTTTATTGCCGTTTGTTGCCCGGAATGGATCCAAGTCAGGTACACACACCATTTACAATATTTCCTGTGTTCCTAAGAAACATCACTAAGAATTTTGTTGAGTATAAGAGTTGAGATGTCATATTGCAATTGTACAAATTCTAAATTAAGGCGCACTTAGAATATTGTGTTCATTTCTAGTCAACAAGTTACAGGTAGGATGCAGTAACATTAAGAAGAGTGCAAGAGCTTCACCAGGATGTTGCCTGCAATGGAAGGCTTTATTCTGAAGGAGCGATTGGATGGGCTGGGTTTATTCCTACTGCAAAGTAGGCAGGTGAAGGGTGAATTTATTAAGATTTATGAAATTATGAGGGGTACATAAGATAGCTGCAGTCATTTTCCTCGGTGTTCTTTGACAGGAGTACCAGGGTGTGGGCCTATTGTGGGCAGATGGGATTAGCACAGACAGAAATCAGTCAGCATAGAATAGTTAGAATGATGGGCCTGTTTCTGTGCTGTGTAACTCTATAAACATGCACAATGGTATGAAAATTTATAAATATGTTATTCTATAGAATTTTCACAAAGTTTGTCATAGAGTCATGGAGGTGTACAGCAAAGAAATAGGGCCTTTGGCACATCACTTCCTTGCCAAGTGGATAAATATTTTCAGCTCTTAAAGAAAAGCCACTATTTCAAACAGGGCTTTGGCAAGAAGACTGGAAGACCGATTATATTCAATGGACTTTCTCATTCCAGTGTTCCTCTGGTGCACTTGTCCCTCTATCATGCACTAGCTCCAGAGATCCAGATCCAGGTCACTGTGAAAAGGAGCCAGGCATTCTAGCATTTTCCTCTTTTACTTGGCCTTTACGTCCAACAAGCATGTAGTTCTAAGATCACAAGGATGAGGGAAATTCGGCGTGTTTAATTTGGCACATTCTGAAGTGATGTTCCTCCATGAACTTGCAGTTCATGCATAGTTCAACTTGCCTGCAAGCAGCTCTTGCTCAGCGCTCTGGCCAGAAAAGATAGTCTTAATCTGTCTTGTAAATTGTGTTCTAGTCTTACACTGTACCCTTTGACACTCAATCAATGCCGGTGTTTGTTCTGCAACTAGAAAGACTGAAGCTGACATGAAGAAAATGTGACACACGATTGAAAATTTAACACCTAGCTCATAGGCTGCAATAGTCTACAATAGTTTGAAAATGTGTGTTTCACCTTCCATAAGACCATAAAATATAGGAACAGAAGTAGGCCATTTGGCCCATCGAGTCTGGTCCGCCATTCAATCATGGCTGATGCAATTCTACCAGTCATCCCCACTCCCTTGCCTTCTCCTGATACCCTTTGATGCTCTGACTTATCAAGAACGAATCTATCTCTGCTGTAAATGCACCCAATGACTTGTCCTCCACAGCCACTCATGGCAACAAATTCCACAGATTTACCACCCTCTAGCTAAAGTAATTTCTCCGCATTTCTGTTCTAAATGGACGTCTTTTAATCCTGCAGTCGTGCTCTCTTGTCCTAGACTCCCACACCATGGGAAATAACTTTGTCATATATAATCTGTTCAGGTCTTTTAACATTCAGAATGTTTCAATGAGTTCCCCCCTCATTCTCCTGGACTCCAGGGAATACAGCCCAAGAGCTGCCAGATATTCCTCATACGGTAACCCTGTCATTCCTGGAATCATTCTTGTGAAACTTCTCTGAAACCTCTCCAATGTCAGTATATCCTTTCTAAAATAAGGAGCCCTAAACTGTGCACAATACTCCAAGTGTGGTCTCACAAGTGCCTTATGGAGCCTCAAAATCACATTCCTGCTCTTATATTCTATACCTCTAGAAATGAACGCTAACATTGCATTCACCTTCTTCACCACCAACTCTACCTGGAGGTTAACCTTTAGGGTATCCTACACAAGGACTCCCAAGTCCCTTTGCATCTCTGCATTTTGAGTTCTCTCCCCATCTAAATAATAATCTGTCCATTTGTTTCTTCCACCAAAGTGCATGACCATACACTTTCCGACATTGTATTTCATTTGCCACTTCTTTGCCCATTCCCCTAAACTATCTAAGTCTCTCTGCAGGCTCTCTGTTTCCTCAACACTACCTGCTCCTTCACCTATCTTTGTATCATCGGCACAATTCCAACCACAATTCTTCAGATTCTTTGAATGAAGGTGTACAAGTTATTTGATAGAAGGGCTAAAGGGGAATTGAGAAAAGGTATTTCAAAGGAGGTCTCGAACTCACTGCCTGAAAGAATGATGGAGACAGAAACCCTTGCTATACTTAAGAAGTACCTGAATGTGCTCTTGAAGAGCCAGACCCACCCAACTGAGATTACCTGAAAGCCCAGTTCCGGATGACGTGGATACTGTAGTAGAACAAACTCTGATGCTGCAAACTTCTGTGATTCCACAGACCTAATGTTTCTTTGATTACACTGTAAGAGCCGTAGGTACCAAAACGATAAGAGGAAGAGTAGCCGTTTGGCTCCATGAACCTGCTCCTTTATTCATCAAGATCATTGGCACCATGATAGAGTAGTGGTTAGCGCAACACTATTAGAGCCTGGGGCATCGGAGTTTGGAGTTCAATTCGGGCACCATCGTCCTTCCCGTGGAATGCGCGCGTTTTCCCCAGGTGCTCAGGTCCCCTCGCACTGTCCAGAGATGTACCGGGTAGGTTCACTGGGCATTAACCCTAACCTAATCATTCCATGATTAGGTTAGGGTTAATTGTGATTGTTGGGGTTTGTTGAGGGGGTGTGGCTTGAAGGGCAGGAAGGCCCTACTCAGTGCTGTATCGCTAAATAAAAATGAATTAAAGTAAAATGGTTCATTCTTAATTTTCCAGGATTATTGCACATCTTTTGGTTCCCTTAATATTCAACAATCTATCAGTCTCTAGCAAGGGTTCCCAACCTGGGATCCACGGACCCCTTGGTTAATGTTCACGGTCCATGGCTTAAAAATGGTTGGGAACCTCTGGTTCAGAGAAAACTCTAGAGGTAATTCCAGATATTCACTGAAAATCCACAGTGAGTTTGTAAACTTTAATCAACATTGATTTGTTCATTGAAAGCAGAGGATAGTGGTGGAGGGGTGCTTTTCTGAGTGGAAGTCAATAACCATTGTTTTTCTGCAACAATTAGTGTTTGGGCCTCTGTTGCTTGTAATATTTAATAATGATTTGAATAAAACTGTAGGTGGTCTGATTGATAAGTTTGCAGGTGACACAAAACTTGGTGGAGTTCTTGGCTAATCGTCAAAGAATAGAGCATAATGTATCGGAAATCAGTTGGAAATTTGGATGGAGAAATGGCAGATGGAGTTTGATCTGAACAAAGTTCTAAGTAAATTTTATTATCAAAGTACATATATGTCACCATACACAACCCTAAGATTAGCTTTCCTGTGGCATACTCAGCAAGTCTATATATTAGTAACTATAAAAGGATCAATGAAAATTCGGCCAGAGGGCAGAAGACAACCAACCGTGCAAATGCAAATATAAATAAATAGCAAAAAATAATAAGAACATGAGATAATGACAATAAAAAATCCTTAAACTGAGATTATTGGTTTTAAGAACATTACAATGATGGGCAACTAAATGCCGTTCTCCCCTTTTATTCAAGAGCCTGATGGTTAAGGGGTAGTAACTGTTCTTGATCCTGGTAGTGCAATCCTGAGGCTCTTGTATCTTATACTTGATGGCAGCAGTGTGAAGAGAGCATGGCACAGGGGGTGGGGATCTCTGTTGATGGATATTGTTTTGAAACAGTGTTTCAGGAAGATGGTTGGGAGGGCTTTGCCCTTGATGGACTGGTCAGATTCCACTACCTTTTGTAGGATTTTCCATTCAAAGGCGTTGGTGGTTCCATACCAGGCTATAATGCAGCCAGTCGATATACTCTCCACTGCACATCAACTGGATAGTGTCGCATTTTGGAAGGTCCAATACAAGGAGAAAGAATATAGTAGATGCCAGGACCAGAAGTTTTGAGTTGAAATCTTGGGATGCAAGTCCATAGCTTCTTGACAGTGATAACACAAGTGGATTGGTTGGTAAAGAGGGTATGCAACATGGCTGCACTTATCAGTGAGGACATTAAGTATAAAAGTTAACAAGCCATGCTACAGCTGAATAGAACTTCGGTTAGACCACACTTGGAATATAGTGTACAGTCCAATTTGCCAGCCTGTAGGAAGATTGTTGAGTCTTTGGAGAGTGCACAGAAGAGGTTCATGACAATGACACCGGATTGGAGAGTATTAGTCGTAAGGAGAGGAGTGTCAACTATGGACTGTTTTCTCTGGAGCAGCAGAGACTATGGAGCAATCTGACAGAAGTATGTAAGATTATGAGATTTATAGACATACCAGATAGTTCTTTCCTCTAAGACAAATGTCAAATACCAGAAGGCGTAGGTTTCCAGCGAGAGGAGGAAAACCTAGAGGAGATTTGGAAGACAAGTTTTTTTATACACAGGGAGTACATGGAATATCCCAGCCAACACACTTTTCGTCCCTCTTCCCTCCGGGAGAAGGCTCAGGAGCTTGAAGACTCGCACAGCCAGATTTTGGACCAGCTTCTTTCCAACTGTGATAAGACTGCTGAACGGATCCTGACCCGGATCTGGGCCGTACCCTCCAAATATCCGGACCTGCCTCTCGGTTTTCTTGCACTACTTTACTTACCCTTTTCTATTTTCTATTTATGATTTATAATTTCAATTTTGAATATTTACTATTGATTTGTCCTCCAGGGAGCGGGAAGCGCAGAATCAAATATTGCTGTGATGATTGTACGTTCTAGTACCAATTGTTTGATGACAATAAAGTATAAAGTATAAAGTACAGCTATCGGGTGTGACGGGGTAGGGGAGGATGTCTGGGATTGGTAGATGCAGATATAATACTAATGGTTAGGATGCTTTAAGACATACTCTACAACATGAAGAGACAGAGAATGGAGGGATACAGGCCATGTTCAGACAGACCCAGGTTTGATTTGCCATCACAGTCAGCCCAGCCATGATTGGTCAAAGGGCTTGTTCCTGTCCTGTACTGTTTTGTTTCACTATGAAGGAATTTCTCCTCATCTCTGTCCTAAATTGCCTACTCTTCATTTTGAAACTGACCTCTGACTGTAGATTTCTCAACCAGCGGAAGCATCCTTTCTTTTTCCTGCACATTAGATTCCATGAGAACCTTCAAGTTTAGTGAGATCTCTCTCACTTTTCTAAGTTCTAGGGAATATGGTGTCAGTCTACTCAATCCCTCTGCATCTCTGTCATCCTTGGAGGCAGTCTGGTAAATCTTTACACTTTCTCTGTGGCAAGTACAGGGATAATCCCAATGATTCACTTACAACAAAATTATCATTTGCCTACAAATGTTTCAAAGTTCTGGCTCTTTATTGTGCTACTGAGGAGCATCAGTGTTGTGTTAATGAAAACGAACCAATGCTGAATCCAAGAACTCTCTCTGCAAAGCCGACAGGAGTGCTTGAGGGAGAATCAGGTCAATAACCAAGTCCTGAAGCCAGAGTTCATTGAAGGAGGTCCCAATTCTGCTTCCTTGGTCAGGAGGCTGTTTTTGATCTTGTGCGGTCCACAGATGCTCAGTCACCAATCCTTGTGCAATGTTTCACAATTGATAGAGTAGGTTGTCTCCCTTGTTTATCTGCTCAGAGACATGGCAAGGAACCAGTATCTCTGGGATGTGCGCTTTCAGAATTCCTTGCAGTTTCCCATTTCTGTGTGGGCTGTTGGGCCATTGTCAAATTCTGTAGTTGATGATCCACTGTTCCAGATCATGACCTTGTTGGGGAAAGGGGTGGTCTGCCTAATGAGGTATTCACATGGCATGTAAGTAAGTCAATCATAAAATCTCTTGACAGAACAAATGTAGATTATACTTGAAAAATATTTTTTTTTAATTAAGAGAGCAACACACAGAAAGCTGGAGGAACTCAGGCAAAATGGACAGTTGATATTTTGTGTTGAAGGGAAGACAGTGGAGAATGGAATAAAGGGAAGGAAGTGAAGAAGGGAACCAGTGCAAGGGAGGCGTGGTGATGGGCAGATCAAGAGGATGTGGGGGAGGGGTAGAAATGGCTGTTGGGGGCAGTGGAATAAGGAAAAAAGTGTACAAGGTGAGTGGTTACTGGAAGTTGGAGAAACTGATGCCCATGCTGTCAGGTTGGAGACCACCAAGCCAAAGTATAAATGTAGGGGAGGGAGGAGGTGCAGGGGCAGATGTCACATTTAGCCTGGTGAAGGGATAATTGTTTGGAGTGGGATCAATAGGAGGAGGGATGAGCGGACAAGGGAGTCATGGAGAGAGTGATACCTGTGGAAGGTGGAGAGGTGAAGGTAGGGGAAGTTGTGTCTGGTAGTAGGTTCCTATTGGAGATGAGGGAATATTGAGTACAATGATATGTTGAATGAGTGGCATCGTGAGGAGCTCAGTAAAGACTCTGGGATTTCTATTCCTGTTTTGTTGGTGGGGGTGTTGGAGTGAGGCAGACATGTGGGAAATAGAAGAAATGTAGGTGGGAGCTGCATCAATAGTAGTGGAGGAAGTCCTGTATTCTGGAAAATAAGGACATTTCAGATGTCCTGGAATGGAAAGTCTCATCATGAGAACAGATATCGTGGAAATGGAGGAGCTGAAAAAAAAGGTAAGAGGTGTAGGCAAGATAACTGTGGGAGTCAGTAGGTTTGTAGAAGATGTCAGTGGCTAATCTGTCCTCTGGAGATGAAGGCAAATCAAGAAAGGGAAGAGAAGTGTCAGAGATGGACAAAGTGAATTTAAGGGCAGGATTGGTAGCAAAATTGACACCATTGACGTGCCCCTCATGGATGCAGGAAGCAGTACCAAAGGAGCCATCAATGTAGTGAAGAAAGAGAGTAGGGGAGCATTGCTATTATAGGTTTGGAACATGGATTGTCCCACATAGCCAGCGAAAAGGCAGTCATAGGGCTGAATCAAGTTTCCATCACTACACCTTTGGTCTGGAGTAAGTGGAAGGAGCCAAAGGAAAGATTGTTGAGAATGATACCAGTTCTGCCAAAGAGAAGTGGGTGGTAGTGGAGTAGAACTGGTTGGATCTGTTATCCAGAAAGAAACAAAAGAGTCCTGGGGCCTTGCTGATGGGGATAGAAGTGTACAGGTACTGAACATCCATGGGAAAATGAGGTGGTTGGAGCCAAGGAACTGATAGTTGTTAAAGTGGTGGAGATCATACAAACTGTCATGGACGTAGGTGGGGAGATGGAGTCAAGATGCAAGGACACGAGATCAGAAGGGGAGGAGCAAGTAGAAACAATGGGCCTTATATGGTACTTTGGTTTATGAATCTTGGGTAGGAGGTAGAAACAGGCAATGTGGGGTTGGGGATCAATGGAGTTGAAGGCTGTACAGGTAATGTGGATACTGGTGGTGCAGGAGACAGTGGCCTGATATTTCTCAGTGGGGTCTTGGTTCAGAGATATTGTAAATAAGAGGAAGTGTCCAAGACCAGGATCTACAGTCACTTATGTCTCCTTGTTAAATTACAGTTCTGAAAGCAGGATTTTTCCCATAATGTCCATGCAAAAACAGAGTTTTTAACTTTTGAATTAGATAAAGAGGTAGGATGAGTTATTATTTCCAGTGTTCATTGGTAAATTAAAATTCTAGGTGTTGAACTTCTCTGCTGGCTTACATTATTGGTTTGTGATGGGCAAAGTACGAGAGGAAATCCTTTAATTAGGGGATAAAAGCAACAATTAATGTTGGACATACTGAAATGCAGGTATGGACATGGGAATCAAGATGAAAACACATTTACAGTAGTGCAGTAAAGTTCAAGGGGGAGGAAATATGGAGTAACAAGACAACATACTCTGAGGCTATAGTTACCTAATGCCTAGTCTTGTGTAGTTTGCATATTACTATGTTATTTAACATATAGGAAATTCTACATTTCACTGAAAATGTGATCATCCCAGTGCATCCATAGTCTTGTAAATGTCAAGGCTGAAATAAAGGAGGCCTTTTCTGGTTGACTGCCGGTGACTAGTGGTGTGCTGCAGCAGTCTTTTCACATTTTATGTCAGTGATTTGGATGAAGGAGTTGATGGCTTTGTGGCCAAGTTTGCAGACAGTGCGAAGATAGGTGGGAGAGCAGGTAGTGTTGAGGAATCGGGGTGTCTGGGGGAATGGCAAAGAGTGGCACTTGGAATATAATGTAGGTAAGTGAGTGATCATGCACTTTGGCAGAAAGAATAAAGGCATGGAGTATTTTCTAAATGGGAAGAAAATTCAAAAATCAGAGGTGCGGAGAGACTCTGGAGTCATCATGCAGGATTCCCTAAAGGTTAACTTGCAGGTTGAGTTGGTGGTAAGGAAGGCAAATGCAATGTTTGAATTCATTTCGAGAGGGCCAGAGTACAAAAGCCAGGATGTGATGCCACACATACCAAACTTGTGAGCAGTTTTGTGCCCCTTGTCTAAGAAAAGATGTGCTTGTATTGGAGAGGGTTTAGAGGAGGTACATGAGAATAACCCTGGGAATGAAAGGGTTAACAAATGAGGAGGGTTAAATAATTCTGAGCTTGTATTCATTGGAGTTTAGAAGAATGAGGGGGATCTCATTGAAACCTATTGAATATTGAAAAATTGAATAAAGTGGACATGGAGAGGATGCTTCCTATGATGGGAGAGTCTTGGATCAGGGGACACAGACTCAGAACTGAGGAATGTCCATTTAGAACAGAGATGAAAAAATACTTCTTTAGCCAGAAGGTGGTGAATCTAGAATTCATTGCCACAGACGGCTGTGCAGGCCAAGTCATTGGGTATATTTAAGATGGAGGGTGACATTTCCTTGATTAGTCGGGGTGCCAAAGGTTATGGGGAGAAGGCAGGAGAATGGGGTTGAGAGGGATAATAAATCAGCCATAATGGAATAGACTCAATGGGTTGAATGGCCTAATTCTGCTCCTAATTCTTATAACCTTTTGGAAATGCCTTTCTCCACTCATCTGATATTCATTATGAGATAGATTTCACTATCTCAGAAAACAAACTTTAGCCAGATCAATTCACTCCAGGTGATACTGATCATATAATGGCTGAGAGAGCTGATGTACCACAATGTTATGGGTCTCAGCAATTTTCAGACAGTTGTAATCCATCCAATTTATCCCCAATCTGCTATCAGTTATTATCAATTAGAAGGTATAATTGGAAATGCTCTCATATAGCACTTACTTACCACCATCATAGTATAGTGACTTGGTGAGACCTCATCAGGAGTACTGTATACAAGTTTGGTCTCCCCAGCCAAGAAAAAAAATGTACTTGCTATGAAGTCAACTACGCTGGTTCCAGGGATGGTGGGTTTAATATAGCAGAAGAAATTTAATGGACTGTAAAAGATGGCACCGATAAAGGGCAACTCGTTGCTTGCAGCTCCAATGGTAATTACCAAATAGTCCTGTTCGGGTCTACTGCAACAGAAATTCACAGTCACAGCAATAAGTAAGCAACTTTGTTTTAAGTTTAGAAAATCTATCGATACTCAAAACCAACAAATCCTGGACTGCAGAATCAGGTCGCTAGTGCAGTTTCCCTTTAAGTAAAAGGAAACGCAGAAAGTGCGTTGGGCTGCAAGTTCGACTGAAATACTGAGGCCTTGGACCCTCACTCTTGTCTATCCTTCTGGCAAGTGTGCAGTCTCTGTAAAATAAAACTGAAGACGTTAGGGTAAGGTTGCTGTACCAGAGGGACATTAGGGACTGCTGTGTACTTTGCTTCATGAAATCATGGCTATCCCCCATGATTTTGGATGCAGCACTGCAGCTCAATGGCTTCACCATTCATAGGACGCTTCAGTCTTCTAAAGACAGAGGAGGTGAAGTATGCTTTATAGTTAACTCATCAGTAACATAGTTATATGGGGAGCATGCCTCATGAGAGTAGGTTGAGTGAACTCGGCCTTTTCTCCTTGGAGCGACAGAGGATGAGAGGTGACCTGATAGAGGTATATAAGATGATGAGAGGCATTTATCATGTGGACAGCCTGAGGCTTTTTTCCCAGGGCTGAAATGATTGCCACAAGAGGACACAGGTTTAAGGTGCTGGGGAGTAGGTACAAAGGAGATGGCAGGAGTAATTTATTTTTACTCAGAGAGTGGTGAGTGCGTGGAATGGGCTGCCAGCAATGGTGATGGAGGCAGGTACGATAGGGTCTCTTAAGAGACTTCTGGATAGGTACATGGAGCTTAGATAAATAGAGGGCTATAGGTAAGCCTAGTAATTTCTAAGGTAGGAACATGTTCGGCACAACTTTGTGGGCCGAAGGACCTGTATTGTGCTGTAGGTTTCTATGTTTCTATGTCCACAGACTTTGTGGTTCTAGCTCAGTCCTGCTCACCTGACCTGGAACATCTAGCAGTCAAATATCACCCTTTATATCTGCTGAGGGATTTTCCTTCATCATCCTGGTAGTGGTGTGCATTCCAGCTCAGGCCAGCATCAGCCAGGCATCGAACGAGCTAAGCTCCATAATCAGCAGGTACAAAAATGCACACCCTGATGACGTTCCAATCATTGTGGGGGATTTCAACCTGGCCTGCTTGAAGAAGTCTCTGAACAACTATCATCAACATATCACCTGTGGAACTAGAGGAGCCAGCACACTTGACCATTATTATACCAGCAACAAGAACACTTCCTGTGCCACCCCACACACACACACTTTGGAAAGTTCAATCTGCTGACTGTACCTCTACTCCTAATGTATAGGCAGAAACTAAAGACAGCATACCAAGAAGGTATGGTCAGAGGAGGTGGAGGAGCACTTATTCAACTGCCTTGAGTCAGTGGTCTGGACAATACTCAGGAATTCATCATCAAGTCTGAATGAATATGACACAGGTATCACCGACTTCATTAGGACCTGTGTGGATGAGTGTGTGCCTTTGAGAGCATACCAGACATATGCGGTAGATCAACAAAGAGATTCATGGGCTGCCGAGAGCTAGATCTGTGACATTAAAGACCAGTGATCCAGAACTATATAAGAAGACATGGTATGATCTGTGGAAGACTATCTTAAGAGTGCACAAGCAATTCCAATTGAGGCTAGAGACTGAATCAGATGAACATCAGCTCTGGCACGGTTTACAGGCTATTACTTCCTACAAAGTGAAACCAAACATCATGAATGGTAGTGATATGTCACTCCCAGATGAGCTCAACGCCTTTTATGCACACTTTGAAAAGGAGAATAAAACCACAGCTATGCGAATCCCTGCAGCATCTGGTGATCCTTTGATCTCTGTCTCAGAAGCCGACGTCAGAACATCTTTCAAGAGGGTTAACCCTCACAACACTTCAAGCCCTGATGGTGCATCTGGGTAGTGCTCTGAAAACCTGTGTCAACCAAGTGTTGAACGTGTTCAAGGACATCTTCAGTCTCTCATTCCAGCATTCAGAGTTTCCCACCTGCTTCAAAAGGGTGACCATCATACCAGCGCCCAAGTTATAGCGGGGTGAACTGCCTCAACAATTATCACCCAGTTGCACTCACATCTGCTGTGATGAAGTGCTTTGAGAAGTTGATCATGGCTCGAATCAACCCTGCCTCAGCAAGGACCTGGACCCACTGCAATTTGCCTGTCACCACAATAGGTCTGCAGCAAGTGCAATCTCACTCGGCCTTGCATCACCTTACATCGGGCTGCTGCTTACTTACTACAGCTCAACAATCAACGCAATCACACACTCGGTTCTGAAAAAAAGCTCTAAAATGTTGGCCCTTGTACCTCCCTCGGCAACTGAATGCTTCACTTCATCACCGAGAGACCACAGTCTGTGTGGATTGGAAATAACATCTCCTCCTTGCTGATAATCAACACAGGCATATCTCAAGGTTGCATGCTTAGCCTACTGCTCTACTCTCTCTACACCCAAGAAGTGTGGCTAGACACAGCTCAATGGCACAACTATTGTTGGCAAAATTTCAGATGGTGAGGAGGAAGGATACAGGAGAGAGATAGATCAGCTAGTTGAATGGTGTCACGATAACAACCTTGCACGTAATATCAGTAAGACCAGGGAACTGATTGTGGACTTCAGGAAGGGTAAGTTGAGGACACACACACCAGTCCTCATAGAGAGATCAGAAGTGGAAAGAGTGAGCAGTTTCAACATCTCTGAGGATCTATCTTGGGCTAAGCATATTGATGCAGTTTACGTAAAAGCCATGACGGTAGCTATAACTCATTAGGAGTTTGTGAAGAATTAGTATGTCACCAAAGACACTCTCAAATTTCTATGGGTTTTACTCTGAAGAGCATTCTATCTGGTTGCATCACTGTCTAGTAAGGAGGGGCCACTGCACAGGATCAGAACTTGCTGCAGAAATTTGAAATCTTAACCAGCTCCGTCATAGTTGCTAGCCACCTGGCATCCAGGACTTCAAACGGTGATGCCTCAAAAAGGCAGCATCTATTATATAGTCATAGTCATAGTCATATTTTATTGATCCCGGGGGAAATTGGTTTTCATTACAGTTGCACCATAAATAATAAATAGTAATAGTAATATGTAAATTCTGCCATTTAATTATGAAATAAGTCCAGGACCAGCCTATTGGCTCAGGGTGTCTGACCCTCCAAGGGAGGAGTTGTAAATTTTGATGGCCACAGGCAGGAATGACTTCCTATGACGCTCTGTGCTGCATCTCGGTGGAATGAGTCTCTGGCTGAATGTACTACTGTGCTCACCTGGTACATTATGTAGTGGATGGGAGACATTGACCAAGATGGCATGCAACTTGGACAGCATCCTCTTTTCAGACACCACTGCCAGAGAGTCCATTTCCATCCCCACAACATCACTGGCCTTACGAATGAGTTTGTTGATTCTGTTGGTGTCTGCTACTCTCAGCCTGCTGCCCCAGCACACAACAGCAAACATGATAACACTGGCCACCACAGACTCGTAGAACATCCTCAGCATTATCCGACAGATGTTAAAGGACCTCAGTCTCCTCAGGAAATAGAGACGGCTCTGACCCTTCTTGTAGACAGCCTCAGTGTTCTCTGTCACCTAGGACATGCTACGTTCTCATTGCTGCCATTAAGGAGAAGGTACAGGAGCCTGAGAAAGATGTGCAGGTTGGTAGAGTTACTGGCCACTTTAAGTTGCTTCAGCTGTGTATGTGTAGGATCTCGAGAAAGTTAATGGGAATGTGGAGAAAGTAATATGGGATTAGACTAAATGGATGTTTGATGGTTGGCTTGGACTTGTTGGGGAAAAAAGGTCCTATTTCCATGCTGAAAGGAAAAACAGCCTTGAAACCTATTTTTTAATGTTTAGTTAATGTTTTAGAGCAAAGATAAATATGCTGTAAGTGAGTTTTTTGAGTTGTAGTCCTGTCATAACATCACCATTCAATGTAATCAGACATCGAGTTAAAAAAACACTGAGAGCTCACCAATTTAAAATGTGGAAATGTGTAAGAAGCTGTTTTGTACCTGTGCACTAATCCATTTGAAAACATTGATAATAATTGGTTAACAACGCAAAGTTTCTTCATATGGTTCTGAAAGCGCACTCAGACCCAGATGGGTATAGGCTGTCACAATTCTCCTATTCAACATTCTTGAAATGCAAAGCCACTTTATCCCAGGCAATTTTAGTGTTTACATATGATGTTTAATCTGTTGTTACAGTTTAAATTAAAACTTCTTTAATTTACAAAATTGTGTTTGGTTTATTTAAGTATGTAGACCAACTTACCAAAATGAAATCGGATAGATAAGACTAACAAGAAAAAATTGAGAGCTATAGAAAAAATGCAGTGAATTGAAACTGATTGGATAGTTATTCCAAAGCACTGGCAGAGCCACAATTAACTGAATTGCATTTTATGAGCAAGACACATTAATCTGTTTTTCTTTACCGAAAACTAGTTCAGTGATCATTGTTTGATCATTGTATTCCATAATCACTCTCGCTGATCTTTTTTGTACCATCCCAATGTATTTATATCCTGTTTAGGATAAACTGCCAAGAATTTCCACCATTTCAAAATACAAGATTGAAGCAACCTGTTATGACTTGTACGTAATTGCCATTAAGATACATAGCAGTATGCAATAAGCATTTCTTAGTATTCAGTGATAAGGTAATTACTACTACAGATATATAATACTCCTCAAATCCTGTTAGTTTTCCATAGTTTGTCAATGAAGACTTCCTTCTTCTCCTGTCCCATGGGCATTAGATCTAGAGAAGCAGACACTGACCAAGCAAATCAATCCGAATAATCTGCTGCAGTAACTCAACTCTTCGTGTGGGAGGAAAGGAATTGTTGATGTTTGCAGTCAAAACCGTGCATCAGGACTAAGTGAGGAGGGGCAGGATGATCAATATAAAGAGAAGAATTTAGAGTAGTAGGATCTTATCTTACTGCTCCACCTCTGTGGTCTCTCCTGCACTCTTCGACTTTCTCACCATTCACCTTCTCCTCTGAGATTAGATCACCCAGACGCTGCTTGAACGTCAGCTCCAGTTTGGTAAGAGGACCTCTATATAAGAAGCTATTTTTATGTGTGCATTCATCACTGGAAAGTACTGGTAGGGATTTGTAAAGGCAGGGTACATTGCAGGGATAGGCTGCAACAAGTCTATAGTCAATAATGATGAATTAGCCCACTGTTTCGCTAGTCCTTTGCTGAAGCTGGTGACTGTGGCTGAGGTAATGGGCTGCAATCTACTGCCAGCCAAATACCACCCATGATTGCTGCTGACCTGTGTGGTAAATGGAACTTACATTTTGCAGCTCCACCAGTGTCAGCCGAATGCGCCTCATCCTCCACAGTAAGACCCTGTGCAGAGCCAGGTCTTGCACCAAAACATGTCATCATGTAGACCGTAGGGCAGGCAGGGGTGGGGCTGGAGGGGACAAGATCAGAATAAGCCCCAGGACCAATTCCACTGAGAGGTCTTTGACAGCTGGCTATAAAAGGCTTTTTGCTTAACCAACAATCAAACTTATCAAAAAAATTATGAATCCTTCTGTATTTCTCTGACCATTCAAAGATCAAAACAATACATTTTTCATGAAAACGCAGTGCATAAAATCTTTTAAGCAATTGTATTTATCTGAATTCATTCAATTCAACACAGAATGTATATTGACTCAATAATTTCCACATTCTCCGATGAGATTCTGCCACCAAGCAGATCATGCCCTCTCCTCCCAGTACTACAAAGTTATAATTCACTTGGTGAATTCCTTGTCAACTTCCATTTCCACCAATTATTCTCTTCATGGCACTGACCCACACGGATGCAGGAGATACAATACCTACCATTTTTCCTCATGTATTCCCACCATGAAAGAAATTGATACTATTCTTCCAGCTGAAGCTGTGATTTATTTGCATTTCTCCAATCATTTAATGCTCCAGTTGTGTTCCCTTCTTCTTTGGAGAAAAACAGCCAGAGAATGGGAAGCCACCTTGTAGAATATCTTTGCTCAGCTCACGACGGTGACCCTGAGCTTCTAGTTGTCCATCATGTTAATTCCACTTCTCACTTCAATGCTGGTATCTCCACCTTTGGCCTGTTATTATATCTACCTCATCATTTGTTAGGCCAAGTTCCAGCCCTTGTGACTCAATGTTGAAGTTAACAATTTCAAATAACCAGGCTTTTATATTTGTGTTAGGTACTCATTGAGGAAAGAATAACAGAGTAATACAACACATAAAAGCCTCTCTCCTCCATAAACCTCCAAGCCCCTCCTCTCAATCTACCTATCCAAATGCCTCTTAAATATTGCAACCTGCCTTGGTCACTTCCTTTGGCAGCTCATTCCATATACTCACTACCCTCTGTTACCTCTCGGGTCTCTTTCAAATGCCTCCCCTCTTACCTTGTATCTGTGCCTTTTAATTTTGGATTTCCCAACACTGGGGATAAGAACATGAACATCATCCACTTCATGCATGCCCTTCATGATTTTATAAAATCCTTTGAAGTCACCCTTCATTCTCCTACACTTCAGGGAATAAAGGTGCAGTGTGGCTTTCCTCCCCTTATAACTCAGGCCCTCAGAGCCAGGCAACATCCTCATAAATCTCTTCTGCACCTTCACCAGATGAACAATGTCTTTCCTGTAACAGGGTGATCAAAAATGTGAACAATACCCCAAGCACTGCCTCACCAGTGACTTACATAACTGCAACATAATGTCCCTACTCCTAAATGCCCGCTTCGCTGCCGCTGCTACTGTGTGGTAACCGGAATCTGCGGAGCTGAAGGCCCCGAAATCCTCGGCTTTGCGTGTTTTAGCGGCCGGGGAGATGTCAAAGGTGCTCGGCAGAGGATGGCGCTAGGGAGGCTGTATCAGAGAGGCTGGTCAGAAGCTCGGAGTTTTCAGACAGATGGTCTCAGTGTCGGCTGCTTCCAAGGTATCGGCAAGTTGACGGTGCCTGGAGGTTTAAGGCAGGGAGTTTCTCCCTTTCGCCGCCGCTATCAGGGACTCAGGAGTCGATCGACTCGGGGACTTTGAGACTTTTTTTTACTGTGCCCATGGTCTGTTCTTTATCAAATTATGGTTTTGCTTTGCACTGCTGTAACTATATGTTATAATTATGTGGTTCTGTCAGTGTTAGTCTTTGGTTTGTCCTGTTTTCTGTGATTTCACTCCAGAGAAACATTGTATCATTTCTTAATGCATGTATGCATTTCTAAATGACAATAAAAGAGGACTGAGTGTTCTCATAATCTAAACTTGATACCCTGTCTGATTAAAGCCAGCATGCTAAATATCTTCACTGTTGTTCACTTCACTTGCATGGCTGCTTTCGGTGTAGCTGTGCACTTGTACTCTCAAATTTCTCCGTCCCACATCACTCGTCACTGCCCTGCTACTCACTATTTAGGCCCTACCCTGGTGTGACTGTCTAAAATTTTTCACCTTATACTTATCAAAATTGAAATTCATTTGCCATTCCTCAGCCATCTCTCCACTGATCAATATCTCTTGGCAATTCATTGTAACCTGCTTCACTATCAACAAGACCCCCTAATTTAGGATCATCAGCAGACTTGGTAATTGTTTCATGTACATTCACATCCAAATTATTCACATAAGATTTATGTGATAATTATTTACGTCATAAATAATAAGTAACAGAGGTCCTAACACTAATCCTGAAGTACCCCACTGGTCACATGGTTTCAACTGGAGAATTGATCTACAACCAGCACCCTTTGCTTCCTAGCATTGAGCTCATTTTGAATCAATCCCGGTTGCTCCTCTTAAATCCTATGTGACCTATTAGTCTTCCATGGAAGACCTTGTTAAAGGGGGTGACCTAACAGAGGAAAGTCACAGTGGTCAGGTCTCTGGCATTGAGCCTGCCTGTGTTATTCAGAAGGGAAGTGGGAGAAAAGGCATACTGTGGTGATAAGGGATTGATTAGTAGGGGAATGGACAGGAGGTTCTGTGGGCAAGAATGAGATTCCCGGATGGCATGTTGCCTCCCGGATGCCAAGGTCCGGGATTTCTTGGATTGAATCCACAGTATTCTTAAGCGGGAGGGAAAACAGCCAGAAGTCGTGGTCCATGTATGTACCAATGACATGGGTAGGATGAGTCTCGAGGTTCTGCAGAGGGAGGTCAGGGAGTTAGGTGCTAAGTTAAAGGGCAGGACCTTCGGGGTTGTGATCTCAGGATAGCTACCCATGCTACGTGCTAGTGAGGCCAGAACTAGGAAGATTATACAGCTTAATATGTGGCTAAGGAATTGGGGTAGGAGGGAGGGCATAAGTTTTTGGATCATTGGGCTCACTTCCAGGGAAGTTGGGACCTGTACAGAAGGGATGGTTTGCACTTGAACTGGAGAGGGACTAATATCCTAGCGGGAAGCTTTGTTAATGCTGTACTTTGGGGGTTTAAACTAGAGTTGCAGGCAGATGGGAACCAAAGTGCCAAAACAGTTGGTGGAGAGGTTGCGGAGGCAAATGTTGGTAAGATTTCCGAAAAAGTTAGGAATCAAAAGGTTGATCATGGTGCAGCTATTGTCCTGAGTTGCTTGTATTTCAATTCAAGAAGCATTGTAGGAAAGGTGGATAATAGTGCTGAAGGTGAGGTAGCTGATTTAGAAACAGAGGCAATGTGTAGTGAGGAGAGGCTGTTGATAGGGCAAAATTGCAGTCAACAGGATGAGTTGCAATGGAAAAGGTGGACAAAATCGAAAAGGGTGAATACAGCACTGAAGACTTTGTATTTGAATGCGTGCAGTATACGGAATAAGGTAGATGAACGTGCAGCACGGTTACAGATTGGCAAGTATGATGTTGTAAGCATCACTGAATCATGGTTGAAAGAAGATTGTAGCTGGAAGCTTATTGTCTAAGGATACACATTGTATCAAAAGGACAGCCAGGAAAGCAGAAGGGGTGGTGTTGCTCTGTTGGTAAAACACAAAATCAAATCATTAGAAAGAGGTGACATAGCGTCAGAATGTGTTGAATCACGATGGATGGAGCTAAGGGACTGAAAGGGTAAAAAGACTCTGTTGGGAGTTGTAATACAGACCCCCAAACAGTATAAGGATGTGGCCTACAAATTACAACGGGAGATAGAAAATGCATGCAATGTTACAATAGTCATGGGGAACTTCAAAATGCAGGTTGATCAGGAAAATTAGGTAGGTGCTGGATACCAAGAAGAGGAATTCCTGGAGTGCCTACAAAATGGCTTCTTAGAGCAGCTCATGGTTGCGCTCACTAGAGGATCAGCTAATCTCGATTGGGTGCTGTGCAATGAGCCAGAACTGGAAGGTAAAAGAACCCTTAGGAGAAAGTGATCATAATATGATCGAATTCAGTCTGAAATTTGAAAAGGAGAAGCTAAATTCAAATGTATCAGTATTACAGTGGAATGAAGGGAACTACAGAGGCATGGGAGGGGAGTTGGACAGAATTGATTGGAAAAGAACACTGGCAGATATGAAGGCAAAGCATCAATGGCTGAAATTTCTGGAAGCAATTCACAAGGCATAGGATATATACATCCCAAAGAGGAACTATTCTGATGGAACGATAACACAATCATGGTTAACAAGAGAAGTCAAAGCTAACATAAAAGCCACAGAGAGGACATATAATAGAGCAAAAAATCGTGGGAAGTTAGCTTTTAAGAACCAACAGAAGGCAACTAAAAAGTCATTAAGACGGTAAAAGTGGAATACGAAAGTATACCAAAAGAGGATATCAAATGTTTCTTCAGTTACATAAAGTGTAAAAGAGATCCAAGAGGGGATATCAGACTGTTGGAAAATGATGCTGGAGAGGTAGTAATTGGGGACAATGAAATAGCGGATTATCTGTCAGTCTTCACTGTGGAAGACACTGGCAGTATGGTGGAAGGTCCAGGTGTCAGGGTCATGAAGTGTGTGAAGTTACCATAACTAGAGAGAAGGTTCTTAGGAAACTGAAAGGTCTGAAGGTAAACAAGTCACCTGGACCAGATGGTGTACACCCCAGGGTTCTGAAAGAGATTGCTGAAGAGATTGTGGAGCAATTAGTAAGGATCTTTCAAGAATCACTAGACTCTGGAATAGTTCCAAAAGACTGGAAAATTGCAAATGTCACTCCACTCTTCAAGAAGAAAGTGAGGCAGAAGATTGCGGTTGGGAAGATATTGGAGTCGATAGTTACGAATGGGGTGTCAGGGTATTTGGAGGCATATGATAAAATAGGCTGCAGTCAGCATGGTTTCCTCAAGGGAGAATCTTGACTGACAAATCTGTTGGAATTCTTTGAAGAAATAACAAGCGGGGTAGACAAAGGAGAATTGGTTGGTGGTATGTACTTGGATTTTCAGAAGGCCTTTGACAAGGTGCCACACATGAGGCTGCTTAACAAGCTATGATAGTATTACATAGAAGACTGCATAGATAAAGAAGTGGCTGATTGGCAGGAGTCAAAGAGTGGGAATAAAGATAGCCTTTTCTGGTTAGCTGCTGGTGACTAGTGGTGTTCCACAGAGGTCTGTATTGGGATAGGTTCTTTTTTGATTATATGTCAATGATTTGGATGATGGAATTGAAGGTTTTCTTGCAATGTTTTCAGACAATATGAAGATAGGTGGAGTGTCAGGTAGTCTTGAGGAAGTAGAGAGGCTACAGAAGGATTTTGACAGATTAAGAGAATGGGCAAAGAAATGGCAGATTGAATATGGTGTTGGTAACTTTATGGTCATGCACTTTGGTAGAAGAAATAAAAGGTTGACTATTTTCTGAATTGGGAGAAAATACAAAAACTGAGGTGCGGTGCAAAGGGACTTGGGAGCCCTTGAAGAGGATTCCCTAAAGGTTAATTTGCAGGTTGAGTCTGTGGTAAGCAAGACAAATGCGATGTCAGCATTCACTTCAGGAGGACTAGTATATAAAAGCAAGGAATTAATGTTGAGAATTTATAAAGCATTTGTTTCACCTCATTTAGATTATTGTGAGCAGTTTTGGGATCCTTATCTTAGAAAGGATGTACTGAAACTGGAGAGGATTCAAAGAAGGTTCATGAAAATGATTCAAGAATTGAATGGCTTGTCGTATGAAGTGCATTTGATGGCTCCGGGCCTATATTCACTAGAATTCAGAAGAATCAGGGGTGACCTCATTGAAACACATCAGATGGTGAAAGGCCTTGATAGAGTGGATGTGGAGAGGATGTTTCCTATGGTGGGATTGTCTAGGACCAGAGGGCATAGCCTCAGAATAGAGAGATGTCCTTTTTGAACCGAGTTGAGGAAGCATTTCTTTAGCCGGAGAGTAGTGAATCTGTGGGATTATTTGCCACAGGCAGCTGTGGAGGCCAAGTCTTTATGTATATTTAAGGCAGAGATTGATAGATTCTTTATTGGTCAGGGCCTGAAGGGATATGGGGAGAAGGCAGGAGATTGGGGCTGAGACGAAAATTGGATCAGCCATGATGAAATGGCAAAGCAGACATGATGAGCCAAATGGCCTAATTCTGCTCCTATATCTTATGGATTTATCTCAGAGTTCCAGCCCATGATTTTGATTTTTCCCAAACCCACCCCCCACCCCCCTTTCTAACTTCCATTTGTTAACTAGACTGTACTGAAAGCATTTGCATTATTGGGACCCTGTTTGTCTCCACATAATTAAAATTATTCCCTCAGACTTTTTCATCCTCTCCCTCCTTGCAAATTGAAAGCATCTTTGTTTTCTGAAACATTAGGATCAGTTTCTCAGTCTATTGATGCTGTCTGACCTGTTGAGTATCTCTAGCACTTTTTGTCTTGCATTGCCTTATAAGATTGTTTGGTCTCTAGCAGTCTTCCTTTCCACTGAAATTAATAGACAACTGTTCCTGCATTGAAGAATATTTCTCGGTGTAAATGCTGGATAATTCTCTAAGTTCTGTTCAGCTACTGAACTCCATGTTGCAGAGCAGCCCAGGAAAGGGAATAACAATTATGGCCTATCAATTTGGAAATAGTGTTTAGCCCTGGAATCATAAAGGTATTAGCACTAACATGAAGAAATGATAAACTTCGATGTGAAGAACAACCATTTTCCTGCAACAGCCTATTTCTTCTCATACACGTCGCATAGATAGTGCTGTGGGTTTGTTCTTGCCAACAACAGCCATGCACCATCAGTCGACAGGACACAGGAACTTGGGCTATACATTTTTTTTGTGTAACTGTGTGTTTACAGCTATCTTATTTGTGCTATATGACCTTGTGCAGTGTATGACTATTGATACTGAAGTTTGCACCTTGGCCCTGGAAGGACACTGTTTTGTTTAGTTGTATTCGTGGGAATCCGTGTAAGACTGAATGACAATGAAACTTGAACTTAAACTTGAGATATGTTAGCAAGCAAGACAAGACCACTCACTGGAGTACATTTCACTAGAAAGCTCAGTGATAACTTCAAACAGCACCACCTCTTGTAATTGTCCAAGTATTGCCCTGTACATTGTATGTGGTCCCTGGGTAATTATCTGGGATTCAACAGTAATACTCTTAATTATCCTAGATTCATGAAAATTAGTGAACACAATACACATAGAGGATCAAATCCATATATTTTTACATTGTGGGTTTTTGAGGTGGAGACTTTTCTCTCTGAAGCAGTTATGCTGATTTCCGATTATATTACCTGATTGTAATGTTACCATGACAACGGAAGTCAAGGAAGCAAACAGATTGAAAGGTCTGATAAAAACTCATGAAGTTGTATTTTATTTCTTGAGTTCTGTACCATGATAACATATCACAGATGACTTGACTTGGACCAACCAAGCAGAGTTCACTGTCAAGAAGGCCCAACAGCGCATTTACTTCCTGAGAAAACTAAAGAAATTTGGCCTGTCCCCTAAAACCCTCACTAATTTTTATAGATGCACCATAGATTTTATAGATGCATTCTTCTAGGGTGCATCACAACCTGATATGGAAGTTGTCCTGTCCAAGACCGAAAGGAGCTGCAGAAGATCGTGAACACGGTGCAGCACATCACACAAACCAATCTTCCGTCCTTGGACTCACTTTACACTGCACGCTGTCGGAGCAATGCTGCCAGGATAATCAAGGACACGACCCACCCAGCCAACACACTTTTCGTCCCTCTTCCCTCCGGAAGAAGGCTCAGGAGCTTGAAGACTCGTACGGCCAGATTTGGGAACAGCTTCTTTCCAACTGTGATAAGACTGCTGAACGGATCCTGACCCGGATCTGGGCCGTACCCTCCAAATATCCAGACCTGCTTCTCAGTATTTTTGCACTACCTTACTTTCCATTTTTCTATTTTCTATTTATGATTTATAATTTAAATTTTTAATATTTACTAATTTTACTATTTTAAATATTTTAATATTTAATATTTGTAATCCAGGGAGCAGAAAGCGCAGAATCAAATATCGCTGTGATGATTGTACGTTTTAGTATCAATTGTTTAGCGACGATAACGTATAAAGTATAAAGTATCATGTGTTAGAGAGAACTAATTCACAAACATCAAAGTTCATGTGATAAAACGTTAATTGGCTGAAACATTAACCTGATTCTCACTCCACAGATACTGACCTGCTTATCTCCAACATTTATTGGCTTTAATCACAAACTTGAGACAATGGACAATTTCTTTGTAATTCAAGAACTTATTTATTATTTTCTTCTATATAATTTACAGAGTAACTTTAAAATAATCATATTTCTCAGTGTGATAGCACTTCTTCATTTTAATAGTATCCATAAATCTTTGTAAGCTCTTCTAGCCAGTACAAGGCAACTTTCTTTATATATCATGAACCTCAATACGAAGTTACATTGTTCTGATTTTAAAAAATTATTAAACTTAACTTTTGGAACAAATCAAATCCGAGCTGATGCCTGTCATTCCCTGTATGATTTTTGTAAGATGAGAATGTGTTTCTAAATGTGATTGTAGGCATTGGTAGACATCTTACAATTTGATGATTAGGTTGTCTATGGGATTTGAAGGATGCAGATATTATCAATGAGTGAACAGAAAGGAAACAAACCAGACTGTAGGAAGGATGGAAGTAAGTTCGTTCTATCTATAAATGACTAGAATGTTACTCAACTGAAGTCTTTGAATCTGAGACACCAAATGCTCAGAGTTCAATCTTGATTAACACTGTGAATTTTCACATGAATTGTCTCTATTTTGATTTTAACATCTAGTGGCAGTTCAAGACTCCAACATTGAAATCTGATTGAGAAACAATCCAAGAATGAAACCGTGAAGATGAATAAAGTTGATAAGTGATGAGAATTGGAATGCTATGTTCAATTTCTACGAGATATTGGTGAGGCCTAAACTGGAGTATTGTGTGCATTTCTGGTCACCTACCTACAAGAAACGTTTCAATAAGATTAAAAAGAGTACAAAGGAAATTTACAAGGATTTTACCAGGACTTGAGGATTTGAGTTATAGGGAAGGGTTGGATATGTTGGACTACATTACATGCAGCATAGGAGAATGAAGAGAGTTTTTGAGTGGTATAAATAGGATTAATGAAGCTGGCTTTTTCACTGAGATTGGGTGAAACTAGAACTAGAGGTTATATGCTAATGGTGAAGGTAAAATATTTCAGGGGAATTTGAGAGGGGGCTTCACTCAGAAACAGGTTGAATTTCAACATTTGAGACAAGTTTGGATGGGTACTTGGATGGGAGGGTTATGGAGGGCTATTATCCAGGTGTTGGTTGATGAGACTAAAAAGATCCTGATGGGAATTATATATAGGCTTCCGAACAGTATCCAGGATGTGGGCTACAAATTACATTGGGAAATAGAAAATACATGTAAAAAAAAATTGCTGCAAAAATCATGTGGGATCTCAATATGCAGGTAGATTGGAAAAATCCGGTTGGTGCTGGATCCCAAGAAAGGGAATTTGTAGAATACCTACAAGAAGGCTTTTTAGAGCAGCCTGTGATTGAGCAAACTAGGTGAATGGCGATTCTGGATTGGGTGTTATGTAATGACCCAGATTTGATTAGGGAGCTTAAGATAAAGGAACCCTTAAGAGACAGTGATCATAACATGATAGAATTCCTCCTGCAGTTTGAGAAGGAGAAGCTAATATCAGATCTATCAGTACTACAGTGGAAGAAAGGGAATTACAGAGGCATGAGAGAGGAGCTACCCAAAGCTGAATGGAAGCTTAGGTTTTGAGGAACAATTCATAAAGCACAAGATAGATACATCCCAACAAAGAAGCATTCTAAAGGCAGAATGACGCAATCGTGGATGACAAGGGAATTCAAAGCCAACATAAAAGAGAAAGAGCGGAATTATAACAGAGCAAAAATTAGTGGGAAGTTAGAATATTGGGAAGCTTTGAAAAGCCAACAGCAGACAACTAAAAAATGCCATGAGGGAAAAGATGAAATAGGGAAGGTAAGCTAGTCAATAACATAAAAAGGATACAAAATCATTTTTCAGATATATAAAGAGTAAAAGAAAGATAAGAGTTGATATTGGACCGCTGGAAAATGATGCTGTAGTAATGGGGGACAAAGAAATGACAAACAGAACAAGTATCAATCTTCACAGCAGAAAGCACTAGTAGAATGCCAGCAATGTGAGAGTGTTATGGGCAGAAGTGAGTGTTGTTACTAAGGAGAAGGCTTTTGGGCAGCCAAAAGCTCTGAAGGTAGGTAAGTCCACTGGACCAGATGGAGAATCCCAGGGATATGAAGGAGGTAGCTGAAGAGATTGTACAGGCGTTAATAATGATCTTTCAAGAATTACCAGATTCTGCAATGGTTCCAGAGGTCTGAAAAACTGCAAATATCAACCCACCCTTTAAGAAGGGAGGGAGGCTGAAGAAACAAAATTATAGGCCAGTGAGCCTGACTTCAGTGGTTGTGAAGATGTTGGAATTTTGCCTGACTAATCTGTTAGAATTCTTTGAGGAAATAACAGGCAGGATAGACAAAGGAGAGTCAGTGGACGTTGTTTATTTGGATTTTCAGAAGGTCTTTGAGAAGGTGCTGCAAATGAGGCTGCTTAACAAAATAAAAGCCTTTGGTTTTACAGGAAAGATGCTAGCATGGATAGAAGATTGGCTGACTTGCAGGAGGCAAAGAGTGGGAATAAAGGGTGCCTTTTCTGGTTGGCTACCAGTGACTAGTGGTGTTCCACATGGGTCGTTGTTGGAACTACTTCTTTTGACACTATATGTCAATGACTCTGATTAATGAATTGATGGCTTTGTGGCAGAGTTTGCAGACAATATGAAGTTAAGTGAAGGGGCAGGTAGTGTTAAGGAAGCAGGGAGTCTGCAAGACAGATTGAGAGAATAGGCAAAGTGTCACATGGAATACAGTGTAGGAAAGTGCATGGTCATGCATGTTGGTTGAAGGAATAAAGTCATGGACTATTTTCTAAATGGGGAGGAATTTCAAAAACCAGAGCTGAACTGCGACTTCGGAGTCATTGCGCAGGATTCCTTAAATTGGTGGCGAGGAAGGCAAATGCAATGTTGACATTCATTTTGGGTGAATTAGAATACAAAAGCGTGGATATAATGCTGAGCTTTTATAAGGGATTGATCAGACTGCCTTGGAGTATTGTGAGCAGTTTTGGGCCCCTTACCTAAGAAAAGATGTGCTGACATTGAGGAGATTCACGAGACTGATCCCAGGAGTGAAGGCATTAGCAAATGAGGAGTGTTTATCGACTCTAGGGCTGTAGATGAATGGGGAGGGGGGGAATCTCAATGAAACATTTCAAATATTGAAAGGCCTAGATAGAGCAGATATGGAGAGGGAGTTTCCTATAATGGGGGAGTCTAGGACCAGAGGGCACAGAATCAGAAATCAGGAACTTCCACTTAGAACAGAGATGAGGATGAGGAAAAATTTCCTTAGCCAGATGATGGTGAATCTGTGCAATTCATTGCCACAGATGGCTGGGCATGCCAAGTCATATACTTAAGGCGGAGGGTGATAGCTTCATGATTAATCAGGGTGTCAAAGGTTAAGGGGCAAAGGCAGGAGAATAGGGTGGAGAGGGATAATATATCAGCCATGATGGAATGGCAGGACAGACTCAATGGACTAAATTCTGCTCCTATGTCTTATGGATTAGGCAGAATAACAATTTAACATGGGCAAAATGAGCAAAGGGTGTGTTTCTCTGCTGTAGTCCTCTGTGACTCAATAACTCAAGTAGAATATTAAACCCTAAGGACTAAGGAAAACTAGCTTCTGTTGGACAAGAGAAGAGTTTTAAAAACCAGAATGTGGGAATCTGCCAAAGTCAAATTGTCTCCTAAGAAGTCATAATCAACTGTACAATCGGATGAAAAACTTTTGTCCATGTTGTAGTTCTACTGAAGGAAACCAGAACTGAATAGCTACGGCAAATGGTCCAGAAAGGCAGACCATAGTCAAAATATTGCGAAGTTGCGAGGGAAAAGATGCAGGTCCACGCCACCACTGCTAAAGACCCAGGGCTGTTACTCGGTATCATTGTCAACAGATTGGGATCATCAGTACCAAACCACAAACCCAGACAATAGTCTATTTAAATCCAGCATTTTGCTCATTATATTGAGATTCAATTATTAAATAGAATTCCACCATTGCACCAAGGGTTACAATCACCCTGCAATGGCCTCTGAACAACGTTTGATGAAATCTGCAGAACAAAAATGTACTTGCCTGTAAACAAACTGATCTGTTCAACTAAAAAGCTTTTACTGTTACAACTGCATGTTTTGCTCATTATGCGTTTTAGATCCCAAGTGCTTAAAATCTTTTCATGTGTAAAATAGCAATGCAATAAATGGTTTTCCCCTTTGTTCTACATAATCTGCAGCAATACTTTGTGTATCTACACTGTAATGAGTGGGCTTAATTGAGCAAAAATATTTGTGGCACAAACTTTTTTTCTTAATTAATACCATGTCCCTTCTGACAGTTAAGTTTCAACTTGCATTTCTATGCGATACTAAATGCAACAAAAACATATAGTGGAATAACTACCTTCTATTACAATGATGTATTATTGAGACCGCACAACACGGCTCACTGTCACTTCTGAAACACCAGAACAAAATACTGTCCACATGCAGTTAAAAAAGATAAAATAAAGAATATACAACAAATAACTGTACTAATTTACACTTTCATCATATATTAACAATAATCGTTTATAAAAGAAAAGAGGAAATATAATCCATTGTCAATTTAGTGCCTTTTCTATATTCAGCTCCATTGAGATAATGTTTGAAAAGTGCCATTAATTCATACTTGTATGTACAAAATTATGGTCATGAATACTGAAATACAGAAGGCCAAAGAAGGAAAATAATAATTAAAAAAATGTTTTGAATAGTTAAATATATACTATTATCTTCAATGCAGTTTGATCAGCATAATCCCATGTAAAACATTGTTGAAGACCTGGATTTTTGGCTGTTCAGAGGCGCAGAGTACTGGCTCACTCCCAGGCTCTGTCTCTGTGCACCAGGAGCACAGTTCATGTCTGTCCACAGTCTAAGCAGTTCAAATTCTCTTATCTGCATTGAACCATCAAAAAGTCTCCTATCTGGTTTGGCACCACATCCGTATCAAATCATGGGCGACAGCAGTGAGCAAAATGAAAGTGAAAATGTCCAGACTGTAAGAAAATATCTTTAAAGATAGTCAGAATAGGGACGGCTGTATTTCAGCTATTTGGAGCCAGCAAATGGGTTTCGGGCAGCTTGTAATATTAGAATGGAATTTATTTTTAAACAAAATTTTGTCAGAAGGATTTTGTTCTCTTTTCTGTAACAATTAAGATTTTTTTTTACAGGTATTCAGTGTTTGGATGACCAGGGTAGCCCAACTCTCCCACCTAAATACTGGCCATGCTCAAACTCAAAAATGTTGCTCATGCATTAGGGCAGGTTTTGTACAGTGTTTGTTTTCTACAGGTATGTATCTGATGGCTGTGCTGAAAGTCGGGTGTATTTCCTACTAACTGGGGAGGCTGTAGTTGTTTATCTTATCTCACTGCTTGCTCCAGTCATTCACGTTTACTGACATACATTTGCACTGCTTGACTCGCTGGATTTTCTTGTGTCTAAAGGGAGGCTGCAGGTCAGGGCAGTCCAGCTTGACAGTCAGGGTAGTAAATTTCTGTGGTTTACAGAAGGCACAGGACTGGAAAGATTCTTGATCCCTTTTAACATGCCTGGGGATATAGAAGGAGTTGCATTGTCCATAGCAGAATCTGTTGATGACAGTTTGGCTCAGACAACCATCCTCGTTAATGGTTTGCCTGAGGGGCTGGGTCTTACACCAGTCACTCTTCAGGTACTTGCGCTCTGTCACCACTAGTGCCTCTTGGCTGGACGCTAGGACGTCGGATCTCCTGCGCTTCTCTGAGCTGTTGGTATTTCCCTTGTAAAGGGGAGGAATGGCTCCGGGAGGCCGGTTTTTTTTCAATTCCACCGCCACCATTAATGTCCCAACAAGGAAGAGGAGGATGATGAACTTCTGATACATCCTACAGAAAAAAAAAACAGAGAGTGA
The DNA here is from genome assembly GCF_963921235.1 of Mobula hypostoma. Classification (NCBI taxonomy): domain Eukaryota; kingdom Metazoa; phylum Chordata; class Chondrichthyes; order Myliobatiformes; family Myliobatidae; genus Mobula; species Mobula hypostoma. Next base: position 26,135,617 of record NC_086104.1, read on the forward strand.
AGTAATATTCTATACAGTTAAATACCGATTTCATTATCATTCCTTGACTTCTGACACAATAGGTGCATTACTGTCCTTACTTCAAAGGAAAATATAATTATTCCAATCAGACCTATCCAGTGCCAGAATCACTTTTAAATGTGATCGAGTGCAACTTATCTATGCCCTAGGTTTCAGAATCAGAGGGTGAAAGTTTGTGTTTTTTTCTGAGGTGGGACCACCCCAGACACCAGTTCCAATTCTTCTACCTTATCTTGATGTTCCACATCTAAAGTAGGGGGTCACCTTGATTATGGAGCTAAAACATTGGCCAACTTGAACCTGAGCACCAGCAGTTCTGACCTTTCTCCATTTCTGACCTAACCTGCCCAACACTGAACATATGCAGTATAATGCTTCTAAGCAGTCTAAGTACATATAAGTGTACACTTATATGTAGTCTAAGTATACTATTCAGACTTGGTAATATTAGGCTGAATTGAGCCGGATAAAAGTATATGCAAATGTATCATTAAAGTATCCAGTTTGATCAGAGCTCACTGGTTTTGGATCATGTTCAAACGATGAAAAAGAGAACTGAAGAGATTGGGTAAGGGGTTTTACAATTTGAAACCTAGATTTAAATTTGATTACACTTTCAGGGGTACATTAAATATCTCCACAGATGCCCTTGTTCCTAATGTTATTGTGGAGACGTATACCTCTCAAACTCATCCCCTTCACTAAATCCAACATCTGAACATGCTAATACTTATTCTCTAGTTAACCATCTACCTTTCATTGGCAAAAGATCCCCTCAGCCATCCCTAATAGGACAACATGTGGAACATATAACCTTGAGAATTCAGGAGTCGAATTCAGGGACTGCTCTATCTACCAGTTTGCTGTCCTCATATAGCTACACCAGTCACAACTAATATGAGTCTCCTCACAACCAGGAGATGGCTCTTTTGAGTCCCCTGCCTAATTTTCACCTTGACTGCAGCATTAAATTGATTTTATCTATTCACCTCTAGCCCCTCCACTAGATGGAGCACTGCACAGAGATGAGAGTTTCCCCCTTGGGAAGGAAGGTTGACCTTGTTCCTATGATTATATTTTGGTGTCCACCCTTGACTTAATGTTGTAAAGGTGAAATAGATGCCAGCCTTCTGCTGACATCTGTGGTATCAGATACCATTCAAGGGAGAAAAGTCAGACTTAAGAATTTTTTATCATCCTTTTGCAAAGTATGTGAATTGTATGTGGAGTCAAAGTTTGAAGATGTTATCCCTACCTATTGCAAATTGAACTTCATCATTAACTACAAATGGGCTCGTTTTTTCCAATGAGCTGAAAGAAAATTAAAGAGAAATAAGGCAATGCATCTATTAGGTAAAGTTGAATTAATGAAAATTACTTTGTTTTAATATCAAAGCTACAAGACCAAGACCTTTATTGCAAACCCAGACAAAGCTAACAAATAAATAAGATGTAAAAAGGACATCATGTTCTTATTTTAAAAGGGGGCGGGTATTATGGAGGAAACTCAAATGCTGAAGATCTGAAATAAAAGTTTAAGTGAAGCACAGTGAAGATTTGCTGTTAGCAAACAAAACTATAAATTACTGCATTAAATGGTCTTTTTTAATGGGTTTGATTGGGTTTCTTAGTTTTGTGGCTGAGTATAAGGAGTTGAATCTCAAGGTTGTATATTGTATACATACTTTGATAATAAACTTTGAACAGTAGGTCCAACGGCATCTGAGGAATGGGAAGCTCAGTTAACTAGGTTAAGGTTGACCATAATCTTTCATTAGAATTCTGCAAAAGGCCTTTTGCCTGCAAGGAGAGAGATAATTTTCACTCCACAGATGTTTCTTGGTATCTCTTTTTTCTTGTTTTGTTTTGTTCTTGCAGGTTAGATTCACATGAATAAGAAAGCAATGTGTGCAATAGTATGGGAAAAGTTCAGCTTAATAGTTTACGAAGAAAAGAGCAGGCTTAAAAAGTCATTCATCTAATGCTGTGGCTGGAATGGTCTTATCTTTTTAAACTCTATGCCCTTTATCCCAGTAAAACATTTCCTGGAATGCTATTTGCATGTCCATTAATGAGTGCTGGCCGGAGTCATAGATTTTACTAAACTGTTTACTAATCGTTTCTTAATAGCAACACTGAAAAGCAGCAGGACCACATTACAGTGACAGCTCCACACTATGGACTCACACAGAGATCTAGCTTGGGGAATGCTTTGTCCCAATCTTCCATCAAAGAATAATAAAGAGTCAACTATCTTTAACTTTATTTTTATTAGAAAAGATTCCTTCATGCCAGTTACACCACAGTTTAACTGGGTCAAAATTTCTATTGCTAGTACTGTAAAGTGCCAAACTGAAGCTATAGTTATGGTTTATGCATGTTAAAACTCATCTACTGAAATCCTCATCCCTGCCTTTGTTACCTATAAATTCTACTATTCTATGATATTCCTGAGTAGTCCAACTGTATTCTAGTGTCCTAACTCATCCCATTATTCTATCTGCCTTCTTCCCGAGGACCAACATTGGTTTCGAGTTATGCAATGTCAAGTACCTTCTTGTACTTCTATCACCTTGTTCCTCCCAATTTCTGCATTAGTCTCCAGCTTTTTAACCTTTAGAGACTTCAGTACCCTCCTACTTTGACCTCTGCTGATCTATTCATCCCCAAGTTTCACTTTTCTACTGTTATGTTCAGGTGCTCCGAACCCAAGCTCTGAAACATCCTGCCTCAACATTCCTACCTTTCCTTCCCACAAATTTCTACAGATGTACCATGGAGAGCATTCTAACTGGACGTATCACTGTCTGGTGTATAGAAGGCACTGCACAGGATCGGGAAAAAACAAACTGCAGAAAATTGTAAACTCAGCCAGTTCCATCATGGGTACAAGTCTCCTCAGCGTGGAGGATACCGTAAAAAGGCGATGCCTCAAAAAGGCAGCATCTATCATTAAGGACCCCCATCACCCAGGATATGCTCTTTTCTCCTTGCTACCATCAAGGAGGAAGTAAAGGAGCCTGAAGGCATGCATTTAACATTTCTGGAACAGCTTCTTCACCTCCGCCATCAGATTTCTGAATAGCCCATAAATCCATGAAACCATGTACCCTGCCTCACTACTTTTTCTCCCTCTCTTTTTCCTCTGCTTATTTAATTCTATATTTACATATACTTCTTACTCTAATTTACAGATTTTTTAATGATGTATTACAATGCACTGCTGCCAGAAAACACCAGATTTAATGACATATGCCAATGACATTAAAGTTGATTCTGATTCTCTCTGTTGAAGTACTCCCAAAATCTCATCTCTCTGAACAAGTCTTGTCTCACTTCGGCAAACATCTTTCTCTGCGTCTCATCTTCATTTATCTTTTGCCTGACAACATGATACATCTAAGCGTTTTTTTCATCTGTTAAAGGTGCTATTTTAATTTGATGTTAATAGTACCTGATTCAGCAACAAGACCGTTCAGTGAATAATGAAGAGCATGAAGAATAATGAATAGCGAACATATTTGTTCTACCTTACTCCGTAGAGCATGTATGCTAACCATGTTCAATAAATAAAGGGGATAAAACCTTGTTGAGTGCAGATAATTCTAAATAAATCCAGCACATCTCTTCCACTTCACACATGTCTGCTCTCACCCCATCCTCCTGCCACCCCCCCAGGGATAGGTAGGGCTCCTCTTGTCCACACCTACCACCATACCAGCCTCTGCGTCCAGCACATAATTCTCTGTATCTTCTGCCATCTCCAACGGGATCCCACCACCAACCACATCTTTTCCTTCCCCCTACTTCCCACTTTCTGCAGGAATTGCTCTCTATGTGATTCGTTTGCCCATTGTCCTCCCCACTGACCTCCCTCCTGATACTTATCGTTGCAAGTGAAAGTGCCACTTGCCCCTACACCTGCTCCTTCACTACCATTCACGGCCCCAAAAAGTCTTTCCAGGTGTGATGACGCTTCACCTGTGAGTGTGTTGGGATAACCTCCTCACAGTGTGGCCCGGTGTACTCCCGGTGTGGCCTTTTATATGTCAATGAGACGCAACATAGAGTGGGAGACGGACTGGGCGATCTTTAACGTTAATGAAATGAAATGCAGGAAAAGCCAATGAGAAGTGGAAAGTTGAGGCTGTGTATATATTGTGTTTTTTTTTGCCAATTACATCATCCTTCAGGTTTTGGCAGATAGCTGAGGACCAGCAGTTCACCACACAGCAGGCCTGCACCTACATGCATTTCCTCTATTTAGAAAAATTATAACTGTTAACTCAGGAAATTCAATACATTCTCATTATGAATAAAAAGCAATCTGGATAAAATTATTTTAAATGCATGCTACTGAGTTCATTGTTGCTGTTAAACGTAGATGTTATGTAGTTCAACAATATATTTAAATAAACATTGAGTGATTGGGTCTGATTCCAGAGACAAGCATTTAGGGTCCTGAGGAAGGTTATTTGTTTTATTTATGCATTTCTCAAGTCCTGGCCTAACATCCAGGCCCGAATTTATCCACATCTGAAATTGACAGTGAAGAACTTGACGGTGAGTTATCTTTTTCCGGTGAAAGTACTCCCACATTGCTATTCAGGAGGGAGCTCCAGGATTTAGACCCAAGGATAATGAGGGAATAACAGTATATTTTCAAGTCAGGATGGTGTGCAGCTTAATGAGAAACATGCGGGAGTTCCCTGGCACCATCTGCCCTTGATCATCCAATTGACAGAGACATTGGCATTGGAGTAGCTCGGAGAAGTAATTTTCTATTTTGTAGACTATATAAATTGCAGCCACAGCAGGTGGGATAGTTGCTTTGCCCTGCATCCTGCTGGCTTTCTTGTGTGTCATTGGAGAGTCCTTAAGGATAGTCCTGACTTGTGCCTTGTAGATAGTAGAATGCCCATCAGGCCTTAATCGATGAGCTGCTCAATTGGGAATACTCATCTTTTAACCACAGTTTTGACTGGCTGGTCCAGTTTAGAAACATAGAAAACCTACAGCACAATACAGGCCCTTCGACCCACATTGCTGTGCCAAACATGTACTTAGTTAGAAATTACCTAGGGTTACCCATAGCCCTCTAATTTTCTAAGCTCCATGTACCAATAGTTTATTTATTTCCAGGTGGTAAATGCCAGGATATTAACGAGGGCTGGGTGGAGGTGCTCGGTACTGTTATGTCATTGAATGCCAAGGGTGGGTTGTTATTTATTTATTTATCTTCCAGCCCCTCAAACTGTGCCGCCCAGCAACACCTGACGTTCTTGATTTAACCCTAACCTAATCATGGGGCAATTTACAATGACCAATTAATCTACCCGGTGTGCCTTTGGACTGTAGGAGGAAACCAGAGCATCCGGGGAAAACACATGCATTCCATGGGGAGGACTGTCAGAAACTCCTTACAGAGGTCGCCAGAATCAAACTCCAAATTCCGATGCCATGAGTTTTAATAGCCTCGTGCTAACCACTATGCTACCGTGGTTCCCAAAAGCTCTCTTTGGAAGATAGAATTTTATGTGTCATTCATCAGCCCCTTTGTGAATGTTGTCTAGATGCATACAGGAATAAGCTGGTCCATTTGCTGAAGAACTGCAACTGTGATTGAACATTGTACGATCATCAATAAACATCCTATTGATTCTTTGATGGAAGTATTTTGCTGAAGCTAAAGATGCTTAAGCCTAGGACACTGTCCTAAGGATATCTTGGGGCTGAGAAGAATGTCATTCAATAACATGACTCAAATCATTGGATTGTTCTCCCCTGGAAGCTTGATGCCACAGTCAGCCAAATGCTGCCTTGATGTCCAGGGCCGTGCCCTTAACTCATCCCTGAAATTCAGCTCTTTGATCCATATTTGGATTACAGCTGAGTTGAGATCTGTAACTGAGTGGGGCTGGTAAAACTTAAACCGGGTACCTGTGAGTAGATTATTGTTGAGTAAGTACTGCATGATAGCACCGTGGATGACATTTTCCATCATTTTGCAGAAGTTTGAAGATACACTGACAGGGTTTCAACTATTTTTTTTTAAACAAGATGTACCTAGGCAATATTCCACATTATTGGGTAGATGCTAGTGTTGTAACTGGTTTAGCCTGCAAGAGACTTAGAGAATTTTGGAATCAGAATTAGTTTTATTATCACTGATATGACATGAAGCTTCCTGTTTTGCAGCAGTAGTACAGAAAAAATAGGAATAAAAATACAATAAGTTATAATTTTTAAATATTTAAACAGTGCAAAAAGAACACAAAGCGAGATAGTGTTCATAGGTACCAAGGTGGATGTAGCGTCAATTTCAACATGTAAGAGAAATTTGGATAGGTACATGGGTGGGAGGGGTATGGAGCGCTATGGTCCCAGTGCAAGTTGATGAGACGAGGCAGATTAATAGTTTAGAAAACTAGATGGGCTGAGGGACACGCACAAAATGCTGGAGGAACTCAGCAGGGCTGAGGGGCCTGTTTCTGTGCTGTAGAAGAAAAAATAAATATAAGTGTTTGTTCTTAGTGTGTGAGTTTCTATCCAATGTGGATGAAAGGCAGACTGTGTTTGCACACTATTACATTATGGAAATAGTCCATGAAGATCATTAACTGAGAATGTTGTCACATATGGTTTACACTGTAGCCTACTTTGTGCTCAGCTGAAGGTATTCACCTATAATCTGACAGCATGATGATGACATACCCCTGAATTTACAATGATCTGAAAGTTATTTACAGACATCAATTTCCTCCCAAATTATTTCTACAATTGTGCCAATCGTATATCTGTGCTGTATCTCTCTCTGATCCTGTGAATTAATAATACAAAACCTGCCCTTTTAATATACATAGCTCTGCATTGCAAAGTGCTTTGCAGGAATGTTATTGAACAGAATCTGACACTGAGCCACTTAAAAAGAGATTAGAATAGCTGGTGAAAAGATTGGCAATGGATTAGGTTCTATGAAGTGATTCTGAGGAGAAAAGAAAGTTTTAAAGAAGGGATGCCAGAGTTTAAGAGCCTAAACAATCAAAGTTTTGCATTTAATTATGCTCAATCTTTCTGGTGTTTATATTTCTCCATGTTAATAGGTGATTTATGCAAGAATTAGTCTTTAACTATGTACAGTAAGTACATTGCTAGTGTTGGGATAGCACCTCCCATGCACCAACCATGAAATGACTGACATTTAAGTACAGCATGTTAATGGGATATTTGGCCCATCATGCCCATGCTGACCTTTTGTGCCCATCTAACTAATCCCATTTGTCAACGTTGGTACCATAACCTTCTATCCCTTGCATTTCGTTTTAAAGCTGAGCAGCGCCATCATTCCTACATGCTTCAAGGCCGCCACCATCGTCCCTCTGCCAAAGAAGTCTTCAGTGTTCTGCCTCAACGACTACCGTCCCGTCGCACTCACATCCATCGTCATGAAGTGTATCGAGGGGCTCGTCATGAGGCACATCAAGACCCTGCTGCCCCCCTCACTGGACCCCCTGCAGTTCGCATACCGTCCCAACTGTTCAACAGATGACGCCATTGCCATCACCCTCCACCTGGCCCTAACACACCCGGACAAAAAAGACACGTACGTTCGAATGCTGTTCATAGACTTCAGTTCGGCATTCAACACAATCATTCCTCAGAAACTGATTGGAAAGCTGAGCCTACTGGGCCTGAACACCTCCCTCTGCAACTGGATCTTAGACTTCCTGACTGGGAGACCTCAGTCAGTCCGGATTGGAAGCAGCATCTCCAACACCATCACACTGAGCATGGGGCCCCCCAGGGCTGAGCGGTCAGTCCACTGCTGTTCACTCTGCTGACCCACGACTGTGTTGCAACACACAGCTCGAACCACATCATCAAGTTCGCCGATGATACGACCGTGGTGGGTCTCATCAGCAAGAACGATGAGTCAGCATACAGAGAGGAGATGCAGCGGCTAACGGACTGGTGCAGAGCCAACAACCTGTCTCTGAATGCGAACAAAACAAAAGAGATGGTTGTTGACTTCAGGAGGACATGGAACGGCCACTCTCTGCTGAACATCGACCACTCCTCCGTAGAGATCGTTAGGAGCACTAAATTTCTTGGTGTTCACCTGGCAGAGAATCTCACCTCGTCCCTCAACACCAGCTCCATAGCAAAGAAAGCCCAACAGCGTCTCTACTTTCTGCGAAGGCTGAGAAAAGTCCATCCCCCCCCCCGCCCCCCATCCTCACCACATTCTACAGAGGTTGTATTGAGAGCATCCTGAGCAGCTGCATCACTGCCTGGTTTGGAAATTGCGCCATCTGGGATCGCAAGACCCTGCAGCGGATAGTGAGGTCAGCTGAGGAGATCATCAGGGTCTCTCTTCCCACCATTAGAGACATTTACACCACACGCTGCATCCGTAAAGCAAACAGCATTATGAAGGACCCCACACACCCCTCATACAAACTCTTCTCCCTCCTGCCATCTGGCAAAAGGCATCAAAGCATTCGGGCTCTCATGACCAGACTATGTAACAGTTTCCTCCCCCAAACCATCAGACTCCTCAATACCCAGAGCCTGGACTGACACCAACCTATCGCCCTCTACTGTGCCTATTGTCTTGTGTATTATTTATGGTAATGCCTGCACTGTTTTGTGCACTTCACGAGGTCCTAGATAGGTCTAGTGTAGTTTTGTGTTGTTTTTTATGTAGTTCAGTGTAGTTTTTGTATTGTTCATGTAGCACCATGGTCCTGAAAAACGTTGTCTTGTTTTTACTGTGTGCTGTACCAGCAGTTATGGTCGAAATGACAATAAAAAGTGACTTGACTTGGCTTGACTTGACTTTATGTTTCTGCCCTAACTGGTTATTTTCTTAGGTTATGAGAGGATTAGCCTTAGAGTTCCATGATCCTCTAAAGTATAAGAATGTTTATCAACATTAACAGAACAGTTAAGGAAAGACCTCTGCCTCATATTTGGAAACTACAGTATAATTTCCAATCATCCTTCTATCTTCCCAGCAAGCCCCAGCAAAATCTTATAACACTACAGTGTTTCATGTCTACAAGCTATTAATGATCATTCCGCTTATCTACCCTACTTAAAATCTTAAGATTATAAAAATCTATGGCCTGATTCTTTTTGGATTTTGAGAAAAAAGTTCATTTATTCTCCTGAAATTAATTTGTATTCCAATATATTCATGTAGGAATGTGCATCTGTTTGTTTAAACAGTCTAATGCAAATTACTTAGGTAAGCCAATTGAATTCTTGGTTTTCTGAGATTGTGCAAGGCAGGTTTATATATCTTGCTGTAGCTTTACCTCCTTGTAGTAATTCAGTTCATGAGTGAATGGATACAATTAGACCAAGCTGGTTTATTCACATTTAAAATATGCTTAACCCAATTCACAAGCCTCTGTAGAATGTTATTAGTTTGTTTTAGCATACTTGCACTGCTTTCAGCCTCCTGGGTTTCATCCTGTGCTATCAGTTCTGAAACAGGCCATCATATGGCAAACGGAGCTGTCTCTTGTGTGTGACGGAGCTGTCTAACTATGATGGACTCATGGACCTATGCCAGAGAATCTTGCAGCTCAGACTGAGAATACATGAGAGACATATCTGTAATGGAGATTATTTGCAATTTTTCATACTTCCTGATTTCTTAATTCTGCTCATTCCTTGACAAACTATCTTCAGCAGTATTGCAGGAGACCCAGATAACTCTGCACTGAATAAAACAGCAATGATGCTTAATTGGAGTAAAGTTCTTTAGGTATCATTATGCACTCAGGAGTTAGGAACATCCTTTCTTCTTTCTCAAGCCTTTACAATGTGAAGTAACTGAGCAAAAACCTAACTGCTAAGAAAACCCATGTGTAATGAATAATGCACTGGGCTGGAACAGAAATTTATTTAGGAGCTATTGGCTGTAGCGCTTCACTTATTGAGTAAATAGACAAGAGCAAGCTAATTTTTTTGTTAAATCAAACACATTTGAAAGACAGCACTTGTTCATTAATTTATGTTGCTTGAAAGCTTACCACTATTAAAACTTAAGAGACTTATTTTGCAATATGTCCTCCAACACTGATGCACAATGCCTGCAGTGGGTACAATCTGTAAAATTCACTGCAACAACTCACCAAGGATCAACTGAAAGGAGCTCACACATCCACGACATCCAAGGACTGAAAGGATCAGGACAGCAGGAGAGGCCCACCTGCAGCTTCCATCTCATTCACATGGTATCCTGACTTGGAAATATATTGCTGTCCCCTCTGGGCTTAAATCAAAGGATTTTCTTCAAACAGTCGTGTGGAAGCATCTTCACACAACAGATTGCAAAGATTCAAGGAGACCCATTGTTTTTTTGCAAGAGCAATTGGATTTGTGCACTAAATGTTGCCTTTGTGAGTCACAACTGCATCACGTAATAAAATTAAGAAAATACGGAGTAGTTGCCTACATATATAGTTATCATTCTGGTTAGGCGCGGAAAAGAACAATAAACAATCACTGAGGTTGAATGCCAGTGTGCCTGGTTCTCTCCCTGAAAATGTATAATCAGTGTTCCTATTCAATGAATGGATAGCAAAATTAACTATTTACATTGGAAGCGATAGACTACTAGACAGGTATATGGAGGAATTTAAGGTGGGGGGTTATATGGGAGGCAGGGTTTGAGGGTTGGCACAACATTGTGGGCCGAAGAGCCTGTGCTGTGCTGTACTATTCTTTGCCACAGCTCCAACTTTCAGTTCCAGACACTGGAGGCTGTGGAGGCCAAGTTATTGGCAGAAGATTTGATGGGCTGGGCACACAATCTATGCTGTGAGGAAAAATGAGAAGAAAAAAGACTAAAATTTTAGTCTGGAATTTGAAGGGCAGCACAGAGGTTATTGTGCTGCCCCATACCTTCAGAGACCTGGGTCCCTGCTCTGAAATTTACTGTTGTGCTGTGCTTGCACATTCTACAGTACATTCTCTCCCTGTGTCTATATGGGTTTTCTCAGGGTGCCCTGGATTCTTCTAACGTCCTAAAGACATGCTCTTTTTTTTTTATGTGTGCCTGCGTGTGTGCGAGTCTGTGTGTGCGTCTGCGTGTGTGTTCGTGCGCGTTTGAGTGTGCGCATCTGCGTGCCTGTGCGTGCGTCCGTGATGATGGATCTTTCATTGCTTTTTTACAAGGCGCGGAGCGAGAAAGAGAGAGACTGTGTGGTGCGCCACTCCTCACACAGACACTTTTTGTGGTATTTTCTCTTTGTTTTACGAGGTTGAGTTGTGATCTCGACACTCACCCCGGCACAGATGGAAAGCATACTCGGGGGCAGACCTGACTAGTTTCGAACTCGGGAACCTCCGCTCCCGGGTCAGGCGCCTATGTCATTGCGCTACCAGCCGGCCCCTAAAGACGCGCTCTTGTGTTATTAGGTCAGAATAAAATACCTCTCAAGGGAGGGTTTCACAAAATCAATCAAAGGGGATGGATTGGCATGTGTGAGAGGGAGTAAATTGCAGAGATATGGGGAGAGTGTGAATGGTATGAATAGCATTGACTCCTTGGGAACTAGCATGGAAGCAATGGGCCGATAAGCTGCTGTGCTGTTTTAAGAAGGGAGAACATTGACTGTGTGAAAATGTATTTACAAATCTTTGTTTGTAGCCATTGAAAATCAAAATGTAATTTTCATCATAACAAAGTAACCTCCAGTGATGTTTTCATGAGACTTACTCTATTTCATTCTGTGTTTATTAAATCACTTCTTGAATAATGGCCAAACATTCCTGCCTTCTGATTCCAAGTTAAAAGTTTTACAATAAACATAGGCCAGAGAGTAACATCCAATTTCAATATAAAATTAAATTACAAAATAACTGGTGAAAATGCCCTTCGCACTCGGAGAATTTGCTTGTCTGGGAGTCCAGGGTCAAGGACTGGAGGAAGACCCAGGAGTGCCCTGTCCTGTCCTGTCTGTGTGTGAGTTGGGTGGGTGGGAGGGAGGGAGGAAAAGGGGCTTGCTTTGCTGTTGTTTTAACATAGAAACATAGAAAATAGGTGCAGGAGTAGGCCATTCGGCCCTTCGAGCCTGCACCGCCATTTATTATGATCATGGCTGATCATCCAACTCAGAACCCCGCCCCAGCCTTCCCTCTATACCCCCTGACCCCTGTAGCCACAAGGGCCATATCTAACTCCCTCCAATAGGTTTTGTTCAGTTCTTGTTGCTGCTGCTGCGGTTGTTCTTCTGAACATTGTGGGCATGCTGTGTAGGCACTGTAATACCTGGTGACACCTGCGAGTTTCCACAGCACGTCCGTAGGTTGTGTTCTTGTTGATGTAAATGATGGATTTCAACATATATTTGGATGCATGGTGCATGTCATAAATAAATCTGAATCTGAATTCTGTTCACTTCTGCTGAGCTCACCATAGAAAGGATGTGGAAGCTTTATAGAGGGTGCAGAGGAGGTTTACTGGGATGCTCATTGGATTGGAAGGAGGATGAGAGGTGACTTGATACAGGTGCAACGTGCTGTAAGGTTTCACTGCTAATGTACTGGCCTCTCTGTAATATTTCACTGCTAAGGTAATGGTTTCTCTGTAGCAGCAATGCTTGGGTTATGACTAGAGATAATGGGGGCTTTGGAATGTATGCTAGCCAATGAGCAGGATGTTGTTCTTTCTTGTGGGTCTGGGAGCAGGGATTCTGCCAGGGAGAGATTAGGAGAGAAGATGTGAATGGGGAGAGTTGGTAGACGACTGGATGGAGTGGAGGAGGAGCGAGGGTCCGAGCGTCGGCTACGCTCAGAGGAGGTCAACGGGGAACAAATGAATGGAACCGTGAGCACGGTCACATTGCATGTTAGATTGTTTCATGAGAATAGGCCCTTTTCTTTTTTTTTGTTTCTTATAGGCAAATTAAGAATTATAAAGCTTAATCATTTAATCGCATATTGTGTACTGTTTGTTATTTTGTGGTACTGATTTGTAACAGGGGACACATTGCGCAGCATCCACCCAAACAAGATTTCTTATGTTTGGCTGGGCCGATGGCTGTCTTCCCCTAGATTAACCCCTAGATTAGGCAGGTGTATTTAAAGACTCTTACACGGATGAAAGAAAAGTGATAGGATATGTGGGAGGGGTTAGATTGATTTTGGAGTAGTCTAAAGGGTTAGCAAAACATTATGGGCTGAAGGCCTGGTACTGTGTTATATTCTAAGTTCTATTTTCTTATCTGGGTTACCTTGTAAGGCAAGCACTTTCCAAAGCAAAGTTCTGTAAAACTGCCTATCTTAACTCAGTGTGCTTAGAAGCAGCCACCTGAATCACAGTGTGACCTTCAAGCCTTTCACACTCGAAACTAATCAGTCGAATTATGACTGAGTCTATGACACATTGGATGCTGGAATGCTGTGTGCAGTCTCTGGAAATTCTACGGAGGAAATTTGAAGCACGAGCTTTCAGGTGAACAAGAGAGAAATAAAAAATCACATGATATTGTAATCCAAGATCAACAGGTGACACTGAAATTATAGGTATTAACAGAATTGATTCCTGGGAAGCAAAGGGCCAATGAGTTACTGTGCTGTTATAAGAAAAGGGGGCGTTAACTGTGTGAAAATGTATTTACAAATTCTTGTTTGTATCAATTGAAAATCAGTATTTCTCAGGATACAAGCCCAATTTTCAGACGCATGATTCAGAATTACACTGATATACCAGACAAAAGTAAATCTGCATAAGAATCTACAAACCGTTTGTAAAATACGTTTGCTTCAGTTATTTCTTGTAATAACTCTACAGACTGTGCGTTAATGAAGCAAATGCAACCTCTGCTTTTGTTCAGGTCAATCTACCACCAATGGTTCAGAGAGGTGGATGCTAACCTCCCCCAACTAACATAACTATGAAACCATTTGTCATTATTTAGGCACATGACCAGATTACCAGTCACATCATATCTCCAATGCCCAACATGTTTTGCTCATGCCTTCCTGAAAGCTTCAAAATTCAGTAACATTACAATTGATGTCAAACCCTATAAGGAGAATGGTGATGTTGAATGTGATGTGTCACAATGCAAAATTCTGAAAAAGCATGGCAGAAGGGTAATGGTGAGAAGAAATCATACAGATTTAGTTACCAGTAATCATGCTTATCCTGCAAATTTAAGAAGTGGAATTTTGATTATGGTTGGTGTGCACCAGATAAAGTACTCATGAAAGTATTCAGGCTGCTGTAATCATTCTAGAGGCTTATTACTGACATCTGAGCCACTGGCAGCCACAGTGACATGGTCTAAGTGTGCTTCCAGTTTTTACTGTACAATCTCTCCCTATTTGACCATGAAATAGCCCAACAAGTCAATCAAGTGTTTGGACAATCTCTCTAAAATTCAAACCCATTGTCACCTCCCATAGCAAATGAAAATGGTTAATAAATCCTTCTCTGCCACTGCACTCCAGTGCTAAATTAATTTAGGCTGTTCATAATTCATTGAGAATATGAAATTGCTTTTCGTTCAATACTGAGACTTCTTGCAGTTTTGCAGATCGCACATTACAGTGCTTTAGCCCATATTGAATGCTTGGTTTCAGTCTGTGATGAGTTTCAATAAAGAAAAATCTGCTGATACGAATCACTCAAGAACCATGAAATAAACATAGTCAATGGAAACAAAGAACAGATAAACCATTTAATTGTATTGATCTTGCTAAGTATCTAATCAACGTTGAGTAGCCATACTTTCCATTTGCACCGTACTACAACAAATAATTTTCTCAGATTTAGGAATAACGTGACATCCATATATTTCTTCCACCATCCCATCCCAAACTATTAATTCTAATTTTAGGTCAACTTTAATGAAGAAAAAATAACTTTGTTTCTATTATAAGATCATAAGACCTAGGCGTACAATTAGGTCATTCGGCCCATTGAATCTGTTCTACAATTCTATCTGTTTTATTTTCCCTCTGACCCCTTTCTCCCTGTAACCTTTGACACCCTTACTAATCAAGAAACTCTCAACCCCCACTTCAAATATACCCCATGAGTTGGCCTCCACAGCCATCTGTGTGCAATAAATTCCACAAATTCACCACCCTTTGGCTAAAGAAATTTCTCCTTATCTCAGTTCTAAAGGGATGTCCTTGTACTTTGAGGTTGTGCTCTCTGGTCCTAGACTCTCCCACTATAGGAAACATCCTATCACTGAAGGAGAAAGCATTCATGGATATATAGTTTTTATTGAAGGAAAATTGTGCCCATACACTGTGTACAGACCTGTTTGTAAAAGGAACTAGGAGGTATTTTAGACTGATAAAAATTCACTCAGTAGCTACAGATGTTTCTTGCTGTTTGCTTTAACATGGTATTGGAAGATTGCATATGTGGCTTCTAATTACCTTTTTGGTAGGACACTTTAGCATGTTACTGGATAACTTGTCAAACCATCAATAGTAAGCAATGAAAAGCACAAGGTTTATCAATTAGTGACAGTCCCAGGATTCCCTCATAATTAGGAGCTACTGCAACATGCAGAAAATGTTCAGTTTAGCCATTGCACCAATGCAGTGTCAGTGTACAGCACACACAGAAAGGTTTGGTTACTGGGCATTAGGGAATTATGATACAGGTGTCACGTCATTGACTGAAAGATTAGAACTTGAGAAACTCAAGACAATGTTGATTTCTGATACTAGGGAAGCTGCAAGCTAATGTAAGAAGATGGGAGTATTAATGCAACTGTATCCAAGATAATGAGTGTCTAAAACCTAGATGATGTTATTCAGACAATTTATTAGACTGGTATGTTATTTTATTATTGTCACATGTACTGAAATGCAGTGGAAAAACGTTGATTTGTGTGATATCCATGCAGATCATCTCATTACATTAGCACATCAAGATTCAAGGGAAAAGTAATAACAGGAGACAAAATAAAGTGTTAGAATTACAGACTGCCTGTAATTCTAACACTTTATTTTGTCTTCTGTTATTACTTTAATAAATTATAGCCAGACAATAAGTTACAAGGCCATGACAACATAGGCTACTTCATATTCCAGCATCTGCAGTGTCTTCTTATTCCAGACATAGCAGTAGATATTCTGGTTTTTATTGAACCCACCGCCCTCCCTAAACCCACCACTGGTATCATTCACCGACAACCATTTGTGGATTTGACTCCCAAAAGAGTTATCTAACAACTAAGTGTGAGTTAACAGACAACGCATTTGAAACTTTCTATAACGGGCTGCTCAATTAGTCCTATCACAAGCTGTTCAATCCATGAGACAGAGAATAAGAGTTCATGCTCTCATTTTAGTCATTGCTAATGAAAGATTTCACCCCGAAATGTCGACTGTTTATTCTCCTCCATAGATGCTGCCTGACTTGCTGAGTTTCTTCACCATTTTGTGTGTGTTGCTCTGGGTTTTCAGCATCCTTATAATGTCTTGTGTTTAAGATGAGAATTGTCTCTCTTGTTGATATTTACCTGAATTTCTCTACCTCTCTCCTTCTGGATAAAGTTCCAAAACTGAGGAAGTGGGCATGGTCCCTGTCTGGCAAAATGCAAGAAACAGTGGTGCAACTTATAATTGAAGTATGTCTGTGGAAAGAAATGGGAAACTGACTAACTGGTTGCTAATTTCAGAGTGATATGTGATCTGTTAGTATGAATCTTGTTAAGTGAGGGAAGGGGCAAAATGGAGCTCCTGTTCATGGTGACAACAGCTCAGTAAAGTAAAACAGCACTGACAACATCTCTGTTACCAGCAAGCATTGTGCTTTCCTGACATCCCTTTACTCACTGGTAAATCTCATTAAGATATCATTCAGTGGAACAAAATGATGGATGGGGTATTTTGTGGGGAAACTATGACATCAGCCCTGCCCTGCCCCACACCACTATCATTTGTCCAAGTTAACGTCAAGCTGTATGACAAGATATCACCAGTATTGTCTTTTGAAGGACTTCAGCAACGTTCAAGGTCAGCGCTTCACGCCCCTGGCTAAACTCAGAGGATCTGGGAAAATAGTTTCTAGTAAAGACCGGTGGTTAAAAAGATCACTGCAGTACATGGGGCGAGGCACTGACATTGCTAGTGAGGTGCAGTCAGATGTCTCCCTGCCGGACTCAGTCTGAGTTGAGATGCAAGTGCTGACTCTGTAAGTGAGACTGGGAATAGGTTGCTGGGAAGCAGCCCAGAGTTCAGTCCAAACTTGACATTAATAGGCTGGGCGACTGGTCCTAAGTGACTGCAGCTCGGTCTCACTTATCCCAGACAGTGGCTGATGAGAAAGAGGTGCACCTACAGTACACTATTCATTACAATTTCAGGCGTTTTGTTTTTTTTAATATATCAAAATAAACTTAATTTTTAAAAAATACAATAAACCATGCAATGCCTTTTCATTCTTCTGTTCTTAGACAATGCATTATGGACTGTTTTATAACACTTTTTTAAAACCAGTAGCAATGCTGTCACTCATGTGGCTCCCTGGGGCGGTACAACACTCTAATAATTGAGGGGCTTCCTCACCCCACCCATCCATGAGACCATTATACAGCGAGCAGAATATGGCCACTTGGTCCATCAAGTCTGCTCCACCATTCCATCATGGCTGATCTATTATCCCCCTTAACCCCATTCTCCCGCGTTCTCTCTGTAACCTTTTGATGACTTTACTCATCAACAACCTAACAATCTCCACTTGCAATTCACAGCCGTCTGCGCAAATGAATTCCACAGATTCACCACCCTCTGGCTAAGTAAATTCCTCCTCATCTCTGTTCTAAAGAGACGTCCTTGTATTCTGCAACTGCGCTCTCTGGTATTAGACTCCCCCCACGAAAGGGAACATCCTCTCCACATCCACTCTTTTTAGGCCTTTCAATTTTTGATGGGTTTCAATGAGATCCTCCGGGCTTTGTCTCTCCGTCAGTCTGTAATGGAAGAATTCTATACTTTGGTCTAAGGTGCTTAGTGTGTTGTCACTGTTGTAGTGATGGAAATATGGTGACAATTCTTACTCAGCAATCTCCCACGTCATTGTCATAATAACCTGATATTAGACATTAATATATGAGACATGATACTCTGCAGTCTGGAACAGCCCACGTGCCCAGCAGCATCCGTGGGCGGAAATCCCTTTCCCCACAGAGGCTGCTGGATCCTCCAGCAGATTGCTTGCTTTTTAACCTGATGATCAGTTTGTTGAGCAACTAATACTGACTGGTCAAGGAGCCTGGTATCTTTTGCGATAAGCATCTAGAGTTAGCACCTCGGACAGTGCAGCTCTTCCTCGGTATTGCGCAAGGCACTAAACCGGATTTTACAGAATAGTTGCGGCACCGTCAGGTGGTCGTTCGGTCGATTGAATCCATACAGGTCTTATTTAAGAGAGCGCCAGCTCGCTTCACTCTCAATCCCTTCCAAAGTCCTTCATTCCGCATACTTACCGAGCTCCCGTTTGTAGATACCTGTTGAATCCCCTTTTCCCAGCACCGCTGTCAGTGCAGTGAACTGACCACAAACAAAGAAAAACAATTTTCTTATCACGTTTTGCTTCGTTTGGCAGTCGCTTCCACATATCTGAGCTTCAGGTCTTACAATTCAGATACAACAGCGGCACTCTCTTGGCCACTTCCGTTACACTACTCATAACTGTGCTAAATTTCACCGTTAGCCTGAGATCCTCGGCTACCCATTCAGATCAATACCGCCCGCCAACCCTCCAGAGTATGAGCGAGCAGGAGGTCTAGTAGGTGAGGAGCGGAGACACTTCAGCACCAGCTGAGTCGCCGAGTTCCTCCAGCGGCCCCCTAGCGGCTGCCTTGCGTGAGCAACTTCAATTTGTACCGACGGGCAACGCGGACTGTCAAAAACTGCGCAACAAGTATCCTGCCAACTCGCTGGATATGAGAGGGGGAACTCATTGCAAATCTTCCAGTATCACTTTTAAGCGTCTCTTTCCGCTCTTCGATCCAAATTTCCTCTGCGCCGCTATCCTGGGGCAGTAGCTATGACTTGCTATTTCCATGCGTTTATGTGAAGAATGACGAGAAATTGGTGAGTTTCAACCCAGATCGGACAGCAATTGTGAATAACACTGAACCATAGAAATGATGGGCGGGCAGTACTTAACGCGCGCGCCCGCGCGCGCGCGTGCGTGTGTGTGTGTGTGTTTAAATTAGCTCGGAAATAAAACTAAAATCACTTGCACAGAAATGTCCCCTTTCCTTTGCTCGGCGCCGCACTCCCAATTCATCAACATTCCCCATCCGTTTTATTCCAACATGAGCTGACAGATATAATGGGAAACGATACTATTTAAAGACTCGTTTTCTAAATTATAGCCTTGTCTAAAAAAAACTTCCAATATCAACCAGGTTACATATAAAAAAAACCAGGTTACTTAGTGGTTTCCATCCCTGTCCATGTGGGATGTCGCACGGGCTGGTAACCCATAATCAGATAACGATATACTTCCATTAATAATTGATGCAAGGTTAGGATGGAGAGACCGTCACGGTCACCTGGTCATTAGCTATGAGTTACTATATACATACACACACTCATACACACACACACACACACACACAGGAGAGAGCTGGATGTATACATATACATATATACAGAGCTGTATATATATGTGTGTGTGTGTGTGTGTGTTTGTGTGTACATATCCAGCTCTCTCAGCCTGAGCCCTAAGCCACTTGGGAGCTCTAATTTACTGATCCAATTTCAAGTTACTAAGATGCCACTTGAAAGAGCCAAGAAAGCGAGCCTGCGTGTGGGCGCATGTTAGAAGTGACCGACTCTTGTGTGGGGAAAAGTACACCACTCAGAGGTTAACCAGAGACGAACGCGTGGTCCATCCGTAGTGCACTGCGAGGATTACTGAACTGTATACAACAGAATGAGAGAAGTTTACGACACAGAAGGGAACCACTCAGCCCATTCAGTCTCCGCTGACTCAGTCATGTCAGTGTCAATGCCCCCTCTGCTTTTATAGACCTGTAAATAATGATCTCTCCAATGTCCCTATTTGCCTCGGTAAAGGCGCGAGGCAATCTGCCTCTATCATCCTACAGCCTGAATTCAGATCCTAACTACCCTCTGAATATTTCTCTAATATTCCCCTTGTATCTTTTGCATAAAAATAAAATAAAATTTCCCCTGGTCCCTGAAACCCCACTATTTGCAGCAGGTTCCCTTTGATTTACTCTAATACATTCCTAGTATGTAGAAAAAGCACACTCTCTCGAAAACGACGTGCTGCCCCAAAGGAATAACAATTGCAAGATCAGGCAACCTGCATGAAGAATCATCCACTTTTAATCTTGAAAACTCAGCGACGATCCGTATCAACCCGCAGGCTGGTTTGATACTGCATATTGTCGAGTCGCAAGTCCCTTGGCAATGTTTTATTGTCCTTACCTGGAGAAGAAATGCTGGCCGGCCGCAGATTTGGTATCTGGAATCGGGGGATGTTGATGTGCACTGAGATTGTCAGGAGTGAGCAGCGCTGTTGCCTGCAAGACTGAATCCCATATACGTACTCAAGACGAGGTGAAGAGAGCTTCAGACAGCTCTGGTTGTACAACCAGCGCCGTTCAGTCTCACTTCTAGTTGATCAGAGAGTCTGCATGTGGATGTTATCAGAATGTGGGGCTCGGATTGGCTGTGATCAAACACTCAGCCAAAAAAACAAATCACACACTCCTCTGACTAATATTACACAAGCAACAGCCCACGGTGCCGGGGAGGGAAATTCCTTCGCCGCACTCTGCAGGGCACAAGCACGGTTACAGAGTACTCCGGCTGGCACATACCCACAACATGCCGCCGTATCTGTCAAACAAAGGACCTCACGCAAATGTTCCAGACTGGCAGGCGGTGTTCACAGTAACACTAAGGTCAGGGCACAGACACTCGTTTGAAGCACGATAAGCTCCAAGCTGGCGACAAACTCAAGGGGCACCGTGTCGGTCTTCTACATTCCCGGCTAAAATGGTAACAAGAAGTTCCCCCAAACTGAATAAAGTGGTGTCACACATTTATCACGCGATTCTTGACGGGGGTGGGGCCGTTGAATTTCATTTGCACACCGAGCCATTTTTGAGGGCTCTCTAAATGTTTGGACTATCAATGTTCGTGTACAAAGCCAGAGAGATATCAGCGGGATAAGCTCACTTGCTCTGTCATTGCGGCTAATAGGCACTTCAGATGCCTTAATTAGCTGCAGGATAACGCTCCTCTCCACTGTGCTTCCGAAACAAATCATTCTTCGTCTATTTAGTCGTTGTTTATGAATTGGCAATCAATTCGTTGAAAGGTGTTTCCCTCGAGATGGTGTGCCTAGATTCGGGGTTGACTGCCGCAGAGTGAGGGGTTCCTTTACCTTACTCTACATTCAAAGTAGCTACTCTCCAGATGAACGGGGAAGAATTGTGTTCACCCATAGGGTTGCGCTTTGAATTCCCTAACCAATAGGGCAGTGGAGGCACAGTCGCTAGGTGTATTCAAGACAGAGAACTGATAGATTTTGCGATGTTCAGGGGATGAAGGAATGTGGCGTAAGTGCGGGAAAGTTGCGCTACAATAGACGATCAGCCGCGCTCTTATTGCAGGATGGAGGCACCGGGTCAGATGTTCTATCTCTTCATGTCCATGGACACTGTCAGATCACATGGGGTCGTGTTCCCTTGAGCCCGAGCCCGAGCCCACGATAAAGTGATGCCACAAGATAGCAGCAGAAAATAGGGTGGTCGGTCACGCGTGCTTGATTGCGAGGACTCGAGCCGGCATAGAGACTGTGCCGAGTATCCGCGTAACCAGCCACACTAGTGTACTTCTCAAAACTTTGGGGAGCTCGCTTGGATGGCACTGGGTCCAAACAGCGCATGTTTGCAACAAACTACTCCTCGTCTCCAATCACATGCGTTTTGGGTTTGCGGTGTTAACTCTGGGGGAGCACGCTTCATATTCTTACCAGAACTTTCTGTTAGTGCAAAATAATTGTAAAACGTCCATTTGTAAACTTCTAAAATGCTTGGGGGAAAATGATGGAATATAAAACAGGAATGCTTTTCGACTAAATTTTTCATGAATGTATTCTTTTAACCACACTTGCGGATGAAATGCAGGGGTGCTAGGACCGTCTAGCATTCTGGTCGCGTTTTAGTGTAAGTGCGCTAACGTTTAACACATCTTTCAACAGGGAGCAAGCCAGCGAATCCCGGCCGTATTTTATGTACAGATCCTGCATCTTGTCAACGGCGACGCTACTAGAAGTTGGACAAGCTTCTGGCATGCAATTAATTCCTTAAACTTTTTACTTGTGAGGCAAGAAAGGGAGACAGCAAAATTTCTTTACAATATATATTGAAATGTGTTGGAAGTGATGCGTCCAGTCCCATCGGCTACTTGTCATTCTTGGCATGTTGCATTGGAAATTCCGATTCAGTGCGAAGAAGCGTCCGCCCCTTGCCAACAAACAACCAAACACTTTACGAAGTGCTGACAGAACCTGGGCTTGGTCTAGGTACTTCTAATTCCCTTACTAAACCCTGTCCTGCCCTCGGTCAGTTCTGGTTCAAGTGGCCCAGGGGGTAACGTTTGTCAGTTTAAAACCACTTTCCGAGAGTTGCTGCATTAACCTTCAACGTGGGGAAGAATTCACTCCCAGAGCCCCAAGTGGATCTGATTCACATCTGTTGGGAGATCGCCTACAATTAAAATGTATCAACGCCAATATCTTTTGCAATCTGAAGAGATCCTCGGAGGAAAGAAGCTCTGATAATTGATTATAAATGACACCCAACTTTGTTTAGTGTTTATGATTGCATTTACAGTCCCCTCTTCTAACTAACCGCTTTCCCCACGGGGACTGCGTCCTCGCTGTATGACACCTTCTACAGGACACTGCCCATATACCGTCACCCGCTGCTTTCCCAATATAACAGAGCTGTAGGAATCCTCTCCCACAGGACTTCCTTCTGCAAACCCGTCCTCTTCCATGATCTCCCCATTTCAATTTCTTCCTCGCCATTTCGTCCCACCCCACCAACTTCATACGTGTTCCACAATAGTACGTCTTGTTCTCGCCCGCGAGTGCTCATTCCTACTGCTGTCCCCGCAACTTGAGTCAATATGCCCGCTTTCTACTTGCATAGCTTTCCCCTACATAATTTCTTTCTCTCACTTGACCATTTCCCTTTTCAATACAACTCGTCTGCCCAATTACAATTGATGTGTGTGGTTGTTTACTCCGTAATTACTGCTCTCTTAATTTATAAGCGACCGGCTTCAGCGCCTTACAAATATAAACTTTTCTATAAGTAATTGCTCCACGCTGCGTGATTGCGTTCTCCACCTACATGCTGCCTTCTCCCGCTTTATAACCACCCTCCTGTCTGCTGATGTTCTTGTATTTCCCTCAGGTGGTTGGTTGTTCTTTTCCACATGCTCCCTACTTTGTTTTGCCAATTCTTCTTTTCAATGTGTGTTTTTGGATATTAGGCGAATACGGCTAGTGCAAGAAAGTGGAACTGAGGTCAAAGATCAACTATGTACTTCATTGAACGGAAGGATAACCGCCAGGGCCGAATGGCTTTCCGTGATTTTTTTTTTCATTCGTTCCTTCCCAAAGCACCACTTCCCCATGTATGCTTTTTGCCTAGCAGGATCCTTATGCATCTTCTCAACTCTTTCCTGATACAGTGCCGACTGTGGCTGTTTTATATTGAAGTATTCAGCAACTTGTCTTTCTCCTTTATATAATTGCTGCCACTTCACATGTGAGTGCTCTCGAAAAAGAACAGACCCGCCGGAAGGACTCAGCTGGCCAAACAGCATCCGTGGAGGCAAAACGAGTATGCCGACGTTCCGGGTCGAGACCCCTGCATCGGGACTCCCAGAAATGTTTGCTGTCTCGCGTGTGGCACTTTGCACTTTTATAATCGCGCTTCCCTCCCGTATGATTACTCCTTCCGCTGGGAGTTCGCTCCGATGCGTTTGCTTTACCTTCTCCGATCTGTCGCTCTGAAACGATTACTGTACCCTCCTTTCTAATGTGTTTTCCTCTCCAGAAAGTGTCTTGATCAAGGTGGTAGTGACAGTTCTTCCACCGCAACTATCTTTTCCCGTCGAAATACTATCTCTTGAGGTATAATATTTTCCGGAATTACAATCTTCTGTTGGACTCCTCGCTCTTGTTTTAGCTTCGCTTTTTCTAATTGTTCACTGTTATCCCATTGCCCTAGCTCATTTTATTCTGATTTGTTATATTTATTACGTAAACGACAAATTTGACATCATACAGTATAAGACAGTGATAATAAATCTGATGCTATTATTCTAGATGATCATTACTCTTCCCAGCTATCGCCGACCTTGTTCCGCCACTCAAATAATGACGTGTTTGCCTATTTCTCGGATGTCAATGTGGTGTTCTCCCAATCTTTCCTGTGATCGATTGCTTTGTTTCCTTGACCTATGTGCATTTTTCTAATTACAAATCCCTCCTACATTCTCATCATTTATTTTCCTGTCTATATTTCGACCCCACGTATTTTTCGTGCTCATCCCTGTCCCCGTTTCCTTCTCCCCCCTCCCTCTTTTTAATGAAGCTGGTCTTAGAATGACTTCCTTCTTTCAGAAGAGGCAGAAACATAAACTTAGCGACTCTGTTACACCTGGAGTTGTTACGGCCAATCATTCCCCTGGTCGGAAAGTTCTTTTGCAATTGGATCAACAACGGAATTAATCAAAGTGCTGGGAAAATTAATCTGATTCGCCGAGCGGATCCAAATGTTTGAAGTATAAAGGGAGAAACGATTTGGGGGGTGTGTGTGTGTGTGTGTGTGTGTGTGTGTGTGTGTGTGTGTGTGTGTGTGTGTGTGTGTGTGTGTGTGTGTGTGTGTGTGTGTTAATGAAGCGATTGCTACAGGCTCGCTTCGTTAATCTCAAATATTATCTGGAGCCCACAAGTTTTTTTTTCGGCTGATATTAATGCCGGCTGATGTGTTGATTCTTGGAAAGTGGCGCCTGGTTTCAGTTATTCTAAGTGACTGTATAAACACAAAAGTAAAGAAGACGCAAATTTACAATCTCGCTTCTTCCCAGACGAGGCCTTTCTCCAGATATTTATCTCTCACTTCAGTCTGTGTTTCTATTTCGGGTTTAAAACAAACCAAAGGAGTACTGACTGTCTGATTGCACTGATAACAATTTGTTCTGCTCTAGGGGGAGAGAAAGGTGAATTGGTCCGACCCACACACATTTCACTCACCCTTTCGGCTGGTGTATCACTTGTGATGGGAAGGTTTAATGCAGACGCGTGGGTCAGCGCCTACCTCCCACTGGGGAGGGGAAGGGGACGATTCTAACGGAGAGAGGGGTTGTGACAAGTCATGGTTTGAGTTGCTCTCAATCCGCTCTAAAAAATGCTGCCACTTGTCGGAATAAAGAAATGTGCCATTTACAGTAACCATAGTAAACCGGGCAGCATCAATCCCGCTATTTAGGCATCAGGACAATAAGCACCGTCGTGATATTGCAAAAAAAATGTTACTGTGAATTGATTCCCATGAGCGCCATTAAAGATCTGCGGTGTGCGCTGAAAGCAGTCTAACTCCGGGATAATTCAAAGATCCGAAGTAAAAGGTTCATATTTAAAAGCGAGCCACTTTGGATCTATAGCCTTAGAAACATTTATTGTGTTTTAAACACAGCAACATTCTCAGAGAGCAATGCAACAAAATCATTCCGGCGAGACTGCATCGACCATGGTCAAATACCAGATGTCACCTTAAACCAGGTGATTTTTTTTCCCCTCGATCTTGCACCTTAGCCCTTCGCTAAAACTCCTGATTTTCTCTTACTGCATGCTCTTTCGAGTTCCATTCTCGAGTGGTTTCCCATCGGTAGTAGGATGCGCTGCCTCTGGTGTTTCGGCTTGTTCGGTATAATGAACAGTCTGAAGTGTTTCAGGTGAAATGTTAATCAGACAGCGGCAGTGGAAGTCATGGCGTTTAGCAATTGCCATCCAGCGCCCTCTGCCGCCACATCCAATCAACTGCCTCAGACTTCAGTATTTACGCTGAGTTTTTTACTTTGATCTTGTATATTGCAACTTGGGAAAGAGATTGCGTATTTCATTAAACTAATCTCCCCGTTACTTAGTAAATGCCCCCAGCTATGAAATCTGAAAGATTTTGTTATTTAGCCATATATATTGTCATTGACGGCTGTGGTCCTGATGAGCCGCAAGCCGGAGATTGAGAACTCTTCCAAGATTTCTGAACTGGCTTCAATTTCCGAAGAAAGATAAAATAATTTAAACAACATCTGAGGTATATGTTATTATATATCCAGCATAAAAATAACAGTAGACAAGAACCAATCTATTGAAATAATGTTTACATTTATTGTCAATTCTTCTTTTAATCATAATCCCAATAGAGGTTTATTGTAAATATAAACCAACTTTTATCTTACATAAGGGAGCGATAACAACATTTACATTTATTTCCAAGTTCCTCTGGAAGCTACATCTGGAACAGCGACATGATGTAACTTCTGTGACCTCTCTCACAATGGCTTTTCAATGACGACAAATACTGTCCATACCCTCCCCATCAAATTAATTCACCATTTACCCAAAACATCTTATATGGAAGCAGACTTTGTGAAGCATGGCCAGATCAGTGTTTGACTGCTGCTGCTGGATCTACTCCAGTATTTACCTTCTAGCCGCATATTGGAATTGGATTTGGTTTGTTATTGTCAGTGAAAAGCTTGCCTTGCATACTGTTCATACAGATCAAATTATTGTAGATTGCATTGAGGTAGTCATAGAGTTATGGAGCACTAGGGTCATACAGCACAGAAACGAGCCCTTCGGCACCACCAGTCCTGTCCAATCTATTTTACTGCCTAGCCCCATCTATCTGCACCTGGACCATAGCCCTCCATAACCCTCTCATCCATTTACCTAAACCAATCTTCTCTTAAAGGCTGCAATTGAGCACCCTTCTTTCCACACTTGCACCACCATCTGAGTGAAGAAATTCCTCCTCAGGTTCCCCTAAAATATTGCACTTTTCACCATAAACCAATGGCATGTAGTTTTAATCTCACCCAACCTCAGGTGAAAAAAGCCTGCATGTATTTATCCTATCTATACCCCTCATAATTTTGTGTGCCCTTATTCTCTTATACTACAAGGAATAAATTTCTAACCTATTCAATCTTCCCCTACAATTCAGGTCTTCAAGTCCTGGCAAAATCCTTGTAAATTTTCTCTGCATTTTTTAAAATCTTATTGATACCTTTCCTGTAGGTATGTGATCAGACCTGCACAGAATTCTCCAAGGTCAGCCTCACAAATGTCTTAGACAAGTTCAGCAAAACATCCCAACTCCTGTGCTCAGTGCTCTGATTTATGAAGGTCAATGTGCCAGAAGCTCTCATTGTGACCCTATTTACCCGTCATGATGCTTTCAAGGAATGACAGGCCTTCTGCTCTCATCAGTGCCCTACCTTTCACTGTATAAGTCTTATTCTGGCTTGACCTTCCAAAGTGCAACATCTTACACTTGTCTGCATTAAATCCCATCTGCATGTTTCAGCCTGTTTTCCCAGATAGTCCAGATCAGGCTACAAGGTTAACTAATAAAAATAAAGTGTAATAGCCATAGTGCACTGACAGTGAGGTGCAAGATCATAACAGGGCAGAAAGTGAGGTAAAGAGTCCATCTTTAGTTCAGCGTTCAACACCTTCATACACCAGAAACTGGTGGTGAAACTGTCCTTGCTGCGTCTCAACACCTCCCTCTGCAATTGGATACTGAGTTTCTTAACAGTAAGGCTATAGTCAGTCCGTGTGGGCAAAGTCTCTCATCCCATTATGCTGAGCACAGGTGCTCCCCAAGGCTGTGTGCTCAGCCCACTACTGTTCACACTGCTGATGCACGACTGTGTCGCAGGATCCAGCTCAATCCATGTTATCACATTTGCGGATGGTTGGCCTTATCAAGAACGATAACAAGATGGAGTATAGAGAGGAAGTGGAGTGGCTGGTGGGTTGGTCTGAGAAGAGCGACCTAAATATGAATATTGAGAAGACAAAGGAAGCCATTGTGGACTTCAGGAAAGTATGGACAAATGATCCCCCTCTGCGAATACGTGGCTCCTCCGTAGAGAGAGTTGAGTGCACCAAATTCCTGGGAGTTCATGGATGACTTAATCTGGTCCCCTAATATCACCTCCCTGAACAAGAAAGTACAGCAGTGCCTTCGCTTCCTAAGAAGATTGAGGCAAGCAAGGCTCTGCTCCTCGCCCCCACCCCGCCATCTTATACGTGTTTTACAGGTGCACCATTGAGAGCATCCTAACAAGCTGAACCACCATCTGTTATGGGGGCAGTGGAGCATCTGAACAGAAGTCCCTACAATGCTCTGTGAGAATGGTTGAGAGGACCATAGAACTCTCCTTACCATTCATCTCCATTTATCAGGAGCGCTGCGTATGTAGGGCCCTTAGTATTATTAAGGTTCCCACTGATATATTCAGCATCCTCATTGACTTCCAATCATCAGACAGCAGAAAACAATGCTTAAAAACAAGAACGGTCAGGATGAGAAACAATTTCTTCCCCCAAGCCATTAGGCTTCTGAGCTCCTTGACACATTTTATTCAAAGTGTCACTGGTTAATCTGTTCCGTACCTTACAATATTTAATATTAATGCCCTTTAGTTTGTTATTTATGTGTGATTCATCTGTAGATTTTATCCTTACCTTCATAAGTTATCGTGTTATGCTTTACACCCTGGTTTGGGGAAATGTTGTCTTGTTTCTCTATACATTATATGGTTATATATGTTAAATACATATATGTAGTTAAATGATGATAAACTTCACTTGAATTATTGTACTAGGAACCATTTAGTAGAATTATAACAGCAGAGTAGAAGGTGTCTTGAGCCTGGTTACGTGCTTGTGCCTGATGTTGGGGGTTGGGAGAAGAGAGAATATTCAGGGTGGGTGCGGTCTTTGATTACACTGGCTATTTTACTAAGGCAGCAAAGAGAATAGACAGACTCCATGTAGGGGAGGCTGGTTTCCGTGATGTACTAATTCATGTCCACAACTCTACATCTTCTTGTGATCATATGCTAGCTTGCTTGTTACATGGAAGCAGGAAAGTTCTTAAGTGGTTCTCTTAATCTTCAATTGGTTCTTCTGGTATTTCTCCAAAATCTTAAGAATCATCTACAACAACTTTTATTTCTGCAGACTCATGCCATTTGTGATCAGTTGATGAAGAATAGATCAGAAATGGCAGATACTTCCAAAGGAGAAGGAGAGTGATAAATATTTCAACAGTTCACCCAAAGTCAAAGGTCAACATCCATCTTGAACATCAAGAATTGTGAACACTTTAGTATTATTTAAGTGAATACAGTAATAGACCACATCATTCCTGTTCTCTCTTAGATTCATGAAGTCATTGAGAAATACAGCATGGATGCTGGCCTTTTGGCCTAACAAGTCCATGCTGACCATTGTTCCCACTCATCTAGGCCCAATTTCTTGTGTTTGGTTCATATCTCTCTAACCCCACTGCCTCATTTACGTATCCAAGTGCTTCTTGACTAATGCTATGTTCAGGCAGCTGGTTCTGTATTTGACTCTTAATAGCTAAATTCAAGACCTTAGGATCTAAAGTGGCATATAGTGATCCTTCTTTCTTATGCACTGCTGCCAACAAATTGGAAATTGGTTATTTACCAGTACTTATTGGTTACAGGTTTATTACCACATTTACTGAAATACAGTGAAAAACCTCGTTTGCAGGCTATCTACACAGATCATTTCAACACATATCAAGAAGGGACAATAGAGGGAAGAGGCAATGGAGGACAGGTTAGTTTTCATGATGTGCTGAGCTGTGTCCACAATCTCTTGTAGTCTTGGTCAGAGCAGTTGCCATGGCGAGCTGTGATGCATCTGGATAGGATATACCTACAGGAATTGATGAGGGTCAGTGGGAACACGCTGAACTTCCTCAGACTTCTTAGGAAGACATGTGCCATTGTTACTAATGATGTTGATTCTCAAGATCATCCAGGATGCCTTTCTGCTTAACCCAAGCAATGACTTGCATTGAGCCTGCATTTTAGTTGAGCTTGAATTGTAGATTCATGGAGTATGGGAACAGGCCTAAGGTTCACCAGATTGATTCCTGGGATGGCAGGACTTTCATATGATGAAAGACTGGATGAACTAGGCTTATACTCGTTGGAATTTAGAAGATTGAGGGGGGATCTGATTGAAACGTATAAAATCCTAAAGGGATTGGACAGGCTAGATGCAGGAAGATTGTTCCGGATGTTGGGGAAGTCCAGAACAAGGGGTCACAGTTTGAGGATAAAGGGGAAGCCTTTTAGGACTGAGATTAGGAAAAACTTCTTCACACAGAGAGTGGTGAATCTGTGGAATTCTCTGCCACAGGAAACAGTTGAAGCCAGTTCATTGGCTATATTTAAGAGGGAGTTAGATATGGCCCTTGTGGCTAAAGGGATCAGGGGGTATGGAGGGAAGGCTGGTACAGGGTTCTGAGTTGGATGATCAGCCATGATCATACTGAATGGCGGTGCAGGCTCGAAGGGCCGAATGGCCTACTCCTGCACCTATTTTCTATGTTTCTATGTTTCTATGTAAACCACAATCTCTGTACCGACCATAATGCCAATTTAAACTAATCTCATCTGCCTGCATGTGGTCTATGTCTTTCCATACCCTGCTATTTCTTGTGTGTCTCTCTAAGTCCCTCTCATACTTAGGAATCTGCTTCCACACCTTCTCTGGTAGTGTGTTCCAGGTACCTAACACTCTCTGTGTAAAAATCTTGCCTCTTAAATCTTGCTTAAACTTTCACCTTAAAGCTATGCCCTCTGGCATTTCGTGTTTTCATTAACTTGTCCAACTGTATTAGTAAACATAAGAATTAAATACTCCTTACTAAGCAACTTATAGTCGTTTATCAGCAGAGAATGTTCCATTAATTACATCATTATTATTTGAAAATATATACACCTAAACAAGTCATTCCTACTAGCTTATATTATCAACAAGCTTACAATTTAATGTAGACTTACAATCAAAACATTGGCCTAAGATTTATTCCTGCCTATTTAAAGGGAAACCTGCCACAAGCTTTGAACCACAAAATTTAGTGATACTTTTACAAATTTATCAGTGTAGTATGCATAATATTACACCATGTATTTAAAATCTCAGGTAGTTGCCTTGCTTATATTTTAGCATAAAATGCTTCTCTCATTCACATCAAATGCACTGAACTCCACAGACAATATATTTGAATTTACCCTGAGTGTGTAAGAGGGTGGGAAAAATTTGATGGGAATATGGAGAAAAAAAGTTACAATGAAAATTAGTGGGGTACAGGCCAGCATAGACATGTTAGCCTGAAATAATCTCCTTCTACATTGTAAGGAAATAAATAAATAAAGGCATCCGTTAGTCTTGCGAGACTATGGATCTGCGCCTGGAAAGTCTTCACTTTCCAGGGCGCAGGCCTGGGCAACGTTGTGTGAAAGACCCGCAGTTGGCCATGCTGCAAGTCTCCCCTCTCCATGACACCAATATTGTCCAAGGGAAGGGCATTAGGACCCATACAGCTTGGCACCAGTGTCATCGCAGAGCAATGTGTGATTAAGTGCCTTGCTCAAGGACACAACACGTTGCCTCGGCTGGGGCTCAAACTCACGACCTTCAGGTCGCTAGTCCAATGCCTTAACCACTTGGCCACGTGTCCACTGGAAGGAAGTATGGAAATATAAATGTTCCCAGTAATTCCTGGGTTTTATTCTCCCCATTATCCAGAATTTACAGTCGGTGGAGAAGTGATCTTGAAGAAAGATTTCAGATTTCTGGTGATCCCTGTGGCAAGATCTGCCCTCCCGTCAGGTGACAGTTCATGGTGTCTAGTTATTGTAATAGCATTAAGCTGGTGCACATTGAGGAACCCTTATAGATAGCCTACCAGGGAGTTAAAATGAAAAATGGAGCTTGCACATCTGGCTATGGTGTGATCTGAAATATCAGAAGTAAATTCAAGATTCAAGATTGTTTAATGTCATTTCCAATACACAAGTGTAAAGGAGAACAAAATGATTGTTACTCCCGATCCAGGGCAGCAGATAAACTACAAAAGATAAAGAACATGAAGATAATAAAGAAAACACAATAAGTATAAATACAGAAGATAGTTTATATACATTGATTGTGTGTCAATAAAGTGATGCTAGGATGTACACGAGATGACTGACAGGAGATAATAAAATAGTGGTGGAGTTAGTGGGTGGAGGTGTTGATCAGCCTTACTGCTTGGGGAAAGTAATTGTTTTTGAGTCTGGTGTTCCTGCCGCTGGGTGATGGGGTGGAGAGGCATCGCTACCAAAGGAGGTGTAAGGCACTCTCTTCCTCCTAGCCTACAGGTCACCCTTGGGCAAGGTGTAGCATCTGCTTTAACCCACCCGATCAGGGTCATATGAAGCTATGGGAGCAGGTAGTGGATGGTCAAAGAGGTTACTTGTTTGGCACCTTTATGTTGTTTTACCTTTAACCATGACATTTGACCTTTACAATCCTTTATATTTAGTAGTTATGTGAAGGAACTACAACGCTTGTGCACATACAGTCTGTAAAATATATTTGCAAAGCAATAGCCATAGATTAATACCTTGCTAAAGACTAGATTAAAGCCTGACATTAGCATGACCAGTCCAAACTTGTTCTGAGGTCAACCGCTTACAACTGTCTTCCTAATCCAGCGTAAATGCTGTAAATCCAACAGGTTTAAACATGCTGTTCACATGCCTGTAATATCGAGCAAACTATCCTGGTTCTGGATAAAGTCAGCATGGCCTACACTGATCCAAGTGTGGATGTTTCTCAAGAACGTACACCCACCCCACTATCGACCTGATTTATGTAAACAAGATGATCAGGCCGGGATTGGCAGGCCAGACTGTCATTTAGATCTCATGTAATAAAGCAGAGGATTATCAAAGTATTTTACAGCAGGGCTAGTTTGCAGCTAACTTAAAATCATAACAGCTCAAATGATTACACTTGTGGTCTGCGGTGGACTGCTGAATCACTAACTGCAGCTTCTTAGCTTCCATATTAAACCACACACATATGGAAATACCAAAGATACCCTCAGTTTCATTAAATACGGACAGTGATGGGTAAAACTTTCACTGGCATTTACGACCACAGACTCCCAATGTGGTGAATTATTGCAAAGTAGGCTAGTAGAAATATAGCTACTTTATAGGGTCACAAATGTTATACAGAATAGTTTTGTAAATTTATTTACTACTTTTAAAAACTTCTGTAAGCTCGCTGCAATGCGCAAAATACACGAAAACTAGTAATAAACTGCTCAGACATCAGAGGAAGCTGATTTTATTTATTTTGCCATTAAAAGCCAAATTAACATTTCTGTAAATCTTCATAAAACCTGGATCATCTGTTTTGTTTCTTCTTCTATCCATCATCCCCTGTTCTATCATTTAATTTCTTATGATTTATACTAATTTTTACCTCATAGACCCAGTGTACAGTATGAGTAGATTTTGGCAATGAAACGTGAAGGGTTACGACATCTGAAGTGTCGTGTTACACCCCTGGAACTTATGGAAGGCCAGGGAGGAAATTACAGAGGCCCTTGTAGAAATATTTGTTTCTTCGTTAGCCACTGGTGAAGTTTCAGAAGATTAGAATGTGGCTAGTGCTGTTGAATTGTTCTAGAAAGTTGGCAAGGAACTGCCAGGCAACTACAGGCTGGTGAGTCTGCCTTCAGTTGCAGGGATGTTAATGGAGGGAATTCTGAGGGATAAGATCTACCATTGTTTGGATAGCCAAGGCCTAACCTGAAATAGATTATGTTTTGTGATTTTGTCAACCTTCTTTTGTGTGCGGGAGGTCATATTTAATGAATCTTTTGGAGTTTTTTTGACGAGGTAACTAAGAGGTTAGATGATGGTAAGGGTAGTGAATGCTGTCTACATGGACTTTAGTAAGGCCTTCGACAAGGTCTCACATGGCAGGATGACCTGTAAGATTAGGTTGTATGGGATTTAGGAGGCCCAGTCAGACCTGCTTACTTGCTATAATACTCTGTGATTCTATGGCTTTATGACAGTGAAAAATTAAAGTTAACAGGATATAATATAAATACGTTTTCCATAATTTTAACTGAATATAGGAAACTGCACTGAAGCAATTATTATTAACTCTTGTCTTTTGATTTTAATTGATTAGCAATGTTTGTAAGCTAGACATAAAATGGTAACAAAGCAAACGTTACATTTTACACACAGATTAGACAATTAGGGCAAAGGGTTTGCTTAACATTGTAGATATGTTATTGCAGTTTAATAATCTAAAATGCTAAAGATCAAACTTTATATTTTCTTACTTGTGCCTAGGTATTCTGACTGGCTTTGGATTGTAATTAAGCCGGCTTTGGTTCAACATTTTGTGAGATCTTGTAGATCCTATTAAACATAACTTCTTAAAATTAATAGCAAATGTTAGAACATAAAAAAAAATTAACAAGATGATCCCTGTTGGAACAAGACTACAGTATTTTGGCACAAACATTTACAACTGGAAAACTTCTGCATCTTTGAATTCATGGCTTCCTTTGAATTGTTGCAAAGGCGTGCAGAGTAAAGGACACAGGTTATAGTTTCTCAATTTCTAGATGCAGATTCAGGACCCTACTATTACCTTGTTGGATATAAAGCACAGCTTTACATAAAAGTAAAGCAGGGCAGCAGTGTAGGTAGCAGTTAGCGTATCACTTTACAGTGCCAGTGATCACAATTTGGGGTTCAGTTCCTGCCGCTTGTAGGGGGTTCCATTTCCTTCTCACATTTCAAAGATGTATGGTTAGGGTTAGTCAGCTGTGGCATTCTATGGTGGCGTTGGAAGTGTGGAGACATTTGCAGCCTGTGCAGCACCATCTTCGCTGATGTGATTTCATGCAAATGACACAGTTCACTCAATGGTTCGATGTTTTGATATGCATGTGATAAATAAACCTTCTCTTTATAGCTTCTTCTCATCGGGATGAAGACCAAGCCAGTTGAATGCCCTGTCATGTTAATACTTAGTGAGGTGAGTGGAATACATTAGGCACGAAGAAAGATGTGAAAACACAAGAGACTGGTGAATCTGGTGCACAAAATACTGAGGAACTCAACAGCACAGACAACATTTGTTGAGGGAAATGTACAGTTAATGCTTTGAGTCAAGACCTTTGAGACAGAAGAGTGAAGGGAGATAGCCTGTATAAAGAAGTGAGTAGAAGGTGTGGGGCAGGTGCCATGTGCTTTGGGGTGATTGACAGATGGGGAAGGGATAGATGGAAAAAGTATCAGATATTTGAAGGTGAGGGTAGGTGGAGGCAACAACGGGCTGCCGATGATGGCCTTTGATAGGAGCATGAAGCAAAATAATGAAGGTTCTTACTCTTGAGGAATAACATCTTTCCTGATGGGGGGGTGTCACTTGGGGGTGGGGTGGGGGAGACTTGTCGTTGTGAAACAATCTCACGTTGTGGGACCTCCTCCATGGTGGTTGTAGGTGTTGTTTCTGGGCTGCAGGAAGTGGTTCTGACAGCTCTGGATGCCTTTCTTCTCTTCTCTTCTTTCTTCTC
This sequence comes from Mobula hypostoma, assembly GCF_963921235.1. Lineage (NCBI taxonomy): Eukaryota > Metazoa > Chordata > Chondrichthyes > Myliobatiformes > Myliobatidae > Mobula > Mobula hypostoma. Next base: position 26,171,421 of record NC_086104.1, read on the forward strand.
CAAGATGCACTTCGCATCTTCTGGATGTGTTGGCATCCTAAGCAGTGCATGGCAAGCTGCTCGATCTTCTGATCTATCTCAGGCCACCAGACAAAGCTTTGAGCCAATGCTTTCATTTTGACCCATGTCTAGATAACTGGCATGCAGCTCCTCCAACCCTTTAGCTCTCTTCCTAGATGGTACAACAACTCTCAATCCCCACATAAGGCAACCCCTGTCAAGGCCAAGTTTATCCCAGTGCTTGAAAAAATAGTGGAAGTGGGATGTCTGCTGCACATTCCAGCTATGTAGATCTGAAACAGTGTGGAGTCTTTTCTGGATTCCCTTTGGATCATCTCTGCCATAACAAGGAGACTTTCAATTTGTATTGGGGAGAAAACATGCTTTGAGAGGAGTGTCCTCTTCTATAAATGTTTCAAGTATTTCTTTTCCCAAGGGTAAGTAGGACAATTGATCAACATTTCCATGAAAGTGGGACACCTTTCCGTGGATTGAAAATGGATACTAGTGGTTGATGGTCAGTAATGAGGTTAAACCCTAAACCGTACTCAGCGGTCGGGAACATGATACAAAGGCAATAGGGTGTTCACTTCCATCACTCGTAACGTGTGACATGACCACACCTATACCATAACATGAGACGTCACAGGCAAATTTCACTAGATGGTGTGGATCATAAAGTGTGAGTACAGTGTCTGATGTCACCATTGCCTTTACCTTTTGGAAAGCAACCTCACACTGTTTTGTCCGCTGCCATTTCTTTCCGATCTGTAGTAATGAGTTCAAGGGATAGAGCACAGTGGTAAGGTTTGGTAGGAAGCTGCTATAGTAATTGACAAATCCTAAAAAGGACCAGAGCTGTAATACATCCTTTGGCCTTGGAACATCCACCACTGTTTGAATTTTCTCACACACTTGTATAATTCTTGTGCGTCGATGGTAAGACCGCAGTAAGTGATGATTAGTTTAAAGAATTCACACTTGTGGCGTCATGCTTTGAGAACATAACTTTCTAATCTTTGTAACACTGTCTTGAAATTTTGGAGATGTTCCTTCCATCCTTACTGGTAACAATGATGCCATCCAGGTAACAATGAGTGCCTGAACAGCCTTGCAGTAACCGGTCCATACATTTCTGCCAGAGTGCCGGAGGCGCAGAAGCTACTCCAAAAATAATCCTATTATAGTGATAAAGTCTTTTGTGAGTGTTTATAGTAAGAAACACTTCGGACTCTTCTTCCATCTCCATCTGTAGGTAGGCCAGAGCTAAGTCCACTCTGCTGAAATGCATCTCTCCAGACAGGTTTGCAAAGATATCTGGTATCCTGGGAAGATAATCTACTTGCAGTACTGGGTTGATGGTTACTTTAAAATCACCACAGATCCTGACAGATCCATTCTGTTTTGCTACTAGAACCACTAGCATTGCCCAAGGGCTCTACTCAAACTTGGAAAGAATTTCTTTAGCCTCCATGTGATCTAGCTCACTGGCTACTTGATTAAGGATAGGAAAAGGAACAGGACAGGCTTTGTAAAACTTGGCTGTGGCATTTTCCTTTAACACTATTTTACTCTTGATAAGTTTGAGTTTTCCAGTGCCATCTTTGAACATTGCTGTGGCATCATCCAGTATCTTTTGTAATTTGATTTCAGTTGACTCTATTGCAGAGATGTGGCATGCAAATTGTGGATGGATCTCCAATTAAATTGTAGTTTTCTCAGCCACTCATGTCCCCACAATATTGGCCTTCCTGTTTTTACCAGATAGAAGCACAATGTGGCTTGTGAGTTGTATTTATTACAAATCTCATTCCCACAGGACTTGTCTTTTCTTCAGTATAGATTCTTAGTTGGATACCTACAGGTTTCAGTTTAGTATCTTTGACCTGCCATTCAAACTTATTTTGTGGAATGCCTGAAATAGCCAAGCCAGTGTTCAATTCCATTTTAATTAATTGCCGTCCACTTCAACTAGGACAATTTTGCTTGTCTCCTGTTAGTTTTCACATTTTAAATTTCAAGGCTACTCAGCCTGTGTCACTCTCATCATTTCTCTTCCCTGTGCAGTCCGTTTATTTTTTTGTTTGCCTGACATGTTGTTTGTATGTGTCCTACTTTGTTGCATTTTCTGCAAGTTTTGCCTCTAAATCTAATTAGTCTGGTATATGTGAGCTCCTGCCACAACAGTTTGTTCAGTTGGGCTGGTTTCTGCTTAGATGCTGCGATTTTGTTCATGCTCATTTTTGTTCCTGACTGCAACTCAATTGGATTTCTGTCTACTGTTTCTATTGATAGGCCTATTTCAACTGCTCTTTTAAATGTAAGTTGCATTTTAATTAGGAGCCATTTTTGAATGCTTTCTTGTAAGATTCCACAAACTAAATGATCTCTCAGTACATCATTAAATCCATTACTGAACTGACAATGCTCAGACATCTTCAATTCAGCCGCCTAAGCTGAAATGGACTCCTCTTCCTTTCGATTCTGCTGATGCAACCTAAGGCATTCTGCAATCAACAATGAGTCCTGAAGAAGAGTCTTGGCCTGAAACATCAACTGTTTATTCATTTATATAGATGTTACCTGTCCTGCTGAGTTCCTTCAGCATTTTGTGTGTATTGCTTTGGTTCTAAATGTTCTTGCATTACTTTCATTATATCAGCAAAGCTTATTCTGGCTGGTTTGGTTGGAGTACTTAAACATCCAACAGAACTGTATGCTCTTCCACCAGGTACACTCAGCAAAACTGGTACTCACTTTGCATTGGCTATTTCATTTGATTTAAAATACTGCTCAGTTTGCTCAGTACACAATATTCAGATATTCATTGTGCAATCAAATGTGTCTATCTTTCGAATGTAGCCAGCCAATTCTGCTTTTTAAAATTTATGACTATTATCACCTGGTACTCACCATTTATGACCCTGTGAATTTGTCCATTTTCTGGCTGTTCTTTTAGCTCAATCATCTTTCCTATTCTGACAAAACTAGAGTTGCGCTGTTGTTTTTTACTCGACCCTTTCTTGCTGTGTTTTTTTTTTAACTTGAACATTTTACTGTCCTGCAATAGGTAGGTCAGTCATCTCCAGTTCATTTAAAACTTCCTCATCACCACTGTTACCTTTTGTAACTTCAAAACATAAAACACTGAGCTGGGGAGTGTGTGTCTTAGTTTCGTTTTTACTTTTAGTGAGAAGTGCATATATGACATTGTGGCATAATAACGTATGCCATTCACGTACTTTTACACAGCGTATAACCCATAATGAACTATTGAAACAAAAAAAGAATGCTTAATCACAACGAAAACACGAGGAAATCTGCAGATGCTGAAGATTCAAGCAACACACACAAAAAATGCTGGTGAACGCAGCAGGCCAGGCAGCATCTATAGGAAAAGGTATAGTCGACATTTCGGGCCGAGACCCTTCGTCAGGACTAACTTCTTTCAGTTCCTCATCTACCTTTGTTTTATTTTTTCTTGTTTGGGTTTTATGTTGTAGAACCAGGTACTTAATTCCTTTGAAAGAACATAGAACATAGAACAGTACAGCACAAGAACAGGCCCTTCTCTCATATGTTGTGCTGAACCAATTAAATTAGTAATCAAATGGCCAACAAAACTAATCCATTGTGCCTACACAATGTCCACAGCGTTCCATTTTCCTTACATTCATGTGCCTATCTAAGCATCTCTTAAAAGACCCTAATGTATCTGCCTCTACCACCAGCCTAGGCAGTGTAATCCAGGCACCCACCTCTCAATGTGTAAAGGAGTTTCTCCTCATATCTCCTTTGAAATTACCACCTCTCACCTTAAATGCATGCCTTCTGGTATTATATAATTCAACTCTGGGAGAAAGATACTATCTGTCTACTCTATCTATGCCTTTTATAATCTTATGAACTTCTATCAGATCTCCTCTCAGACTCCACTGTTCCAGAGAAAACAACCATGTTTGTCCAACCTTTTGTCATAGCAAATGCTCTCTAATCCAGGGAGCATCCTGGTAAACCTTTTCTGCACCCTCTCCAAAGCCTGAATATCCTTTCTACAATGGGGCAACCAGAACTGTATGCGATATTCCAGATGCAGTCCGACTAGAGCTTTATAAATCTGTAATACAATTTCTTGATTTTTGAACTTAGTGCATTAACTAATAGAGGCAAGCATCCCATGTGCTTTCTTAACCACCATATCACCCTGTGCAGCCATTTTCAGGGAGCTATAAACTTAGACCCCAAGATCCCTCTGTTCCTCAACACTATTCAGGATCTTTACCTTTGACCTACCAACGTGGAACACTTCACAGTTGGCTGGGTTAAACTCCAGCTGCCATTTCTCTGTTCACATCTGCAATGATTTATATCCCATTGTATTCTCTGCCAGTCTTCTACACTATCCATAACCAATTCCCAAATGTACTAACCCACTCATCTACATTTTCACCCTGGTCATTTATATACATCACAAAAACAGAAGTCCCAATATAGTCCCTGAGAAACACCACAAATCACGAACCTCCAGGTAGAGAATAAGTCCCTTTGAACTCTATCCTTTATCTTCAATGGGCAAGCCAGTTCTGAATAAAAACAGCCAATCCACCATATATCCCATGCATCTTAAACTTCTGGATCAGTTTCCCATGAGGGACCTTGAGCAACAGCTTATTTAAATCCATGTAGATAACATCCACAGCTCTACCTTCAACAATCACCCTCATCTCCTCCTCAAAAAAAAATGAAGTTAGTAAGACTTGACTTGCCATGCACAAAGCCATGCTGGCTTTCTCTAATTAGGCCAAGAATCCTAACCCTAAGAATTCTCTCCAAACACTACCACTGAAGTGAAACTGAGCAGTCTATAGTTTCCAGGATTATCGCTGTTTCTCTTCTCGAATAATGGTACAACATCAACTACTCAACAGCCATCCGGGAAAGGGTATGGTCAAGGCCCCAGCAATCTCATCTCTTGACTCTCTCAGTAACTTCGATTATATTCTATCAGACCCTAGGGACTTATCCACCATAATGCTCTTTAAGAGACCAACACTATCCCCTCCTTTGCAATTCCATAGCATATTAATACACTTGGCACTGATCTCCCTGTTGTCTATCTCCTTCTCCTTGGTAAATACTGATGTAAAGTGCTCATTAAGGACCACACCCACATCTTCCACATCCAAGCAAATGTTTCCCCCTTTATTCTTGAGTCGTCCTACCTGCTCCCTTGTTTGCCTCTTGCTCTTGATGTATATATAGAATGCCTTGGGATCTCATTAATCCTATTTGCCAAGAAAGGTAGATCGAGTAGATGACGTCAATCAAAAGGAAGGATTACTTCTTTTATAAATAACTCTGGCCTGAAGATAATAAAAAAGTAGCCAGATAGTGTCTAATGATTGGATGATTTATACATGAAACTTGCTTCATAGTCAAGAAGGGTATCTTACAAAATTTCCCCTATGCTATAAAAGTCTATTATAACTATTATAACTGTGTAATTTAAAACACAGAATACAAACAAGAATTATGATGGAATACTTCCAACTTACCCACATGAGTGTAATGTATAACTCAAAATTACCATACAGACAAATGGCAAATTACTCCTTAGTTGGCTATGAAGCCTGATCTGATAGTCTGTTCATGTTGGTTTAATATACTTAAGATGAGGAGAACTAATTAGAAAGTTAAAATTATGCCTCCTAGAAAACTAGTATTAATTAAAAAGTCAAGATAGAAAATAAGGATTGGGCATTCTAGTTAATACTGTGTCGATCCATGGAGAGGTAGGTGATCTATTTTGTGTCCCAAGGGATAAATCAGTGGAACCAGGAAATGAAACATCACAGAATTAAGAACAGATGATGGAAAAGTGAAAACAATTTACCAGAAATGAATTGTGGAGGAGGTCTCAGTGCATCACCCATCTGTGGGGAGAATATAATATGACTAGTATAAATGGGCGCTAGAGGTTAGCACATATCTGAGGGCCAATGAGACTACTTCTGTGGTGATTGCATAACAGTATGTTGTAACATAACAACCTATTCGAAAAGAGGCTGTAGTCAAGTGGATAAACAAGGTACTTTTGCTAGCTACCATCCAGCACAAGTTCATAAGCTTCATAAGTCCATGTGATCAAACAAAAATTTTAATATTGTATGGATTCTAGATACAGTATTTGTAGTATTCATAGAAACATAGAAAACCTACAGCACAATACAGGCCCTTCGGCCCACAAAGCTGTGCCAAACATGTCCTTACCTTGCAAATTACCTAGGCTTTAATGTGATGAATCTCATCTTTATTCATATAACCATATAACAATTATAGCACGGAAACAGGCCATCTCGGCCCTTCTAGTCCGTGCCGAACTCTTACTCTCACCTAGTCCCACTGACCTGCACTCAGCCCAAAACCCTTCATTCCTTTCCTGTTCATATAGCTGTGCAATTTAACTTTAAACGACAACATCGAACCTGCCTCAACCACTTCTGCTGGAAGCTCGTTCCACACAGCTACCACTCTCTGAGTAAAGAAGTTCCCCCTCATGTTACCCCTAAACTTTTGCCCTTTAACTCTCGACTCATGTCCTCTTGTTTGAATCTCCCCTACTCTCAATGGAAAAAGAGTCAACTCTATCTATCCCCCTCATAATTTTAAATACCTCTATCAAGTGCCCCCTCAACCTTCTACGTTCCAAAGAATAAGTCCAACTTGTTCAACCTTTCTCTGTAACTTAGGTGATGAAACCCAGGTAACATTCTAGTAAATCTTCTCTGTACTCTCTCTATTTTGTTGACATCTTTCCTATAATTCGGTGACCAAAACTGTACACAATACTCCAGATTTGGCCTCACCAATGCCTTGTACAATTTCAATATTACAAACCAACTCCTATACTCAATGCTCTGATTTATATAGGCCAGCATACCAAAAGCCTTCTTCAGCACCCTATCCACATGAGATTCCACCTTCAGGGAACTATGCATCATTATTCCTAGATCCCTCTGTTGTACTGCATTCGTCAATGCCCTACCATTTACCCCATATGTCCTATTTTGATTAGTCCTACCAAAATGTAGCACCTCACATTTATCAGCATTAAACTCCATCTGCTATCTTTCAGCCCACTCTTCTAACTGGCCTAATTCTCTGCAAACTTTGAAAACCTACTTCATTATTCACAACTCCACCTATCTTAGTATCATCTGCATACTTACTAATCCAATTTACCACCCCATTATTCAGATCATTAATGTATATGACAAATAACATTGGACCCAGTACAGATCCCTGAGGCACACCACTAGTAACCGGCCTCCAATCTGACAAACAGTTATCCACCACCACTCTGTGGCGTCTCCCATCCAGCCACTGCTGAATCCATTTTACTACTTCAATATTAATACCTAACGATTGAACCTTCCTAACCAGCCTTCCGTGTGGGACCTTGTCAAAGGCCTTACTGAAGTCCATATGGACAACATCCACTGCTTTACCCTCATCAACTTTCCAAATAACATCTTCAAAAAATTCAATAAGATTTGTCAAACATGAACTTCCACGCACAAATCCATGTTGACTGTTCCTAATCAGACCCTGTCTATCCAGATAATTATATATACCATCTCTAAGAATACTTCCCATCAATTTACCCACCACTGATGTCAAACTCACAGGCCGATAATTGCTAGGTTTACTCTTAGAACCATTTTTAAACAATGGAACAACATGAGTAATACGCCAATCCTCCGGCACCATCCCCGTTTCTAATGACATTTGAAATATTTTTAGGGAATATTTCTAGGGTCCTAGGGAATATCCTGTCAGCACCCGGAGACTTATCCATTTTTATATTCCTTAAAAGCTCCAGTTCTTCCTTTTCTTTAATCATCATAGTTTCCATAACTTCCCTTAGCATCAGCTTACTTCTGATGCATTCAAAACAAAATGACAAGAATCTTCCTGATAACCTGACGTCCACCCAGTCAATAACAGCCTTGTGGGGTCCAAAACATCAAAACCATCCTGACACTCACCATAATTAACCTTTTTGAACAGATGCTTGGCCTCTCCACATGAATAAAATTCAGGAATAGTTTGATGACAAAGGCAAGTTTAAGGAAATCCAGAGCTAACTATTCACAAAGTTCTCTTAATCTGAGAGCTCCTGCACTCCTCGGAAAAAGAAACATCCACTGTAAACTGTCCAATTGATAGGTGCATTGTAGATCCAGGGAGGCGTTGATGGGGATATGGGAAGGTTAAAGTGAGATCGCTATAGGACCAGAGTAGAAGGGTGCTTGATGATTTGTGCACACCTGAGAGGCCAAAGGACTGCTTCCTTGCTTGATGACTCTATGACTCTTTTGCCTCTCAGAAAATGGCACACCAATCACCTTGCCATTTAAGTTAGCCATCTCCTGCCTCTTGCATCTCACTTAGGGTGGTGTTGCTGATATGTGAGTTCCTGAGTTCCTGGGTGATGGTAGTGGAGGGACTGTTCTATCAATGTTGTTTTTGTCCATGAGGGTCCTAATATTTGAGGTCCCAAAGTTCATATGGAGAAGTGGCAGCTGCATGTAAGAGTCTTCCAATGGAGACTGACTTCTGTATTGACATTAGCACACAGAGTGGGTTCAGACTCAGTCACCATTGATTCCATCTTTCTTCCCTCATCTAAATCCAACCCAGCTTCGACTTGACGTCTTTTACACTCAGTCCTCCCCATTCCTGAATCTCCAAAGTCCTCCCACTCCTCTAACCTCCTCCTACCCACTCTCAGGCTCCCTCCTCCGGCCCCTGTAACCTTCCACCTCATTCCTCACCAGTAACCTCAACCTCTTTTCTTTCCTTCCGTTCATTGGTCTGTGTGGTAGCTGACGGCAGAACCATTGGCTCAGTAGCTGGGCGCTGTGAAAGGACCTGGTGTGTGGCTTGTGGGCATTGTGGGAAGGGTATGAAACCAGATTGTCTGCTGAATCTCTCCAGCATTGTGTGGAGAGAAATATCAGTGTTATAACTGCTCCTGAGGAGATGCCTCCCATCCTCATCATTTAACTAGTCAAATACATCTCTGGTATTTCTTGTGCTATCTAGCTTTCCTTCAAAATTATCTGTGCTGCCATTTATCCCAACCATTCTGGATCGATGTACCTTCTGCCTTCTCACCACTCCCATCCCAAGAATTTTCCTTATTTCTTTTTTTTTCTGAATGAACTCTTGAGAGAATAGGGGCTGTACCTGCAGGGCCAGTGCTCTGTTCTGGGCGTCAGATGTGGAATTTCTGGGAGACTACCAGCCTCCCTGATGGCCACATCTGCGCCAGGTGCATAGAGATGCAGCTCCTTAGAGACCGTGTTAGGGAACTGGAGCTGCAGCTCGATGGCCTTCAGCTTGTTAGGGTAAGTGAAGCGGTGATAGACAGGAGCTACAGGGAGGTAATCACCTCAAGGCTACAGGAGACAGATAAATGGGTAACTGTCAGGAGAGGGAAGGCAGAACATCAGATATTGGAGAGCGCCCCTGTGACCATCCCCCTCAGCAATGAGTACTCCATTTTGACTGCAGTTGGGGGGGATGACCTACCTGGAGGAACCAACAGCAGCCGTGCCTCTGGCCCTGTGGCTTAGAAGGGCAGGAAACTGAAGAGGATGGCAGCAGTAATAGGGGACTCTATAGTTAGAGGGGCAGGTAGGAAATTCTGTGGACATGAAAGGGAAACATGAACGATAATTTGCCTCCTAGGTGCCAGGGTCTGCAATGTCTCTGTGAACGCATCTACAATATCCTGAAAAAGGAGGGTGAGCAGCTGGAAATTTTACCAAAGTGTAGTGAATCTGTGGAATGCTGTGCCACAGACTGTGGAGGAGGCAAAGTCTGTGGGTATATTGAGAGTAGAAGTAGATTGATTCCTGATTAGTTGGAGCATCAGGGGATATGGTGAGAGGCCAGGTGTCTGGGGTTGAATGGGATCCAGGATCAGCCATGATGAAATGGTGGAATGGGCTCTATGCTTTACGAATTGATTGTAACATGGACAAGTCACTAACGTTCATTTACAGCATGGAGTTGTTCCTGAAATCTGAAGTCTGGCTGACAATTTCTTGAACATGTAATATAGATTTTTACCTCAGTACAGTACTGTGAGAGCACGGCATTGTGTTGTCACTGAAAGGAATCTACTTGCTCTCTCCAGTGGAGTAGATGATGTTGTGCTGCTATTTTGAAAAAAAAACAAAGAAACTTTGTCCAGTCTCCTCGGCTAATAGTCATTCCTTCACCCCTAAAAGTCATCTTAAAACAGACCAGCAGAACTTTTCAAAAAGCAAATCTGCAGTTGGTCTAAATCTGAAATAAATACAAAAAAAAACATTCAGTAGGTTATACAGTACCTTCAGGTCAGTTAACTTTTTAGTTCTGATTACAGTTCATCTGAAGCAGTAACTTTGATTCTCTCAACAGATGCTGCCTTATCTGTCAAAAACGTCCAGTATTCCCTGCTTATATTAACTGAATATTTGTCATTCTGCTGTCTGCAAGATGTCATTTTGTGTGAATTGCTAGATAAGCTGGACTAAATAACAGTTCTGATTGCTCTTCAGAGACTGCAACATGCTTTGGTGTATACTCTAGATGCAATCATTTTTATCCCTGATCCTTCTAGCAAGTATTAAGCTGTCTCATTCATTGAAGTTGTGCTCTGGACAGATGTTGTTTGATTTGCAATCAAAATATTTTAGAACAGGTAGGAAAGGATAGGTTTAAAGCAGAGTTAAGGCATCATACATAAACATTGAAAATTAAATGTAAATGTGAATCAAATCTTCAAGAATAACCACGTAAATGAAAGACTTATCCAACAGTCTTCAACCAATTCTTAATATTTCTAAAATAACATAAAGATTGTGCAGGATTTATGCCTTACATGCTGTGGCTGAAATTTGTTGTTGGCGGGGGGGGGGGGTGCAGGGGTGGAGATTTATGATTAAGTGAGATAAACCTAGCAGAAGATCTAAACCACTACTGAACCAGCTGACATCATTGATAATCTGTCTGATCGTTGAAAGTCACAGGACACCAAATGACACCTCCTGAATGCAAATGTGAAAAGGTAGAAGGCCCAATCTTTGTACCACAGGCTCTTTAAGCAGCAACTTGTCCAGCAAGGGGTACAGCAGGAAACAGTGAACAAAAACAGATTGTGCACTGAAATCATTAGACTCCTAACTCTTGCCGTTATCCTCAGGTTAAATTCAGTAGCAGACTAAGCATACACTGCTGAGTATTAAAAAAGTGAATAATTGGGGGAGCATGTTATGCTTGGAGTGGAATTCTGATTTGCATTTTGTATTTATGTGTTATGTCTGGGGAAGGAATTGTACTAAATTTGAGTGCATGGCTTGGCACGTTGGATCAAAATTGAGCTTTGATCTGAGGCACATTTATTTGAAGTTGACAGCACCGGCCTCCATTTATGTTTGTACTAAGTGAGCTCGCAGCTCCAGTGGTGGAACTACGATAATACATTTTGAAGTCAACACTATTGTCAGATAGCTGCTGTCTCAGGTACAGACAACTGGAAATTTTATAAGTACCATATGAAACAATATCGGTCATAAAGTCAGAGACAAAAGCAGTGTACTGATTCTCAAATTGTTCCTTCTGGGAATAATTTTGTCAAGGTTTCTAGACAGAAAAGGGAGAGCATGTTTGTTCCTATGTCATGATAAATGTGCTAAATTTCATCTTTATTTAGTTTATTTCTGATGCATAGTACATGAAGACTTTAAAAAATCAGATACTGTATGTTAAATGCTATGTATATTATCATTCAATATTTAGATTTCAAATATTTAAGGGAAATAGCTGTAAAGCATCTGGTTAACAGTGAAGCAAAGACTTCATATGAACTGTTCTCCAGATAAAATACTAAAACCAAAGTAGATAGCATTTCTTTGATGTAATCATTTCCTCTTACGTTCAAGGAGCCATTTTGAATTGCTGTTAATTTCTAATGAAGCTGATTAAACTGCTCCTGCTGATACACAATGCAGAAATCCAGGAATGCTTGGGCTACAGATGTTTATGTGCCTTAAATTAAAGTGTCCGTGGAATAAACCATAATCAGGATTTGAATAAGAGTGGAAAAGAAGGTCAGATAAACCTCAAGGCAAGGACTTGCTAGCATCTGAAATGGATGGATCTTCAATAGATCCCAGAGTAACTGGGACTTAACACATGAAAAGTTCTTGAAAGGGACTGTCATGGTCTGGTCCGTGTTCCGGTTCACGGTCCAGTCCAACGACACTTGCTCCAAGTTTTCATATCTACCCTGCTTCTATTCTTGTTGAGCTCTAATTGAGGCAGCTGATGCTCATTGGGGCTGGCTGCATAAATACCTTCAGAGACCAGGGCATGGCTGCTGGATTGTTCTTGTCCTTACACCTTGTATCCCTTCCCCTGCCTTCTGTTTCCTGGCTTGGAGCCCTGCCTTGTCTTGTTGGTAACTCTCGCCTCGCCTGAAGTTCTGTCTTACCTTGCATTGCCTGAAGCCTTACCTTGTCTTGCTGTCTTGTCCTGGAGCCACCCTGTACCTAGCTCCCTTCCTGTCCCTTGCCTCCGCCAGGTAGCCAGGCCATATTGCCATTACCTGCGGTTGGTTCTGTCCCCTCCTAACCCTTGCCTCCGCCAGGTAAGTCAGGCCGTCTTGCCATTACCCTGTGGTTGGTTCTGTCCCTTCCTGTCCCTAGTCTCTGTCAGGTAGTCAGGCCGTATTGCCGTTACCTATGGTTGGTTCTGTCCCTTCCTAACCCTTGCCTCCATCAGGTAAACCAGACTGTCTTGCCGTTACCTACGGTTGGTTCTGTCCCTTCCTGTCCCTTACCTCCGTCGGGTAAGCCAGGCCGTCTTGCCGTTACCTGCAGTTGGTTCTGTCCCTTCCTAACCCTTGCCTCCATCGGGTAAACCAGGCCGTCTTGCCGTTACCTGCAGTTGGTTCTGTCCCTTTTTGTCCCTTGCCTCCATCGGGTGGAGAACCACACCCTGCCCAGGAGAACCGCGCCCTGCCCAGGAGGAGCCTCCAGCCTCCAGCCCCAAGCCTCGTCTCCAGCCTCCTGCCTAGTCTCAGGCCTGAAGACTTCAGCCTCCAGCCTAGCCTCAAGCCTGAAGACTCCAGTCTCCTGCCCCCTGCCTCGCCTCGCCTCTAGTCTCTAGCCTCAAGTCTGAAGACTCCAGCCTCCTGTCTCCTGCCAAGCCTCACCTCTAGTCTCTAGCCTCAAGCCTCGTCTCCTGCCTCCTGCCAAGCCTTGCCTCATCTCCTGCCTCCTGCCAAGCCTCGCCTCAAGTCTCTAAGACTCCAGCCTTGTCATGCCTGCCAGCCAGGCCTCGTCCTTGCCTAGTTCTGGGGTCTGAGCCAGAGGAAAGACCCAGGTACTGGGTTCTTGTCCAGTCTCTGGCTTGGAGTTCAAGCCCGGGCTCTTAGCTGTCTTGTCCAGTCCTGTTCCGGGATCCCAGTTTTCGTGTCCATGTCCTTGCCTTCACCCTGTATCCTAGTCCTGTCCCTAGTCCTTCAGTGTCTGTGTCTTGCACTTGGGTCCGTTCCCAGCCACCTCCTTATGACAGGGACTTGGGGAAATAAACAATTTCAGAGTGAGAGGTGGTGATCTGGGACACAAGAGCTGCGATGTTAGTGTAAACAGAACCCTCCTTCACCATGATGCAACTAAAAGTTTGCAGAGAGTAGAGGTTAGGTAAAAATGTTATTTTTTTCAATAAATAATATCCTGTCTGAGCTGTAGCACCATATTTGTATGAGAAATGGGTTAATCCTTAGAGTAGGCCATAATCAGCATGGTTCCTTAAGGGGAAATCTTACCTGACAAATCTCTTGGAATTCTATGAAGAAATAACAAACAGAATAGACAAAGGAGAATCAGTAGACATCGTGTACTTGGATTTTCAGAAGGTCTTTGACAAGTTGCCACACATGAAACTGCTTAACAAGTTAAGAGCCCATGGTATTACAGGAAAGATACCAGCAAGGTTAAAGCATTGGCAGGAGGCAAAGAATAAAGGGAGGCTTTTCTGGTTGGCTGCCGGTGACTACTGGTGCTCCACAGGGGTCTGTGCTGGGAGCGTTTCTTTTATTTTATATGTCAATGACTTGGATGATGGAATCGATGGCTTTGTGGCCAAGTTTGCGGACGATACAAAGATAGGTGGAGGGACAGGTAGTTTTGAGGAAGTAGAGAGGCTACTGAAGGTCTCAGAGAGATTAGGACAATGGGTAAAGAAGTGGTAGATGGAATACAATGTTGGAAAGTACGTGGTCATGCACTTCGGTAGAAGAAATAAAAAGGTAGGCTATTTTCTTAATGGAGAGAAAATTCAAAAGTCTAAGGTACAAAGGGACTAGGGAGAAAAAATGTGCTGACATTGCTGAGAAGGTTCAAAGGATGAAAATGATTTTGAATTAAATGGCTTGTCATATCAGGAGTGTTTGATGTCTCTGGGACTCTACTCACTAGAATTTAGAAGAATGAGGCGTGACCTCATTGAAATACAGTAAATTGAACATTGAAAGGCCTCAGTAAAATGGATGTGGAGAGGATGTTTTAGATGGTGGGGGAGTCTAAGACCAGAAGACACAGCCTCAGAATAGAAGGGTGTCCTTTTAGAAATGAGATGAAGAGGAATTTCCTTAGCCGGAGAATGGTGTATCTGTGGAATTCATTGCCACAAGTGAGTGTGGAAGCCAAGTGATTGGGTATTTTTAAGACAGGGCCTTAGATTCTTGTTTAGTCAGGGTATGAAGGGCACAGGTAGAAGGCAGAGAGGGAAAATGGATCAGCCATGATGAAATGACGGAGCAAACACAATGGGCCAAAATGGCCCAATTCTTCTCCTATAAATTATGGTCTTATGGTCTTTATTCAGTACAATTTTATGATGATTAGAGAAAGAAAAAGTGATAACAACCTCAACCAAAATCCATATTTGTCACCAACTCTGCCAGTTCTATAAGCAATGTTTGTTGGAGGCATGTGGCTGGAAGAGGGTGAGGGTTAAGTCTGCTGTCCAAAGTTAGGTTAAGATTAAATATTTCAGTGCAGTTTTTGTATCAGACTATATAAACAAACACTTGAAGAGTAGCTTTCCTGGGAATAAGTAGGGTTTGTGGCCCAGGAGGAGGGAGAGAAGATCCTCTCCAAACCCTTCCAAGACAAATTAGTTCCATGCTTGTCAGGGGCAAAGTAATTGAAGTTCTTACCGGATTGCCTTCTCACAGCCACAAAGAGCATCTGAATGAGCACTTGTATCACCAAGGCAGTGAAAACTAGGGACCAAAAGCTGGAAAATGGGCTTAATATATGTAGATTGGTATCTAATTTTTAACATGTATGTGATGGGCTGAATGGCTAGTTTCTGTGCTGGATGACTATAACACCATGGCTTGAAAATTTTCCTATCAATATACTCCACTGGTATACTCTCTTCTCTGGTTCTTTTGATTGGCCATGCTCCTACAATTGTGACAGCTGATTGACCATAAGACATAGGAGCAGAATTAGGCCATTTGACCTATTGACTCTGCTCTGCCATTCAATCATGCCTGATCCTTATTTTCGCCCCTCCTCAGTCCCACTCGCCAGCCTCCTCCCCGTAACCTTTGATGCTGTAGCCAATGAAGAACCTATTCATCTCCACCTTAAATACACCCACCGACCTGGCCTCCTCAGCTGCCTGTGGTAACAAATTCCACTAATTCATCACCCACTGGCTGAAGAAATTTCTCTGCATCTCTCTTTTAAATGAATGCCCCGCTATCCTGAGTCTGTGAAATCTTAGACCAAAAGACACTGGAGCAGAATTAGGCTATTCATCCCATCGATTCTACTCTGCCACTTCATCCTGGCTGATCCCAGATCCCACTCAATCCCATAAGCTACCTCTCTTGCCGTATCCGTTGAAGCCCCGACTAATCAGGAATCTATCAACTTCTGCTTTATATATACCCATGGACTTCACCTCAACTGCAGTCTGTGGCAGAGCATTCCACAGATTCACCACTCTTTGGCTAAAAAAAAATCCTCCTTAAACTCTGTTCTAAAAGGTTTAATTCCTCAATTAAATGTCCTCAATTTTTAGGCTGTGCCTTCTAGTTCTGGATACCCCCACCAGAAGAAACATCCTCTCAACATCCATCTTTTCTAGTTCTTTTAACATTCAGTAGGTTTCAAAAAGATCCCCATGCATTCTTCTAATTTCCACTGAGTACAGGCCCAAAAGCTACCAAACGATCCTCATATATTAACCCCTCCATTCCTGGAATCAGCCTCGTGAATCTCCTCCAGACTCCCTCCAATGATAATACATCCTTTCTGAAATAAGGGGCGCAAAACTGTTGACAATATTCCAAGTGCGGCCTGGCTAGTGTCTTATAAAGCTTCAGCATTATCTCATCATTTTTATATTCTATTCTCCTTGAAATAAATGCAAACATTGCATTTGCCTTCTTTACCACAGACTCAACCTGTGAATTAACCTTCTGGGAGTCTTGCATGAGGACTCCTAAGTCCCTCTGCACCTGTGATGTTTGAATCTTCTTCAAATTTATATAATAGTCTGCATTATTGTCCTTTTACCAAAATGCATTCTCATACATTTCCCAACACTGATTCTATTCTGCCACTTTTTTCTCATTCTTTCAATTTGTCTAAGTCCTGGTGCAATCGCATTGCTTCCTCAACACTACACACCCCCACCCATCTTTGTATCATCCACAAATTTTGCCACAAGGTCATCAATTCCTTTATCTAAATCATTGACAAAGAATGTGTAAAATGTCCCAATACTGACCCCTGAGGAATACCGCTAGTCACTGGCAGCTACCAAAAATGCACGCTTCATTCCCACTCGCTGCCTCCTGCCTGTCACCAATTCCTCTATCCATGTCAGTATATTTCCTGTAACACCATAGGATTTTATCTTGTTAAGCAGTCTCATTTGAGGCACCTTATCAAATGCCTTCTGAAAATCTAAGTAAATGACATCCACTACCTCTCCTTTGTCCATCTTGGTTTATCCACCACTGCCTCTCCTTTGTCCACCCTCTTGTCCTAGACTTTCCCAACATGGGAAACATCCTTTCCACATCTACTCTGTCTAGACCTTTCAACATTCGAAAGGTTTCAATGAAAATCCCACTCATTCTTCTAAATTTTAGCAAGTACAGGTGCCCAGAGCTATCAAACGTTTTTCATATGATAACCCTTTCATTCACTGAATCATTCTTGTGAACCTCCTCTGAACCCTCTCTAATGCCAGCACATCTTTTCTTAGATGAGAAGTTCAAAACTGTCCACAATACTCAAGGTGAGGCCTCACCATTGCCTTATAAAGCCCCAGCATCACATCCCTGCTCTTATACTCCAGACCTCTTGAAATGATTGCTAACATTGCATTTGCCTTCCTCACCACTGACTCAACTTGCAAGTTAACCTTTAGGGTGTTTTGCACAAGGACTCTCAAATCCCTTTGCATCTCAGATTTTTGGATTTTCTCCCCATTTAGAAAATAGACTGCACATTTATTTCTACTACCAAAGTGCATGACCATGCATTTTCCAACACTGTATTTCATTTACCACGCTCTCTCCCATTCTCCTAATCTGTCTAAGTCCTTCTGCACCCTACTTGTTTTCTCAACACTACTTGCCCTTCCATCAATATTTGTACAATCTGCAAATTTGGCAACTAAGCCATCTATTCCATCACCTAAATCATTGATATACAACATAAAAAGAAGCAGTCCCAACACTGACCCCTGCGGAACACCACTAGTCACTGGCAGCCAAGCAGAAAAGGATCCTTTTATCCCCAGTCACTGCCTCCTACCAATCAGCCAATGCTCTAACCATGCTAGTAACTTTCCTGTAATACCATGAGCTCTTAACTTAGTAAGCGGCCCTATGTGTGACACCCTGTTAAAGGCTATCTGAAAATCCAGATATACGACATCCACTGCATCCCTTTTATCTATCCTACTTGTAATCTTTTCAAAGAATTCCAACAGGTTCATCAGGCAAGATTTTTCCTGAATGAAACCACGCTGACTTTGTACTATCTTGTCCTGTGTCATCAAGTACTCCATCTCCTCAACCTTAACAAATGACATCTTCCCAACCACTGAGGTCAGGCTAACTGGTCTATAATTTCCTTTATGCTGCTTTTCTCCTTTTTTAAAGAGTGGAGTAATATTTGCAGTTTTCTAGTTCTCTGGCACCATGCCAGAGTCCAATGATTTTTGAAAGATCATTTCTAATGCCACCACAATCTCTAACACTACCTCTTTCAGAACTATATGGTGCAGTTCCTCTGGTCCAGGTCACTAGGTTTTTCAGCTTTTTGAGCAACTTCTCCCTTGTAATACAGTAGTAACTGTACTTATTTCTCTCCTTCACACACTTCAACACTTGGCAAACTGCTAGTGTCTTCCACAGTAAAGACTGATACAAATTAATCATTTAGTTCATCTGCCATTTCCTTGTTCCCCGCTACTATTTCTCTGTCCTCATTTTCTAGTGGTCCTATATCCACTGTAATCTCTCTTTTTTTTTAATCTTTGAAAAGGCTTTTTCTATCCACCTTGCTAGCTTGCTTTCATATTTCATCTTTTCCCTCCTAACTATTCATTTAGTTGCTTTCTGTAGGTTTTTAAAAGCTTCCCAATCCTTTCTCTTTCTGCTAATTTTTGCTTTGTTGTATGCCCTCTCTTTTGCTTGTACTTCCTTATCAGCCACAGTTGTCCTATTTTGTCATTTGAGTATTTCTCTTTTTTTGGAATACATCTATCCTGCTCTTTATCATTTTTCCCAGAAACTCAAGCCATTCCTGCTCTGCTGTCATTCCTGCCCCATCTCTTTCCAATTTACTTTGGCCATCTCTTCTCTGATACATTCACTCACTGAAATACTGTAATTTTTATTGCTACATATCAAATTTCAAGTTGAACTCAATCATATTGTGATCACTGTCTCCTAAGGGTTCCTTTATCTTAAGTTCCCTAATCACCTCCAGTTCATTACATTACACCCAATCCAGTCTTGCTGATCCTCTAGTAGGCTCATCAACAAACTGCTCTAAACAGCCATCCTGTAAGCATTCAACAAATTCACTCTCTTGAGATCCATTACCAACCTGATTTTCCCAATCGACCTGCATGTTAAAATCTCCCATGACTATCATAACATTGCCCTTTTGGACCTGTCTTTTCTATTTCCTTTTGTAATCTGTGATCCACATCCCAGCTACTGTTTGGAGGCTTGTATATGACTGCCATCAGGGTCCTTTTACCTTTGCAGTTTCTTAACTCAACCCACAAGGATTCAACATCTTCTGATCCTATGTCACATCTTTCTAATGATTTGATGCCATTCTTTACCAGCAGAGCCATGCCACCCCGTCTGTCTAACGTTCTATCACTCTGATACAATGTGTAACTTTGGATATTCAGCTCCCAACTACAACCATCCTTCAGCTACGATTCGGTGATGGCCACAACATTATACGCAACATTCTGTAGTAGTGCAACCAGATCATGCACCTTATTTCTTATTCTCCGGGTATTGAGATAAACACTTTGAGTACTGTATTTGCTACCCTTTTTGGTTCTGTATCACAAATGCACTGATACTCACCCTGCTGGCTGCAATTTTGTCTATCATCTTCCGGCCCTTCTTGACAGTCTGTCTCTATGCTTTCTTTGTTTTTTACCATCCGTCCTATCCTGAGTCCCTTCACTCCTGTTCCCACTTCCCTTGCCAAATTAGTTTAAACTCTCCCCAACAGCTCTAACAAACTTGCCCATGAGAATATTTATCCCTCTCGGATTCAGGTGTAACCTCTTCCCTTTGTACATGTCATACCTCCCCCAGAAGAGATCCCAGTGATCCAGGAACCTGAGGCCCTGCCCCCTGCACCAGCTTCTCAGCCACGCATTTATCTGCCAAAACATCCTGATTCTACTTTCACTGGTGTGTGGCACAGGCAGCAATCCAGATATTACTACCCTGGAGGTCCTGCTTCTCAGCTTTCTGCTTTGGCTCTCCAATTCTCTCTTCAGGACGTCATTGCTTTTCTTTCCTATGTCATTTGTATCAAAGTGTACCAAGACATGTGGCTGCTCTCCCTCCCCTCTCCAAAATGCTGTGGATGCGATCTGAGACGTCCCTGACCCTGACACGTGGGAAGTAACATAACATTCGGGTGTCCCGTTCAAGTCCACAGAATCTCCTGTCTGTTCCTCTGACTATTGAGTCCCCTATCACTACTGCTCCCTTCTTCTCCCTCTTTCTCTTCTTCACCATGGACCTATGCTCAGTGCCAGTAATCTGGTCTTTGTGGCATTCCCCGGTGTGGTTATTCCCCACTTCAGCATCCAAAACAGTATACTCAATATTAAGGGGACTGGCCACAGGGGTGCTCTGCCTATTCACCTTCCCATTCCTTCTCCTGACAGTCACCCAGCTATCTGCCTCTTGTATTTTAGGGGCGACTACTTCCTTGTGACTTCGATCAATGATCTCCTCACTCTCCCGTACGAGCCCAAGGTTATTCAGCCGCTGTTCCAGATCCCTAACACGGTCTTCAAGGAGCTACAGCCAGATGCACTGCATGCAGATGTAGTTCCCCTGGAGACTTTGGTTCTCCCAGGACTCCAACATCTGGTTTGAAGTGTACACAATGGCCATTTAAACTACACTAAATACCCCTGGCAGAGTAAGAAATAAAGGAAACTTATCATAAACTTACCTGGACAACTTACCCAGAGACAACACCTCTCCTAAGCTGAAAGGTCCTTTGAGCCGAAACCTTCTCCCACTCTCACCACTGGCCTACTCCCAACAATGGCCACTTCCGTTTTTTATTTCCTTGTCTCTGCTCTGCTCCCACCGCTGATTGTGTTGTTGGAATGAAACCGAGTGCCCATGTAGCTATCCTTTTAAACAATTACTCCCAGTATTTGTCTGATCGCTCCCTGATCTCACACGACCTCCAATAAACATTTAACCTCTGGACCTCCCAGTGATCTGTTGTCTCACCACATTTTTCATGCCTCCAAATTTTCCCTTATCTTCACTCTGCTTTCTAACTAAAAGTTTATGTCATAGACCACTGCTGCTCCTTCCTCTTCTCATGATACCTGTCGAGCCTCAACAGGCAAAAAACCAGCTTAACATTATCCACATTTTCAGGTCCCCAAGTCACTTAAGCCTCACCACAACCCCTTTCAATAAGCATCACATATGGAGTCCTCTGCCTTACCAGGAGGGAAGAAACTAAAATGATGTGAAGTGATAATCACAAAAGTTCTCAAATGTACAACAGGTTTGAACTAAGTATTATCTCCAAACTTACTTACTTATTGCCTGTTACACCACTGGCACTTAGGAGAGCAATGAAGATCCTCCTTCTCTATCCATAGCCACTCAGATGTCAAAGGATTCTTCATTGCTGTTTTTTTAACAGTTTTGTTTTACCAGTCAGGGTGGTTAGCCCTGAGGTAAACCCCTGAGCCTGGGGGAATGGTGGACAACTCTTCGTCTGCCTTCTACCCTTTGACCTGTTTGGCATAGGTGACCCTACCAAGAGCCAAAGCATAAGGCCCTGACTCCAGTCAACGTAGCTGTCCGGGTCATTGAGGCACGCAAGCCTCCAAACCATGACAAGGTTGTGGTCCTCTTGGAGGTGTATCCCCAAAGCTTTCCCTCTTTTCCAAAGCCCAAGCTCTTAATATTAGGTGGCATGGTAGTGCAGTGGTTTGTGTAATGCTATTATATTGCCAGTGACACAATTCAATCATGCCACTGTGTGTAAGGAGTTTGTATGTTCTCTGCGTGACTGTGTGCTGCTCGTGATACTGCTAGAGCCGCCTTTCCATGCCAGAGATCTGTGTCCAGTCCTGACCCTGGGAGCTGCCCGTGTGGAATTTGTACGTGCTCTCTGTCTTTGTCCATGCATTTCCTCCAGATATTCTGGTTTCCTTTTGCATTCTAAAAGTTGAAAGTTTACTAAACATTGTAAATTGCTCTTAGTGTGTAGTTGGGGGAGCTCATATGGTAGCATTGATGACCATGAGAGGAGAATTTTAATAAATACTTTAGGATTTGTGTAAATGGGTGGTGGATGATTGGATGTGACTTGTTGGGACCAAAGGTCTGTTTCCTTTCTGGATGACTCTATTGACGCTATCTCTAAGGTACGAATCAGGAGCAGGAAAAAGACCTTCGGTCCTTCAAGACTGCTCCACAACAGTCCCGAAGAAGGGGCATGGCCCAAAACATCAACTGTTTATTCACTTCCATAGGTGCTGCCTGACCTGCTGAGCTCCTCCAGCATTTTGCATGAGTTGATTTGGATTTCCAGCATCTGCAGACTTTCTCATGTTTTTGCCTTACATTAAATAAGATTGTGGCTAATCTGAATGTAATGTCAACTCCTGGTTCTCACCTGCCCATTGTATCCTTTTACGTTCTTGTTTACTCAAAGACTCTGCTTCTAATACCCTTTGAGCAAGACAGTTCTAATGACTGATAACCCTGTCCAAGAAAATGCCACCTTATCTAAAATAGATATCTGCTTTTTTTTAATTGTGATCCTCACAAATTCATTGTTGATGATTTTTTTTCTAAGAGATCCCCCTCCTTCCCTGCATGGGTGTTGTTTTTCCCCCTGCACCCTCAACATTATTCACTATTTGAACAGGCACTTTATTTTTAAAAAATCAACAAAAAATAGACATCAAAGTTGGTCATAATTCTTTGTAACTGCTTCAGTTTAAAAGAGGTCTTGGTGGCGCTAATCCTTTTTTAATGTAAACTGTCTTGGACCAACGCTCTCTATTTCTCGTATTATATTCCACCAACTTTTTTTGTCTCATGTCAGACGATCATCCAGTAAATATACCATTTGCCATTAACACTAGTTTTATTGTGATCTGTTTGACAGTATATTAAACGGTTGTCCCACAGCTCCCTGGTTAATGTCCATGTTTAATTAGAGTACACTGGCTCCTGTGTAAAAATGAGATGTTAAACTTCAATCTTAACACAGTTTGCATGGAAAAAAAGGGGAAATATTTAGGCACAAAAAGATAGCCATGGAACAGTGATCATACCCAGGTCACTTGTGCATTCTCTTGTTCCCAGACGATGTGTTCGTTTCATACTGGCACCTCATTAAAATGAGTCCAGTGTGCAGACAGCTCAATCAGACTGTTCACTGGCTGCTCTCCCCTTTGGAGAGGCTGGCTTTCAATGCCTAAAAAGGCAGCTAACCTTACCGGAGAGGTGTAGAAATGCTGGCTGTAGAAAAAAGAGGAATGCCTCAAGTTGTAAAACACCTTCAAGTGTTTGCCATTGGAAGAGGTCACAGAGGTCGCAGAGCCAAGTACTGTATATGGTTTTAATGCAGAAAAAAAATTCAAATCTTCAACAAGGTTGTGAAACTATGATGGCTGTTTTCTTAGTCTGTTTTTCACACCTTCACCACCACATCCTCGGTGCATGCAACACTTCTTTAGGTAATTCCTTTTAACTTCCTGGCAATTACTTCAAAAAATTTTACCCCATTTATTTCCATTCCAACTAACACTCTCACTGCAATTTCTCACCATCTCTATTTTACAAATGGTGCAATAACATTTTCACTATCTGGCTCATTCCGGGCATAACTGTCAAGATGGTCCTCAACCTACCTGCACCGTCTTTTGTGCAAAGTAGTCATGTGTGACTTGAGACAAGAGGAGGCTGTGTTCCTCCACACGCCTCTAAGCATATCATGGTAAATTTCTCTGCTGATTAATTAATCTAAATGTTTTAAAATTGATATATTATTCTTCACTTTTTAAATAATGTTTTTTTAATTGCATTCCTAGTCTTTCTAAATATTTATGATCATCAGGGACCATTCAAATGTGTTGAAAGACCATCACTGTGATCTGTGGGTGGGGCCTCAGATTTTACCTCCTCAATTATCAGTGACTGACTACGCTGCTTCCCAACATAAACAGGGCGTAAAGCCTCCACAAATCTGTTGAGTTGTGTGGGCACGGAAGACAAGTGCAGGAACCAGTAGAAAGGCCTAGGCCAAGTCAATGTCTGTCTGCCTCATTAACTCCATTTCCTTTTCCACAGAAGCTCTATGGATATGGGGATTCCCACTGTTCTTCATTGCTAGTTTGGATTTCTGGTAATTGCTCCATTTTAGCTTGGGATTATTTCATAATAAATTCTATTGCTGGAAGTTGACAACTCTCACAGTTAATTGTAACAGAAAAAGGAAATGCTGGAAATATTCATCAGGTACAGCGGCATCAGCTAAGTGAAATAATAATAGCAGAGAAATAAGATTTACTGTGTCAGAACAGTGGCCGTTCATCAGTTATAATCATTTTGTTCACTATGAAAGAGCAGAACATGGTTGATGGGTATAATTACAACGTGTTACAATGCAAAATTAATTCATAGTAGTAATCACAATGTGGACCATGTGAGGGATCCATCAGAAGGAACATCATCGAATAATAGTTCTTTAATTATAATTAATTGACTGAAATTGTTTTCTTTTTCTTTTCCTTATAAATTATGGAGCTAAACTTCAAAGAATATTCGGAATAAACACTTTTATAAATCGATGAGCTCTATTTCATATTTTAAAACTGGATACCTTAATGGGAGTTTTTTTGGCAAGTGAAAGCAATAATTTTTTACTATGTGACAGTCGTGAATTTTGTTATTATAATAAAGAAAATTTCTTGACAGTTGTCAATATTTAAAATGACCAAGTAGATTAACATTGTTTAATCTTCACAATCATTTTAAGTTTTTGGAGATAAGCACCAGGTCTGTGATAACCAATGGATTATTTTTAAATACAACTGAGTAGTATAATATGCATATACTTCAAAACTCTTATCATTCAAGTATAAAGAATATGGTTATCAATCTATACTGCTATAAGTTAATCAGGAAGGAAATGTGTATAATAATCAGGTACATATGTAGTCACAATTGATCGGAGTTTAAAACAATTTAGAGAGTGCAAGTGTAGACCAATGGGACTAAAACATTTTTGTTTACTTTACACAAACACGAAAAATCTTCTAACTAATGCCATAACAATCACTGTCTTGGAATTTGCACATTCTAATGCTGTACAGTTAATTATTGCAGTAAACAGGTATTCACAGATTTTTTCACTACAAGGGAAATTTTACCCTATCCACTCACTGGCTACTCGAACACAGAGTTCAAAAGTACAATTATTGGAGTGCTGACAGTGCTGTCAGTTATTCCTGGAAACTGAAAGAAGAACACATTTAGATTTACTTGAAAATCTCAACACATGGCACATCTGTAACACAGCAGTCTGAATGAGGCCAGACAGATTGATAATGAGAGTGACAACATTGTTTGTTTCAGGGGCTTTGTGGTCTTTTTACCAACCTTAAAGCCTCATAATGACCCAAAATGGCTGCACATAAATGCATTTGCTGTTGTTCACTTAACTGAATTATGTGAAGCTGTGAACTTGCATTGCGTGAAACAGAGTCTGCATAGATAAGATTGCTACAGTACCATTGCTGTACATAGAACTACAAAGATTGCATTAAACTGAAGGGATGTTTGGATAAATAGTAGGATCTAGGTGTACAAAAGTTTCCAAAATGATACATGAATGCTTGCAAACCTACTGTAGGCAAAAGAACAGGTGACTTTTTACAACCCATTTGCTTGGAAATTTTTATCTTAATCCACTACAACCACAGAGACAATAAGTTTCTACATTTTATTATCATTCTATAAAGAGTAATCACAATTCCTAAAGAATTTGTAAGATATGAAAATTGTTCAGGCTCTCCATATATGTTCAATCAGTGAAGATTTAATTATAGTTCTGAGTTAATTATACTTTACATTTCTTGTAAGATGCCTTAATGACGAACACCCCTACTTCTACAAGTATAGTCTGTGACACAGTTCATAAGAAAGTTGTGTTTTACGTAAACATTAAACAATTGTGAGCAACCGTAAAACAACTTGGCTTAAATATTTTACTCAGTTGTTATCATTAGTCCTGATGATCAGTATGCTTCAGAAAGAAAAAGAATGTGGATGCAAAGTGTCCTAATGAAAAGACATATCTCTATAGTCACAAATTTACTTCTAATTGAATTTGATGTCAAAATCAGACTCTAGGAAATATAATGTGGGATCTTAGCAGCAGAAAATCCATTCAAGATTGCATCCACCAAAATGGGTAATAATAGTTGACACTCTACTATTTACCAATCTAATGTACATATGTACATTAACAAACAATGATAGTTCGACATGACAGGGATATTTCACACTTTATATCCACTTCCATGCCAACTGCTGCTGAGTTTGAGGAGGTGGAAGCCTTAGTACTTAGGTAATGCACTGTACTTTCAGAAAGCATGACTCTGTTTGGAAATCTTCTTACTGAAGTTGAAAACCGTGCTCAGTCCACTCCACCACTGAATGGTGTGCAGAATGAGTGTGACAGCTACTGCCAAGGTAGTATATGGTAATAAATTTACTTTGAACTTTGACCCTGGCCGAAGTAGACACCAGTGGACTGAATCACCTGACATCACCGTCTTGGTAAGAAGAAATAACTGAAAATAATGAAAATGAATTAAAACTGCTTTCAGTCAATCTGGATAGATTAAAATTTAACTAATTTGAACTCTGCATTTATTGTCAGGTGGTGTTTTAATCAACAAGTTGGAAAGAATAGAAGTTGAATTAGAACAACAGGAGTGACTGGCAGAATTATCAGACTGGCTTTCATTGATTGGCATTAAGGTTGCTATTTTATTGAGCTTGTTGGAGCAGGCAGGCTTAAACACCTACCAGTGAGATGAAAATCATGTTCAAGGAATGTATTGCAGACAAATGCACAATGTTTTTGCTGAATTAAAAGTGATATTTGAGATTAGGGAGTTTCTGCAGGAATAAGTAAATTAGTCAGAAAGTAGGTCACATCTAAATGATTCCTGTGGTATCTGAGTTCTGCATGACTGTATGCTTCCAGATGCTGGCTATCAGCAGAATCTGTAAAACTAGACACTTATTGCCTTGTTTCAGTTGTTAAGTCCTACTGACAGCTAATAAAACCACAAACTCCATTTTCTTAGCTACATGGGCAGCCTACAGTCAGTACACCTGTGGCTGCAATCATTAATCTTTCTCACACCAGGTACAGTCCCATTAAAAAAGCTGCAGATCACCTGCTGCAAATACTTTTTCCTACCAACCATCCTCGCAGTGAGATAATCAAATGCTTTAAAATATTCCATTTGCCCTGGCATGATAAACCATGATGACTGTTGAACTTAATTTTAAATCCAAGGTTGACAAGGTACAGAGTGGAGGCATTAAGAAGCAATTTGACGATTCTGTGCTTACAGTAAGCATATTCTGGGCACGCTGCCCATTGGCATTACTCGCTTTCAAGTGAACAGATGGAAAATTATGTTTGCCTGCAATGTCCTGTGATGCATTTTCAGCAAGTGCCGAAAAGAACTTTATCATCGCTTGGTATATTTTGGATTCAAGCTGAAGTCCCAAAGGTGAAAAGATAATTAATGTATCATTATTTGCCATCTCTATTCAAATTGTAACACCTTTCTCCAATAACCGCCTTTTTAATATTAAATCAATGCTCCTGAAATCATTAGTTAAATAACCCATGCTAACTCAGCCAACGATGACTAATCTTTATTTGTGTTTTCAACTTTCTTGAAATGATCAGGTTAGTTGCAAAGCCCTGATGCATTTTGACACATAACTCTGATTAATTTCAATTACACTAATCCATCCTCTGACTGACAGAAAGAAAACCAATTCTTTTTAAAATGGATTATAACCCACTGACAGGGATTTTGAAGTGTTGTTGGTGTCATCAGCGTAAAGGTTGAGTCAACAGAGGGAAGGGAATATGAGTTAGGTGATTAAATCGAGATAAAATAACAGAAACAAGAGAATATAGTCTCAAATAGTGGGACAATATTTATCCCCATTTTGCAGTATTATGACTTCAATTACATGTAGTGTTCTACATCTGGAAGGAAACGGCCTTGATATCAATGCAACATCACTTTAGATGAACAATGTGCATTCACTGCAAGCGATTGAGCACAGATGTTAGGATTTCAAGGAGTATATTCCATAATAGTTTTTATTCAGAATAATATAGGAATATTAAGTGAATCCTGAGATCCAGTGTGTTAAGTTAATAGGTTGCATTGATCTGAAGAACTGCAGTGCATTTAGCAATGGAAGTCATATTTCCACCAGTGGTATAGACAAAGCCTTGGTCATCTTGCGGGCTTTCTTCTTCAATGATTGCTCTCATGCCAGATCAATTTATTTTTAAAGACTATTTAACCTGCTCTTGTACTCGTCTTTATTGTTCCTCTGGTGGGGCATCTCAATGTGAATGCCACATTGCTGTCCCTTCCTCAGCAAATAGTTACATGGCTCTTTCTTCAGGTTATCCTCATCCTATCCATTTTAATCAAGGCTACATCCCTCCATGACTTTCGTTGTTTAGTACTGGATCGTCAGCTGGTTTATTTGGATATTTCTCCCAGGTGGAAACCGTTTATTTTATTCCTGAAAGTAGCTTACATTGGAACCTCTTATTTTATAGTCAGATTGGCATTTTGCTCCCTTGCTGATCACTTATGAATCTGGACTGAAGTACTGTGGAGACAAAGGAGGTTTTTCAAAATTTAGTGCCTGCTGACAGTTTTTTGCCTATAGTTATTTGGATAATTTTTTGCATCTTCTTTTTATTTTTTGTTTTCAAAAATAAAAATGCCTGACTTGCAAATTGCTGACAGGAAAGGAGAGGAAGGACAGTAAGACTAAGGTCCTGAAAATATTAGGAATTGTAGTTATCACTTATAAAGGGGCTGCTGTACTTTAATCTCTCAGTGAAACAGATCTGCTCATTAGAAACACTCTCATACAGCATGGAAACAGGCCCTACATCCCAACTTGTCCATGCTGACCGTGAGCCCCCATCTAAGTGAACCACATTTGCCTGCATTTGACCCTTGTCCCTCTAAACCAGGGGTTTCCAACCTGGGGTCCATGGACCCCTTGATTAATGGTATTGGTCCATGGCATAAATGAGGTTGGGAACCCCTGGTCTAAGCAGTTCATATCCATGTACCTGGTGAACTGTATTTTAAATCATATTGTACCTCCCTCTACCACTTCCTCTGGCAGCTCTTTTCATATACTGACCATGCTGTGTAAAAAAAGTTGCCCTCACGTTCCTATAGGATTTCCCTTTCAACAGGCTGATCCGAGATGTCCTTTCTTTTTAGTGAGTGAATTAGCAAATACATGTTAAAGCAAAAGTAAGATCCTTGAGATAAGCTAATATTCCTGCAAGAACTCTTCTCAGTGATTGTCACAACTTAGTTATTAAAATACATGCCTGCTTTTCAGCATTATCTGCAACAGACTTAAATTTTCTTACAAAGAAAATATTAAACAAACTCTGAACTACTTTAAACTCATTATATTTATTTTATTTTGACTTACCTAGTTATTAAGAAATAAACCTAAAATTTACAAAATATCTCTATGGTGCTAAGTGCTTTTCTTAATATTCTTCAAGCAAGATTGACTAGCCATTTGCAATATCATATAACTACTTTGAAATTTTAAGAAATGAAACGAGCTGACTTAATTAACATGATGGCTCTCATCTTATGAAACAATATCAAAACAATGAATAACTAACTTAAAAAAAAATTTGGAAAATAAATGAACATGAAAAATAAACAAAAAAAGACAAACTTTAATAAATCTGGAATAAATAGTGAATTGTATAAAAATAAGACACAAAAACACTTAAGTTGTAGCACAGATTATTTTCAGCAAGGATACTCTAATAAGCCTTGTAATAGAATCTTTCCGTGCTCATTGTATTTTGTGGTGCAACATATCGTTGGATTGTGGACAATAGCGTATGTACTATGTACATAATAATCCTTTCTAACATCTCGCTGTATGAATCATAAGCATTTAATGACTTTCTGAGTTAGTTTGGTGTATAAATCATATTCTGAGTTGGAGTTTTAATGTTATGATGAACATTAACTTATTATCAGTGGAGGTCAACACACATCGACTGGTTGATATGGCACTGGATGAAGTAAACGTAAAAGATTTGGGGAGCACTTGTCCCTCCCTTCCCACCCTCTCCTTATACAATATATCTGCAATGTCTTTGTACACACGCAGAGGAAACAAAAGTCAGATCCTCATTCATGCAAAGAATGGTGTAATGTCTTTTGGGTTCAGGATACACAGTGAGTTATAGCTTTGAACAACTGATCAGACTTGCTCCTCAGCAGAAGGGTGAGTGAACTCATCAGTAAGACTGCACCAGGCTTGTCAACCGCTTCGAAGTAAGTGATTTTCCCTGTGCAAGAGAAGCAGAAGATTATTTTCTGGTTAGATCAATGGCTGTAACATCCACTTGCAGAAAATTAACTTCAAATCCAAATGAAGCAAAATTACTATTGAATAGCTCACAATAAACAGAAGATGAAACAAATCTATTAAACATTACCTATGACATACACTCATTGGCCACTTTATTAGGTACCACCTGAAGCTCATAATGTGGCCACTGAGTATACATTCATGGTCTTTTGCTGCTGTAGCCCATCCACTTGAAGATTCAAAATGTTGTGCATTCAGAGATGCCTCCGGCATGGTCCCAGGACACATCCTGCACAATCAAGGAAGCTCATCAATGCCTCTACTTTCTGAGAGGGCTGAAGTGAGCTGGATCTTGCATCTCTGTACTCACATCGTACTACAGATGCAGAATAGAGAGCATCCTAACAAGATGCAGCACTTCAGCATGCGGAAACTGCACTGTGGCGGACAGGAAGGGTCTACAGCAGGGAGACAGAATTGTCCGATGCATCATTGGCACCAGCCTACCCGTCATCAGACATATAGACAGAAAGATGCTGGAAAA
Source organism: Mobula hypostoma (assembly GCF_963921235.1). Lineage (NCBI taxonomy): Eukaryota > Metazoa > Chordata > Chondrichthyes > Myliobatiformes > Myliobatidae > Mobula > Mobula hypostoma. Next base: position 26,202,530 of record NC_086104.1, read on the forward strand.
GGGCCAGAAACATCACAAAGGATCCCACTCAAGCTGATTATGGAGTGTTTGTCCCACTCCCACCGGGAAGGATACTACGTAGCGTCCACACCAGGAGCACCAGGCTCAACTGCAGTTCCTTTCCCCAAGCAGTAAGGCTGATCAACACCTCCACCCACTAACTCCAACTCTACTGTATTATTTCCCGTCAGTCACCTTGTGTACAGCTTGGTGTCACTGTATTGACTTGCAATCAATGTATATAAACTATCTTATGTATTTATATTTACTCTTTTTAATTATTATTTTGTGTCTTCATCTTCTGTTTTCTCGTGCAGCGTCTGATCAGGAGTAACAATTACTTTGTTCTCTTTTACACTTGTGTACAGGAAATGACATCATACAACCTTGATTCTTGATTCTACTGTTGTACAAAATATAAAGTCCAAAGTTCAGAATAAAATTTATTATCAAAGTACATACATGTCACCACATACAACCCCGAGATTCTTTTTCTGCAGGCATATTTAGTAAATCTACTGGACAGTAACTGTAAACAGGACCAATGGAAAACAAACTATGCAAACACAAATTTAAATAATTAGCAATTAATAACAAGCATGAAATAACAAGATAAAAGAAAGCTTAAATGAGTGCAGTTATCTCCCTTTTAAGAGCCTAATGGTTGAGGGGTGGTAACTGAGGATCTTGTACCTTCCACATGTTGGCAGCAGCAAGAAAAGAGCATGGCTTGGGTGGTGAGGATCTTTGATGATGGTTGCTAGTTTACTACGGCAACATTTCATACCGACGCGCTCAATTGTTGGGAAGGTTTTACCTGTGATGTACTGCGCCAAATTCACTACATCTTGTAGGATTTTCTGCTCAAAAGTTTTGGTGTTCCCATACCAGGCTGTAATGCAGCCAGTCAGTACACTCTCCATCACACATCTATGGAAGTTCGTCAACGTTTTTGATGACATCTGCATCTCTGCAAACTCCTGAGGAAGTAGAGGCACTGTCGTGCTTCCTTTGCAATTATATTAACATGATGGGTACAGGACAGGTCCTCTGAGATAGTGACAGCCAGGAATTAAGGTTACTGACCTTCTCCAAATTATGTGTGGTTATTTGAGTTACTGCAACCTTTCTGTCAGCTTGAACCAGTCTGCCAATTCTCCTCTGACCTCTCGCATTAACAAGGCATTTTTACCCACAGAACTGCTGTTCACTAGATGTTTTTTTGTTTATTGCACCATTTTCTGTAAATTCTAGAGAGTGGTGTGTATGAAAATTCCAGGAGCTCAACAGTTTTTGAAATACTCAAAGTTCAAAGTAAATTTATTACCAAATTACATATATCTCACCATATACAACCTGGAGATTCATTTTCTTGCAGGCATTCTCAGAAAATCCAAGAAACATAATGAAAGACCGCTCCCAACAGGATGGACAAACAACCAATGTGCAAAAGACAGAAAACCATGCCAAATACGAAAGAAAAAAAGAAATAATAGTAATAAATAAATAAGCAATAAATAACAAGAACCATGAGATATAGAGTCCTTGAAAGTGAATCCAGTTCATTGAGACTAGTTAAGTTTTGGGGCGAGTAAAGTTGAGTGAAGTTATCCACTCTGATTCAAGAGTCTGATGGTTGAGGGGTAATAACTGTTCCTGAGCTTGGAGCTGTGGGTCCCGAAGCTCTTGTACCTTCCCCCGAAGGCAGCAGTGAGAAGAGTGCATCACCGGGGTGGTGGGTGTCCCTGATGATGGATGCTGCTTTCCTGTGAAAGCACTCTATATAGAAGTGCTGAATGGCGGGGAGAGCTTTACCCATGATGGACTGGGCTGTTTCCAGCACTTTTTGTAGGCTTTTTCATTCAAGGGAATTGATGTTTCCATACCAGGCCATGGTGCAATCAGTCAATATACTCTCTACCAGACATCTATAGATGTTTGTCAAAGTTTTATATGTCATGACAAATCTTTGCAAACTTCTAAAGTACAGGCATGCCATGCTTTCTTCACAATTGCACTTATGTGCTAGGTGCAGGACAGATCCTCTGAAATGATAACACCAAGGTATTTAAAGTTGCTGACCCTCTCCACCTCTGATTCTCCTGATGAGTACTGGCTCATGAACCTCCAGTTTCCTCCTCCTGTGGTCAATAATCAGCTCCTTGGTCTTGCTGATATTGAGTGAGAGATTGCTGTTGTGGCACCACTATTCAGCCAGATTTCAATGTCTCTCCTTTCTGCTGATACATCACCTCCTTTGATTTTGGCCAAACCTCCCTGTCTGGCACTATCAATCACTTCACCATCAAGGTCACTTAGATCACATTTCTTTCCCGTTCTGATGGTTGGTCTGAACAACAACTGAAAGTCTTAACCATGTCTTCACGCTTTTAAGCATTGAGTTGCTGCCACATGATTGTCTGATTAGATATTGCATTAATGAACAAGTGTACCTAATTTAGTGGCCACTGAGTGTATATGAAAGGCAGACATGATGACAGAATAATATTTGCACTTTGCATTTTCCAATTACTGCATTGCATTAGACCTTCTTCCTCTAAAAAGTAAACAGTAATCTGATTTGACAATTGTAGTAACCAGCATCCCTGCATACTAAATGATATTTTCATTCTTAGAAGGTGAGTGTATTGCGTTTATAAAGTAGGGCGACTCTAAGCTAAATGAGAATAAAGTAGAGAAGCCGCAGGAGGAATGTAACAGGTCAGCCAGCATCTACGGAAAGGAGTAAAGAGCTTATCAGGTTCCTCCAGAATTGTGTGTGTGTAACTCTGGACTGCCGACATCTGCTAAATCTCTTGTGTTGATAAAGTACAGATTCAGAAACAATGGGTAAGAAACTACTACTGTCTTCAAATTCTCCAGCCATACAGCATACTGATTTCTAGTTTATCGTCATAGGCATGCATACACAGGACATAATTGCAGTGGAAATTTGCTTATGCAGCAACAGCACAGTATATTACAAATACAAGCTAACATAAATTATACATAATTTAAATGACAAAAATAAATCAAATAAATATAATAATATTAATGCATCACTATAAAGTAATAAGACTAATTTTATTATTAATTCTAGTTCTCTCGTCATGAATCCTTTGTCCTCATGGTTATTAAAATATATCAAATTGTGCCTGCCTTAACTTAATTTCTGGAGAATGTTGATAGGTGTGGGAGTTTGTTGGTTTCTTTTCTCTTAGGTGGGGCTGTGACTTAATTGCTAAAGAGACTAGTGGTATAACTTTGATCAGTGATTCATCATTAACACTTTATTTTCATTAATCAAACAAAAACTTTTAAAATATGCTAAAATCTGTTGAAATTCTACAAATTGGACACACTGCAGGGAATGAGTTAGGATCAGATGTTAAAGTGAATCCTGCAAAATATCTGAGTGCTTCCTGGTGCTGTCTAATGGGAAAAAATGTCTATTATTTTTGAACCTGCGGGATAGGGGCAACGGGCCAACCAAATACACATTCACGTGGTCGAAACGCTGCTCAGGGACGGTGAAAAGAGTTAAAGGAGCCGTGACGTGTCAATGCATCTTTGCGTGTTGACATGCCAAACAAGCACTAGTCCCATCCCTGACATCCTTCTTAAGCCCGTGCCACACAAACTTTTCTGTCACCAGTTTCCGCCCTCTGGCCCGAGTAAGAAAGCCGGTGGACTCGCCACCACAAGCTCGCTGCCACAACCAGCCTGGGTCGCCTCATTGACACATCACACAGTAGTAACACGCCGCTGTCACTGAAAGTAACGTCCACCAATTTCAACCCCGTGTCTGTCGAATGCAGCGCCTGCATGCTCGTGTCCAAAACCTGGTCTGCTACCCTCTGAACGTAGTCCACGCCCAGATGGACAGCACCAGTGAAGGACCGGGAAAGGCAGTCAGCCACTAGGTTATGCTTCCCTGCAACATGCTGGACGCCCGTGGTGAACTCTGAAATGAAAGAAAGATGGCGCTGCTGTTGAACAGACTGCGGTTCAGAGACCCTAGCCATGGCGAATATGAGGGGCTTATGATCCACAACAGCCATAAATGGACGGCCCTCTAGGAGAAAACGAAAACACCACACTGCCAAGCACAGACTGAGAACCTCACAGTCGAATGTGCCGTATTTGCGCTCGCGCAGTTGAAGCTTATGGCCAAAAAAGGAGAGAGGCTGCCAAACGCCGTTGACCAACTGTGCCGAGGGGGTGCACCAGCAGTGTTGCATTAGCTAATGCCTGTTTAGTGTCCGAGAATGCCTTGAACCTTTCCTCCATGACGTGCTTGGCTGCTTTGCCCTTAAGGGCCTCTTAGAGGGGGCACATGAGCTGATCTACTTTGGGAACAAAATGGTGATAAAAGTTCACCATGCCCAAAAACTCCTTCAGGACCTTAACGGTGACTGGCCGAGGAAAACGCTTAATGGCCTCAACTTTAGCCAGGAGGGGCCTGCCCCTGCTACATTGACGCGGTGTCCGAGGAAATTGACCACGGATAGTCTAAACTGGCACTTCACCGGATTCACAATAAGACCATGCTGACTAAAGCATTTGAAAAGGGTTCTCAAGTGTAAGAGATGTTCATCACTAGAAGAACTGCGACCAAAATGTCATCTAGGTAAACAAACAAGAATGGCAAATCCCTGAGAACACTGTCTATGAGGCACTGGAAGGTCTGGGCTGCGCTCTTCAGCCTGAATGGCATTCGAAGGAACTCAGACACACCAAACAGTGTAATAACAGCAGTTTTAGGAATGTCACTTGGGTGGACAGGGACCTGGTGATAACCGCGAATGAGGTCCACCTTTGAAAAAATAACTTTCCCTGCCGGGTGGGCAGAAGAATCCAGGATGCACAGGATCCGGAATTGGTCAGGAGTCGTGGCATTGTTGAGGCAGTGGTAATCCTCACATGGACCCCACCCACCACCCGGTTTTCGCACGATGTGGAGAGCGGAAGCCCATAAACTGCTCGACCGCCTGATGATACCTAGGTGCTCCACAGCATCAAACTCAGCCTTGGCGACAGCTAGTTTCTCCGGATCAGGGTGCCTGGTGCGGTTGTGCACAGGCGAGCTGATGGTGAGGGTGTGGTGCTGCACCCCGTGTTTAGTGGTAAAGGAGGAGAAGGTGGGCTCGGTCAGGTCCAGGAACTTAGCGAGGAGGCGGAGGAAGTCGTCGGAGGCGTAAAGGGCACTGGACAACTTTGAAGTGCCGGTGGTGCTGAGTGTGCCGGAGAGGGGGGAGGGGGTAGGAAGTCTCTGCATTGACAAGGCCCCGGTTCTGGACATCAATGAGAAAGCTGTAGGCAGAAAGGAAGTCGGTGCCCAGCAGGAGTGTAGACGCTGCTGCCAACACAAGATTCCAGCTGAACTTCTGCCCGCTGAAGCACAATGCCATCTTACGCTTAGCAAGAGTCTGAATGGTGCTGCCGTTCGCAGCCTTAAGAGATGGTCCATATTACCTAGTTTGTATGTCCAATTTAGATGTGGGTAGGACACTCATCTGAGAGCCCGTGTCACAGAGGAAATGGCGCCTTGAAACAGAGTTTGTAGTGAACAACAGACTGCCTGACCTGCCGACGCCCATAGCAGCTAACGGGCGCTGGCCGTCGTTTCCAGACTCCTTGAACTCGCAGGGTGGGCGGCACACCTTAGCTCCAGGCCCAAACCTCACGTGGTAGAAACACAGGGTAGGAAACCGTCGTTGAGCCGCGGAGGTTGTTTCATGTTCAGGAGGCGGCAAGGCTGCGAACTCATCCAGCCGCATAGCTGCACAGGCCCTCTTGGTGAAGGAAAACACTTCGTCAGCCTCTCTCGTTAGAGCCCGGAGGTCTTTGAGGGGAGAGCCAGCCAGAGCCAACCGCACCTCGCCCGGTAGTTGTTGCAGGAAAGGCTCTCTGAAGATGAAAAACAGCTGGTATCCGCCAAGGAGGGATAACAAGTGGTCCATCAACTCCGACGGCTTGGAGTCGCCTAAGTCGGGCAGTGAGAGGAGCCGGCGGGCGTGCTCAGACTCGGAAATTTTGGAAGTCTTGTACCTGCCAACTTCCGGAGGGTGCTGTAGGACACTCATCATCCTGGTTGCCGTAGAGCAGTCTAACGCTGCAATGACATAGTAATATTTCATATCATCCTGCGAGATTCTCCGCACTGCAAGCTGGGCCTCTGCCTAAGCAAACCAAACTGCGGCATGCTCTTGCCAGAATTCAGGGAGCTTGAGAGCAAAGGCGTTTGCAGTCATGATTGTAAAATGAGCGAATTCACTCCAGAATCATCTGGAGGAATGCTGGGGTCACCAGTATAGGAGTGTCGACAAAAATTGACACAAGTGTAATTACTTCTAACGCACACTTTATTCCCTCAGCCAACAAATGACAATGTATATATATAAGAAAAAAGACGCCCCCAAAATGTAATAACATACAGCGTAGCACATAACATAGATGGCAAACTTACCCCTTAACAGTCTTGGTGAATTCTATCTCATTAAATGTCTCTACACATGCCCCCCAGAATTCACCCTAGCAGACAAAGTCAAACAAGTAGTATAATTTCCATCAGAGATTAGTTATTAACATTTTATTTTCACTAATCAAACAAAAAAGTTTTTAAATATTCTAAAATCTGTTGAAATTCCACAAATTGGACATACTGCAGGGAATGAGTTAGGATCAGATGTTAAGGTGAATCCTGCAAAACGTCTCAGTGTTTCCTGGTGCCGTCTAATGCGAAAAATTGTCTTTAATTTTCTAATTCTCTGTCATCTCAAGAGCATTTGTAACTGCACTACTTTCAGAAATGCACTCAGCAGGATATATTCATTTACAATGCAACTGGGCAGTTGGCCACCTACCAAAGATAAATGTAAAGAGCTTGCTGAAACTAAAGCAGAAAATGTTGGCAATTTTCAGCAATTCTGGCAGAATCTGTGAAGAGAGGATCTGAGTTAATGTTTCAGGTTAATAAACTTTCATCATAACTCTGATTCTGAACAATATTCTAATGAAAGGTCATCAACGTGCAAATGTTAACTCTCTTTCTCTCTCCACATCTGCTGTCTGACCAGCTGGGTATTTTCAACATCTGAAGCATTTTGCTTTAGTTCCGCTCCATAAATTATTTTCTTGATTCCCTGACCTGTCCTTTCCTGGCAGGAAGGAGCTGCACCACAGGATATGACGGACATCAAGATCATTACCCTCTAGAGAAGAACCTGTAACAACCACAGTGGTGTCTCCCTTTTCTCGGCAAAGTCTTCGCCCAAGTCTTCTTGGTCCGATTACAGAAGTTGGCTGAATGTGTCTACCTGGAGGCACAGAGTGGCTTCCGTACTGGAAGGTCAACTGTGGACATGATTTTCTCTCTCCTCCAACTCTAGGAGAAATGCAAAAAAAAAAACCAAAAGAAGCCTCTGCATATTGCATTCATTGACCTCACCAAGGCATGTGAATTGGTCAGCAGAGGTGGCCTCTTTTAGATCCTCTCTAAGTTAGGCTGCCCATCAAGACTACACAAAATGATCAAATCCTTCCACAACTACATGAAGGGAACTGTGCAGTAGAACAGCAGCTCTTCGGAGAACTTTGACATAAGCAGCGGCATTAAGCAGGACTGTGTTCTTGCCCCAGTCTTCTTTGCTTTGTCCTGAGGCACGTATTTGGCATTGTATTTGGTATAACTCCATACTAGTTCAGATGACTGGCTTTTTAACCACGTCCACCTGAGAGCCAAAGCCAAAGTGTGCAAGGCTAGGATGGGAGACTTGCTGTTTGCCGATAATATAGCAGCCACAACCCACACTCCGCAGTAGCTCAAAACTCAAAACACACAGACTGAATAAAATGTTTGACTTCATGGAAGTAACTAATTCTGATATGAAGGTGGTCATTACAGCAAAGAGCTCATACTACTTGCATATTTATAAATGTTGGGCTATCCCAGTAAAATTCATCTTTAAACTGGCAAGGAGATCCATGTTCTGTTGTGTCTATATGAATTACCTCAATTTCAAATCACGGGGTTTACAATTAAGACTTTCTGGTTTGGAAGAAAAACTTTGCAAAGGTTCAAATGGCTGACAATTGCTCGGAATTCCTATGTACGGATTCATAAAAAATATAGAACACAACTAAAGGTGGCACTGTATTTGTTTCAGACATAAGCAGATGTTCTCATCGAACTGAATAAAAATTACAGTGGTTCAAGCATCTCCAAAGTTGTAATACTTTCTGTTTCATTATAAACAATCTTATTTTCAATGACAGCATGTAACGAGGTAAAGAGATATGTGGAAAAGGAAAGTAATGCACAGCATTGAAGGAAATTGAAAAAATTAAGATTTTTTTTAATGCTACAAAACTAAAGCTATAATATGTTAAAATAGTCCGTGGCTAAGAGCTTTATACTGAGGATCAGCTTAACCGGGCCTGAAGAAGGGTTTCAGCCTGAAATGTCGACTCTTTTCCACAGATACTGCCTGACTTGTTGAGTTTCTCCAGCATTTTGTGTGTGGCTTTGTACTTCCAGCATCTGCAGACTTTCTCTGGTTTAAGCTTAACGACATTGTTGGGAATAGTGAGTGGTTTATTCTATGTTGTCGCTGCTGATACTGGGCATCTAAAAGTAAATGTGTTTGGTTCCTTTCTCTATCATCTGTGCCTCTTTTCATGGAAAATTCAGAGGTTAAAACCTTGATTGAAGCAAGGTTAAAGGGTATTTATGGGACAGAATATTTTGCTACTGGACAGTGTCAAGTATTTTCTATTGTCCTCCTCTGAGATATTTATGATGATAAACACAAGAAATTACTGTTAAACTTTCACACCTCAACAATTTTTCCAATTATACATCAGGGACAGAGGCTTTCACATGCTGTGTACAGACGGAAAGGTTTGTGAGGGCAATTGATTTGAGCAGCAGAAGCTTATATGACCATTGAGCCTGCTTCTCTACTTAAGCTCATGACTGATCTGATCTTTGCTTCAACTATACATCGCAGCTTATTCCCTAAAATTCTAGCTTTCCCTGTATTTTAAACAATTGACTAGACCTTGAATATATTCAGCCTTCACAGTTCTCTGGGGTAGAAAATTCCAATGGTTCGAGACTCTTTTGAGTAGAGCTACTAGGACTTGATGTTTCAATCCCTATGGTAAGTTGGCACTCTCAATGTTGGCAGTGGGTTTGGAGTGGTGACAAGGAGGGAGGGTAGATACATCATCGGGATCATCAGGTGGGCACCCTCCTTCTTTGACGTTTCATTGATAAGCCCAGGACATCTCCAGTGGGCTCAACGGTGCCACCTGGCATTCCAGATACACCCCCCTCAGTTCCATACCCTCCTGTCTTCATCTTGCAGCCCAGTTGTTGTCTTTCCTTTTAATCCAAATCCAATTGCTGCTTTCTTCTGCTGCATTTGACAAGGACTTGATTGCTTGTTGGAGGGAATGACCCCTCACCCCCACCTTCTTCAATAGACTGGTCGTAGATGTAGCAACAAATCCCCTGCATCCCACTTCTACAGGGAAAATCTTGGTCTTCCAGCCATTCTGGGCAGCTTCAGTTGCCATAGAGAAGAACTTGGTCCTTTACTCCTAAACCCCTTTTCTTACCTCCATTCAAAACCTCCAATAGTCCTTCCAGGTGAAGGAATATTTACCTGCGAGTCTCTCAGAGTCGTCTACTGCATCTGGTGCTCCTGGTGTGGCCTCCTCTACATCAGTGAGACCTAATGGAAACTGAGGGACTGCCTCATTGAGCACCTTCACTTTGTCTGCCACAAAAGGTAGCATTTTGTGGTGACTATAATTCCTTTTCCAATTCTGACATGTCAGTCCATGGCCTTCTCTACTGCCACAATGAGTCTATACTCAAGTTGGAGGAGTAATACCTCATATTCTCGCAAACACGAGGAAATCTGCAGATGCTAGAATTTCAAGCAACACACATAAAAGTTGCTGGTGAACGCAGCAGGCCAGGCAGCATCTCCAGGAAGAGGTACAGTCAACGTTTCAGGCCGAGACCCTTCGTCAGACCTGATGAAGGGTCTCGGCCTGAAATGTTGACTGTACCTCTTCGTAGAGATGCCGCCTGGCCTGCTGCGTTCACCAGCAACTTTTATACTTCATATTCTGGCTGGTTAATCTCTGTATGGCAATGATGGCATGACTATCAATTTCTCTAACTTCCAGTAATTTCATCCCCCTCCCCTTCCCTCTTTTTCCATTCCTCATTCTGGCTCCCCTCTTATCCTTCTCCATACATGTCCCTCACCTCCCTTTGGTGCCCCTCCTCCTTCCCTTTCTCACATGGTCCTCTGTCCTCTCTATCGGATTCCTTATTCTTCAGTCCTTTACCTCTTTCACCTATCATCTCCCAGCCTTTTACTTCATCCTTCTCCCCCTCATTTGGCTTCACTTATCACCTTCCAGCTTGCACTCCTTCCTCTCTCCCCACGTTCCACCTACATTTCCAGTCCTGATGAAGGGCATTGGCCTGTAGCGATGACTCTCTGTATATTCTGCATGACCTGCTGAGTTTTTCCAGAATTTTGTGTGTGTTGCCCTGGATTTCCAGTTTCTGCAGAATTTCTGATGTTTATGTTCTTATCTTTCTGCTGCAGTCCCTTTTTGTTCACCCACAAGTGAAAAGGGGAGCAAGAAGAGACCAGCAGGTCCCTCCAGTATGTCTCATCATTCAATATGATCATGGTTGAACTACTCCGGGCGTCAACTTCTGCTCTGTGTTGAATCCTCACAGCCCTCAATGGTCAATCTTACAAACATTTGTTAAATTCCACTTTAAGTACTTCTAAAGAACCGCAATCTACAACTTCCTGGGGTAGGGTCAACATTTACCATACAATAAGAGCATCTGCCATATGTTTTGTAAAGTTGTAACATAACGTCCCAACTTTTATATTCTATGCCCCAGCCTATAAATACCGTAAGTCTTCTTCACCACCCAATCTAGCTATGTTGGCACTTTCAGGGAAATATGGATTTGAATCCTAGTGTCCTTCTGTTCATCAACATGCCTTGGTTACATTGGTATTCCCTGCAAACCATAGAGGCCTCTACATGACTTGCTAGAACTGATAAGACTGAGCGCACGTTTTTGGGATCCTATACATAATCATAATAATATGGTATGAACTGATGTTAAGTCAAATATAGCCACCAATTTCAAAGGATTCAAAGGGTTATCATCAAAGTATATAACTCTGAGATTCTTCTTCCCCTTATAGCCGTGATACCAAGAATAAAAAAGAACTGCGACACAAGCATCAACCCCCTCCAAATCCCCCTCCCCTGCACACAAAAAATGATTTAAAAAATGGACAAAAGCTCAGAATATAAAAAACTATAAGATTTAAAAAAAACTCATAGTCCATTGTCCAAAATCATATCCACATGCACAACGCAGAAAACCTCGGTAACATCCTCCAGGCCCACCAGCAGGCCACTGTCACTTGCATATTTTACTGAGAATTGCATTTTAGAAAGAGAATGGCATTTGTCCTCAATAGAAGTTGTTTCTGCAAAGATTTGAACTCGTTTAAACATCAAGATTTGAACAAGCGAAATCGAATTTTCTTGGGTAAGAGCAGGCAAACACTGTACATTGGCCACTGTTGAAGATTATAAAATATTTAGACCTGTACAAGTTCCAACATAATGTGATATTACGTATCTTGTATTCCATTTTGGAGGGTTCTCAGTGGGAGACCTGGCTACAACACTGTAAGTCTTACTCTTTAACCGGGGATCTTTGAGTATTAGAGTTTAAGGAAAGATTCAGTAGCCATCAGTCAATATAGGTTAAATGTTTTAGCAGTGAATTAGAGAAAGTACATCAAGGATTGAATTGCATTAGCAAGCACATAGAAAAACAATGTTAACACTGAATATGAATGTTTAAAATCTGGATAGCAATTCTTGCGTCTGACATTCATTTGGGATTGGATCATTTTGCAGTTAAAATTTAGAATTTTATTACAGTATTTATGCAATTGTCAGACAATTTTACTGCTGGAATAATTGATAAAGCCATGGTGCTTAACTTCACAAAAAACGTATTTCAGTAACATCTGACAAGATAACTTATAACTGCTGCAGGGAAGTTGGATCCAATTACATATGTTTGTCATATGCAAATTTTTCTTGAAACTGGTGTCAGAGAATCATTTTGAGGTGAAATTGCACCTATTGGGAGGCTGGCGTGTCCCTGTCAATACACAATTCACCTTAGCACAAATAAAACTTTATTACTGCCACTTGTACATTTAATGCTCCTGCAAGACATACATAGCTCATATCCACATTATATCAACGTTCTAGGATACAACCCAGGACCTCCATTGAAGGTAAGCAAAACAAGGAGGCAAATTACACAGGCATTTGCCACTGAGATATCAATTACCGTGATATCAATATTTTTGCACTCAGTAGCTGATGCCTCAGTCTTCAGGATATTGGAAACTGCAACAGTGGTGCTTCCTTCACACCTCAAAGCCTTTTTCATATCAGAGCTTCATTCTTAGGTCTCTATCCCCTGGATCAAATGAGTCAAGGTTACTCGCTGGCACGGGCAGTTGGTTGGACCAGATATGGAGGAGGGAGGGTAAGTGAGGGGTAAATAAAATAAAATAGCACATATCACTATGTCTCCCTTGCTCCTTATTTCCCTTGCCTCCATGGCAGCCTTTAATGCTGCTGTCCAGCAGTTGCCAAGGAAGGAGTTCCACTGAGATCTAGTGCTCTACCCAGTGACTATAGCTATAAAGTTATTATTCCGTATTCTGCTGGGAACTATGCAGCTCCTTTTTTGGAAGATGGTTTTGCATGCAAACCTGCACAGTGTGGCATTTAATATATTCTTACAAAATGCAGAAGGAACTCAGCAGGTCAGGTACCATCTATGGGTCTCGGCATGAAATGTCAACTGCTACTCTTCTCTTCTTGTAGTTAGGGATGCTTTTGGAAAGAGTGATCACAGTATGATTGAGTTTCTCATACAAATGGAGGGTGCAATGTTTCAATTGAAAACCAGTGTATTAAGCCCAAACAATGGAGACTACAATGGGATGAGGGAGGATTTGGCTAGTGTAGACTGGGAACACAGGCTTTATGTTGGGACGGTTGAGGAACAGTGGAAAACTTCCAAAGAAATTTTTCATGGTGCTCAACAGAAGTATATTCCAGTTAAAAGCAAGGGCAGTAAGGGTGGGGACAGCCAGCTTTGGATAACTAAGCAGATAAAAAAAAGGCATCAAACTAAAAGCTCGTGTGTACAAAGTTGCCAAGAGTAGTGGGAAACTGGAAGATTGGGAAGTTTACAAAGCAACAAAGAACCAGTAAGCGAGTAATAAAGAAAGGGAGAAAGATTATGAAAATGAACTAGTACAAAATATAAAAATGGACAGTAAAAGCTTTATAATTATATAAAGCGGAAAAGGGTGGCTAAAGTGAACAAAGTTCCCTTGGAGGACGAGAAGGAGGAATTAATATCGGGTAATGTGGAAATGGCCGAGGCTTTGCATGACTATTTTGTGCTGGTCTTCATGGTGGAGGACACATCTAACATGACAAAGAGAGATGGTATGAATGTGATGGGAGGTGAGGACCTTTATACAATAGCTATCACTAAAGAGGTAGTCCTGAGTAAACTTGTGGGCCTAAAGATAGACAAGTCCCCTGGTCCTGATGGAATGCATCCCAGGGTACTGAAAGAAATGGCAGAGGTTATAGTAGAGGCTTTGGTGATGATTTACCAAAATTCTCTGGACTCTGGGCAGGTCCTGGCAGATTGGAAGATAGCAAATGTCATGCCACTGTTCAAAAAAGGATGTAGGCAAAAGGCAGGTAACTATAGGCCAGTTATTTTAACATCTGTAGTTGGGAAAATGCTAGAAGCTATTATTAAAGAAGAAATAGCAAGGCATCTGGAAAGAAATGGATCCATCAGGCAGACACAGCATGGATTCAGCAAAGGCAGGTCCTGTTTGACAAACTTACTAGAGTTCTTTGAGGATATAACGAGTGCAGTGCATAGAGGGGAACAGATGGACGTTATTTACTTGGATTTCCAGAAGGCGTTCAATAAATTGCTGCATAAAAGACTTATCCTTAAGATAAAGATGCATAGAATTGGGGGTGATGTATCAGCATGGATAGAGGATTAGTTAACCAATAGAAAGCAGAGAGTTGGGATACGCAGGTGTTACTCTGGTTGGCTATCAGTGGTGAGCAGTGCACTGGGGTCGGTGCTGGGCTCGCAACTGTTCATGATATACATTAACAATCTGGAAGAGGGGACCAAGTGTAGTGTATCTAAGTTTGTTGATGATACTAAATTGAGTGGAAAAGCGAATTGTGTAGAAGATATGGAGAGTCCGCAGAGAGATATAGATAGGTTAAATGAGTGGGCAAAGGTCTGTCAGATGGAGTACAATGTTGGTAAATGCTAGGTCATCCACTTTGGAAGGAAAAATGGAAGATCTGATTTTTATTTAAATGGTAAAAATTTGCAGTATGCTGCTGTTTTTCAGAGGGACTTAGGAGTCCTTGTGCATGAATCACAGAAGGTTGGTTTGCAGGTGCAGCAGGCTATCAAAAAGGCAAATGGGATGTTTGTTTTCATTGCGAGTGGGATTGAATTTAAGAGCAGGGAGGCTATGCTGCAACTGTACAAGGTACTGGTGAGGCTGCACCTGGAGTACTGCATGCAGATCTGGCCTCCTTACTTGAAGAAGGATATACTGGCTTTGGAGGTGGTGCAGAGGAGGTTCACCAGGTTGATTCCAGAGATGAGGGAGTTACACTATGAGGAAAGATTGAGTTGCCTAGGACTGTACTCACTGGAATTCAGATGAATGAGTGGAGATCTTATAGAAACATATAAAATTATGAAAGGGATAGATATGATAGAGGCAGGAAAGTTGTTTCCACTGGTTGGTGAGACTAGAATTGGAGGATATAGCCTCAAGATTTGGGGGAGTAGATTTAGGATGGAGATGAGGAGGAACTGCTTTTCCCAGAGGGTGGTGAATCTGTGGAATGCTCTGCCCAATGAAGCAGTGTGGGCTACATCAGTAAATATATTTAAGACAAGGGTGGATAGATTTTTGCATAGTAGGGGAATTAAGGGTTATGGGGAAAAGGCAGGTAGGTGGAGATCAGCCATGATCTTATGAATGGTGGAGCAGGCTCGACGGGCCAAATGGCCTACTCCTGCTCCTACTTCTTATATTCTTATGTTTCATAGACGCTCCCTGGCCTGCTGCATTCTTCCTGCATATTGGGTGTGTTGTTCGTATATACAGCGTCTGCAGATTTTCTTGTCTGATGAATGAATTCTTCCCTGGGGTTTCACTGGCTGTTAGCATTCCATCAAGCACACTTTAGTGGAATACATGAAAAATGGATGAAAGCCAAATAATGGGACAATAAAGACACAGGTCCTCATCCAACCTGCTCACACTACACCAGTTCCAACAATTATGGTCCTTAGTGACACACACTGCAAAATGTGGATCATATCATAGGGAAGACAGACATGGACAGTGAAGTGCATCACTGACTTCCATGTGCCAACAATTGAGGAGTTGGGTATTTGAAGCTCTAGATAGTAGAGGTATCACAAAATATCAGTGTTCTCCTCTGGGACAACATGGGCTATGTTGGTGTGATTGTATTATTTTCATGCCTGACACCAGACAATAAGACCATAAGATATAGGAGCAGAAGCAGGCCATTCGGCCCATCAAGTTTGCTCCGCCATTCAATCATGGCTGATCCAAATCTTCCAGTCATCACCACTCCCTTGCCTTCTCCCCATACCTTTTGAAGCCCTGGCTCATCAAGAACCTATCTATCTCTGCCTTAAATGCACCTAGTGACTTGGCCTCCACAGCCACTCATTGTAACAAATTCCACAGACTTACCATCCTATGACTAAAGTAATTTCTCCACATCTCTATTCTAAATGGACGTCCTTCAATCCTGAAGACATGCTTTCTTGTCCTAGATTCCCTTACCATGGGAAATAACTTTGCCGTATCTAATCTGTTCAGGCCTTTTAGCATTCAGAATGTTTCTATGCTATCCCCCCCTCATTCTCCTGAACTCCAGGGAATACAGCGCAAGAGCTGCCAGACGTTCCTCATATAGTAACCCTTTCATTCCTGGAATCATTTTCCTGAGTCTTTCCTGAACCCTCCCAATGTCAGTATATCCTTTCTAAAATAAGGAGCACAAAACTGCACACAGTACTCCAAGTGTGGTCTCACGAGTGCCTTATAGAGCCTCAACATCATATCCTTGGCTCTTATATCCTATACCTCTAGAAATGATTGCCAACATTACATTCGCCTTCTTCACCACTGACTCAACCTGGAGGTTAACCTTTAGGGTAACCTGCACAAGGACTTCTGAGTCCCTTTGAACATGGAACATAGAACAGTACAGCACAGTACAGGCCCTTCGGCCCACAATGTTGTGCCGACCCTTAAACCCTGCCTCTCATATAACCCTCCTCCTTAAATTCCTCCATATACCTGTCTAGTAGTCTCTTAAATTTCACTAGTGTATCTGCCTTCACCACTGACTCAGGCAGTGCATTCCACGCACCAACCACTCTCTGAGTAAAAAAACCTTCCTCTAATATCCCTCTTGAACTTCCCACCCCTTACTTTAAAGCCATGTCCTCTTGTATTGAGCAGCGGTGCCCTGGGGAAGAGGTGCTGGCTGTTCACTTTGTCTATTCCTCTTATTATCTTGTATACCTCTATCATGTCTCCTCTCATCCTCCTTCTCTCCAGAGAGTAAAGCCCCAGCTCCCTTAATCTCTGATCATAATCCATACACTTTAAACCAGGCAGCATCCTGCTAAATCTCCTCTGAACCCTTTCCAATGCTTCCACATCCTTCCCATAGTGAGGCGACCAGAACTGGACACAGTACTCCAAGTGTGGCCTAACCAGAGTTTTATAGAGCTGCATCATTACCTTGCGACTCTTAAACTCTACCCCTTGACTTATGAAAGCTAACACCCCATAAGCTTTCTTAACTACCCTATCCACCTGTGAGGCAACTTTCAGGGATCTGTGGACATGTACCCCGAGATCCCTCTGCTCCTCCACACTACCAAGTATCCTGCCATTTACTTTGTACTCTGCCTTGGAGTTTGTCCTTCCAAAGTGTACCACCTCACACTTCTCCGGGTTGAACTCCATCTGCCACTTCTCAGCCCACTTCAGCATCCTATCAATGTCTCTCTGCAATCTTCGACAATCCTCTACACCAGGGGTAGGCAACCTATGGCCCGTGGACCAGACCTGGCCCGTGAAGGTAATTTGACTGGCTCGCAAGCAAATATTAGGATACTATGCTTATCTAGCCCACGAGCAATTTTTCCTTATTCTGAGTGTTTCACGTGACCACACTGATGGACATGCATGGCGTCTTGTTACACTGGCCCCAGGTTCCGTTTTGTTCCAAACCAAACACTGGTGCATACGAATGACGGGAAGGCAGACTACCTTATTAATATGTATTAGATACTGTCCGTGCACACACAGGTTTTCAGATGGGATCGTTCAAATTTGTAAACAGAAACAGCGCCATTGTGTTTTAACAAGAAATCCATGCTAAATATCCAGATATTTACATGTGCTACGATACTTGTTGAATAACTCGCGTTTCGAAATAAAATCAAAGAAAAAAATTCAACGGCAATGAATGCAAAACGCAGGAAGGTAGACGCTGAGTGCTGAAAAAGCAGTGAAAAGGAAGGAAATACATGTGCCAGCTATGAAGTCTCAAAACGCATTGCAGAAAAGATGAAGCCTTTTACAAATGGAGAGTTTGTCAAAGAATATTTACTGGCAGTGGTGGATATTGTTTGTCCTGAAAAGAAATCTTTATTTGCATCTATCAGCCTGTCAGCAAGAACGATCACACAGCGAGTTGAAGAAATGTCAGCAGATGTTAAAAGTTGTTTAAGGGATGCCTGCAATGAATTGCATCTTTTTTCAATTGCGCTTGATGAGAGTACAAACTTGAGAGACACTGCTCAAATAGCAGTGTTTGTGCGAGGAGTGACCTCAACTTCTCAAATTTTTGAATAGTTTATTCAATTAATTCCTATGAAGGACACGGTTACTGGAGCAGACATTTTTGAAGCTTTGCTGAAAATGATGTCAGAAATGAAACTTAATGTGTCGAAGCTAATTGGCATCACAACTGATGGGGCACCAGCAATGGTGGGACAGAAAAACTAAACTGAATTCTTTGATTACTAAATGGCATCCTTGGTTAAGCACAAATGATTTTCTAGCATGTGTTATTCATTAATTTGAGGCAAAACATAACTAGATGTATTTAAATGGATAATTCCCATATTTCAAGATTTTTATGGCATTTATCTGGCCCACCATCCGCTCATTAATACCCGATCCGGCCCACAGAGGCAAAAAGGTTGCCGACCCCTGCTCTACACTATCCACAACATCACCAACCTTTGTGGTGTCTGCACACTTGCCAACCCACCTTTCTACCCCCACATCCAGGTCGTTAATAAAAATCACGAAAAGTAGAGGTCCCAGAACCGATCCTTGTGGGACACCACTAGTCACAACCCTCCAATCTGAATGTACTCCCTCCACCACAACCCTCTGCTTTCTGCTGGCAAGCCAATTCTGAATCCACCTGGCCAAACTTCCCCGGATCCCATGCCTTCTGACTTTCTGAATAAACCTACTGTGTGGAACCTTGTCAAATGCCTTACTAAGATTCATGTAGGTCACATCCACTGCACTACCCTCATCTATATCCCTGGTCACCTCCTCAAAAAACTCTATCAGGTTTGTTAGACAACAATCTGCCCTTCACAAAGCCACGCTGACTGTCCCTGATCAGACCATGATTCTCTAAATGCTCATAGATCCTATCTCTAAGAATATTTTCCAACAGCTTTCCCACCACAGAAGTAAGGCTCACTGGTCTATAATTATCTGCATCTCTGCATTTTGAATTCTCTCCCCATCTAAATAATAGTCTGCCTGTTTATATCTTTCACTAAAGTGCATGACCATACACTTTCCTACATTGTATTTCATTTGCCACTTCTTTGCCCATTCCCCTAAACTATCCCAGTCTCTCTGCAGGCCTTCTGTTTCCTCAACACTACCCACTCCTCCACCTATCTTTGTATCATTGGCAAATTTAGCCACAAATCCATTAATCCAATAATCCAAATCATTGACATACATCGTAAAAAGCAGTGGTCCCAACACCGACCCCTGTGGAACACCACTGGTAGCTGGCAGCCAGCCAGAATAGGATCCCTTTATTCCCAATCTCTGTTTTCTGCTGATTAGCCAATGCTCCACCCATGCTAGTAACTTCCCTGTAATTCCATGGGCTCTTATCTTGCAAAGCAGCCTCATGTGCGGCATCTTGTCAAAGGCCTTCTGAAACTCCAAGTACACCACATCTACTGCATTTCCTTTGTCTACACTGCTTGTAATTTCCTCAAAAAATTGCCGTAGGTTAGTCAGGCAGGATTTTTCTTTCAGACTCTCAAAACAGATATTTTAATCTAAGCTCCATCATGGGAAGAAATCATCAGGGGGATGGAGAAAAATATATTGAAGCAACTGTTCAAAACATCCTTGAAAATATGAAACATGCTTAAGCAGTCCTGGGACTCTCCAGTCCTTAAGAAGGAGCATTTGCGATATCAGTGATTGGTCATATGGGTGTAATTGGATGGCACGAGGGCATTGAGCTGGAAGGACAGCTCATGATGCTGTATCTCTAAAAAGCTCCAATTTACAGGATTGATTGAAACTACAGAGGGTTGTAGACTCCGCTTGTTAAGACATGGCCACAAGCCTCCCCATCATCAAGGACATCTTTAAAACGAGGTGGCTCAAGAATACAGCTTCCATCATTAAAGGCTCCTCACCATCTGGGACAAGTCTTCTTCTCATTGCCACCATCGTGATGGAGGTGCAGGAGACTGAAGACAAACACTCAACAATTTAGGAACCGCTTCTTCCCATCTGCCCATCAGATTTCTGAACAGTTCGTGAACCCATGGACTTTAATTCACTATTCATCTTTATTTATTTATTTATTATTTTTTAAATTTTTTGTTATAATTTATGTCTTGCACTGTGCTGTTGTCACAAAACAACAGATTTCATGACACACTGTATGCTAATGATAATAAGCCTCAGTGCCACTAATGCATCCATAAATCCCTGAAATTCACTGGATGAAGAAACTAACGTTCTCTTCCCAACCCGCATTCCCACCTCTGAGACCTTGGTTACACTCAGAGAGATACATTGGGAAGCCATCTGAAAATGTTTTTTTTTCTCTTTAATAAGGAATTCTTTAGGCCAAGATTTAAAAAACAACTCTCCCAATAATGAGCCTCACACATAGGGAGAAGATTCACCCCATAGGGCTTTTGGACCCTGAGATGAAAAGAAATGGTGAATATGGCCGTAATATGCATTCTCAGCAAACAAAGCCAGACGTTAATGCCAAAATACTTTAGGATATTCTTTTTAATGCAGTACTGCGAAAGTTCTTTATTAAATTTGCTGTTTAGTGATAGCAGCATCACTGAATGCTGAAAAAGACTGCCATAATTTTATTGCTACCACACTGTTGTTTAAACAGCTGCAGAAGTACACTTGGTAGCCACTTTATTGGGTGCCTCCTGTAGTGTATGTTCGTGGTCTTCTGCTGCTGTAGCCCATTCACTTCAAAGTTTGATAAGTTGTGCCTTCTGACATGTTCTTCTGCACACCACTGTTGTCAAACACGGTTAATTGAATTATCCATGATCCTCTCGTATCCCCTTTTGCCAATCACCTGTCCAGCTCTTGGCTCAATCCCTCCCCCTCCTGTCTTCTCCTATCATTTTGGATCCCCCCGCCACCACTTTCAAATCTCTTACTATCTCTTCTTTCAGTTAGTCCTGACGAAGGGTGTCGGCCTGAAATGTCGACTGTACCTCTTCCTAGAGATGCTGCCTGGCCTGTTGCGTTCACCAGCAACTTTGATGTGTGTTGCTTCAATTTCCAGCATCTGCAGAATTCCTGTTGTTTTAATTGAATTACTGTTGTCTCCCAGTCAGCTTGAACCAGTCTGGCCATTCTCCCCGACCGCTCTCATTAACAAGTTATTTTCTCTCCCACCGAAGTGCCTCTCACTGGATGCGGTTTTTCTGGGGCTTTTTTGCACTATTCTCTGTAAACTCTAGAGACTGTTTTGTGTGAGAATTCCAGGAGATCTGCAGTTTCTGAGATATTCAAAACAACCTGTGTGGCACCAACAATCATTCCATGGTCAAAGTCACTTAGGTCACATTTCTTCACAATTCGGATGTTTGGTCTGGACAACAACTGAACCTCTTGATTACTTATGCATGTTTTAATGCATTGAGTTGCTGCCACATGATTGGCTGATTAGATATTTGCATTAATGAGCAGGTGTACAGGTGTACTTAATGAACTGGTCACTGAATGTACATGCCAATGGAATAACAAAAGGGAAATTAGATTGATAAATTATGAATCTGATTTAATCACCAGCCAATATTATACATGGCATTTTAAATTCAAAGATAATTTTCTTTGCTTTTTTCCACTGTTCCAATACTTATCCTGTATCTCCAGTGTATTATTAAAGGCTTGTCAGGTGCAGACAAAACAGAACTTTGAACAAGTACCTTTTTTTTAGCCTGGAGCAGCTCCTGATAGGCACTGGAACGTATGAAACGAGGGTAGGAATCACTTTTCATCAGTTTGTAAATGTGCTCCTGAAACAACAAGATGTCAGCTGTAAACTTAAATAAACTCATGTAGCACATGTATAGTGAAGTCTAACAGTGAGAACACATTGTAAGAATACAAGAAAATAGGACTCTGTTCGTCCCTCAAGCCTGTCCCACAATTCTCATTGATCTTGGCTGATCTGCCTCGATTTCATCTCCTCATATCATCAATTTTCTGGTATTTAAAGCGGTGTGGCACAGTACAGGCCCTTCAGTCCATGATGTCTTTATCTAACTTTGTTATATACCCTCAGTAAAATAGCCTCCATAACCTCCAGGTGCTTCATTTTTCTCCCACATTCTGAAGATATCAAGGTTGATGGGTGAGTTGGCCACTGTAAATGACCCTCAGTATGTAGGGCATTAGAGTGAAAGATTTAAGAAGTACCTTTGTGGTAACTTCTTCAAGAAGAATGTGGTGTGCATATGGAGTGAGCTCCCAGAGAAGGTGGTTGAGGTAAGTAGGGTGGTTGATATGGGTGGCTCACTGGCATAGTGGTTAGTGTAACACTTTTCAGTGCCACCAATCGGAATATTGAGGTTCAGTTCCTGCTGTTAACTGTAAGAAGTTTGTGTGTTCACCCCGTGACTGTGTGGGTTTTCTCTGAGTGCTCCCATTTCCAAGGACAAACACGTAGTCAGGCAAATATGAAAAAATCTTCAGCTGCTGGAAATCCAAAGCAAGACACACAAAATGCTGGGGAATTCGGCAGGCTAGGCAGCATCTATGGAGAAGAGTAAGCAGTTAGCGTTTTCGCCCAAGACCCTTCCTGATCCTGATGAAGGGTCTCGGCCCAAAACGTCAGCTGTTTAGTCTTTTCCTTGGACGCTGCCTGGCTTGGTGAGCTGCTCCAGCATCCTGTGTGTGTTACGTATAGATAAAGTTAGGGTTAGCAAGTCGCAGCCAGAAGCGAGACAGCACTTGTGGGCTGCTCCCAGCATATTTTTACATTGTATTTATCATTGAGCAAATTCATTGTATGTTTCAATGTACATGTAAAATATAAAGCTAATCTCGCTTTAAATTCCCTTCTCTTTAGAAGAACAACATTACAAAAAAAATTTGGATAAGTACGTGGGAGAACTTGGAGGAAACCCATGTTGTCGATCTCAGCAGAGACAAGACCCGAGGTTTCCACTGAACCTGGGTTTAATAGATCCCTAAAGCAACATCTATACCAGCTGTTCCACTGTGTTGCCCCATTTGCATTCTGCTTCTTCTTAACCTTTGATTGATCGTCCTCTCAGTTTTGGAGTACTTCATGGGTCAGGTGACACTCTGTAGGCAAAAGAGTAAATTGGCAATCTACTCATGGGCCCGTGAAATGGCCGCAGAAAGATCTCAGAAGAGACACTTATGGTGATTCATCTTTTGATTGCTACAAAATAGGAAGATGGATAATGGCATTTTCTGACCCCACTCAAATAATCTATGCTCCACTATCACTTCCCTCCTTGTAGAAAATGTGCAGTTTCATAATGCAGATAACAAGAAGATTATTTATAAGTTATGAGTAATCCAGTAATAGCCACATGCCTTCATTCACTGCATGATGCCTATTTTCCCTGGACACACGCAGCTTACATCAATGTACATTTCCTGCGGCAATTCTAAAAATAATGAGCACTTTTTACCTCAGCGATGTAAATTGCTCACCTGAGCATCTTCAAATGCATATCTTCCTGGGTCCTTCACATTTTGTGTGGTCTTATCATAGCTTTTGGAATCTACATTTATGGCACTGGGGGCTCCTGGGGCTAAAAACTCCAGCCAGATTTCTTGAACACGAGACGGCACCTCACGAATGGGCCTTTTCTTCAGGTCCAGGACAGCTAACCAGAACCTGTTCAAATGTTAAACGATATTCTGTTATTACGGCTTGCATTGCTATGATTTAGCAGTTGTTAGCTAATGAGATAATGTGAGAAACCCGAGCAGGAGTAGGCCTTTCAGCCTTTCAAGTTAGAGTTATTGAGCACGACAGCCCAGAATCAGACCCTTCAGCTCATTTAGTCCGTGCTATACTATTATTCTCTCTTGTCTCATCGACGTGAACCTGGACCATAGCCCTCCATACCCCTCTCATCCATGTACTTATCCAAACTTCTCTGAAGTGTTGAAATTGAACCCGCATCCACCATTTCTGCCGACAGCTCAATCCATACTCTCACCACCCTTCGAGTAAAGAAGTGCTCCCCTTAAGCATTTCACCTTTCACCCTTAACCCATGTCCCCTAGTTCTAGCTCCACACAATCCCTGGTTGATTATCCACCTCAGTACCTTGTTCCCGCCCTTTCCTGATATCGCCGGATCACTTCAGCACTAAGCAATAAATTTACTCACTTTAGCTTCCAGTGCCTTCTGTGGTGGGTAATTCCACAGGTGAGAAAAAACTTCTGATCTCAGCTCTAAATCGTATCCTGATGCTGTCATGGATTCCCCACCTATTGGCACCATCCTCTTTGTGTTTAGTCTGCATTGTCCTGTAGGATTTTATATGTTTCTACAAGATTCCTTCTCACAAAAACCTACAAAATTCTAACAGGTCAAGCAGGATAGAACTCATTCACTCCTCCACACTGAAAATAAACCTAACAGACTCAGTTTTTCCTCAGACGTCATTCTGGCAAATGAGAAGAGAAACAGGTGGAGGTAATAAGCCTGATGGGATAATTCCCGTCAAGGCTTAGCTGAAAATGTACCTTTATGTAATTTCAGGCAAAAGCTAATGACACAGCCCATTACCTAACTGAGAAAGCATCAAGATGTCCTGAAATAGAACAAGAGACTAGGAGAAGGATCTCACTGATGGCCATAGAATGTCACAGAAGCTAATACTTGTATAGTTTTGAGTTTATAATCCAGACAGTAGAGTAATGTATAGTAATGAATAAGGACTGAGATGGAACCAGAGAGAAAGCATAAGTTAAAAGATAATCAGCAATATATTGTGAGGAGGTGACCACAGAACATAGGACCATTAAGAGATAGGGGCAGAATTAAGCCATTTGGCCCATTGAGTCTGCACGGCAAACCGTCAGAATGGGTGCTGTCGGTATGTTTTTCAAGAAGAGTATCAACTCATCAGATAATTTTCTGATCAAGAGATGCTTCACCTGTGTACTAGTAGTTAGTTTGCAAATTATGCATATGTGATCAAGAATAAAATGTACTGAAAATGCTGCATAGCAGGGAAAGCATTGATTTGCCTCAACTTCCAGCTTGCCTAAACACATGTACTTCCCCTAGACGCATGCTCCTTTATTTCCTTTCAACTGCCTGCTCAGCTAAACTATTCTTAAACAACGATTTGGTACCTACTTAAATCATTAATTCTAGACATGTATTTTGTGGTTTTATAACCAGCTGCTAAAGTCATTCTTCTGCTTCCTATCCAAGATAGTTCATGTTTAATATAGTATCCAATTGTATCTAACAGGTCAGCCTCCAATACGTAAGGCAAATTACTTAAATATTTTTGCAAAAAAATGTCTAACTTGAAGGTATTGCAAAAAGTGTGTATATGAAAGAGAATATTTAGCAGTTAATTGTTCAAAGGATATCAATCTATCTTCTTTAAATAAATCCAAAAAAGAATTAATACCTTTATTTTTCCGAAGTAGAAAAATTGGATCACTCAAAGAAGGCTTAAAAAAGTAATTTCGGTAAATTAAACTACAAAGTTTAAATTTTGTAAGATTAAAAGAATTGCGGAACTGGAGCCAAATTTGTAAAGAATACTTAATCACAGAATATAAGTTTAAATTAACAACTTTACCTAATTGCATAGGTAAAGGAGCCCCCAATAATGAAGTTAAATAAAACTGTTATACAACTTTTAGTTCCAGATCTACCCAAATTGGCCGATCAGTCTTATCAACCCAGTATAACCAAAAAGACATATATCGCAGATTAACAGCCCAATAATACATTCTAAAATTAGGCAAAACAAGACACTTCTCTCAAGTGATGCTATGTCTTAGTTTGGAGAAAATTAGAAGTTGAACCTTTGAACCTTTTCTCAAATGATTTTGAGAAAAGATGGGGCTCATTTGCTCGTTATTATCATTTGAGTTAATTGATATAATTTTTCCACGATCTAATTGTAAACTCTTTTAGTATATTTTCTTTTCTTGCTGGCGGTTTGATGTTTAATTTTAGAAGCTTTTTGTATGACGTATGTCTCCGGGGTTGTACACCTAATGGGTTCTCTTTTTTTTTCTCACTTTCCTGCTTAGTAGGTTTCTTTTGTTATCACAAAATTTTGTTTTCAATCTTTAAGATGAAGGGTTTTTTTTGAGGCATTGTAAGTGTTGTTACTTCGATGTACTCATTTATTTTTCCTATATATATATATATATATACAATAAAAAGATTTGAAAAGAAAGAAAAGAATATAGTATCCAATTTTTTGACCATATATATTTACCTTCAAGGTAATAAAATTCCCCAAAGGACTTCACTGGAGTGAAATTAACCAAAAATGACTGGAAACAGTCTATTTCTGTGTCTACATTACTCTTTTTGCATTATTTAATATTTCTCTATTAAAAACAGTTTCTGTAGTTTCAAACTGGTATTAATGTTCTGTCTTGACGTGAAGAGGATTAGAGGTGACTTCATAGAGGTGTGTAAGTTGATAAGAGGCATAGATCAAGTGGACAGTAAACATTTTCATTATTTTGAAATTCACTTCTCAAAAAGCACAGTAAGTTTTCTGTAGCATCATTTATTTCATGATACTTGCATGCTCTTTTCTTAGCTCTTACTACTTTGTTGGAAAACTTTAGTCTAATTAACTCACTAGAACATAGAACAGTAGAAAACCCTTTTGCCCACGATGCTGTATCAACCATATAAACTACTCTAAGATCAATCTAACCTGTCCCTCCTATATAGTCCTCATTCTTATATCATCCTTTGCTTATCCAAATCCCCTAAAGTATTTGCCTCTACAGCTACCCATGGCAGCATATACCATGCACCTATCACTGTGTAAAAAACTTAGCTCTCACGTCCCTCCTATACTTCCCTCCAATAATCTTAAAATTACGCTGTCTTGTATTAACCATTTCCACCCTGAGAAAAAAGTGTTGGCTTGATCTATGCTTCCTATCAAATCTCTTACCTATGCCAGCTCTATCAAATGACCAGTCATCCTCCTTCACTTCAAAGAGAAAAACCCTAGCATGCTCAACCTATCTTTCTTTATTTTTATTTAGCAATACAGTGTGGAGTAGGCTCTGCTGGGAATATGATAACTGCCCCAGCAACCCCACAACGCCGATTAACCCTAACCTAAGCATGGGGCACTTTACAATGACCAGTTAACTGGCCCAGTTCAACTTTGAACTGTGGGAGGAAATGGGAGCAGCCTGGGGAAAACCTATGCATTCTGTGGCAAGGATGTACAGAAACTCCTTACAGAACGGTGCCAGAAATGAACTCAGAATTCTGGAATGCTCCGAGCTGTAATAGTGCTGTGCTGACCGCTACACTAGCATGGTGCCCACGGTATATTATCCTCAGAGGACATGCCCTCAAACCAGGCAGTGTCCTGGTAAATCTCATCCACACCTTCTCTAACCCTTCCACATCTTTCCTATAATGAGATGATCAGAAATGAACACAATATTCCAAGTGTGTTCTCAGAAGAACTAATTCCTCTCTTTTGTTTATCTTAATATTTCTCACCTTTCTTTCAGTTGATTCTGGATTTATCATATTCCCAATCTTTTTGTCTTTTACAGACACTGGAACAACTAAAGTACTAACTCATCCATCTATCATCAATTCATTATTTTCCATTCTCTGGATCCAAATTCCCATTGAATAAACATATCTTTACTGCTGGTCCAGGCAGTCAATCCCAATGAAGAGACTGTGAAGTCAGTAGATTCATCCCTTTGGAGTAGTTGTGAACATGCAGGCACAAGGATTTTCTTTATTTCCTCATAAGAACTCTGGAGCTACAGCTGGTACAAGTAAAGTTCCAGAGGTTCTAATTTCAAACTACAGGGTGAAGGAGCCCAACAGATTCATGAAAATCCATTCCCAACATTTCAGCTCATGTAAGTAAATGTGATATTGAGAAAACGCTTGGCGCTTGATTATCAGAATCAGAATCAGGTTTAATATCACCAGCATATTTCATGGAATTTGTTGACTTCGAGGCAGCTGTCAATGCAATACATAATAATAGAAAAAAATGAGAATTACAGTAAAAAAATATATAAAATAGATAAATAAGTAGTGCAAAAATAGAAATGAGGAAGTAGTGACGTAGTGCTCATGGGTTCAAAGTCCATTCAGAAATAGGATGGCAGAGAGGAAGAAGCTGTTCCGGAATCATTGAGTGTGTGCCTTCAGGCTCCTGTACCTCCTCCCCGATGGTAGCAATGAAAACAAGGCATGACCTGGGTGATTGGGTCCCTAATGTTGGATGTCACCCTTTTGAGTCATCACTCCATCGATACTATGACGCCAGTGCCCGTGGTGAAGTTGACTTAAGTTTATATCTCTCTCCAGCTTATTTTGATCATAGATCCAGATTAGGCTAAATCGAACTTTGTGAAAAATGTGCACTAATACCATAATGT
Organism: Mobula hypostoma; assembly: GCF_963921235.1. Classification (NCBI taxonomy): domain Eukaryota; kingdom Metazoa; phylum Chordata; class Chondrichthyes; order Myliobatiformes; family Myliobatidae; genus Mobula; species Mobula hypostoma. The sequence goes on from NC_086104.1 coordinate 26,230,996, forward strand.
TGTTGAATATGCAGTCGATATCAGCATAGGATTTTCATCAGTACAACACAGTTACAAGCCATTCGGCCCATGATGCTGTGCTGAACTAAATAACCTAGTAATTAAATGCCCAACTAAACTGGCCTATTCTGCTTGTATATTATCATATCCTTCCATTTCATGTGCCCATCTAAGAATCTCTTAAATGTTTCTATCATATTTGCCTTCACCTCTACTGCTGGCAGTTCAGTCCAGACACTCTTCGCTCTCTGTACAAAAAAAAAGACTTGTTCGCCTCTCAACTTGAATGCATGCCCTCTCATATGAGATATTTTGAGCATAGGAAAGAAGACACCAACTCTCTATCAGCACCTCTCACAATATTAAACTTCTATCAGGTGTCCCCTCAGTCTCTGCCACTCTGGAGAAAACAACATAGGTTTGCCCAACTTAACCTTACAGCACACACGCTGTGATCCAGCAGCAGCCTGTAACTCTCATCTGTGTCCCCCTCCAAAGTCTCGACATCCTTCCTATAATGGAATGACCAGAACTGAATGCATTACTTCAGATGCAGCCTAACCAGAGTTAAATTTTATTTCACTGCTTTTACTGAGTTACGATGTGGAATTGGCTCTTCTGGCCCTTTGAGCCATGCCACGCAGTAATTCGCCGATTTGATCCCAGCCCAATCATGGGGCAATTTACAATGGTCGATTAACCTTCCAACCGGTATGTCTTTGGACCGTGGAGGAAACTGGAGCACCCGCAGGAAGTTCACATGGTCACAGACAGAACATACAAACTCCAGACAGGCAGCACCGGGAATTGAACCTAGGCTGTGTCCACTGTAAAGTGTTGTGCTAACCACTGCGTTACTGTGCCGCTAAGTAAAGCTGCAACACAGGTAATTTAGTGGCCCTTGAACTCACTGCCTTTGTTAATAAAGGCAAGCATGCCATATGCATTCCTAACCATCCTATTAATGTGTGCAATCACTTTTGGGGAGGGTGGACGTGGACCCCAAGATCCCTTTGCATAGCAACACTGTTAAGGGCAGTGCCATCACTTTACATTTGATTATCCAAAGTGAACAGTTCACATTTGGCTTGATTAAACTTCTCCTGCCTTTTCTCTGCCCATATTTGTAACTGATCTATATCCCACAGTATCCTTTGGCAATTTTCCACACTATCCAAAACATCACCAGTCTTCGTATTCTCTGTGAATTTACTAACCCACTCATCCACATTTTCCGGCAGTTCATTTATGCGTAATCACAAACAGCAAGAGTTTGCCGCATGGATCCCTGTGGAGCACCACTAGTCACTGACCTCCAGACAGAATAAATCTCATTGACCACTGTAGTGGCAACTCAAACAAGCCAATGCCACTTCTGGTCATAGAAGACACAGGGTAATGGTTCTACATGGGTAGTTATCTTTATGTGATGTGCCCTCTGATCAATTCAATAATAATGTTCAAAAAAGTAGAAGAAATGTATTCGATCCTTTATTGGCAATGAGTAAAGCACACAATCTCGAAGCGACAAAAAGTTATGGAACTAAAGCCAGCGATAATAAATGTACTTAAGCAATTTCAAATATAATTAAGCAAAGTTAGGCAGTCAACAAAAGATATGACAGCCAACTGTCCCCAGATCTAAGTTGCCCAGAAAAAAGCATGACTATGTAACTAACCTTCTCACCCACACCCACGTGACTAACTACTATAATGAACATAATAAACATGCAACACAGAACACAATGCAGATAGAAACCAGATGTATGCCCACTACTCTCTATCTTCTATGACCAAGCCAGTTCTGAATTAAAATAGCCAATTCACCATGGGTCCTATGCATATTACTCTTCTCAGTGAGCCTTCCATGAGGGGTCTTATCAAAATCCTTACTAAAATCTATGTTGACAATATCCTTAGTTCTGTTGCAGCCTGTCTCATCTATAATCAAGTTAGTAAGATACAGCCTGCTCTGGACAAAACATTGCTGACTTTCCCTAATGGTTTTCCAAAGGCTCATAATTCCTTCCCTAAATATCCCTCCAATAGCTTTCCTACCACTGGTGTGAGACTCATTGTCTATAGTTTCCAGGATTTTCCCTATTTCCTTTTTGAATAACAAAAGAACATTAACTATTCACAAGTCCTCCGGGACCTCACCTATGGCTAGAAAGACACAAAGGTCATGATCAAGTTCCCAACAATCGCATCCTATGCTTCTCTCAATAATCAGAGTTATATACCAATAGGCCCTGGGGACTTCATGTAAGCTATGAGAGGATTTTACCAGGGATAGACAGTTTTGATATTAGTTTGACTACTTTCCCCTGGGAAGAATGATGTTGTACATACCGGAGGTTTTCAGAACTGAATTCAGACTCCACAAATTTAAGAAACTGCTCACGGCCAACAGGATCTTTTAGAACTTCATCAATACAGAAACCCCATCGCTTTACCCTCTGTCCGTATGGTTCCTTGCTGCAAATACAAGTAGTAAAGATTCTTAAGCGTTATTAACAACAGCAGCAAGTTGCACTTGTGCATTTGGGCTTCAAAAAACTACAAGTGTTAATAGGATCCTCAGTCGAAACGATAAATGCTTCTGTCACTAGCCTTTAACAAAAAAACATGGTGAAATGGATGATCTCATTCAGTTTCTTCCTTTTAAAAATTAATGATGATGGTGAAGTTGACTCAGACCTGAGAGGCTAACGTCGGGCATTTTCATGCCTTACAAGGCGCAATTCGAAAGGCTGTGTGGGGTGCCACTCCTTGCACAGACATTTCGCGGTATTACTTTACGAGGCCGAGTTGCGAGCTCGACATCAACCCGGCGCGGATGGAGAGGGCACATGGGGGCGATCTGTCACTGGATCGAACTCGGGAGCCTCTGTTCTCGAGCCTGGCGCTGATCTCACTGCACCACCAGCTGACCAGGGTGGGTGCTTTATACTTACTACCTGATTTTTTTAATCCGGGAAGAGATACTATTGGTAAATCTGTATGTAGATGGATTGGATTTATAAATGTAATTTCAAACTGTTTCATGTTCCTTATATTGACAAAAAATCCCAGCATCTAGGAAAGATAGCCAATATACAATCACTTAATTTCATCCTTTTGCCTCTTTCTACACATGGGTAAATGTTTGATTTCCAAATATTTATCCATTTTACTTTTAAAATGCTTTTTGGAAACTGTTTCCTCCACTGCATCTACAATAATCAGCATTTCTGTGTGAGAAGAATTCTCTGATTTCTCCCTCTGGATTTGTCATGCTGATCCTTATTTTATGCCCTTTGGTTATGAACTCACTAACCAAATGGAGATATTTGTTTTCCCTTTTTTCCCAAAACATTTCAACATTATGAATAACCTCTTGGATTTCCTCATAATCTTCAATGATGCGATGGAAGTTCATTCTGGCTGACAGTGTCAAGCAACATGAATTGGGTCAATGGAATTGAAAGCAGCATGCAGACACAATGGTACATCCTGTTTAGTCCTATAAAATCGGAATAGATTTCTAAGTGCCACACATTTTCCAGGCTCATCCAGGTACTTTGGATCTGGGAGAAGGGGGGAAAAGCGACCTGCTACAGACTGTGAAAACCAGTGTAGATTAATAATGCAGAATTCTGGTTCATCATGAGAGGAAGAAATCTGAAGGTTGATAACAAAACAACCTTCCCTGAACTCACCTATTTGTTTATATTGGCAAGATATTGGTGTACATTCTCTTTTGGCTGTGGTAAATTGACACCAATTGAATGACAAGCATAGAAAATCAGGGAATTGGTAGAGAAAAAAAAATCATTACGAGGCTTCTTAACTGAAATCCTGTCATCAATTTTTCTCTGAGTTGTTCTCAATGGCAAATGTCTGCACAAACTGCAATGGCCGCGTTACTAATGCATTTACCACAAGGATGAAACTACTCTTTCCATAAAAGGCTTCCATGGAAGTGAGGTAAAATGGTTGTGCACTCTCTTCTGTGGAAGGGATGTCTCCCCATTCAGTCCCATGACATGCAACATAAGTTTATCAAAGAAACAATTATCATAGTACAAAACGCCCTGAGTAACAAACAGGGTTCATTTTTACAGATTTCATCCATTAAATCAGAAAATTACTCAGAATGGTAACCATATTTGCACAATATTGTAATGAATGAAATTAAAAGCAGAAGATGGGTAATTACTAAATGTGGAGGGAGGGAGACAACTACTTCTGCCACTCATAGGAACAAGCAAATATTCCTATGTCAGACTTTTGAATTTAATAATATAATGGGAGCTCGCTTGTACATAGGTGTATCAATAAGTTAGATTGTTATAAACTGGGGACAGTATTAAGGTGCATAATGTAGAGGTGCAGAGATCATTGTCACTGATGCTTGGGAAAAATGAGTCTGGCAGAGAATGTCGGCAAATTGTCATTTCCCTGTGGAACACTTTTAATTTGCATCTCTTTGCTGATTCCCTGTGGGGTTTACACCTTGATTTACTGCAAATGAAAAGTATAGGTCACAGGTTTGCACCTTTTCAATTCTGTTTGTAAAATGCTGAAGCGATGGCAATAAACTTCAATGCACATCTGATAGTGGGTGTACTTCAGAGGCAATAAGGTGAAGAGCATCCTGAACTGCGATTATCGTATGATGGTTGCTAATTGACCCAGACCCATCACTGGCACAATCTAACATGAATGAAACAGCCCTTACATGCAAATTATGTACTAAATGGGTTCACCTTCCAGGCAATTTTTAGAAAATAAATGAACCTGTTTGTATTTTGGTTCCTTTAAAGATTTATATATCAAAAAGCGAAACCTATTCATTAGATCTATTAAATTCAACAATCAACACTAGTATGCTGATGATTAATAGGCAAAATAAATGGCATTCTAGCAGCAAAATATACTGTCTTAATTTAACATCCTGCTTCTTGATATAATATCCTTTAATGTACTTTAATAAAATGATGCTTTTAAAATATTCTGGTTGGAGGCATGATATAAGCTATGATTAAGGAACAATTGTTGTCCATTTAGTGTTGGAATGTTTAATTGAGGACTCAGAAATATTTAGAAAACTCTAACCAAGTTTTTAATGTATGGAGATATGACAGTGTAGGGATAGAGAGATACATGGAGGTAAACATATTTCTTCTCCTTTAAGGACCATTACGTTATCCTTTGTATTAAACTTCCTTAGGAAGTGTTCTAGGCAGCCTGATATTCTCTGCACAAAAGACTGGCACAGACACTTTACCCTTTAAACAGTGCAGCTACGCAATAACATTCCTGCAGCTATTGGAAGCTTTCCCTGTTATCTCAGAATCCATTTGATATTAAAATAGCAAACTGAAGTATCTGAATTTTGGAACCTCGGTGTCTCAACTTATCTAAACACACATTCCACAGAGACACTTAGTGAGACAGTTCTGGATCTGAATCTGTCTTTTTCATGATTAAGAGTTTCTGTTTTCCTTGAATTAAAAACTTTTTTACTTTCTTTTACAAATTTAGAGAAATTTAAGAAGATTTGATACATTTTCATCCTAATCTCTAACAAGATGTACTTAATAGAATTTAATATAGCAAGGAAAGTGGAGACTAAAGACTTTTCAGCTATAGCAGTATTACAAGTAGTAAGCAAAATAGAGTTTAGAGAATTCAGGGTCTGGGTCAATTAAACCAAACTGGCAACTTTTGATACATTTACTACTTAAGCTTCACTATAGTTTAACCAATACTGGAAGTTCTTCATTAGGGAAAGGAAAAGGAAAGTAACAAAAACTTTAGTTTTTAATGTCCCTGGTCTGAAGTAATCCACATGAAACAATTAGCTCAATGTGATACAACTGTAATTTGGTAACTCAACTGGTGGTGGCATCCGTTCATCTCGGGAGACCATGGCTCTGCGCCTGGAAAGTCTTGCCTCAGTCTGTGTAGGTACAGCAGCGTCTGTTATGGCTGTAGAGGTCCACACGGGAGTGACAGTCTCGGCTGCAGCGACTGCACTTGAAGGTGCTGTCCTCCAGTGTTGTCTTGGTGCTGTTTTCTCAGCGAGTGTGCTTTTCTTTAGCAGCAAGCCTCAGCTTCTCTTCTCCTCTTTTTAGACCTCTGCGTAGTTCCAGCCTCTAACGAGAGTGATCGTCTGCAATGTCCTCCCACCTTTCGACATTCATGTTCAGTGACTTCATGTCTCTCATGCAGACATCTCTGAAATGAAGATGGGGCCGCCCTTGTGCTCTCTTGCCGGAGGCCAAGGCCTCCAGCAATTCAACTGACTTTATAATATAAGACCTGTCAATATCCCTGTTTGATGTAAGCACACATGTTCCAGTGGAGGGCACAGGAGTGAGTATTTTTTAAAGTCAGATATGGAGGTCCATGCAATTGAACATTTACAGTTGGTTCCTACAGATTTCACACTAATTTAAGTCAATGGAAAACATTATTATGACTTGTTTGGAGAGTGAAATGGATCAATATCACTTGCAGTCAACTTATTGAACTATCAAACATTTTCAAATGACACACAATAAAGAAAACTTTAATGAATGGTAGTAAAAGTGCATAATTTACCAGTTTGTATCTGTTCTTTTCTCTTGCTATCAGAAAGTATGAAATCCCAGCTCTAATGAGAACTGATATTTGAAGTAACTGAAAACATTTCAACGATTTCTATGTTGTTTAGAATGTGATACATGTGCAAAAATCTATCTAGTAAGTATTCTAATGTTCAAAGTTATCAGTGCTGTATAAAAATTGAAGTCTCTTCCCTGACTCTCTATGCCAGCAAGCTAAAGGAGTCAACATGGACTGTCTCTGCTGAGCAGCAGTTTACCTAGTCAATGTGCAATACAGGTAGTGACAAACAAACAAGCCATCGTGTTGGAAAAGAATACAGAAAGGCAAGGTATAATGTAGAACCAAAGGTTTCTTAAAATTTTGAATTACATATTTAACAACATTAAATTTATATGGCTCCTTTAAAACCTGATATATTCAAGGGTATACAGACTTTGGGCAACTCAGCTTATGTAATTTAAGGAATGCCTGCCATTTTTCAAGTGGAAGAAGCAAAGTAAAGACAGACCTTGCTTCCAGCTCCCAGAAGGAAATGTCATCAGACGTCCATGGGTTTGAAGGTTCAGGGCTTATGAGAAATGGATCAAATTCCATATACTGCTCTGTGTATCCTATCAGACTAAAATCAAAATAAACGCTCGTGAGATAAAAACATCCTGCATGTGTGATTATAGTACCAATTACTACAGTTTATAAATAAAGGGTTAATTGGTCTTCAAATATAGCAATAAGAAATTCAAATCAAGATGACCGCTCCTGGAGTCTCTGTGAATATGACGGAAGAGACATTAAATCTTTTCTGCATGATCCAGTATATAGCACAATATGTCTATGATTTGTGAATATCTTATCCATCCAACTTCGATGTGTGCAGATTGGCAAGTGTGGATTGGGACAGGCTGTTTTCTAGACAAGGTGTACTTGGAAAGTGGGAGGCCTTCAAAAATGAGATTTTGAGAGAAAAAAGTTTGTATGTGCCTGACACAATAAAAGGTAAAGATAACAAGTGTATGGGACCTTGGTTTTCAAGAGATTTTGAGGCTCCTGTTAAGAGAAAAAAAGGAGGTGCCTGGCAGGTATAGGCAAGTCAGAATAAATGAGGTGCTTATGCAGTACAAGAAATGCAGGAAGTCACTTAAGAAAGAAATCAGGAAGGCTGAAAGAAGGCATGAGGTTGCTCTAGCAGACAAGGTGAAGGAGAATCCTAAGGGATTCTACAGATATGTTAAGAGCAAAAGGACTGAAAGGGACAAAATTGGTCCACTGGAAGACCAGAATGGTAATCCATGTGTGGAGCCAAAACAGATGGAGGAGATTTTAAATGTGTTCTTTGCATCTGTATTTATTCAGGAGACAGATACAGAGTCTATAGAAGAGAAGAAAAGCAGCATCAACTTCATAGACTTGGTACGGATTACAGAGGAGGAGGCGTTTGCTCCCCTTAGGTAAATCAGGGCAGGTATGTCCCCAGGACTTGGCAAGGTGTTCCGTCGGCCCCTACGGAAGGCAAGTACAGAAATTCCCGGGGCCTTAGCAGAGAGATTTAAAACATACTTAGTGGCAGGGGAAGTACCAGAGGATTGGAGGTTAGCCAATGTTGTTCTGCTGTTTAAAAAGTACTCTAAACAGAAGCCAGGAAATTATAGGTCAATGAGACTGACATCAGTTGTGGGAAAGTTATTGGAAGTTATTCTAAGGGACCGGATATTTAATTATTTGGATAGACATGGACTGAGTAAGGATAGTCAGCATGACTTAGTATGCGGTAGGCCATGTCTAATCAACCTTAGAGAGTTCTTTGAGGAGGTTACTAGGAAAGTGGATGAAGGCAAAGCAAGGCAGTGGATATGGATTTTAGTAAGGCATCTGTCAGGGTCCTGCATGGGAGTCTTCTCATGAAGGTTCAGTCGCTTTGCGTTCAGGATAAGGTAGTAAATTGCACGACATTGGCTTTGTGAGAGAAGCCAGAGAGTGGTAGTAGATGGTTGCCTCTCTGACTGGAGGCCTGTGACTAGTGGTGTGCCGCAGGGACTGGTGCTACGTCTGTTGTTGGTTGTCATCTATATCAATGATCTGGATGATAATGTAGTTAACTCACACTACAGGCTGGAGGAACTCAGCAGGTCGGGCAGCATCCGTGGAAACGATCAGTCAACGTCTTGGGCCAGAACCCTTCATCAGGACTCCAGCCCCTTGGTATGAACATTAAATTCTCTAACTTCCGGTAATTCCTTCCCCCTCCCTTCCCCACCCCGGTTTCACACTGCCCCCTCCCCCCAGCTGCCTACTACCTCCCTTATGGTTCTACCTCCTTCTACTACCCTTTGTGTTTTCCCCTATTCCTTCTTCACCTTTCCTGCCTATCCTCTCCCTGCTTCCCCTCCCCCACCCCTTTATCTTTCCCCTTACTGGTTTTTCACCTGGAACCTACCAGCCTTCTCCTTCCCACCCTCCCCCCACCTTCTTTATAGGCCTCTGCCCCTTCCCTCTACAGTCCTGATGAAGGGTTCTGGCCCAAAACGTTGACTGATCGTTTCCACGGATGCTGCCCAACCTGCTGAGTTCTTTCAGCTTGTAGTGAGTGTTGCTTTGACTCCAGCATCTGGAGAGTATTTTGTATTTATGATAATGTAGTTAACTGGATCAGGAAATTTGTGAATGACACCAAGATTGGAGGTGTAGTGGACAGTGAGAAAGCCCATCATGGCTTGCAGCAGGATCTGGATCAGCTGGAAAAATGGGCTGAAAAACGTCAGACAAGTGCGAGGGTTTGCACTTCAGTAGGACCAAACAGGGTAGTTCTTATATAGTGAAGGTAGGAAACTGAGGAGTGTGGTAGAACAAGGGGACCTGGGAATAGAGGTACATAGTTTATTGAAAGTGGTGTCACAGGTAGACAGGGTCATGAATAGAGTTTTTGGCACCTTGGCCTCCGTAAATCCATGTATTGAGTATAGAAGATGGGACGTTATGTTGAAGTTGTATAAGACGTTGGTGAGATTGTGTGCAGTTTTGGTCACCTATCTATAGGAAAGATGTAAACAAAGGTGAAAGAGTGCAGAAAAATTTACAATGGCATTGTCGGGTCTGGAAGACCTGAGATATAAGGAAAGATCAAATCGGTTAGGACTGTATTCTTTAGAACCTAGAAGACTGAGAGAGAAGTTAAGAGAGGTATACAAAATTATGAGGGGTATATATAGGGTAACTGCAAGAAGGCTTTTTTCACTGAGGTTGGGTGGGACTATAACCAGAGGTCATAGGCTAAAGGTGAAAGCTGATAAGCTTAAGGGGAACATGAGGAGCAACAACTTCATTCAGAGGGTTGTGAGAGTATGGAGTGAGCTGCCAGCTTCATTTCAACATTTAAGAGAAGTTTGGATGTGGACATGTTAGTAAGTGTATGGAGGGCTATGGTCCCAGTGCAGGCTGATGGGAGAAGGCAGTTTAAATAGTTTCCGAATGGACCAGATGGGCCAAAGGGCCTGTTTCTGTGCTGTACTTCTCTATGACTCAATGGCTTATTCAAATGGGAAAAGAAAGAAGTCAAAGTACAATGTTTGTATTTGTTTCCTGAGGAGAAATCAAGATTGTCAGAACGTTCTGTTGATTTGGAATGAGTGGATGATGAAGAACACTCAAAATTCTGGAGAAACTCTGTGGATGAGGCAGCATCTCTGGAGGGAAATAGAACATTAACATTTATGGGTCCTTCATCAGGATTGTTTTGTAAGAGGGGAGAGAGCCAGGAGAAAAAAGCAAATGGATGAAAATGGGTGAAACAAGTGCTGGCAGATGATTGGTGGATCCATCTGAGAGGGGCATGATAGGCAGGTGATTGGACAAGATCAGGAAAGATGTAAGAAGCTGGAAATTTATAGGTGGAAGTGACAAAGGACTGAAGTAGATTGACTGAAAGGAGAGGGGAGTGGACTGGACCATGGAATAAAGAGTAGGAGCTGAGATGGGGAATGGGAAGGAAGAATCTGCAGGCGATGGGCAGATTAAAGGGTGGGGAGGCGAAAGAGAAGAGGTAATAAGGCTGGTGGGATAAAGGGAAATATTGTATTTATATAGTATTTGATGGTATTTTTATAGCAGTATTTACCCCGTAATAAGTCCCCAAAAGACTGTGCAGGACAAAGAGCAGAGCTATGAATAACCAGTCAATTGTCCTTTATTGTATATTGATTACTAGATGTTGGCCATGATTTTGATGGAACTTACTTTTCTTTTTGAAACTGCAATCAGATCTATATTTTGATTAATACCTGATGCAAAAGGTGATTGATCTCACAATGCAACACTCCTTCACTAAAATTTCAGTCTAATTAATATATTTAAGGTCCAGATTTGGATTTGAATGCAAGGCATTCTAAGTACTACCAATTGATAATTGATAAAGAACCGGGGGTGAAGGTCTGATGCAAGTATTGGAAGTAATGGGCTAACATATGCAGGTATGAAGCATAATTAACTTATTATGCCTAGTATAGAGACGATGGGCAAAAAAGAAAGAAACATCTGAAAATTATGAAATGGAAAATAGAAACCTACCTTTCTGCAACTTTTGACATTTTTAACCGATGCCTGTCTAGCTGCATTTGCCAGAATTTTATCTGTAAAAGGAAAGTTCATCAAAATAAACTCACAAAATTGTACAACATTGCTCTTGTATAACTCACACCTGATCAATCCTACTCACCTGCTGATGTAGCTCTTCTACTGTCGGCTGCTTTGCTTCCGGCGCAGGGACATGAGTAGGACTGTGACTTCGGACATCATTTTGTAATCCATAGACAGACTAAACACAAGATGGAAATAAGAATAATTTGGAAGTGGAAGTCCCTGGCTTGCCTCATATCTAGCTGACTTTGGCTTTTAATACACATGGGGACTTAAAAATAGAAGCAGGAACCCTCTACAAGAGAGTTCACCATTTAATAGGAGTTTTCTAGAGTCCTTTCATGGAGTTACAAAGTATTTGCTTAATTTATCCACCATTTACTGATTCACCTAATTTGACTAGTTTAAAGCAATTGGAAATTTAGAGTTACTTACAGCTAACTAGACAGGGATACTATATGAAGTACAGGTTAAGAAGCTGTCAGAAAAGTTCTAGGAAGTTTCACTGCCTTCCTTGATCCAAATAGATCAGCATTAAGGTCCAAGGCCTAAGAAGAAATCACATTTGGTGTCTGGCATAATTTATGTTTTGTGTATTGTTTTGCATCCATGCTCCAATGCCACAGCAAGCAAGTTTTGCATTGCACCTATCCCTCACTGTACAGTACTTGTACATATGACAATAAACTGAACTTGACATGTGATTATGATCACTACGAAAACTATGCCTACTTTGGAATAAAATGGATTGCTTTATTAGTCATAATTATATATAATTTATGTTTAATTTATGCTTTTCTTATTAATGTTGCTTATATGATGTTATATGCCTGTGACGATGCTGCGAGTAAGTTTTTCATTTCATCTGTACTTGTGCACTTGACAATAAAATCAACCTTGACTTTGACCACTCTTCATTTCCAACTGAATTACAGGCTTGTTGAGCCTTCAGATAATTACTGCATGGAATGCAGGCATCAGAGAGGATCTTAATAGTATTATTATATTCTGCAAACAATGAGTAGTTTGGACTGCTGTTATGAGTCTCTCACTTTTCAATGACTCAGCAATTTATGCCATCATGGGTTCTAACATTACCAATTTTAACATAGCTGTTTGCAGTTTTATAAGATGTCTAATGTAATAAAATATTCCAATACCTTAAAATCAAAATCAGGTTTAATATCACTGTCATATGTTGTGAAATTTGCTGTCTTTGTAAAATGCAATTCATAATAATAGAGGAAAAAGTGCGTGTGTATATATAATAGTTAAATTAAACAAGTAATGCAAAATAGAAGGAAGAGGTGGTGAGGTAGTGTCCATGAGTTCAATGTCCATTTAGGAATCGGATGACAGAGGGGAAGAAGCTGTTCCTGAATCACTGAGTGTGTGCCTTCAGGCTTCTGTACCTCCTTCCTAATGGTAAAAATGAGAACATACCATTTCCCCTACTTCATCTATCTGGCAGATCCATAATTTGGAGCATTTTGATAAAAAGGTTTTTTATAACTTTTCTGTAAGTTTTCTATCAAGATAACTGGCCATGGTGGGATATATTCTTTATTGCTTCTTATTTGTTTCCCAGGGTGTTCGGTTCTACATTGGATACAATGCTTTTCCAATGGATGAGTGATACATGCCCTCAGTTCTACGTTGGTCTCTCAGTAAACTATGCCCTACAATATTCCGTCAACACATTTCGGCAATGAATTAGGCACCACTATATTCTACCAGTTCTTTAGGTTTCATGTTGTTTTGCCAATACATTTGATTGTACAATGCTCTGTCGATATATTGGATTTCTCAGTGTTCTGCCAATATACTGAATCTACGATATTTTGTTTCAGTACTCTGCTTCACATTGGACCCTATATTGCTCTTGTCAGAATAGTAAGTTGAATAATCTTTTCTCAGGTGTTTTGAAAATATATTTTACCTTTCTTGTTTTGTGAGGATTTCTCATTCTGGATGATTTCTTTATGTCCACTTCTGTAGTATTTACACATCCTGGCTAAAAACAAGAAGCATCAAATTTTAAAATTTATACTTATCATACTTTTCCACATCTACAGGTATCCGACATAAGGTACAACATGACAATTATCGGAAAATGTTGATCTTCTGTACATAAAGCACATGAATAAAGCAAAACTTTGTACTAATGCCCTGAGGTTTCAACTGTTCTTAAAATAGCCTAATTATACAGGAAAAAATGAAGCACAGACTAATAAAATGACTTTACGAGCACTGGGACCCAAAAATACATTGCAACTCGCAGTATGGAACCCTACAGAATACCTGCTGGGCTTCTTTTGTGTAATATTCATCCAGCTCCTTTGTGTTGTATAAATGATTTGACCCAAAGTAGATAATCAGTTAAAAAAGTACAGTGACGTCAGGTTTTCCCAGAGAAAATGCCCATTAGGCTCCCAATAGAGAAAAATGGTTACTGAAAATAAAAGAACTTAAAATGGTACAGTACTTCAAACAAGTCAAGGCAATCTCACAGCCTAGGAATTCCACTGTGCACTATGATACACAATGGACCTTCAACAGGAGAACTGGCTGTACACTTATCACATTGATTTTGATGTTTGCAATTTTGCTCCCAAGTATAAAAACTAAATCCCAGGTTGCTTAGATATTTGATGGCATCCAACAGCATAAATTACATGAAATTCCTTTATGCAGGCACAGCAAGACAGAGGGGTCATGTAAGTAGATGCCAGCCTTCATAACAAGGCTAATGTTGCTGATATTTAAATGGAAGATGCCATGGAGGTCCCAGCCTGTGGTTCAGGGCCAGGAACTCATTTAAGGTAGGCTTCTGTTAAATTAAAACTGCAAGATTCAAGATTGCTTAATGTCATTTCCTATATATATATATATATATATATATATATATACACACACACACACACACATATATTTATATATATATATATAAATAAATATAAATATAAATATATATATAAATAAGATAGATTATATATACATAGATTGATTGTATATACAGTACATAAAGTGATGCCAGGTCTGTACATAAGACAACTATGAAAAAGTAGTACTGTTGGCGTGGGACAAACAATCCAAGAGCAGGGTGGGTTGGATCCTTCATGACGTTGCTGGCTATTTTCTGGCACACTTCTGTATATATGTCCTCGTTGGTGCTGGTGATGCATTGGTCAATTTTGCCTACTGATTTGAGAGCCTTCCTATCTGCCGCAGTGCAGTTTCCATACCATACAGTGATGCAGCATGTTAGGATGCTCTCTGTTGTACATCTGTAGAAGGTCGTGAGTATTGACGTGCATAGTCCAGCTCTCTTCCGTCTCCTCATAAAGTAGGGCATCGGTGTGCTCTCTTGATTGTGTGGAATGTGTTCTGGGACCATGAGAAGATGTTCACTCCGAAAAGTTTGGCACTGCTCGCAGCTTCCACTGCTGTGCCGCTGATGTAAAGAAGAGTGTGAATGGTGCAAGTTCTCTTCAAGTCAATAACAATCTTCTTTGTCTTATTGACATTGAGGAAGGAGTTATTTGCCTGGCATCAGACACCTCCTCTCTGTTCCCCGTCTCATCATTGCCATCGGCAAACTTGACAATGTGATTACTGTGGTAGTTGGTCTTGCAATCGTGTGAGCAGAGTGTGCAGTGATGGGCTCAGCACACAGTCCCTGGGGGAACCGGTGTTGATGATGACGAGGAGGGAGGAGCATTGCACATCCCGACTACCTGAGGTTTGTTAGTTAGGAAGATTAACACGCCATTGCACAATGGTGTGTTTAGACTGACAAGCAGGAGTTTGTTCACCAGGTCTGTGGGATAATATTGTTGAATGCCGAATTGAAATCCTGAAACAATATTCTGACATAAGTGTCCTTGTTTTCTAGGTGTGTCAGGGCCAGTTGCATGACAGATGTTATGGCATCTGCCGTAGAGCAGTTTTGTCGATAAGCATATTGGTGAGTATCTGGTGTGGCAGGAATGGAGGTTTTACCACCTGTTCGAAGTACTTCACCCCATATTGCAACATTCCCTCCCTCCTAACCTACTAATTCCCACGACACCATACCATAACTTCACTACACCCCACTCTGTATCACAGCAGATAAAGACCACAAGAAGTGGTGTATCATGGAACACTACCAATTTCCTCATGCAAGTAGTGAGCCCCCACTCACTACTTCTCTCACCTCTTTCCACAGACCAAGTGTCTGCAGAAAGTCCTTTGGGTCAAGTACACAAAAGAATTATGCTGTTCTTGTACAAACCACCCAATGGTTCTGTTTATGTGCCTTTGTCATTCTGAAGTATTTCTAGGCGTGGATGCCAATTATCATCTGATGTAGACCCCATAAAAACTGAAGGAAATGCATTTCTTTAGGTAGCCTATTTAATAGTCCACACAGTTACAGAAAGTAGTTGTCTTTACTCTGTATGTTTCTCTCTCTGAGCTTGTTTTCCAGAAAGAATCTGTGTATAGCTGATAATTTATTTCCAAATGGCACACCTGCTCTGCCCAGTCAATACCTTCAGGTGGCAGTGTGGCCTCAGACCCAAGCACAGTGGGTCCTGAGACTGTTATCATGCTGATGGCAGTGATCAGTTGTAAAGTTTAGTTCATCAGCTAATCAGGTGGGGCTTTAGACATTCAGCATTAAATAATAAGCATGTTTAGTTCTGTGCCAGCTAGCAATCTCAAACAAAGCAGTGAGAAATTTGCCAAGACAAAAATATGAAGTGGGGCAACATTGAGGGAATGTTGCCAGTTCTGTCTGTGGAGAAGTTTCCAAGATGGCAGAGTTGTGACTTCCATTGAGGTCGTACCTCCGATTTAGTTGTTTTTTAGCTGGTTTTTAGGTTTGCAGGGATGGTTTTGGGGATAGAGAGGGGAGCTAGGGGTCTGGTTAGGGTTTAGGGACAGGGATGTTGCGGATTTAGAGGTCAGGCAGAAGTCTAAGTCTTCGCTCTGTGCTCAAAGGCTCGTAATGTGGACTTGGGACATTTGTGGATGAGAGCTGGTGGACCAACCCCACCACCATCCGGGTCAGCGAGTAGTTGGCAGTTTTCGGAGTTGGAGTTCTGTGCAGACAGGATGAATGAGGTCCGATGACCCCCTGAGTTTGCAAATCGGTGAGACCAGAGTTCAAGGTTTAATAATTGTGGTCCCGTCTTCAGAGAGTCTGGAGTCTGTGGCCTAGTGAGAGTGTCCCTGAGGTTGATGCTGAGGGCAGAGGCCTGAGGATTGAATCAGAAATCCAGAAGTCAAGGCCCGTTGGCCAGAACCCCAAGTCTGTGACTCTCTGCAATTGTGTTGGGGAAGTTAAGTCCCAATGTCCACAAGCCCCGAGTCCAAGTCCAAGTCCGCCAGAAGCTGAAGAAGATGACCTATCCTGGCGTTAGAGGACTGTGTATGTGTGGAAGTGAGGAATGGTACCTGTTTTGCTTTGGTTGCTTTGTATGTTCTGTTTGTCTTCCTTATTCTGCTGAGCATTGTGGCAAGCTAAATTGGTGCCAGAATCTGTGGCACCACTTGTAGTGGACCCCAGCATATCCTTAGTTGTGTTGGTTGTTAACCCAATCTATACATTTTGCTGCATATTTCAATGTGGTGGTTGACATCCATCTATCTTGAAGGATCATGGGCAATCATCATCGTCAGCACAAGCCTGGGTGGAAGGGAAGATTGTGAAGCAATATGTTTGGCACCAGCTTGGCTGTAGAAGCTGCCAGAAGGATTATCAATTATGTCCAGCCACCTTAGGGGCTCCACTCCGGATTTGCTGGCTGGGTTTACTCCCGTAGTCTTTGTCTCTCCTGAGGCTGCCCACAAGGCAGTGGGGCTGGGGTTTTCAATGCACATGTGACAAATAAACTTGAATCTTGAAATTTTGACTCTTTCCTGTGAAAGATTAAGGCAGAGGCTCCAACTGCTACCTCAGCTGGATGCTACAGATCTGATTGCAGTATTTTTTACCCTGTGAGAGATTACTTAGCAAGGCCATTGTCAAGCATATACATGGGAGGCTGGTACAGAAGGTTTAGTCACTTCGCATTCAGGATGAGGTAGTAAATTGGATTTGACATTGACTTCACGGAAGGAGCCAGGGAGTGGTAGTACATGGTTGTCTCACTGACTGGAGGCCCGTGACTAGTGGTGTGCAACGGAAACTGGTGCTGAGCATGTTGTTATTTATCAATCAGATTAATGATTTGGATGATAATATGGTAAACTGGATCAGCAAAGATATGGATGACACCAAGATTGAGAGGATAGTGGATAGTGAGGGGTCTGGACCAGCCAGAAAAATGGGCTGAAAAATGGCAGGTGGAATTCAATGTAGACAGATGTGAGGTGTTACACTTTGGGAGGTTCAATCAGGGTTGGACTTAAACAGTGAAAATTAGGGGACAGAGAGATACTATACAATAAAAAAAATCTGGGAATACAGACGCATAATTCCTTGAAAGTGGCATTACAGTAAATAGGGTTGTAAAAAAAACTTTTGGCACAATAGCCTTCATAAATCAGAGTATTGGTACAGGTTCTGGGCTATTACGCTGAAGTTGTATAACACATTGGGAAGGCCAAATTCGGAGTATTGTGTGCAATTCTGGTCACCTACCTACAGGAAAAATGTCAATAAGACTGAAAGAGTGCAGAGAAAACTTACAAGGATGTGGCTGAGGACTTGAGCTACAGGGAAAGGGTGAATAGGTTAGGACTTTATTCCATGGAGCATAGGAAAATGAGGGGAGATTTGATAGAGGTACACAAAAATATAAGAGGTATGGAAAAAAATACTCTGCATCAGTAAATAAGGCACCTAAGTTCAACTATGAGCCTCCTCTTATGAAATGTGTCACTAGCCTCACCCAGGAAATTGGCCCAGGGGCTCACTGTTACAATGAAACTTACCTTAATGTGGGAGCCAGCATGGTCCCAATTTCACACAGGATGAGCCAGTTAGAATATTCTGCATTTTGTCCTTTTTTCCCTTTTGTATTACCTTGATCTGTCTGGATGGCATGCAAGCATAATCTTTTCACTGTGCCTTGGTACATGTGACAATAATTAGCCAATTATCAAGCACTGCTGGGCCACCTTTAAAGTATTAATTTTGAGGAAAATCTTGACCCACTAACTTAACTCCAGTTGCAGCAAGTTGGTGAATCTAAGTTATGGTTTAAAAGAAATATGTTTGGAGGGAGAGGCAGCAGGGAACGGCCTCAGCTTGAATCTGTTCTTCCCTCCACAGATGCTGCCAGACCTGCTACTTCTTCCCAGCATTTCTGTTTTTATATTCTCTGCGGCTCCTCTGCACATGATTATCATGTCATAAAGCTCAAAGAATTACTGAAAACTCTGACAACTCACCCTTGATGACGCAGTTCTGGATTAGTAACTTGCCTCTACCACATAGTGCAATGCAGTGATTAGATTCTATTTCTAGAAATGCTAAATGAATGGCTGAGCATTGCTTCAATTATGTCCTGATCGTTTCATTAAAGCCAAAATACACAGCAGCTTGCAAATCCTTCGTTGGTGGAAAACTAAAATATGTAAAACTGCATAAGCTATAAAAGCTGTTTTTATTTGTTGTTATGATTAATAGGAGGTTAATCTATTGAAGATTATTCCTGTTTAATTTAAAATGTGAATTATTTAAGGTCAACCCAACAAAAACTGAGAAAAACAACCCAAAAAAATTGAAGACAATGTTCAGGTTTTTTTTTGTCATCAGACAAAATATAAAAACTAAAATTATATCTATTCACAAACATTTTGGCTTCCTCACTTTAAACTGTTAATCGTTATGGAAGTTGTCTAATTAATCATAATTATTTTTGAAGAACTTGGTGAAATGACAGAAGTCAAGTATACACTGATTCCCTGGGCTCTTACTGATGGTGTGGCAGAAAATCAGACAACTTTCTCACAGCAGTTCTATATCTTTGAATATAGAACTGTCCACCACTTTCTCCACACACTGCTCTCCAATTGCTCCGCACCAACCCCAACCTTATCATCAAACTCGCAGACAGAAGGGATGCTGTTGTAGTGTGGCAGACCAATCTTACCTTGCTGAGGCCAGGCAGCAACTCTCAGACACCTCCTCTTATCTACCCTTTGAAAGGGACCCTCACTGGACCAGCAAAAAACTGTTTCCAACACCATTACTAACTTCATCAACTCTAGAGAACTCCCATCCACTGCCACCAGACTCATAGTTCCCTTACTCCACACTACTTGTTTCTACGTCCTACCTAAGATCCACAAACATGACAGTCCGGGTAGGCCCATTGTCTCTGCCTGCTCCTGCCCCACTGAACTCATATCCACAAACCTCGACTCCATTCTATTCCCCTTGATTCATTCCCCTCCAACCTACATCCATGACACTTCATATGCTCTCTCGATCTTCACAACAAAATTCAATTTCCTGGCCCTGACTTCCTCATTGTCATCATGGATGTCCAGTCCCGGTATACTTCTATCCCCCATTAAGGCGGCTTTAAAGCTCTCCATTTCTTTCTCAACAAAACCTAACATTTCCCACTGTAATCTTGAAAATACCACTTCCTGCCATCTCCTGTAAAAATGCTATTCGCTTTTCTCAGTTCCTTAGTCTTCATTACATCTGTTACCAGGATGAAGCTTTCCTTTCCAGGATGACAAGGATGCCCTCCTTCTTCAAAGAATGGGGTTTCCCTTCCTTCACCATTGATGCTGCCTTCGCCCGCAGTGCCTCCATTTCCTGGGCATCTGTGCTTACCAATTTTCTTCTCTGCCCCAATCTCCTGCTTTCCCCCCATATCCCTTCATGCCCTGATCAATCAAGAATCTATTGACCTCTGCCTTAAATATACATAAAGACTTGGCCTCTGCAGCTGCCAGTGGTAATGAATTCCACATGTTCACCACCTTCTGGCTAAAGGAATTTTTCCGTACTTCCGTTCTAAAAGGACACCCTTCTATTTTGAGGCTGTGTTATCTGGTCTTAGGCACTACCACCATAGAAAACATTCTCTCCACATCCACTCTGTCAAGGCCTTTCACCATTTGATAAGTTTCATTTGGTCACCCCTCAGTCTTCTAAATTTCAGTGAATGCAGGCCTTGAGCCATCAAATGCTCTTTGTATGACTAGCCATTTTATCCTGGAATCATTTTCATGACGCTCTCCAGTTTTAGCACATACTTTCTAAGATAAGGGGCCTAAACCTCTTTAGAATACTCTAAGTGAGGCTTCAACAGTGCTTTATAAAGTCTCAACATACATCCTTACTTTTACATTCTAGTTTTCTTGAAATTAATGCTAACATTGCACTTGCCTTCCTCACCACAGACTCAACCTGCAAATTAACCTTTAGAGAATCCAGCACAAGGACTCCCAAGCCCCTTTGCACTTCAAATTTTTGTATTTTCTCCCCATTTCGAAAACAGTCAACACTTTCATTTCTTCCACCAAAGTGCATGATCATACATTTCCTGACACTTTCTTCCATCAGCCACTTCTTTGCCCAGTCTCCTAATCAGTCTAAGTCCTTCTGTAGCCTCCCTATTTCCTCAAAACTATCTGTCCCTCCACCTATCTTCATATTGTCTGCAGACCTTGCAACAAAGCCATCAGTTCTGTCATTCAAATGATTGACAAATAATGTAAAAGGTATCAGTCCCAACGCAGAGCCCTGTGGAACACCACTAGTCACTGGCAATCAGCCAGAAAAGGCTCACTTTGTTCCTACTCTTTGCCTCCTATCAATCAGCCACTGCTTTATCCATGCTAGAATCTTTCCTGTAACACCATGGACTTGTTAAGCAGCCTTATAAGGAGCACTTTGTCAAAGGCCTTCTGAAAATCCAAGTACACAACAGCAACTGATTCTCCTTTGTCTATCCTGCTTGTTATTTTTCAAAGAATTTCTACAGATCTGTCAAGTAAGATTTTACTTTGAGGAAACCATGCTGACTACAGCCTATTTTATCATGTGTCTCCAAGTACCCCAAAACCACATCTTTAACAAATTACTCCAACATCTTCCAACCGCTGAAGTCAGACTAACTGGCCTATTGTTTCTTTTCTTCTGCCTCTCTCTCTTCTTGAAGAGTGCAGTGACATTTGCAATTTTCCAGCTGGTAAATTGGTATTCCCTCGGACCTTGAAGGAAACTAGTGTTGAAATTGCAGGGGCCCTGGCAGATATATTTAAAATGTTGGTGTCTATGGGTGAGGTGCTGGAGGATCGGAGAGTAGCTCACGTAGTTCCGTTGTTTAAAAAAGGATCGAAAAGTAATCTGGGAAATTATAGGCCGGTAAGTTTGATGTCGGTAGTGGGTAAGTTATTGGAGGGAGTACTAAGAGACAGAATCTACAAGCATTTGGATAGACAGGGACTTATTAGGGAGGGTCAACAAGGCTTTGTGCTTGGTAGGTCATGTTTGACCAATCTATTGGAGTTTTTCGAGGAGGTTACCGGGAAAGTGGATGAAGGGAAGGCAGTGGACTTCAGTAAGGCCTTTGACAAGGTCCCGCATGGGAGGTTAGTTAGGAAAATTCAGTCACTAGGTATACATGGAGAGGTGGTAAATTGGATTAGACATTGGATCAATGGAAGAAGCCAAAGAATGGTAGTAGAGAATTGCTTCTCAGAGTGGAGGCCTGTGACTAGTGGTGTGCCATAGGGATCAGTGCTGGGTCCATTGTTATTTGTCATCTATATCAATGATCTGGATGATAATGTGGTAAATTGGATCAGCAAATTTGCTGATGATACAAAGATTGGAGGTGTAGTGGACAG
The DNA here is from genome assembly GCF_963921235.1 of Mobula hypostoma. Taxonomy (NCBI): domain Eukaryota; kingdom Metazoa; phylum Chordata; class Chondrichthyes; order Myliobatiformes; family Myliobatidae; genus Mobula; species Mobula hypostoma. Next base: position 26,253,025 of record NC_086104.1, read on the forward strand.
TGAGGAAGGTTTTCAGAGCCTGCAGAGGGACTTGGACCAGCTGGAAAAATGGGCTGAAAAATGGCAGATGGAGTTTAATACAGACAAGTGCGAGGTATTGCACTTCGGAAGGACAAACCAAGGTAGAACATACAGGGTAAATGGTAAGGCACTGAGGAGTGCAGTAGAACAGAGGGATTTGGGAATACAGATACAAAATTCCCTAAAAGTGGCATCACAGGTAGATAGGGTCGTAAAGAGAGCTTTTGGTACATTGGCCTTTATTAATCAAAGTATTGAGTTTAAGAGCTGGAATGTTATGATGAGGTTGCATAAGGCATTGGTGAGGCCGAGTCCGGAGTATTGTAAACACGAGGAATTCTGCAGATGCTGGAAATTCAAGCAACATACATCAAAGTTGCTGGAGTATTGTGTTCAGTTTTGGTCACCAAATTACAGGAAGGATATTAATAAGGTTGAAAGAGTGCAGAGAAGGTTTACAAGGATGTTGCCGGGACTTGAGAAACTCAGTTACAGAGAGAGATTGAATAGGTTAGGACTTTATTTCCTGGAGCGTAGAAGAATGAGGGGAGATTTGATAGAGGTATATAAAATTATGTTGGGTATAGATAGAGAGAATGCAAACAGGCTTTTTCCACTGAGGCAAGGGGAGAAAAAAACCAGAGGACATGGGTTAAGGGTGAGGGGGGAAAAGTTTAAAGCGAACATTATGGGGGGCTTCTTCATACAGAGAGCGGTGGGAGTATGGAATGAGCTGCCAGACGAGGTGGTAAATGCGGGTTCTTTTTTAACATTTAAGAATAAATTGGACAGATACATGGATGGGAGGTGTATGGAGGGATATGGTCCATGTGCAGGTCAGTGGGACTAGGCAGAAAATAGTTCGGCACAGCCAAGAAGGGCCAAAAGGCCTGTTTCTGTGCTGTAGTTTTTCTATGGTTTCTTTTCTAACAACATCCGCCTTAAATATAAGATAGTGTCAAATCTATCTAGCATCATGTATGATGTTGTAGAAATAAAAGATAGTGTCAAATTAAAAGCTCGTGTGTACAATGTCTCAAAGAGTAGTGGGAGACTGGAGGATTGGGAGAACTTTAAAAAGCAACAGAGAACAACTAAACAAGAAAAAAGGAAAGGAAAGATAGGGTATGAAAGTAAATTAGCACAAAATATAAAAACAGATAGCACAAGTATGTATAAATATATTTAACTGGATAAGGGTGGCTAAAGTCAACGTAGGTCCCCTGGAAGGCGAGAAGGGGAAATTGATATTGGGTGATAAGGAAATGGCTGAGGCATTGAACGACTATTTTGTGTCAGTCTTCACGGTGGAGGACACATCTGATATGCCAAAGAAGGATGTTATGGACGAAATGGGAGGTGAGGACCTTGATAAAATCACTGTCACTAAAGAGATATTGATGAGCAAACTAGAGGGCCTGAAGCTAGATAAGTCCCCTGGTCCTGATGGGATGCATCCCAGGGTGCTGAAGGAGTTGACGGAGGATATAGTAGACGTGTTGGTGATAATTTATCAAAACTCCCTAGACTCTGGGCAGGTCACTGCAGATTGGAAGACAGCAAATATCACGCCACTTTTTAAAAAAGGATGTAGGCAAAAGACGGGCAACTATAGGCCAGTTAGCTTAACATCTGCAGTCGAGAAAATGCTTGAAGCTGTCATTAAGGAAGAAATAGCAAAACATTTAGCAAGGGTGGTTCCATTAGACAGACGCAGCATGGATTCAGAAAGGGCAGGTCCTGTTTGACAAACTTACTGGAGTTCTTTGAGGACATAATGAGTGCAGTGGATAGAGAGGAACAGGTGGATGTCGTATACTTGGATTTCCAGAAGGTGTTCGATAAGGTGCCGCACAAGAAATTAATAAATGTGATACGGATGCATGGAGTCGGAGGAAGTGTATTGGCATGGATAGTGGATTGGTTAACCAATAGAAGGCAGAGAGTTGGTATAAATGGGTGTTTCTCCGGTTGGCAAGTCAGTAGTGAGTGGGGTGCCGCAGGGGTCGGTGCTGGACCGGCAGCTGTTTACCATTTACATTGATGATTTGGAAGAGGGGACTGAGTGTAGCGTAGCAAAATTCGCTGATGACACTAAACTGAGTGGAAAAGCAAATTGTATGGAGGATGTGGAGAGTCTGCAGAGGGATATAGATAGGTTAAGTGAGTGGGCCAAGGTCTGGCAGATGGAATACCATGTTGGTAAATGCAAGATCATCCACTTTGTAAAGAATAATAGAAAAGCAGATTGTTATTTAAATAGTGAAAGATTGCAGCATGCTGTTGTGCAGAGGGACTTGGGTGTGCTTGTTCATGAATTGTAAAATGTTGGCTTGCAGGTACAGCAGGTTATTAAGAAGGCAAATGGAATGTTGGCCTACATTGCTAGAGGGATTGAATTCAAGAGCAGGGAGGTCATGCTGCAACTATGCAGGGCACTGGTGAAGCCGCACCTTCAGTACTGTGTGCAGTTCTGGTCTCCATACTTGAGGAAGGATATACTGGCTTTGGAGGCAGTGCAGAGGAGGTTCACCAGGTTGATTCCAGGGATGAAGGGGTTAACCTATAAGGCTAGATTGAGCCACCTGGGACTATACTCTCTGGAGTTCAGAAGAATGAGAGGGGATCTTCTAGAAACATACAAAATTTTGAAAGGGATAGATAAGATAGAAGTAGGAAAGTTGTTTCCATTGGTAGATGAGACTAGAACTAGGGGACATTGCCTCAAGATTCAGGGGAGAAGATTTAGGACGGAGATGAGGAGAAGCTGTTTTTCCCAGAGAGTGGTGAATCTGTGGAATTCTCTGCCCGGGGAAGCAGTTGAGGCTTCCTCACTAAATATATTTAAGAAACAATTAGATAGGTTTTAACATAGTAGGGGAATTAAGGGTTATTGGGGAAAAGGCAGGTAGATGGAGCTGAGTTATGGACAGATCAGCCATGATCTTATTGAATGGCGGGGCATGCTCGATGGGCCAGATGGCCTACTCCTGCTCCTATTTCTTATGTTCTTATATACCCACAGACTGGCCTCCACCGCAGTCTGTGGCAGAGCATTCCACAGATTTACTATTCTCTGGCTAACAATAACTCTCCTTTCCTCTGTTCTAAAGAGTTGCTCCTCAATTTTGATGCTGTGCCCTCTAGTTCTGGATACTTTCACCATAGGGAACATACTCTCCACATCCACCTTTTCTAGTCCTTCCAACATTCGATAGGTTTCAATGGGATCCCCCCGCATTCATCTAAATTCCAGTGAGTACAGGCCCAAAGCTGCCAAACGCTCCTCATATATTAACCCCTTCCTTCCCGGAATCATCCTCGTGAACCTCTTCTGGACTTTCTCCAATGACAACACATCCTTTCTGAGACATGGGAGCCAAAACTGGTGACAATACTCCAAGTGTGGACTGACTAGTGTCTTATAAAAGCTCAGCATTATCTCATTACTTGTATATTTTATTCCCATTGAAATAAATGCCAACTTTGCATTTCCCTTCTTTACCATAGACTCAACCTGTAAATTAACCTTCTGGGAGTCTTGCATGAGGGCTCCTAAGTCCCTTTGTACTGCTGACATTTGAATCTTCTCCCCATTTACATAATAATCTGCACTACGGTTCCCTTTATCACAGTACATTATCATACATTTCCTAACACTATATTCCATCTGCCACTTTTTTGCCCATTCTTCCAATTTGTCTAAGTCCCACTGCAATACCTCTCCACCTATCTTTGTATCATCCACAGACTTTGCCACAAAGCCATCAATTCCATTATTTAAATTATTCACAAACAATGTGAAAAGAAGCGGTGGTAAAACTGACTCCTGAGGCCATCCGGAAAAGGTCCTTTTTATTCCCTTTCACTGCCTCCTACCTGTCAAACATTCTGTATCCATACCAGTATTTTTCCTGTAATGCCACAGGATTTTATCTTGTTAAGCAGCCTCATGTGTGGCACCTTATCAAATGCCTTCTGAAAATCCAAGTAAATGACATCCCCTGCCTTTCCATCGTCACCCTGCTCATTACTTCCTTGAAGAACTCTAACAGATTTGTCAGGCAAGATTTTCCTTTAGAGAAACCATGCTGACTTTAACTTATTTTTATCATTAGTGTCCAAGTACCTTGAAACCTCATCCTAAATTATAGACTCTAACACTTGCCCATCCACTGAGGTTAGGCTAACTGGCCTATAATTTCCTTCCTTTTTTTTTGCCTTCCTCCCTTCTTAAAGAGTGAAGTGGCATTTGCAATCTTCTGGTCCTCTGAGACCATACCAGAATCAAGTGATTTTTGAAAGATCATTAAAAATGCACCTGCTATCTCTTCAGCATCCTCTAGGATGCAGTCAGTCCATCTGGCCCAGGTGACTTATCCACCTTACGACCTTGGCGCTTCCCTGGCACTTTTTCCTTTGTAATAGCGATGGCACTCACTCATGCTTTCTGACATGCACGGATCTCTGGAACACTGCTACTGTCCTCCACAGTGAAGACAGATGCAAAGTACCCACTAAGTTAATTTGCCATGTCTTTGTCCCCCGTTAGTTCCTCACCAGCATCATCTTCCAGTGGTCCAATATCAACTCACCTCCCTTTTGTTATCCTGCTTTATATTATTGGCAAGATGGTCATTATATTTCATCTTTTCTTATAGCTTTTTTCATTGCCTTTTGTTGGATTTTAAAAGCTTCCCAATCATCCAACTTCCCACTCACTTTTGCCATCTTATATGCCCTTGCCTTGTCTTTTATGCAGTCCTTGACTTCCCATGTCAGCCAGGGTTGCCTTCCCTGCCACTTGAGAACTTCTTCCTCTGTGGAATATATCTATCCTGAGCCTTGAAAACTATTTCAGAAACTTCAGCCATCTCTGCTCTGCCGTTATCCCCGCCAGTATCCTCCTCCAATCCACCTGAGCAAGCTCCTCTCTCATGCCTCTGTAATTCCCTTTATTCCATTGTGATACTGAGACATGTGAGTTATACTTTCCCCCCTCAAATTACAGTATGAATTTAATCATATTGTGATAACTGCCTCCTAAGGGTTCCTTTGCGTTGAACTCTCCACAGGTGGTGGCATCCGTTAGTCTCGCGGGGCCATGGATCTGTGCCTGGAAGGTCTTGCTTCAGTCTGTATTAGAGCAGCGTCTATTGTGGCTGTAGAGGCCCACACGGGAGGGACAGTCTCGGCTGCATCGACTGCACTTGAAGGAGCAGTCCTCCAGTGTTATCTTGGTGCTGTTTTTCCGACGAGTGCGCTTTTCTTCAGCAGTAAGCCTCAGCTTCTCTTCTCCTCTTTTTAGACCTCTGCGTAGTTCCAGCCTCCAGTGAGAGCTCCCCACTAAGATCTGGGTTATTACGCGACACCCAATCTGAGATAGGCTTTCCCCAAGTTGGCTCAAGCACAAGCTGCTCTAAAAAAAAATCCAACAAATTCCTTCTCTCGTGATCTGACACCAACTTAATTTTCCCAATCCTCCTGCATATTGTAGTCCCCCATTACAATTGTGTCATTACCCTTATCTTGGCCACTATTTGGAGGCATATATATGAATCGCATGATGGTCTTTTTTTACCCACAAAGATTGAACGTTCTCTAACTCTATGTCACCCTTTCAGAAGATATAATTTTCTTACCAATAGAGCCACACCACTGCCTATACCTTCCTGCCTGTCCTTTTGATACAAGGTCTATCCTTTGATGTTAAGCTCCCAGTCGCTAAGACCCAATCACTGCTGCTCCTCATGACAGTCATGGAATTGGTTTGTTGGGGTCCTTAGGGAAGTAATGAGGGTTCATCTTGTAAATAGTATGCAAAACAGCCACAATGTGTCTGTAGTGGAAGAAATAAATATTCAAAGTGATGGAAGGGTTATCAATCAGATAGCCTCCTTTTGCCTGGATGACATTGAGCAGTGCTGTTGGGAGTTACACTCATCCCGAGTTATGCAAAGTATTCCTTCACATGTAGTTTTTAGATGGTGGAAAGTCTCTGGTATCAAAACCTTTCCACCAACGATACCCATAATCTGCAATACTCTTGCATTACAGAATTCATAAGCTAGGTTCATTTAGTTTCCAGTCAACGGCAACCTCCAACAGGATGAGGAGTCAGTGACAGTGATGTCATTGAATGTCAAAGGGAGATGGTCACTGCCTAGCCCTTTGTACCACTTATCAGTCCATGTCTTCATATTGTTTGGGTATTGTTGTGTGTAGGAATGAGCTATCCTGTTTGCTAATTAGTTGTAATTGGAATTGAATGTTGAGCAATATTCAGAAAATGTCTCCACTCCTGACATTGAATTGGAAGGAAGCCACACAAGAACACAAGAAAACAGAACCAACCCACAATGAAACAGAACTAACCCACAAGAAAATAGAGGTAACCCACAAAGCCTCTCAAGACTGTTCCACCATTCAAAATGACAATGGCACAATTCCAATTTGTCTCCACATTAAATATATCTAATGATCTTGCCTCCAATGTCTTTAGGGGCAAAGAGCTCCAGAGATCCATTACCCTCTGAGAGAAGAAAGTTCTACATGTCTCAGTTTTTAATGATCAGTGCCTTATTTTGTAGCTATATCCTTTCTTTGTAATTCTCCCATGAGTGGAAACATCTCTTACATGTTCAAATAGATCACTCTCTTTTTTCTTCTAAACTCCAAGGAATAAAAACCAAAACATCCGAGCCTCCCTTGATGTGACAACCATCTCATTCCTAGAATTAGCCTCATAAATACCCTTTGGATTGCTTCTAGTGCTATTATATCAGCTTTTCAGATGAGGGTCACCAGAACTGTTCACAGTATTTCAGATGCAGCCTCAACAACCCTCTTTACAACTGCAACATCACCTCCCTCTTCATAAATTCCAACCTCCTTGAAATAAAGGCCAACTTGCTGTTTGCTTTCTTAGCTACTGGTTAGGCCTGTTTGCGAAAGAAAAAGAAGCTGAGGGAGGTTGGATTAAGGACCCTGCCCTGTGGAACTCCTGCAATGAAATGACTGGGCCTGGTCAATTTACCTCCAACAAGCCCAACCACCTTCCTTTGTGTGATGCATAGAAGAAGAAGAAGAAAACCCTAAGCTCTGAGTGGAGTCATTGGGATGCCGTCATGACGGCATTTTTTTAGCAGGCTTTCTTATTTTTATGAGGCCGAGTTGCTAGCTCGACGCTCAACCCAGCACGGATGGAAAGCGTGCAAGGGAGCCGGCTGGATTCAAACTCGGGAACCTTCACTCCAAAGTCCGGCGCTGATGCCACTACGCCACCAGCCGACCTTTTGTATGAAGCATGGAACTGGGCTATTTCCTTGATGCAACTCTTAGCCTAAAGTTGTCACTATCAAGATCAGGCAGTGTCACCTCACCAGTGGAAATTTAGCTCTTTGTTCCAATTTTAGGCGAAGCTTTGATGGTGTCTGTAGCTGAATGGTCTTGGCTAATCCCAAACTGGGAAGCAACACGTAGTGTGTTGGCTAGTAAATGCTGCACGCTGGCATCATCAACAACACTTTTTATCACTTTGTGATGTCTGAGAATTGAGTGATTGGAAGATAATTAATCGGATAGGATTTTTAATGCTTTTTGCGAACAGAATATATCTGGCCAAGTTTTCCACAATGACAGACAGATGCCGGTACAGTAATGTAATTGTACTGGAAAGCCTGGCTACAGATATGGCTACCTTTGGAAGACAGGTCTTCGACATCACAGCTGGCATATTGTCTAGATCGGTCCCCTTTGTTGTAACTGGTGGCCTCAGTTATTTTTGTGCTGCTTGCTCAGACTCATTCATTCACCTGTCTTTGCCACCACTTTTTATTCTGGGGGAAGAGCTCAGAAGGATGACCCTTTAGAACGGAGAAGTGGAGGAATTTCTTTGGCCAGAGGGATGGTGAATCTGTGGAATTCATTGTCACTGATGGTAGTGGAGGCCAAGTTATTGAGTATATTTAAAGTGGAGGTTGATAGGTTATTGATTAATCAGGGAGTCAAAGGTTATGGGGAGAAGGTAGAAGAATGGGGTTGAGAGGGAAAGTAAATCAGGTATGACCAAAGGCAGAGCAGATTCTATAGACTGAATGGCCAAATTTATGTCCTATGGTCTTGCTTTGCTGTGGAATTTCAAGCAGACCTAACCCAGACTATTTTATATTTCGTACCTTAGTGATTCTTTAAAATTCCATCCCTCTGGCAACAAGTGGTGAAATGGCTGTCTGTTGGCTGCTAATGAGCACCTTTGGAAATAGAGATGGCTCCTTGCTTCCTTCTGCTGGGTTATGAGATGACCTCAGCAACTGTTATTTCTGCCATGAAGTGAATATGTGAGGACAGGTGTACTGTATATAACAAGGGCAGAATGCATAATATTTTCTGCTGGCAGGCTAAGTTTCCTCAGAGCTTGTGAACACCAGCACTTCCTGATGTCATATGGTAACACTGAAGATAAAGGTGTATTTGTAACAGCATTAGTAACACATTCCTTTAAGTGTACTTGAACTTACTGATGTAAGGCAAGTTATAGCACATGCTATTTGTGTCAAAATTTGCAGTTGGTTTGGAGCAGGTAATGTCAACAGTAAAGACAGGCTGCCGTCTGCAGCTTGCTGGTATTTTCCGGTATGACTTTCTCCAATGGGCTTTGTCATCTTCCACTCCCTCAATGGTTTGGACACGTTGACATCAATTCTCCACATTTGCTGCCTGACCTGCTGAGTATTTCAATATTGCCTCTTATTATCTCAGATTTCCAGCATCTGTAAGGACTACCTACATTTTTAGAGAGGATCCTAACCCCTTTCCCATGCACTTGGAAAGCGCAGGAAACGAAGGTAATGAGACCACACAAGTAAATGTCATTGAATAATACAGCATGGAAGTGGGGCCTTCAGCTCACCTTGTCCATGTCGACCTAATGCCCATCTATGCTAGTCACACTTTTCTGTGTTTGGCCCATATCCCTTTAAATCTTTACTATTCGTATGCTTGTCCAAGTGTCTTCTAATTATTGCTGTTGTACTCGCTTTAACCACTTCCTCTGGTAGCTTGTTCCATATATATATGTATATATACCACCTTCTGCAAGAAGAAGTTGTCCCCTCAGGCGTCTTTTTAAAATTTTTCTCTTTCCCCTTATACTTGTGCTCTTTAGTTTTGATTCCCTTTCCCAGGGAAAATTCAGTGGCTGAAGTCCACCTGCTTTTCCTTGGCACAACTAATCAATAACAAGAATAACAAATGTCATTAGTGCAAATGATAGAATTTAAGTTATGGTATAAATACATAATAGTGCAATACTATTAAGAGTGTGCATTAGGCATTTCATCCGAATCAACAATGCTATTTAAAAGCACGAAAGCTATAATTAAATCTGTCATTAAAAATCAAAGTGTGTCTATTTACTGTATCTCAGCTTTGCTTATAACCTGACTTGAATGTATTTTAAAATGCTTACAAAATTATCATATAATTGGTATCATGAAAAATAGATTTGCACCATTAATTAACCATTTAGATCCCACTCTGTGAAAACTATTAAGCTAACAACAAACAACAGGAATTCTGCAGATGCTGGAAATTCAAGCAACACACATCAAAGTTGCTGGTGAACGCAGCAGGCCAGGCAACATCTGTAGGAAGGTAACAACAACTTTAATTGTCTCTAATTTACGGACCAACTTTGATCATGTAGAAGATCGACTATTTTCCAAACCAATGATAATGAAATTTATAGGGGTTTGAACCAACTGATCAATGAATCAGAATCAGATTTAATATCCCTAACATATGTCATCAAGCTGTACTTCATTAAAGGAACTCTTTATTGGTTCATTTCCAAACATGTTGCTAATAAACAACATGGTAATGACAATTCCTTAATTAATGAATTGTCTAAATTGTTCAGTAATCATTCTAACAATGCATATGTTGCTTCTTCTCAATGGATGCAAAAACAAATGGAGTGAAAGGAAATTACAGATGATATAAATCTGAGACGCAAAGAGAAAATGCTGAGAGCACTCAGCATCATCGGAGAGGAAAAAAGCAGGTGACACTTACAGAACATAATAACAGTACAGCACAGAAATAGGCCCTTCAGCCCACAATGACTGTGCTGAACATGATACCGAGTTAAATAAATTACTGGATATACTTAAAGTGGTGGTTGAATGGTTCATAATTAGTATGCACATCTAATGTTACAGGGAGAACGCAGCAGATTGGGGTTGAGAGGGACAAAAAAAATCAGCAATGACGGAATGGTAAGGCAGGCTTGATGGGCTGAATTGCCTAATTCTGCTTCAACGTCTTATAGTCTAAATGACTAAATTATTCCCCGCCCCTGCTGAGCCGGGAAAAAAATCTTTTGTTATGTATGAGTATACTATACAATATCTGAGATTGTCTGATTGGACATCTGTTCTGAACTTCCTGAAAGACTTGTAGCCACAACAAGTGTTGCTCATTGTCCAACAGTGAACTTGCCTGCCTTTTGACTGATTTCAGTGGATCAAGCCAACAGCACACTCCAATCCTTTCCTTTTCCTTCTCCTCTTCCTTTCCTGACGAAGGGTCTCGGCCCAAACCATCGACTATTTATTCTTTTTCATTAATGCTGCCTGGCCTGCTGAGAGTTCTAGTTATGCCATCACTTGCTATGACTGACATGAAACCCCTTAGTGATACTTCTCACTGTGTCATGCTTTGCAGTCACTTTGCAACCCCAAAGAAAAGACAAAACCGAGGTTCTGCATGCCACAGATTTCCAAGGAGACAGCTGGATTTCATAGCAGGAGAGAGAAAAGAAGCGAGCAGAGGAAGTTGGGACATTCTGTGCACCACACTTCCCAAGGAGTTGTTGGACTGTGCATAATGTGGCACTTGGAAAGGGAGAATAAAAAGTTAGGTTTAAACGGAGTGACCGTTGTGGGAGCAGGCCAGTTTTAGAATGTGCAGTTCAAGTATTGTTTAATAAAGGCTTCAGCAGGGATAGGCAAAGGCTGTAGGTACATTTTTTTTCTTTCTTTCTTATTGCACAGTTAGAGAAATGGGATGCCAGGCAGGATAGAAAGGGGAATGCTCCTCTTGTCGGATGTGGGAAGGCAGGAAGACCCTCAGTGTCCCTGACGACTACACCTACAAGAAGAGCGTACAGCTGCAGCTTCTTTCAGACCATGTTAAGGAATTTGAGCTGGAACTGGATGATCTCTGGATCATTCAGGAGGTTGGGGAGGGTGGGGGGGGCATGTGGTTGATCGACAGGACATACAGGGAGGTAGTTACATTCAAGGTGGAGGACACAGGTAAATAGGTTCCTGTCAGGAGGGGGAAAGAGGATAGGCAGCCAGTGCAGAGTAGCCCTGTGGTTGTTCCCCTGAATAAAATGTATACCACTTTGGATACTTTGACTAAGCAGAAGAAAGCCAACACAATCAACTCATTGGTGCTGAGTCTGACTCTGTGACTCAGCGAGGAAGGGGGAGAGTTGTAGTGAAAGGGAGTTCCTTGGTTAGGGAAACAGACGGGAAATATTGTGAACAAGAATGAAAAATCCTACAAAAAGTAGTGGATATGGCCCAGTCCATGACAGATAGAGCCATCCCTACCATTGAGCACATCTACATGGAGTGTTGTCGTAGGAAAGCAGCATTCAACATCAGAGATGCCCACCACCCAGGACATGCCCTCTTCTCCCTGCTGCCACCAGGAAGAAGGTATAGGAGCCTAGGACTCACCCAGCAGGTTCAGGAACAGTTATTACCCCTCAACTATCAGGCTCTTCAACCAAAGGGGATAACTTCATTCCACTTCACTTGCCCCAGCACTGAAATGCTCCCACAACCTATGGAATCAGTTTTGAGGACTCTCCATCTCAGCTTCTCAATACTTATTGCTTATTATTTATTATTTCCTTCTTTTTGTATTTGCACGGTTTGCTCTCTTTTGCACACTGGTTCAACACCCAAGTTGGTGCAGACTTTCATTGATACTACTACGGTTTTTATTCTATTATGGATTTATTGAGTATGCCCACAAGAAAATGAATGTCAGGGTGACATACATGTACACTGATATAAGTTTATTTTGAACTTTGAGAACGACATTCCTGGATGATAATCATATAAATGCAGGGATGTAATGCTGAGGCTTTATAAGGCATTTGTCAGACCACTCTTGGAGTTTTTTGGGCCCCTTATCTATGAAAAGGTGTGCAATCATTGGAGAGGGTCCAGAAGTTCATGAGAATAATTCCACATATGAAAGGAACAACATATGAAGATCTTTTGATGGCTCTGGGCCTGTACTCACTAGAGTTTTGAAGAATGGGGGTAGGGGTGGGATTTCATTAAAACTTATTGAATATTGAAAGGCCTAGATAGAGTGGATTTAGAGAGGATGTTTCCTATAGTGGAGGAGTCTAGGACCAGAGGACACAGCCTCTGAATACAAGAACAGAGATGAGGGTGAATTTCTTTAGCCAGAGGTGATGAATCTGTGGAATTCATTGCAACAGATAACTGTGGTGGCCAAGTCATTGGGTATATTTAAAGCGAAGTTTGATAGGTTTCTTATGAGTCAGGGCATTAAACAGCCCAGGGAGAAAGCAGGAGAATGGGGTTGAGAGGGATAATAAATCAAACATGATGAAATGGCAGAGCTGACTCCATGGACCAAATGGCTTAATTCTGCTCCCATGTCTTATGGTCTTATCATATATTGTCTCCCAGGTAGCAGGGCCAGGGACATCTTGGATCACAATCACAGCATTCTTAAATGGGAGGATGAAAATTCGGAGATCGTAGTCCATGTCTGTACCAATGACATGCGTGGGAATAATGATGAGGTCCTGCTAAGTGAGTCAGGTACTAAGTTAAAGGCCAGGACTTCCAGGATTGTGATCTCAGGATGTGCTAGTGGAGCCAGAAATAGGAAGCGCATACAGTTTAACATTTGGCTAAGGAGATAGTACTGGAGGGAGGGCTTCAGGTTTTTGGATCATTGGGTTCTCTTCCAGGGAAAGTGCGACCTGTACAGAAGGGACGTTTTGAACCTGAACTGAAGGGGAAAGTAATAATCTTGTGGGTAAGTTTGCTAGAGCTGCATGGTGGGGCTTATACTAGAGTTGCGGCAGGATGGGAGAACCAAAGTGTCAGAGCAGATAGTGGAGTGTCTGTGGGGGAAGGTGTTGTTAAACACACATACTGAGGTAGGAATCGAGCATGGTAGGACTAATGTTCCGAGTTGTGTGTACTTCAATGTAAGGAGGATTGTAGGAAAGGCAGATGAGCTTAGTGCATGGATAAGCACATGGAATTATGGCATTGTAGCTATTGATGAAACTTGGGTGGAGGAGGGGCAGGGCTGGCAGCTCAATGTTCCATTGTTTTATTCATGGTTGGGTGGTGTGGATTAAAGGGGAAGGTGGGAGGGGCTTTACCACTCTGGGAAAATTTCACAGCAGTGCTCAGACAGGGCAGACAGCTGAGCTTGTCTAGTGAGATTTTATGGGTGGAACTGAGAAATAAGAAAGGCATGACCATATTAATGAGATTATATTATGGACCATGTAACAGTCTGTGGGATTTAAAGGAGCAAATTTGTTCAACCATCCGTTTCCTTTAATGTGACACATATGGAAGTCTGGCATCTTTTAGACACATAGAATTATGGAACACTACAATACAGAAACAAGTCCTGTGGCCCACCTAGGTCATGATGCACTATTAATCTGCCTAGCCGCATTTCCCTGCACCAGACCCTACATACCCCTCCCATCCATTTACCTATCCAGATTTCTCTTACATGTTGACATCGAACCTGCATTCACCCACCTCCGGTGAGAGCTCGTTCCACACTCTCACCACCCTCTGAGTGAAGAAGTTCCCCTTCAAATGCTCCCCTTAAACATTTCACCTTTCACCTATGACCTCTAGTTGTAGTCTTGCATACCTCCCAACAGGGACCATGGGTAAGAACCAGCAACTTCAGGAGGCACTATCAGTCTGTGGGTTAAACAATCTAGTACACTGTGCATGTAAGAATCAAAGTAATATAATAATTAATTTTTTCATAAAGACCCTAAACTTCCTCGAGAAAAATATTTTTATTGTACTTAAAGGTGTTTATTTTATATCCCTGACCTTGTATTGGAGCTTAAAGTATTTTGCTTTCAAATGATTCAATAGAATCCTGAGATTGTGCATCAAAAGGGGATTAACTATCTTTGGCTATAGTTTGAAACTTTTAGCACCGATTATCATCCCTGCTTCGAAGTCTAAATTAGTCAATTCCTCCCATGGGTAGATAAATTGCTTGCAGGGACATTGTAATCAAGGCCTTTCTTACTGCTTTGAGACTAAACATTTCCATTGAATATATGTATATATGTTTCTCAGAATCGAGCAATATTGGTCCAAAAAAGGAACAAAGTTATTGGTTATAGGTCAGGACTCAGCTTGAGTGAAGTGACAAGTAAGGCAGAGGAGGTGTAAAAACTATTTTATGCTCAGTAAAAGGAATTTTTATTCATAAGAGAACTATTAATTTATGTTTTGGCAAGTTTGTGTAAGTGTTGAAAAAGATCAACAAGCTCAGTTATTTATCGCCAGCTTTTATTTTTAGATTGCTGGAACAACAAAATAATGATTCCTGTTTCTGCAGTCAGTTTCTGTGGTTCCAGTTATTAATAGTTTAATCTGTTTATAAAGTACCCTGGATGCTATTAAGCTATCTTTTTAAATAAAAGTAAATTGAACATGTAATTAAAGTAATGTTAATTATCATCACAAACTAGATACTTATCTCTTTTTAAATGGAAATAAAGAGTACAAGTCTTCTTGATAATGACTCAACACATCCTAGCAAACTACAATGATCAAATGGGGAATGGTTGAAAAAACAACATCTGAATTCTCCCAGGACTAATTTTGTAATGTATTCGAGACTGATAAGATTAAAATCTCACTTCCATTCCAGATGAAAGTACTCAAATGGAGATTCAGCATGATCTGCCCAAATCCATGTGAGAAAAGCACATCGAACAAGACGACAGATAATCCTCCATTAACTATTGCTTAGCCAGCACTGGTAACTAGATTGATGTGGTTTATACTTCTCCGGTGAAGTGATTCTCTTTTAAGACTGGACATATGTATTGGCCATCTAGGTGAAAGTTATAATGCTAATATCATAACCCAAAAGAACTTCATATTATGCAATATCACCATTATATCTCCATTACATTGACGGGGTGGCCATTGTGTGAGTGTTAGAGTGGAGAGGCTCAGGCTTCGTGAGAACAGGTTTGTGTGAGGTACATATCTGGTAAGTTTCTTCCTCTTCTTCATCTGCTAATACATAGTCAGCACAGCAAGGATGGCTCCAGGGGCTGTGTTGTGTTCATTGTGTGAGGTGTGGGAATTCTGCAACACCTCCAGCCTCTTGGATAACCACATCGACCCCTGGTGTACTGAGCTGCAGTTCCTCAGAGAAAGAACGTGCTAAGGAACTGGAGCTGCAGCTCGATGACCTTTGGCTCATGTGGAAACTTAGGAGGTCATAGACAGGGGCAACAAGGAGGTGGTCTCCTCTAAGTTGCAGAAGGCGTGCATCTGGGTGACTGACAGGAGAGGGAAAAGAAATGGGCAGCCAGTGCAGAGTACCCCCGTGGCTGTTCCCCTCAATAATAAGTATTCAGTTTTGGATACTGTTGGGGGAGGGTTTCCACTTACTAGGGGGAAGCCACAGTGACGGTGTCAGGCACAGAGTCAGGTGCTGTGGCTCAGAAGGGAAGGAGGGAGGAGAGGACTGTAGTAGTGATAGGGGATTCTATAGTTGTAGGAGTAGACACAAGATTCTGTGGACATGACAGAGATCCCCAATGGTATGTTGCCTCATAGATGCCAGGGTCAGGGACATTTCAGATTTGGTCCACAGCATTCTAAAGGGGAGGGTCAGCAGCCAACAGTCTTGGTACATATTGGCACCAATGACATAGGTAGGAAAAGGGAAGTTCTGAAGAGAGAATTTAGGGAGCTATGTAGAAAACTGAAATTACTACTCCAGGGTAGTAATCTCCGGATTTCTGCCTGTGCCATGCACTAGTGAGGTAAGAATAGGATAAATGTGCGACAGAGGAACTGATGTAGGGGGCGGGGTTTCAGATTTATGGACCATGGGGATCTCTTCTGGGGATGGTATGACCTGTACAAAATAGTTCTACCTGAAGGAGTAAAGGTAGGACCAATTAGGGATAAAGGTGGGAAGATGTGCCTGGAGGCTGTAGAAGTGAGCGAGGTCCTCAATGAATACTTCTGTTTGGTATTCACCAAGGAGAGGGAACTCGATGACGGTGAGGACAATATGAGTGAGGTTGATGTTCTGGAGCATGTTGATATTAAGGGAGAGGAGTTGTTGGAGTTGTTAAAATACATCAGGATGGATAAGTCCCCGGGGCCTGACGGAATATTTCCCAGGCTGCTTCATGAGGCAAGGGAAGAGATTGCTGAGCCTCTGGCTAGGATCTTTATGTCCTTGTTATCCACGGGAATGGTACCGGAGGATTGGAGGGAGGCGAATGTTGTCCCCTTGTTCAAAAAAGGTAGTAGGGATAGTCCGGGTAACTATAGACCAGTGAGCCTTACGTCTGTGGTGGGAAAGCTGTTGGAAAAGATTCTTAGAGATAGGATCTATGGGCATTTAGAGAATCATGGTCTGATCAGGGACAGTTGGCATGGCTTTGTGAAGGTCAGATCGTGTCTAACAAGCCAGATAGAGTTCTTTGAGGAGGTGACCAGGCATATAGATGAGGGTAGTGCACTGGATGTGATCTACACGGATTTTAGTAAGGCATTTGACAAGGTTCTACACGGTAGGCTTATTCAGAAAGTCAGAAGGCATGGGATCCAGGGAAGTTTGGCCAGGTGGATTCAGAATTGGCTTGCCTGCAGAAGGCAGAGGGTCGTAGTGGAGAGAGTACATTCAGATTGGAGGGTTGTGAATAGTGGTGTCACACAAGGATCGGTTCTGGGACCTCTACTTTTCGTTATTTTTATTAATGACCTGGATGTGGGGGTAGAAGGGTGGGTTGGCAAGTTTGCAGACAACACAAAGTTTGATGGTGTTGTGGATAGTGTAGAGGATTGTTGAAGATTGCAGAGAGACATTGATAGGATGCAGAAGTGGGCTGAGAAGTGGCAGATGGAATTCAACCCGGAGAAGTGTGAGGTGGTACACTTTGGAAGGACAAACTCCAAGGCAGAGTACAAAGTAAATGGCAGGATACTTGGTAGTGTGGAGGAGCAGAGGGATCTGGGGGTACATGTCCACAGATCCCTGAAAGTTGCCTCACGGGTAGATAGGGTAGTTAAGAAGCTTATGAGGTGTTTCATAAGTCAAGGGATAGAGTTTAAGAGTCGCAGGGTAATGATGCAGCTCTATAAAACTCTGGTTAGGCCACACTTGGAGTACTGTGTCCAGTTCTGGTCACCTCACTGTAGGAAGGATGTGGAAGCATTGGAAAGGGTACAGAGGAGATTTACCAGGATGCTGCCTGGTTTAGAGAGTATACATTATGATCAGAGATTAAGGGAGCTAGGGCTTTACTCTTTGGAGAGAAGGAGGATGAGAGGAGACTTGATAGAGGTATACAAGATATTAAGAAGAATAGATAGAGTGGACAGCCAGCACCTCTTCCCAGGGCACCACTGCTCAATGCAAGAGGACATGGCTTTAAGGTAAGGGGTGGGAAGTTCAAGGGGGATATTAGAGGATGGTTTTTTACTCAGAGAGTGGTTGCTGCGTGGAATGCACTGCCTGAGTCAGTGGTGGAGGCAGATACACTAGTGAAATTTAAGGGACTACTAGACAGGTATATGGAGGAATTTAAGGTGGGGGGGTTATATGGGAGGCAGGGTTTAAGGGTCGGCACAACATTGTGGGCTGAAGGGCCTGTACTGTGCTGAACTGTTCTATGTTCTACATTCTATGAACCTGAGGGGGGCCACTATTCTTGCGGACAAGTTTTCAAGGACTGTTGGGGAGGGTTTAAACTAATTTGGCAGGGGGATACGAACCAGAGTAATAGGGCTGAGGATGGGGCAGTTGGGATACGAGCAGAGGCGGTGTTTAGGCTGATTATCAGGAAGGACAGGCAGATGATAGGGCAAAATTACAGACAGAGTTGCAATGTAACGGGGACAAAATCAAAAAGGGTGATGAATAAAGGATAAAATTGGTATACAGTATTTTAATACATGCAATATACAGAATAAGGTAGGTGATCTCATCACACGGTTAGACAATAGCAGGTCTGACGTTATGGGCATTACCAAGTCGTGGCTGAAAGAAGATTATAGTTGGGAGCTTAACAACCAGGGATACACATTGTATCGAAAGGACAGGCAGGTAGCAGAGAGGGTGGCTAGCTCTGTTGGTAAAAAATGAAATCAAATCTTTAGAAAGAGGTGACATAGGATTGGAAGATTTTGGGGGTAAAGTTAAGAAACATCTGGGGTAGAAAGATCCTGATGGGAGTTATATACAGGCCTCTGAACAATAGCCAGGATGTGGGCTACAAATTACAACTAGAGATAGCAAATGCAGGTCAAAAGGGCAATGTTTTAAAAACCAACAGAATGCAACTAAATATCAGTAAGGAAGAAGAAGATGAAATATTAAGAGTGGGAATAAAGGGAGCCTTTTCTGATTGACTGCCTGTGACTAGTGGTGTTCTGCAGGGGTCAGTGTCGGGACCGCTTCCTTTTATGTTGTATGCCAATGATTCAGATGACAGGATTGATGGCTTTGTGGCTAAGTATGCATATGATACAAAGGTAGGTGGAGGGTCAGGTCGTGTTGAGGAGGTAGGAAAGCTGCAGAAAGACTAAGACGTATTCGGAGAGTAGGTACAGAATTTGCATGGAATACAATGGGAAGTGTATGGTTCTGTACTTTGGTAGAAGGATTGAAAGCATAGATTTTCTTCTAAACAAGGAAAAAATTCAAAAACCTGAGGTGCAAAGGGACTTGGGAGTCCTTGTGCAGGATTCCCAAAAGGGAGGAAGGCAAATGCAGTACTAGCATTCATTTCATGAGGACTAGAATGTAAATACAAGGATATAAAGCAGAGACTTTATAAGGCACTGGTGAGGCCCCATGTGGAGTATTGTGAGCAGTTTTGGGCCCCTTATCTTAGAAAGGATGTGCTGAAATTGGAAAGGATTCAACGGAGGTTCACAATAATGTTTCCTGGAATTAAAGGCTTACTGTATGAGGAGCACTTGATGACTCTGGGCCTATACTCACTGAAATATAGAAGAATGAGGGGATCTCATTGCAACCAGTCGAATGTTGAAAGGCCTAGATAGAATGGATATGGGGTGGATATTTCCTATGGTGATGGAAACCAAGACCAGAAGACTTGGCCTCAGAACAGGAGATGTTCCGTTAGAATGGAGATGAAGTGGAATTTCTATTGCCAGAGGCTGGTGAATCAGTGGAATTCATTGCTCTGGTGGCCAAGTCATTGGGTGTATTTAAGGTGGGGGT
The DNA here is from genome assembly GCF_963921235.1 of Mobula hypostoma. Taxonomy (NCBI): domain Eukaryota; kingdom Metazoa; phylum Chordata; class Chondrichthyes; order Myliobatiformes; family Myliobatidae; genus Mobula; species Mobula hypostoma. The sequence continues at coordinate 26,272,609 of NC_086104.1, forward strand.
TGATAGATTCTTGATAAGTCAGGGCATGAAAGGTTATGGGGGTGACAGGGAAATGGAACGGCCATGACGAAATGTGAAGCAGATTCACTGGGCCGCATGGCCTAATTCTGCTCCTCTGTCTTAAGCTCTTATATAGAGTTGGTATATTTCAATTTACTGAATAGAACTGACCAACATAATAAATTGTTGCACCATAAATAGAAGAGCTCCTTCAGAAGCTGGAAATCTTGAGCTATGCACATAAAATGCTGGAGCAACTCAGCTGCAGGCTGCATCTATGGAGGGGAATGAACAGTCAATGTTGGCCGAGACCCTTCATCAAGACTAGTGTTGCTCATTGAGTAGTTGTACTAGAGGCTCAACTCCCTTGATTTATTCTCTAAGCTTGAGTTTTTGCAAACCTCTGTGCCAACATCTTTCCACCACTATAAAGCATCTTGAGGTAGTCAAATTTCATTTACCATCTAATGGAAAGGCAGAAATATGAAATGGGATTTCCACTTCCAACCTTATAATTGCAGCAACTAAACTCTGAAAGCCAACATTCCTGGTTGGAAAAGATTACTAAATATAAACTTGTCAATAGGCACTTAATAAATAACTTTCATCTCAAAGCTAATTATAAATAACACATAGTTAATTTTCCTGGAACGTAATAGTTCCCACGTTAAACTTTGACTTCTTGCCTCATAGACAACAAAAACATTGTGCATTCCAAGAGAAACTTCCTGCACACTAAACACATTCCATTACAAAAGAATATTATTAACATGAAAGCCCTGTTTGTTATGGACAAGAACTCTAAGGACCATTTCATGAAATGCTGATTCGCATTGGTGCATGGCAGACACACGCAAAGTGTACCTATCCCCTTTCTTCCTTCTGATCTCTTCTGCCGGAACACGCTGGCTAAAGATTTACTCTTGAAGCAAACAACATTTGCTTGATCTGGGACTGATGGGGAATGATATTCACACAGATATGTTTTGATAGATAGATAGATATACTTTATTAATCCCGAGGGAAATTTGGTTTCGTTACAGCCGCACCAATCAAGAATAGAGCGTAAATATAGCAATACAAAAAACCCCAACAATCAAACACCAAAATGCAAACTATGCCAGATGGAAAATAAGTCCAGGACCAGTCTATTGGCTCAGGGTGTCTGACCCTCCATGGGTGGAGCTGCACGTTTGATGGCCACAGGCAGGAACGACCTCCTGTGCCGCCAAGTGTTGTATCACGGTGGAATGTGGCTGAACAGTGAATGTGGAGCTTTTGAGTCAATATGCACATCATTGCATAGTTTTGGAAGCCATTCATAAAATACAATGTTTCATCATGGTCACAGCTCTCAAAGTTTCACTTCTCAGTTTCAAATACTATTGGAAGTACTGGGGGGATCCTAACTGGGCCTGCTATTGATAGATGAGTGGGCTGAGTTGCAGATCATGGCAAAAGAGGTGGACTTGCAGGGTAAGAATTAAGAACCTTGCTAAGAATTTGGGAAGACTTACCAGAAATTATAAGTAGATATCTGGTACATTGTTTGAACTGAGCCAAGGCCATTGATGTTATTTCTATAAACACCATCAATGATGGAGTAAAGGTTCTTGAAAGGCAGGGATTCCCAACCTTTCTTTTGCCACGGACCAATAGCATTAAGTAAAGGGACTGTGCATCCCAGGTTGGAAACTTTTAGGGCACATTCTGGACTTCGGGTTTGTAGTAAAATCTTAACTTCAGCACCAGATCATTAGACCTGGAAGTAAATAGTAGATTAAATTTAAAAAGCAGTTCCGGAAAATAGGTTCCTGGAGCTCAGAACAGCAGTTAATTGAAAAAAAAAATTAGACAATACTGGTTTAACATTAATTTTGTGTGTTTGTAGTGTGGGTGTGAAGAAAGATGTGTGAAACTTATATGTAATGTAAAGCAAGCATTGTAGATACAAGGGGTGATTGATAAGTTCATGGCCTAAGGTAGAAGGAGTCAATTTTAGAAAACCTAGCACGTTTATTTTTCCTACACTTACACACTTAGTCCAGTGGTCGTGGAGCATATGGATCCCTTTTTTGTAGAAGTCGGCATCTTGGACATCCAGAAAGTTGTCCACAGCAGGGTGATTGATAAGTTTGTGGCCTAAGGTAGAAGGAGATGAGTTATTAACTTCAAACTTTCTGCATTTTCACTCAAAGAGTTGAACTGCATGTGCATGTAACGAAGGCTATATAACTCATCTCCTCTATCTTAGGCCACAAACTTATTAATCACCCCTGTTGTGGACCACCTGGAGGTCCAAGACGCTTTCATTACATGCACATGCAGTTCAACTCTTTGAGTGATAATGCAGAAAGTTTGAAGTTAATAACTCATCTCCTTCTAACTTAAGCCACAAACTTATCAATCACCCCTGCTGTGGACCACTTCTACAAAGAAGGGATCCGTATGCTCCACGACCGCTGGACTAAGTGTGTACATGTAGGAGGGGACTATGTTGAAAAATAAATGTGCTAGGCTTTGACTCCTTCTACCTTAGGCCATGAACTTATCAATCACCCCTCGTACTTTGAAAGTATAGAATTGTCCTTTGATATTTAGCATATAAAATGTCATGTAATATTGGATCAAAACAGGCTTCTTCCTTCAGGGACTCTCTCATTCAGTCAAATAAAAGACTTTTATATTTATCTACCAGCTTCAGAGACTTTGTTCACATTACAACAGGAACCCCTGCTGTAAGGAGAGCTTGAGTTAGTCTGCTTTCTTCTTACTAGGGTCTGTTTTGTTGTTCAAGACCATATATCAGTGAACCAATGTTACAGCCACAATATTAAATGTATATTCCCTGACAAATGCTACTGACTTGAATCTTTTGTATTTTAGTGAGTTACATGTACAAAGGGTGTGATACAGTGTGACATAATGCCTTGTGCATGCAATTAATTCCAAACTGGATTCAATATTCAATTTTACATGTCAATTCAACTGTGTCGTGCACAAGCTCCATCTTTTAAGCCATTAAATTTCTGGGCCTGTGTGTGTTACTGAGTAGAATAATTGGGCACCTCATACCTCCTTGATGATTTGTGCTATGGTTTGTTGTGCTAGATGGGAAGCATGTTATTATAACACAATCTCTTTGATCACCCTTAATCACCATTGTCTCATTATATTTTCATGGGATTCATAGAAGTGGACCGCAAATCTAACGTCAAATAACCAAACTTATTTCACATAATTACACTTAGCAAAGTGACCTTCAAGGCATTTTTGCCTATGAATCATGAATGCATAATGAAGCGTTGATATTGTTTAGTCACGATAATCCTCCTCTCCATCGCCAAATGCAGATATTTAAGATGGCAAGATAATCTGAGGCAACTGCACACATTACAGCAATACAAATGTTTCATCTGTAAAGCTACATTCTTGGAGACTATTTGTCTCAAGTGAGTCTTCCTGGAGAAATGCATCAAACCACAAACATCATTATATGAATTATCCACGGCTCATTTTTTACATCCGGAGGTTACTTACCACGGGCCTGTGTACATCCCAGAATGCTCGTTCTTGACTATCAAGAATTTTTCTTTCAATCTTATCTCTTTTCTTATCAACTCTGAAAATTAAAGAAACAATACTTTAATTTATTTATCATTGACGTTTGAATGACTTCTTAAACAGAGAGTAAATGATATGTGGAACTTGCTCCCAGAGGAAGTGGTGGAGTCAGATGCAATTACTAATTTAGAGGACATTTTGATAGCCTTTTAAATAGGTAAGGCATAGAAGGATATTGAGCTAATACAGCAGATGGGATCAGTGTAGTTGGGAAAAACTTTGACCAAAGGGCCCATTTCCTTTCTGTTCGATGCCATGGATGTATCACTTGCTTAAAATAACAGTTTAAAATGGAAAAGTGAATGGTAGGAATGAACTAATGTACTGATTTTTAGCTAACTTTTAAATGTAGAGAGTATGGAAAAGTGGTTTCGGAAGAGAATTCCTGAGGGTAGCTTTGTATTAGATCAAAGTTTATTATCTCAAGATGGGCAAGTGAACATACATTAATCCAGATTAAGAGGACGAGGGTCTATATATGTACTTGGACTAGAAGATCTTAGAGTGCCTTGACTAGGCGCCAGTTTAGAGAATATAAGGGCAATGGTGCAAAGACATTTGCTTGGGAATATACACATGATCACACGAGAAATTCTGCAGATGCTGGAAATTCAAGCAACACACATCAAAGTTGCTGGTGAACGCAGCAGGCCAGGCAGCATTTCTAGGAAGAGGTACAGTCGATGTTTCGGCCCGAGACCCTTCGTCAGGACTTATATACACATGATGTAGGGACATGAATTGCATGAAAACTGGAAGCATGGAGCCAACAGGAAAGGGAAATTTACCTTCAAAGTACCAGAATTGCAGATGTGGTTCACAGTAATGGGGCAGGCTATGTTTTAGATGTGGAGGAAGGCAACTTTAGCTATAGGTCACCTGTGGAGCTGAACTCCCTACCTGGGTTGGAACTCAAAAGATTGCAGGACATTGAAACTGCTTCCAATGAAGTTTATGAAGGAGGAGACAGCCACGGTGGTGGCATAGTGGAGTAGCCAGTAGAGCCGCTGCCTCAAAATGGCAGAGATCCATGTTCAATCCTGCCCTTCGATACTGTCCGCGTGAAGTTTACACATTATGTAACTGTGCGGATTTCCTCTGGGTTCTCCAGTTTACTCCCACATCCCATGGACAAGTCACTTAGTAGGTTAATTGGCCATTGCAAGTTATCTCTGGAGTGTGGGTGAATGGTGGAAGTTAACAAAAATGTAAAGAGAATAAACATGGGATTAATGTAGTATTAAAGTAAATATGGTTGATGGTTGGTACAGACTTGGTGGATTGAAGGCCTGTTAATATGCCGTATCTCTTTAAGGCACTATAACCACTATATCAGTGATAATGATTAATATTTCAATGCTGGTATCAACTATTTTCAAGCTCGTAATATTATGAAAAGAAACTGCCTCAGACTCACTTTGCTTGGGCTTCTGCTTGCATGAAGATAAATTCCCATTTTCGAGCAAATGCTCTTTGTAGACGAGCCAAACTCTCCTAGAAGTTGAACATTCTATATTACATTTGAGCAGCCAACATCCATGACCATTAAAATATTGAAATAAGCACAGTTGCCTCTGTGTCAGCTCATGAGTTGGAGGAAGGCAAGGTTAATGTCACAACTTGCTGAATACAGGATTTACTTTACAGCAAACTCTACTTACTTAACAGAATCCACTTCAACCAAATCTCTAGCAAAAAAAAACTCATGACAGAAACAGTACTGAAAGCGCCTGATAAATGTAGAAATATGGCATCATTAAAACACAATGAATGGAAAACTATTACGTTATAAAAATAGATTACAACCCCAGTAAACTCCATTGACAATCTGACTAAAACTTGCTCTTAACCAAAATTTGAGGGTAGTCAAAACTATTGATTCAGTTCATTAATATAATGACAAAGTTTCAATAAAGCATAAATTGCCATGAATACAAATATTTTGCCTGCACAAAATGATGCTGTATACTTCCCCATAAATTACATACATAATAAAATCCCAGTCTCTTCCAGAAGTACAGTGCCGAGACAAGACTGAAAGAAGAATTTACCATTCATTCTAGCCAGATCTAGAAACATCAATCTGTAAGCATATCTCAGCTAAGGGAACGTTCCTATCCATTCATACCTATAATCACTGTTTTTTACTGACTTCACATCCTGATAATGAACAAGGCTAGTCCTGTTGTATGGAGGTAGGAAGATGTTTGTATTGTAACAATTCTTTAACTACAGGTGGAGTTTTCTGTTTTTCACCAGAGGTTCTGGAAAGGATTACCAACCAGCTACAGTATTCCAAACTTCCACAACTCTGCACAGTACAGTGGAAGTACAGAAAAATATCATTGAATTGTTTCACAATACAGTAAAGGTAAAAGTCAGACACACTGCGATCTGGTCTGATCTTTTTCTTTACCTCCGGGCACAGCAGTGATTCCTGGGTGGCTTCTAACAGTAGCAAACTGAGGATCTGGATAAACATTGTATCTCATCCCTCAGTTTCATGCAATCTATTGTTTAAGTATCAAAGTTGACCCAATTAGTTAGTGTCACAAACCTTCATTGAAAAGATAAATGAAGCAAATTGGTTTAGGTTTTTTGTGTCTTTTGAATTAAAATGTGTGTCTTTAATGAAATTACATGAGGCATAAAAGTGTTTAAATATACTTCTAAATACAGAATTTCAAAATCATTCCTAGATCTTAGATCTTAGAAAATATTTAAATGTATTTCAATTATTCTTAGATCTTAGAAAATATTTTAAAGTATTTCTAATGGTTAGAGGTATTTAGAAACCATGGAAAGTGTTTGCCAGCAAAAGCAGTCAGAAGACCAGCACATCGGTGCAGGCAATGCAGGCTCCAGATAGATGGGCTGAGGCCCAGAGGCATCATTAGCTGAGTTTCTCCAGCATATTGGCCAAGACTGGATTTCCAGCATCTTCAGAATCATGTGTGTTAAAAAAAAACTGGAGGCTGAGTTTAGTCTTATTGTAAGGTTATTCTTTTTTTTTCCTAGCCTGCTGAGTGCACATGTCTGCATAATCCTTCCGGAGATCAACTGAAATGGTATCTGCCAAATATCAAAAGAACCATGACCTCTGCTGGTTCGACAGAGAAGAACTGTCAACTATACGTATATATTAATTTCTATACGGACAAAACAGCATATCTTGTGTGAACACCTTTTGGAAGTTTTCTAAAAAAAAACAAGTTCGTTTTTACAAGGATAAATGTAATGTTTTGTTTAATTACTTCAAGTATTACAAACATAGTTAAGTTACCACATAGATCACCAACTTAGGTTAGTCGCCTCTGTGTAGATTTAGTATTGCCTCTATCCTTCTTGCATTTAACCTCTTACTGTTTATTCACAAGCATCAAACCCTACTCGCAATCACCAATCAGCCTTGCTTTGGCAGTTTTCCACAGTTTTGATTATAAGCTTATGTCCAATTCCTTGTATTCCACAGTTTTGATCATAAGCTTATGTCCAATTCCTTCCATGCGTCTCGAACTTCTCATATCTCCCCACCAACATGAGGAACCCCGGCATCTGCTGCTGCCGGGTAATTACTCAGAATTGTATTTTCAAATATCGTCTTTGATCTTATATTCACCACAAAACTTTCTGATCTGCTTATCTGCTGAAATCCTCTCACACCTTCAGATACAGTGCTCAGTAAAACCTTTTACTTTCTTTTCAGCCTGGATATCTCCCCTGATACAGTGCCCAACTTGTCTTCCCAAAAGACTCAGAAATGAGCATTTCTGCCATATAACCACTTAAGCCACAATTCACCAGCCCTGACAGGATTTACAATGTGGTGCTGAGATTCAGTCTCCTCTCTTGAAATCACAAGCCGCTCCACACGCATCCCAGAGAGCCAATTTGGGTCCTGGATTTCCTTCATTACTTCTCTTCCTAAACGCTCACCCACCCATGATCTAATGTCACTGGAGAATGGCACAGTGGCATAGCTCGCAAAGCCGCTGCTTCACAACTCTAGTGTCTCGAGTTCAATTCTGACCTTTCAAGTGTCGGCTGTGTGGATCTAGCGCATTTTTGTCGTGACTGTGCGGATTTTCTCTGGGCTCTTCCACGTTCTAACAACGTGCAGGCTGCTAGGTTAATTGGCCATTTTAAATTGTGCCTAGTGTGTAGGTAGGAGATAGAATCTGATAGAGTTGATGGGCATTGTGGAAAATAAGATAGTATTAACAAATTGTTAATGCAATAATACATAACACTAGAAGGAAGAAATGTCAGGAGCCCCAGGACTTGCACCACAAAGTTCGGGAACACTTACTACCCCTCAAGCAACAGGCTCTTGAACAAAAAGGGGATAACTTCACTCAACTTAATTTGCTCCATTATTGAAATGTTCCCACAACTAATGGACTCACTTTCAAGGACTCTTCATCTCATGCTCTCAACATTTATTGTTTATTTATTTATTACTGTTATGTCTTTCCATAAGAGACCATAAGATATAAGAGCAGAATAAGGCAATTTGGCCCATCAAGTCAGCTCTGCCATTTCATCATGGCCGATCCAATTTTCCTCTCCGCCCCAGTCTCCTGCCTTCTCCCCATATCCCTTCATGCCCTGACCAATCAAGAATCTATCAACCTTTGCCTTAAATATGTGTAAAGACATGGCTTCCACAGTGGCCTGTGACAAATAATTCCACAAATTCATCACTTTCTGGTGAAAGAAATTCCTCCTCATCTCGTTTCTAAAAGACACTCCTGTATTCTGAGGCTGTGTCCTCTAGTCTTAGACTCTCCCACCATAGAAAACATCCTCTCCACATCTACTCTATCAAGGCATTTCTCCACTTGATTGGATTCAATGAGGTCACTTCTCATTCTTCTGAATTCTATCTGTCCTTTCTTTTCCCATTCTCCTAATCTGTCTAAGTCCCTCTGTAGCCTCTCTACTTCCTTAAGGCTACCTGCTCCTCCACCTATCTACATATCACCTGCAAAGTTTGCAACAAAGACATCAATTCCATCATCCAAATCATTGACATACAACGTAAAAAGAATTGGTCCCAACACGGACGCCTGTGGAACACCACTGGTCACTGACAGCCAATCAGAAAAGGCTCCCTTTATTCCCATTCTTTGCCTCCTGCCAATTAGCCACAGCTTTATCCATGCTAGAATGTTTCCTGTAATACCATGGGCTTGTAGCTTATTAAGCATCCTCAAGTGTGGCACCTTGTCAAAGACCTTCTGAACATCCAAGTACACAACATCAACTAATTATCTTTTGTCTATCCTGCTTGTTAGTTCTTCAAAGAATTGAAACAGATTTGTCAGGCAAGATTTTCTCTTGAGGAAACCATACTGACTAATGCCTATTTTTTCATGTACCTTCAAGTACCTCAGTAAAAAAATGACCCCATTCTCCTAACCACTGAGATCAGACTAACTGGCCTATAGTTTCCTTTCTTCTGCCTCTCTCCCTTTTTGAAGAGTGGAGTGACATTTGCAATTTTCCAGTTTTACGGAACTATTCCAGAATCTCGTGATTCTTGAAAGATCATTACTAATGCCTTCACAATCTCTTCAGCCACTTATTTCAGAACCCTGGAGTGTACACCATCTGGTTCGGGTGACTTATCTACCTTCAGCCCTTTTAGGTTCCCAAGAACCTTCTCTCCAGTAATAGTTGCTTCACAAACTTCATGATCCCTGCCACCTGGAACTTCCAACTTACTGCTGGTGTCTTCCACAGTGTATTCATTTTGTATTTGCACAATTTGATGTCTTCTGCACTCCAGTTGAATGTCCAATTCGGGTGGTCATTCATCGATTCTGTATGGTTATTATTATATAGATTTATTGAGTATGTCAACAAGAAAATTAATCTCAGGGTTCTATATGGTAATATAATTGTACTTTAATAATAAATGTCCTATGAACTTAAATACAGTAGGTGTTTGAATGCTGACACAGATTCGGTGTAGACCTCCAGGAGATGAAAATTATACATTCAGCTATTTCTTTTCTTGCCTCTCAGTCTCCTTTACATCAAATTCTCCCTCATATTTCTTCCTTTTCCTTAATCCTGGAATAGTATCCTGGGTTTCATGTAGACCTTCCCTTATGCTGCCTTCAAACTCAACATCTAGAGTGACAGGAATGCTTAAATCCTTTGGCTTAAGTTAAGTGAGTTGGCTTTTGTCTCAGGTTGCTATTGATGTAGTTTTAAAGCCTGACTTATAAATTATTTGGGGGGGGGCATGGTAGCTTAGTGGTAGGCACAACACTTTCAGTACCAGTGACCAGGGTTCAATTCCTGTCACTGCCTATGAGGGGTTTGTACGTTCTCCCCATGAATGCGTGCCTTTCCTTCAGGTGCTCTGGTTTCATCCCACCGTCTAAAGGTAGGTTAATTGGTCATTGTAAATTGTCTCATGATTAGGTTAGGATTAAGATCAGAGGCTTGCTGGGCAGTGCGCCTTGAAGGGCCAGAAGGGCCTATTTCATGCTGTGGAATAGAAAAATATAGATGATGTATATGTCCCATTCCTTTTTAACTCAACTGTTACCTGAAAGAAAAATACAGCTGAAGAAAGATCATTGAACCATAAGTTCTGATGATGAGCAGATGTGTTTTCTGATGACTTAATGTTCTAGGAAAGATGCCATTAAGCTGGAAAGAGTGAAGAGCAGATTTAAAAAGCTATTGCCAGCACTGGAGGGTCAGAGCTATGGAGAGAGACTAAACAGGTTTTAAACATTTTTCATTGGAGTGTTGGAAAATAAAGTGTGATTTTATTTTGATAAGGTACCCCATGCAAGGCTTATCGAGAAAGTAACGAGGCAGGGGATCCAAGGGGACATTGCTTTGTGAATCCACAACTGGCTTGCCACAGAAGGTAAAGAGTGGTTGCAGACCGGTCATATTCTGCATGGAGGTTGGTGACCAGTGGTGTGCCTCAGGGATCTGTTCTGGGACCCTTACTCTTCGTGATTTTTATAAATGACCTGGATGAGGAAGTGGAGGGATGGGTTAGTAAGTTTGCTGATGACACAAAGGTTGGAGGTGTTGTGGATAGTGTGGAGGGCTGTCAGAGGTTACAGTGGGACATTGATAGGATGCAAAACTGGGCTGAGAAGTGGCAGATGGAGTTCAAAGCATATAAGTGTGAAGTGGGACCCTGGTCAGATCCCACTTGGAGTTCTGTGCTCAGTTCTGGTCACCTCAGTACAGGAAGGATGTGGAAGCCATAGAAAGGGTGCAGAGGAGATTTATAAGGATGTTGTCTGGATTGGGGAGCATGCCTTATGAAACCAGGTTGGGTGAACTCAGCCTTTTCTCCTTGGAGCGAGGAGGATGAGAGGTGACCTGATAGAGGCGTATAAGACGATGAGAGGCATTGATTGTGTGGATAGTCAGAGGCTTTTCCCCAGGGCTGAAATGGTTGCCACAAGAGGACACAGGTTTAAGGTGCTTGGGAGTAGGTACAGAGGAGATGTCAGGGGTAAGTTTTTTCACTCAGAGAGTGGTGAGTGCGTGGAATGGGCTGCCGGCAATGGTGGTGGAGGCGGATATAATAGGATCTTTTAAGAGACTTTTGGATAGGTACATGAAGCTTAGAAAAATAGAGGGCTATGGGTAAGCCTAGTAATTTCTTAGGTTGGGACATGTTCGGCACAACGTTGTGGGCCGAAGGGCCTGTATTGTGCTATAGGTTTTCTATGTTTCTATGATTTCTAGAGATGCATAAAATTATGAGGGGCAGAGTTGCACACTCTTTTTCCCCAGGGTTGGAGTATCAAGAACCAGAGGACATAGGTTTAAGGTGAGAGGAGTGAGATTTGATAGATACCTGAGGGACAACTTTTTCACCCAGAGGGAGTTCTGTATACGGGAATGAGATGTTAGAGGCAAGTAAATTATAAACCTTTAAAAACTACATGAACAGGTAAATGAATAAGGATTTTGAGGGCTATGAAAATTAAGATAAAAGTCAGCTTTATTTGTCAAATGTATATTGAAACAACAAAACCTACATTGAAATTCGTCATTTGCATGAATGCCCAACATACTCGGAATGTACAGGATGCAGCCCACAAGTGTTGCTATACTTCTGGCACCAGTATACATGCCCAAAATGGAACGAGTGCAGGAGAACCTCTTTTACTTCATCCTTCCCCCATTGCAGAGACCCAAAGAGTCCTTCCAGGTGAAGTGGAGATCCAGGTGCGCATTTCTAGTCCGGTGTGTTTTGTGCCCACAATGTGGATTCTTCTACCTTGCAGAAATTAGGTTGTGACCACTTTCTAGAGCACCTTATTCACTCTGCAGAAATGACCTTCAGCTTTCACTCATCAACACTTTAAATCTACATCCCACTCCCACTCTGACCTATCCTGAATCATTCCAACAAGATGCTTAATTAACCTGAGGAATAAGGTGTAGAGTCATAGAAAGGTACAGCACTGAAACAGGCCCTTCAGTCCATCTAGTACATGCCAAAACTATTTAAACTACCTCCTCCCAATGACCTGCATTGGGACATTAGCCCTCCATACCCCTACCATTCATGTACCTATCCAAACTTCACTTAAACATTGAAATTGAGCTCGCGTGCACCATTTGTGCTGGCAGCTCGTTCCACACTCTCACAACCCTCTGAGTGAAGAAGCTTCCCCTCATGTTCCCCTTAAACTTTTCACCTTTCCTCCAGACCTTGGCAACATCCTTGTAAGTTTTCTCTCTACCCTTTCAAGCTTTTTACATGCTTCCCGCAGGTAGGTGATCAAAATTGCACACAATATTCCAAATTGGGCTTCACCAATGTCTGATACAACTTGAACATAACACCCCATCTCTTGTACTTAAAACTGACGTGTTGCCTCAGCTTTTCCAGTTCTGAAGAACTGGCCTGAAAGGTTTTTTATTACTTTATTTCCCAAAGAGCCTTGCTGAGTGTCTTCAGCATTTTCTGATTTTTTTAAAATATTTCAGCTCACACATTGGGGCTTATTATTCAAAGCAGCGTAGTGATTTCTTTCACTATATGATTGTGATTTTAATTGTTAATTGAATCCTGTTCCCTGCTGGAAGTGCTTGACCACTGTTTTGACATCTCCTGTGGCTGGGTTACTATTTGTAAAAGTTTCAATTCTTTGTTTGTTGTTTCTTTTACTCAAATTATGGAACCCTGGATGAGAAACAACCCCCAATCATTTTGCTTGTGACTCATTTAACACGCTCTTCATAACGAGCATTTGTCAATCCATTACAATTTTTAATTCCAGTGGAAACTTTTTGAAGTGTGAGAGGCATTTTCTAAAAGTTGGTATTTTAAGTACCCGAAGATGATGATATTCATACATTTCATGAGTCACTCAGTGCTTATCCAAATAGTAAAATTTTGTCCTTCAGGGTAAATGAATCAGAATGGTACTCACTGCTTCGTAATCTGCCAACTCCAACCGGGCTTTATTTTGCATTGTTCGCTTGCAGAGATAAACAGCTGGAAAAGGAAACAAAATAATTATTGCTGTCTTGCAAAAGCAAATAACTAAGAGGATAACAAGTTAAATACAGCAAACTGAGAACATCAGGTATGCAATACACATGCAAAATGCTGAAGACACTCAGCAGGTCAGGCAGCATCTATGGAAGGAAATAAATAATCAATATTTTGGGCCGAGCTCTTTCAACAGGACTTGGCCCAAAATGTCAACTGTTTATTCCCTTCCATAGATGTTGCCTGTCCTATGGGAGTTCCTTCAGTACTATGGATGGTTGCTCTGAATTTCCAGCATCTGCAGAATCTCATCTGTTTAAGATCAGGTATTGCTGTTCCTTTTTGCATCTTGTGGTGCATTGGGTGGCATGTTTGCCATTTCCTTACCATTTGTCTATTTTTTACAAGGCTGAGTTCCCAGCTCAATGGAAGGAAAACGTGTAAGGGGCCAGCCGGGTTCGAAGCCAGGACCATTTGTCTCCAAGTCCGGTGTTGATGCCACTATATCACAGGGCATGCACTGCATTAATGACACAACCGTGGCTAACAAGAGAAGTCAAAGTCAATATAAAACCCAAAGAGAAGGCATAAAGTAGAGCAAAAACTAGTGAGAAATTAGAGGATTGGGAAGCTTTTAAAAACCAACAGAAGGCAACTAAAAACATCATTAAGGTAAAGATAGAATATGAAAGTAAGCTAGCCAAAAGTATTAAAGAGGATACCAAAACTATCTTCTGATACATAAAATGTAAAAGAGATATTGGACTACTGGAAAACGATGCTAGAGAGGTAGTAATGGGGGACAATGAAATGGTGGAAGATTCATTCTTCACTGTGGAAGACACCACCAGTATACTGGAAGTTGCAGGTGCCGGGAGCATGAAGTGTGTGAAGCTACCATAACTAGAGAGAAGGTTCTTGGAAAACTGAAAGGTCTGAAGAAGGGTAAGTTACCTGGACCAGAGTTCTGAATGAGGTGGCTGAGGAGATCATGGAGGCATTAGTAATGATCTTTCAAGAATCACTAGATACTGGAATGATTCCAGAAGAGTGGAAAATTGGAAATGTCACTCCACTCTTCAAGAAAGGAGAGAGGCAGAAGAAAGGAAACTGGAGGCTAGTTAGTCTGACCTCTGTGGTTGGGAAGATGTTGGAGACGATTATTAAGGGTGAGGTCTCAGAGAACTTGAAGGCATATGATTTCCTCAAGGGAAAATCTTGCCTTGTTGGAATTCTTTGAAGAAATAACAAGCAGGTTAGATGAAGGAGAATTGGTTGATGTTATGTAATTGGATTTTCCGAAGGCCTTTGACAAGGTGCCACACATGAGGCTGCTTAACAAGTGACATGCCCATAGAATTACAGGAAAGATTCTAGCATGGATAAAGCAATGGCTGATTGACAGGAGGCAAAAAGTGGCAATACAGGGAGCTTTTTCTGGTTGGCTGCCAGAGACTAGTGGTGTTCCAGAGGTGTCTGTGTTGGGACTGACTCTTTTTATGTTGTGTGTCAATGATTTAGATGATGAAATTGATGTCTTTGTTGTGAAGTTTGCAGATGATATAAAGATACATGGAGGTGAAGGTAGTTTTGTGGAAGTAGAGAGGCTACAGGAGGACTTAAGACGATTAAGAGAAAGGCCAAAGAAATTGCATATGGAATACAATGCTGGGAAGTGTATGGTCATGCACTTTGGCAGAAGAAGTGAAAAGATTGACTGTTTTTTAAGTGGTAAGAAAATACATAAATCTAAATTGCAAAGGGACTTGGGAGTTCTTGTGCAGGATTCCCTAAAGGTTAATTTGCAAGCTGAGTCTGTGGTGAGGAAGGTAAATGCAATTTTAGTAGACATTTCAAGAGGAATAGTATATTAAAAACAAGGATGTAATATTAGACTCCATAATGCACATGTGAGGCCTTACTTGGAGTATTGTGAGCAGTTTTAGGCTCTTTATCTTAGATAGGGTGTGCTGAAACTGAAAAGAGTTCAAAGGAGGTTCACAAAAATGATTCCAGAATTGAATGGCTTGTCATATGAAGAGCATCTGATGGCTAGAATTCAGAAGAATGAGAGGTGACCTCATTGAAACCTATTGACTGGTGAAAGGCCTTGATAGAATGGATGTGGGGAGAATGTTTTCTCTGGTGGGAGAGTCTAAGACCAGAGGACACAAGCTCAGAATAGAGATGTCCTTTTAGAATGCAGGGAAAGAGGAATTTCTTTAGCCAGTGAGTGGTGAATCTGTGGAATTCTTTGCCACAGGCAGCATGAGGTCAAGTCTTTATGTACAGTATATTTCAGGCAGAGATCAATAGATTCATGATTGGTCAGGGCATGAAGGGATACAGGGAGAAGACAAGAGATTGGTATTGAGAGAAAAATTGAATCAGCCTTGATGAAATGGCGGAACAGATGCAATGGGCCAAATGGCCTAATTTCTGCTCCTATGGTCTGGCTTTATGGTCTTAATAGTTTGTTTAAACAAGTTCAATGAAAATATTTTAGAGGAGAACTCTATCTGTATTTGCAGAGCTGTGGGAATGAAACAGAGTACGTAATGGAAATACTTAGTAATTTGCAATAGGGGCACGATGAATTTGGATATGTTGTTTAAAATTAACTTGATAATGAGCATTCTAAACTAGGCTGCACAATCATTGCAACCTTGCCCCACAGGAGCCAACTGGGTATATTTACAACAATCAAATGGGACTTTAAAGAAAGTTAAGTGGTATAAATCTTTTATTTCTTCTTCTTTGGGATTTCAGTGCCTTGGCAGAAGACCTGGAATCATTTTAGATCAGTGATAGGGTTTGCCACTTACCGACAGATTACTATAGCTGAGCTGGGAATGGAATTCCTGACGAAGCTGCATTGTTGTGCAAGGTTTGCGCACTTGCTAGGTTGCGCAGAAGTTTGTGACTTTAGTTTTAGATGGAGAAATGGAAAAGAATAGCATTATGGAAACACTGCCTATATTTGGCCCATCAAACTCATTACCTGGTTCTTTCTCCACACGCCTGTGAATATTGCCACCTCCATTCCCAGATGAAAGCAGGAGCTGAATCTGCTTCCAGGGCTTTCAGGCAGTGAATTTTCAATCTCATCTATATGCAGCATGACATGCCACACATCAACCCCGGCACTCTATCCTCAATCACCTTAAATCATAAGAATATAAAAAAAACACGAGCAGGGATTGACCATTCACCTCTTGACACAGCTCTGCCTTCAATAAGAATTTCTGCTTCAACTCAACACCATTCCATCTGATTCCACTAATATCCAAAATTCCATCAATCTCATTTCAGAATGGATTCAATAACCAATCCTCCACAACACTCAGCATTCAAGAATTCCAATGATTTATTGCCCACTGAGTGAAGAACTTTCTCCTTAGTTCAGTCCTAACCGGCTTTCATGTTATTTTGAGATGATAACACTCAGCCTTGAATCCAGAATCAACATCTGAATCAGATACAGGTGACGGAGGAGCTAAGATGGTGCCAGAGGGTGGCGGCTTCAATCTCATCTGTGAAACAGCTTAAATTCCCTTCTTTAATGTCTCTTTTTCCCTTTTCAAGGTGGCTGGGATCCTGTTGAAGTCTGTGATCTATAGCTACATTCGAACTGCATGGATTCCTGCTCCCAGAGCTCACCAACTGGCCATTTTTGGTACCTCCAGCAGTGGTGTGGAAGACGTGCGGCCTCAGGCAGCTCATGTGGACCATATTACTTGCCACTGTTGCCATCTGAAGTATTGTCGGTGATCAGGACGTCGAGACAACAGATGTGACTGTCGGAGGCCTCTGCAATTGAGCGCTCTCTCTCTCTCTCTCTCTCGATGGGGGGAGAATGTGCTGTTTCTCGAGTTGGATGATCTCAAAGAAATGCCTCTTCAGACTGTAACATTGAAGCAGCGAGATGTTGGTCTCCCATCCTGCTGTGGAGGGGATGACACCTCCCTCTTCCTTGTTCGTGAGAGAAGAGAGCCTGTAGCATGTTGAGGTGCTGGATTATGGACTGTACTTTTTGATGGACCTAGATCATGGTCTCTTAGGGGGCTTTTGGAATTGCTTGCTTGGTGGGCGGTGGGAGCTGGTGCTTCCCGCTGGAACAAGTGGGGGAGGGTTGATGCTTTGCTGTTGCTTGCGTGTAAGAGGGGAAAGCAGGCTTTTGAGCTCTAATGTTTTTCCGTCATTTGTTCTTTGGGGTTTTCTTCTGTTTCATGGATGTTGGCAAGGAGTAAGAATTTCAGGTTATGTACTGTATACATTCTCTGATGCTAAATGGAACCATTGAATCAGAATGAGATTTATTGTCACTGACATAAATTCTGAAATTTGCTATTTTGTAGCAGCAGTACAGTGCAGGCATAAAAAGTTATCGTATGTCACAATAAAAAAATTAAAAAAAATACTGCAAATGATTCAGACTCAGGTTTAGTTCATTTATTTACCATATATGCATCAAAACACACAGTGAAGTTATGTCATTTGTATGAACAACCAAGATAATCTAATGATGTGCTGGGGCAACGTGCAAGTGTCACCACACATTATGGTGCCAACATGGCATTCCCACAGTGCTTGGCAAAACAACTCAGAGCACAACAAGCAACGTTCTGAAACTACCCTGCTGAGCCCTATTAAGAGTTTGTGCGTTCTTCTAAACTCCAGCGATAAGAAGCTTAGCCTGCTCATTCTCTCATTTCACCGACCTGGCATTCCAGGAACTAATTTGAGAATGCTCATTCTCTTGTTCTCATCCTTTCCACCAATGGGGAAAAAGTTTCTTCTTATTCCTTTTATCTGGAACTGAATAACGTTGACAATTTGAAAACAAAGGAATCAAATTTCCATGAGTTCAATGCTGCAATTCAGTTGGCGTGCAGTTTAATCAGGTTACCTTTTTCTGTGGACTTGCCTTCCAGCAGTACCTTGACCAGGCTCAAAGCCTGTGCCCCTCAGCTATGTGGAGTACTTCGCCATGTATTCAACCTGAGCCTGAGGCTCCGGAGGGTTCCTGTATTGTGGACGATGTCCTGCCTCGTCCCTGTGCCGAAGACGCCGCGCCCCAGCGGCCTCAATGACTACAGACCAGTGGCATTGACCTCCCACATCATGAAGACCCTGGAGAGACTTGTTCTGGAGCTGCTCCAGCCTATGGTCAGGCCACACTTAGATCCCCTCCAGTTCGCCTACCAGCCCCGACTAGGAGTTGAGGATGCCATCGTCTTCCTGCAGAACCGTATCTACGCCCACCTGGACAAGCCAGCGAGCACTGTGAGGGTCATGTTTTTTGACTTCTCCAGTGTGTTCAACACCATCCGCTCTGCTCTGCTGGGGGAGAAGCTGACAGCGATGCAGGTGGATGCTTCCCTGGTATCATGGATTCTTGATTACCTGACTGGCAGACCACAGTATGTGTGCTTGCAACACTGTGTGTCCGACAGAGTGATCAGCAGCACTGGGGTTCCACAGGGGACTGTCTTGTCTCCCTTTCTCTTCACCATTTACACCTCGGACCAACTACTGCACAGAATCTTGTCATCTTTAGAAGTTTTCGGATGACTCTGCCATAGTTGGATGCATCAGCAAGGGAGATGAGGCTGAGTACAGGGCTACGGTAGGAAACTTTGTCACATGGTGTGAACAGAATTATCTGCAGCTTAATGTGAAAAGGACAAAGGAGCTGGTGGTAGACCTGAGGAGAGCTAAGGTACCGGTGACCCCTGTTTCCATCCAGGGGGTCAGTGTGGACAGGGTGGAGGATTACAAAGACCTGGGGATATGAATTGACAATAAACTGGACTGGTCAAAGAACACTGAGGCTGTCTACGAGAAGGGCCAGATCCATCTCTATTTCCTGAGGAGACTGAGGTCCTTTAACATCTGCCGGATGATGCTGAGGATGTTCTACGAGTCTGCGGTGGCCAGTGCGATCATGTTTGCTGTTGTGTGCTGGGGCAGCAGGCTGAGGGTAGCAGACACCAACAGGGTCAACAAAGTCATTCGTAAGGCCAGTGATGTTGTGGGGATGGAACCGGACTCTCTGACGGTGGTGTCTGAAAAGAGGATGCTGTCTAAGTTACATGCCATCTTGGACAATGTCTCCCATCCACTACATAATGTACTGGGTGGGCACAGGAGTACTTTCAACCAGAGACTCATCCCACCCAGATGCAGCACTGAGTGTCATAGGAAGTCATTCCTGCCTGTGGCCATCAAACTTTACAACAGCTCCCTTAGAGGGTCAGACATCCTGAGCCAATAGGCTGGTCGTGGACTTATTTCATAATTTACTGGCATAATTTACATATTACTATTTAACTATTTATGGTTCTATTACTATTTATTATTTATGGAGCAACTGTAACGAAAACCAATTTCCCCCGGGATTAATAAAGTATGACTATGACTATGATGCTGGAGGGGCAGGCGGAACATGTGATGGAGATAGAGGGGGTGGGGCAGAGCTGTGGATTTCCCACTCACTATATCTGAATCCATCAGTGTCAGGTGAGGGACCAATGATAGAAATGTTGGATACTTGAGGACATAGGCTTAAAGTGAATGGAGAAAGTTTAAAGAAGGTGTGTGAGGCAAACTTTTACCCACAGAATGGTGCATACCAGCAATGATGTGCCAGGGGAAAGTGATGGAAACAGGTACAATTACAATGTTTAAGATACATCTAGACAGACACATGAACGGGCAGTTAACAGAGGGATGCAGCCCATCTGCAGGAAGGTGGGATTAGTTGGATCAGCATCATGGTGGGACGAAGGGCCTGTTCCTGTGTTTTACTGATTTACGTTTATGTTCTATCTTCTGTATACCAATGGATTCTGATGACTTTTTTTGCTTAATTACCAATAGAACTCTTACAACTTCTGACTGGAACGAATCCAAAAAAATCTTGCGGGAACATCCGTTGGTAATATTCTAATGAGGTTCTAATATCCTAATCTTCTCTGCTGGAAGTGCCATTTATTGAATGAGATGTCAATTTGAGTCTCTGTCTACTTTGGTATTAATGTGTACTTTAGAGATGGGTACTGAAGGATGGATTTGTTAATGACTTCTGTATTGTGGGAATGAGGCAAAACAAGAGGTTAAAATGTAATTCCCACAGCACCAAAGACAATCTGGACACAGGCCTTTTAGCCGACCAAGTCAATGCTTTCCAGTAAACACCCAGTAATGTCAATCCTAGTCTGTTATAATTATATTCGCATCAACTCCTTCTGAATTCTACCATGTGCAGACACTATGGGAAATTTACAACAGCCAATTCATCTATCAAACTGCACATGCACATCTGATCTGAACTGAGGCTGAACCTGTGGGCCTGCTCCAGGCTTTGTGTTTGTGGGCTCTGTTATGTGCTGAAATGAGGCTGAGGCTCTGGGCTTCGTTTCCGAGGACTCACTTTTGTTCTAAATGCTATTTCCTTACTTTTATTGATTGCATCTCTTCTTTCTCTCTCCTCTCTCTTTCTCTAATGGTCCCAAGAAGAACAAACAAAGTCCACACAGGCAGCTTTGGAGGTCAGAAATGAACCCAGGTCCTTAGAGGTGGGAGGCAGCTGATATACCAGCTGTGCCACTGTGCCTCAATGCCACCCCTATTTCTTCACCCAGGCTGCCATCCAAAGTTTTCCAAAGTTATCTGCTAAGTTGCTGGGTGGTAATCTTTGATGTGCTCAGCAATTCCTTAGGAAATCTCCTCTCCAAGGCAGTAGATTGGTTGTGAGGTACGCTGGGACCATTTTGGATCTGACAAGAGCTTTCTCGGAAGTTCTTACTTTGTTTTGAAAGGAAGTGCAATGGAGCTGCAATGCTTGGGACTATATATGTTTTATGGCTGCTACGCACCTGCCAAATTGGCAACACAATGTACAAGTGACCTACTTTAAACATGCAATCATGTTGTGGCGTCTGGAAATGACGTACTGGGGTGATAGTTGAAATGTGGCTGATTGAGGGCTGGATAAGTTCTCCAATTCAATAGATGCCTTGTTTTCTTGAAACTCCTCCTATCATTACATTTAAAAATTGTTGTTTGCTACAGAGGAATCAGGATAACGAGGTCAAATCATATCAGTAAAGAATATCTTAATCCATAAAAGCCATCGAATCTTGGGTCAGAACAAATACCCAACAGCACAACAATTGTGTCCCTGCTTTCATGGCCTGGCTCAGCTCCAAATTTTCTATGCATGTTTGCTCTAATTTCATTGTTACTAGGTTAAAATCCTGGAGGTCCCTAGGCCACTGCAGTGCGTGGGCACCCTCCTCAGAAGGACAGCTGTGGTTCGAAATGTTGACTCCCAACACCTCCCAAAGAACAATAATCGTTGAACACATCAACAATGCCCACATTGCAGGAAAGAATATTAAAAATAAACATTTGTTTAAATGTTGGTAAGTGATCTAGCTCTGATATTTACAGTAATAACAAAAAACTAACCACATTTTTGAATTGAATTTACTTTGGAATATTGGCCAACTGTAATTACTACTAATTCTTTCCCATATTTAATGGCCTTCAGCCATTTTGTACATAAGAACTGAAAAGGCACAGTCTATGCAATGCGGGAAGAAGTTGGAGCACCTGGAGGAAACCCATGTGATTACAAGGAGAACATGGTGGAGAACATGGTGCAAAACAGGTGGCAATAGTGGCACAGCAGTTAGCACAAGAATTTAAAGTGCCAGCAATCAGTGATTGGGGTTCAATTCCCACTGCTGTCTGTACATTCCCACCCCCCCCCCCCGTGACCGCGTGGGCTCCCTCCGGGTGCCCCGGTTTCCTCTGACATCCCGAAGGTGTACGGGTTAAGGATAGTAAGTTGTGATCATGCTATGTTGGCGATGGAAGCCTGGTGACACTTGTGGGCTGCCCCCAGCACATCTTTGGAAAAAGTGCCATTGCCCTACCATGCCCATGTCAAACATCACACACCCATTCACACAAATCCCATCAGCTTCCTCTCAGATTCCATCATTCATCTATCTGCAAAGGGAGATTTCTGGTGGCCCACCAACCCATGCATCCTTGCGATGTGGAAGGAATCCAGAACAATTAAAGGGGAACCACACAGTCACAGGAAGGACGTACCAATTCTGCACAGGTAGATTAGAACTCGAATGCTCAGGTGTGTGAGGAGGTAACTATATGAGCTATACCACTGTGCTGCCTAGTGGAGGGGCCGACAGTGTCTCACTTGTTTCTACCATCTGCATGGTGTCAACAGACTTCTGCTGAATCACAAAAGATCGTTTGGATTCTGAGTGGCTGGCACATGCAGAAAGCACCTCAATGTGATCGACAGTGTGTTCAGTCTCCATAGATCCAAGTTAGAAGAACAAGGCTTAAAGATGTCTGGATATGAGCAGCAATGTAGTGCTGAACATATTACAGCAAAAACACTGGCTCAGACTAGATGGATTCGACAGATCATTTTCAATGTGTGCTTTCCAAGGAGTTTACCACTGCAAGAGGAAACAAATAACTGCTTTACAACCAAACAAGTACAGTAATTAATTTGTCATAATTTTAATGTAGAAAATATGGTAATCAAAATTATTCACATTAAGATCTCACAAATAACAATGCAGTAAATGAAAGCATGAATCTTGCCAAGACGCCTGCAGCCATGAGACCAGTTAAGGCTTCAGAAATAGCCAAAGGGACAAATGCTTAATGTCCATCTACTATTGTCCATCAGTGCAACCTTAGATTAGATGTCTCCATGATGCAGAGATAAGGAAGTTAGGGTAAATATGTCATAGTTGTTTTTAAAAGCACCATGGTATATGTATTGGCCTACAGCTATAACACCTTGATAGGCAAACAATTGGCAGAGTTCTCAACCATACCTGCATCATATCCTACACATCTGCTGTCATCCTAAGCAGAACAAGGATAGAATTTCCTTTGTCCTCAGTTTGCATTCCACCAGCCTCCACAGTTGATGCAATTACTGAAAATGATAAAAGGAGGCCACTACCTCCTCATCTTCTTCCTCTTCGCTAACACCACACCCTTCTGCAGCAGCATTCTGAAACACCTGGTCCTCCTGCAGAGCACAGCTTCACCCTATTAACAAGAATCTTCTCCTCACTCCATCTTCCCTTATCATTTCCCTTTTGTCTCAAATCAGAAACAGTTCCACATGGAACAGAAACAGTTTACCTTTCAGGTCCAGAACTCCCTCGTAAGAAATTTCTGCAGATGCTGCCTGACCTGGTGAGTGATTACGGAATTTGCTTGCTTCTACCTCCTTCCCAAGATCCACAAACCTATTTGACCTGGTAGGTCCATTGTTTCTGCTTGCTCCTGAACTTGTATCCATGCCTACCCTACGGAACTGTCTGCTTTTATTTCAAATTTCAAGCTCTACAGCGTTTTTCCTGTTCTTGCATTAATTTAATGAAGCCCAATATCAACTTAAAGAATGGCAACCTCACATAATATGGTCCTCAGGACTAGTAACAATAAGTACCACAATTTCAGATACTCCGCCATTCCAATTCGTATAGAAACTGGTGAATTCTAATGAAAGGTCATTAATCTGTAACATCAACTCTGCTTCCCTCTGATAGTAGGGGCTGCCTGATCTTCAGAATATGTATAGCATATTCTGTTATTTTTATTTCAGATTTCTAGCTTCTGTAGTTTTTGCATTTGGCACTTATCAGACCTTTAACAGAAGACATGTTGTCAAGACAAAGGATGAGTGAAACTGTTGCATCTGACAGCACTAGTTTGCACATGCTGGGTAGGTTTCCATGCAGATCTCAGCAGTAATCTGAATTTTTTTTATTGCAGCTTCTATGTCTTATCAATTCCATTTTAGCAGCAGGTATGAGGCAATCTTAACCTTTAATCTGTGTTAGGATATATTCATTTTTACATTTTAATATCAAGTTATCTCTTGAAAAAAATACAAGTTTTTTTTGGAATTATTATGTAACATCAGAAAACCGTGGTTGTGAAAGAATAGGCATAAACATCCATCGGAAACAAGTGAACTCATTTAAAAATTATCACACGGAAATATCCCTGCTGTCTCTTGTAAAAAGAACATCATGGGGTATAAAGGAAGCTACTTATGCTAATTTGGAGTATGAAAAATTAATTTTGTTTATCACTTTCAAGACAGACTCAGGAATTTTTCAGCATTTGTGCACTAACAAATTATTCCAAGTCAATTTGACAATTGATTTAATGTTAGAGGAAGAGGAGCTGAAACACTAATAATTCATTATGTTCAATATTTTTCATTGAAAAATGATAATATTACGTAGGAAATGCTTCAAGCTTCATTTCTGGCATTGAATTGAACTGAATTTTGCAAACTAATGCAGAAAATAAAATAAATAAAAAGAACTCGTATTCTAATGATGGTAACTGGTGGAGAATTTCTACACATGATTATTTCCCACACTTAGCCAGGAGAAACAAGCCAGTGGTTACAAAGCTATGGTGTGCGTAGCTCTGGGTTATGCTGAGTACATGGATGATACTGCGTAACAGTGACTTTCATTTTCATCAACAGTTTGAGGACATGGATACCTACAGCTATGTCCCTATACCAGTGAAGGAACATCTCAGCCTCCCAACCAACTTGAACTTTGCCTCTTACTTTTCTTTGTTTCCTCCTGTTCTTCTTGTGCCCAGTGGCAGGGGCTGGGTGCTTGCTCTTCTGCTGATGTGCTTTTACCTGCAGCTCAATTCTCCCTGCAATCTATTCTTCCTGTATGATTACTGCTCTAATACCAGGTTTCATCAAGAATCAGAATGACAGAGCTGTTTAGATAGCTGCTATTCTTTCTTTTATTTGGGGGGGGGGCACGTTGATCCCGGCATTGCTGAAAAGGTCAATATTAATTGCCCATTGCTAATCGTCCTTGAGAATATATTGATGAATCAGCTTAATGAATCACTGCAGCCTTATAGTAAACACGAGGAATTCTGCAGATGCTGGAAATTCAAGCAACACACATCAAAGTTGCTGGTGAATGCAGCAGGCCAGGCTGCTGTAAAGATGAAGCCACACTCAGGTTGGAGGAACAACACCTTATACTCCGTCTGGGTAGCCTCCAACTTGATGGCATGAACATTGACTTCTCTAACTTCCGCTAATGCCCAACCTCCCCCTCGTACCCCATCCGTTATTTACTTATACACACACATTCTTTCTCACTCTCTCCTTTTTCTCCGTCTGTCCCTCTGACTATACCCCTTGCCCATCCTCTGGGTTCCCCCCAACCCTTTCCTTCTCTCTGGGCCTCTCATATCCCTTTTGCCAATCACCTGTCCAGCTCTTGGCTCCAACCCTCCCCCTCCTGTCTTCTCCTATCATTTTGGATCTCCCACTCCCCCTCCCACTTTCAAATCTCTTACTAACTCTTCCTTCAGTTAGTCCTGATGAAGGGTCTCAGCCCGAAATGTCGACTGTACCTCTTCCTAGAGATGCTGCCTGGCCTGCTGCGTTCACCAGCAACTTTGATGTGTGTAGCCTTATAGTGAAGTCATTCCACAGTGCTACGTAGAAATAAGATACAGAATTTAGAACTCGTGATGACAAGGGAACATTATTTCCAAGTTAAGATGTTGGGTAATATGGAGTACAACTTGCAGATGTGCCTGCCTCCCTTGTCCTATTTCTCTGATGATTTCACTGATTTTTTTTTCTTGCTTTCTATTTTGAATGTGTTATTTATGTTTTGCACCTTGGCCTCAGAGGAACGCTGTCTCATTCGGCTGTATTCGTGTATGATTGAATGATATTAAACTTGCGTTTGATTTGATTTGATGGTGATCTTAGTGGAAGTCAGACATAGCTCATCGATTCAATACCTCCAGTTGAATGTATTAGGCTTGCTTGTAGCTTTTACATGCTAGGTCACACTATTGTAGAGATATTCTGTTTTTGGAAGGTGATCATAGAACATCCGGGGCAGGTTTAACAATCAATCAACAAGATTAAGTTAGTTTCAACAATGTATTAAAGGGGTTAAGCTGCACAATGCATGCTAGTGGAACTACCCAAGGAACTGGTAAATCTAGAAAGACATTAAAAACAATTTAGGGCCTGTGAATCACCTTGATTGAATGCAGTTTGCTCATCATCACCTCCTTATGTGATGATTACTTTACTTCAACCGTGAGACATAAATTAAAAGCAATTTCATTGCTGCATAATTTAAATGAGTCAAAACTGAGCTGTAAAACATCATGGTTCATCTGCAAGTTGAAACTACCACACAAAATGCTGGAAACACTCAGGTCAGTTAACATCTCTGGAAAAAGAAACAATAAATTTTTGGATTTGAAACATTAACTCTGCTTCCCTTTTTGGGAGCACTGCCTGAATTACTGAGTGTTTCCAGAATTTTCTGCTTCTATTTCAGGTTTCTAGCATCTTTGGTTATTTTGATTTTCAGTGAATGGATGCTCTATGGTGGTAGGAGAGTTTGATTTTCATTAGCAGCCTGGTTGTGAGCTATTGCTTCCTTTCCAGACCAGAGTACCAAGAGAAGTAATGGGATTTTTTAAAAATGTCATGCTAAATTCACAATTAAAGGAGATATTTTAATATAAAATCTTTAATAATTAACCTTAAGAAAACCACATAAAGTGATCTAATCTCCATCACTGAAATAGAACCATGCGATTGGTGTAACATTTTCAAGTAAACCAGCTACAATTGCGTCTCTTATGCATACATTAAGGAATTATCTTACTCAAGGACTAACCATAGTCAGTATTTTCTGGCTCCCAACAGTTGGATGGCCAAAAGTATGGCGTCTGTAAAAAATGAAAAAAACATGGAAGGTATGTTAGCAGATTATTGCTTCCCTTTGAAAACATCAATAAATGTTCGTTCTCATTTTTGAGTAATTTAAGATTTAACAAAAGCTCGTTGAGCACAAACAGTAATTAAATGTTAAGCTTTGTAGGAATTTCATCCATATGTGCTGAGAACAACAGGTTTGTAATTTATCTGGGCTTATTTTGGGGAAACACGTAAGCCAGTGGGTGCATAACCCAACAATTCAAAGGCTTCCCTAAAATTGCCCCGGGCGTAACTTCAATGCTTTAGATCAGTTGTCCACATGTGTCAGCCAGACTACTGCTTTATCTCCTTGCAGGTATTTTGCCACTTGGCCGTGTTCCAAGATTTTGAAGCTCTATGATTTCATTTCTACCTGACAGGTATGGTGCTGATGAAGCGACTTCACTATGAGTTGTGAAAGGCTTCTGCATCTCTTCCCTTCCAAATACGATGATCCTCTCAGATACGCAGCCCTTTCATCCAACTGACCCATTGCATTCTTCACCTACAGTGGTAAATATACATTCATGGCCCATAACTACATTTGGCAACAGAACTCTTGCTTCTCACTGATCTTTTTGTTCTGCCTCACAGAAGATACCAGGAGTATTTCCCATGCGTATCTTGGACTGTAACAGTCTGACTTGCTGTAGAATCAATGTCCACAAATGTTGCTCCATTCTCAATCAGTAACGTAGCCTGAGAGGTTGTGATCATGATTGCATAATGAGCAGTCAATACCATTCAGAAATTCCACCTCCTCATTATCCAATTCTGCCATATTACAGTAACTTGATCCGGCTGGTGGCTTAGTGGCATCAGTGCTGGACTTCGGGATGAAAGGTCCCGAGTTCAAATCCAGCCGGATCCCCTGCACGCTTTCCATCCGTGCTGGGTTACGAGCTGATGATCTCTTTGGAAACTCACCCAGCAGAAGGCAATGGCAAACCACTGCTGTAACTTGCCTCGTACGCGGTTCCCCACTACGTCAGAGAGGCGTGGAGGGAAATCGTCCGCTAACTGGAGAAACTCCGGATGCGATGTACCTTTCCTACAGTAACTTAGTGGGCCTGTTTCATACCATTGCTCTCTTGCATCAGAGGCAAATGGAGACATCATTTGTGGGATATGGACTCTTACTATGTGCAATTACAGACTATCTTAAATGGGTACTTCGAAGCTGTGTGAAAAGCATGTAGCCTAACCAGACCAACCACATAAATACCATGGGTACAAGATTAGGAGGAGTGACTTGCCTCCTGACAACCTGAAACCTTTCCATCGCCTATAAGGCACGGGTCAGGAGAGTGATGATAAACTTTCCATTTGCCGAGATTTGCAGTACAACTCTCATGAACCACATAATGAACACCATTTACAAAATGCATTGCAGTTATTCGCTGCTCTAACAGGTCGCTCCAACAACATTTCCCAAACCCATGACTTCAAACACCATGAAAGGCAAGGTCAACAGATAAATACAAGGCATTCCCATTTCCGTTCTAACGTGTCGATCCATGGCCTCCTTTTGCACCAACATGAGGCCATGCTTAGGGTGGAAAAGCAACACTTAATATTCTATCTGGGTACCCTCCAACCTGATGGGATGAATTTTGATTTCTCCTTCTGGTAAACAAACCTGCCCCCTCCCCCTCAACATCTATTCCCTGCACTGACCTTTCATTTCTTCTCACCTGCCAATGACTTCCACCTGGGTCTGCTCCTCCTTCTCTTTCTCCCATTGTCCACTCTCCTCTCCCATCAGACTCTTTGTTCTCCAGCCCTTGACCTTTCCCACCCACCTGGTTTCACCCATCACCTTCC
Source organism: Mobula hypostoma (assembly GCF_963921235.1). Classification (NCBI taxonomy): domain Eukaryota; kingdom Metazoa; phylum Chordata; class Chondrichthyes; order Myliobatiformes; family Myliobatidae; genus Mobula; species Mobula hypostoma. The sequence goes on from NC_086104.1 coordinate 26,301,405, forward strand.
ACCAAGCCACTTTTCCCCTCCCCCCCATTGTTTTATTCTGGCATCCTCCCACTTCCTTCTCAGTCCTCGGCCCGAAACGTTGACTGTTCATTCATTTCCATAGATGCTGCCTGACCAGCTGAGTTCCTCCAGCACCTAATGTGAGTTGCTTTGGATTTCTCATGTCTGTGAACACTATCACCTGCAGTTCTCTCTCCAGTTGCATGTCATCTTGTCCTGGAAATGTATCACTATTCCTTCATCATCACTGGGTGCAAATCCTAGAGCTCCTAATGCAACATTAGGGAGAGTATATTCACCAGGAGAATTGCAACAAAATACTATCCAGTACTTTCTCAAGGAAAATGGAGAATAGGCAATAAATGGTCTTTTCTGTGAATTCCAAATCCCAAAAGCAATTAAAAAAATTAAGTTGAATTAAATTTAAATGCTATTGTCTGTTTATTTTCTGTCCCTGTGTTTTAGTTTCCAGCCTTCACCACTTTTCATGAGGCTCAAAATCAAAGTAGTTCTTGAGATACATTATTGAAATGAAATGAGTTCCAGATTGAGTTCGGATGAATGAGTGCAACATGCCATCCAACAGATCCTTGGTCATCGCTAAAGCAAAATGGAACAGTTACCCCAGAGTATATGATACTTTCAGAACTCCAACCCAGACTAGGCGATTGTAATGTTGGCTTTAAGTGAAAGGAAGGAATTACAGATGAAGCAGTGAGCAAAGATTTTCACTGTCATAATTACAGTGATGTCTGCAGAGTATTACTGATGATTTATTCACTGATGACAGAACATTTAGCCTGGTGACCAATTAAGAGCCATTTTTAAAGTTTCTTAGTGTGCAGGCAAAATGCAATTAACATCATTTAAAGTAATCTAAAATTAAAACAAATAGTATTTACATTACTGAGGGGCATTATTTGACCTATTACTCATTGCTTGTTAACTTTCTCTGACAATGGAGGACATTGCAGTCCCCCTGTTGCCCTGAAATTTTCCATGTGCCCCGGTGTTCTTTGGCTCCCACTTCTCAGCACAGCATGGGGTTGTCGCAGCATATTCTGTCTTTTGGACGATCAATGAGAATCAAAATGGAAACTGCAGATGCTGAAACCTAAAACACACAGAGAAAATGCCAAAAATTCTCAGCAGGTCGGGTTTCATCCATAGGAAGAGAAACAGATTCAACATTTTAGGTTGACTCTGTTTCAGATACCGTCTAACCTGCTGAGTATCTCTGGCATTTTCTGTTTTTACACAGGACTCACAGGAAAGCTTTGATTACTGACGGGGGCCTGCAGCCCTCCCTTCCCAACTCACCAAAACCAGACTCAGGAGCTGTCAAAACGGCTAGTGTATTTGGAGCCCTTGGAATGCTTGTGAATGCCAGTGGGAACAGACTCAGGCCAGCTTTCCCAGAGTGGCACCAGTGCTGAAATCCAGAAATTCCACAGAGATATACAGATTAAAACCCAGCATCAGTACTGGCATCTGGGTGGGTAAGGATCATTCCCTGTGGTTTTATCAAAGGGAACCATTGTCCAGTCTTAATTAGCTGTTAATCACCTGAAACAGTAACTCTCTCCACAGATGCGGCCTGCCCAACTGAGTAATTTCAGCATTTTCTCTCTTATTTTCTCTGTTATTTATTTAAATTTGGATGTTCAATGTGATGTATGTTAAAACTAACTAAAAACGGTCACTAACAAAACACCATAAGAGGAGCAGAATTAGGCTATTTGGCCAATCGAATTTGCTCCACCATCCCATTATGGCTAATTTATTATCCCTCTCAACATTTTCCTGTCTTCTCCCTGTAACCTTTCATACCCTTATTAATCAAGAACCAATTAACCTCCAATTTAAACACTTAAAGGGTTAGATTGTGAGGAAAGAACTGCTGGAGATTAAGGGCTAATTTGGTTGAGGCTTTTAGGATATTGAGAGGGGATTTTAGAATTTTGTTTTATTTGTTCATTTTTTTAAGGATCTGAGAATCATTAGCAAAGCCAGTATTTATTCCCACAGTTGTTCCTACAGTCAGTGAGGATGACCCACTGCCTTGAACTGCAGTAGTCATTCTGGTGAAAGTACTCTCACAATATTGTGTGGTACAGTCCCAGATTTTGCGACAGTGAAGGAGCAACAAAAAGAATGGGTAGTGTGTGACTTAGAATGGCATCTGCTACCCTTGTCTTTCCTAACAGTCAAGGACTTAGACCCAGCATGATGGAGCACCACTGATACATTTCCAGATCAGATGATATGCAACCTTCTTGCAAAGATTTCCCGCTGCACACAATGCCTTTTCCTTTTTGGTGTGGAGGTCATGGGTTCAGGAGGTGTGGTTAGAATTACCAAGATGGTGAATTGCAGTGCAGTTTGTGGTTAGGGTACTCTGCAATACTGGTCGTGAAGGGAATGAATATTTAGAAAAGTGAGTCAATCAAGTGGGCTTCTTTGTCCTGAATAATGTTAGAAACATAGAAACATAGAAAATAGGTGCAGGAGTAGGCCATTCAGCCCTTTGAACCTGCACCGCCATTCAGTACGATCATGGATGATTATCCAACTCGGAACCCTGTACCAGCCTTCCCCCCATACCCCCGATCCCTTTAGCCACAAGGGCCATATCTAACTCCCTCTTAAATATAGCCAATGAACTGGCCTCAACTGTTTCCTGTGGCAGAGAATTCCACAGATTCACCACTCTCTGTGTGAAGAAGTTTTTCCTAATCTCGCTCCTAAAAGGCTTCCCCTTTATCCTCAAACTGTGACCCCTCGTTCTGGACTCGTTAAGATTTTTATGAGTTGTTGCGCACATTCAGACATTTCTACCACCTATAAGGGAGTATTTGTCCCTTATAGGTGGTAGAAATGTTCTCTGGTATCAGGAGGTGAGTCAGTCACGCAGGCTATACAGCCTCTGACCTACTCTTCATGGTGGAAGAAGGCAGCATATATGAGGTTTAGGATGCAAGGATCAGATGGGTCTATTGAGGAATATAAGGTAGCAAGAAAGGAGCTTAAGAAGGGGCTGAGAAGAGCAAGAAGGGAGCATGAGAAGGCCTTGGTGAGTAGGGTAAAGGAAAACCCCAAGGCATTCTTCGATTATGTGAAGAACGAAAGGATGACAGGAGTGAAGGTAGGACCGATTAGAGATAAAGGTGGGAAGATGTTCCTGCAGGGTGTGGAAGTGAGCAAGGTCCTCAATGAATACTTCTCTTCGGTATTCACCAAAGCGAAGGAACTTGATGACGGTGAGGACAATATGAGTGAGGTTGATGTTCTGGAGCATGTTGATATTAAGGGAGAGGAGGTGTTGGAGTTGTTAAAATACATTAGGACGGATAAGTCCCCGGGGCCTGACGGAATATTCCCCAGGCTGCTCTATGAGGTGAAGGAAGAGATTGCTCAGCCTCTGGCTAGGACCTTTATGTCCTTGTTGTCTACAGGAATGGTACTGGAGGATTGGAGGGAGGCGAATGTTGTCCCCTTGTTCAAAAAAGGTAGTAGGGATAGTCCTGATAATTATAGACCAGTGAGTCTTATATCTGTGGTGGGAAAGCTGTTGGAAAAGATTCTTAGAGATAGGATCTATGGGCATTTAGAGAATGATCAGGGACAGTCAGTCAGTCAGCATGGCTTTGTGAAGGGCAGATCGTGTCTGACAAACCTGATAGAGTTCTTTGAGGAGGTGACCAGGCATATAGATTAGTGTAGTACAGTGGATGTGATCTATATGGATTTTGGTAAGGCATTTGACAAGGTTCCACATAGTAGGCTTATTCAGAAAGTCAGAAGGCATGGGATCCAGGGAAGTTTGGCCAGGTGGATTCAGAATTGGCTTGCCTGCAGAAGGCAGAGGGTCGTGGTGGAAGGAGTACATTCGGATTGGAGTGTTGTGACTAGTGGTGTCCCACAAGGATTGGTTCTGGGACCTCTACTTTTCATGATTTTTATTAATGACCTGGATGTGGCGGTAGAAGGGTGGGTTGGCAAGTTTGCGGATGACACAAAGGTTGGTGGTGTTGTAGATAGGGTAAAGGATTGTCGAAGATTGCAGAGAGACATTGATAGGATGCAGAAGTGGGCTGAGAAGTGGCAGATGGAGTTCAACCCGGAGAAGTGTGAGGTGGTAAACTTTGGAAGGACAAACTCCAAGGCAAAGTACAAAGTAAATGGCAGGATACTTGGTAGTGTGGAGGAGCAGAGGGATCTGGGGGTACATGTCCACAGATCCCTGAAAATTGCCTCACAGGTAGATAGGGTAATTAAGAAAGCTTATGGGGTGTTAGCTTTCATAAGTCGAGGGATAGAGTTTAAAAGTCGCGAGGTAATGATGCAGCTCTATAAAACTCTATTTAGGCCACACTTGGAGTAATGTGTCCAGTTCCTGTCGCCTCACTATAGTAAGGATGTGGAAGCATTGGAAAGGTTACAGAGATTTACCAGGATGCTGCCTGGTTTAGAGAGTATGGATTATGATCAGAGATTAAGGGAGCTAGGGCTTTACTCTTTGGAGAGAAGAAGGATGAGAGGAGACATGATAGAGGTATACAAGATATTATGAGGAATAGATAGAGTGGATAGCCAGTGCCTCTTCCCCAGGGCACCACTGCTCAATACAAGAGGACATGGCTTTAAGTTAAGGGGTGGGAAGTTCAAGGGGGATGTTAGAGGATGGTTTTTTACTCAGAGAGTGGTTGGTGCGTGGAATGCACTGCCTGAGTCAGTGGTGGAGGCAGATACACTAGTGAAATTTAAGAGACTACTAGACAGGTATATGGAGGAATTTAAGGTGGGGAGTTATATGGATGCAGGGTTTGAGCGTCGGCACAACATTGTGGGCCGAAGGGCCTGTACTGTGCTGTACTATTCTATGTTCTATGTTGTTCTATGTACTCTCATAGATACATACATGGCTGGTCCAGATAGGTGGGCAAAGCTTTTCTTGCTGATGCGGATATCTTGGACTTCAGTATTCTAAGTAGGCCATTCAAATGAGGAATTGGGAAAATATTCATACTGGAAAACATCTATAAACCCATTCCATTCAATTAATAATTTTGAAGATAGAATCAATTGCTTTTTAATAGCCAATGATACCAATGGATATAGAATTGAAGCAAGAAGTTAAGCAAGGATTGAAATTGGCCACAATCACATCAACTAGCATAAGAGTCTAGAGGGGCTGAATGGCCTACATCTATAACTAGGAGACTGACTCAGCAACTGATCTTTAACTTATGAGCTTTAGTTTGCCAATTTGAAACCTGGCTGTCAATTTGAGCGCATCCCAGGGCCTAGGTAGATTTTTGGAGGATCATTTTCAAACAGGATTAGAAGACAGCAGGTGAAGATTTGGCATTTTTGTATCCATGACAAATTCCATGTAATAGCAAACTGTGTGCTAATCCCATTTAGACATCATTGATGTAAAATTCTATTTTGCATATGATCTCTGTCTATTGCACAGACTTCAAACACTGATGAAACCTCAGGGATCATATTATCTTCAATATTAGTTGAAGTACTAAGCCTTGTCTGCTGCTGGAGAGTCTGAATTCTATGTTTATTCTTTAACAGTTTTCTCCCAGACCTAATTGGATTTAGCAAAGGGACCAATTAAATCTGTGAATGGCAAACGCGTGACAAGTAGTGAAAGCCTTTGGAAAGCAGTCAAAAATTAACTCAATCCATTAGAATATGTCAATGTTAATGGAGCAAAGGATTAAAATTTATGAAAGCTTTTGGTTCATTTACAGAATAGCTGGCATGGCGAGTATTTATTGCCTGTCCGTTACTGACTCAAAAGAATTTGGTGGTGTGCTACTTTCTTGAAACATTGAATTCCTTCTGGAGAAATCATTTTCACAATGTTGTTGGGTTGGAAGTTCCAAGCAGTAGACTCATTGGCGATGAAGGAACAACAATTCTGATTGGTGTGTTACCATAAAATACAAATTAACAGATCAATTAATCTTATTCAAGATACCCTGCTGTGCACAGCCATTGGTTCTACTCTGTTTTTAATTACAATAAAGGGAATCTATCGCTTCCTGATGATCTTATTATCCCATTGGTAAGAACCAAACATTGGTCTTTCATTTCTCATATATACTCTATTCTCTTATCATTGGCTCTACTCACTTCACTGACAACTTTCTGAACCTGAACCAGATTGTTCTCACTTTTGTGTCATATCTGATTCCAAATTATGCTTTGCAAAGTGGAGCTGAGGGAGAAGATCAGCCATAATTCTACTGAACAGTGGAACAGGCTTATCCTTATTTCTTATAGTCTTGGGAATACCTGCTCTTTGACTTCATCCTGTTCCTTTAATTCCTCCTCTGTGACTTCACCTTCCCCATCTGAACTATCTCCTGCTGAACCCCTTTTCCCACACATTTCTATCTCTAGACATGACATTTCAAAGCACTCCCTGGGTGACACCCCTCCCCTTCTGCACTCAATTGCTTCAAATCTGTTGCTCCTCCAAACAATTGCTCCTTAAAATTTGCCATTCAATTACCCTGTACTTGCTGATGGACCTGGTTTCCTGTTAAGTAACATTTCAATTTAAAAATACCTTTCTTTTCTTTCAAATTGCACAATGGTCTCAGTCCTGCATATCTCAATCTCCTCTAGCCCTAAACCCTGCAGGATATCTGTGTTATAACTCTGTCTGCCTGAACACCTCCAAATTGAATTGCACCATCATTAACCATTATGCCTTCACTTGTCAGAGCTTCAGAATCCACACCTTTAATATCTCTACCTCTCTTCTTTCTTCCTTTAAGATGCTTAATATTCTTTTTGGTCATCTATCAATATATTGGACGCACTTCCTAACCTTATAACATTCTGGGATATTTCTGTAAAGTGGAAAGCACTTAATGGAAGTTGTTACTACAATTAAAAGTGCAGCAGATTTACCATAGATTATAAGCCAAGTTAACTAAAAAACATCTTAGTTTTGTACTTCAGCGATTGATTTGTATCAGCCCACCTGGAATCTGTAGAAAGTTCCATCATCTTTCAACGTCAGGACATGGTCTGAGATTGGGAAGAAATAGCCATGAGCTGCCATCAATGTTCCAAGGTGCAGTGCTTCCACTGTTCACAGAACAACATGAGAAGCATTGAGTTTTACCGAGACTAAATGTTCATTAATAGATAATTAACCTGCTTACTATTAAGTATATAATGCATATCATATTTCAGTAAGTCTTATCAAATTTCCTATAATGATATTGAATTGCAAACACAGAATGATTAGTTAATTTTTAAAGAAAATAATCACAAATATTTTTAAATAACAAGAGAGTGTTTCTTAAAGAGGCTCTGAGCATGAAGAGTGGGAGTAGAGGCAGCAATTACTGTAACATTCAATAAGGTTGGGTAAACTTAAGCAGGTTTTTTTCCATGGAGGTTGGGTGAGATTAGAACTAGAGGTCATGGGTTAAGGGTGGAAGGTGAAATATTTAAGAAGAACATGTGGGGCAACTTCTTCACTCAGAGGGTGGTGAGCGTGTGGAACGAGCTGCCAGCAGAAGTGGTGGATGTGGCTCAGTTTCAACATTTAAGTGAAATTTGGATAAACACATGGATGGGGGGGGGGGGGAATGGAGGGCTATGGTCCAGAATCAGGTCAATGGTACTAGGCAGAATTGTAGTTTGACATGGACTAGATGGGCTGAAGTGTCTGTTTTTGTGCTCTAGTATTCCATGACAATGACTCTATCAACAACTAATGTTCCTATTTCATATTGACATCAATGTGTTGGATGCCACAATGCAGAAGCTCATTTTACCAGTGCATCTCGTATTCTGGAGATTCAGGCGGCATTTCCTCCCATCTGTGACTTTGATCATTTGTCCAGTGACGTGAAGTTTATTGTAACTATACACATGTATACTGTCAAACGAGACAATCGTTCTCTGAACCATGGTGTAAAGTATAGTAGTGCACAGAACAAACCTATACCCCACAATAACTTGGGAAAATAAGAATAAAATTTACAAATGAATTATGTATAAAAAACAAAACAAAGTGCAAAAATTAAATACTGTAGGGCGGTGAACAAATTAACCGGTGACACCTTGATTGCAAAGGGGCAATGTGTTCAGAAGCCTAATGGCCTGGGGAGAAACTTTTTCCATCTTGACTGTTCTTGTCTTTATGCATCAGTATCTGCTGTTAGATGGTAAAATGTCAAAGAGGATGCTGGATGGATGGCTAGGATCCTTGAGAATGCTAAGGGCCCTGTGTACGCAGAGCTCCTGATAAATGTCCTCGATGGATGGTAGGGAGATGGTAAAGGATTCACAGATCCTTTATTAAATTTACTGTCCCTGTGTACTGATTTATGTTGGCTTGCTATTTCCATTTGTTGATTATTCTGAAGTATTTCTGATTCCGAAGTATTTCTGATGCATGGACATAAAAGATTCATTAAGCATATAATTAAATTCAAAATCCAACAATACCATAAGCTGTAAGCCATTAGAAACAGGTTTGCTACATGTGGTGTTGATTTTTTTTAAGAACGGAAATTAAGACTATACTGAGGTGATAACCTATATTTTATATAATTACATTCTTATGATTGAGAAGATCATTTATCCCACTGAGTCTCTGTCAGCTCTCAGAGCAATTCCATTAGTAATCCCATTACCCTCTTAATTCCTTATAACCTATTCTCTCACACATGCCCATTAACACCACCACACATGAATTTTCCAACTATCCACTTTCACTGGGAGTAATTTACGGTAGTCATTTCAGCTAACAATCACTACCTCTTTGGGAAATGTGATAGGGACACTCCAACCATTCTGCATCATTGTGCACATTCAACGTTCAACTTTCGATTACTTTACCCAGTGCTCATCAACCTCAAGTATTTCTTTCTAAAACTGTATAACTCCTAGTTTTCTATTATTCCTTTGGCTTTATAACGTATTGTTCAGATCACATTTGGAGTGCTGTAAGCAGTTTTGGGTTCCTTATCTAAGAAAGGATGTGTTGGCACTGGAGAGGGTCACAAAAGAAACACTTTCATCTTGAGAATGAAAGGGTTAATGTATGAAAGCGTCTGATGACTCTGGGCCTATATTTGCAGGAGTTTAGAACAATGAGGGGTGATCCTCTTGAAACTAATCAAATATTGAAAGACCCAGTTGGAGTGGATGTGGAGAGGATGTTTCCAATAGTGGGGGAGTCTGGGACCAGAGGGCACAGCCTCAGAAGGTTCCTGTTAGTAAGTGCATCAATGGTTATGGAGAGAAGGCAGAAGAATGAGGTCGAGGATAATATATCAGCCTTGACTGAATTACAGAGCAGACTCGATGGGCCGAATGGCCTACTTTTATTCCTATGTTTTATGGTCAATTCTCGGATATTATTGAGGTTACGTTCTGTGTGTACCAATCATCCTTTTGCTTTGTCACTAAAAACACAAACCGTGCGGACAATAAGAGCAAGCAACACTTCTGTTCTGAATACAGCTGCTTGCTTTTATTGTTTGCATGATTGGTGTTTTTTCTCTCTCTCTCTGCACATTGAGTGTTTGTTGGTCGTTTTTTTAATGTGTTCTTTTGGATTTCTTATTTTGTGGCTGCCTGTAAGTTGACAAATCTCAAGGTTGTATAATTTGTACATACTTTGATAAAAAGTGCACTTTGAACAATCCTATAAATTTAACAGTCAAAGCAAAACCAGTTTGATTGGATTAACTGTAACATAATCTGAACAACCATTCTATAGTTCAAGAACAGCTTCCTTGTTTGCTCTTTGGAGCTCAGGGGCGTTCCATGGCTAGACTATTCCATGCAGAATAATAAGATAACTATCGAACCGCATATTAAACATTGAATTATTTATTTAGTCATTTACAAAATAAGGGAATAACATCCTATCATTAAAGACTGGATGTAATAGAACAAATACCAAATTGTGCTGCTGCAGTTCTAATCCACAAGTTTTGACAGTTATTCTTCTGCTGTATCTATTGATGCCTGAAATCTGTATTAGTCTGAATTAGTCGTCCCTGATATTCATCTCCTAAATTACAGAGAAAGGTTGAACAAGTTGGGTCTTTATTCTTTGGAGCGTAAAAGGTTGAGGGAGGACTTGATAGAGGTGTTTAAGATTATGAGGGGGATAGATAGAGTTGACGTGGATAGGCTTTTTCCATTGAGAGTGGGGGAGATTCAAACAAGAGGACATGAGTTGCGAGTTAAAGGGCAAAAGTTCAGGGGTAACATGAGGGGGAACTTCTTTACTCAGAGAGTGGTAGCTGTGTTGAATGAGCTTCCAGCAGAAGTGGTTGAGGCAGGTTCGATGTTGTCGTTTAAAGTTAAATTGGATAGATACATGGACAGGAAAGGAATGGAGGGTTATGGGCTGAGTGCAGGTCGGTGGGACTAGGTGAGAGTAAGAGTTCAGCACGGACCAGAAGGGCTGAGATGGCCTGTTTCCATGCTGTAATTGTTATATAGTTATATGGTTTAGTGTACATTGTTATTTTAAGTAAAAAGTCAAGTACACGCAGATGTTTTTTTTTGGTGCCACCACTAACTCTGAGCTTTTGGGAGAACACTGGCTATATGGTCGGCCAGGTAACTAAAATTACTTTTGAAACTGAGCTGCTGAAATTTCTTCATCCCCATTTTATGTTCCCATATTATAGTGGACTCTTGCAAATTCAGACTATTATTTCAGTAAGAGCAGCTAGATGTTCATAATTTCCACCAAAGTGCTTTGGCTGATGAATAGTAGACCTTTTTAAACATTCATCAATAATACAACTCTTCCATTTGAACATGTTTGGAGAAGCAAGATCTAAGGCCACAATGAAAATGGAAGGTAACACAGAAAAATTGAGACCATTTGTCCCATTCACTCCAAGGATGACCTCTGCTTGATCCAGATGAATGCACTATGCCATCAACAATAATGGATTTCATTCAGCCGTGAACTAATTTGTGTGATGGAAAGGTTGTTCCATGATCAGCAAACACTACTGCATGCGTCATGCTTTGGAGTAACTAATATGTTTTGACAGTAGAGATCTTATATTAACAGAAGAGATTCCGCAGATGTTGGAAACCCTGACCGACACATAGAAAATACTCAGCAAGTCAGGCACCATCTGTACAGGGGCCAAACTTTCGGGCCAAGACACTTTATTAGGACTGGAAAGCAAGGGGGCAGAAGCAAGATTAAGAAGGAGGGGGAGGGGAGGAGTACAAGGCTGCAGTTGATAGGTGAAACCAAGTGATGGGGAAGGTGGATGAGTGGGGAAAGGGGGATGAACTAAGAAGCAGGGAGGTCCTGGGCATGGCAAACAGAGTTTTTCAAATATTTGGGCATCATTATGCCAAAAGATTTGTCAAAATTATCAGAATGCAATTATCAGCCTATATATAAAAAAATTAAGGAAGATATAGCAAGATAGAACCTAATTCCTTCTTTTAGTCTCAGTTCAAGGACTGAATCTATTAAAGTGAATATATTGCCCAGACTATTATATCTCTTTCAGACCCTACCAATAGAGGTTAATCAGAATCAATTCAATGAATGGAACAAAATGTTAGCAAGATACATATGTCAAAGTAAAAGGCCTAGAGTTCGTCTCAAAACTTTGCAATTAGCCAAGGAAAAGGGGAGATGGGGCCTACCTTCTCTTAGAGATTATTATTTTGCAGCACAGTTGAGAGCTGTGATATGCTGGTGCAACCCATCATATGATGCTCAATGGAAAAACATTGAGAAGGGGATACTTTCCATCCCCATACAGGCAATTTTGGCTGATAACAACCTACAGAGTTACATAAATAGTATTGACAACCCGTGGGTGAAATGGACTCTTAAAATATGGAAAACTATTATAAAAGAATATAAAATAGAGAGAGACATTGCAATTCTTAAATGGTGTGCATATCGCTCGGATTTTAAAAACGTAAACACAAGGAATTCTGCAGATGCTGGAAATTCAAGCAACACACATCAAAGTTGCTGGTGAACGCAGCAGGCCAGGCAGCATCCCTAGGAAGAGGTACAGTCAACGTTTCGGGCCGAGACCCTTCGTCAGGACTAACTGAAGGAAGAGCTAGTAAGAGAAAATCCACGTGGTCACACTAGTAAGTGTCTATCCACGGCCTCCTCTACTGTAAAGATGAAGCCACACTCAGGTTGGAGGAACAACACCTTATATTCCATCTGGGTAGCCTCCAACCTGATGGCATGAACATGGACTTCTCTAACTTCCGCTAATGCCCCACCTCCTCCTTGTACCCCATCCGTTATTTATTTATATACACACATTCTTTCTCTCTGTCTCTCCTTTTTCTCCCTCTGTCCCTCTGACTATACCCTTGCCCATCCTCTAGGTTCCCCCCGCCCCTTTCCTTCTCCCTGGGCCTCCTGTCCCATGATCCTCTCATATCCCTTTTGTCAATCACCCGTCCAGCTCTTGGCTCCATCCCTCCCCCTCCTGTCTTCTCCTATCATTTTGGATCTCCCCCTCCCCCTCCCACTTTCAAATCTCTTACTAGCTCTTCCTTCAGTTAGTCCTGACGAAGGGTCTCGGCCCGAAACGTTGACTGTACCTCTTCCTAGAGATGCTGCCTGGCCTGCTGCGTTCACCAGCAACTTTGATGTGTGTCACTCGGATTTTAATCTGAATAAGCAGGATGCTCGATTTAAGGACTGGACAGCTAAAGGAATAACAGTTGTTTGCAATATAATGAAAGAAGGAACACTGTTCAGTTTTGAAATGCTTAAACAGAAACACTTATTGGAAAAACAAGACTTTTATCAATATCTACAGATGTGACAGTGTGTTAATAGGAGGGTTAGAAATGTAACCAAGGCAAGTACATGTTTGATAGAGCTATTTAGAAAAGCATATAATTCAGGTAACGGTAGTAGAATCATTTCAACCGTGTATAAGGGTTTGCCAAATCTTAAAACACATTCGACTTCATACATTAAAACAAAATGGGAGAAGGAAGGAGGGATAATTATATCTGAGGAAGACTGGACAATAATATGGAGGTATCAATGGAAGTGTACCAGTTCACAGAAATGGAGAGAGTTTGGATGGAAAAACTTGATAAGATATTTTATTATACCCTCTCAGAAATCCCATTATGATAGTAACCTCAGTATGCTGGAGAAATTGTGGAAATCAAAATGCAAACCATCATCATATTTTCTGGGATTGCCCCATTATCCCAGACTATTAGAGTGGGATACACAATGCCCTACAAGACATTTTTAAATGAGAAATACTCTTAGAAAGTAAAACCATATATTTTGGGTATGTACCTCAAGAATGGTTGAAAAGAGATAAATATTTAATGAATGTACTGCTGGTGGCTGGTAAAAGACTCTTACCAGGAAATTGTTATCACAGGAGTGCCCAACTTTAAATGTATGGATGGAAATTACAATGGACATTTACAAAATAGAGAAGATAACAGCATCTGTTAATCATAAGTTGGAACAATTTGGTTCATATTGGGAAAAATGGTTCAACTACATAACACCTCATAGGCCTGATTTTATTCTCACAAATCAATGAATATGTTGTAAAAAAAATCACTCGCTATTTGTATATAGTTTTCTCCTTTTGCTTGTTCTTTCTTTCCTCTCTTTTCTATAGGTGTATACCTCAGATAAATATTATGTTGAGATTTGTGGCAAATATGATTATATGATATATATGTACAATATCGGAAATACATCTTATGGAAATGTTTGTTTGATGATGAACTTCAATAAAAAATAAATTACAAAAAAAAGCAGGGAGGTGATAGGTGGAAGAGGTAAAGGGTTGAAGAAGAAAGAATTTGATTAGGTGGGATAGTAGATCACAGAAGAAAGGGAAGGAGGAGGGGACCCGATATGTCAGTCCTCTAATGCCATGATAAGACCAAACTCAAGTTCGAGGAGCAATACTCCATTTAGGTAGCTCCAAGCAAATGGCATGAACATTGATTTCTCTAACTACCAGTAATTTCTTCCCCACTCCTCAGTCCTTCTTTCATTTTCCAATCATCATTCCGGTTACCTTCCAGTACCCTTCTCTTGTACTTACCTGCCCTTTGCCTCCCTCTGATTCCCCTCGGCCTGAAACGTTGACTATTTGTTCTCCTCCATAGATGCTGCCTGACTCGCAGAATTCCTCCAGCATTTTGTGCGTGTGGCACAGGCCGTACACTGCGTTTGTCCTCAATGACTCCCACCCCATGCCATCCAAAAACATGAACTGCAACTTTGTTTGCTGTGTGCCTTGTAATTTTGTCCTCTACAAGTTTTTCCCGTGGCCTGTTACTGATGATGCAAGCCTCCAGATTGATTCTGAATGTAGCTCTGCACCTCACATCATCAAGATAATCCCCTAGGATGATGAATATTTTATGATTACTCAGATATTAACATCATTGGCAATTCGTTCTTATATATTGATCTTATTTTCTTCCTCAGAAAGCAGTCTGTAAATCTTTTTTGTCACTGCAGAATGTACCTATTTCTGTTCCTACGTAGTTATTTATAGGTACACCTTTTGACAGTTAACTAACACACCATTAGTCGGGCTCTAACCCCACTCTGTTCTGTGCAGGATGTGAAATGGGCCAGTGACTCCAGGATTATACAAACCACCAGACAAAGCATATTTTAACATCACGCATGGAATGAAATTTTGAAGTTACCAGGACTTAAAAGCCTTCTGTCTAAAGAGGTAGGTATGGAGCTGGAAATTTATTTTTGGCTTGGTCTGGCAATTGTCCAAATTTAACAGAAAAATCTGACAACATTAGCGGCAGCAGCCAGAGGTGGAACCTATCAAACAGAACTGATGACAATTCTGAAGGAAAAGAATGAATAATAAATTGCCTATTGACAGCTGGTGGCACTGTGTCAGCACAGTGAAATGTTCCATGAACACAAACCTGCTGAGATTTCCACTGCAGGGCAAACCTTGCTTCACAGCTGGTTCTGTTCCATGGTAACATGGAGGTGGAAAGGTTACTTGCTGCAACAAACTGAATGAAAGACAACTACGGGCTGAAAAACAGGAACCTTCAATGCTGTGCAGCATGTGATGTTTAACAAGCCTTTTTCACTTCCTGACTACCAACGAGCAGCTTCCACTTTGGTAATCTAATCAGAAATATGCTAGATAGGAAAGCTGCTGCAACGATCATATATAAAACAGTCTATATTGTGGCTGCATGTTTATCATCAATTACCCTGAAGCATGATATAATTAATGAAGTAAATTATTTTATTAACTGCCTTCATTTTAATGGTGTGCTACATTCATGTTGTATGATGCCCATCAAAATACAAACACAGGTATTAATGTTAATTTACATATCAGATGACTCTATGGCAGAGGAAGGTTTTTGATAATGAGTATTCAGTGGGTGGAACTTGCATAGGGAGCCTCAGGGTAACGAATGGCTTCCACTTTTGCAGACATCCATAAGCTGATGTTGTTCGTTTGTTGAAAAATACACAAAAACACACTCGCTATGTTACCATATCACAGTGGTCTTGGAACGAATGACATGAAAAGCAGATAGACTGATAAGAAAGAACAATTACTAAAACACATAGGAACAGGCCACTTTGCCTGCAATGTTGTGCAAAAGCAGCTAAGAAGCAAATCAAAGACACCCAAACACTATCCCTCCTACCTACGCTATGTCCATATCCCTCCATCTTCCTTACATGCATGTACCTATCCAAACATGTCTTAAAAGGCCCTAATGTATTTGCCTCTACACCATACCAGGCAACGCATTCCAGGAATCCACAACTCTCTGAGCAAATGACTTACCCTTCACATCCCTCTTGAAGCCACCCCCTCTCACCTTCAATGCACACCCTCTGGTATTAGACATTTCAATCCTGGAATACGGATACTCTCTGTCCACTCTATCTGTGCATCTCATAATCTTGTAAACCTCCATCAGCTCTCCCTCCAGTCTCCTGATCTCCAGAATAAAACATGATAGCACATGCTGTCTAAACCAGGCAGCATTGTGGTAAACCTCTTCCGCACCCTTTCCAAATCCTCAACATCCCTCCTATCATGGAGTGACCAGAACTGTGTGTAACGTACTAATGGTTTAATTTAATATCAGAGAATGCATACAGTAAAATCCTGAAATTCTTACTTTTCACAGATATCCACAAAACAGAAAAAAAACCCAAAGAGTGAATGACAGAAAATATTTGAACCCCAAAGTCCCCCTCAACCCTCCCATGCACAGCCAGCAACAAGAGTATCAACCCTCCCCCTACTCCCCATGGGAGTGAAAGAGAGAATAACATAATTTTTCCATTTGAAAGAACAAACATACATATGCACATCAGCGTTTCGCATTTAGCAGTATTACGGGAGCTCACTTGTATGTAGAGATGTCCATAAATCTGATGTCTGTAGCCTGGGGTTAGCTTGGTATAGGGAGCAGATCTGTAAATAGTAAGTGTATCACAGATGGAATTTGTAAACAGTGTCATATGTTGGCTTTGTGAACTGTGAGTGTATGAGGGATGGAGTCTGTCAATAGTTTGTGTGCAATGAGTGGATTCTGTAAAGTAGCCCGTGAAGTCTGTGACTAGTGAGTATCTAGCAGATTGCATCAGTCATCCAGTAAATAGGGTGTGTACTGTATATACTGAGCGTATATGACGTGGAAGTGTATACAGTGTTGGTCTCTGTAAGTAGTAAGTGATGAAGGATGGGGTCTGTAAATAGTGAGTATGTGAAGTGTTGATTCTGCAAATAGCCAGTGGAGTCTGTACATACAGATTGTACAATGAGGGAGCCTGAATACATGTGTATAGTGGATAGGATCTGTAAATAGTGAACACATAGCAAATGGAGTTTGTAAATAGCAAGAATATAATGAGTGGACACTGTAAATAGTGACTGTGTAGCAGGTGGTGTCTGTAAATAGTGACTAGAAAGGAGGTAGGTCTGTTAATAACAAGTGTACAAAAGGTGGAGTCCATAAACACTAAGTGCAATGTGAGTTGCGTCTGTAAATTTTGAATGCAGAGGAAGTGTCTTTACATATTGTATCTTTACAATGTGTTGTCTATAATCCATTAGTGTATGGACTCTGTCTTGTGGGTTCAGTTTGCAAATATATTTTGAGTCCAGTTGGAAATGGAAATGTAGAAAGACAGAGTATGCAAATAGCAGGAATTTTTCATTCGGCTTGGTCAAGCAACACAATCTGCCACGAAGTGTAGCAGATGAGTTACATAAGTGACAGGGTGTACTAACAGCATGCTACAGGTAGCAGAGATTTATAACTACTGAATGGATATCTAGAGGAACATGTTACAGGCAAAGTGTGAAGCGAGGGAGTTCTTTAGCTAGAGAGTGCATAGAAAGAAATATATTGCGGCAGGGTGTACTACAGGCAGGGTGTTAGTCATAGAGTTTTATGGCTAGAGAGTGTGCTCTGGGCTAGTGGAAGTATGCAAAGAAGCAGAAGCGTACTGTTAGAGAATGTATTGCTAGATAATGTAAGGAATGTATTATGGGCAGGGTTTATAAAGAGTTTGTTTAAAACAGTTGTTTTAATATGTCTGCCTTTAACTTTGGTTGAAAACAAATTTCTTTCCTTCTGTTTGTCTGTAAAGAACAAATTAAATCCCTTCTTGAAATACATCACACTTTCTCAGGGTGTTAGTAGGAAAAATACAACTTAACAAGAGCCCAAGTGACTCTCCAGTTTCGACAGGACAGTGACCTAATTATAAAATCCAAAAATGCTGATAAAATTTGAGAGACTTTCTAAAATCTTTCCTAATGTTGATAGTCATTGTGATAGATGTAAAACTGAGATAGCTACACTGACACATATGTTTTGGTCTTGTTCTATATTTGAACAGTTCTGGAAGTCGGTTTTCTCAACAATTTCTAAAGCACTTAAAATTAATTCACAACCTAATAAATTAACTGTGCTTTTTGGAATAGTTCCTCAAAATATTCATGGCATTTCTGTGTCCGACCAACATGTTACTGCATTTGTTACATTGATAGCTAGGAGGGCCATTTTGTTGAAGTGGAAGGATACAACAGCTCCCACTTTGTCACAATGGTTCTCTCAAGTGATGCTATGTCTTAGTTTGGAGAAAATTAGAAGTCGAACCTTTGAACCTTTATTTGATTTTGAGAAAAGATGGGGCTCATTTGCTCGTTATTATTATTTGAGTTAAGTGATATAATTTTTCTACGATCTAATTGTAAATTCTTTTAGTATATTTTCTTTTCTTGCTGGCGGTTTGATGTTTACTTTTAGAAGCTTTTTGTATGACGCATGGCTCCAGGGTTGTATACCTAACGGTTTCTCTTTTTTTTCTCACTTTTCTACTTAGTAGGTTTTTTTTGTTATCACAAAATTTTGTTTTCATTCTTTAAGATGATGGTTTTTTTTGAGGCATTGTAAGTGTTGTTACTTCGATGTACTCATGTTATTTTTCCTATATATACAATAAAAAGATTTGAAAAGAAAAGAAATTTGTCATGCCAGGCACCATCTGTGGAAAGAGAAACAGCAAGCATTTTGGGTCTAGGACTTTGATCAGTTTTGACAAAGGATCTTATACCTAAAACATTAACTGTTTCTCTTTCCACAGATACTGCCAAACCTGTTGAGGGTTTCCAGCACTTTGAGTTTTCATTTCGGATTTCCAGTTTCTGAAGTTTTCTAACTTTCATTCACAGTTTGCTTTTTACTATCTCCCAATCTGTCCAAATCCTTCTGCAGACTTTCTGCTTCCTCAACACTATCCGCTCCTTCATCTATCTTCATATTATCCAAAGCTTGGCCACAAATCCATCAATTCCATCATCCAAATCATTGAAATATAAAGTGAAAAGAAGCAGTTACAATACCAACCCCTGCAGAACATCACTGGTCACTGGCAGCCAACCAGAAAGGCCTCCTCTATTCCTACTCTTTGCCTCCTGCCAGAGAGCCAATCGTAATCCCGTAATACCATGGCTCCTACCTTGCGAAGCAGCCTCATGTGCAACAACTTGTAAAGGGCCTCCTGAAAATCCAAGTAAACAATATCTTCTGACTCCTTTGTCTCTTCTGCCTGTTATTTCCTCAAAGAATTCCAACAGATTTGTCAGGCAAGATTTCCCCTTAAGGAAATCTGACTTTTTGCCTACTTTATCATGTACCTCCAAGTACCCCAAAACCTCGTCCTTAATAATTGACTCCAACACTGATATCAGGCTAACTGGCTTATAAACTCCTTTCTTCTGCATCCCTCCAAGCGTAAAGATTGGAGTGATATTTTCAGTTTTCCAGTCCTCTGGAACTACTCCAGAATCTAGTGACTCTTGAAAGGTCATTACTAATACCTCCACAATCTCTTCAGCTACCTCTTTCAAAGTGCTTGGGTGAGGTCCATCTGGTTCAGGTAGCTTATCTACCATCTACCTTCAGATATTTCAGCTTCCCAAGCACCTTCTCCTAAGAAGAACATTCACTTCTGTCCGAAACTCCAACTCTCTGGCATACTGCTAGTGTCTTCCAATGTGAAGACTGATAAAAATACTTATTGTGTTCGTCTGCCATTTCTTTATCCCCCATTACTACCTCTCCAGTGTCATTTTCAACTGATCCAATAACCACTCTTATCCTTTTTTTATTATTTATATATCTGAAATAACTTTTGGTATCCACTTTATATTATTGCCTAGCTTACATTCATATTTTTCTTTTCTCTCCTCATGGTTTTTTAATTGCTTTCTGTTATTTTTAAAAGCTTCAATTCCTCTAGAGTCCTTCTAAATTTTGCTATTTTATATGCCCTCTCTTTTGTTTTTATGTTGTATTGGATTTTCCTTGTCATTCATAGTTGCCTCATCCTCCCTTTAGAATACATTTTCAACTTTGTAATGTATCTATCCTGCACCTTCTGAATTGCTCCCAGAAACTCCAGCCATTGTTGTCCTGCTATCATCCCTGATAGTGTCCCCTTCTAATCAATTTTGGCCAGCTCTTCTCTCATTCTCTTTAATTTCCTCTACTGAACTCTAATACTGATACATCTGACTTTAACTTCTCCCTCTCAAACTGCAGGGTGAATTCTAGTATAATATGGTCACTGACTCCTAACGGTTCCTTTACCTTAAGCTCCCTAATCAAATTTAATGCTACTGCATTAATTTAAAGAATTATCTGGAGTCAGTAGATAGGAGTCGTCATCGTATCTGCTCATCAAGAATCCAAAATGACTAATCAGTCACATATATTGCCCTTCTGTGCAGCAAAATTGTCCGTTATCAGATAGATTATCAGATTTCCAAGTACGTCATTTGGGATTTTTACAGTTCCAATATCAAAGGCAGGCATACCATCTCAATGCCAAAGATGTAGTGCTTGCTTGTTTCTTATATTATCGGATCTGCTGTACATCCATTTCAACCTGTTCAATATCTTCCTGTCAGCTGCAAGCATCCTCTCTACAAATAACTCGGTCAGTCAGATCATTAGCATCATCTGCTTCTAATAAATTCAATAAACTGGTGAGAATGAGTACCTCAATGTGTCAGCATTATACTGAGAACTATGGAACATGCTCACTATGAAGGCTAGAAAAATCCACATCAAATTATAGTATTTAATGTCGTTTCACTGAGTTTGGGAAAAGCACCCTCATTTTGGCTCTGAGGACCAGAAATTCTATTGCACTATACCTATTTCATTTGGCTCAAAGTGACTTACTAAGCTCACAATCTGGAGGCCGGAGGCCATAAGACCATATTGGAGGCAAATGTATCCTATACCATGAGAGGAAAAAATTAGAACTATTTTTTGATGTTCCGTAGCTACCTAATCACATTATTAAAGGTATGTTTATCCTTCTACTTTTCTTTTAATTATCAATCTCCCTTTCCTGAATTGGGAACTTGAGTAGGATGTGATCTTCGAGGATGTTGGGCCTGAAGTTCAATTTCAGTTTGGAATCTGTATATCCTTCTGGCATGAAAACATTGAAAATATTATTTTTTTTCTATATTATGTATTGCATTGAACTGCTGATGCTAAGTTAACAAATTTCATGACACATGCCAATGATAATAAACCTGATTCTGATTCTGAAATAGAACACAGGATCAAGCTCTATGGCCCACGATATTTGTGTCAATGTGATGCCAAATTGAACTAAATCTCTCTTCTGCC
Organism: Mobula hypostoma; assembly: GCF_963921235.1. NCBI lineage: Eukaryota > Metazoa > Chordata > Chondrichthyes > Myliobatiformes > Myliobatidae > Mobula > Mobula hypostoma. The sequence goes on from NC_086104.1 coordinate 26,322,648, forward strand.
TTAATATGATCCATATCCATTGCTTGCAAATTCATATGTTTGTCTAAAACAGGGGTACCAACCTGGGGTCCATGGACCCCTTGGTTAATGGTGAGGCTCATTGGGGTAAAGGGAACTGCTAGAAAGAACCGTGAACACCATAATGAGCCAGAGGATTGGAGTGTAGGTTTAGGTAAGGTTTTCTAAATAACCTGATGGTGGAAATAGTGAGGTGGGGTGGGGGGAGTGTAAATCATGTATTCGCATCAGACTACCACGCTCCATTCAGCTGAATGCTGCCCAAACCATTGGCCACATTGGAGAATGCAGACTGGAGTGGAGTGGAGGAGGAGAAGATGGCGGCACGACGCAGCTTGCGTGGTCACTCCGGTGAATGATATCTGTAATCTGTCAAGTAGGATGCCGTGCACAGTCCCGATATGATGGAGACAGACAGATGTGAGAGAACGGAGGAACATCTGGAGAAACTTCTGAAATGCCTTTTTCGCTGCCGCTGCTACTGTGTGATCCAGAATCTCCGGAGGGGAAGGCCCTGAATCCTCAGCTTTGCTTGTTGCTCGGCGGCCAGGACGGGGTCAAAGCGCTCTGCAGAGATGGTGCTCAGTGCTCGGTGTCAAAGGTCTGGTCAGAGGCTCTAAGTTTTCAGATGGACTCTGTCGGCTGTGGTCAGGTGCTTCCAATGCATCGACAGTTGTCGGTGCCTGGAGGTTTATGGCAGAGAGAGTTTCTCCCTTCTGCCGTCTGCTTTCGGGGGCTATCGGGAGTCAATCGGAACTTTGAGACTTTTTTTTTTACCATTCCCATGATCTGCTCTTTATCAAATTATGGTATTGCTTTGCACTGCTGTAACTATATGTTATAATTATGTGGTCCTGTCAGTGTTAGTCTTTGGTTTGTCTTGTTTTTTTGTGATATCACTCTGGAGGAACATTGTATCATTTCTTAATGCATGCATGCATTTCTAAATGACCATAAATGAGGACTGGGTGTCCTCATAATCTAAAAAAACGGTCAGTTATTCTTGAGGGACTGCCGAAGAGATGATACTCTACCCATTGCATTTCACAGGTGGATGGACACTTGAAGCACAAGGCCATGATAGAAAGTGCAATGAAAGTGACAGTCTTGAAATTATCACATTGTGTCCAGGGACCTGTTGACTGTGGGCTAAGCTGCAGTGGCAGGATTGCTGGAGTGGGTTTTGACAACGACTGGTGCTGAGGAGTTGCAGTCTTTGTGACAGGGAGTGTCTGGACGAGCACTTTTCAAGAAATCAGTGTGAGTAAATCAGAGGCAGACACAAAGAAATTAGATGTCATTTCTAAACAATGGCAATACATCTGTGCAACAGATGCAATTAGAAAGTAATTAAAGCAATAATGATTAACTCATATTATAAAGATCCACATGACTAACCAGATAAGTACACTATTTAGAGTTGCCAACTTTCTCACTCCCAAATAAGGGACAAAAGTAGCAGTCAAATATGGGACACTTGTGTTTACCCCGAGAAAGACTACCATAACCATGAAGCCTTGCATGGGCACCTGTGTGCGCATGCGTGTACCTGCTGATTTTTTCTACAAATCGATTTTGGCTTAATCTTCCTGACTACACTGTACATACATTATTCCTACTTTATATAGGCTGTGTATTTATCATATCATTCCTGCTTTTACTATATGTTAGTGTTATTATAGGTTTTATGTGTTATTTGGTATGATTTGATAGGTTATTTTCTGGGTCTGGGAACGCTCAAAAATTTTTCCCATATAAATTAATAGTAATTGCTTCTTCGCTTTACGCCATTTCGGCACGAAAGGTTTCATAGGAACGCTCTACCTTAGTGGGGGAAATATTGGACAAGGGCGGTTCTGTATGGGACAAACCAATTTAGCCCAATATCCCGGCTAATACGGGACAGTTGGCAACCCTAACACTATTACAGAAATAAAGGATCAAATACCATGGACTTGTGATGCTTCCGTGATTCAACAAGATTTGGCCGAGAGGAAACAGAGCCACACAGACTCAAAACATCACTCACTGAGGGGTCAGCTGTGGAAAGGCTCGACTGCTTCAAGTTCCTGATCGTCAACGTCTCAGAGGATCTATCCTGGGCTGAACACGTTGCTGCAGTCATGAAAAAAACATGCCAGCAACTCTACTTCATTCAGAGTGTGAGGAGATTTGGTATGCCACCAAAGAGCAAGGTAAGTTTTTACAGATATACAGTGGAGAGCATTCTCAATAATTGCATCAGCGTCTGGTAAGGAGGTTCCAATGTGCAGGATTGACAGAGGCTGTGTCGGATTGTAGGCTCGGTCAGCTCTATCAAGGAGGCAACTTTCCCCACTGTTTAGGTCATCTTCAAGAAGCAGTGTGTCAAAAAGGTGCCATTCATAATTAAGGATCCTCACCATCAGAGCCAGTCCCTCTTCTCATTACTACCATAAAGGAGGAGATACAGTAAGTGAAAATCCACACCTATCATTTTAAGAATAGGTTCTTCTCCTCCTCTGCTATCAGATTTCCAAATGATAGATAACACATCAGCACTGTCTCACTATTCTTCTTTTGTACTACTATCTATTGTAACTTGCAGCAATTTTTATGTCTTGCACTGTACTGCTGCAAAAAAGCAACAAACTTCACGGCATACTATACGTCAGTGATAATGAACCTGATTCTCATTGGACTGATCCCAATCCATATTGCCTGTCTCAGCTGGGGGAACTGGGAAAGTTAAAGAAGTTACACTCAGTCTACACTTTATTAGGTAAACATGTACACCAGTTTGCTAATGCAAAAACTATAGTCACCCAATCATGTGGCAGCATCTCAATGCATGAAAGCATGCAGACATGGTCAAAAGGTTTAGTTGTTGTTCGGATCAAACATCAGAATGGGGAAGAAATGTGATCCAACTGACTTTGACTGTGGAATGATTGTTGGTGTCAGATGGGGTAGTTTGAGAATCTCCGAAACTACTGATTGCCTGGATTTTCATGCACAATAGTCTTTAGTTTACAGAGAATGGTTCATAAAAAAAACAACAAACATCCAGTGAGCAGCAGTTCTGTGGGTGAAATTGCTTTGTTAATGAGAGAGGTCAGAGGAGAATGGCCAGACTGGTTCAAGTTGACAGGGAGGTGATAGTAACTCAAATAACAGTGTGTTGCAACAGTGGTATGCAGAAGAGCATCTCTAAATGCACAACACATTGAACCTTGAAGGGGATGGGCTACAGCAACAGGAGACCACACTGGATTCCACTCCTGTACCTAATAAAGTGGCCACTGAGTATATATATTATAATACTAATACCTATAATAATATATTAAAATTCAAATTAAAATATATTAAAAGCCTAAATATGTAACCACAATTTATTGGTTATTGAATGTAATTATGTTCATGTCCAGGTTTAAAGGCACCAGATTACATCTCCTGTTGCAAATCATGATTATGATCCCAAATCCTCCCAAACTATTGACCTAATCAGAAACTATAGAACTGAACAAAAACAAGTCATGCTCAAGGGAATGGTGAGGAGAAGATGCTCATTCCATGCAATACCTGTTTGGATCTACAGTAGAGAGAGTACTAAAGCACATCTATAGTTCTGTACTTTCAGGAAGAGTGAAATTCCAGGGACAGAGTGTTTACATTCTGACACAAGTGAGTTGTCTCATCTTCAATTTATACTTTTGCACTAACGTCTGTGTTCATTACTCTTTTCACCTCCTTCCCTGCTCCAGTATCCCAACGACCTCACTAACCTACCATTGATCCCTATCAATATACCAAGCCTTGTAATCCCCATGTTTGACCTCACCATCACAACAGATAGGGCGATTGTACCAACTCTCGCCAAGCACTCACTGGCATTTTTTTTCAAACAAGGGTGGCTATTGATGCTACAGCATTAGAAGGTTTTCAGACAGAGTATCTTTAGTGCATCTCATATGCATTGTTCCTCACTGAGGCTGAAGTAACATGTTATTAATCTTTAGCGATCCAATGGCTTCTCGGGTAAGAAGCCTGCTTCTCTTCTTCTCTTTCTGGCTCCTTGTCCTCCTCAACATGGCCACATCTCATTCTTGCAGTCATGCACATTTCCTGGTGGAAACCCCATAGGTTTGACCCACACTTTTCAGAAAATTCTCTTCATAGACAAAGATCCTTTCTCAGTACAAATCCAGTCACTCTCTGTGAACTACTTAAACTTTATCCTCTTATAACATCTTCCAAATCATGTGCACTGGTGCTAGGACCAGGGAGAGATAATCTAGTAAATAATCATTAGTCGATCAACTCTTTAAATAATGTTGGTGGCTGGTGGACTGTAGAAATGGTGGCTGAAGAGAGTGAAATGTCAGGCTCCTTAATGTAGTATGTAGCTGAAGCAGGTTAACACAGAGTGTTGTCTGCATCTGGAATTGGCTGCACTGGTGTTAAATCAGATTACATACAGTTTCATGTCATTATTTAAAATAAAAACAGAAAATTTTGGAATTATTTAGTAGGTCAGGGCTTAACAGTGGGAAGTTCACTTCATGGAAATTCTTCAGAATAGAAACAGACCCTTCCACCTACAATGTCTATGCTGACCTTTGGACCTAGTTGTAGCAATCCCAAATCTCGCCCTGCTCATTCAAATACATGTCAAGATGCCTATTGAATATTTCTACTCCTCTTGCCTCTAACACCTCCTCTGGCAGCTCATTCCAAATTATCACCTGCTCCTTGTGTAAAATACTTACCGCCTTGATCCTCTTCAAACCTCCTTCTTCTCATTTTAAATGATACCCTCTTGTTTCAGACACCCCTGCTATGGGAAACAGACACTGACTATCTACCTATTTATGCCTCTTATCATTTTGTACACCTATATTATGTCACTCTAAGCCTCCTTCACTCCAGGTAAAAGAGACTGAGTCTCTCCAAACTATCCCGAGAACGCAAGACCTTCAATTAAGGCAGCATCCTTGTGAATCTTTTTCTGCACCATGTCCCTCAAGAGTGTAATAACTGCAACTGCACACAATATTCTGAACACAACCTAACCAATACTTGGTACAACTTCATGTTCTGTTTGCCCTGTCTGCCACCAGCAATTATAAGGTCATATGTTCAAACCTCTTTATCAAAATGGCATGCTGAGCACCTCCTCTTGGAATTGTGTATGCAAATCATAGACTCAGGTTCCTAAACAATGGACTCAATACAATCTAGTTCACTGTTCACAATGTTTGATGGCAATCAAAGAACTTATTCTCTATATAGTCTCTTCATATTCTAGTTTTTGCCCCCTTGCTTTCCAATCCTGGAGAAGGCTCTCAGCCTGAAACATTCACTGTTTATTTCTCTCTATTTCTTGTCTGACTTCCTAAGTTCCACCACCATTTTTTGCATGTGTTCTACATAGTATGTTATTTTCCATTTGTATATTCAAACTGGGGAGGAGAGGTCTTCTGTAGGGTTTTTGCTGTACAGTCAGATTCAGCCTGCAATGTCTGATGATCAGGCAGACATGACCGTCAATAAAGTGCTGAAGAACAGTTGTAACAGTAGCACGAGAAGCACCCGGCTGACATTCCTGACGAACACATTATGCTTGCAACTGGAAGTCACCACTGGCTTCCAGCAGCAACTGCGTCCACAGAAGTGTGAAGTGAGTAATCCATTAATGGGTGTCTGGGGTGTCAGGGAGGTGTAGCACCTCGGTGGGGGAACATGTTGCGTCCTTTTCAGGGCGGTTAGTCCACCTTTGGTCCCCACCTGGCACTCAGCTCTCACCTGTGGCTCCCCGTAGCTGTTTGCATGCGACAGTGGCCACACCCCGGGCAACGGCTTCGACAAGCCGGCTAAACCAGGTGAGGGTAGCCGACGGGTCTCAAACTCTCGGTGAGATAGGGAGTTGTCTATCCCAGCATGTGAAGACAGACTCCGGCGGATTGAGCGGACGAGACCTATGGAAGGTCCAACGGTCAGGAAGGCGGTCTCTTCAAGCGTCATGGAACGTGTAGAGCAAGACAAGACACAGAAGACGTCCTGGTCATCCACTGCGCCTAGTCTCATCTCCAGCCGTCTAGACTCTGTCTTGCCACTGGATCCAGATGGGAATTGGGAAGAGAGAGTGAGGCTGATGCTGCGCAACTCTCCCTCACTTAAATCCAAATCACACGCTAGTCTCAACACCATCATAATGGTGTCGAGGTCCTCATCGACGTCGACGTTGGACGAACAACCAACCAACCAATGTGCCAACATAGCCAGCATGCCTTTGGCACTGAAAGGTAATCACTTAAACAACTTGAGGAAGTTTTTTACCTTTTTAGCAGATAAAGGCCTGTGTATCACTAAGGAGAAAATAATGGTGTGAATTACTTGGGAAAGGTATGCAGATGCAGGCTTGAGAAATGTGGCAATCTCTGATCATTACTGGATGGATTTTATATAAAATATGAGTTCAATCAATGGTTTGAAATAAAGGACAGAGGGCAGCCAGTCTATCAGAAACAGTTGAGATTAACTGTTCTGGAAATTAGTCAAGATACAGGGTCATTGCTCAGGGCATAAATTAGATTGCACATTGCCTGGCTATTCGTAAGTCTCTGTCACCCAAGGAAGTGCAATTAAATGTTCATTACCATTCAATGTGGCAATGCTCAAGGTAAAATCTCACCATTACTCATGGAGTCATGACTTTATGTTCAATAAATTGACTGGATTGGAAATTATGTATCTTTGAAATAGATGCTTGAACAGAGGTCCCAGACATGTTCTGCATCAGGAGTGCTGAAGATGAAAATTGTGCCATTGATGAGAAAGCACCTTAGAGGACATTCTAAAGCCATGGTTTCAGACTGCCCTGATACTGATGGTTAGTCCTTGGATACATCCTGAGAGGAGCAGGTTGGGAAAGGCATGAAGTAATTGGGAGAAGGCTGACTTGGGACCTTTGCTGAGAGGGGAGGAGTGCCCTTGCTCCTCCTGATTCCTTGGAATGGTTTAAAAAAAAACACACTAATTTCAACAAACTAACACTAGTTGGTGATTGTGTAGAATTCAGGAATTCGGCTCTGCTCCACTTAGGGCAGAGGTTTCCAATCTGGGGTCTACGGATTCCTTCAGTTAATGGTAAGGCTCATGCATAAAAAAGGTTGGGAATCCCTGACTTACAGAGACTGCAGATGGTGGAATCTGGACCTAGAAACAGAACAGTCTGCTGGAGGAACTCAGCAAGCAAGCAGTATCTGTGGAAGAAAAGGAATAATCAACATTACATGTTGAAACCCAGCATGTATCTGAACCGACCGAGTTACTCCAGCAGATTGTTTGTTGCTGTTCCACTCATTGCTGCTGAATTTTCAAAAGGATCTCTGTGAACAAAAGAGCATAAGAAATGTGAACACAAGAGCCCTTTGAACCTACTCAGTGAGGTCATGGTTAACGTGATCTCCGCATCTCTACATCTCAGCATGTTCTCCATAAGACATGGTTCCTTTATAGATCAAAAGTCTGTCTATCTCAGCTTTAAATAGATTCAAGAACCCAGTCTCCACTGTCCTTTGGGATAGTGAATTTCAAGAAGCTTTGCAAACTGGTAGAAGAAAATTTCCACTCACCTTCAACTTAACTGGTTTTGGATCCCTAAAGTTCAGATTGGGTCATCTAAAAATAGGTCTCTCAGAATTCACAGTAATAGCAGCTAATTCCCGCAACGACACCAGTGGGCTGTCTTCAGTGTATCCATCAATACTTGGAAAAGCAGAGCTGGTGCTTCCAGAATGCTCAAGGATATAGGCTTCCCTAAACTGGGGATTACCACAGCAATTACTGTGGACGGGGTTTACAACCAGCTCTGTGGGACTGACTGTCGTACAAAGGCAATATCTGCAGCTACATTTGATGGATGCATCCCTCTTTGATACTGACCTGAAGGAGCCAGGGACGATTGCAGTTGATCCACTGTCACAGTACAGACCAGAGGTTCCCGAGCAGAGGTCCATGGACCCCTCGCTTAATGGTATTGGTCCATGGTATACAAAAGGTTGGGATTCCCTGGTACAGACCTTTTCCTCCCATAATTTATGCTTTGACACATTATATGCTATACATGAATATTTCTGGCTGTTGGACTTCTAACTAAGTGCGTATTGCATCAACGCTAATTCTGCATTGATTAGTGTAGAAATAGATTCATGTAGAAATGGGGAAGGCATGAATATTGTCTTGAAATATATTGAAGTCAGAAGGAATAGAGCTAGTATTTATTTGTCCAAATGCAAATCTGCCTGAATTAAACTTTCGAAATGCTCAGTCTGCTTTTACCGTGTGTTCACTGACTGTATGATAAACTGATATGTTCACTTGAGTGATTTACTTCCAAATTGTGCCTAAAAGTAATGGTGCAACACAAGTGATTGTGAAAGATTCAAGTTAGATAAATCAGGAGGTGATGCAAAATGCCAACAGTACAAATTGGTGTTCCCACCAAATAGCAAAAATTAATGGGAAGCTGGACAATTAGGAAGCTTTTAAAAGCCGACAGAGGGCAACAAATAAAGCAAAAGGAGAGAAAAGATAAATATGAAGGGAAGTGAGCCAATAAAAGATGAAACAAAAAGTTCTTGTTTTCAGATAAATAAAGAATAAGAGAAAGGCTAGAGTGGACAGTAGTCTGCTGAAAATGGAGAAGTAGTTATGGGGAACAAAGAAATGGAAGACAAACATAATAAATATTTGCATCAGTCTTCACTATGGAAAAATCCGGCAGCATACCAGAAATTTGAAAATATCCAAAAGCAGAAGTCCTTATCTGAAGATCGGAGGAGGAGAGGTTCCAGCGATTTCAAATTCCTTGTTGTTATCATTTCAGAGGACTTGACCTGGGCCCAGCACATAAATGCAGTTAAGAAAAATGAATGACAGTGCCTATTCTTCCTTAGAAGTTGTGAAGATTCACTATGACATATAACACTTTGAAAGTGGAGAGTATATTGACTGTCTGTATCACAGCCTGGTATGGAAGCACCAATATCCTCGAATGGAAAATCCTCCAGAAAATAGTGGATGTGGCCCAGGTGCCTCAGGACTCACAGCACCAGGTTCAGGAACCAGTGGGGATAACGTCACTCTTCTTCACTTGTCCCATCACTGAACTGTTCCCACAAACTACCGACTCACTTTCAAGCACTCTTCCCTACATATTTTTATATGCAGTGCTTATTAATTAATTAATAATAATAATTATTATTATTATTGCCATTTAACTGGCCTGGGTGCAAGATTAGATTGCTTTGGATACCAAGCTGATTTGAAGAGCTTGATAGCGGCTTTGGGCTGGTCAATGAACTCTGGGCTCATGGACCTCTGGTTTCCTTCTCCTGAAGTCAGTAATATGCTCATTGGTCTTGCTAACATTGAGTAAGATGTTGTTTTTATGGCAACACTCAGCCAGATTTTCAATCTCCCTCCTAAAAGCTGATTCATCACCACACTTGCTTCAGCCTGCAACAGTGGTGTTGTCAACAGACTTGAATATAGCAATGTCACTGTGCTTAGTCACAGTCATAAGTGTAAAGCAAGCAGAGCAAGGGATTAAGCACTCAGCCTTGTATGTATGTTCTGCCTGATGAGAGCGAGATGAAGAGAGAATGTTCAGGGTGAGATTGTTGATTATACTGCTGCTCTACTAACGTGCAATAAGTACAGGCAAAGTCCACAGAGGGGAGGCTGGTTCCCATGATGTGTCCACAACATACTGCAGTTTTGTGCTGTCACAGGTGAAACATCACTATACCAAGCCGTACTGCATCCTGTTAAATTATGCTGGTTATGCTGGTGTGGGTCAAAGGGGACTTGCCAAATGTATTTAGCCTCTCGAGGAAGTAAAGACACTGGTGAGCTTTCTTGGCTGTGGTGTCAAAGTGGTTGAATCAGGACCGGCTCTTGGTGATGTTCACTCCAAGGAACTCGAAGCTCTCAACCCTCTCAAACCCAGCACCACCGACATAAACAGGAACAAGTGCACTACCCCACTTCCTGAAGTCAATGACCAGACCTTTTATTGCAGAGGTGACACTAAAGTAAACCGATGAGGTACAATTTTACTGAATGATGGAGCAGGCACAAGGAACAGAATGGTGTACTCTTGCTTCTACTTCCTGACTTTCATGAAAGGGATACCCAGAATGGGGATTCCCATTTTTCTGGCTTATTTAAGATCTAGAGTACAATTGGAAGCCAAATGAATCTTCTGAAGAATCAACAAGCAACAAGGAGGAAGCTTTGTAATCCATTGTGGCTATCTACCTTTTTTCAAACAGCTGTCCATTTAGTCCCATGTCCCTCCTCATTTCCCTCAGCTCTGCACAGTACTTCTGTAAGTCCCTTGCATAAATTCCTGCTTAATCTGCTTCCACCAGTCTGTTGGGCAGGGCATTCCAAATCATATTAAATTAATCTTTGAAAAGTAACTCTCTCATCTCAACTCTGGCTCTTATGACAATAATTTCTTTTAATAACACAACACTATGATTTGGAATGTTTTGTTAACTCCCCCTTTAACCTCCTCTGCTGTCAGAGGAACAACTACAATCATTGTGGAGACAAACTTTAGGGGAGGAGTGCATATAACAAGGTATTTTTCATCAATTTCTCAAATTACTGTAAGAAATTTGAGAAATTGATGGGAAATTCTGTATGAGAATAGGCATAACCTATCAAGTCAATGCCAACTCTCAAAGCAATCCCATCAATCTCATTTCCCCACTACCCTAGCCTATCTCAGATTCCAATCAACTCTTTCTGATTCTCTTAATGCACAACCACTGCGGGGCTAAATTGCAATAGCCATTTATCCTACCACATTCTTCAGGGATTCATTCAGGCTTTCACAAGATTTTTTTAAAAGGAGCTCCATCAACTCCATTATCATTATCAGGTTTAATATCACCAGCATATGTCACGAAATTTGTTGTCTTTGCAGCAGCAGTACAATGCAATGCATAATAATAGAAAAGAGAGAAAACTGAATTCCAGTAAGGATATATATATTAGATTGTTAAATTAAATACATTGTGCAAAAAAGAAATAAAAAATAAGTAGTGAGGTAGTGTTCATGGGTTCAATGTCCATTCAAAAAACATATGGCAGAGGGGAAGAAGCTGTTCCTGAATCGTTGAGTGTGTGTCTTCAAGCTCCTTTACCTCCTTCCTGATGGTAACAATGAGAAGACGGCATATCCTGGGTGATGGGGGTCCTTAATGATGGACAACGCCTTCTTGATGCATCGCTCCTTGAAGATGTCCTGGATACTATGGAGACTAGAGTCCATGACTGAGCTGACTAAGTTTACAACTCTCTGCAGCTTACTTGGATCCCGTGCAGTAGCCCCCAACCCATACCAGACGGTGATGCTACCAGTTAGAATGCTCTCCATGGTACATCTGTAGAAATTTCTGAGTGCTTTAGGTGACATAAGATATCTCCTCAAACTCCAAATGAAATATTATCTCGGTTGTGCCTTCTTTGTAGCTGCATCAATATGTTGGGTTCCTTAGAGATACTAACACCCAGGTAGTTGAAATTGCTTATCTTTCCACTTCTGATCCCTCTGTGAGGATTGGTCTGTGTTCCCTCACCTTACCCTTTCTAAACCACAATCATCTCTTTGGTCTTACTGATGTTGAATGCAAGGTTGTTGCTGTGACAGCACTCAACTAGTTGGTATATTTCAGCTTCTCGTCACCATCTGAGGTGCTGCCAACAATGGTTGTATCATAAGCAAATTTACAGATGGCAATAACAGGGGAAGGCAATAAAGGGTCCTGGGAAAGTGACCTGGGCTTTTAACCATTCGTTACCACTCAACTGATGGAGGGCAGTTACCAGATTTCTCTGTTGCTTAGGTCAGACAACAAAATCACAGAAGTGCTAGAGCATAGAAGCTTAGCCCACCAAATCTATGCAAGCTCTTTGCTAGAGTATTCGGCTAGTCCCACGCTGCTGTCTTATCTTTATAGCTCTGTAGTTTTTTCCTACCTTCAAGTACTTCTCTGACAGATATCCTTCTTTTGAGCCAGTGAAACCTGTTTTGGGAAGCTAAGTCTATTGAGATCAACTTCAGCATAACTTAACAGAGATAAGCATATCCATATCCAATACCATGGGGTTCACCATATCAATCTAGTTATTGATAGGATTCCTTATGTTATTTACTTACTTTTGCCATGCATCTTTTTCAAAATTCTTGTCACTAGATTCCAGCCTGACTGCAATCTGAACTCTGCACTATTGCCATTGACCACTCACAAACATGACCCACATATAAGATGATGAGAGGCATTGATCGTGTGGATAGTCAGAGGCTTTTTCCCAGGGCGGAAATGGCTGCCACAAGAGGGCACAGGTTTAAGGTGCTTGGAAGTAGATACAGAGGAGATGTCAGGGGTAAGTTTTTTACGCAGAGTGATGAGTGCATGGAATGGGCTGTCAGCAACAGCGGTGGAGGCGGATACGATAGGGTCTTTTAAGAGACTTCTGGATAGGTACATGGAGCTTAGAAAAATAGAGGGCTATGGGTAACCCTACGTAATTTCTAAGGTAGGGACATGTTCGGCACAACTTTGGGGGCCGAAGGGCCTGTATGGTGTTGTAGGTTTTCTATGTTTCTATGTTTCCCTCTCAGTACATTATAACCCTCTTCCAATTCCATGATCCAATCTTTAAGGTCCCAATCCACCATGTGACTGAGGTTCACTATTCCTCATTTGATCCCTGTTGCTTGACCTGTGACCTGAGCTCCCCCGTTAGCTCTGCAATCCCTGATGTTTCTGTGCCTATTCCACATTGCCCTTACCAACGTAACATTTGGAACAGATCCCACCACATCGGATGGCATTTCCAGAACCAAAACAGCACTGGGAGCACCATTAACATATTCCCTGCATTTGAAATTTCCTCTCAAAATATTTTCAGTGACTGCTATTTTGCTCTTGCTTTGAGATGTGCTTTCTAACTTAATTTAACATTCTGACCTTGCTCATTTACTTTTCTAGTAACCTGAAGCACAAAAGCAGTTTGAGTATTTTAAACATTGTTAAAAGCTGGGCTACAATTTAGGAATCTTTAAATGAATCAAATTATGACCAATGTACAATGTACATTTATTCTTTGTAAATTAAGGAAGCCTTCTCCCCTTTGTTTTTTCACATATGACATTAAAATCTGAACTTAGCATATAAATATCAAAGAAACTGGCACTAGCAGTGTCCTGAGGACACTGTACTGCTGGTAGATCTCGCAGGAAAGAAATGCTCGTATATGATTCTCCTTCCACTATTATGCCTGAAACTTACTGTGGAACTGTTCTTACTGAAATGAATTGCTTCATCCCCATGTGCAGCAAGGTCAAGCCACTGAGGAGTACAGGACTGATTTTTGATTGTGTATACCTTGGCACATACTGTAACTTTCTGAACTGGAGAAAATGCTTAAATAGATGGTCTCTGAATGAAACTATCTGTCTGAAATAATGATTCCTAAAGTTATACCTTGGCTAACTGTCAAATGGATAAAGCTGTGATTTGTGATTTATATTAAAGAAGATTTCTGATTTCGTAAGAGGTAGACCAAGGTCATTCCACAGGTGCCACCAGTAATTTGATATGACTTCTTTCAAAGCTCTCTGTGCAACAAGAAGCAGTGAAGGTTTGTATTATGAGGTAAAATAGCAATCCTGGTCCCAATTCAGTCAACAGGGAAACATACAGGTTAATCACAGCATATTGTTGCATCAGAGAGTCTTGCTGACTTAAACACATCAACTTAGAAACTTTCATAAACATCAATACCTATTTATCTATGTGCTAGTAATCCAATCCAGATTATTATCCATGATATGACTGAAATAACATGATTTTTCTACAGTTTGATTTTCAATAGAACAAAATTTCTTGGAAAATTATACACCCCAAAGCCCTGAAATTCTGAAGATAAACTTGGGTTGCTGTTGCAGTTCTCCATTCCGGTCTGTTCTGAGCCTTTGGCCTCTCATATTGTTCCCAGGAAGCTCCCATGCAAGCTCAAGGAATAGCATCCCCTTTTCTGATAGAGCACAGGGCTGCATTTACCTGAGGTAAGTAACCACAATACCAGTTGCAGCGAGTTCACTGCAAGGAGAGGACTGTGGATTATGGAATAAATGGAAGGTGGGTTGGGAGCAGAGGGAGTAACTTGTGGGTGTTGGGTAGATGGAGAGGATGGGGGAAAGTAAAATGATTGATTGATGGGAGCCAGTCAGATCAGAAAAAAAGGGAAGTGACAGAGATAACTGAAAGTTAACAATATCAATGTTCATGCTGTCAGATTGGACACTATCAAGGTGTAGTTTCTCTAATCTGCACCTAAACTAAGCAATGGAGGAGACTGTGAACAGACATGTCAGTGTGGGAATGAGAAGTGGAATTAGACTGGTTGGCCACTGTGAGATCCTAGCCTTGTATGAGTATTCACTCCATGAAGATTATACTCCATGAAGTTATACTTCTGCACTCCACACTTCAGATTTTTTAACGTAGTACAAGTAACATTTTCAGAGCTGTTTGAATGATATGATGCTGTATAAGTGGTCAGAGCACCTACAATCAAATCTATTGTCAGACTGAATTTTAAGTTCCTTAAAAATATATGGCAAAAAAATTTTGAATCAGAATCAGGTTTAATATCACCAACATATATTATGAAATTTGTTGTCTTTGCAGCAGTGGTACAATGCAATATACTGTACATAAAGGTGAATTACAGAACACACACACACACACACATATATATCAAAACAGTTAAATTAAATAAGTAGTGCAAAAATAGAAATAAAAAAGAACTGTGAGGTAGTGTTCATGGATTCAATGTCCATTCAGAAATCGGATGGTAGAGGGGAAGAAACTGTTCCTGAATCGTTGAGTGTGTTCCTTCAGACTTCTATACCTCTCTTCTGATGGTAGCAATGTGAACAAGGCATGAGCTGGGTGATGGGGGTCCTTAATGATGGATGCCACTTTTTTGAGCTCCTTGAAGATGTCCTAGATACTACAGAGTCCAGTGCCCATGATGGAGCTGACTATGCTTACAAATCTGTAGTTTATTTCGATCCTCTACAGTAGACCACCATACTAGACAGTGATGCAGCCAGTTGGAATGCTCTCCACAGTACCTCTATAAAAATTTGTGAGTATCTTTGGTGACGTACTCCAATCTCCTCCAACTCTTAATGAAATATAGCTACTGTTGTGCCTTTATAGCTGTATCGATATGTTGGGTCCAGGATAAACCCTCAAAGATATTGACAGCCAGGAAGATGAAAATGCTCATTTTTTTCCTCTTCTGATGACTCTATGAAGACTCGTGCTTGTTCCCTGGTCTTACCCTACGAAGTCCACAATCTTTGGTCTTACTGATTTTGAGTGCGAGGCAGTATAACCAAAAACTTCCACTGGAAATAATTTCCAAAGGACTTCTTGTTCAAAGAGACAATGCAATTATACTTGGTGGCTCTCTGGTCACTTTTACATTTATGGTGAATGGGATTAAGATCGATCTAAAAGTACTAAGTTCCTTGGTGTAGTGGGTTACATTTTATTGCTGTCTTTATTCAACTGCTGTTATTTGATGATTTCCTGGAACAACATGGTAACAATAAGCCACTAACTAGTCAGGCTACATTCAATTCAGTACTTAATCAACCTGTCACTAAAGTAATGCATGTTATGAACAGAACTCGAATGTTGATCAGCACTATTAGATTGCTAAGGCAGCTAAGATGATTCTAATAATATTGCTATACTTGCATTTATAAATTGCCTTATCAGTTTGCAGTGCACTTTAGACTACGTTATTTCTGAAGCACAGTGATTGCTGCTCTGTGGGTGGATAAACATGGCATGAATTTACACCAGGAATATCCCATACCTACTCATGAGTTCACACTCTAATTAGTGGCAAAAACAAAACCATTAAATAGTGCCATAATGTTACTAATGTCCCACACAAGTTTTAAAAGCAGCTACAACAAAAATGCTCACAGGGATTTTGATTTAATGTGTCGAGTGAGGAGTAACATTCCATTTTTTTCATCCGCTCAACAATCTTGCTTCAGTAAACAATGTTCAGCAGAGGGTAAATGTCCCAAAGCACAACTACCAAAGATTTTACGTTGAACTATATGGACATACTAGGGAAGGTAACCAAATTTCAATAAAGAGTCAAGAAAATGGACAGCCTGAAAGGAGGAAAGGAAAATAATTAAATCAGAAATTTAGAACTTAGACCATGGCAATTGTAGAAAGCCTAAATCTAGACCCTCTACAAGCTTTAGCTGGTGGAGGGTGGTAGAATATATCTGTTACAAAGGAATGTCAATTTATAATGTAAGCTTTAAAGCCGACATGTGGCTCAATCACAAGCCTTCAGATCCACAAGGAGAAGGGAGTGTGGCCAACTCATAAGGTTAGACACGTGAATACACATGATAATGGGTATGGACTGTTGTCAGGAATTTCACCATCTGTCCCTCTTCCAGCAGCCGTGCAGTTGTGCTGGGAGCTGATCATTGTAAATCAGACGTGGAGCTAATCATTGTAAATCAGATGTTCAGCTAACATTACCCAAGGGCTAATTTGCTGAAAGTCTACTTTAAGCACGGGGAGTTGGGAATCAATAGCATGGGAAATCAGGAAACAGATTTCCTCGTTTCAATTAAAGACAGCCAGAACATGTGATGAAGGAAATGCATTAGGTCTGGAGACAAGAAGGATGTTTCAGAATGGTGGAAAGTGACTGCAAGGGTCTTCAGAGAGTGAACCTGCATTTTGTTGGAAATTATGGCCCGGGAGTTTCTATTTCCACTGCAAAAAATAACTTTGTACATCTTAGGAAAAGGACATAGAAAGGATTAAATTAAATAGCTTACCCATGTAATAGGGGAGAGAATAATGAGGGATAATGACTGGTAAATGGTGATGTGGATTGTACTACTGAGGTAACAGGGAACCGCAGACATGGAGCGCAGCAGTGACAACACTCCAGCTTCAGGAACTTCACTAATTGTGTTATAGTGGGCACCATTGTGGTAATAGAAAATTGGAAGCAATAGGGGAGAGAGTCAGAATATAGATTCCCTCATTTTAATTAAAGGCTGCCAGCACCCCTGATAAAGGAAATCACTGGAGAATTGGAGAATGAGGGGAGATTTGATAGAGGTATACAAAATTTAAGGGGTACAGATAGGCTAAATGCAAGCACGCTTTTTTTTCACTGAGTTTGGGTGAGAATAGAACTAGAGATTATAGGTTAAGGGTGATATACTTAACGATATACTTAATAACATTAGGATGAAATACTTAATTGGGAGGGGAGGAGAAGATGGCGGCGCGACGCCGCTCCGAAATGATATCTATATTTATTAAATAGATATGGGGCACAATCCTGATTTGATGGAGTCAGACGTGAGAAGCACGGAGGAACGTCTGGAGAAACTTCTGAAATGCCCGCTTTGCTGCCGCTGCTACTGTGCGATCGAGAATCTCCGGAGGGGAAGGCCCCAAATCCTTGGCTTTGCCTATTGTCTGTTGCCAGGGCCGGGGTCGAAGCGCCCAGCAGAGATGGTGCTCAGTGCTTGGTGTCGGAGGGCTGGTCGGAGGCTCGAAGTTTTCGGATGGACTCAAGAATCGGCTGTAGTCGGGTGCTTCCAGGGTGCTGCATCGGCAAGATTGCGGCACTGGAAGCTCATGGCAGGGAGAATTTTTCTTCCTTCTACCGTCTGCGTGAGATGATGGGACTTTCGAGAGACTTTGAGACTTTTTTTTTACCGTGCCCATGGTCTGTTCTTTATCAGATTACGGTATTGCTTTGCACTGTTGTAACTATATGTTATAATTATGTGTTTTTTGTCAGTTTTTCAGTCTTGGTTTGTCTTGTGTTTTTGTGATATCATACTGGAGGAACATTGTATCATTTCTTAATGCATGCATTACTAAATGACAATAAAAGAGAACTGCGCACCCTCATGATCTAATCTAATCTAATGAGAACCTGAGGGGGAATTTCTTCACCCCGAGGGTGGTGTGAGTGTGGAACGAGCTTCCAGCTAAAGTGGAGGATATGGGTTTGATTTCAACATATAAAAGAAGTTTGGACAAGTGCATGGATGGGAGGGCCATGGAAGACAATGGTCCAGGTACAGGTCAGTGAGACTAGGCAGAATAATAGTTCAGCATGTACTAGATAGGCCAAATGGCCTACTTCTATGCTGTAGTGCTCTATAACTCTGACTCGAGAGCAGAGGAAGGCGCAGAGGACTAAATAAGGCCTGTTGGCATTAGCTGGATATGTTGATATTTACAGCCGCCAAATGATCAAGATGCTGGATGTCAGCGCACATGATGCAACTCATGATGTTAGAGGTAACAAGAAGTCTATAACCTGGACAAAACCTAGTGTACTTCTGTCCTACACTGCCCATTCAACAAGGATGTGTTCCACTTGGCACTGTGCATCAATCGGCTTTCTAACAGAGGAAGTGTCAAGATGTTGCAGTTCATTTGCAATACTGCTAGGGTAAAGATCAAGGACACAGTGACTCGAAAGGCATTGTTCTCTCTTAGCAGAGGCTGTACCAGCTAAGTCAAGCTAAGTAAAATTTCAGGCGATATCAAGGTCTACAAAATAATCAGCTTCAAATTATTTAAGTTACGTCATGCTTTTTGAAATAAATGCTTTGTTCTACTTATCGGATTGTGCATGGATTTACCAGTTTGAATCTCAGTAATTGTACCTTGATCTTCAATGTTCAGATTCTTCAATAGCCACTGGACAATATCTGCACCTGTTAAAGTAAAACAGGAAAGAATGCTTGAATTATTGTCAACCAACTCAATCATGTCTATAGGTTCCATTTGAAAATATGACGCAGTCATGCAGCAACTGTCTATCTTGCCTTTTTTTTTGCTTTGTTACATTAAAATATAACATCCAAGCCAGAATCTGTGTTTTTCTGTTCATCATTTCATACATGATAGATGGGTCAGAAGGCGTCTACTTGGGTCTGAACTTGGGAATGTAGTCTCAGGTTAAAGATCAGCCAGGAGAAATTTATTTACACAGGAAGGAGATAGCTTTTGAACTCTATCTTGAGGGCCATGGATGCTCAGTTGTGGAATGTATTTAAGATGGAGGCTGATGGTGTTTGATCACTTTAAGCAATCAGAGGGCATTGGGAATGAAAAGAAAGGTGGGCCTCAGGCACAGGGTCAACTATGAGTCATCAGCCCATACCCCACTGCAGTTTCCGTTTCACACCTTCCGTCTGCTGTTTGACTGTGCAAGGATCGTGACTTCTAGTCAAAAGGCAAATGTTCAGACACAAAGATGCAAGGAACTAAATTCATCAGATATTTTAAAACTTTAATCTTTTGTTTGTTTATATCGTCAGAGAGTTATTCAACATGGAGAAGGCCTTTCAGCCCTTCATGTCCATGCCAATCGAGGAGTCTACCTGAGTTAGTCCCATTTGCCCCATATACCTCAAAACATTCCCTATCCATATTGTAATTGTACTTGCCTCTACCACTTTTTAAAAGCTGTAATTGTACCTGCCTTGACCACTTCAGCTGGTAGCTCTCTCCATATATCCATTACCTTTTGCATGAAAACTTGTCCCACAGGTTCCCTTTAAATCTTTTCCATTTTCCCTTAAAACTATACCCTCTAGTTTTAGACTCCGAATCTATCTAACATAAACTCCCTAATCTGGGACCATTCACCTTAACTAAGCCCATCATGATTTTATAAAGTCACCCCTCAATCTCCTTTACTCCTCAGAAAACAGTCCCACCCTATGCAGTCTCTCCTTCTAATAAAAGCTCAGGTTCCAGCAAGATCCTTGAGATCTTTTCTGCCCCCCAATTTCTCAGCTTAATCATATCTTTTCTATACTGTACTTACCAGAATTCCACACAAAACTCCAAAAGTGGTCCAACTAACATTTTGTACAGCTGTAACATATCCCATTTCTTGCATTCTGTGCTGACCAAACAATGGAAGTGTGCACTATGCCATCTTCAACAGTTTGTCTACATATACCCTCACTTTCAGAGAACTCTGCACTTGTACCCCAAGGGCTATCTGTTGCACAACTTTACTCAGAGACCCGCTATTCACTGTGTATGTTCCTGCCTTAGTCTGAATTGACAAAATGAGCTAGTTCTCATCTGTCTAAGTTAAATGCCACCTACTATTTTCCTTTGTTCACTTTCCCAGTTAAACTAGCATAACTTTGGGCAACTTCCTTCACTGTCCACCAATTTTGTTGTCATCCACAAACTTGCTAATCATGCACACCTGCATTCTCAAACAAATTGTTGATGTATATGACAAACAACACAAACCCAGCACCAATTCCTGTGGCACACCATGGGTCCCTGGATCTCCAATGTGAAAAAGAACGCTCTGCTACTAGCTGCTTTCAGACCAGCCTACCATGTGGGATCTTGTCAAAGGCCTTGCTAAGGTCGATGCAGACCATGTCCTTGTCAATCCTCCTTGTCATCTAGCTTGTAATGAGCGCCTTCTTAAATAAAGACACATCATTAGCCACCCTCCAGTCCTCTGATACTGCATCCACAGATAACGATACAAAGATTACACATGTCCAAATCTGTGACTACGTTTGTGAATTCCTAATTATTGACCACATGTTCTGGACCCCAGCACAAATTTCAAATGCAACCTTGGCTTCCTTTATAATTGTCTCTAGCTTCTTCCACCATCCAAATGACTTGGGCATTCTTTTTGTTTATTCAGTCATTTTTTGAGGCAAGGATGCTGCTGGCAGGGTCAGCATTCATTGCCCAGCCCCAATTATCCATGAAAAGTGGTGGTGAGCCACTGCCGTTCAACTGGTAAAGCTGGGTAGGGAGCTCTAGGATTTGGACCATGGATTCCCAACATGGGATCCATGGACCCCTCCATTAAAGGTAAGGCTCCATGGCATAAAAAAAAAGTTGGGAACCTCTGCCTTAAACCAAATGACATTAAAAGAATGGCAGCATATTTCTGGGAAAGAATCCTGTGCAACTTGGAGAGGAACCTGCTGCGAGTGGTGTTTCCATTCACCTCTTACCATTGCTCTTTAACCCCAGTACATCTTGCAGATGGTAAACACTGTGGAGGGAATTAACATTCTGAGTGATGGACGGCATGGCAATAGATTGTATTTCTTTGTCTGGATGGTATTGAGCTTCCTGAGAGATACTGGAGGTGCACTCATACAGGCAAGTCACCTGCTGCTGAATTTTGGTCACTGTTCTGTGCAGAGGTTTTGTAGATGTAATGACCACCTTGGAATTTACACAGACAACTCCCACATAAATCAGAGACAGGTTAGTTCTGAGTTTAATCCCAGTTCAAGCACAGGCACATTCCTTTGTCTGTGTTCTTCTGCAGAAGGCACTACAGTTTGCCTTGTACTTCTAAGTGCAGATGGAGCAATGATTTATAGTTGTATGGTTTCCTTACTGTTTCAGTTTCATGTTGACCTTTTAATGCATCCCAGCATCTGATCTGCTTTACTCACTGCCTCTGAGCCGTTGTGCAATTTAATGACGATCAGGGGACCAGATCTCTCTCCTTTTATGGATGCATTTTTCTGTCCACGGTTGCCCTGAAGGATGCCAGGTAGTGACACTCGTAAAAGTAAGGCTTCACACACATATATATTCTTCCAAAAGCTCAGTTTAGCTCAGAAGGTGACACATCAGTTTCAATAACCTCCCACCATTATTGCACAGCAATTGTATAAGAACTGTAAGTGTTCATTTTAAATAATAGGCTGATTACTAAAATCATCACAATATTCAGTTTGCTATCTCTTTCTTTCTGGCAGGTTTTTTATCACATATCCACACGGACTTTGTCATTCTTTTTTCTAATTAACACTAAATGATAAGCGCAGCTTTAAAACTGCAAGGTTCAAAGGATTAACCTCAGAATATTTCATTTCCTGTAGTTTGCTCACCAGATTTGGTAACAAGATGAATTTATTCACTTGCCAAAGCTTTCAAATAAACCTATAATTACAACATTTGGAAATTACGTAGCCAGTGTTGGCTTGTCTCCGCTCTGGGGCTAAAATCATCAACCTGCTTTCTTCTTCCAAGAAAGGTCAGCTCAGCTGCAGGTTGTAAATTTTGTGTGTATATATATCCACACTGTTGGCAAAACCAGATGCCCTAAACGTGGAGACACAAAAGAATACAGATGCTGGAATCTAGAGCAACAAGCAAGGTGGAGGGGGAACTCTGTGGGTCAGGCAGCATCTGTGGAGGGAAATGGGTGGTTGAAGTTTTGGATCGAGACCCTTCATCTGGAGTAGATGTGCTGTTTTATGATAATCCAGTACTTTTATGTTCATTATTACTAATCCTATCTTTTTATTAGAATATAGAACAGTACAGCACAGGAACAGGCTACTTGGCCCACAATATTGTGCCGTACCAGCTAAAAGGAAATTAAAAATGCCCAAACACCCATTCCTTCCACCTACACCATGTCCACATCCATGTCTTTCCATCTTCCTTACATCCATGTACCTACCCAAAGGTTTCTTAAAAGCCTCTAATGTATTTGCCACACCAAGCAGTGCATTCCAGGCATCCACAACTCTCTAATTAAAAAACTTAACCCTCACATCCCCCTCTTCACCTTCAATGTATGCCCTCTGGTATTAGACATTTCAAACCTGGGAAACAGATACTTTCTGTCCATTCTAACTATGGCTCTCATAATCTTGTAAATCTCTGTCAGATCTCCCCTCAGCCTCCAGCACGCCAGAGGAAAACAACCCAAGTTTATCCAGCCTCTCGTGATAGCACATGCCCTCTAAATCAGGGAGCATCCTGGCGAACCTCTTCTGCATCCTCTCCAAAGCCTCAACGTCCTTCCTATCGTGTGTATGCAATACTCCAGACGTGGCCTAACTGGAGTTTTATAAATTTGCAGCATAGCCTTCTGATTTTATTTTTTATTCAGAGAAATGGCACAGCAACAGGCCTTTTCGGGCCATTGGGCCCACGCTGCCCAATTACACACGCTGCCCAATTACACATGCGACCAATTAACCTACTAGCCTATACATCTTTGGAATATAGGAGGATGCTGGAACATCTGGAGGAAATATATGTGGTCACAGGGAGAACATACAAACTCCTTATATGCCGAGGCGGGAAACGAACCTGAATTGCTGGCGCTGTAAAGCATTACGTTAACCGCTACACTACTGTGCCAACCCTGCATTGGATTTCTTGAATCTGAATTCCCCGCTTGCTGATTGGGATTCAGATTCACATTCCCAGATCTATAAAGTAGTCAGTTAATCAATATCTTACCATACACAGCTGATTGAGACTTTCAAAAATAATCTGTTTCAATAAGTATTTAATGCTAAATCATTCCCAGGTTGAGGGAAAAGGTGAAAGAACGGAAATGTCTAGATTGCTTCACAAAGAACTCTTTCTGTCTAGTCTATGATTCCAGTGGAAACTTAACACTGTTATAAAATCAGTCATGAGAGAAAATCAAGCAACATACATCAAAGTTGCTGGTGAACGCAGCAGGCCAAGCAGCATCTATAGGAAGAGGTGCAGTCGACGTTTCAGGCCGAGACCCTTCGTCAGGACTAACTGAAGGAAGAGTCCTTCAGTTAGTCCTGACGAAGGGTCTCGGCCTGAAACGTCGACTGCACCTCTTCCTATAGATGCTGCTTGGCCTGCTGCGTTCACCAGCAACTTTGAGGTATGTTGCTTGAATTTCCAGCATCTGCAGAATTCCTGTTGTTTATGAGAGAAAATCATCTGGATAAAGTGATTCCTTTTGAATATCAGGATATCAACAGAAGTTTACTGTCAAATTAAGGAACTGATATTGTGAAGACTGGTTGACATTTAACAAGCCAAACAAGATATTAAAATCAGTAGTTGCAGTTGCTGCAGTTAACATTGATATCCATGACCAGTATGGTCTTATTTCTGTTCAGTTGTTGTGACTCCTGCTGAAAGACTAAATATCTCCTGTGGACAGAACTGCATCAGCTGTGATGATCTCTTAAATCTCATAGCTTGCCGGTATCACTTAATCTGGATGGATGAGGCAGTGCTTTTCAGATAGTGTTTTAAAAGAGCACTTTAAAAAAAAATTCATTGAAATAAATGGCTGCAAGCATTGATTAAGTAAAAAATGATCATGCAAATACTTCAGCCTAAGAAATATAAAAATACCTTGCAAAAGCCTTAGGAATAAATAACTACCTTGAAACATAAAACTCAGTATTCAGATCAAAATATTGAAAACAGAACAGACACCATGGATTCTGTATTTCAATGGAAATTTCAGAGACTTGTTCTGGACTAAACTTTAGTTCTCGCTACTACCATCGGGCAGGAGGTACAGAAGCCTTCGGCTCCACACCACCAGATTTAGGAACATCTATTACCCTATAGCCATTAGGCTCCTGAACTTGGGTAGATAACTTCATTCAGCTCTATTCTGAACTGATCAGATTCACTTTCAAAGATTCTTTATGACTTATGTTCTCAGTTTTATTATTTTTGTTTGCAGAGTTTGGCTTATTTTGCACATTAGTTGTTTGTTAGTCTTTGTCTATGTATAGTTTTTTTCATAAAATTCTACTGTATTTCTTCAATTCCTGTAAATACTTGCAAGAAAATGAATTGCAAGGTAGTGCATGGTAACCTATGTATGTTGATAATAAATTTACTTCAAACTTTTTTGTGACCCTTATTTCACAGTCATGATCCTGACATAGAAGCTTCAATTTTGATCAGTGGTGGGGCAAGGATCCAGTATAAATGATATGGACAACAGACATGGTGTAAAGTGGTCTAGAGGGGTGGTCAGAGTTTCACCTGGAAATGATGGTTAACTCAATTTGCTAGGGGAAAATGGATCCTGCAGCACTGAGAAATAAACAAGGACTATGCAATCCAGTTTTGAGGCATCTGCACTTTGTAAAATATGGATAGTTAAAAACATTTTGACTTACTGATGTAGTTCTCCTGGTACATTTTGTTGGAATGAACAATTCTGCTAAAACTACAGTATTGTGTTCCTGCATATACATTTTATCATAAACAGAGCAACTTGAATATTGAAAATTAACGCTCTACAAATAATTATTAGTTACCAGATGCAGGAACATGACTTTGCTCTTTTTCTATGGTAATTTTTACACCATTTTACTGAAGGTTTGCCTATTCAGTTATTCCTCAGTCAAGAAAGCAGATTTGTTGTCTGAAGTAAGCTTTTGCTAATATACAGTACATGCAGTACTCTTTCAGTCAGCACACTGTGAGTTATGAATTTCTATTTAGTGAAGGAGGTTCAGTTCTATTTTTGGTATATGGAGCAGTTCTTATACATTTTTTAAATAAGTCGGTCTATAGGGAACCGTATTGTAAATTTCCAGATTGAATCCTTTAATGGCTCAGTTACACTGCTCTCCTTCACAGGCCTTGCTCCTGGTGGATTGACAGATTGCAAGATTAATGACTGTGATCTCATCACCACTGATTTATACTGGAGCAGCTCTCAGTCCGTTGCCAGGAAACTCTATCATCAATGTACGATACTGTTCCAATGCAATACACACACAAAATGCTGGAAGAACTCAGCAGCTCAGGCAACATCTATAGAAATGACTAAACAGTTGATGTATAAGGCCGAGACCTTTCATCAATCCTGATGAAGGGTCTTGGCCTAATATGTCGATTGGGTTTCTAGCATCAGCAGAATCTCTTGTGTTTATGATTTACTGTTTCAATGTGTTTCTTTTTTTTAAATTTTGGATGCTGCCAGGTAGACTTAACCCTGCCAGTCTTAACCCTCCCATCTTCCCATTTTTTTAAATTGCTCAAGCTTACTTAATTTGTTTTGTAAAATTAGCCAATGATATAACTGTAAAAGCCTGCGGCCTTTTTATATCCAGTTGATACTCCTTGTTAGCCTCCTGTTATAAAGTGTTAGAAATGTTTTGAATGTGAAATAATGTTTTCACTTGGCATAAGACCAGTTACAATTTCTAATTTTACAGATTTAATCACAACAGCAGATGCCTACCTCAGTTGGAAGCTTATTGAAACTTGACAACAGTTAATTACAATTCTTTGTTAAAAAAGCACATATTTAATTTTCACTTTCCCATTTGATTATGCACAAAGTGAATTAGTTTAATATAACATGTTTGCTTAACTCTTAACACTGATAGTCACAAGCTGTGACTGATTTTCACAGCAGACTTTGGTGTACAGATGAGCACCAGCCCTATTGTAATTGCCTGGCCAACATATGTAAATGTAAGTCCCCAATTTATTAGTGATCTTCATGTGTGAGAATTCATGTATCAAATTTCTGAGGAATGCTTGACTGTACAATAGGCATTAAAACCTTGAGCTTTAGTTAATTAACTTTTCATAGGATAGCTTAAAAACAGAATCAATATTGTCTTAGGCACTAAGATGTTAATTTTGAACAGGTTGATGCCTCTGTTGGAGTGAACATGGAGTGAAGTAAGTGTTTATTGCCTAATATGTTATCCAGCAGGCAAGAAACCAACAGGAAAGTTGTAACATAATCTCACTACGATACTTCTACAGTTGACTGAGTACATTAATGAAAAAAATTGACAAACTAAAGCCAAGAACTGCAAGAGATTATCTGAAAGAAGTCTCTAATATTGTGAACGGCTATAAAAGAATTTTTTAAAAATCAACATAACCCTTTGACAGACCCACAAATCTTAACCTCATGCCTGTAAAACTGGGCTTTCTGTGACAGCCTACTGCTGAATTAAACATGTATTTGTTTATTTCTGTAAACTCTTTCCACCAGCTGTTGGTCCTTTTCCAGTATTCGTCTTTCCAAACGACAAGTACATTTACCAGGTCAATTGCAAGTCATAAATGGTAGGCATTATATGAATGTACAACATGATAAATCTGAGTCCTGTAAGTTTTAGTGGGCTGCTGAGGGGCTTACACCGAGATTTACAGAACACATGCATAAGAGCAAGACAAAAGAATGGATCAGGTCATCAGATGTCTGCCATGTCCTGGCCAGTTGAGGGAGGGAATGACTGATACCTCGAGACCTCTAGACCACCTATGGAGATAGGTCTCAAGGTTTCCAGTATCTGCGGAATCTCTTGCGTCAGCACCTATGCAACTCTGCTCAATGAAATGGACATCTAGCCATGATGTAGAAAATTCTGCCTCCAAGTTATGTGAGGTCATCACAAATCAAACCACTTGCCTGTATGAATCTAACTCCAATGACAAACAAGGAACTTGGCAGTGTCTGGGAGAAAGCCTACGGCTTGATTGGCACCCAATCCATCACACTGTAACTACTGTGTGTCCTATCCACGTAATATACCACATTAACTTGCCAAGATTTCTTTTTGAATCTCTCCTGAAACAGTGACCTCTACAGTCTTAAAGGACCAGGGTAGACGCTTGTCTGTAAATTCCTCTTCCAGCACCACTCAATCCAGGGTTGGAAATAAATCACCATTCCTTCATTTTGCTGTGTCTAAATCCTGATGTTCTCTAGCCCAAAGCACTGTGGGACCACCTTCACCAGGAGGACTGCAGTAGTTCAAGAATACAACACATCTTTGCCTTTACAAGGGCAGATAAAGCTGAGCAATAAATACCAATCTTTTCACCAATACCACAGAAACAATGAAAAGAAATATCCTGTGGGAGTTAACTACATCATGGGAACCAACCACTCCTCAACTGTCTCTGGATATTTATCTCTCTGCCTTAGTAATGCAGCCAGCATAACCAATGACCCCAGATATTCTCTCTTCTCCGCTCTGCCATCAGGCAGAAGGATACAAAAGCCTAAAAGCATATACTACCAGGTTCAATGACAGCTTCTATCCCTCTGTCATCAGACTCTTGTACAGACCTCTTGTATGATAAGTTGGATTCTGTACCTCATAATATACCTCATTATGATCTTGCACTTCACCATTTACCTTCATTAAACTTACTAGTAGCCTTTACACTTTATTCTGCATTTAGTTATTGTTTCACCTAGTTCTACCTCAATATATTCTGTTCTGTTCGAACAGAATGCAAGACAAACTTCTCACTGTACCTTGGTACACATGACAGTAACAAACCATTACCAATACCAATACTGAAGGTGTAGCAGGACCCTTTGTGATGGTGGCTGAAAAAAGTTTAGACAGTCACTATTCTGGAGTTGGTTGCCATCTTGCCAATTATCATAGAAGGCCTGGATTGTGAAAACCCGGCTGGAAGATGAATCTCAAGGTTTATACAGTATGCAGTATATACTTTGATAGTAACTGTATTTTGAACTTTGACCTTTGCTGTTCTCTCTGAGTAAGATAACATGCTTGCCACCCTCACATTCCATCCCTCTTCCTGTGCATGTGACAGAGTCAGGAAGTCAGCTGAGCCAGATAGCTGAGCCATTGCTGAAATTCTGCAGGCCACAGCCAAGCCTTCAGAGTAGCTCTTCTCAAAATGGCCTGCTAAAGCCAATTTCAGGAGCCTTGACTGGATGCCTAAATTTGTAGTAGCTCTGAATTAATCAAGGCAGTAATTAATGCAAAGACTGGAGCTCTGCAACAAAGTGCATTTTTATTTCTATATTGATTTGATAATTGATATCCCATCAGGCACCAAAGTCCTGTCCCTTGTTTCTCTGCATTAGTATTGGTTAATTAGGCCATGTAATATACTGTGACGTTTTGAGGTGGAGCGTGGTCGACAGCCCGCCCATGCATTTCTAATGACCAGTACTGTTTATTGTTCTTGTGTTAAAATGCTTTTGTGAGGTTATGGTGGGAAGTTCCAGTTTGTTTATTCTTACATTTTAGCTTGGGTTACACGGTTATTTGCTTGTGTATTTGTGGGTCATCTTAACTGTAACCGGGGTGTGTGACGGTCACCTCCTCCGTCTGTGTGAGACATTTGGGTTCACTCTCCGGGTCATGGTGCCTGGTCTGTTTTGTGTTTATCACAATAAAACGGTTGTTGAGTTAAGGAGCTTCCTCGTCTGTCATTATAATGGACCAAATGCTCGCCACAATACTATATCCATGGCAACATCTTGAGATCTCGACAACGTTCACCAGAACAGATGAGCAATGCCTGATAGAAATAGAAAGTACAATGAAGATGATTTAACCAGAATATTCATTGATGATGAGAATTGCTGGTAGGTTTACAAGCATACTCAGTTCTTATTTCTCAATATCTCCCTTTATGGAGGTCTGCCACTGCAATTGACTCCTTTGCAGCTAGAGTCACAAACGATTATGGAGAATCTGGAGCCTCCATTAGTATATTGTGACAGAATTATGCCTGCACATTCAGATGTTTCCAGTGGCCTTGCCCAGTCAGAGGCTTGGGTTTGGCTCTCATTGCCTTCACTTTGCATTTTAAAGCAGTTTTCTAACTCATATTGTATACTGGGTTGAAGAGAAGGGTGATTCAGGACTGGAGCTGGATAAAAACACCACTGTGAATACCAGAGCATTGTGCATAGATCTGTCTGTGTTCTACATCATTACTCACCAGCAGCTCTCTGACTGAATGGCAGTTCTGGCATCTACTGAACTTCAGTGCCTGCTCATCTGGACATGTCCTAACTACCGTCAGTGACTCTGCTTCCACCACTCACTCAAGCAGGGCATTCCAGGTACTCACTGCTCCCTGGGTGAAAAAAAACTCAGATCTTCTCTAAACATCTTACCACTT
The DNA here is from genome assembly GCF_963921235.1 of Mobula hypostoma. Classification (NCBI taxonomy): domain Eukaryota; kingdom Metazoa; phylum Chordata; class Chondrichthyes; order Myliobatiformes; family Myliobatidae; genus Mobula; species Mobula hypostoma. The sequence continues at coordinate 26,352,524 of NC_086104.1, forward strand.
ACACTAAATCTATGATCTCTTTGCATCCTCTACTCCTGGAAAACTAATCTAGCCTTTTATTAAACTGGAATATCCTCTCCTTCTCCTCCAAAATGAAATACAACATCCTGGTGAATCTTCTCTGCATTCTCTCCAAACTGCCATATACTTCTCATAGTGTGTTGGCCAGAACTACATGGAGTCTACCTCAGCTACCTCAACTACCTCTGGCCAATGATTTATTAATGAGGAGCATACTGCCTTGCCCATTGTGCTCAAAGTCAGAGTCAAAGTAAAGTTTATTATCAAAGTATATATGTCACCATACACAACTCTGAGATTCATTTTCCCACAGGCATACTCAGCTAATCTGTAGAATAGTAACTATAACAGGATCAATGACAGATCAACCAGAGTGCAGCAGGCAACAAACTGTGCTAATGAAAATATAAATAAATAGCAATAATAACAAGTACATGAGATAATGAGACAGAGTCCTTAAAGTGAGATCATTAGTTGTAGGAAACATCTCAATGTTGGGGCGAGTGAGTGTAGTCATCCCCTCTTATTCAAGAGCCTGATGGCTGAGGAGTAGTGACTGTTCTTGAACCTGGTAGTGCGAGTCCCGAGGCATTTGTACCTTCTACCTGATGGCAGTAGCAAGAAGAGAGCACGGCCTAGCTGGTGGGGATCTCTGATGAGGAATGCTGTTTTCCCACGACAGCATTTCATGTTGATGTGCTCAGTGGCTTTACCCATGATCTGCTGGGCTGAATCCATTATCTTTTGTATGATTTTATGTTCAAAGGCATTAGTGTTTCCATACCAGGCCATGATGCATTCAATCAATATACTCTCCACTACACGCCTATTGAAAATGCCAAAGTTTCAGAAGTCACGCCGAATCTCCACAGACTCCTAGGGAAGTAGAGACATTGCTGTGCCTTCTTCGCAATTGTACTTATGTGCTGGGTCCATGACAAATCCTCCAAAATAGTAACACTCAGGAATTTAAAATTGCTAAGCCTCTGCAACTCCGATCCTCCAGTGAGGAGTGGGTCATGGGCCTCTGGTTTCCCACTCCTGAAGTCTACAGTCAGTTCCTTGGTCTTGCTGACATTCTGAGAGGTTACATTGTGAGTGATACACCAATCAGCCAAATTTTCAATCTCCCTCTTGTATTCTGATTCATCACCACCTTTGATTTGGCCTATGACAGTGGTATTGTCAACAAACTTGAATATGGCATTGGAGCTGTGCTAAGCCATATAGTCATAGGTGTAAAGCAAGGACAGCTGAGCTGTAATTGATAAAGAGCATCCTGATATACCGTATGCATCTTTGCTGTCCAGATGTTCCAGGGTTGAGTGAAGAGCCAACGAGATAGCATCCGCTGTGGACCTGTTGCTCTGGTGGGCGATTTCCTGACTAATGAAGTCCGGTATCCCATTTGCCTTTTTTTTTAACCATGTTATCTATCTCCTCTGACAATTTCAAGGGCCTTTGGGCTTGACTTCAAGGTCCCTCTGTTCCTCAATACTCCCCATGATCTTATCTTTCATTGTGCATGTCCGAGCCTTATCTCTGTTCCCAAAATGCAACACCACATATTTAACAGGATTAAGTTCCATCTGTCATTTTGCTGCCCACTAACACACTGATACCATCCTGGAGCCTAAGACTGTCCTCTTAGTCTATGGGGAGTGAGTCGCCTACGCACATTCCTATTTGCAAGTTTTTGTGTTTATCTTCTTGTCTTAAAGTTGCAGGTTTCTGGATTCATTCTTCACAGTTGCCAATCTCAGACGGAACAGTAAACCTATGCAGCTGAAGCAAATATTACCCAGGGTAGATATTGTACCCTGCCATCAAAAAACAGAAGTTCATCTATCAATATCTGCTCATACGGCAGTATGGCAGTGGGTCGGTAGGGGAGCGGGGGGAGCGGCTGCTGCATGATATGGGAATTACGGGATCAATGTTAAAAAGATATCACTTGCAAGCATTTAAGTACAATTTATCCCAATGCATCGGCTGTTGAAAACTATTATGGAGCTGGAACTGTTATTTAACTACTCTTTGCTACATGATTCGTTGTTAGGTGCCTTGTACTGTTGAACCAGGGATACAGCAAGTCATTTTAATATGTGTAAAATTATTAAGGATTATTATTTGATTACAGCTTCATTCTTTGGTATAAGTGAGCAAATTAAAGTCATCGAGGCAAAGCAATTTTCATTAATTTTGCGTCAATTCATTTTCAGCACCAGAAGGTGCTTCATAAATTGAGGCTTAGAGAATGAGAGCTATTAAAGCCTTTATTTCTTCAACCACAGTATACAGTTTCTGACCACTGCTGCATATACATTGCAGGGCAAAATTGCTGCTTAATTAAAGTCCCTAAAGTTCAATTCATATTACAAAGCTATTAAGTTAGTCAGTACCTAAGAGTTGAATTAAAGTGGTGTGCTGAGGAAGTTTTTACCCTGTGATTGTTAAACATCCTTCTCCTTATGCAGTTTCTCAGAACTCAGGATGGCTTGATTCCACTTAATCATGCTTCCTCCTGGTTCTCCTGTGACCCTTGAGCCCAATAAGGGAATCTCAAACTTTTCCAGAACTGGGGCGAGAGCATGTGTCAGGATGGGCAGGTGGGCAAGAAGGTGTGCTCTTTATGATGATTACACAGGGCTTATAATGTTTCAATGCGTAGACTCGGGGTTCTCAATACGATACGTTCCAGCACAAGACTGCAATATCAACAAACAGCTTCGGCTAGCTATTTTGTTGAAATAGCTCATAGATGATTTTTATACGATGTGCTGATCAATACACAAGGATACGAGCCCCCAAATAACCTCAATGTGCCTAATTCCCAGCAGATCAAATGGCTAGGTTAGGGCTGGAAAATTATACTTGCAAAGTCTTAAGGGACAAAGGTTGTTACAGTTATATTAGGTCATCAAGAGAGCATGCCTGGAGAACAGTGAATCATTTTTCTGTAATTACAAACGAAGATTAATTGCCATAGGTGGAGTGCAGTGTAGTTAAGATTCACCAGAGAATTTTCTGAAATTGCATGCTTGTCATATGAGGATACAATGGGTGTACTAAGTCACTTGGAAGGAGAGGAGACCTCATTGACAAGAATAGCAAAACCAAAAGGGCATAGTTTTGAAGTGAGTTTTAAATGGGATCTAATTTCATTGGTCCACATTAGCACTGAATCCTTCTAAGCCTTGTCTATTTAAATATTTATCACCAACTCCTGTGACAGTGAATTCCAGGTAACGATCACAGTCTGTGTAAAAATACCTGACATTCAGATTTGCATTTAAACCTATGAAGGAGCAATGCTTCATATTCCACTTAGGTAGCCTCCAACTTGACGGCATGAACATCGATTTCTATAACTTACAGTAATTTTTCTCTTTTTCTACTCCCCTTTCTGGATACCATCTCATCCCGTCTGTTCTCCTTACCTGCCCATCACATCCCTCTGGTGTCTCTGGTGTCCCTCCTCCTTCCCTTTTTCCCATGGTCCACTATCCACTCTGGTTAGACTCCTTTTTTTTTTAGCCCTTTAACTCATCCTGATATCACCTCTCAGCTTCTTACTTCATCCCCTTCCCTCTCCCCACCTTCTTTTTCAGGCTTCGGCTCCTTTTGTTTCAATAGACAATAGGAAATAGACAATAGGTGCAGAAGTAGGCCATTCGGCCCTTCGAGCCAGCACCGCCATTCACTGTGATCATGGCTGATCATCCACTATCAGTATCCAGTTCCTGCCTTATCCCCATAACCTTTGATTCCACTATCTTTAAGAGCTCTATCCATCTCTTTTTTGAAAGCATCCAAAGAGTTGGACTCCACAGCTTTCTGGGGCAGAGCATTCCATATATCCACCACTCCCTGGGTGAAAAAGTTTTTCCTCAACTCCATTCTAAATGGCCTACCTCTAATTCTTAAACTGTGGCCTCTGGCTCTGGACTCACCCATCAGCGGGAACATGCTTCCTGCCTCCAGCAGGTCCAATCCCTTAATAATCTTATATGCTCAATAAGATCCCCTCTCAGCCTTCTAAATTCCAGAGTATACAAGCCCAGTCGCTCCAATCTTTCGACATATGACAGTCCTGTCATCCTGGGAATTAACTTTGTGAACCTACGCTGCACTCGCTCAATAGCAAGAATGTCTTTCCTCAAATTTGGAGACCAAAACTGCACACAGTACTCCAGGTGTAGTCTCATCAGGGCCCTGTACAGCTGCAGAAGGACCTCTTTGCTCTTATACTCAATCCCCCTTGTTATGAAGGCCAGCATGCCATTAGCTTTTTTCACTGCCTGCTGTACTTGCATGCTTGCTTTCAGTGACTGATGTTTCCAGTCCATATAAAAAGCCTTGCTTCAAAACATTAACTGTGTATTCCCCTCCACAGATGCTGGCTGACCTAATGAGTTCCTCCAGCAATTTGTGCATGTTGCTGAACATTTCCAGCATTGGTAGAATATCATGTGTTTCAGGTTTGCACAATAGGTCCTTTGATGGGGTGTTGCATTTCCACCACTCACTCACTCACTCACTCTGAAGGGGGATCTTATTTCCTTGGTCAGAATCTTATAAAATCCCTTCCCTGAAATCCAATCTAATTCTGGCCAGCAAAATTTAACTTGAAACAGTAGAAAACATTTGGCAAGGGGAAAGCAACCTTCAAGTATTCTAGTCCTGCATATGCCAAGTATGATCAGGACTTTCAGCTTTTTGGCAGATGGTGATATTTTTCTAATATCACTACCAGCGGAGGCACAGTAGAGTCACGGTTAGTGCAATTACTATACAGCGCCAATGATCACCAGTCAGGGTTTTACTGTCTGTACGTTCCCCTTATGACAGCATGGGTTTCCTCCGGGTGCTCCGGTTTTCTCCCAGATTCCAAAGATTAGGAATCTTTGGAATCTGGGAGAATCTGGGGTTATGGAAAGTAAGTGGTTGCATGCTACATTGGTGTGGAAAGAGTGGCCCCACCATGGGCTGCTGGAGCACAATCCTCGCTGATTTGATTTGACACAAAATGTAGTATTTCACTGTATGTTTCAATATAGTACAGTATATTTGACAAATACAGCTAATCTTTAATCTTCAATTTTAATAATTAATCTCATTTTCTTTTGTGTCTCCATTTTCCAATATTTTGTCTCTACCAGACATTACTTTAAATATTCATGAAATCTTCAAATGATTTCAGCATTTCCCATATTTCATGTGATTGGAATATGGAATTTGCTAAGACTGTAAGGCTAAAAAAAAAATTACTTTCTAGTCATTATTGGCACCATAACACACATGCCTCAGAATGCAAATCTGCACACTGGTGCTAAGCATACTATTGTAGCTGAATTGGTTCACAGTAGTCTCCGAAATGTACTTAATGGGATACATTTTAGAAAGAGTCAAACACATTGTCGCTGCTATAATGTGCATGTGGCTCTGCAAATTGACTTGGCCCATGGTTTGCATTTTAACCATAGAAGGCAAAGTAATTGGAACAAGCAAATAATATCTCAACGGAGAGAAGATTCCTTGGTTGAAAACGTCTCTGTGCCTATTAATGAATAAAGTAGTCAAAAGTAAATTGATGTAACCGATGAGGAGGAGGTTAGCCTTTAGTCAGCAAGCCCTAAGCTTCACAATTCTCTCTCTGACTCTCTCCAATCAACCACCTCCATTTTCACCTTTACAATGACTCTAAAATCCACCTCATAGGATAACTGTTTGGTTGCCTGTACTGCCATCTGTACTTGCGACTCAGTGTCAATTTTACCTTGACAGTGTTGTTCTGAGAGGTGATTTGATTCTTTATTGTTATTGTATCAAGCCACTGTATAAATGCAATGCTGTTGTCGCAGTGTTGTTCCACTGGCTTAATCCAATTAAAATCTTATCCTTTCTCAGCCTCCAGAGGTGCTTTCAACCCATAGCAGCAGAAAGAAGCAAAAAGTTTGGAATTTGGCAGAATTCAGTAATTGATGATCCAGATTCACATAACAGTATATTACTGTGCCAATCATAGTTTTACTGACTGGATCCCACAATATTTGCATTTGTAATTATTTCTAGCAGTGTACTAGAACATTGCAAAATGGTGTTTAGCATTCTCTTACTTGCAAGGTGTTTAAGCTGAGTGTATAATATGCTTTATTATTTCACTGTGATATTAATGGCCTGTGAGTAAGGTAAGTTACCCACTTAGTCATCAGTCCACCGACAAAAGTGCTCATATTGTACATTTACAAATTGGGCTGCAGGGAGCCTGGTTTCTAGCAGATAAGCCGCCTCTGTGCTTTTGCTACATGAGGAATGAAGGGGAAAATCCTCAGGAGTAGAAAGTGCTAAACCTGCTCTGATCGTAAAAGCAAAGCAGTTACCTTAAAGAGCTCAAACTTGAAACTCTCATGAGCAATTTGCCAATGAATGATCCAACATACATCAAGACTCTCCCATGGGTTTCATTTACCTTGAGGCAGCAAGCTCTAGGAACTAAGTCTAGATGAAGACAAATAGGAGATCTTAAAAGAACATTTTGAAACTTGAAACACACTGGATTGACTGCTAACCACTCGGATGTTATGAGGGTACTTTGTACATCCAAATGTTTCTTTAAGCTAGGTTAAGTTTTTTTTTAATTGGTGAAGAAGGAACTCAGGGGATCAGAAATGTTGCAATGACAGGCCTCAAGTTCCCAAAGGCAAAAGCCTCGAAAGCAAGGGTTAAAATTATTTTTGTATTTCCCCTCTGGGTCAATTTGAGCTTCTTGCATCTTTCGAATGCCATTGCCCACTCTAGAAGCTTGATCACAGCGGTAGGGGATATAGCTGAACACCTCTCAGATCTGCCGCTGCGTTCTGATTTCCTCTTGATTGAATTTAGTTACAAAGTTCCACACAAAAAGAGCCGACTGAAATTATGTTACAGAAATAGAAATGTGTGATTTAAAATACTGGGGTTTGAAGCCAATTTGTTGAAAGTAAAGGTTGGTATAATCAGTCCTTTTGGAGTCTTAGTGATTCTAACAATAGCCATGGGTTACTCAGCAGGATTCAAAAACTTCAGAAGAAAGAGAATAAATTTAACATGGATGGTAAGTGGAGCCTCTGGCCAGGACTAACCTGACTGTCAATTTATATTCTCAGAGGGAGTCTGTCAGCAGTTGGAGTGATACTTTAAGATCACAAAGATAACAACAAGGGACTGTAATAGACCACTTGGAAAAGGTAATGAAATACATATGGAAATGGAGACAGAGACTGGATGAATGTAATTATAAAATGGTGAGTTGTACCTGAAAGTGTATTGGCTTTAAAAAAAAAGAGTTGAAAAGAACTCTAAAAGGAGAGCTAAAATATGATTAGCATTGGAGCTGGACGTTTTGTCCCAACTATGCTTTTCAACGAGACACTACCTTACCTCTAACTCCAGATCATGTTCTGATGATCATTATCCAAGAACCTAAGGTTACATTACATAAACACAATCTCTCTATCAGCTCCCTCAACAGTACACTGCCCATGCTGTTTGATGTCCAGAATGGGAGAGGTATTCTTTCTTCCTGTTAAACTTTGGCAAAATGGCACAGATTCCATCCCATTGCCAAACATTGAACCAGGCTACTCACAATCTCTAAACAGGCTTTTACCCCCAAGTTGAATGAGACTAGATCTAGCGGTTATAGTTTAGGGCAAAAAGAAAAATATTTAAGGGGAATCTGACGGGGATCTTTTTCACTCACAGGGTGATGTGCGTGTTGAACAAGCTGCCAGTGTAAGTATTGGATGCAGGTTCATTGGATGTGGTCTAGTGTAGTTTTGTGTTGTTTCAGGTAGTCTAGTGTAGTTTTGTATTGCTTCATGTAGCACCATGGTCCTGGAAGAACGTTGTTTCATTTTTACTGTGTACTGTACCAGTAGATATGGTTGAAATGACAATAAAAGTGGCAACTTGACTTGACTTCATTAAGTGAAGGCTGGATAGGTACATGGGTGAGAGGGGCATGGAGGCTATGGTCCAGATGAGGATAGATTGGACCAAGCAGAAAACAAGACAGGCAAGGACTAGATGGGCTGAAGGACCTGTTTCTGTGCTATAGTGCACAGTCTCAGAATAGTAGAACATCCCTTTCAGAAGGAAGAACCTCAGAATAGAAGGACATCCCTTTAGAACAGGAAGAACTTCTTTAGTGAGAGGATGGTGTATCTGTGAATTCCGTTGACTCTGTCAGCTGCGGGGGTTGATAGGCTTTATATTACTACAGGCGTCAAAGTTACGGAGGGAAGACAGGAGTATGGGGTGAGAAGGAACATAAGTTGCCCATGATCGAATGGCCTACTTCTGCTCCTACGTCTGTTGGTCTCTTGGTCTTCTGATTCCAAGCCTTGGAACAGAGCATCATACTCTTCTTCAAGGTGGCCTGTAATTTCAGCACTGTAATGCTACTTTCTCTGCCCGAGACCTCTCTTCTTGCTGCCCACTCCCAAAATGACACATTTGAACTCTCTAGAGGCTATTCAAGTACCCATTTGGTTAACCTTCATCTTTCATAGGCTTCAAATATCGAAGACCTAATTGACCATACCCTTTGCTTTATTAAGAACAGTTCATCCTTCACTCTGTCCGCACTCATCTGCATTGCTTTTGTCCCCTAAACAGGTTAAAATGGTCATGCCTTGGACTTGTCTTAGTAACCTGCTCCTGTCTTGCAGTCAGTTAAGCACACTCTGATTAGTAACCACATCCTACAATGTTCTCAGCTCTGGAAGTGCCTTAAAAAAAAACTGCCGCTTATTGTCAGCTTAGTCTGCCTGCACTGAAGGGAAGTCATGGAAGCTCAGGGAGAGAATGTGGGCACAACCCTTCTCTTTAGCACTGGCAGTACAGACATTATACAGAATACTGCGTCTACATTTATAGAGTCATGCAGTATGGGAGCAGATAAGTTGGCCCAACTCATCCATGCTGACCCAGATGACCATCTGGGCCATATCCCTCTAACCTAGGTCTTCCCAACCGTTTTTATGCCATAGGCCCTGACCATTAAATGAGGGCACCATTGACTCCAGATTGGAAACTGCCGCTCTGACCCTTTCCAAACATTCCCTAAACTAAGCCTATTCCAAACCTTCCCTAACTCTACATTTGAGACTTTAAAGGATGTGTTATGCACAGCAATGGCAGAATTTCAGCAGGGCCTGAAGAAGCAACCAGGCATGAGGAATAGTGTCAGGATAAAATTGACCACAGTCATTTGGAAACACCTTCCCTTGTTTACCCCCTTTGGTTACATGTCACAACCTGAATGTCAGTGACACAGCATGTAAACACTGGCACAATAATTTGTCAGTTCCACACCTGCATTTCATTATTTCTTTTCCTTTAAATTTTGTTTGAGTTTAACAGTTGGCACCCATTGTTGTTGTACGCTGTGGCAAAAATTCTACCTGAAAAGGCTTCACCATCCTGGGTCATTGTGTCACACAGATAAGATTGAGCACAGGAGATGTCACTCTGCAATCCTCCAAGAGTCAGAACGTGGCATCACTTGAGCTGCTGGTGGGCGGGCTACACCATGTTGTAGAAGGCAGCAAACGGATGCCCTGCATGTTGTCCAACTGAAGGCAGGACACATTTCAGCACATCATGGAAAGCCGCTTCCCCTCTACGGATTTTGCTTACACTACTCACTGTCTCAGCATAATCGAAGACCCTACCCACCCACCCTGACATTCTCTCCTTCTCTCTCTCACTGAACTGAGGATAAAAAAACACCTGAAGGCACATAGCACCAGGCTCAAGAGCAGCTTCTGTTCTCAGACTCATGGAGAGGCCTCTGGCATGATCAGGTAGAGCCTTCACCAAATAATGTATCTTATTATGATTTTGCATTTTATTTTTAACCTGCTCTGCATTTTCTCTGCAGCTGTTGCACATTATTCTGCACTGATAGTGTTTTACTTTGTTCTACCTCATGCACTGTGTAAGGATTCGATCTGCATGAACAATATACATGACTAGCTTTTCACTATACACTCACTTGCCACTTTATGAGGTACACCTGCACACCTGCTTGTTAATGCCAACAAGTAATCAGCCAATCATGTGGCAGTTCAATGCAAAAAAAAGCATGCAGATGTGGTCAAGAGGTTCAGTTGTTGTTCAGACTAAACATCAGAATGGGGAAGAAATATGATCGAAGTGACTTTGACCATGGAATGATAGTTGGTGCCAGATGGGGTGGTTTGAGTATCTCAGAAACTATTGATTTTCTGGCATTTTCATGCACAACAATCTCAAGTGTTTACAGAGAATGATGTGAAAAGCAAAAAAAAAAATCCAGTGCTGTGGGGGAAAATGCCTTGTTAATGAGAGAGGCCATAGGAGAATAGCCAGATTGGTTCAAGTTGACAGGAATGCAACAGTAACCCAAATAACCACAATTTATGACAGTGGTGAAGAGCATCTTTGAATGCACAAAATGTTGAACTTCGAATTGGACATCAGCAGAAGACCACACTAGGTTCCACTCCTGTACCTAATAAAGTGGCCTGTGAGTGTATCTTAGTATTTAAGACAATAGCAAACCAATACCAATACCAAGAAGAGGATATATGGCAAATATGTGATGGGCCAATGGCAAATGTAGTCTTCAACACGCTGTTTTCTTTAGTGTGGAGGATCTGCTGTTGTCCTTACACTTTGTGTTTATATTCATGTACCACATTAGCAGAATTTAGGCTGTCTGTTACTGAGATCCTTCGATGCCTTTGATACTTCTCAAGATATTTTCACTATACCGGTTGAATAAGTCTGGCAAAAAGACACAACCTTGCCTGACTCCTCTCATGATATTCACATACTCCCTCACTTCTCCTTCTATTCTGATGGATGTTGTCTGGTCCCAGTATAAGTTTCTTAGGAAACGTATATCTTTCCCATCTTTGTCAAGATCTTGAAGCATTTCCAGAAGATCTTGCCGTCTGACAGCAAAGGATTCACAATTGGAGGCCATAATATAAATAACATCAGATATGCTGATGACATCATACTAATAGCTGACTCAGAAACAAAATTTCAAGAATACTCATTATAGTGGCAGCAGAAAGTAATCCCAGAGGCCTCTCAATCAACACCAAGAAGACAGAAAGCATGGTCATCTCCAGAAAGACAAACATCTGACAATTTGTGATCAAGATCGGAAATTCAAACATCAAACAAGTCAACAAATTCAAATATCTTGGCAGCCTAATAACAAGTAATGGCAGGTGCAACACAGATATCAAATACAGAATAGCAATGGCAAAAGAAGCTTTCCAAAAAATGAAGAACATATTAACAGACATCAAGATGAGCACGTACACTAAAAACAGAATACTGCAGTACTACACTTATTCTATCCTGACTTATGGAAGTGAATGCTGGACCATTTCTCCAGCAATGGAAAAGAGACTAGAAGCAGCTGAATTATGGTTCTACAGGAGAATGTTAAAAATATCATGGACCACACACACATCAAATGAAGAAGTTCTCAGAAGAGCCCAAGCAGTTAGATCACTCATACCAACGATAAGAGAAAGACAACTCAGATTCCTAGGACACATCATGCGGAAAGATGAACTAGAAAAACTCACACTCTCTGGAAAGATTGAGGGCAGCAAACCTAGAGGAAGACCTCGGCTTAGGTACATCAAAAGCATAGCCAGGTGGCTACACATCGAGGAAATGGAAGTCATCCAAAAAACGAAGGATAGATCTATATGGAAAACCATGGTCACCAAAGTCTGCATCGGATATGGTACCTAGACAGACAGACAGTTACTGAGATGGAGTGTATGTCTGATGGTCACCACAAATAGACTGGCAACCACCAAGCACCAATAACTCTACATTACACTAATCTCACATTAATCTACTTTAATTCCCCTCCGGTTCCTATCATTGACATCAGATCCTGTCATTCATGCCAAGATCTACCACTCACCTACACATCAGGGGCAAGTTACAGTGGCCAGTTAACATACCAGCCCACATTTTCTGGGATGTGAGTGGAAATGAAACTACCCAGAGGAAGCACTTGCAGTCACAGGGAGAACATGCAGACTCCACATGGACAGTGCCCAAGGTCAGAACTGAACCAAGGTCACTGGAACTGTAAGGCTCAAATTGTGTTATTGTGCCACATTTCAATTGCAGCAATGGAACTGAAATTGGGACCATGATCTAAAAGAGCCAGTTATGGTGTTTGTTCGGATCACAAAATTATCTTTTTTCATAAGTCATAAAGCTAGTTTTGAAAAGGCACACATAAGACTGCCTTAAGATATTTCAATATAAAAGCTGAGAGATGGCAAACCACAGTCACTGAAGCGACACAGCAGTATCACACCTGGCAGATGGATTGAATGACTATGGGGCTGCTTGCCAAATACGTGGAATGCAAACAACTCATTGACTTTCATGGAAAATGTTGTTTCTGCCAGTTGAGAAGTCTAGAACCAGGGGAAGTCACAGTAATGGAATAAGAGGTTATTCAATTGACACTGAGATGAGGAGATGTTTATTCATTCAGAGGAATCTTTGGTATTCTCCAACCCTGAGGAACTGGAGTCTCAGTCACTGAGTTCATTAAATGCACTGAACCTCATCACTGAACTATTCCCACATCTCTGGACTTACTCTCAAGGACGCTTCATCTCATGTTCTCAATACTCATTGCTTATTTATTATTATCATAATTATTATTCTTATTATGGGGATACCTCTTTTTCCCTTATTAGGGAGAGAGAGAGCCTGTATGCTAAATTACCTGGTGAACGAGTAGTCTTTGGGGTACTACAAGCCTGTGTCGTTATTGATGCTCTGCTGCACGCTTGAGTGCTCAGTAGAGGGTGCTGATGATTTTTTTGCTGGTGGGGGAGAGGGGGATCATTGCTTTGCTGCTGCTTATGCATGGGAGGGGGAGCTGGGGGGGGCTTTGGGTTTCTAACATTTAACTGTCATTCGTTCTTTAGGGCACTCCTCTGTTTTTGTGGATGGTTGCGAAGAAAAAGCATTTCAGGATGTACATAGTATACATTTCCCTGACATTAAATGTATCCTTGAAACCTTTGAGGCCTTTTATTTATTTTGTATTTTCACAGTTTGCTGCCATTTACACTTTGGTTGTTTGCCCATTCTGTTGGCTGCGGTCTTTCATTGATTCTATTATGGTTCTTGGATTAACTGAGTATGCCTGCAAGAAAACCATAAGACCAAAACATAGCAGAATTAGGCCATTTAGCCCATTGAGTCTGCTCCAGCATTTCATCATGGTTGTTCCTTTTTTCCTCTAAGCCAAAATCTCCTGCATTCCCCCCGCACCCCCCCCCCGTATCCCTTCATGCCCTGACCAATCAAAAATCCATCAACCTCTGCCTTAAATATACATAGATACTTGGCCTCCATAGCTGCCTGTGGCAACAAATTCCACAGATTCACCACTCTCTGGCTAAAGAAATTCCTCTTCAGCTCCGTACTAAAACGACGCACCTCTATTTTGAGGCTGTGTCCTCTAGTTTTAAACTCTCCCTCCATAGCAAACATCTGCTTCACATCTACTCCATCAAGGCCTTTCACCATTTGATAGGTTTCAATTAGCTCACTCCTCATTCTACAAAATTTCACGCATAGAGCCATCAAACACTCTGCATATGTCAAAACATTCAATCCTGGAATCATTTTTGTGAACCTCCTTTGAACCCTCAACAGTTTCAGCTCATTTCTAAGATAAGGAACCCAAAACTGCACACAATACTCCAAGTGAGTCCTCACCGGTGCTCTATAAAGTCTCAACATTACATCCTCTTGAAATGAATGCTAACATCACATTTGCCTTCCTCAACACAGACACAATCTATAAAATAATCTTTAGGGAATTGGCACAAGGAGTCCCAAATCCCTTTGCACGTAAGTATTTTGTATTTTCCATCCATTTAGAAAATAGTCAACCCTTTCATTTTTTCTACCAAAGTGCATGACCACACACTTCCTGACATTGTATTCCATCTACCACTTTTTTGTCCATTCTTCTAATCTAAGACCTTCTGTAGGTTTCCTATTTCCTCAAAACTATCTGCCTCTCCGCCTATCTTTGTATTGTCTTCAAACTTTGCAACAAACCCATCAATTCAATTATCCAAATCATTGACATGTGTAACCCTCAGGTTCGGCCGGCAGCATTAGTCTAGGGGAAGACAGTCTCCGGCCCTCCAAACTTGTGAAATCTCGTTTGTGTGGATACTGCATGATGTTTTCCCCGTTACAAATCAGTACCACGAAATAACAAACAGTACACCATTTTCAGTTAAACGATTTAACTTCATAATTCTTCATTTGACTAGAGGGTTAGTAAAGAAACAAAAAGGGCCCATTTTAATGCACACGTTGCAGCTCACGATTTTCCCATCCGTTCGTCCTCCATCGATTTCCCCTGGGCGTCGTTGACTCCCGACCCCATATCAAGTCCACTCCTTCCTGCAGTCTACAACCTCACCATTCTGGCATCTTTTCTCTCCATCTTCTGCCAAACAAAAGCCCGCAAATACCTCACACTCGGGCACACAAGGAAGAAAAACACTCCCCTCATTGGACGCCGCACATTACCAAAGCCCCCGTTATCTCTAGTCATAATCCAAACACGGCTGCTACAGAGAAACCATTACTTTAACAGTGAACCCTTTCCCAGGGTGTTACACATGTAACGTAAAAAGAATCGGTCCCATCACAGACAACCGTGGAACACCACTAGTCACTGGCAGCCAAACAGAAAAGGCTCACTCTATTTCCACACTTTGCCTCCTGCCAGTCAGCCACTGCTTTATTCATGCTAGAATCTTTCCTTTAATACCATGGGCTCATAGCTTGTTAAGCAGCCTCACACATGTCACCTTGTCAAAGGTCTTCTGAAATTCCAAGTACACAACATCCATCAATCCTCCTTTGTCTAATGCCTCCACAATATCTTCAGCCAGTTTTTCCAGATCGCCGGGGTATACACCATCTGGTCCCAGCGACTTACCTACCTTCAGACCTTTCAATTTCCCCAAAACCTTCTCTTTATTAATGGAAATTTCACACACTTCATTAATCCTGACACCTGGAACTTCCAGCGAACTGCTACTGTCTTCCACAGTGAAGGCTGATGCAAAATACTTATTCAGTTCATCCGCCATTTCCTCCTAATTTTTGAGCTATAATGTGCTCTCTCTTCAGCTTTTACGGTAGCTTTGACTTCCCTTGTTAGCCATCGCTATGCCCTCTTGCCTGGTTGGCTCAGCCTCAAGCTGGTCTAAAAAGCCATCTCATAGACATTCTAGAAATTACCCCTCTTGGAATTCTGCACCAAACAATTTTCGCAATCTACCTGCATATTGAAATCCCGCAAGACTATTGTAACGTTATCCTTTTGGCATGCCTTTTCTATCTCCCGTTGTAGATTGTGGACCACATCCTCACTACTGTTTGTGGGTCTGCATTTAACTCCCATCAGGGTCTTTTTAACCTTGCAGTTCTTAGCTCTATCCACAACCATTCAACACTTTCCAACCTTATGTTACTTCTTTCTAATTATTTAATTTAATTGTTTACCAGCAGAGCTGCGCCATTCCCTCCGGCTTCTTTCCTTTCCTTTCAATACAATGTGCATCCTTGGACATTAAGTTCCCAGCTATAATTTTCTTTCATTCATGATTCAGTGATGCCGTCAACACCATAGTTGCCAATCTGTAACTGTGCTCCACGTTCATCTACCTTATTTCGAATACTACTCCCATTCAAATATAACACCTTTAGTCCTCACTCATCATTCTTGATTTTGTCAGCCTTTTACATTACAACTCATCCTGTTGACTGCAATTTTGCCCTATCATCAGCCTCTCCTTGCCAGGAGTCTCACTACACATTGCCTCTGTAAACCAACTACTTCATCTTTAGCACTGTCACCCTGGTTCCCATCCCTCGGTCAGATTAGCTTAAACCCACCCGAGCAAATCTAGCCAACCTGCCCACAAGGATATTTGGCTCTCTCGAGTTCAGGTGTAACCGCTCCCTTTTATACAGGTCATACCTTCCCCCTAAGTGATCCCAATGATCCATAAATCTGAACCTGTGCCCCCTGCACCAGTTCCTCAGCCACACATTCACCTGCCAAATCACCCTATTCTTACCCTTAGAAGCACATGGCACAGGCAGCAATCCAGAGTGCTACCCTGGAGGTTCTTTTTCTGAGCTTTCTACCGAGATCCTTAACACTTTTTTTCTGGTCCTCCTCATCTTGTCTACCTATATCATCGGTGCCAAAATGCATCAAGACTTCTGGCTGCTCATCCTCGCCCTTGAGACTGCCATGTACCCGATCTCAGACATTCCTGACCCTGGCACCAGGGAGGCAACATACTATCTGGATGTCTTTGTCACGCCCACAGATCCTCGTCTCTGTACCTCTGACTAAGGAATCTCGCATCAACACTGCAGTCCTCTTTACCTCTCTACTCTTCTGAGCCACAGCACCAGACTCAGTGCCAGAGACCCAGTCACTGTGGCTCCCCCTTGGTAGGTCATCCCACTCAATAGCATCTAAAGTTATATTCTTATTATTGAGGGGATTGGCCACAGGTGAAGTCTGGATTGGCTGTGCATATCCCCTCTTTCTCTTGACAGTCACCCTGTTACCTATCTCCTGCAGCCTAGGGGTGACTACCTCCCTGTAGCTCCTGTCTATGACTTCCTCAATCTCCTGTATGAGGTGGATGTCAGCGAGCTGCAGTTCCAGTTCCTTAAGACGTTCTCAGTGCACCTGCTGCAGATGTGTTTATCTGCGAGACTGGATGTCTCTCAGACTTCCCACATCCCACATAACAAATCTCAGGTTGTGTACGGTGACATATGCATAGATAATAAAATTTATTTATTTATTTATTTGAGATTCAGTAACTTCATTAGGTTCAGGAGATACCTCAAAAAGTGGCTATTGTGTATTACAAGGACTTTGTTGAGATTGGATTTATCACCAAAGACCCTAGTAAATTACTATAAATGTACTGTGGAGAACATTCTAACTTGCTACATTTCTATCTGGCGTGAAAGGGCACTGCACAGGATTGAAAAAGCTGCAGGGAGTTGTAATCTCTGTCAGCTCCATCATGGGCACTAGTTTCCCCACCATTGAGGACATCTTCAAAGGACGATGCCTCAAAAAGGCAGCATCCACCATTAGGAACCCCATCAGTCAGGAGATGCCCTTCTCTCATTGCTACCATCAGAGAGGAGGTACAGGAATCTGAAGACACACACTGAATTATTTAGGAACAGCTTTTTTCCCTCTACAATCACATTGCCTAATGGACAATGAACCCCTAAACACCTCAATCTTCTTGCTTTCCTTTTCCACTACTTAATTTGATTTGCAGTGCCTCTAAAATGTATTCACCCCGCCCCCCCCCCCCCCACCGGAAGTTTTCATGTTTTATTGTTTTACAACATTGAATCACAATGGATTTAATTTGGCTTTTTTGACACTGATCAACAGTAAAAGACTCACTTTTAGATCGTTACAAAATGATCTAAATTAATTGCAAATAAAAATCTCAAAATAATTGATTGTATAACCATTCACCCATTTTAAGGTGACACACCAAATCATCACTGGTGCAGCCAATTGGTTTTAGAAGTCACTTAATTTATTAAAATGGAGATCTGTTTATGACCTGTGTGCAGTCAAGGTGCTTCAACTGATTGTAGTAAAAAGACACCTGTATCTGGAAGGTCTAAATGCTGGTGAATCACTTTCCTGGCAAAAACTACACAATGAAGACAAAAGAACACTCCAAGCACCTCTGCAAAAAGGTTATTGAAAAGCACGAGTCAGGAAGTGGATACAAGAAAATTTCCAAGTCACTGAATATCCCCTGGAGTACAGTTAAGTCACTTCTAAAGAAATGAAAAGAATATGGCACAGCTGTAAATCTGCCTAGAGCAGGCTGTCCTCAAAAAACTGAATGAGCGTGCAAGAAGGGGCTTAGTGAGGGAGACCACCAAGAGACCTATGACAAATCTGGAGGAGTTACAAGCTTCGGTAGCTGAGATGTGAGAGACTGCACATACAGTAACTGTTGCCTGTGTGCTTCACGAGTCGCAGCTTTATGGAAGAGCGGCAAAGAGAAAGCTACTGTTGAAAAAACTCACATGAAATCTCAGCTAGGGTTTCCCAGAAGGCATGTTGGAGACTCTGAAGTCAGCTGGAGGAACATTCTATGGCCCAATGAAACCAAAATCCAGCTTTTTGCCCATCAGACTAAATGCTATGTTTGGCGTAAGCCGAACACTGCACATCATCAAAAACACACCATCCCGACTGTGAAGCATGGTGGTGGCTGCATCATGCTGTGGGGATGCTTCACTGCAGCAAGCCCTGGAAGGCTCGTGAAGGTAGAGGGTAAAATGAGTACAGCAAAATACAGGGAAATCCTGGAGGAAAACCTGATGCAGCCTGCAAGAGGGCTGTGACTTGGGAGAAGATTTGTTTTCCAGCAAGACAATGTTCCTAAGCATAAAGCCAAGCTACACAGGAATGGCTTAAAAACAACAAAGTTAATGTCCTGGAATGGCCAAGTCAGAGCCCAGACCTCAATCCAATTGAGAATTTGTGGCTGGACTTGAAAAGGACTCTTCATTCATGATCCTCATGCAATCTGACAGAGCTGATGGAAAAAAAATTGCAGAGTCCAGATGTGCAAAGCTGAGAGAGACCTATGCACACAGACACAAGACTGTAATTGCTGCCAAAGGTGCATCTACTAAGTACTGACTTGAAGGGGTGAATACTTATGCAATCAATTATTTTCTGTTTTATGTTTGTAATGAATTTAGATCTCTTTGTAGAGATTTGTTTTCACGTCGACACAAAAGAATTGTTTTCGGTTGATCTGTGACAAAAAAACCAAATTAAATCCACTCTGATTCAATGTTGTAAAACAATAAAACATGAAAACTTCCTGGAGAGTTAATACTTTTTATAGGCAGTGTGTATACAGTGGATTCTGGTCAATTGGGCCATCAATTAATCAGAGCTGCTGCTTATTTGTTACAATGCTTAAAGAACAAAATCTAATTGAGAAAATAGCCGGGATTCCCTTTACTTATTTGGGACAGGAAACTGTTGCCAAACAGTTTCTAACTAGTATCAGTTGCGTGGCCATTAGACACAATACCATACTTAGAGCAAAGAATTTTTAAATAGTATTAGTTGCATGGGTTTGTGTTGAAGACGCAGTGATTGTGTCACTGATAATATCTGAGAAATAAGCAGTAAGACAATTCAGAACTCTTTTGCTCACTGTGTTTTCAAAAATTCAGGCATGGAGATGCCAGAAGCAGCCTTGAATGAAAATGAGATAATTTCCGTACTTCAACAAGTTAGGAACGGCAAAGAATTTGAAGGCATCAACAATCATCTTGAACTTTGTAATTAAAAATAAGATTTGGAAGATTCATTCATCAAAATCATTGTATGAAGACAGTCCATCATCTGCATTAGGTGTCTGTGCTGACTTTGTTCATTTACAGTCAATCATAAGAACATGGCAGCTGGATGAACTCCTTCGTCGTCAAGTATTAGGAACCAATACACTTTTTATAGTACTGTAGTTGCATTGGTAATGTTCTGATTTGTTTTCTGTTGCATTTAAATACATAATTCGTCACGCAGTTAAATGGTGGTTTGTCTTTTATATGCAAACAACAGGAATTCTGCAGATGCTGGAAATTCAAGCAACATACATCAAAGTTGCTGGTGAACGCAGCAGGCCAAGCAGCATCTATAGGAAGAGGCGCAGTCGATGTTTCAGGCCGAGACCCTTCGTCAGGACTAACTGAAGGAAGAGTGAGTAAGGGATTTGAAAGCTGGAGGGGGAGGGGGAGATGCAAAATGATAGGAGAAAACAGGAGGGGGAGGGATAGAGCCGAGAGCTGGACAGGTGATAGGCAAAAGGGGATACGAGAGGATCATGGGACAGGAGGTCCGGGAAGAAAGAAGGGGGGGGGACCCAGAGGATGGGCAAGAGGTATATTCAGAGGGACAGAGGGAGAAAAAGGAGAGTGAGAGAAAGAATGTGTGCATAAAAATGAGTAACAGATGGGGTACGAGGGGGAGGTGGGGCCTTAGCGGAAGTTAGAGAAGTCGATGTTCATGCCATCAGGTTGGAGGCTACCCAGACGGAATATAAGGTGTTGTTCCTCCAACCTGAGTGTGGCTTCATCTTTACAGTAGAGGAGGCCGTGGATAGACATGTCAGAATGGGAATGGGATGTGGAATTAAAATGTGTGGCCACTGGGAGATCCTGCTTTCTCTGGCGGACAGAGCGTAGATGTTCAGCAAAGCGGTCTCCCAGTCTGCGTCGGGTCTCACCAATATATAAAAGGCCACATCGGGAGCACCGGACGCAGTATATCACCCCAGTCGACTCACAGGTGAAGTGATGCCTCACCTGGAAGGACTGTTTGGGGCCCTGAATGGTGGTAAGGGAGGAAGTGTAAGGGCATGTGTAGCACTTGTTCCGCTTACACGGATAAGTGCCAGGAGGGAGATCAGTGGGGAGGGATGGGGGGGACGAATGGACAAGGGAATTGTGTAGGGAGCGATCCCTGCGGAATGCAGAGAGGGGGGGGGAGGGAAAGATGTGCTGAGTGGTGGGATCCCGTTGGAGGTGGCGGAAGTTACGGAGAATAATATGTTGGACCCGGAGGCTGGTGGGGTGGTAGGTGAGGACCATGGGAACCCTATTCCTAGTGGGGTGGTGGGAGGATGGAGTGAGAGCAGATGTACGTGAAATGGGGGAGATGTGTTTAAGAGCAGAGTTGATAGTGGAGGAAGGGAAGCCCCTTTCTTTAAAAAATGAAGACATCTCCCTCGTCCTAGAATGAAAAGCCTCATCCTGAGAGCAGATGCGGCGGAGACGGAGGATCAGGAAGGTCTCAAAGCTCTACGCTTCTTTTTGGATTCCAGACCTAATCAGTTCCCCTCTACCACCACTCTGCTCCGTCTAGCGGAATTAGTCCTTACTCTTAATAATTTCTCCTTTTGCTCCTCCCATTTCCTCCAAACTAAAGGTGTAGCTATGGGCACCCGTATGGGTCCCAGCTACGCCTGCCTTTTTGTTGGGTTTGTGGAACAATCTATGTTCCGTGCCTATTCTGGTATCTGTCCCCCACTTTTCCTTCGCTACATCGACGACTGCATTGGCGCTGCTTCCTGCACGCATGCAGAACTCGTTGACTTTATTAACTTTGCCTCCAACTTTCACCCTGCCCTCAAGTTTACCTGGTCCATTTCCGACACCTCTCTCCCGTTTCTAGATCTTTCTGTCTCTGTCTCTGGAGACAGCTTATTCACTGATGTCTACTATAAGCCTACTGACTTTCACAGCTATCTGGACTATTCCTCTTCTCACCCTGTCTCTTGCAAAAACGCCATCCCCTTCTCGCAATTCCTCTGTCTCCGCCGCATCTGCTCTCAGGATGAGGCTTTTCATTCTAGGACGAGGGAGATGTCTTCATTTTTTAAAGAAAGGGGCTTCCCTTCCTCCACTATCAACTCTGCTCTTAAACGCATCTCCCCCATTTCACGTACATCTGCTCTCACTCCATCCTCCCACCACCCCACTAGGAATAGGGTTCCCCTGGTCCTCACCTACCACCCCCACCAGCCTCCGGGTCCAACATATTATTCTCCGTAACTTCCGCCACCTCCAACGGGATCCCACCACTCAGCACATCTTTCCCTCCCCCCCCCGCTGCATTCCGCAGGGATCGCTCCCTACACAACTCCCTTGTCCATTCGCCCCCGCCATCCCTCCCCACTGATCTCCCTCCTGGCACTTATCCGTGTAAGCGGAACAAGTGCTACACATGCCCTTACACTTCCTCCCTTACCACCATTCAGGGCCCCAAACAGTCCTTCCAGGTGAGGCATCACTTCACCTGTGAGTCGACTGGGGTGATATACTGCGTCCGGTGCTCCCGATGTGGCCTTTTATATATTGGTGAGACCCGACGCAGACTGGGAGACCACTTTGCTGAACATCTACGCTCTGTCCGCCAGAGAAAGCAGGATCTCCCAGTGGCCACACATTTTAATTCCACATCCCATTCCCATTCTGACATGTCTATCCACGGCCTCCTCTACTGTAAAGATGAAGCCACACTCAGGTTGGAGGAACAACACCTTATATTCCGTCTGGGTAGCCTCCAACCTGATGGCATAACATCGACTTCTCTAACTTCCGCTAAGGCCCCACCTCCCCCTCGTACCCCATCTGTTACTCATTTTTATGCACACATTCTTTCTCTCACTCTCCTTTCTCTCCCTCTGTCCCTCTGAATATACCTCTTGCCCATCCTCTGGGTCCCCCCCCCTTCTTTCTTCCCGGACCTCCTGTCCCATGATCCTCTCGTATCCCCTTTTGCCTATCACCTGTCCAGCTCTCGGCTCTATCCCTCCCCCTCCTGTTTTCTCCTATCATTTTGCATCTCCCCCTCCCCCTCCAGCTTTCAAATCCCTTACTCACTCTTCCTTCAGTTAGTCCTGACGAAGGGTCTCGGCCTGAAACATCAACTGCGCCTCTTCCTATAGATGCTGCTTGGCCTGCTGCGTTCACCAGCAACTTTGATGTATGTTGCTTGTCTTTTTTATAGCTTTTTAACTATTTCCATGAAACTTTGGCTAATTGGGACAGCTGCTTAATAGTGCTGAAATGTACAGGTCCTGATGAGTCACAATTAATTGGAATCCACTGTATTTCATATTTCTTATTATAATTTATAGTATATTTTATGTATTGAACTGTAATGTTGCTGCAAACAGACTTGAAAATAAACCTGATTCCGATTCTGGATAAACCAGCTGCTCTCATTTAACACTTGAATGTATTTGAAATAAGTGATAAAGTTTCTATCTGCACTGGTCAAAACTCAGAAGCTAAGAATTAGGTAAAATGATCTCAACCCTCAAGGCAAGAATGGCTGTTGCTATAAATACTGAGTAAGCTAGTGAACATCTGAAGGATTCAACATGTCAATATGGACTATATTAAATCTGCAAATGCTAATCCATCATTTATCATTTCTATTTTAGATGAGGGGACAAAAGCGGAGTCTGGCACTTCAGTACGATGCCGAGAATATGCTGCCCTATCAGGAGGATGCAGGAAAAGGCAGTGTACAAGTAAGAATGTTGAGGAAGGTCTTTGAAGATTGAGCTAATATTGTTTGAAAGCCTACTCAAGTCAATCAAATCAAGTTTAATTATTATTCAAACCATACATGGGCATAGCCGACGAGACAGTGTTCTTCTGGTGCCAAGGTGTAAAAACATACATGTGTATTCAAATGAGAGAGAAAAAATATATAGTCACATAAGAAAGCACATTTTTAGTCCAAGGCTCTGAGTAACAATTCTCACAAGTTGATGGATCCTGGCAGTCCAGCCTGTTATTCCACCGATCCAGCACTGGAGGCCTCCCCCAAATAAGCATGGACACCATGCTACATTGCTTCCGGCATCTCCTTACCTGGCCTGCAGCAGCAGGCAAGCCCCTGGTTTGAGGCCTAGTCCTCACTACAACAGAGGCGACACCTCTTCCTCGCCTCCTGTCTCCCCACCAAAGAAGGGAAACAGGCTTGCTGCACTCAGTGTCCAACAGGGTCTTGTGATCACAAAAGAAATGTCCAGGACAGTCACTGATGGTTTCACTGCACACCACCTTCGCTTACCAATTCCGGTGCCTTTGAGTAGCAGGCCGCAGCATGGTATGAACCCAGGTCAGCCCCTCTGAACCCAATCCAGCTCATCCCACAGCCCAGTGGCCCGACTCTCCTCCTGCGGCCTGACAGCTGACCTCCCCTTCTCTGAACCGCCTGCCGGCTCCTCTGACACTCCGGGCTGCTAAAACCGGCCAATGAACCACTCAAACAACAGAAATTCTGCAGATGCTGGAAATTCAAACAACACACATCAAAGTTGCTGGTGAACGCAGCAGGCCAGGCAGCATCTGTAGGAAGAGGAACCACTCACTGATTTGGTAGACCTGCTGTACTCGTAGTTATTGGAGTCAAGTATAGTCTTATGATATAAAACACACATTTAACAGAAAAAAAGCCCCTTTGGTTGGCCCCTGGGAGGCTGCTGCATCTACATGCGCTGCCATCTTACTCTTGATTTTCCGATGAGATGTTAATGTTTGGTCCCACCTGTTTTCTCAGATGGACATAGAACATTCTGCAGTACAAATTAAAGGTGTTCTACCCAATATTTTTTTGTTGGTTGGACTTGACTGTAAAACAGTATTTGGTCATTTGCACATTGCTATCTGTGGGATCTTGCTGTGTAAGGAATGATGCATAATACACACCACTAACTCCTTTTTAAAACGTATTTCATTGATGGTAAAACATTCATTGATGGTAAAGCATTTGAAGGTGATGTGAAAGTCACTATGTAGGCACAAACTTTTATTTTTCTTTCTGTGGAGATCATTAGCTTTCTCCTTTCGGTTGGAAAGATTCACCTCCCTCTCTCCCAACCTCACTCACCTCAAACAAAACTGAGGCAATTCTGACAAAGGGTCTTTGATCTGAAGCATTAGCTGTCTTTCCCTTCCATCGACATGGCTTGACTGACTAAGTATTTCTAGAATTTTCTGTTTTTAATCTAGATTTCCAGCATTTATTAATAATTCATATGAAAAACTAGTTATGATCACATTAATATCAATTATCATTATCACTAATGATGGCAATTCTTCACAGATCAGACAGATTAACATTTCAAGTGTAACCATTTTAGCAGGATATTAACCAATTTCTCCATTTCAGATAATAATCAACATTCTGCATAATTTTCAATTTAACATCAACTTGTTTTTTCTCCTTTTGAAATCATCTCAATTTATGGATGCACCCTTGTATGTTCCCCTCATCTTCCTTTCATTATTGCTCTCAGAGGTTTAAGGAATATACTTTATTACACTACAGCAATCTTAAAGTTCTGTTCTTTACAACATCTCATGTTCCAAAGTTTCTTAAAACTTTTCATTTAAGGTGTGTCCATCACCGCCCTGTAAATCCCTTCTCATTTAAACCATTAACATATGTTCTGTTATGGTGAAGATTGTATAAATGTATCTGTTATGATGGCAGTGGCTGACTGCTGAAGAACAGTACCGCAAAAGGGAGTGCTGATGATATATTGTGATAAACGGGAGTGATACGAAGTGGTTAATCTATGTTGGGCAAGTAAATTACACTTGCTTTAGATGTAATCTTCTTTTCTCCAATATCAAAAAACTGCAAATGGTGCTAAAGACTGAGATAGTGTTGAATTACGTAAGTGAAAGGCTATGAAAGTTAGACTCTGCATCAATGAGGCCTCTCTGCACTTAAATTGCAGCTAAAATTCCTTCAGAGTTTAGCAGAGGGCCACTCGGAAACCCATGGAATGCAGAGGAGGAAGGTAATTCTCTGCCTCCTTGTGATCATTTTCAGACTTCCTCACCTTCTCCGACAGGCCCCTTGAGTCACCCTTGGATTTTAGACAGCGACCACGGACGTCAGGGCCCCGAGCTCATATCAGAAGAATACTGCTTTTCCTTCGCATGGTTTCCTTCTAAACTTTGTGAAGTTAAAAGCTCTCATTCCAGTCTCACTGCTTTTGTTATGTGCCTTCTTCATTTCCTGCTCATACACAACAGCTCATTCAATTTTACATGGAAGAAGATCAATAGATAATGACTAACACTCTTTTCTCTTCCTAGTTAGAACCAGCATTTCCAAATTGTTCACTCTTGATTTTATATTGTTATTTCTGCTTCCCAAATTAATTTGAGATATACAAGAAGAGGAAATATGCTAATATCAGATGGGCTTTTTAATGGAGGCTACCCACCAGTGGAGAAGCAGAAAGAGAGAAAATGGTATAGCTTATGTAGACCTCAGAATATTCAGGGGCCATTCATGCACAACTTGTCACAGAGTCAAAGAGAACAGAAACAGGCCTCTCAGTCCAACTCATCTATGCCGACAGTGATAACTATCCACAGATCCTATTTACCCTGATTAGGCCTGAATTCCACTATTTCTATTCCATCCAACTACCTGTCCAAATGCCTTTTAATTTTTCTAATTGTTTCTGTTTCTATCACCTTCTTGGGCAGCTCATTCCATGTAATCATTTCCTTTTGTGTGAAAAATTCACCCTCAGAATTCCTTTTAATTTCTCACCTCTAATGTTAAAACCGTCCCCCTCTAGTTTTAGATTCCCCTACCCTGTGGGGTTTAGATACAGTATGTCTCTACCAAAGGAGGTGTAAGGTGCTCTTTGCCTCTGCTAGCCTGCAGGTTACCCTTGGGCAAGGTGTAGCACCTGCTTAGCCCCCCGATCAGGGTCACGTGAAGCCATGGGAGCAGGTGGTGGACGGCCATATGAGCAGTTGGTGCATATCACAAGTCCTTGTTATGCGACCACTGATGCCTGGCAGACAATCCCTGAAGAGTGTTGATAATGGCTGGGGTCACCCGTCTTGTAAGGACACTGCCTAGAAGAAAGCAATGGCAAGTCACTTCTGTAGAAAAATTTGCTAAGAACAACCATGGTCAAAGACCATGATCGCCACATGTCATACGACATGACACGTAAAGATGATGATGACCATGTGAGAATCACCATCTACCTTTCTATTGCACCTCATAATCTTATAAACCTTGATAATGTCTCTGTAATGGTTACCATCTCATACCATAACACTGAATTTATGCTTCATAATCATCTGCTTAACTTCCTCTGGTGTGCCCATTTCATTTTGAATAACTCTTTCATACCCAGCCCATAGAATCAGAATTGGAATCAGTATAATTATCTCTGAAGTGTGTCATGAAATTTGTTGTTTTAGTACAAGTCATAAAAATTACTATAACTCACAAAAAATAAGTAAATTTTTTTTCTGTTTCTATTGATGCTCTTCATTCACAGTTAGCTACATCCTTCAGGTCCAATGTATCAGTGTTCTCACTGATTTTCCTGCAGATTGAGGTCTGGTCAACACTTAGCTGGGACAGCATGTGTAAATTTCAAATGCAGTCAGCTTGCTGCTTGAGGGAGCAGATGATCCAGGCAACAGAGTGAAATCTCTAAGAACCTCAGTTGCATTGCATATCACAAACATATACGGTACGTCCATAATGTTCATATCTCCAGCTTTATTATTAAGATGCATATTTATGTTACTTTCTACATTGAGTGTCCACTTTATTAGGTACCTCCTGTACCCAGTAGAGAGGCACTGAGTGTATATTTGAGGTCTTTCGCTGCTGTACTCCATCCACTTCAAGGTTCATGTGTTGTGCATTCAAGTAACTCTTCTACAATGCACGGGTATTTGAATTACCGTGGCCTCCCTGTCAGTTTGAAACAGTATGGCCAATCTCCTCTGACCTCTCTCATTAACAAGGAATTTTTGCCCACAGAACAGCCGCTCACTGGATATTTATTTTTGCCACTTGCACCATTCTCTGTAAACTCTAGAGACTGTTGTGTACACAAATCTCAGGAGATCAGCAGTTTCTGAAATGCTCAAATCACCCACAATCATTCCACGGTCAAAATCACTTCGAAATCATATTTCTGCCCATTCTGATGTTTGGTATGAATCACAACAGAACCTCTTGACCATACCTACACGCTTTTATGCATTGGAGTTTCTGCCACATGATTGGCTGATTAGAAATGTGCATTAATGAGCAGGGGTATTATCACTTTACCTAATCAAAATGGCCACTGTGTGTATTATAGTTTCTGGAGCCAG
The DNA here is from genome assembly GCF_963921235.1 of Mobula hypostoma. Classification (NCBI taxonomy): domain Eukaryota; kingdom Metazoa; phylum Chordata; class Chondrichthyes; order Myliobatiformes; family Myliobatidae; genus Mobula; species Mobula hypostoma. The sequence continues at coordinate 26,380,439 of NC_086104.1, forward strand.
AACTGAAGTTTTCTGTTTACAGAAATAAATTACCTGTTAAAGACATAGTGAAGCACATTTTTCCGCCTTTGAGAGTGCTGTGAGTCACTGGATTCCTGCCAAAGAGTGGTGGAAACAGACTTCTTAAATATTTTAAGGAAAAGGTAGATAAGATCAGAGATAAGCAAGCAGAGCAGCGATAGGCAAGAATGTGAAGCGAGATTATAGTCAAATCAACCAAGATCTTATTGAGTGGTGATTCAGCTTTGAGTGGTCTGTTGACCTACTCCTACGGCTAATTCCTATGTTTGTATGTAACCTTTCTGGTTACTGGAATTGCTTTCTATTCTCTGACCTGTGCTCTTAATTTTTATTTGCTTATGACACAATTATTTCCATTAATTCCCTGCCTCCAGGAAGCAACATCCATCATAAAAAATCCACACCATTCGAACCATGAAACTTTTCTCACAGCTGCCATCAGGCAGGAGGTACAGAAGCCTTCAAGAACAACTACTTCCCTTCAATCACATTAACACTACAGATGCCAGCAATCTTGAGATACACACACACAAAGTGCTGGAGAAACTCAGTAGGTCAGGCAGCATCTATGGAGGGAATAAAGAGTTGATTGATGCTTTAGATTGAGATCTATCCTAATCACCAGAGGTTAGCAACACAATGACTCAAACACGAGAAAATCTGCAGATGCTGGAAATCCAAGCAACAGAATGACTACTTTGTTCGCTTTGCATTAAAATGGACATTCTGTTCATTGTTTTTTGTAAAAGAATGTGCATAATTTATGTTTAAATTGAGTTTCTTTTTTGAACATAATGCTTGCATGATGCTATGTACCTGTGATGCTGCTGCAAGAAATTTTTCTTTGCACCTGTGTCAATGTGTAATTGTGCATATGACAAAATATGTCAAGGTGGCGTCAAATTATAATGTTCCCATGGTCGACATCTTCAAGATAGCTCAATGAAAATGTCTTTTTTTTACTTCTTTTACATTTGGTTTTCACTTTAAGAGTGTTTCCCAGACTGTTAGACCCTATGATGTACAGTTTGGAGATCATTTGGGTGATCCAGTACTCTGCTGTCTCCGAGAAGATTCCAGGAAGCGAGTGCATACTCGGACAGCCTCGATGTGAAGAAACTTCGAGATGGGGTGCGAGCTGATGTTCGACTCCATTTTGCCGAATAAAGTATCCAAAAATTGCTGATTAAAGCGTCGAGGAAAATTGAGACATCAAGGAGAATGTGGAAAGCGAGCGAGAGTTCAGTGCCGACTGCCGTCCTTTCGACTGCTGCCAGAGAAAGAATCTGTGAGAGGCCTATCACTGTGTGGCTCCCTGTGGCATGTAGGAAAGCCTCTCTGCTGCATATGGTGTCCGTCTTTTTTGATGAATATTAGTGATATCGTAGGATGGTATTGTGGCTTTGCATTTATGGATTGGACTATTACATTTATGGACTGTGAACTTTCTCAGACATGGTTTTTATATTCTGTATTTTCTATTGCCTGTTCCTTCTCCGTTTTGTTGTGCAAGGGGAAGGAGTTTGTGGGCTGATATTCTCTTGTGTTCTGCTAGTTTTTTTTGGCAGGGGAGGAGGGTTTTTTGTGGGTTGATGTTCCTGTTCTGTTTTGTGCAGGGGGTGGGTTTTGGGGGCTGATGATCGGGATGTCGTTCTTTTTTGTGCATGATGGGTGGTGGGTTAGATGTTTCTCTCTGAATGACCTTCATGTTCTTTCTTTGTTTTGTGGTTATCTGGAGAAGACAAGTTTCAGATTTGCATATGGATATGTGCTTTGATAATAAATGAACCTTTGAAACTTTGAACTCGACCCTGACATTTGAAGATAGTAAACTCATGCACAAAACTGCACAGTATTGTGCTTTTCGTGGAAGAATTCGATCAGTTAGTGTGTCAACTCTAAGGGATCTTTAACAACTTCCTAAACTCTTCAGAGCATTAATTCAACATTTATCTAAAGTTTAGCATCGTAGTTAATGCAGCACCATTCAGTATTACGCCACTGTCTCTGTATCGCTTATGCATCACAGATAGCCAAGTATATGGTTCCAACTCAGAGGTGGTGGTTCAAACAACTGAATACCAGAAAGACACGATGAAACTTAGTTCACTGCCTCCAGAAATCTCAAATATTTTTGTCATCTCAAACTCTGATATAATTAAACTGTCTGTGTTTGGAAACTCCTTAACAAAATCAAATAAACATGCGTATGTTGCGCTGGATTGCCTGTGGGCAACCAATGGAAGAAAATTTAATGGGGTGTGCATTCCCTTATAAAGGTAGATACTCCATCAAAGCTGCACAAGTAGAATTTTTCCAGTTGTACAGCAAATGAAAGCACTGAATTTACATGTTAGTTTCATAACTATGGCTGTAGCTTTTCAGCTCCATTAGTGACTGACATTGTGACTCCATTAGTCACACATTGGATTAACTTCATTATCTTTCAGCTAGATCTGTCATCTCCACGTGATCAGAAGCAGAAGTAGAGGTGAAGTACTGTCTCAATTAGGATATTCTGAATAATTACAACAAAGCTGCAAATGAAGTTAAACAAAGGTAGGGGTCAAGAACAGGAAAAGGAAGATGAAATGAATAAAGAACATTCTTTAAAAATTGTACTCTAATTTGGTGATTCCAAATTAATGTTAAAGTTATAATTCTGTCTCCATTGTTTGAGCAAGATTACTACTGAACTAGTGGCATTATACTCAGGATCCTATATACTACCTGAAAGCAAACAAGGGAACTGATGGGAGTTGATGGCGTGAAGCTTAACATTGTTTGAGAGTGCTGTTTTACTGTCAATCATGAGAACATCTAGAGGCAAAATGCGCACTGGCAACTTTATGATATTACTTTGTTAAATCTTTCAAGCTGATAGTTATACATCAGGGATCCTGGATAAACTCAAAACCAGTTCTTCTCACATAATTGGGTCCGAACAAAACATAACCTTTAAGGAACTTCAGACACAGCATGTTGACCTAATAACCTTTCGATTACTATCTTACTAAACTTTTCGACGATTTTAAGTTCCCTGGCCCCCACCGCTTTATTTTCACCATGGATGTCCAGTCCCTATATACTTCCATCCCCCATCAGGAAGGTCTCAAAGCTCTCCGCTTCTTTTTGGACTCCAGACCTAATCAGTTCCCCTCTACCACCACTCTGCTCCGTCTAGCGGAATTAGTCTTTACTCTTAATAATTTCTCCTTTGGCTCCTCCCACTTCCTCCAAACTAAGGTGTAGCTATGGGCACCCATATGGGTCCTAGCTATGCCTGCCTTTTTATTGGCTTTGTGGAACAATCTATGTTCCGTGCCTATTCTGGTATCTGTCCCCCACTTTTCCTTCGCTACATCGATGACTGCATTGGCACTGCTTCCTGCACACATGCAGAGCTCGTTGACTTTATTAACTTTGCCTCCAACTTTCACCCTGCCCTCAAGTTTACCTGGTCCATTTCTGACAGCTCCCTCCCCTTTCTAGATCTTTCTGTCTCTGTCTCTGGAGACAGCTTATCCACTGATGTCTACTATAAGCCTACTGACTCTCCCAGCTATCTGGACTATTCCCCTTCTCACCCTGTCTCTTGCAAAAACGCCATCCCCTTCTCGCAATTCCTCTGTCTCCGCCGCATCTGCTCTCAGGATGAGGCTTTTCATTCTAGGACGAGGGAAATGTCTTCCTTTTTTAAAGAACGGGCTTCCCTTCCTCCACTATCAACTCTGCTCTTAAATGCATCTCCCCCATTTCACGTACATCTGCTCTCACTCCATCCTCCCGCCACCCCACTAGGAATAGGGTTCCCCTGGTCCTCACCTACCACCCCACCAGCCTCCGGGTCCAACATATTATTCTCCGTAACTTCCGCCACCTCCAACGGGATCCCACCACTAAGCACATCTTTCCCTCCCCCCCCCCGCTGCATTCCGCAGGGATCGCTCCCTACACGACTCCCTTGTCCATTCGTCCCCCCCATCCCTCCCCACTGATCTCCCTCCTGGCACTTAACCGTGTAAGCGGAACAAGTGCTACACATGCCCTTACACTTCCTCCCTTACCACCATTCAGGGCCCCAAACAGTCCTTCCAGGTGAGGCAACACTTCACCTGTGAGTCGGCTGGGGTGATATACTGCGTCCGGTGCTCCCGATGTGGCCTTCTATATATTGGCGAGACCCGACGCAGACTGGGAGACCGCTTTGCTGAACACCTACGCTCTGTCCGCCAGAGAAAGCAGGATCTCCCAGTGGCCACACATTTTAATTCCACATCCCATTCCCATTCTGACATGTCTATCCACGGCCTCCTCTACTGTAAAGATGAAGCCACACTCAGGTTGGAGGAACAACACCTTATATTCCATCTGGGTAGCCTCCAACCTGATGGCATGAACATCGACTTCTCTAACTTCCGCTAATGCCCAACCTCCCCCCGTACCCCATCTGTTACTTATTTTTATACACACATTCTTTCTCTCACTCTCCTTCTTCTTTTTCTCCCTCTGTCCCTCTGAATATACCTCTTGCCCATCCTCTAGGTTCCCCCCCCTTGTCTTTCTTCCCGGACCTCCTGTCCCATGATCCTCTCATATCCCCTTTGCCAATCACCTGTCCAGCTCTTGGCTCCATCCCTCCCCCTCCTGTCTTCTCCTATCATTTTGGATCTCCCCCTCCCCCTCCAACTTTCAAATCCCTTACTCACTCTTCCTTCAGTTAGTCCTGACGAAGGGTCTCGGCCTGAAACGTCGACTGCACCTCTTCCTAGAGATGCTGCCTGGCCTGCTGCGTTCACCAGCAACTTTTATGTGTGTTGCTTGAATTTCCAGCATTTGCAGAATTCCTGTTGTTTGCGATTACTATCTACATTATTTTCATTACTATACTATCCCTTTGTTTTGATAGATGATCCATGTAGCATGGATAGGTCATTGAGTTCCTATATTCTAGTCTAGCAGTACCCTTTCATCTCTTTATTACCAAGTAAGTTGGTAAAGCAGTTTATTAGTGTCACATGTATGAAGCTACAGTAAAAATCGTTGTATTGCATGCCATTCATACAGATCAATTCAGAGCATGTACATTGACGCAGTACAAAGGGAAAGGGATTAACAAAATGCTGAAAGTAGTGCAATGCAGGAAGCCAATAATATACAAGGTCATAACAAGGTAGATTGAGAGATCAATCATATGGGAAGTCAGTTCAAGGGTCTTAGAGCAGTGGAATAGAAGCTGTCATTGAGCCCGGTGGTACATATTTTCAAGTCTTTGCCTGATAGGAAATGATAGAAGAGGTAATGGTGGAATGGTTGGTGTCCTTGATTATGCTGGCTGTTTTCCCAAGGCTGCAAGAGGTGTAGACAAAATACATAGAGGGGAGTCTAGTTTCCATGTTGGGATGGGCTGTGTCTGTTGTGACTCTTATCCAAGTCACTGCAGAGACAATGAAGCTGGTGATATAGAAATCTTTATTCATCACATCAGGCAGGTATGCTCATGGAGACCTTCCTAGTAGAGGCTCACAAACCCAACACCTTAAGATCAAAGTTAACAGTAGGCGATTCAACAGTTACAATGACATTGTTCACTTCTATATTTTGAGTTGACAATGCTTCTTTAGAATCATATATCTACAGTACGAGACAACTTTGAATATTTATCACAATATTCATCAGAAAGTAATTCACACAAATAGTCTACAAGCTTCTGAAGATAGAGAGCTAGACAGCTAAAATTAATGTTGTCAGGGCTGTTTCTGAGTACACAAAAAATTATTGATTGCCTATACCTTTGAACACGTTTGATATGCGAAGCAACAACATCAGTCTGATTTGCAAGCATGAACTCAAATCACAACGGTGCAAATAACTTAGCCCCTGTTTTGGTTTGATGCAGGCCAATTAACACAACCCCATTGTCCTGATGTTTGGTTGATACATATGCAAACATCTCAGGGTCATCATTTTGCAAACCATATCTCCTAGTCTGTGGGCCATCCTGTTTATTTGCTAAGGTGCACTTTTAACTTCAATTTACAATCCACATTAAGAACTGAAGAGTGGTTCTTGTTTGAATCTGCTATATTCACATTCCTCCAGAATAATCCCTCACATATCCTCACCTTGGCCCATGGACAGAAATCTGTCCCAGGAAGGCCAAACATGAAGGAGGATCTAATTAAATAGGGCAGCAAAAGTACGCTTCACTTAAGATCCTTACCCCAATGAGGAACATATGATGTCCCTGTATGCATCTACATCTACACTATCATCCTTAACTGGCTGTCTATAAGACTAAGCAGATTTGCTAATAAAATGTTCCAGAAATTTGATCACATCCTTTTCTTGGATACTTCAGTCCTCTCAATGTCAACCAGTCTGCCGCGTGGTTGTCCATGTACTTGTTGCCTCCTCTCCTGCTGGCCCATTATGTCCTTATCTTTGCTCCTTCAATATCTGATAGCTGAAACTCAGCAGTGGCTATCAGTAGTTAGTCTCACAGCAAGGTAACTTTGTTTCAGGTTCACAGGCAACAGTTCACATTCCATACCATGAAAAAAGATTGTCAGAATAATCTGGCAATAAGTCTCTCATGCCCTTAGGTCTATATACAGAAGAGTTTGAGGTGGCCTCTATTTGAATGGCTCCAAGGACCTTGCCCCAGCACCACCTCCTCATCACCGGTTGGCCACTGAAAGGACTCAGCTCATTTGTGTCCACTTCCATTCCAGCCTGGGGTGGCTTCAGACACAGTATGCAATTTCTTCTCTTTCATGGTTGCCTTGACATCAGGTTTGTGGAATTTAATGTCTCTGCCATAACATGGGTTCTTTCCCATTTGTTTTCCCAAATACCTTTCTATCCTTATCTATAATAACTGATCAACTACTTCCAAAACCCACCATCGTTAATGTTATCACCAAATTATAGTTGCCATTATACTTTAACACACTGTTCGTGGCTTGCTGACAAGCTCTCTCTATGTTTCCAGCATTTGCATTCCCATTGCATTTCATCTGCAGATCTGCTTCCATCAGGAGTGGCCAGATGTGAAGCAACAGGCTGGTGTTGAAAACCACTTCAATTCTCTGCAATGACATTGTTGCTGGGTGGATTCGACCCCTTGTTCTCTCTGTGAGGGCAACAAAAAGTTGAGTCATACTGTTCAACCTGAATCCAATATTTCCACTGGCTGCCTTGCCGGGTCTGTACTCAGACACAGGTTTCATTTGTCAGAAGCACCACTTGTGGTCCTATCTCCTGTGAGTGAGCCTTGCTCCCTCACCATGACTTGGTCACCCAGCCGTGGAAGGACTACCTTCTCTCCCTCTGCCTCTCTTTGATCAGCAATATGCTGCTGTTGTTTCGCTTGATCCCTCAACACTTTAATCTGGTACAATGGTCCTTCACACTTCTGTATAACTTTGCCAAATTGACACCAGTAGTTTCTTTCTCTAGACTTTCAATTTCTGTTGTCTCATGTTCTTCTGTTGCTCTCTTTGCCCAATGTCATGCACACTCATTCTGTTTCTGCTCCTTACTCTCCCCCTTTCTCGTGTGTCTTTACTTTAATTGTTGCTACATAAGCAGGCAGCTGCAGTGCTTTGAACAATTGTTAGTTGTGTTTGACGTTTGGGACCTCCTGACATGATTCCCACACATTGTGTGCTACCTCCCCTCCTTGCTTGGGGCTGCCATCTTTCTGTGGACCATGTTGTCTGCTCTGAGGATCACACACACATTTTTACTGACCCTGTCTTGTCCATGTTATCTCCCCCTTTTCTGAGTCTATGATATCACCTGCCTTACTTAGAGTGTCTATCCCAGGACAGTCTCCTTATTGGGCACACTAAGAATTTGCAGGAAGCTGCAGTCCCCCAATATCAAGTATGTGAGGCTCACTTCTCTCTGCCCTGGTAATGTACGTTGTTAAGTTTTGTAACTCCTAAAACTAATGGAAAGAAAAATGGGGGCAGGGCCCACTTTGTTTTTACATTACAGAGGTGCACAGTTATGGCATGATGATGAATGCCAATCATATGCTTCATACATATAACCTGTGGTGAATTATGTAAACAACAATCAATGCTTAATCAAACAATATTAACTCAAATACTACTGAAATATTAAATATTTAAATAGTTCCATTCAGGCCTAAAAAGTTAATCATTGTGGAGGAATTCTTACTCTTGTGGGATAATATTTTTCCTGATGGGTGCTGCTGGCAGGTGAGACTTGTAGGTGTGAAAGAATCTCAGGTTCTGGGGCCTCCTCCGTGGTGGTTGTAGGAGTTGACTCTGGGACTGCAGGAAGCATTTCTGAGCGCTCTGGACAATTTTTTCTCTAACAATTGACTACTCCGTTCGTCTGATTGATGCGTAATCTCCATATGACCCCAGATGCAGTCTCCACTGTGTAGGAGAGCAGGCCAGTTCTGTCCTTAATCATGCCAAGTTCCTACTTTTGATCAGCTCTGTAGTCCCTCGCCACAATTGCTTGTCTGGAAGTGAAACATCAAACCTCCCTGCTTGAGCAGCTCTTAATTTGTCTCAGCTATTTGTCCTACATAATCCTTCTGAGGTTGGGTTTGAGCAAATCCAGGTGGGAATGCAAGGGATGACCCAGGAACAACATAGCTGGTGAGTTGTTGGTTGTGGAGTGTGTTCCATTATGATACACAAGGAAAACCTCTGATTCAGTGTCAGCGTAGAATGTTCTGCTGACGTTGGTTGCAGTGCATTCTTTAGACTCTGGACAAACCTTTTCACCAAGCTATTTGTAGCTCGGTGGTGCGGTGCAGTTGTAATATAATATTATTCCATTTATTTTCAGGAATAACTGAAACTGTGGTCCATTGTCACTGACTACGTATTCTGGAACGCCGATCCTAGAGAAGAGACTTCTCAGCACATTAATAGTGTGCAAGGCTGTTGGAATCACTTCTGGTCACATTGTAGCTGCATCCACTATCACCAAGAAAGTTGTGCCCATGAATGATCTGACAAAATCCACATAAATCTTGTGCCAGGACAATGCAGGACATTCCCAGGGAACGAGAGGCTCTGCTCTTGGCATGTTCCGGACGTGTTGGCACCCCAAACAGTGCATGGAAAGTTGGTTGATCTGCTGATTTATCCCAGGCCACCAGACGAGGCTTTGAGCCAAAGCTTTCATTTTGACCACACTTAGATGTAGCTCCTCCAACAACTCTCAATCCTCACACAAGACAACCTCTGTCAAGGGCAAGTTTGTCCTGGTGCTGATAACGATTAGGCAACGGGAATTTCTGCTCCACATTCCAACCATTTTGGGTGGCTATATAGACCTGAGAGAGTGTGGGATCTGTTCTGGTTTCCCTTTGTATCATCTCTGCCAAAATAGGGAGACTTTGATTTGCATTAGAGAGAATATGTCAACAGGAGTGTCCTCTTTTGTAAATTCTTCACGTGTTTCCTTTTCCAAAGGTAAACAGGACAATCCATCAGCATTTCTATGACAAGTTGTCCTCTAGAATTTCATCATGTAATTGTGTCTTCCAAGAAATAGAGCCATCTCTGTATTCATGATGCTACTGTTAGGGAAACATCCGTCTGTGGGTTGAAAATGGACACTAGTGATTGGTGATCAGTAATGAGGGTAAATTCTCTCCCATACAAGAACTGGTTGAAATGCCTTAACACGTCGAACCAGACTCAAGGCTTCTGTCAATCTGTGCGTAATTTTTCTCAGCAGTGGTAAAGGAATGTGATGCAATGGTTATGGGGTGTTCACTTCCATCATTCTGACATGACTCCACCAATTCCATAAGGCAAAGTGTCGCAGGAAGGCTTCACTGGAAAGTTTCACTGGATGATGTAGGAATACGAATGGATTGTCCCTCTACTTCATTAGGAGTTTGTGAAATTTGGCATGACATCTAAAACTTTGACAAACTTCTATGGATGTGCAGTGGAGAGTATAATGACTGGCTGCATCATGGCCTGGTACAGAGACACCAATGCCCTTGAATGAAAAATCCTACAAAAAGTCCATCACGGCCCAGTCCATCATGGTAAAGCCCTCCCAACCATTGAGCACATCGACATGCAATGCTGACGCAGAAAAGTAGTATCCATCATCGGGGACCTCTATCACCCAGGGCATGCTCTCCTCTAGCAGCTGTGAGCAATTTCAACTTTTAAGTATGAGTTGTGCTTCAGTTAGGAGCCAGTTTTGAAAGCTTTCCTGTAAGATTCCACAAACTAAATGATCTCTCAGTGCATCATTAAGCCCGTTCCTGAACTGGCAATGCTCAGACAATTTCTTTAATCCAGCCCCATAAGCTGAAATGACTCCTCTGCATTTCAATTCTGCTTATGAAACCTAAAGCGTTCTGCAATCAACAATGGTTTTGTTCCTAAATGTTCCTGCGTTACTTTCACAATGCCAGCAAAGCTCATTTTGGCTGGTTTAGTTGGAGTAGTCAAACATTTAAGCAAACTGTATGCTCTTCCACCAATTACACTCAGAAAAACCAGCACTCATTGCTCAATGGCTAATCTGTTTGTTTTAAAATACTGTTCAATTCGTTCAGTATATATAACCCAGTTATCATTTCTGCAATCAAATATGTTTAACTTTCTGACGCAGTCAGCCATTCTGCTTTTCTAAATTTATGATTATCACTCTTCATTATTCTTTGTTTATGAACCCGTGAATTTCATCCGTTTTCTTTCTTTTTTTTAAACTCAACCATCTCTCACCCCTTGTAAAGAAAAAACAGGCTGCACTTTTTTAAAAGCTCAAACATCTATCTCTCCTTTTTCTGAAGAAAAACATGCTGGTTGTTTTTCAACTGAACTGTACTTATACAGGTTCTGTAAGTGGTCAGCTCAGGTTGGTTTTAATACTTTCTTGTCGCCACTGTTAGTTTTTGGAGATACAAAGCATAATTCGAAAAAAACTTAGGATGTGGGTATTGTGGATCTACTTTGTGTTTATTTTAGTGAGGTGCACACTTATGACCTGGTGGCCTAATAGTGTATGTTATTCACATACTTCGTATGTATAACCATAGTAATCTTTGGAAATAACAAAGAATGCTTAATCAAACAATATAGTTACAATATTACTCAAATATTACTGAAATATTAAATGCACAAGGTACATCACCTCTCCAGTAGTGGGCAATGGTAGATCAATTATCCCTACTGATGACCGTGTGTCCACTAACATATCATATTACCCACCCCCAGTAAAGCCTTCGTGTACATTCATGGGTGATGACTAGCAGCAATGGAGGCTGCCATCATCCATTTGTCTGACCAGGATCCTGTCCTCACTAGCTCTATGATCTGGTTGGCAGTCAAATTGAACAGAGGGTGCTTCTGTGGTTTCTGCCTACTTTGGTGGGTAACTTTCACACCTTCTTCCCTGTTTAGGGAACTATGGCCCGATAGGCGACAGCTGTAACATATAATCTCCATTATCCTTCTATCTTTATTCTGGTGCTCGCTTGCTGGCACAAAAAGCAAGTCCTCTATGACATCACAGCAGCCACTTTCACTAAAGATGCTTTACAACTCCTCCTCTGGTCTACCTCTCCAGCTTATGATACTATCATGGGGTAAGTTGAACACACTGCTATCCCCAAATCTAAAATTTCCTGATGGGCTGAGCTCTGGCCTTTCTTCAAGCATTTTCAGGAAAACTGAATCATCCCTCCCTGGCTTGTTGCATAATCCATCAGCTCTCTGAACCACTGATATTATCATTCCCTGGTTACACTCACCACCTCCCAATCGCTGCCTCATTTCCCCCTTAAAGAATTGACAACCCTCCTCATTACTGGGATTCCCACTAGATACCCATGCACCATCCCACTCTCCCTGGGCCGTTCTATCCCATACATTACCAACACGCACAGATCTTTCTGGTGCATCTGGTGAATTTCAATCATATCTTTGATCTTGCACCAGAATTCTGAAATTCCACAAGCAACTTAGAGTGTGGGTAGCTCAGACAAAGTGACAGGGTGAGGGTGAAGGGCTTGTGAATGGTAGTAATCAGGGTCAAGGGTTGGCTTGGGTCATCAGGATTCTAAACTTGCCACTGTCTGACCTCAATAGGTGCCATCTCAAAAGATATATGTGGTTATAAATTTTCCCTCAAATATTTCCGCTCTAATTCCCATATTAACCAAAATATAACATGGATAAAAATTAAACAATACATACATTACTTAAAATCATAGTATGTAATTTTTCATTTATCTACTGCTGAGCTTATGATGCCTGTTGTATTCTTGTGGATCAGAAATAAATCTCCTCCTTGCTGAAATCAACACTGGCGCACCTCAAGTATGCGTTCTTAGCCCAGTGTTCTCCTTCTTATACATGAATCAATAGTTACAATAGGCACAGCACAAACACTATCTATTAATTTACTGAAGACACAACCACTGCTGGCAGGATTTCAGATGGTGATGTGGAGGTGTACAGGAGTGAGATAGATCAGCTGGTTGAGTGGTGTCGCAGCAACAACCTTGCACTCAGTGTCAGGAAGACCAATGAATTGATCATGCTCTTCAGGAAGGGGAAATTGAGGGAACACACACCAGTACTCATCAAGAGATCAGTATACAGGTTTCCCCAGCCATCCGAAGGTAGAGCGTTCCTATGAAACGGTTTGTAAGCCAAAATGTCGTAAAGCAAACAAGCAATTACCATTTATTTATATGGGAAAATTTGTGAGCGTTCGCAGACCCAAAAATAACCTACCAAATCATGCCAAATAACACATGTGACGAGAATACACATAAAATTAAGATGTTTGCTGGCCTAGGTTAGCATCAGTGACATCAGCAAGTGGTCTGCCACCTGCCCGCAGGGGAAGGAGAGATAAGGAACAATGGAGCAGCGTCTGGAGATGTGTAATGAAGGGACGTGGGAGAGAGAGCTGTCTGGAGCGGCTCCCCCTTTGAACCCTGAACTGTTTGAAGTGATGGACAGGCGATACCCCAGAAGGGGGATAAAAAGGGACCGGTTCGCTAAGGCAGGACACACACGCCACCCGAGGTAACGAGACCCTGGAAGCGGTACGCCTCTCATGAGTCGGTGGGAAGTACCAGACAACGGCCAGGGTGGAAAGGTACGATCAGCGGGAACCCGGTGTGTGTCCACCCTTGCCTGGGTGCCGGGTTCACTGCAGAGGATCGACCGCATCTGGAGGAGGGGTCACAGTCGGTGACCTCAGGTGACATCACCAAGGACCCGCCCAAAAGCTGCTTGTGAGCAATATCGCCGGTCTGTGAGTGAAGCCGTGTCTGAATGATCAGTTGTTCCTGTTCTCTCTCTCCCCCCCCCCCATGTTGTCCATCGCCATGGCAACGATTACTGCGAACTGGACTGAACTTTGAGTCACTTTGAAATTTGGTCATTTACCCCTAGACAACGATAGAGCTTGATTGATGCTGTTATCTTAATTCTGTGCACATATGTGTTTATCATCGCTGAATTGTTGCATTTATTATCCTTTCGATTACTGTGTTGCTTGTTTCTTTAATAAAACTTTCTTAGTTCTAGTATTCCAGACTCCAACTGAGTGATCCATTTCTGCTGGTTTGGCAACCCAGTTACGGGGTACGTAACACACATAAAACCTAAAATAACAGTAATACATAGTAAAAGCAGGAATGATATGATAAATACACAGCCTGTATAAAGTAGAAATACTTTTCCATGATCACTACTGAACTGTTCACCGGAGCGAAAATCTCACGCAAGCGCTGTTGGCAAAAACACGGCGCACGCACTCTCCGGTGACCTTTAAGCTATGAAGCTGCCAAATCATACCAAATAACACGTAAAATACACAGCTGATATAAAGTAGAAATAATTTATGTACAGTGTAGTACCACTTACTGGAATTGGGAAGACAGCGGCGAGCACACTGATGGTGGTGTGTAAAGCTGAGTCGGAGTTTGGGTGGTGCAGTGACCCCCACCCTCTGGGCCGCCAAGCGATACATTGCCGCGAGGCACGCAGGGTCCAGCGGTAGCCGGGAGGCACACAGCACATCTTTAAGAAAATAGCCGAAATAAACATGCTAATTAATTAGGTAACTGTCGGCCCAGATCAGTACCGATTGCCGATTGCATCGCCTTTGATCTGGGCCGATATTTACGTGTGGGGCGGCACCTAATTAGTTAGCATGTTTATTTCGGCTTTTTTCTTAAAGATGTGCTGTGTGTCTCCCGGCTACTGCTGCATTCTCCGCGAATCGGTATAGTATCTGTCCGCAGCCCTGGTGTTGGGGTGGTGGGACACTGGGGTGTCATCTCATCGTCTGTTTCCATTACAGCAGGCAGCTCATCGTCTCCTATGACTGCCCGCCTTGACGTCGAAGGTCGAGGTTCGTTGTCTGCTGTGGTTGATATGGAAGGCTTGCTTGACTGCTGAGCATCGCGCATTTTTCTATCACACAGTTCTTTGTAAGGACTCAAACTATCTTGCAATTATCCCCTAAACCTATGTACCCTTACAAAATTAAAGTCGTACTTTATAATGGCAGCGAAAATCACACACAGTTGCTTCACATTCAGTTCGCTACTGCATTCGGTTTTGATTGTTATCCTTTCCTCTTCCAATTGCATCAGCTCTTCATCTATCAGTTCTTGGTTAAGGGATGCCAAAACCTCTTCAACATCATCTTCGTCAGCTTCCACAAGCCAAACTCGCTTAGTCCTTACTTCGTTCATCACGATCGAAACGCTTAATTATGTCTAGTTTTACGCTAAGTGTAACACCCCTACAAGCTCTTTCAGGCTTTTCCGATACCTTAGAACTCTTCTCGCTAATGGCTGCTCACAGGCACGTGTTTAAGCAATGCCGTTCCGAATCCGGGGGAGAGCGGCTGCTCAGGTCACGTGCTGCCTTTGATCGCGTGCTGAATTTTCTTCGTAACAGTGAAAACACCTTCTGAAAGCGAAAACAGGGTACTAATGTAGGTCTTTCGTAACAGTAAGCTTTCGTAAAGCGAACGTTCGAAAAGCGGGGGACACCTGTATCCTTATTGTAATTTACAGTTTTTATGATTATATATTGCAATGTACTGCTGCCGCAAAACAACAAATTGCATGCCAGTGATGTTAAACCTGCTTTTGGTTCTGATTCAGATTCTTTTCCATATAAAGTTCTGTTACCCTAAAGTTTTAAGTCTATTCTTAAAACACACAAACAAGTTACTATTCTACTGTTCCTCCAAATGAGTATACATGCCCTCCTCTTGCATCCCAAATGGTCAGTTGCCACCTTCTACAACTGGTGGCCCTGTCTCCCCAAGCTACACAATACTGTCTGATAGCTGGTTCCTCACACAAACACACAAGCACACACAGAGCACATTTTTATATCTATCAGTTCAGCTCTCCATAGAGTCCTTGATACTTTATGATCTAACAGTCATTGGCCCAAACAGATCTAAGCGTGGGCACAGATCTTAAAAATACTCACCCCTTTAGATGGTTAATAAGAGGTTGGCCACACAATGAGTCATGAACGGATTCTGGACAAGCACCCAAATGTTGTGACTGTGATCAGAGTCACAGGAGAGACACTAAAGCTGGTGATATCGAAGTCTTTATTCAGCACAACAAGCAGGCACCATTCTGGAGGCACTCTTGGTGGAGGATCACAAACCCAAAAGTACATCACATTTTCATACCCTTAACAGTAGCTAAGATTCAATACAATTTCAATAGTTACAATGGCATCATTCATTTCAATAGTTTGGGTTGAAGTTGCTTCCGTTGAATTACCGTGGGAGACACCTCTAAATATTCAAACACCTTTATCACAAAGTAATTCACTCAAATAGTCTACAAGCTTCGGAAGACAGAGAGCCAGACAGCTAAAATTAATGTTGTCAGTGTACATAAATATCCTGAGTACACGATTATTACTGATTGTCTGTACTTGTGACCATGTTTGATTTATTAAGCGACAACATCAGTCTGATGTGCCAGCTTGAACTCAAGTCATGTTACAATAGTGGTAATACCTTAGCCCATGTTGCCTGGTTGAATAGAGGCCAATTGCACAACCCTATTGTCTTAACGTTTGGTTGATGCATACGCAAACATCTCATGGTCAAAATACCTCTTAGTCTGCGGGCCAACAAGTTTATTTGTACTTTTGCAATTCACAATCCACATTAAGAATTGAAGCGCAAACAACAGGAATTTTGCAGATGCTGGAAATTCAAGCAACACACATCAAAGTTGCTGGTGAACGCAGCAGGCCAAGCAGCATCTGTAGGAAGAGGTGCAGTCGATGTTTCAGGCCGAGACCCTTCGTCAGGACTAACTGAAGGAAGAGTGAGTAAGGGATATGAAAGTTGGAGTGGGAGGGGGAGATCCAAAATGATAGGAGAAGACAGGAGGGGGAGGGATAGAGCCAAGAGCTGGACAGGTGATAGGCAAAAGGGGATACGAGAGGATCATGGGACGGGAGGTCCAGGAAGAAAGACAAGGGGGGGGGACCCAGAGGATGGGCAAGAGGTATATTCAGAGGGACAGAGGGAGAAAAAGGAGAGTGAGAGAAAGAATGTGTGCATAAAAATAAGTAACAGATGGGGTACGAGGGGAAGGTGGGGCCTTAGCGGAAGTTAGAGAAGTCGATGTTCATGCCATCAGGTTGGAGGCTACCCAGACGGAATATAAGGTGTTGTTCCTCCAACCTGAGTGTGGTTTCATCTTTACAGTAGAGGAGGCCATGGATAGACATGTCAGAATGGGAATGGGATGTGGAATTAAAATGTGTGGCCACTGGGAGATCCTGCTTTCTCTGGCGGACAGAGCGTAGATGTTCAGCAAAGCGGTCTCCCAGTCTGCGTCGGGTCTCGCCGATATATAAAAGGCCACATCGGGATCACCGGACGCAGTATATCACCCCAGTCGACTCACAGGTGAAGTGTTGCCTCACCTGGAAGGACTGTTTGGGGCACTGAATGGTGGTAAGGGAGGAAGTGTAAGGGCATGTGTAGCACTTGTTCCGCTTACACGGTTAAGTGCCAGGAGGGAGATCAGTGGGGAGGGATGGGGGGGACGAATGGACAAGGGAGTTGTGTAGGGAGCGATCCCTGCGGAATGCAGGGGGGGGGGGGAGGGAAAGACGTGCTTAGTGGTGGGATCCCGTTGGAGGTGGCAGAAGTTACGGAGAATAATATGTTGGACCCGGAGGCTGGTGGGGTGGTAGGTGAGGACCAGGGGAACCCTATTCCTAGTGGGGTGGCGGGAGGATGGAGTGAGAGCAGATGTACGTGAAATGGGGGAGATGCGTTTAAGAGCAGAGTTGATAGTGGAGGAAGGGAAGCCCGTTCTTTAAAAAAGGAAGACATCTCCCTCATCCTAGAATGAAAAGCCTCATCCTGAGAGCAGATGCGGCGGAGACAGAGGAATTGCGAGAAGGGGATGGCGTTTTTGCAAGAGACAGGGTGAGAAGAGGAATAGTCCAGATAGCTGTGAGAGTCAGTAGGCTTATAGTAGACATCAGTGGATAAGCTGTCTCCAGAGACAGAGACAGAAAGATCTAGAAAGGGGAGGGAGATGTCGGAAATGGACCAGGTAAACTTGAGGGCAGGGTGAAAGTTGGAGGCAAAGTTAATAAAGTCAACGAGTTCTGCATGCGTGCAGGAAGCAGCGCCAATGCAGTCGTCGATGTAGTGAAGGAAAAGTGGGGGACAGATACCAGAATAGGCACGGAACATAGATTGTTCCATAAAGCCAACAAAAAGGCAGGCATAGCTAGGACCCATACGGGTGCCCATAGCTACACCTTTAGTTTGGTGGAAGTGGGAGGAGCCAAAGGAGAAATTATTCAGAGTAAGGACTAATTCCACTAGACGGAGCAGAGTGGTGGTAGAGGGGAACTGATTGGGTCTGGAATCCAAAAAGAAGCGTAGAGCTTTGAGACCTTCCTGATGGGGGATGGAAGTATATAAGGACTGGACATCCATGGTGAAAATAAAGCGGTGGGGGCCAGGGAACTTAAAATCATCGAAAAGTTTAAGAACGTGAGAAGTGTCACGAACATAGGTTGGAAGGGATTGAACAAGGGGTGATAAAACCGTGTCGAGGTATGCAGAAATGAGTTCGGTGGGGCAGGAGCAAGCTGAGACAATAGGTCGGCCAGGACAGGCAGGTTTGTGGATCTTGGGTAGGAGGTAGAAACGGGAAGTGCGGGGTGTGGGAACTATAAGGTTGGTAGCAGTGGATGGGAGATCCCCTGAGCGGATAAAGTCGGTGATGGTGTGGGAGACAATGGCCTGGTGCTCCTTAGTGGGGTCACGATCGAGGGGTAAATAAGAGGAGGTATCCGCGAGTTGTTGCTGTGCCTCGGCAAGGTAGAGGTCAGTACGCCAGACTACAACAGCACCCCCCTTACTCACTCTTCCTTCAGTCTGAAACGTTGGCCTGAAACGTTGACTGCACCTCTTCCTACAGATGCTGCTTGGCCTGCTGCGTTCACCAGCAACTTTGATGTGTGTTGTTTTAAGAATTGAAGACTAGTTCTTGTTTGAATTAATATCTGCTATATTCACATAACTCTAGAGTACTCCCTAACAGTGTCCAGAACTCTCTGTAGTTTCTTATGGTACCATGCAGAACAGTTGCCATACCAACCTGTGATACATCCTGATAGGATGCTTTACATGGAGTAAATATTAGTGGGCGTGTATGGGGTGTCATGGAGGGGTAGAACATGTCACATCCTTTTCAAGGCGGTTAGTCCACCCTTGGTCCCCACCTGGCACTCAGCTCTCACCTGTGGCTCCTTGTAGCTGTTTGCATGCGACAGCGGCCACACCCCAGGCAACGGCTTCGACAAGTTGGCTAAACCAGGTGAGGGTAGCCGACGGGTCTCAAACCCTCTGTGAGATAGGGAGATGTCTATCCCAGCACGTGAAGACAGACTCCGGCGGATTGAACGGAAGAGACCAATGGAAGGTCCAACGGTTAAGAAGGCAGTCTCTGCAAGTTTCATGGAATGTGTAGAGCACGACAAGACATAGAAGACATCCTGGTCATCCACTGCACCTAGTCCCACCCCCAGCCATCTCGACTCTGTCTTGCCACTGGATCCAGATGGGAATTGGGAAGAGAGAGTGAGGCTGACGCTGCGCAACTCTCCCTCACTTAAATCCAAGCCACGCGCTAGTCTCGACACCATGGTGTCGAGGTCTTCATCGATGACAACGATGGACGAACAAGAAATATTAGTGAGAATCTTTGGGGACATGCCGGATTTCTCTAGCCTCCTGAGGAAATAGAGCTGCTGGTATCTTTCTTAGTCATAAGCATCTAATTGGTTGAATTAGGACAACCTATTGGTGATATTTACACTTAGGGACTATCTTCACCTTAGCACTACTGATTGAGACAGGGGAGTATGCTTGTATGCTCCAACCCACTTCCTGAAGTCAATGGACAACAGAGCAGAGAAAGTTAAGAAGTGTCAAAACTGAGGTATAAAAGAGTATGACGGCTACAGGAATCTCTCGCATTTCAGAGAAGATGGTTCCTTTTAAACTTTTCTTGTCAAAATGAACAATTTTACATTTTCCAAGTTGATATTCCATTTGTAAGATTTCTGTCACGTATGTTCTCGCTGAAAAGTGCTACGCACTGAAACCTTGCATATTCCCCTTTTGCCTCCATATATCCTCTTCTCAAATTACTTTCCTTCCTGCTCTTGTGTCATTATCAAATTAAGCAACTGCACATTTAGTTTGTATATGTCATTCATATAAGTTTCAATAAGTTGAGGTCTCAGCTTCAATCCTTGGACACACTTCGTTGCATCCTACCATCCAATTAAGACCACTTAATCCTCTTCCTTCTTTCCTGTTTACCAGCTAATCTTTTTTTTATCCATACCAAAATGTTACCAATCATACTGTGGGCTTTTATCTTTTGCAATAATATTTGATGCAGCATAGTATCAGATCCCTTGCAGAAATTGATAACATGTCCACTGGTTCTTCTTAACACACTACACATGAATGTGCACAGTGCAGACAGTGAAGGTGCCTTGGGGATTCTGGTGGTTGCAGACTCGCAGTTTCATATTATCAAGGCTATCAGCCAAAGACCAAGTAGGACCTACTTTATTACCTGAATGGAGGTGCCTACTGTGCAATATTCAATGTTCAGCCTCTCCTCTGATCAACTGGATCCTCTTCCTCCATGAAGAAATTCCAGCCAATTTCCTTGATTATCATGAAAGCAGGAACTGAACACGTTGCTTCTGGTTTTTATTTTGGAAACTTTCAGCTGGGCTCAAAATGCAGATATTTATTTAATTTTAACTCTTATTCTTTTGGTTTGCAAATTTTCTTCCAGTTGTTTTTTTTTGCAAAACTGAGGGGTGAGGAATGGAGACAAAGGCGGGAAACAATGGTAATTTTCTCTGCCTCACTGAGGCCAATCGTAATGATGCTTTAGCTTTTTGGCTAAAATCAACAAACTTAGCACAGGATCAAGTTCCTAAACTGTCTCTACCTTCTCAGGAGTTCTTTCAAAGAGTTTTAATATGATTTAAAAAAAAACAAATGCATCAGAGTTTGAACAGCAGGGATTTGGCAGAATGTGAATGGTAAATGTCAGAATCCATGTTTATCACCAACACAGACTCATGGAGCCTACTGCTGTCTGTTACTCCTGCTATAAGCTTACATTTAAAATAACAGGAACTTGCATCATTGTAATGCTGTAATGTGGTGCAAGGCTCCAATACACTTTTCAGGTGTGATTTTGAGTCATAGAACATTAAAGCACAGAAACAGTTCCTTTGGCCCATCTAGTTTGTGCAAAAACATTAATCTGCTTTGTCCCATCAGCCTGAATCCAGACCATAGCCCACTATACCCCTTCCATCCAGATACCTATCCAAATTTCTCTCTGATGTTTGAATCCGGAATAATTTCAGAAAACATTGCATTTGATTTGACTAAGACAGGGTTTGGCACAGGTGAAAATTCTTACCTCACACTACTTAAAGTATTAATCTACAGCAACATGTATTCATATGTGCATGAAAATTTAATTGCACAATGCTGTTTGCTTTCCCATTGGTATCAATTAAAAAGTACAAAAACGTGAAGAGCAATAATGATTGTTTCCAGGCAATGACACATCACTTAAGCTACATAGTGGGCACTTCTGTTGCACACCACATTGCAATCCTGAAACAATTTCCTTATGCAGAGGAGTTGGGACTATTTTCTTGGAAATCCCATCATTAAGAAATCCACAAAATCTGGCTGAGTGGTGCCACAACAACAACCTCCCACGCAATGTTTCCAAGACCAAGAAGCTTTGACTTCAGGAGGAGGACGTCGGAGTGAGTTTTTGGGTAGATGATTCACTTACACTTAAATGGCTGGGCACCAGTCTCCTACTTGACAAAGTACTGTGGATTGAGTTCACAACAATGCATTTCCTAAAAGCTGTGAATACCAGACGCTGCTAACGCCATAGTTTGACCAGATGTTGCAGTTTTGAAGACAGTATTATCTATACCTTATAAATATTAATTGTCCTGTATGTTAGCACGTAAAGTACCAAATAAATGTATTGTGGATTTAGCTTGCATTCCTAAAGGCTGGGAGTACCAACCCAGACATGTTGGTGTCAGGAGGAAAGGATGAAGTCAGAAGGTGTGATGTTTTTGTATGTAGCTTCAAAAGGAAGCATTGTCCATGCATTGTCTATAACTTTGTAAGTAGCAATTGCCTTTTGTGTTTAGCATATAAATATCGAGCCCACATTGGGCTAGCAGATCTTTCTATCGAAAGGGTCTGCGTATGATGCCTGCTGTACCTTGTTGTGTCGAATAAAGAAGCTGCTTTATATCTACCAGTAACTCCGTCTCTCTGGTGATTTCATCCACGCTACAACAGAGGAAACAGGAGGTCCATGAGCCAGACTTCATCAGGAGATCAAATGTGTGGAGGGTCATGAACTTTAAATTCCTCGGTGTTATCATTTCAGAGGATCGGTCCTGGGCCCAGCATGCAAGTGCAATTACAAAGAAAGCATGGGAGCAACTCTACCTCCTTTGAAGTTGGCAAAGAGTTGGCATGACAAACTTCTATAGATGTGTGGTGAAGAGTATATTGACCGCTTGTATCACAGTCTGGTATGGAAGCACTAATGCACTTAAATGGAAAACCCTACAAAAAGTAGTGGATACAGCCCAGACCATCACGTGTAACTTTCTTCCACCATTGACCACATCTACAAGGAGCTTAGTCGTGGAAAAGCAGCATCCAACATCAGGGCCCTCTTCCCACTGCTGCCATCAGAAAGAAGGTACTGGGGACTCTGAACTCATGCCACCAGGTTCAGGAACAATTATTGCCACAACCATCAGGCTCTTCATCCAGTGGGGATAACTTCACTCAATTTTACTTGCTCCATCATTGAAATGTTCCCACAATCTATGGACTCACTTTCAGGGACTCCTCCTCTCATGTTCTTATTATTATTTATTTTATCTTTTATATTTGCGCAGTTTGTTGCCTTTTCCACATTGGCTGTTTGTCTGCCCTGTTGGGTGTGGTCTTTCACTGATTCTAACATGGTTCTTGGATTTACTGAGTATGCCTGCAAGAAAATGAATCTCAGAGTTGTATATGGTGACATATATGTACTTTGATAATAAATTTACTTTGAACTTGATCTGATCTTTGAGTAAAGTCGCTATTACTAAGGAGAAGATGCTTGGGAAGCTGAAAAGGTCTGAAGGTAGATAAGTCACCTGGACCAGGGTCTTGAAAGGGACAGCTGAAGAGTATCTAGTATATTGATAGGTTGGATCACAGACTAGTAAGGAAACACCAATGGCTTTGAAAGGAAATTCCTACAAAAGGTAGAGGATATTGTTACGTTTTGCAACTCTAAATAAATTGAAATTCAAAAACAGAATCTGGAATGGTGTCTTAGTTTAGTTTTTACTTTAGTGAGACATGCACGTGTAACGTGCTGGTGTGATAGCATATGCCATTCATGTAGTTCTACATATATATAACCTGAAGTGAATCATGTAAACAACAAAGAATGCTTAATCAAATAATATTATTACAATATTTTCCTGTTTATCTATAAACTCCAACATCTACAGCACAGTAAATTTTACATTGTCCCATTCAGGTTTAAATTTATAATCTCTATGGAGGATTTTTTACTGTTGTGATATAATGACCTTCTTGACAATTGGGGTGGGGAAGGGGGGGGTTGCTACTGCTCGGTAGGTGAGACTTGCGGTTGTGATACAATCTCAGGTCCTGGGGGCATCTTCCTTGTAGGAGTTGACTCTGGGACTACAGGAAGTAGCTCTGGATACCTTTCTTCTGGACGTGGTGGCATCCTGAACAGTGCATGGCAAGATGCTCTGTGGGCTGATCTATCCCAGGCCACCAAGCAAAGCCTTGAGCAAAACACTATAATTTTGATCGCACCTAGGTGCTTCTCCAGCACTTTAGCTCTCAGCTTGGATGGTGCGATAACTCTCAATCTCTACGTAAGGCAAACCCTGTCAAGGACAAATTCAGATGGGGGAACTGACATCTCTACTGCACATCCAGCCATCTTAGGTGGTCATATAGACCTGAGACAATGTGGGGTCTTTTCTGCTTTCCCTTTCAAGCATCTCTGCCATAATAGGGAGACTTCCGATTTGCGTTAGGGAGAATACGTCAAAAGGAGTGTTCTCTTTTGTAAAGTTTTTAGGTATTTCCTTTTCCAAGGGTAAATGAGACAATCCATCAGCATTTCTGTGATTAGTCATCCTCTTGAAGTCAATTTTGTAATTGTGTCCTCCAAGAAGTAGAGCCCATCTCTGCATTTGTGTTGCTGCTGTAAGTGGAACACCCCTCTGTGGATTGAAAATGGTCTCTAGCAGCTGATGATCAATATGAGAGTCAACTATCTCCCATACAGGTACTGGCTGAAACATTTTACACCCCAAACTAAACTCAAAGCCTCTCTGTTAATCTGTGCACAATTATTTTTTTTTACAGCTGTAAGGGAAAGTGATACAAAGACCAAGGGATGCTCACTTCCATCAGTCGTAACATGTGACATGACTGCACATATACCATAAGGTGAGGCATCACAAGCAAACTTCACTGGGTGATGTGGATCATAACATGTGAACACAGTATTGGACATCAGTATTTCCTTTACCTTTTGGAAAATCATCTCACACTGCTTTATCCATTGCCATTTCTTTCTGATCTGTAATAATGAGTAGCCAGGTTTGGCAGGAACCTGTTATAGTAATGTACAAATCCTAAAAAGGACCACAACTGTGACATGTTGTTTGGCTCTGGGACATCCACCACTGACTGAATTTTCTCAGCACAGTTGAGTAATCTTTGTGCCTCAATGGTGTGACCACAGTAAGTGAAGCTTGGTTTAAAAGGTTTACATTTGTTGTGTCATGCTCGGAGCCCATAATATTCTGACCTTTTTAACACTGTCTTGAGATTTTGGAGATGTTCCCGTCATCCTTACCAGTAACAGTGATGTCATCCAGGTAACACTGAGTGCCTGGACAGCCTTGCAGTACCTGGCCCATAGCTTTCTGCCAGAGTGCAGGTGCAGATGTCACTCCAAAAATAGGTCTATTATAGCGATAAAACCTTTTATAGTGAGCTTTTATACTGAGAAACACTTTGAACTCTTCTTCCACCTCCATATGTAGTTAGGCCTCAGCTACATAAGTCCACTTTGCTGGAGCATTTCCCTCCAGAAAGGTTAGCAAGGATATCCTGTGCAGAGGGTATTGATTTACTTTCAGGACTGAGTTGATGGTGACCTTAAAATGATTACAGATCCTGACAGACTCATTGTTCTTGGCTACAGGGACCACAGGCATTGCCAACTCAAATTTGGAAAAAATTCCAGCTTCTATGCATTCTAGCCCGCTGGCTACTTTATCTCTGATGTTATAAGGAACCAGACAGGTTTTGTAAAATTTGGGTATGGTGATTTCATTTAACAGTATTTTACTCTTGATATGTCTGAGTTTTCTAATTTCATTTGAACACTGTTGTGGCATCATCCTGTACCTTTCTTAATTCACTTTCAGCTGATGCTATTGCAGGGAATGTAGCATGCAAATAGTGGATGGGTCTCCAATCAAGTTGTGGTTGCTTTAGCCAATCATAAGAAAGACTGATAAAGAAACTGAAAAGGAGAAAATAAGAGGCAGAAAGGAAGTGACAAACTGCATTTGACCTTCTAAAGTACAACACCTAGCACTTGTCCAGATTAAATCCCATCTGCCATTTCAAATGCATGGTTTTATGTGAAGAAGGTCATGTCTAATGAACTTGACGGATTTAAAGATCAGTTTGAAGCAGAATCATAAGTGCCACTATCCAGACGTTTCAGACACATTATTTTTAGACACTTTATTTTCTTTGAAGTATTTCCTGTCCTTAATTCCTATCCTGCAGAGTTTTTTTAACATATAAATTATGTTATTCATTTCATTATAAAGCACAATCCAAATTGTACTTTATATAAATTGTAATTTATTCAAAACTGTGGCTGGAGAGCTTAGTGGTTAGTGTAATGCTTTATACACCAATGATCATGACTGAGTTTTAATTCCCTCGTACATTCTTATGTTTTCCTCTGTGCTCTAGTTTCCCCTCACATTCCAAAGACTTACGGGTTAGAGTTCATAAGTTGTGGCACGCTATTTTAGAACCAGAAGCATGGCGACACTTCCAGACTGCCCTGCGACAATCCTCAGACTGGGTTGGTTCTTGATGCTAATGACACATTTATTTGTGTGTTCTGATATGTTGTGCACATGTTACAAATAAAGCTGACCTTTAATCCTTAAATTTCTTTGAATACCTTACTCAAAATGGACCGATACTTAAATATTCAGCAAGATAGATGAACATATTGAGGAAATGCCATGAAATCCTAGCACATTAAACTAGAGTTGGCAACCCTAGCATCAATGGTTGTGAAGGAACTCATGGACGTGAAACAGGTCAGAACAGGAGCAGCACAGATGGTTGTGGGGATTGTGGAGTTTATGGAAACAACTCAGTGCAGGGTGTGATATGTAAAACTAATGCAAAGGTTAACCACAGGAACTAGACTGAAACAGTCACAAGTGTTAGAGTTTTGGTTAATTGCATCTTGGGTTAGTTCACTCCAATACAACACAAAGTTAAAAAAAAAATTAATTAGGCATAATCATGTATCATAATTAATATGGCAAGTTGCTAAACATCAATCTAATTCTTTCTTTGCAATTAGCAATCAGTTTGGAAAATAATCATAAATCTCATTTCGTGAGTTTTCTGTGGTAATTTCTGATTGATTTGTTTGGTGCAAATGTTGCGATGTTTGCCGCGTGGTTCAATGTTGCTACATTGAATAATGTTCGTAATTAACACCTTTTCTTGCATTCATTTGTTAACTGACAAAATTGAGTTTTTTTAAGCTCTTCAATTCAGAGAATAGTGACGAGGGATTTTTCCTAAATTGCTGGATTTCCACAGTGGCGCTGGGTAGGTGAAACAGTTCTTTATAGGTTGCACCAATGGGTGTGAACCCCTGAGGAAGGCTTCAATTCCTTGTAAATGCAACCACAGATAAGGCACCAATTTAATCATGAAACTAGTCTCCTCATCATTGACATGATTGATACTTACCGATACCTCAAGAATGTAGCCAACATAGTCAAAGACCTCTCCCATCCCGGTCATTCTCTCTTCTCCCTTTTCCCATCAGGGAGAAGATATAAAATTCCAAAGCATGTGCCACCAGATTAAAGGAAAAGCTTCTGCGGGGTTAATAGACCATCGAATGGACCTCTTATATGCTAAAGACGAATTCTTGATCTCACAATGTACCCTGTTGTGACCTTAGACTTTACTTATTGATAACAAATAATCTGGTACAGGAGTTGGAATTTATGCTGAAGTTGTATAAGACTTTGATGAGGCCTAATTAGGAGTATTGTATGCAGTTTTGATCACCTACCGACAGGAAGAATATAAATAAGGTTGAAAGAGTACAGAGAAAGTGTATAAATATGTTGCCAGAACTGGAGGAAATGAGTTATAGGGAAAAAATGAATAGGTTAGGACTTTATTCCTTGGAATTTAGAAGGTGTAGAGAAGATTTGACAGAGTTATACAAAATTATGAGGGGTAAATTTAGTAAAGGCAAGTAGACTTTTCCACTGAGGTTGGGTGGGCTCCAACTAGAGGGGTGAAAGGTGAAAAGTTTAAGGGGAACATAAGGGGAAACTTCTTCACTCAGATTAGATTAGATTAGATTAGATTAGGTTAGATTAGATTAGATTAGATTAGATTATGAAGACATGTAGTCCTCTTTTATTGTCATTTAGTAATGCATGCATTAAGAAATGATACAATATTTCCTCTGGTGTGATATCACAAAACACAGGACAGACCAAGACTGAGAAAAACTGACAAAACCACATAATTATAACATATAGTTACAACAGTGCAATAATACCATAATTTGATGAAGTCCATGAGCACAGTAAAGTTCAAAGTCTCTCAGATGTCCCACAGCTCACGCAGACGGGAGAAGGAAGAAAAACTTTCCCTGCCATGCCGACCACAATCCGACTCTTGAGTCATCCAAAAACTTCGAGCTCTGATCAGCTCTCTGACACCGAGTACTGAGAGCCATCTCTGTCTGAACGATTCAACCTCCTCTCAGTCGCCAAAAGCAGGCAAGGCCGGGGATTTTGAGGCCTACCCTCCGAAAGATTCCCAACCATGCAATAACAACAGCAGCGAACGAGCGTTTCAGAAATTTCTCCAGTTGTTCCTCTGTGCTTTCTCGTCCGTCTCCATAAAATCAGAGTTGTCCACGGCCCCAATTTAACAGATATGATATCATTTTTCACCGGAGGGCCGCACACATGCAGGCGTGCCGCCATCTTCTCCTCCCACATAGTTGTGAGTGTGATTTCAAAGATTAAGAGAAGTTTGGATAGGTACATGGATAGTAGAGGCATGGAGGGCTATGGTCCTGGTGCAGGTCGATGGGAGTAGGCAGTTTAAATGGCTTGGCATAGACTAGATGGGCTGAAGAACCTGTTGCTATGCTGTACTTTTCTATAACTCTATGGTGGTGGAACTCTAATTGGCCCACGTTCCAGGTCCTCTTGTCTATCTCCACTTTATTTGTTAATCTGCACTGCCATTTCTCTGTAGCTGTTTCACTATATTCTGCATTCTGGTTTACTTTTACTACCGTAATATAATTATGCATGACATGATCTGTGTGGGTGGTACACACAAAGAAACATAGTTCACTGTCTCACACTACACATGGTAATAAAAAACTAATACCAATACCAAAATTGTGCTGGCTTATGTGTAGCGATTATGCTGTTAGCATTCGGCATCGGCCTGCAATCCCACTGCTACAGGCTGCCAGTAGAGTACGGAAGCCCGCATGACTGCTGACAGAAACTTGGATACATAGGTTGAGGAGATCTGCTGGGAGAATCATGCCCCAAAGGAGTATTGATGCAACAGACCTTTATAATTTCACAAAAATGGTCCTGACAGCTGTGGAAGCAGTTTGCAACACAGCCCCAAGCAGTTTTTCCTCTCTATAATATCTCCCTCCCCTCTCCACTCTCAGTCCTTACGGAGGACTTTGACTTGAAGGTTCCATGGTTCCTCTCCCTGCATTGCCCACACATGTTACCTGACTGATGGAGCTGATCCAGCAGATTGTTTGCTGTTCCAGGTTCCAACAATTGCAATCTGCGTGTTTCAGAATTCACTATAATTTCTTCAAAATACTCAGTTGTTGTACACTAAATGTGACAAGCATTGAATCGGCCAGAGGAAAGAGAATTAGGGAAAGGTCACAGAATAGTATGTAGGAATAATCCCTTCAGCCCACAATATCTGCACCAAACACAAAGCTGAACTAATCTCCCCGGCACTACCCTAATCTCTGGACGGTAAAGACACCTCTATCAGACTTTTGTTTATTGATTACATCTCCACCTTTGCAGTTTGCATGTGACAGCGGCCACACCCTGGTACAGCACTTCGACAGATGGACTAAACCAGGGCAGGGTACCCCAGTGAGACAGGGACATCTGTCCTAGCATGTGAAGTCAGCTCCAGTGGACTGGACGGATGAGATCTACAAAGAGATCCGAAGGTCAGGAAGGCAATACTGAAATGCTCCATGGGGAACAATAGTCATTGTCATAGTCATACCTTATTGATCCCGGGGGAAATTGGTTTTCGTTACAGTTGCACCATAAATAATAAATAGTAATAGAACCATAAATAGTTAAATAGTAATATGTAAATTATGCCAGTAAATTATGAAATAAGTCCAGGACCAGCCTATCGGCTCAGGGTGTCTGACCCTCCAAGGGAGGAGTTGTAAAGTTTGATGGCCACAGGCAGGAATGACTTCCTAAGACGCTCTGTGCTGCACCTTGGAGGAATGAGTCTCTGGTTGAATGTACTCCTGTGCCCAACCAGTACATTATGTAGTGAATGGGAGACATTGACCAAGATGGCATGCAACTTGGACAGCATCCTCTTTTCAGACACCACCGTGAGAGAGTCCAGTTCCATCCCCACAACATCACTGGCCTTACGAATGAGTTTGTTGATTCTGTTGGTGTCTGCTACCCTCAGCCTGCTGCCCCAGCACACAACAGCAAACATGACAGCACTGGCCACCACAGACTCGTAGAACATCCTCAGCATCGTCTGACAGTTGTTAAAGGACCTCAGTCTCCTCAGGAAATAGAGACGGCTCTGACCCTTCTTGTAGACAGCCTCAGTGTTCTTTGTCCAGTCCAGTTTATTGTCAATTCATATCCCCAGGTATTTGTAATCCTCCACCATGTCCATGTCCACACTGACCCCCTGGATGGAAACAGGGGTCACCGGTACCTTAGCTCTCCTCAGGTCTACCACCAGCTCCTTAGTCTTTTTCACATTAAGCTGCAGATAATTCTGCTCAAAGGGCATGACAAGGTACAGAAGACTTCGTGATCGTCTACTGCAACTGCATCATCCAGTTTGGGATGCTTGCTTGCACTACTGGACCTGGATCTCCAAGGTCAAGAAAGTGGAACTGGCCCAGTGCCACAGCTTTTCCACTTCAAATTCTCTCCTGCACAGGTTTCCTGTCATCGTCGGACATAACAGACGATCGCCACAACTCCACCTTCAATACTATGTCAAGAAAACTCATTTCCAAGCTTCTAGACTTGGGGCTCAACACATCCCTTTGCAAATAGATCCTTGACTTATTGACAAACTGACCGTAATCAGTAAGAATGGATAGATACTTCTACACCATAATTATTGTCAACACAGGTGCCCCACAAGGGTGCGTCCTCAGCCCTCTACATATCACCGCAGACTGTTGCATCTCAAATAATGATGAATCAGAGAACAGGAAGGAATTAGAGAGCCTAGAGACTTGGTGTCATGACAACAACCTTTCCCTCAATGTTGGCATTGCATCAGCGGAGCTGAGGTAAGGAGGATTGAGAGTTAAGTTCCTAGGTGTGAAGATCACCAACACCCTGTAATGGTTTAACCCAGATAAATGCCATGACCAGAAAATCTCACCAGGGCCTTTGTTCTTCAGGAGGCTAAAGAAATTTTACATGTCCCTTTGGACCATATCCAATTTATATCGATGTCCCATGGAAAGCATCCTAACAAGATGCACCACTGCTTGGAATGGCAACAAGAAGCTGCAGAGAGTTGTGGACACAGCTCAGTGTCCACATCGCCAGGCTCCAGGACAGCTTCTATCCCACTGTTATGAGACTATTGAAAGGTTCCCTTGTTGGATAAGATGGGAACTCTTAACCTTGCAGTCTACACCATTATGGCTTTGCATTTATTTTCTATCAGCACTGCACCTTCTCTGTAACTGTAAGAGTCTATTCTGTACTCGGTTGTTTTGTTTTATCTTGTACTGCCTCAGTTCACTGTTGTAATGAATTGATCTGTATGGACATGATGCAAGACAAGTTTTTCAATGTATCTTAATACATGTGACAATAATTTACCAATTTACCAACTAAATCTCTATACATGATCTATATCTTGATCTTGTAATGTACCCGAACCATGGACTTTATTTATTTATAACAAATAATCTCGTACAGGAGATGGGATGTTATGTTGAAGTTTTATAAGATATTGGTGAGGCCTAGTTTGGAGTATTGTGTGCAGTTTTGATCACCTACCTTCAGGAAAGATGTAAATAAGGTTGAAAGAGTACAGAGAAAATTTACAAAGATGTTGCCAGGACTGGAGGACATGAGTTACAGAGAAAAATTGAATAGGTTGAAACTTTATTCCTTGGAACATAGAAGATTGAGGGGAGATTTGATAGAGTTCTTCAAAATTATGAGGGGTATAAATAGGGTAAAGGCAAGCAGGTTTTTTCCTCTGAGGTTGGGTGAGCCTGCAACTAGAGGACATAGGTTAAGGGTGAAAGGTGAAAAGTTTAAGGGGAACATGAGGGGTAACTTCTTCACTCAGAGAGTTGTGAGTGTGATTTCAAAGAATGAGAGAAGTTTGAATAGGTACATGGATAGTAGAGGTATGGGGGGGCTATGGTCCCGGTGTAGGTTGATGGGATCAGGCAGTTTAAATGGCTTGGCATAGACTAGATAGGCTGAAGGGCCTGTTTCTGTGTTGTACTTTTCTATAACTCTATGGTGGTGGAATTCTAGATTGCTCCACATTCCAAGTCCTCTCGTGTATCTCCACTTCATTTGTTAATCTGCACTGCTGTCTCTCTGTAACTGCTAAACTATATTCTGCATTCTGGTTTACCTGAATACATGCGACAATAATTTGCCAATTTACCAACTAAATCCCTGTATATGATCCATATCCTTTCAGATTTATGTGTTCATCTACCACCCTCTTTAATGCCTGTATTATAATGCATTCCATGCAACCAGCACACTCTTGTGTAAAAGACAGCACCTCACAGCTTTGAACTTTGCTTCTGCCACCTTAAATACATATCCTCTACACTTCCTATACTTGGAAAATGGTTTGTGCTGTCTATCCTATCTATGCCTCTCATAATGTTATAACCTTTGATAGGTCACCTCTCAATCTCCAGTGCCCCAGAGTAAACACCCCAGATATATCCAAATTCTCCTGTTTGTTCAATCTAGGCAGCATCCTGCTAAAGCTCTCCTGCACCCTTTCCAAAGCCTTCACATGCTTCCTGTGAGAAAGAAACTTGGAAGTGCAGCTTCATGGATTAACATATTTAGGATGTCTCTAGATTTGTTCCAGAGATCCCACTGATGAGGAATATATTGAGATCGGCATGAATCCCATATTACACAGCATATCACATATTACCACATAGGCAGCACGCCCAATCAAACGAGAATAGTTCTCCACTTCTGAGTGATTTGCCAAAGGTACTGTGTCGTTAGGATGACACGGTGCAGAAGTGTGGCTGTCAGGATGCCAGGGATACGAGTGGATTTGATCCAGATGACAGTCAATCACAATATGTGAGAGTGTGAGAGAATGTGATTGAGTGTGTAAGTGAAAGAACAACTAAATGTCAAGAGCAGATGGTATCCTTGTGAAGTGCTAAAATTTGGCAGAGAGGAACTTTAGTCTCAAATTCACAAACTCATCTTTCGTGTCTGGAAAGAGTAGAACGTGCCAAAGGCCTCAAAGATGCCGTCATCACGAACACATTCAAGAAAGGAGCCAAGTCCAATTGTGGTCATTGCAGAGGGAAACACCTCCTCAACTACATCCTGTCTCCTGTCCCCTGAACTGCAGACAGGATTCTGCCCATCTACAGAAAAAAGGCACATGGTTTTCACTGTACATCAACATCAAAGGGAATACAGGGAGAAGCCTTAACCACTGTGTTCACAAAAGATTTTGACTCCAGTTAAGAGGGTTTCTGGAGCCTTCTTCTCTGGTTTGGCTGCCCACAGAAAATGATCTTCATCTAATATCTGCTTCATGATAGTATGCAAGCCATGATCATAACCAGCAGATGCAACCTCAATGCAGCCCAACATCAAGCAAGGCCACATTAACGCCCAACACTTTGCTCAGTCTTACTCACCACAATACTGAATTTCACCTCCAACAGCTTCCTGTCTGAGTGAGAAAATCTATAGGGCATATGTTCCACCTATATGTCTCTGCTCCAAAACTCCAATTTCAGTCAGGAAGCTGATGTAGGCAGAAGGCCAGGTATACAATTACCATCCTTTTGGTGGCAGAGTTCTAAGTTGTGAATGACTATTTCACTGAAATACAAGTGCTTTCCACTTAAACGTCTGCAAGCATCCTTTACTAACCTGCCTTTTCTGGACAATACTGACCACCAACACTTTCCTATACAATACTAATCACCAACAATAAAAGCCACTGCATCATCCTGGAATTCCTGGACTGCTTTTCATATATTGAGATATATCTCTCTGCAAAAATAGATATCATTGATGAAATTCACTGTCACCTAATATGTGCCAACACAGCATTTGTTAGAGAAAAAAGCGAATATTGATGTACAATTCATAGCTCACTGGAAGGAGCCACAGAAGGTGCTTGCCTTCTTCAACTGAGAGATGGAGTATGCTTGTGGAACTTCTGGAAAAGGTATAGAAAAGGTTTGCCAGGATGCTGCCTAGATCTAGGGTATCAGCTAAATGGGCTTTGATTGGAGTACTGAGCAGACACAGTAGAAGCGTTCCCGCACAGGTCCAGCGAAGAGCTTTAAAAACCCAGTCCTCATAAAAGAGGGTTATCAGCTAGCAGAGCGGTCATCATGGGAGCGGTCTGAGCCAGAGTGGAAAGACTTTGGCGAGAACAGGCGGAGGCAAGGTAAGTAGGTAAGATCATTCCTTCTTTCTTACTTAACTCTTGAGGGAACAGTGGGTATGTCTACAGAGCCAGTGTTCTGTTCTGGGTGTCAGATGTGGGATTTTTGGGAGACTACCAACCTCCCTCATGGCCACATCTGCAACAGGTGCATCAAGATGCAGCTCCTTAGAAACCGTGTTAGGGAACTGGAGCTGCTGCTTGATGACCTTGGGCTTGTTAGGGAAAATGAAGAAGTAATAGACAGGAGCTACAGGGAGATAGCCACTGCAAGGCTATAGGAGACAGATAAATGGGTGACTGCCAGGAGAGGGAAAGTAGAACATCAGGTAGTGGAGAGCATCCCTGTGGCAATCCCCCTCAACAGTAAGTACTCCATTTTGAGTACTGTTGGGGGCGGGGGTGGACCTTCCTGGGAGGAAGCAACAGTGGCCATGCCTTTGGCACTGAGTCTGGCCCTATGGCTCAGAAGGGCAGGAAACCGAAGAGGATGCCAGCAAAAATAGGGGACTTTATAGTTTGGGGGACAGATAGGCAATTCTGTGGACACGAAACAGAAACACAGATGATAGTTTGCCTCTTAGGTACCAGGGTCTGCGATATTTCTGGACGTGTCCACAATATCCTGAAAAAGGAGGGTGAGCAGCTAGAAGTCACGGTTCACATTGGTACCAACAACATGGGTAGAAAAAGGGAGGAGGTCCTGAAAACAGAATACGGTGAGTTAGGAAGGAAGCTGAGCAGCAGGACATCTGTGGTAGCAATCTTTGGATTGCTGCCTGTGCCACATGACAGTGAGGATAGGAATAGAACGAAGTGGCAGATAAATGCGTGGCTGAAGAAATGGAGCTGGGGGCAGTGATTCAGATTTCTGGATAATTGGGATCTCTTCTGGAGCACTTCAGTGGCTGAGATGGGAGAGAATGCACATACAACAACCGTTGCCCGGGTGCTTCAACAGTCACAGCTTTATGGGAGAGTGCCAAAGAGAAAGCCAATGTTGAAAAAAACTCACATGAGGTCTATGCTAGAGTTTGCCAGAAGGCATGTGGGAAACTCTGAAGTCAGCTGGAAGAAGGTTCTACGGTCTGATGAAACGAAAATTGAGCTTTTTGGCCTTCAGACTAAACTCCATGTTTGGCATAAGCCAAACACCGCACATCATCAAAATCACACCATCCCTACCGTGAAGCATGATGGTGGCTATATCATGCCGTAAGGATGCTTCACTGCAGCAGGCCCTGGAAGGCCTGTGACAGTAGAGGATAAAATGAATGCAGCAAAATACAGGGAAATCCTGGAGGAAAACCTGATGCAGTCTGCAAGAGATCTGTGACTTGCAAAAAGATTTGTTTTCCAGCAAGACTATAGCCCCATGCATAAAGCCAAAGCTACACAAGAATGGCTTAAAGTTATTGTCCTAGAGTGGCCAAGTCAGAGTCCAGACCTCAATCCAATTGGGAAGAATTGCAGTGTTCAGACGTACAAAGCTGGTGCATGGCTTACCCAGAAAGACTCAAGGCTGTAATTTTCTGCCCAAGGTGCATATACTAAATACTGACTTGAAAGGGGTGAATACTTATGCAATCAATTATTTTATGCTTTATATTTGAAATTAAGTTCGATCACTTTATAGAGATCTGTTTTCATTTTGACACGAAAGAGTCTTTTTCTGTTGATCAGTGTCAAAAAAAGCCAAATTAACTCCACTTGATTCAATGTTGTAAAATAATAAAACATGAAAACTTCCGGTGGGGGGGGGGGGGGCTGAATACTTTTTATAGGCACAGTAATATGAACGTAAGGAAGGATAAGCCAATGATTGGAGTCAAATGAAGACAGAGCAAAGAGTTAAATTGTACCACAGAGGCAAAATTCAAAAGGACAAATAATGCAGGACTGAAGGTGCTGTATTTAAATGCACTTAGATTTCGCAATAAGGTGGATGAACTCATGGCACTATCAGAAATTGGTTGGTATGACATTGTGGGCATCACTGAGTCATGGCTGAAAGCAGGCAATAGCTTGGAGCTTAACATCGAAGGATAAGCAGGAAGGTGTAGGCAGTGGTGTGCCTCTATTGGTAAGAGTTGGAATTACATCTTTAGAAAGAGGTGACATAGGGTCAGAGAATGTCAAATCTTTGTGGGTGGAGTTAAGAAACTGCAAGGGTAGAAAAACCATTATGGGAATCATAAATAGGCCTCCAAATACTACCAAAGATGTGGAGTAGAGATTGCAAAAGAAGCTGAAAAAGGCATGTAATAAGGGTAATGACTCAATTGTAATGCGTAACTTCAACATGCAAGGAGATTGAGAAAACCAGGTTAGCATCAGATCGCAAGAGAGGGAAATTGTTGAATGCCTATGAGATGGCATTTTAGAGCAGCTTGTTCTTGAGCCTTCCTGGGGCAATCTTAGATTGTGTGTTGTGTAATAACCCAGACCTTATTAGGGAACTTAATGTAAAGGAACCCTTAGAAGGCAGTGATCATAATATAAAGCAGGATATTTAAAGTTTTTTCCAGTTATATAAAGAGTAAAAGGGAAGTGAGGATCGATATTGGACCGGTGAAAAATGATGCTGGTGAGGTAGTAATGGGGGACAAAGAAATGGCAGATGAACTTAATGAGTTCTATGCATCAGTCTTCACTCTGGAAGACACCAGCACTGTGCCAGAGGTTTTTGATTGTCAGGGAGCAGGAGTGAGTGCCTTTGCTGTTACAAAGGCAATGGCAAACTGAAAGATCTTACAGTGGATAAGACACCTGGTCCAGATGGTCTACCTCCTAGAGTCCTGAGAGATGTTGCTGAAAAGATAATGGACGCATATGTTGTGATCTTTCAAGAATCTCTTGAAGGAGGACTAGAGGTTTGCAAATGTGACTCTTTATGTTGAGAAGAAAGCAAAAGAAAGGAAATTATAGGCCACTTAGACTAACCTCAGTGGTTGGGAAAGTGTTGGAGTCTATTATTAAGGAAGAGGTTTCAAGGTACATGGAGACTAATGATAAAATAAGTCAAAGTCAGCATGGTTTCTGTAAAAGGAAATCTTGCCTGACAAATCTGTTAGAGTTCTTCGAGGAAGTAACCAGAAGAGTGGGCAGAAGAGAGGAAGTGGATGTCATTTACTTGGACTTTCAAAAGGTATTTGATAAGGTAACACACATGAGGCTGCTTATCAAGATACAGTTCTGTGGCATTACAAGAAAGATATTGGCATGAGGAATGGCTGACAGGCAGGAGGCAGCAAGTGGGAATAAAGGGGGCCTTTTCTGGTTGGCAGCCAGTGACTAGTGGTGTTCCTCAGGGGTCAGTATTGGGTCTGCTACTTTTCTCATTCTTTGCTAATGATTTGGATAGTGGAACTGATGGCTTTGTTTTGCGGATGATACAAAGATAGGTGGAGGGGTAGGTAGAACTGAGGAAGCAGTGTGATTGCAGCCGTAGACAAATTGGAAGAATGGGCAAAAAAGTGGCAGGTGGAATAGCGTTGAGAAATGTATGATAATGCATTTTGGTAAAATGAATAATAGTGTGGACTATTATCTGAATGGGGAGAAGGTTCAAACATCAGAGGTGCAGAGGGACTTATGAGTCCTCATGCAAGACTTCTGTAAGGTTAATTCCCAGGTTGAGTCTCTGGTAAAGAAGACAAATGCAATGTTGGCATTTATTTCAAGGGGAATAGAGTATAAAAGCAAGGAGATAATGCTGAGGCTTTATAAGACACTAGTCAGGCTGTACTTGGAGTATTGTCAACAGTTTTGGGCCCCATATCTCAGAACAGGTGTGCTGTCATTGTACAGAGTGCAGAGGAGATTCATGTGGATGATTCTGGGAATGAAGGGGATTAACATATGAGGAGCTTTTGGCAGCTTTGGTCCTGTACTCACTGGAATTTAGAAGAATGCAGGGGGATGTCACTGAAATCTACAGAATGTTGAAAGGACTAGATCAGGTGGATGTGAGGAGGATGTTTACTATGGTGGGGGTATCCTGAACCAGAGGGCACAGCCTCAAAATTAAGGCCAACCTTTTAGAACAGAGGTAAGGAGGAATTTTTTTAGCCAGGGAGTAGTGAATCTGTGGAATGCTCTGCCACCGACTGTGGTGGAAACCAAGCCTGTGGGTATATGTAAGGTGGAAATTGATCGTTTCCTGATCGGTCAGGGCATTAAAGGGTATGGCAAGAAGGAAGGTGCATGGTTTGAATGGGATCCAGGATCAGCCATGATGGAATGGCAGAGCAGACTTGATGGGCTGAATGGCTGATTTCTACCTCTATGTCTTATGGAGAGGTTGTTTTCTCTGGAGCTTCGGAGGTAAAGGAAGGACCCGATAGAAGCTCATAAAATTATGAGAGGCATTGTGAGGGTAGACTGTCAGAATCTTACTCTCAGGGTAGAAATGCCAAATACTAGTGGATATTCATTTAAGGTGAGGGGGGAGCTTTGAAAGTAGATATGCCAGACAAGTTTTTTTAAATAGTAGGTGCCTGGTTTAGGGTTACAAGGGTAATGACAGCAAGAGAAACAATAAAGACATCAGGTGAGATTTTGAAGTCAGACACATAAGTATGGAAGGATATGGGCCACATGCAGGCAAAAGAGCCTTAGTTTAATATGGCATTTTGATCAGCACTGACATCATGGGCCTAGTCCTGTGCTTTTTTTTCTACGTTTTATAAAGAGAAAGATGTCAAAAAAAAACAACAAGAAGTGCATAGCCTACGAGATAGCAGTGATCCCTGCTTATCTCTGTGTTTCAGAGATATAGACTGCTCAAGCAGGCAACTCAGAGCAATGGAGGACTACCACCACACTAGCTCCTCAAGATCCTCAAATCCACTCAGAATAAAGAATCCAGTAACAATTTTCTCCCTGGCCACCATTCCCAGCATACATGTCACTTGTTTGCCCACCTCAGACGAGATGCCCAATGAAGACATTCTGTCCCATGCCCTATCAGTATCATGGGAATAGATCACTAAGTAGAAAGAGGAAATGATTCAAAATTATTCAAAAATGTGCTCCAAATCTCCTTGAAGCAATGCAATGTCCTCATCACTCCCCACCCCATGGTACCTTCCCATACAACTGACGGAGATGCAAAGGAGTGCTGTTGCAGGAAAGTAGCATCCATTATCAAGGACCCACACCATCCAGGACACGCTCTATTCTTGCTGTTGCCATCAGGAAGAAGGTACAGCTGCCTCAGGACCTGCATGACCAGGTGCAGGAACAGTTATTAGCTCTCCATCATCAGGCTTTTGAACCAAAAGGAATAACTTCACTTAACTTGACTCGCTCCATCACTGAAATATTTGCACAATCCTTGGACTGACTTTCCATGACTCTTCATAACATCTTCTCCATATTTATTGCTTATTTATTGCTATTAATATTATTAATAATTTTTTCTCCTTCTTTTTGTATTTGCACAGATTTTTATTTTTTTCCCATGTTGGTTGTTTGTCCATCCTGTTGGATATAGTCTTTTATTGATTCTATTGTGTTTGTTATGTGTTTGCCCATAAGAAAATGAAACTCAGTGTTGTATATGGTCACCTATACACACAGTATTTACCTTGGTAATATCGTTGAAATTTGGACTTTGAACTTCGAACACCTGTCCATTCACCTCTTCCTTTCCCAGTTTCAGGGGCCAGAACAAACGTTCATTTACACTACATCGCTCTGGTGTCATGCATCGGGTGTTCTCAGTGTTGCCTGCTCCAAAATGGAGAAATCGGACACATTTTGGGTGATGACTTTGAAAAGCACCTTTGCTTAGTCTGCAGCAGTGACTCTGAGCTTCCTGTTGTGTGACTCTTCAATCCTCAAAGTTCCTTCTTTCCAACCACTTTGTGGCTTAGTGAGGTGCAATGTAAACAAGAAGAAGACCTTGTCTTCAGTCTAGGAATTCTACAGCTTTCTGAACATTGAATTTTCCATCATCAAGTAAGCTCCCTGTACCTACATCTCTTCCTCACCCCATCTTTTTTTAAAGTCTCATTGACAGTCAGTACTTCTGCTCTTTATCACCTAATCTGTCTTAACCTATGGCCATGTGGTACTTTATCATAAACCACACTCCTCAGCAGCTGTGCTTTGAAAACTGGAACCCCTTCACTTATCCCTCAGTTTTGAGGAGGAGTTGCTGATCAGAAACATTGACAGAGCAGTATTGCTTTTGTTCTATCAGTCTCTGATTTGAATGCCTTACTTATTTGAACCTCCACAACATTTTGCAACAGAGAGTTCCAAATATTCACTACCCTCTCGAGTTCAGAAAATTCCTCTCTTCGCTGGGCAACACACGCAAAATGCTGGAGAAATTCTGCAGATCAGGTTGCATCTATGAAGAGGAATAAACAGTTGATATTTTGGGCAGAGACCCTTCATTAGGACTGGAAAGGATTGTGGAGGAAGCCCTAATCTCTGTCCTAATAGTCTTTCCTTACTCTGAAACTGGTGTCTGACTCCTTGACCAGGGAAAGCATCCTTCTTTTATCTACTAGATCAAGACCAATGAGAGTTTTGTAAGTTTCAATGAGATCACTTCTCATTGTTCTAAAATGCAGAGAACTCAGGCCTACTGAGTCCTTCACAGGGCAAACCCACTATCCTAGAAGTGATTAATGACTCTTCATTGTACTCCCACATTGACAAGTATGTCTTTTTTTAGGTAAGGAGGCTAAAACTGTGCACAATACTCCATTCCTATATAATTGTAGTAAATCATCTTTACTCCTGCACTCCAATTTTCTCGTAATAAAGGGAAACACTTGCCTTCCTGATTACTGGTGGCAGGTGTTTGTTGGTGTTCGGTTACTTGTGTACAAGGATACTTAGGCCCCTTTAAGTATCATCAGTTTGCAGTCTCCTAGCATCTTCTCTCCAGTTTTATATTTTCATACATCCATGCTATTGCCCCCATCCCTTACTTAGCTTCCCCATATCCTCTTTAAGCCCCTTTACATCTCCCTCCCTACTCCCAAAATCCATCTTTTTTGCGTTAGTGTGAAACTTGGAAATATGGATGTCGGAAGATGTCTGTACAGATTTCCATTTTCTTACTTGGATCACCATGCAGGCTTCAATGACCTGCAGTTCCATCTGCTCCCTGGACTCCCCTGTAATTTTCACTGATCACTATATTATCCAGATAAAACCCAGATTGGTCCGGGTCAAATCCAGGTTACTCACAGGTGGGTAAGCATCTCCCAGAACATTTTGCTTCAAAGACTCCAATTGCCAAGCATTCGCTTGACTGATGCAGTATATCCACTTTCTGTCAATACTCATTGGCTCTTGGTTTTGGGGTCTGAATAATTTAACCCATTGCATGTTGGGGTTAGAGTGGCGACAAGGCTGGTGGGTGTGACGTCCGTCAGTTAGTCCTGACGAAGGGTCTCGGCCTGAAACGTCGACTGCGCCTCTTCCTATAGATGCTGCCGGGCCTGCTGCGTTCACCAGCAACTTTGATGTATGTTGCTTGAATTTCCAGCATCTGCAGAATTCCTGTTGTTTGGTGGGTGTGACTAGTGGATTACTATCCAACACAGGGTCAGATGAACCCAAACCTTTACAACAATGCTGATTAGTTTAAATTAGTGTGAACAGAGTACAGGGAGGAGATGGAGAGCCCAGTGACATGGTGTCATGACAACAATTTTTCCCTCAATATCAATAAAATAAAAGAGTGGTCATTGACCTCAGGAAGGGGGATGATGCACTGGCTACATCAATCATTCTGAGGGCGAGCAGTTTGAGAATTTCAAGTTTCTTGGAGTGAGCATCACAAGCAGCTGGGGCTGGCCCAGCCACATTGATGCCATGACCAAGAAAGCACACACAAAATTCTACTTCCTCAGGAGGTTCAACAATTTGGCATGTCTTCTTTGACCTTCACCAATTTTTGTGGAAGCATCCTGTCCAGAAGCATCACAGTGTGGTCTGATAACTACTCTGACTGTGACTGCAAGAACATGCAGAGCTGTAGATACAACCTAGCACATCACGGAAACCAGACTTTCCTCCACAGACTCTACCTGCACTTCTTGATGCCTTGGTAAAGTTGAAAGCACTATCAAAGACTCCCACCCACATCAGACATTCTCTCTTCTCCCACCTCCCAGGCTGCTAAAAGTCTATTGTATGGTTCCCTAGTACAATAAGACTCCCTGCCTGGTTGTGACCCAGTTCCTTAGTGTCTACTTCTACTGCGCTATGTACTTATTCTGCACGCTGTTATTGTTTTATTTTGTACTACCTCAATGTTTCATTGCAATGAATTTGTTGGCCAAAAAAAAGTACAATCGACAAATCAGTGGACACAAATAAGGGCAGTGCAAACGGATAAAGCAGAAATCTTTGTTCTTGCTATGTGGTTGTAGGAAAGGAAACAGACATTTTGTGAGACTGCCTTTGCAGCTGCTACTGTGTGAACTGTTTGATGAACACATTCTTGCTCAGTGATAGCTTAAACAGAGCAATTGAATGTGGACACAAAGGATTTCTGCTAATGATCTGCCAAATCTGAGACCATTCTGAGATAGGAAGCTGTTTGTTATATAAAATGGCAGGCTTGAAGAAGGAACAGCCTGTCATCTCGTCATCTTGGCTCACTTGAAAAGAAAAGAAGAAATTATCTAGGGTATAAGGCCAAAGGGAGAGCCATAAGGCAATACTGCTTGTCACCTTGGGCTACATCCAGTGAAAAGCAAACACAGGTCAGTCAGAACAGCTTGACCCAATGAAATTGAAATGTCACAGATTGATCCGATAATGAAAAGAATAAGAGTGGACAATTTTGGGAGAACAGACAGCAGCATCTCTGTGGAGACCAACCATTACACAAATGAATGACCCCACAACAGAATCATGGTGATTACGTTGGGATCAAGAAGAACTTCTTTTCTCAGGCAATACCTTTTCTGTCTTTGCCCTTTCATTAAGGATCAGTGAACCCAGTGGGTGTGCGCACAGGTGCTTAGTTTTGTAAATTCATGTGATTGCTAACTGAGCCAGTAAATATAGATTCTCTCTGTGCCTAACTGATCATTATTACTGAGGGTTAATACTTGTAACAAATTGGTGTGAATGAATGGCTTGTAAGACCAGTGTTTCACTGTACCATAGTGTAAACTCATTTTCCAGTTTACCAACTCTTTTCTGTGATTGTATATTTCCATAACTTCTCCAATGTTGATGTTGAACTTGAATATGACTTGATCAATAAAACCAGTATCTTACCAGAAAATACACTGGGAATTTTTGACAAAAAACTTTTGACTGTGCGAATTGGAATCCCATTTTTCTCCTCTTGCATTCGTGCTATGACATCTTCCATCTGCAAAAAAAAATCAGACAGAATGTTCATTATATGGCTTTTTCCTTTATGCTTTCTTAAAATGAATTTTACGGTGGCATTTTTTTGCTATTCTTTAGAGTTGTGGTGAATTCGTTTGCCTTTTGCACATGATCTAACTTTGTATTTAACATAAGGCTGTCTTTTGTCTAAAGCAGGGGTTTCCAACTTGCAGTCCACAGTCCCCTTGCTTAATGGTATTGGTCCATGGCATAAAAAAAGTTCGGGACCCCTGGTCTAAAGGATTAGCAGGATAAACCATGGTATTGTTAATAAAAAGGTTTATTATCTACAATGAAAAACATTGAAAATTATAAAATAAATATAATTGATCCTTTCACAGCTTGGAATTGATTTAACAATGATTTTAAAAAGCCTTCCTAATTCCTCAGAATGTGCATCACTTTCGAAAACAATCAACTGACTGAGTACGCTGGCTGTCACTTTGCTTTCTAAGTATCTTTATCGATGCACTTTGTGATGTAGCATATATTTATTTTCTGGTGGCCGGATCATATATTCCGGGAACAAATTCTGAAAGAGTATCCAGACAATGACAGAGCTGTCGGCAAGGAATCATGAGACCTAGGGAATTTAATGTCCATTATTTGTTTGAACTACAGTTTTGGGCCAGTTGCTTGCCAATGTTGGGCTTCTTCAAGTACAACACCAGGATTGACTGACATTCTGTTTGTTTGCTTTCAGAGTCTTCAATGGAAACCAGTTATGTAGGTCTTCAGCCTGTCTGGAGCCAGGTTTTGCAAGTTGCCATGGCAATCTGTCCTTTTGGTGTCTTTAATGATGTGTAATTCAACGGTTTTTCTTCATTCAGCCTGTCTGGAGCCGATTTTATTCTTTAATATAAAGTTTATGTTTATCTTACCTATTTTTAAATCCATCTAGAATCTTTATTCTACAACTCTTTCCAAGACAA
The DNA here is from genome assembly GCF_963921235.1 of Mobula hypostoma. Lineage (NCBI taxonomy): Eukaryota > Metazoa > Chordata > Chondrichthyes > Myliobatiformes > Myliobatidae > Mobula > Mobula hypostoma. The sequence continues at coordinate 26,424,712 of NC_086104.1, forward strand.
ATCATGTGTTTATCGAAATTCGCAGATCATTTGTCCAACATCCAACATTGTATGAACAGAAAGGTCCTGCTACTAAATATTGAGAATACCAAAGCCATGGTCATCAAACCGACTATAAATTCCATTCCCTAACCATCGTCTCCAGACTTGTCTCTGATGAGTAGCTGAACCTAAATTAGTAATGTGGGTTTTAGTTAACCACAGAACAAAATTTAGATCCAGGCAACACTCACAACACGCTGGAGGAACTCAGCAGGTCGGGCAGCATCTGTGGAAACGATCAGTCAACGTTTCGGGCCGGAACCCTTCATCAGGACTGAAGAGGGAGGTGGCAGAGGCCCTATAAAGAAGGTGGGGGCAGGGTGGGAAGGAGAAGGCTGGTAGGTTCCAGGAGAAAAACCAGTAAGGGGAAAGATAAAGAGGTGGGGGATGGGAAGCAGGGAGTGATAGGCAGGAAAGGTGAAGAAGGAATAGGGGAAAACACAATGCTGCCTGACCTGCTGAGTTCCTCCAGCGGGTTGTGAGTGTTGCTCTGACCCCAGCATCTGCAGAGTATTTTGTGTTTAAAATTTAGATCCTAACACCAAGCCATCACAAAGTTGGCTTTTTTCCATCTTACTAACTCACCTGAGCCTATCTGCTGTAAAAATCCTCAGTTAAGTCAACATTGCTCCCAGAACTTGACTACTCAAATCCATAACTTTCTCCCAGTGCTGATGGGTGTCTTAACATTTTGCCTATATCCTAACTTGGACCAAGTCTAGTTCACCCATCAGTTCTGTGCATGTTAGCTTGCAATGATTCCTGGTTAAGCAACAGATTAACTTTAGAATTCTGATCCTGGTTTTCAATTCTTTCTCCAAGTCTCAATCCTCCTGAATGCTAATCTTGTAAGCCCTATAGTTTAATAAGACACCAGGCCTCTTCCAACTCTGACTTCTTGCGTATTCTTGAATTGCATTACTCTGCCAGTAGGGACCTGGCTTGCAGCCACTTCCTCTGTTACTGTTCCTCTGTCCTCTGTTTTAGTTTGACCTTATTCTACCTCAATGCACTGTGTAATGATTTGGTCCCATGTGAATAACATGCAACACCGGCATTTCACTGTATCATGGTACATATGACAATAATACACCAATTCCAATTGCACTAAGATCCAGTTCTGACAAAGGGTGCTGAATCTGAATAATTTTTTTTTTTCTCTCTCTACAGTTGCTGACCAATTTACTTAGAGTTCCCAGTATTTTGTGCTTTTATTCCTATGCTCTGGAATTTCCCAGCATTGCACTGGCATGAGGGAATTACCTGCAGCTGTAAGTACTCTTGGCTCCAGCAGTGAAAAACTGATTTCAGTTTTGTTTTCAGGCCAATATTTTTGCCAATGATTTTGGTCCTGAAATCTCCATGAGGGGTTGAATACTAACTTTGTCCAATGGCACCTACATGAAGAAACACTGAATGTTTAGTTATTTTGAAGGTACCTTATAAATCCAAGTTGCTGTTCTTATCCCCTACTTACAACATTTTGAACGATTCTTAATTTCTTTCTCCTGAAAAATCTAAGCTTTTTATTTATTTGGTTCTTTCATGAACACTCAAGGCTATATATTTCAGAATCTTCATGTTCTTTCACAATTCAGCAAAATAAAAATGCTATTTTAAACATTTATCAACAAACATGGTACAAAAGATTGGAAATATGAGCCCATTAATTAAGAAGGGAATTTAGATTGAATAATTTTGTCCTAAAAACAAACTGATCAGTAAAATACCAGAACATAGCGAAGGTCCTTTGCTTTCGGTATATGTTTTAGTACAAATTCTAACTGAGAAAAGTTTGATCCGGAGTCTCTCAGTACTCCCCAAGGTAAACAGCTAAACTTTGGCAACATTATGTAAGGAGAGCAGAGTCAACAATGCATTTACGTTTATGTGACATTCTTCCAAACATTATTCCAAAATTACAACCACCTTTCCAATTTGCGTTGAGGTAAGTGTGCCCTATCAGTAACAATTTATATCACATAATTATTGACAACAAAACTGACATCCATTTTCCCCTGCAAGAGATGACAGCAATTATGTACTTCTATTCACTGGGCATTATACCAGGGGTGATTGATAAATTCATGGCCTAAGGTAGAAGGAGTCAATTTAGAAAACCTAGCACATTTATTTTTCCTACATTTACACACTTAGTCCAGCGGTCGTAGAGTATACGGATCCCTTCTTTGTAGAAGTCGGCATCTTGGACCGCACAGCAGGGGTGATTGATAAGTTTGTGGCCTAAGGTAGAAGGAGATGAGTTATTAACTTCAAACTTTCTGCATAATCACTCATAGAGTTCAACTGCACGTGCATGTAATTAGAGCTGTATAACTCATTCTACCTTAGGCCACAAACTTATCAATTACCTCTGCTGTGGACCACCTGGAGGTCAAAGAGGCTCTTGTTACATGCATGAGCAGTTCAACTCTTTGAGTGATAATGTAGAAAGTTTTAAGTTAATAACTCATCTCCTTCTAACTTAGGCCATGAACTTATCAATCACCCCTGTACAAAGAAGGGATCTGTATGCTCCGCGACTGCTGGACTAAGTGTGTACATGTAGGAGGGGACTAAGTTGAAAAATAAATGTGCTAGGTTTTCTAAAATTGACTCCTTTCACTCAGGCCACGAACATATCAATCACCCCTTGTAATTGAACTTTAATACCAGTTGTTGGAAGAATTGGCTATGTTTAAGAGGGAGTTAGATATGGCCCTTGTGGCTACGGGGGTCAGGGGGTATGGAGGGAAGGCTGGGGCGGGGTTCTGAGTTGGATGATCAGCCATGATCATAATAAATGGCGGTGCAGGCTCGAAGGGCCGAATGGCCTACTCCTGCACCTATTTTCTATGTTTCTATGTTTCTATGTTTCATCCAATTTGCAATCTTCAAACACTTTAGGTTTTTTTATGCACTCGTTTGACTTCAGGGATGACTTGCTTTCACTTTGTGGCTTTGGGGTTTCTAAGGTAGCCGATGAGGGCAAAGCAGGAACAGCAGACTGTTCTAAAAATGAGGCAAGAGGTGTTTGAGAGAGTGAGCAGAATGGTGTGTCCCTTTCACAATTTATGTATGGTTACTATGTGTTCTGAGCACATGGATTAGAGGATTTCAGCATCATCCAAAATGTTCCCAATTAAAACATTTCTTTAAAGCAAATATCAATACTGTCATTACCCTGTCATTCTCATAAACAATTATATAACAGTGTAGAAAATAGATTTCCTCTTGTAGTATTACTCTGAGCACCATTTACAAGTTTCGTTTCAATACATTATTACAACGAGATAAAGATTCTGTTGTTATAATACAAATCAATAGGTTTGGGAAAGTCTCATTAGAGCAAAAGAATTGACAAAGCTTGAAAGTTTTTAGCATTGAATATTAAGGAATTTAATCATTAAGGTAGACAGCAAGGGAAATATTTCTTTCAACAGAGGACCAGATTATTCATATCTTTTTCCGTTGCTGTCTACCTCTCAATGGAGCTGCCTCAGACAGCAGCCAAAAGGAATAAGCTGTTCAAGTTTGCATCAATATTGTTCCCTGTCTGACAACAACAGCAACAACAACAACTTGTATTTATAGTGAAACTAGGTATGGTCTTGAAAATAGATTTGGCAAGAAGCATTTGGTTGTGCTGGCAATACATTTTATGTCAGCCATCACCCAGTTGCACTCTTGGTCTAGTTTACAAAATTCCCCTCCTGAGACTTCAGACCGAAATCTAGGCTGTCAGTTCAAGGGCTAAAATACTGGAGGTCGTCTGGAGGGATGTTGAATTAAATCTCTTCTACTTACTCAGATCTCATACCAATACTCTGAAGAGCACCTCCAATACTTCTCTTTAAGAAAAAAAGTTCCAAAATAGAATATTGTTCATCATTTGTTGGTTGTGGGTTAAAATGACTGCCATAGATTCTCCAGTTTCAGATATTTCAATGGTTGCAAAATACTCAGGGCTTTTCAGAGAAGCAAAATGTGATTAGGAGGCTCTGCTTCTCTCTTTAAGGAAAACTTAGTTGGGCCCAGAAGCAGAATGCTGGCATTATTTCACCGTAATGCAGTTTGTTTCCTGAGCACAAAGTTTTAGATAATCACAAATTGATTAATAATCTATCTACCATAGCATTCAAAAACACACTTTGAGTGGGGAAGAAAGTACTGGATGAAATCAATGAGAAAGGGAAAACAGCACTATAAACAGCTTTTTAGCTATACCCCATTACATGGTTGGAATACCCTCACCATGAGCACTGCAGTGGTTCAGAAAAAGACATTTGAACTGGAACATGCTTAGGAAAACTTTAGACCACTGGTTTCCAAACATTTTTGGGTTACCACCCCTTGGGTCCCAGACTTCATCCCCAGTGTCTTCCTCTCCCTTTCCAGTCTTTACATAAAAAATATAAAGAATACTGATTTATGATGCACAGTGAAAGAAAATGGGAACTGCAAATTCAAAGCAGTGACAAATGATACAGAAAAATCAAATCTATTTAAAGCTACAAATAAAATTATTTCTTTCATTTTATTACAATAGAAAATAATTTTTATCAGCAATTTTAGAGTGTACATTAGTAATCCAACTATTCATTACCTAATTGCTTTTTCACCTTTCAATGAGATGGATAGGCTTGGTCCAGTGATAGCAGCTTTTCAACATCCGGTTGAAAGTTACTCCGAAGAAGTCTTAGGTCCCCATATTCAGTAATTTTCAGCTTGTTTCATAACTTTGAAATAAGTTGGGTGCTGAACACGCGCTCCACTAAATGAAATGTTGGAAAGGCAATAAAGAACCTCTTGACCTTTTTTCCATAGTGCAGAATAGTGTTCAGAAATTTCTTTCAGCAACCAAAAGTTTTGATGTGATTTTTGACCTTTGGCTTCAGCTGAAAGTCATTTTGTAGCAAGATCAGTTCTTCCTTCATCCTTCCTGTTAATTCCTTATTACAGGTATTCAGGAATGAATTGATTTGGATGAAGAGAAGATGCTGATATCTCTCTGCCATGTCTTTATATAGCTCACCCAGGTGGGCACAGTATACGTGAAAATCATCATCTGGTATTCTTTCTTTGTCTTCCAACTGAGTGATACTTGGACATTGGAAAAGGTCACGGCAGCCAATGCTGCACTTGAATAGTGTTAGCTTGGACAGAAATGTGAAGACATCAGATTTTGTCTAATGTCTGCCAGAAAGAGCACAGAAACGTCAGATGGGGAGCAGGAGTAGGCTTTTTTGCTCTTTGCACTTGCTCTATCATTTGAGAAGGTCATAGCCTGTCTTTTACCTTAACTTCATTACCCAGCCCTCTTGCCTTCACCTTAAGAGGTTCTAATTAATTACAGTACAGTGCAAAAATTTTAGGCACATATAAATCTAACTAGGATGCCTAAGATTTTTGCACAGTACTGTATTTGTTAAAGTGGAGCGGAGAGCAAGCTTGCAAAACAGGCAGGAGCAAAGGATGGCAGAGAACATAGAACATAGAATAGTACAGCACAGTACAGGCCCTTCGGCCCACAATGTTGTGCCAACCCTCAAACCCTGCCTCCCATATAAGCCCCCATCTTAAATTCCTCCATATACCTGTCCAGTAGTCTCTTAAACTTCACTAGTGTATCTGCCTCCACCACTGACTCAGGCAGTGCATTCCATGCACCAACCACTCTCTGAGTAAAAAACCTTCCTCTAATATCCCCCTTGAACTTCCCACCCCTTATCTTAAAGCCGAGTCCTCTCGCATTGATCAGTGGTGCCCTGGGAAAGAGGCGCTGGCTATCCACTCTATCTATTCCTCTTATTATCTTGTACACCTCTATCATGTCTCCTCTCATCCTCCTTCTCTCCAAAGAGTAAAGCCCTAGCTCCCTTAATCTCTGATCATAATGCATACTCTCTAAACCAGGCAGCATCCTGGTTAAATCTCCTCTGTACCCTTTCTAATGCTTCCACATCCTTCCTATAGTGAGGCGACTAGAACTGGACACAGTACTCCAAGTGTGGCCTAACCAGAGCTTTATAGAGCTGCATCATTACATCGCATCTCTTAAACTCTATCCCTCGACTTATGAAAGTTAACACCCCATAAGCTTTCTTAACTACCCTATTTACCTGTGAGGCAACTTTCAGGGATCTGTGGACATGTACCCCCAGATCCCTCTGCTCCTCCACACTACCAAGTATCCTGCCATTTACTTTGTACTCTGCCTTGGAGTTTGTCCTTCTAAAGTGTACCACCTCACACTTCTCCGGGTTGAACTCCATCTGCCATTTCTCAGCCCACTTCTGCATCCTATTAATGTCACTCTGCACTCTTTGACAATTCTCTACACTATCTACAACCCCACCAACTTTTGTGTCATCTGCAAACTTGCCAACCCACCCTTCTATTCCCACATCCAGGTCGTTAATAAAAATCACGAAAAGTAGAGGTCCCAGAACAGATCCTTGTGGGACACCACTAGTCACAATTCTCCAATATGAATGTACTCCCTCCACCACGATCCTTTGCCTTCTGCTGGCAAGCCAATTCTGAATCCACCTGGCCAAACTTCCCTGGATCCTATGCCTTCTGACTTTCTGAATAAGCCTACCGTGTGGAACCTTGTCAAATGCCTTACTAAAATGCATATAGATCACATCCACTGCACTACCCTCATCTATATGCCTGATCACCTCCTCAAAGAACTCTATCAAGCTTGTTAGACACGATCTGCCCTTCACAAAGCCATGCTGACTGTCCCTGATCACACCATGATTCTCTAAATGCCCAGAGATCCTATCTCTAAGAATCTTTTCCAACAGCTTTCCCACCACAGACGTAAGGCTCACTGGTCTATAATTACCCGGACTATCCCCACTACCTTTTTTGAACAAGGGGACAACATTCGCCTCCCTCCAATCCTCCGGTACCATTCCCGTGGACAACGAGGACATAAAGATCCTAGCCAGAGGCTCAGCAATCTCTTCCCTTGCCTCATGGAGCAGCCAGGGGAACATTCCGTCAGACCCCGGGGACTTATCCGTCCTAATGTATTTTAACAACTCCAACACCTCCTCTCCCTTAATATCAACATGCTCCAGAACATCAATCTCACTCATATTGTCCTCACCGTCATCAATTTCCCTCTCATTGGTGAATACCAAAGCGAAGTATTCATTGAGGACCTTGCTCACTTCCACAGCCTCCAGGCACATCTTCCCACTTTTATCTCTAATCGGTCCTACCTTCACTCCTGTCATCCTTTGACTCATCTGTGGAGTAAGTTGACAACTGCTGTTCAAACACCAGGGAGCACTGAAGGAGGAAGGCCCGGCACTTCCCCAAATCTCCAGTGTAGTGCTCCGGCTCAGGGACGCGAGGCTGTCTGGGTAAGGATGTTGGTGGCATGCGGGTGGTTGCCGCTACAGGCTGTCTGGGCTGGCTAGGCTGGGTTCCAGGAGTGGGTTGAGTGACATGAATGGAGACACGGTCCACCTGGTTACCGATCTGCGTGACGTGAGCCAAGGAGTGCCAGGGGCTTGAGTGTACATTTGCAGACACGCCCAGCCCAGAGACACCAGGCAAGGTCATTTCATTCCAAAGAATTGATTTATTGATCATTACAGAATGTATCTCTGGTGCTTTCTGCTCTCTCGCCTCTCATTTCCTCTTTTCACAACCATGATTTCTCTCGTTCTGCCCCCTTCCCACTCTTGGTTCACAATAGAGACCCATATCAGAATCAGGTTTATCATCACTCACATACATCATGAAATCTTTTCTGCAGCAGCAGTACAGCACAATACATAAAATTACTTCAGTAGTGTGCCTTAGCTTATGATAAGCAACTTAGGCACCCGAGCTGTATACTGTATATGTGCCTGGGACTGCTCTACCATATTGCAACTCGAGAAATCCATTTGCCACTCCTCGAACCACTTCCTTCACCGTTCAAAACCCCCCTGTGAATATCAACAACACCTCTTACTTTTGTGTCATCCATAATTTCCTGGTCAAGCCTTGTGCATTTGCATCCCAATCATTTACTTAAATAACGAATAACAAGAGTCCAATACCAACACCTTCAGCACACCACTGTTTTTTAGAAAATCTCACACCATCAGTGTAGGGAACCTCACACAAGAAAATGCATCAACTGAGAGGTCTTAAGAAAGAGAAATCTGAAATTTATACAAAAGTCTAAAAGCGTCAGAAGAGAAACAAAACCATTAAAAGTTTCCTTTGCACAAAGGGAAAACCTTCACGTCAAAGCAAAGCAATAACAATCTCTGGGGCATGAATTTCCTTGCTTAATGTGAACTAAAAGACATCTTCCAATGTCACATTTGATACATGCCGATGTTGGAACAACAAAGGACTAAGAATTACTCCATTTTTAAATGCAATACAACCTTTAAATAAAATAAGGTTTTCCAAGAGTCAACTGGTTAAGAGGGCACACACCTCCTCAGAAACAGAATCAGATTTATTATCAGTAAAATATGTTATCCTCCAAGAGGGCTACAAACGGCATAGGGTTTGGAGGCTTGTGTGCTGTCATGGTCCCGACCGTTAATTCCCTATTTTCTCCTAGTTCCCTTTGATGGCGGCATACTTGATTCTCATCAAGACCTGCAGCATAAAAACCCCGGCTTTGCATCCACTCATTGCCAGATCGTTGTTTAGCCAGTGTGGTAATTAAAGTTTCTGGCCACTTAGGATTGTGTATTCTAAGTTTTACTTCAGCACTGAGGTTTACCTGTGCAACTCCATTTCTCCAGGTCAAGAAAAGTATTGTCTACCGCCTGCCTTTCTGTTTGCCGTTCAACTCCAGCAATGCTCCGTGTCAGGTTCCAGCTATGCTCACACCCTCGTCTGCAGCCTAACCCTATCTCCGTGTCAGTGTCCTGCGTTTGGGTTCACCCCGTTCTTTGCAACGGAATGAGCTGGGCATCATGGACCCAGCAGACAAAAACACCCTTCAACAAGCCCTCAACCAGCCAGGGTTCCCTACTGGGACAGCACGACCAACTCCTCTGGGAGGTCATGGAGAACCAGCGTTCCCTGTCTGCTCACGTCACGCAGATCGGTGACTAGTTGGACCGTGTCTCCACTCATATCACTCAACCCACTCCTGGCACCCAGCCTAGCCAGCCCAGACAGCCTGTAGCGGCAACCCCTCAAGTTTCACCAACACCCCGCCAAGAAAGCCTCGCGTCCCTGAGCCGGAGCACTACGCTGGAGATTTGAGGAAGTGCCGGGCCCTCCTCCTTCAGTGCTCCCCTCCCTGATGTTTGAACAGCAGTCGTCAACTTACTCCACAGATAAGTCAAAGATTGCTTATATCATGGGGTTGTTACGGGGAAGTGCATTAACATGGGCCACAGCAGTTTGGGACAACCAACTGGATATCTGCTCTTCTTTCGCCACTTGTATCGCGGAAATGAGAAAGATCTTTGTCCACCCAGTCCATGGTAAAGAAGCCGCCAAGCGTCTACTCATTCTCCGCCAGGGCTCCCGCAGTGTTGCCGAACATTCCGTGGAGTTCCGGACATTAGTGGCCAACTCGGGGTGGAACGATGAGTCACTCTGGGAGTTTTTTGGAATGGACTCAGCAACCTGGTAAAGGATGTGTTGGCGGTAAGAGACGACACCGACAACCTGGATTCCCTGATCTCCCTAGCCACCAGGTTGGACAATCACCTCCAAGAATGCCATAAAGAAGGAATTGGTCGTCCACCACGTTTGGCCACTTCTTGGCATTCTTTACCGCCTGTAGCAAGAACAAGTCTCTCTCCTCCTCCTGCACCCCGAGTAGCTCCCAGCCCTGCCGCTTCCACCACCCCGGGAGAGGAACCCATGCAGCTGGGACGGAACCGCCTTTCTCCCGCTGAAGGACTCTGGAGAATGACAGCCGGTGAGTGTCTATATTGTGGCCAGTCCGGTCACTTCTTTGCCACCTGCCCCCTTCGGCCAAAAAGGGAAGGCTCACCAGTAGCAGGGAGGACCCTGATGAGCCAGACAACATTCTCTTCTGTACCCCAACCCTGGATGCAGCTTCAAGCCACTTTGTGTTACAACCCACAGTCCTTGCCTCTGTTAGTACTAGTGGACTCTGGCGCAGAAGGGAAACTTTTTTGGATGAAAACTTAGCCTTCCAAGCCGGAATTCCTCGTGAGCCTTTGTGTACCCCCGTGGAATCCTTGGCACTGGACGGTAGACTTCTGGCCCGAGTCACAAACGGCACAGAACCCTTGCTTCTCCTTCTCTCCAGAAACCATCGGGAACAGGTACGATTCAATTTAATTTCCTCTCCCCAAGTCCCTATAGTTCTTGGCCACCCCTAGTTAAGCCGTCATAACCCACACATTGACTGGCCCACCGGGAAGATAGTCAGCTGGAGTTTGTTCTGCCATTCCACTTGTCTGAAATCAGCCCTTTCCCCAGTGGACGTCACCATGACCTCGTCCACCTCTGAGCCCCCTGACTTGTCCAAGGTTCCCGTAGAGTATCCTGATCTGGGAGAAGAGTTCAGCAAGCAACGGGCTCTTTCTCTGCCCCCACATCGCCCTTACGATTGCGCAATTGACCTTCTCCCTGAATTCTCACTACCCACCAGTTGGCTGTACAACCTGTCCCGACCAGAAAGAGAAGCAATGGAGATGTACATAAATGACTCCCTCGCGGCTGGCATTATCTCACCCTCATCTTCCCCTTTTCTTCTTTGTGGGAAGAAAGACGGCTCACTGCGTCCCTGCATCGATGACCATGGCCTTAACAACGTCACCATAAAGAATAAGTATCCCTTGTCCTTTATGAACTCAGCATTTGAACCCATTCACGGAACAACAATTTTCTCTAAGTTGGACTTGCGGAATGCCTATCACCTGGTCAGAATAAGGCAGGGAGATGAATGGCAAACAGCTTTTAACACCCCCCTCAGTCATTTCAAATATCTGGTCATGCTATTCAGTCTTGCCAATGCCCCCGCTGTCTTCCAAGCCCTCATAAACGACATCCTTAGGGACATTATTAACCCTTCTGTTTTTGTTTATTTGGACAACATCCTAATCCTCTCCCGTAATCTTCAGGAGCACACCCACCATGTCTGTCAGGTCCTTCAGAGACTTTTGGAGAACAAGCTATTTATTAAGGGAGAGAAGTGTGAGTTCTATGCCCGTTCTGTCAGTTTCCTGGGGTACATCATTGAGAGCGGGCAGGTGAGGGCGGATCCCGAAAAGATCCGAGCGGAGACTGAGTGTCCAAAACCCACGACGCTCAAACTCTAGCGATTTCTGGGGTTCGCAAACTTCTACCCTCACTTCATCAGGGACTACAGCCGGGTGGCAGTGCCCCTTACTCAGCTCACCTCTCCTGCGACCCCCTTCCACTGGACCCCCGAAGCGGACTCCGCCTTCTCAGAACTGAAGAGGCGTTTCGCCTCTGCTCCCAACCCGGTCCAACCTGACCCTTTCGCCAATTTATTGTGGAAGTCGACGCCTCCGACTCTGGGGTGGGAGTGGTCCTCTCTCAATTCTTCGTCCTAGAGCAAAAGCTCCATCCCTGCGCCTTCTTCTCTCGCTGCCTATCCCCTGCTGAATGGAACTACGATGGTGGGAACCAGGAGTTGATGGGCGTCAAACTCGCCTTGGAGGAGTGGAGGCACTGGCTGGAGAGAGCAGAACATCCATTTGTCGTCTGGACGGACCATAAGAACCTGGCATACATCCAAACAGCTAAATGCCTTAACTCCCGCCAAGCCCGTTGGGCGCTATTTTTTGTCTGTTTCAAATTCACCCTCACCTACCATCCTGGTTCCAAGAATGGGAAGCCAGATGCTCTCTCTTGTCAATACTTCTCCGAGGAGGGCTTTCCCAACCCTGAGACCATCCTTCCACCATCCTGTGCTGTGGCTGCTCTCACCTGGGAGATCAAATCCATAGTCAAAGAGGCTCAGCGGACTCAGCCAGTCCCAGGCGATGCCCCCCACCCATCATCTCTTCGTGCCTGACTCTGTCTGTTCTCAGGTTCTTCAGTGGGGGCATACTTCCCGGTTCACCTGCCATCCTGGAATCGATCGAACTCTGTACCTTCTGAAGCGACATTTCTGGTGGCTCTCCATGGATGCTGACACTCGCTCCTTCGTCTCTGCCTGTACGGTGTGTGCCCGCGGAAAAGCCTCCCATCGGCCACCTGCTGGGCTGCTTCGTCCCCTACCTTCCCTAGCCGCCCTTGGTCCCACATTGCTCTGGATTTCGTCACTGGACTACCCCCTTCACATGGTAACACTGCTGTACGCACCATGGTGGACCGTTTCTCCAAAGCCGTGCACTTCATAGCCCTTCCCAAACTCCCTACAGCCCGTAAAACAGCCGACCTCCTTGTCCAACATGTCTTCTGCCTTCATGGAATTCCCTCTGATATTGTTTCTGACCAGGGCCCCAATTCATCTCTCAAGTCTGGAAATCCTTCTGTCAAGCCCTCAGAGCTTCAGTAAGTCTGTCTTCTGGTTTCCATCCACAGACTAACGGTCAGACAGAGCGAGCAAATCAGGACTTGGAAGCAGCAATGCGTTGCATTTCCCCCAACAACCCGTCATCCTGGAGCACACAGCTCACTTGTTACCTCGGACCATTCGAAATTGAGAGCCTCATCAACCCCTCGGTGGTCAAACTCAAACTACCCAGATCCATGCACATTCATCCCACGTTCCACGTCTTCCAACTGAAACCTGTGTCTGACAGCCCTTTGTGCCCTCCTGCTGAACCTCCTCCACCCGCCTGAGTCATTGACGACTACGTAACTTACACCGTCCGGCGAATACTGGATGTACACCGCAGACGCAGGGGTCTCCAGTACCTGGTTGATTGGGAGGGATATGGTCCTGAGGAGCGCACCTGGATTCCCCGCTCCTTCATCTTGGACCCTTCCCTCATCCGAGATTACCATTGCGACAATCGGGACAAGCCTGGCCGTTTGTCTCGAGGCTCCCGTTGAGTGGGGGGTACTATCACGGTCCCGACCGTTAATTCCCCATTTTCTCCTAATTCCCTTTGACGGCAGCACACCTGGTTCTCATCAAGACCTGCAGCATAAAAATCACGGCTTTGCATCCACTCATTGCCAGATTGTTGTTTAGCCAGTGTGGTAATTAACGTTCCCGGCTGTTTAGGATTGTGTATTCTAAATTTTACTTCAGTACCGAGGTTTACCTGGATAACTCTGTCTCTCCGTTTCAAGATAAGTATTCTAAGTTTTACTTCAGCACCAAGGTTTACCAATGTAACTCCGTCTCTCCAGGTCAAGAAAAGTATTGTCCACCGCTTGCCTTTCTACACTCCGTGTCAAGATAAGGGTTGCCTGCCTCCTGCCTTTCTGTTTGCCGTTCAACTCCAGCAATGCTTTGTGTCAGGTTCCAGCTACGCTCACGCCCTTGTCTGCATCCTAACCCTATCTCCGTGCCAGTGTCCTGCGTTTGGGTTCGCCCCGTTCCTTGCAACAGGTGCATCAATGACCCGTAGAGCTATGTTGGCTGGAGTCATATCCTTGTGCTTTGACTCTTGGTAAGGTCACTCATGTCCAACAGGTCAAAGGGTAGATGCCAGTCCTTCAGGTCAGGGGTTCAGCGTGGGGCTAGCAACCCTGACTGGTCAAAATAAAATAGTTACAGATACAGTAGAGAAGCTGCCCTAAATGCCAGTGGTGTAAATGGCAGTAATTAAAGTCTGTTGTGAAATCTGCTGTTTTACAGCAGCAAGACGTAAAAAATACTATAAACGACAAAGATACATAAATAAAGTCAAATCATGAGGTAATACTCATGGGCCTCACTAGTTTCTTCCTTCATGGAAAACTTTTGGTTCAGTATAAATATTTTAAAAAGAGGATAAAATAGAAAGTTTATCAAACTATCTCATTTGGTAATCATTTCAAAATGTGCACTTTGTATTGAAATGAGTAGAATTCGTAACATATCATGCAAACACCTTCCTTGGTTTCAAATTCAATGACAGAATGCTCATTAAGGTGACCTCAATTAATTCCCAAATGCCCCCCTTATCATGCAGATGACTATTTATAAAGCTCTGTTTCAACTCAGTCTCTTAAATGATGGTGAATATACCTGACACCTTCATTTACAATCGCAGAGCAACAGAGAGAAAATTTTGCCATGTGTTAAGGCAGCTCCCCAAGGTTTTTCTCAGCAAGAAATAATCCAGAATTCAAATTTAGTACCTATTAATTGTAACAATGCTTTGGTGGGGAAGATGATTGTTATCTTCTGAGAAATCTCAACTTGCTTACAGCCTTTAGATGCCCTGCCTCTGACTCTCTCATTAATCCAGACGGGACATCATCGCTACCAATACAGGGAGGGAGTCAAGTATAGTAAGTGATGAGTGGGTGTGGTTGGAAGGTTTGGGGTTATGTAGGTCCATAGGCAATATCAAGGTAACCAAGGAAATGGTCTCAAAGTAAATGCTGGAGAAGGGAATGAATATGCTGGGGATTAGGTAAGGGGAGAGGGGGGAGGAAGGGGGGAGGGGGAGGAGGGGAGGGTAGAGGAGGAGGGAGAGAGAGGGAGGGAGAGGGGAGGTGGAGGGGAGAGGGGAGGTGGAGGGGAAGAGGGGAGGTGGAGGGGGAGGGGGGAGAGGGAGAGGGAGAGGGAGAGAATATGAGGAGTCATAAAAACATGAAATGGTCAGATAACTCTGCTTCTGATGCTTCCAGGATCTTTACTGCCACTAGATTTCAAAGTTCAAAGTTTAACATAAATTTATTATCGAAGTACATACATGTCACATATACTACCCTGGAAATAATTTTCTTTCAGATATTCATGGTAGAACAAAGAATTACAACCGGAGGCCTCATTTGATCAGGGGTGACTGTAAATTTTGCGTCCTAGCTGTCTAGATACGCAAGCCTGGGCAGTGCAGTATGGAGAGCAAACTGTTGCCCACGGGGCAAGCTCCCCCTCGCCATGCACCTGATGAACCCAAAGGAGCGGCAGAGACCGATACAGTTTGCAATACCAGCAGCATTGCAGGAGTTGACAATCCACATTGAACTCAATGTAGGACTGTCTTAGGGACTCCAGTTCCAGATACTTTACCCTTGAAGCCTTCCCCATGAGTGGACATAGCCATACAGTAGCAGAGGCTTGAGACCAGTTTTCCTTCTCCTAGATCACCTGCCAACCATGGCCAATGAGCCTCATCTGCCTGAAGCAACTGGTTTTAAGGTGGCAATAACCTGCTTTGCCCCTTCTCCTGTCAGTAGAAATGGTTCTGCTGGGCTTAGTAGCTCAGCTACACTTGAAGGCCAGGAGCTGGACTTGGTTGTCAAGAGGCTATTTGAGACACACACCTTTGGGAGCATCTAATAGGCAATAGGAGCTTGCCCCGTTACCATCCCCAGCTGTGCAACAGAACCAATGAAAACCTACACACACAGCCTGATGGACAACCAATGAGCAAAAGGAGACAAACTGTGCAATACAAAAAAAACAATAATAATAACAAATAAATAGTAAATCAATAAAACTGAGAACATGAGTTGAACAGTCCTTGAAAGTGAGTCTATGGGTTGTGGAATCAATTCAGAGTTGAAGTGAGTGAATTTATCCATTCTACTTCAGAAGTCTGATGGTTGGAGAGTAATAACTATTCCTCAACCTGCTGAAGTGGGGCCTAAGGTTCCTGTACTTCCTTCCCAATGGAAGCAACAAGAAGAGGGCATTGTGGGGGTTCCTTGATGATGGATACTGATTTCTTGTGGCAGCATTCTTTGTAGATGTGCTCAATGGTGGGGAGGGATTTTCCCGTGATGGACTAGGCTATATCCACCACTTTTTGAGGCATTTTTAATTCTTTGACAATAGGGTTTCCATACCAGGCTGTGATAATCCAGTCAGGATACTCTTCACAATGCGTCAATCGAAATTTATCAGTTTCAGATGCCATCTTCTAAGAAAGTATAGGTGCTGCCAAGCCTCCTTTGTGATGGCACTTACATGCTGGTCCCAGAACAGATCCTCTGAAATGATAACACCAAGGAATTTAAAGTACCTGACCCTCTCCACATCTGATCCTCTGATGAGAACTGGTTCATGGACAACCAATGCCTCCTTATGTAGTCAATAATCAGTTCATTGGTTTTGCTAATGTTGTTGTTGTGGCACCATATGACCAGATTCTCAATCTTCCTCCTTTATGCTAAATCATCACCACCTTTGATTCGGCATAAAGCAGTGATGTCATCAGTAAACTTGAATGTGGCATTGGAGCTGAGCTTAGCCCACAGTCATAAGTGTAAAGTGAGTAGAGCAGGGGACTAAGCTCACAGCCTGTTGTGCACCTGTGCTGATGGAGATTGTGGAGAGGTGGTGTTGTCAATCTGAAAGTGAGGAAATCGAAAATCCACTTGCACAGTGTCTTGGAGGTTATTGATTAGTACTGAGGGGATGACTGTTGAATGCTGAGTTGTAGTCAATGAAGAGCATTCTGATATATGCATTTTCACTGTCCAGATGCTCCAGGGCTGAGTAAAGAGCCAATGAGATGGCATCTGCTGTTGACCTTTTGTGACAGTAGGCAAATCAGAGTCACTTTCCTTGAGGGCATCTTCTAGATTGCACAGCCATTACTTGATAATGCACTTATAGTGGCTTTCCTATTGGGATAGAGCTCCTACTTCTCCAATATGTTCCATGGCTAATTTCAGGACTGTTAAAGTAATAGTGGATCAGCAGGGAAAGGGATAAAGAGTAGCAGAAATATTCTGGGAAGCTGACATGAAGCCACATTTGTAACTTAATGCTTACAATGCCAATTATAGCAAGTAAACAATTGGTAATTTCAATGTGGGAGGTAGGGCAGTTCTCATCAAATTTTTAGCAGCCCACCCTTCCCCACAACTTCACTACTGGAAAACAATTTAATTATGCAAAGGTTCAGCAGATGACACTGTTTCCTTTTCTGCTGCTTCTAATTTAGTGAGTTCTAAACTGCACAGAGTAATTTTCTTTGCATGTTGTCTAAACATGCATTAAGATTTCCATGGTGTTACCTAAAATAGTCAGCTATTTGCTTTAAGTGGTGGATTAAACAAAAGAGGCCTTTGCACTGATTGCTGCAGAGACACCAAGAGACTTGAAGGAGTTCAACACAGAGGTCACAATTTTAATTTCAACTCCAACAGTCCTGCCTTAGTGATGTGTATGATTCAACTCTCAGTGGGTGTAACATATACAAGTGTGAGTGAACTTTAATACATTGTTATGTCAGACACTACTGTTTATTATGAGTAAGGCTGTCTTCAATGAAAGATGCTCTGTTGTCAGCTCTATCTAATCTAATTAATAGGGCCTGTAGCATAACTAAAGAAATGCATGGCCTTTGGATAGCATGAGATTGGCAGCCATGGAAAGATATATTTCTTCTTGTTTATCAGTTGCCCTTGGAACTCTTTCCCCAACACTTGTCTGTTCTCTCAGTCTTTGTTACCTCGTATGAACATGCTGAACAGAAAGGATCTATATTCCTTGGTAGAGAAGTCGATAGAATTAAAGTAAGCAGGGGAGGCAAAGGAAGAAAGTGTTTATATCTAGAAGCAGATGGATGGAGATTAATATGTTGTAGCTCATTAATATGATGAGGAAATGTGATATGAATTTTGCGACTTGTGGTGAGCGGTAGTTGTGTGTGCAAAAATGTTTTCTTAATGAGAGAGGTCAGAGGAGGTTGGCCAGACTGGTTCAAGCTGGCTGGCATGAATATGATGGGCCAAAAAGCCTCATTTACATTCAACAGTATACATTTTAGATCAGTATATATTTTGCTTCTGCCTATTTGCGCAATGCTTTGGGAGGTTTTCCTTGCTTTAAGGACTGAATGTAAATGCACAGTAGGCGTGAATTGTTAATGGATTCAAGTGTTATTATGGGCACTTCAGCTTTAAGACCGCTTCTGCCTCCTGTATTGCTGATAAATGCATATACTCAGCCACAGCTAATTGCCTCATACATGCTGTGGCATTAATGAGTAGGATGGCACCATGCCGCTGTCAAAACCATTAAAGCTGCATGACTCTCTGTCTCCTTTTATATATAAAAAAATCACAAGCGTGCCGGAAAATAATTAGCTGCCAAAGAGAGGAGGAACACAACAGTGGATCAATTGATCATGTATGTGCTAGCAAAACGGAGGAAATGGTGAACTTGTGTAAGAGCGCTGATTAAAGAGATCGGAGGTGCTACTTTCAACATGTCAGGTGTTACGCACTTCAGGTAGTGCTGTAGCAACACCAGCAGCCAGATCCTGTTGAGATGTCGAGCATTAATTTTCAGTTCCAGCTAATTTTGTCCTGCCAGATGCAACCATTCTGACACCGCCTGACCACATAAAAAAAATGAAAATGGCCTGTGTAAATGAGATGTTTTGATGTCCCAGAGGTGGTTAGTGGAGACAATGAAAAACAGCCCCAACATTACACACAGCAGCAAGAAGGGAGCTTAGTGTAAAATTTCCTGTTACCAGGCTGGAGCGCTGGGATTGTAACATCATCATCTTCATTCTCACTGAAGTCACCTTTGGCTGGCCTTGCCGGATTTGAGGAAAGCAGCCTAATTAATTATGCATCACAAACTCGCAGTCTGTATTGGTCCAGTCTCCAGGAGCTTCCTGACAACTCTACAAAGCTGCAACTGCTGTTTAAATAGGCAATTTAATTTTTCCTGGGCACAGACTTGGAAATGACTTGGTTGAGTGACAGAGCATCTTTATCTGGTAATGATTGTGTGAGGGAAATTAATGGAATACTGTGTACTGCGCTGGCTGCTCGACATGGGGCTCTGTCCAGACTGCTCAGGAGCTGGGCAAGGCAGAATCAATAGCCTGCTCAAAGTCAAATGGATGAGTGGGTGCAAATCAATGAAATTGTCATACTGAAGTCAGGAACTTTTCCAACGTGATGCATGCCACGAAGAATTTCTTCCTCCTCCACTTAACCCCAATTGAGCTTTTTAAAACTGTTCTTTGCAAATTTTACATATCTGCCCACAATGCAGCAATCTTTTAATAGTCACCAAAATGGGATCTATTTCCCTCTAGAAGTGGTAAACCTGCAAACCAGCTTTACAGTACATTTTATTTGCAAGATAGGTATTGATGTTCCGCACAGACACTTTAGTTTCAATCTGATCTATGGATCTCCAGCACTTCAATAAATGCTTGTATGTAGGAGAAGGCAGTGATTCAGCGGAAAGCCAGAATTTAAAGGGAGTTGACTTGAAATGGCCATTTTCAACTCACAGAGACAGAAAACCACGAGGGACAGGGTCAGCTGAAGTCAGAGGTTCCCCTGAAACTTCACATCTAGCGTCAGTTTTATTTGTAACCTTTCTTTTCATGTTTATGGACATTCAGAGGGGTAAATTGTCTTTATCATGTTCTTGCTGTTATTATGATGCTCTGAGACAGTGGTACTCATTGCATTGAGCTCATTAGTACAGGAGCAGATAATACTGATGGAGAAAGAGCAGGAATGTATTCACACCACTTTTATTTGACTGTGGCTCTAACCCATCGATCTTCAGCAAATGTACCTGGCATTTAAAGAAGAGCGCTTCCAGGTCAACGATTCTTGATGCAGTTTGACAGTAAAGAATTCTGCTAGAAAATCTACAACCCTACAGACAATCCCTGTGATGCCTACTGTGAACATCTAGTTTCAGAGAATCTGGGCCACTGAGGATGAATACAGTTGTTCATAACCCTCATACTAACGTTCATCAGATATCATTAACATTGTTGTAATGAACCAAATAAACAAATTTGAATCTACAGCCTGAACATGTTGAATATGTGGCAGGGGTACCTACTGCAGATTCAGTGTGCCTTCCATTGGACACAATAGTTCATGTCTTATATCCCTTTCGTAATGAGATTGCAACCATTACCCTCAGAAGACTTTGTCAGATAAAGTCTTTAACCTGTGCAGCTATCACAAGCACAGCTCTAGAAAGCTGTCAGTAATAAATGTAGGTGCAACTTATTTGCACATTTTCTTATGATATAGAAGGAAGCGATTAGTATGTCTACCTTTGCCAGTTGACAGAGTAATCGCTTCCCCTCCAACCACTAATTTTCTCAGGAATGTACCTCCCTATGTTATCATCAACTAGCCTCTTCCCAGATTCTACCACTCATCTGCACACTGTGGCAACTTCCATTAACCAGTTAATCTACTAACTTCATCTCTTTGGCATGTGGGGGGAAAAGAGAGTGAAACATGGATGAATCCCACATATCAAACCTGCAGAGTGCGGAATCAGACTGAGGTTTAGTACCACCAGCATAGGTCGTAAAATATATTGTTATGTGGAAGCAGTGCATTGCAATACATAATAATAAAAACTGTAAATTACAGTAAGTATATGCATGTATACATTAAATAAGTAAAAAAAAGATTTAAAATAAGTAGTAAAGGAGTGTTCATGGGTTCAATGTCCATTCAGAAATCTGTTGATAAAGGGGAATTGGGAAGGAAAGACAACGTGCAAACTCCACACAAACACTGCCATGGTTTAGAATTTAACCCAGATTGCCAGAGCTGTAAAGCAGCAACCCTACCTGCTACATTATGGTACTGCCCTCACAGTCTGCAGATAACAGAAAGGTCCCATTAGTGATATAGTGGTTGTCTCCACACAACCTGAATTGCAAGTTTGTGCTTTATTTTTCTTAACTTGCTTTATGTGTGGTTGTGCAAATACGCATTCCACTGTACCATGAAGCCCTATGAGTTTCTTTGAGTCTCTTACAAGATATGGGCAAAGCCAGCCTTTATCAGCATCTAAATGATAAAAGAGGCAAAGCCAGCATCTTATCAGGCTGTCACCTCTGATTCTAGACACCCCATCCAGGGAAAATCGTCCTTATATCTAATCTATCAAACACTGCAAGAATCCTGTCTGCTTCAAATCGATCAACAAGGGATTCTGCACATGCTGGAAATCTAAGCAATGCATGCAAAATGCCGAGGGAACTGAACAAGTCAGGCAACTTGTATGGAAGGGAATTAACAGTTGATGTTTCAGGTCAAGAACCTTCATATGAACTCATCAGATCTCAGCCCAAATCATCAGCTGTTTATTTTGTATGTGTTTCAAATAAATCCCCTCTTATTCTTCTAAACTCTTGAGTATTAGCCTGTCTGGTTAATCTCTCTTGTTAATCCATTCATTCCGATAAAAAAATACTGAAATTTAATCTCTGATGGGAGACTATCATGGGAATCGCCAAGAAAATATTATGCAACAAATATTAATCAAAAATGTATGCCCTTAACAAATATAATGAAGCTCACCTATTCCAATATAACAGTTCTGCAAAACAGCTTATTTTATTCTGACATAAATTAAATCAACCAGTTTTCGAGTATAAATGTGGGACTTCACAGTATCTTTTCAAGGTGCAGAACACAACACTATAACTGGTTTGAGAACATCCAATCCACAGTTTACGTCAGATCGAATTCAGAGTATAATTTAAATGAGACATATAATTCCATGTCCTAAGCATATTTTGACCACAGTGATCAGCGATGCAAATTTCCTGCAGAATTTCATGGCTTTAGGCTTAAGGTCCATCATAGATCACATTGAAATCCAACTCAGTTAGTCTGCTGAGTAATGTCTACAATGTTTAGAATACTAAAACCTCTCTGTTTAAAAGTTAAGGGCCAAGGTAAGCATGGCAGACACAAGCTGTGCCCTCCTTGCAAGGCTTGTGATGAGGGACCAAGATAGAACAGCTTGACAACAGCCTCTCTTATGAAATAAATGTCAGTGTCAGAGAAGTGTTCAGCCAAGTACTGCAGTCGCCATTTTCTCCTGTACTGTCACCCAGGCAAAGAAATGAGAAGCAGAAGTAAACTGCACTGTGCTCCAAATCTGCTCTGACCTGGTGCCTAAAACCTATTTCCCTGTACAGTCCCCATTTCTTAGATTCGTCTGAGTTAATGAAAAGCTCAGAGGGATATGGCCTATATGCAAACAAGTGGGACTTGTTCAGGTTGACAGTTTGGTTGGGCATAGGCAAACCGGCCTGTTTCCATGCTGTATAACTCAATGAGATGACTACATTCAAGGATGAGATTATCAAACATTTGAACTGCACCGGAGTCGAAGATGGGAAGATGTCATTGAAGACAACCAGATGTTGTTGAATGCTGGAACACATTCAAGGAGCTGGCTGGCCTCCTCCTGCTCTTTTTTCCTTATGTTCTTAGTAGCTAAACTTCCATTGCTCTCAACTTTAAACATACACCCTAATGCCAATAACGTGGTCACCGAATCAGAATGTAAGTTCATGGTCTTCTGCTGTTGTAGCCAATCACTTCGGGGTTCAACATGTTATACGTTCAGAGCTGCTCTTCTACACACCACTATTGCAATGTACGGTCATTTGCCTTCCTGTCAGTTTGAATCAGTCTGGCTTTTCTTCTTTAATCTCTCTCATTAATAAGGTGTTTTTGCCCACAGAAATGCCACTCACTGGATTTTTTTTGCATCATTCTCTGTAAACTCTAGATGCTCTAGAGCGTGAAAATCCCAGGATATCAGTATTTTCTAAGATATTCAAACCACCCAGTCTGGCACCAACAATCATTCCACAGTCAAAGTCATGGTTTAGATTAGATTTCTTCCCCATTCTGATGTTTAGTCTAAACAACAACTGAACCTCTTGACCATGTCTGCATGCTTTTATGCACTGAATTGCTGCCACGTGGTTGAGTAATTAGACACTTGCATTAACGAGGTGTATAGGTGTACCTAATAAAGTGGCTACTGAGTGTAGGTAACAACTTGGTACCTACAGGTCTTTTCACAGAGCTTTCCAATGATTTAAAATGCTCTGTACAAACAATTTTCTTCTCACCTCATCCTAAACGGTTGATTTCTCACCCTGAGACTCTGGCCGTAAGTTCTGGACTCTCCAGTGGGTCCCCCACTCCCAGTTGTTCCCACTCACCCCTCTTTCTCAATTCCCTGATGTTTACCAGCATCTAAGACAGCCCCAACAAACTGCTCAAGATTGCAATGCAATTACCATTGTTTTGCAGACACAGCAAACTGCAGATGCAGTAACAGGCAGTGAAAATAATCTGCTGGGATGGGTCAGACAGTATTTGTGGAGGCAAAGGAATAGTTAAGTTTCAGGAGGTGACCATCTATTAGTATGACACAAGAGACTGTAGATGTTGTTGCCTGGAGCAGAAAGAAAAAAGGCAAACTGATATAGGAAATCGACTCAGTGGCCACTTTATTAGGTACACCTGTACACCTGCTCGTTAATGTAAATATCCAATCAGTCAATCAGGTGGCAGCAACTCAATGCATAAAAGCGTTCAGGCATGGTCAAGAGGTTGAGTTGTTGTTCAGACCAAATACGTCAGAATGAGGAAGAAATGTGACTTATGTGACCTTAACAGAGGAATGATTGTTGGTGCCAGATGGGGTGGTTTCAGGTGATCTCAGAAACTGCTGATCTCCTGAGATTTACACACACACACACCATTCTCTAGTGTTTACAGAGTATGGTGTGAAGAACAAAAAAAAATTTCCAGTAAGAGCAGTTCTGTGGTTACAAACACCTTGTTAATGAGGGAGGTCAAAGGAGAAAGTCCAGACTGGTTCAGCTGACAGGAACTTAAAAAAACATATGTTACGACAATGGTGTGCCAAAGAGCATCACTCAATGCACAACAGGTCGAGCCTTGATGTGGATGGGCTATAGCAACAGAAAAATCATGAACATACAGAAATACAATAAGCGGCCACTTTATTTGTACCTAATAAAGTGTCTACAGAGCATAAGCGGGTGAGGTGGGGGGGGGGGTCAGGTTCAAAAGATTGACTCTCCCCTTGCCTCCACACATTCTGTCTGAACCACTAAATTCTTTCAGCAATACGTTTTATTATAACAAATTTTGGGCAGTTTGCTGTGCCCACTACAGTAAAACCAACCCTCCGGTAGCCTTGAGACTTGGGTGATGCCGGACCGGCAAATGTTCCAGATTATTGAATAGTACTCCCACTAATACTGCCCTGCCTCTGCCTGTAAGCAGATTGTACATTCTCCCCATGACCACGCGGGTTTCCTCCGGGTGCTCCAGTTTCCTCCCACAGTCCAAAGAAGTACTGGTTGAATACTGGGCATTGTAAATTGTCCCATGATTAGGCTAGGGTTAAATCGGGAGATTGTTGAGTGGCAGGGCTCGAAGGACAGACTATATATCAATCAATAAGTACCCTGACTCATGCTTTGCTTTCTCTTGTTTTAGTTGCAATACAATAGTATAAAGAGTAACCATAAACATTATAATGAAATGAACCAAATGACTGTAAAGGAGGCTGGGAAGAAGCAGCAGGAGAGGTGCCAGAATCTGAAAGATTATGATTTCCAAACAATGTGATAATGGATGATCAATTTACTGCACTGGAAAAGTATCCCCTCAGTAGGCAGAGATCAAACAAAAAGATCCCCACATGTTAACCAATAACAAGTAAGTATATTGTGATTGATTCCTTTAAACGAGGGGTTCACAACTTGGAGTCCGTGGACCCCTTGGTTATCGGTAAGGCTCTGTGGCATAAAAAGTTTAGGAAGCCCTGCTTTAAACAGTGCTGAAGGATTGAGTAACACAAACAAAATGCTTGAGGAACTCAGTGGGTCAGGCAGCATCTATGAGGAGGAAGAAACAGTCAATGTTTGTTCTGTATGAGATCCTTCACCAGGACTGGAAAGGAAGGGTGGGTGGTGGGCAAAGAACCCAGAATAAGAACATAGGGGGAGGGGAAGGGGTGCATACTGGCAGGTGATAGGTGAGACCAGATGATATACATGGAGCTTTGAAAAATAGAGGGCTATGCCTTAGGGAAATTCTAGGCAGTCTCTAGAGTGGGTTACATGGTCAGCACAACATTGCGGGCCAGAAGGCATGTCATGTGTTGTAAATTTCTATGTTCTATGATGGAGAAGGTGGGCGGGTGGTGGAGGGTGAGATGGGTCCCAGACCAGAATGTCATACTGTTCATTCACTTCTGCAGAGGAGACCAGGCCTGCTGAGTTCCTCCAGTACTTTGTATGTGCTGCTCTGGATTTTCAGCATCTGCAGAGTCTCTTGTGTTTCTGGCAAAGGATCCTTTGTTTCTGTTGGCACCATGAATTGCTGCACAGATTTAATCACACAGTGAGTGACATGCTGGGCCGTCCGATATCTGAACAGAGCAGCAGCATCTGATAGAGCAGGCAGCACATACCCAGCTTGAGGTGTCGAGTAGCATAATGGATCCCTAGGTCTATTTTAATACACTCAGTACTCACTAATTAAATCACTTCCAGCTTCCCCATTCTTCTATTAACACAAAAAAAATCAGCTGATGTCTTTCTCATGGATAATAACTAAGATATGCTTTGAACTGCATGACTGATCCAGACGTATGTAGTGTTCTGGTTAACTTATTGAACTAGCAGCCAGAGTTCCGTTAACCCAATGACAGAGTTAGAATCCAACCCTAATGAGTGGAGAGTGCAAACGTGAGTAATTAAATAAATCTGGAATTTCAAAATTATCTATCTGAGATGAGGAGGAATTTCTTTAACCAGAGGATGGAGAATCTGTGGAATTCATTGCAACAGATGGCTGTGGAGGACAAGTCATTGGGTGTATTTAAATCAGCGGTTGATAGGGTCCTGATTAGCAAGGGTGTCAAAAAAAAAGGCATCCGTTAGTCTTGCGAGACCATGGATCTGTGCCTGGGAAGTCTTCACTCTCCAGGGCGCAGGCCTGGGCAAGGTTGTATGGAAGACCAGCAGTTGCCCATGCAGCAAGTCTCCCTTCTCCATGCCACCAATGTTGTCCAAGGGAAGGGCAAGGGCCGATAGAGCTTGGTACCAGTGTTGTCGCAGAGCACTGTGTGGTTAGGTGCCTTGCTCAAGGACACAACACATTGCCTCGGCTGGGGCTTGAACTCACGACCTTCAGATCGCTAGTCGAATGCCTTATGCCACTTGGCCATGTGGGTTGGTGTCAAAAGTGATAGAAAAAGGCAGGAGAACGGGGTTGAGAGGGTAAAGTAAGTCAGCCATGATCAAATGGCAGAGCAGACATGATGGACCAAATTCTTCTCCAATGTCCTATGATCCTATGGTCTAATCCTGGCTGTGTTACTCAGTCACCACCTAAAAACCATCTGCTTCAATAGTTCCTTCAGGCAAGAAAACCAGTTGACCTTCACGTGGCTTGAGACCATACACCCTTTAACGTAGTTACCCGTCTGCCCGGCTGGGATGCAATATGTGCTGGTGTTGTTTGGCATTTTTATTTTATTAATGCTTTTTATTCCCCTCACATGATTGTATTCTTTTACCATGGTTTTTCTCAGACCTTAACAAAAAAGGTGTATGGCAGAACACAATCTGGCTCTGAACCTGTTCCAGACAGCACCCTATAACACCCTGGGAAGCAAGGTTCAACTGGGCCACCGACATATATTTGCTTCTTCAGAATTATCTGATGCAAATAGTTGGTGTGGAAAATCAAAGTTGATAGGTGAACTCTTAGCTAATTATCCTGAGAATGATTTATGATTAAAAATGCTGCTTTCCTTAGCAATTAAATTCCTTGTCAAATCAGAACACACATACTGTATCTCAACTTTTCTGGAGCTGACAAAAGGCAAAGTAAACAACTAGTTTAAATTTAGATACTGCTTGATCTTGAATTTTATTATATAGCGAAAGCTAAAATTACATTCGCTGAAGTCTTGCTTTATGAACTATTGTGCTGTAAGGTCCCAGCAGTAAGTCAGATCCTCCTACTATCTTTTTTAATGTCAGAACAGGAAGTTACTGTGCTATTTGCACCCAGGAGCGATAATAAGCTGGGTCTGATTGCTACCACTGGGACATTCTTTAATTAGCTGTTTAAGTGACTGGCAAGCAGAGAAAATCAAACTGTGTTACCTGTTCGTGGTGGCATTGCGAATGTCGTGGCAGGCAGATACAAGGAAAGGAGCAAGATGGTCCATTTTATAATGTTACCCTTCTCCTGATCATTGGGACTTCCAAGCCATGAGCAATGAGAGGTTTGCAAGTTATTTGACTACCAACAGGCTTTTAGTCTCAAGACGAAACTGATGTAGCTTTACATGGCACCAAAGAATGGCATCAAGAAATAGGGATGCAGGGCTTGGTAAGGGTCCTGATGACCTTTCAACAGTGTTTCAACCTGAAATGCTGTTAATTTCTTTTCTCCCACAGATGCAGCTTGATATGCTGAGTCTCACCCAGCAAAGCCAGAAAGGTTGACGACAGGCTAGCAGTTTGCAAGATCAGAGCCAGTGAGGGTACCACTCTCTGTGTAAAAGAACTAACTCTGTCCTTTGCCCAGTTCTTTCCTCCATTCATCTTAAAGGATGTCCTCTGGGGAAAAAGCCGCTGGCTATCCACTTAGCTATGTCTCTTACAATCTTATACACTTCTATTAAGTCACCTCTCATTTTCCTCACCCCAAGGAAATGAATCCCAAACTTGCTCAACCTCTCCATGTCAGACACATTCTCTAATCTGAACAGCGTGCTAATACATCTTCTCTGCACTTTCCCCGAAGATAAAGATAAGGCGAGTTAAGAACACGTGAGTAAAATGAGAAATATAACATGGGTGCTTAATGGTGTGGGAGAGAGAACAAGTTCAAGCTGAATTGTCATCCAACCATACACATGAATACAGCCAAACAAAACAGCATCCCTGAGGCCAATGTGCAAAACACAGAACCCCAGTTACACACAGCACATACTGTATAAGTAGGATAGTAGAAAAACAGACAGTTACAAAAAATGGATAATAATAATAATATAACTCATGGATGTTGCCTTGGAGCCTCATTTCTGTAAGAACAGCCCACAGCTGCGCAAATACAGTTGCAGACAAACACAACCCAGCTTGTCATACTGGGAGTAAACACTGGAGGCCAGCCCCAAACCCAGTACAGAATCCAGCACCATGTAGCCAGCTCTAGTGTTCCTCTTCCCTGGTGGCTGCAGCCAGAAATCTCCCGGTATGAGGGCCTGGTCCAAGCCACAACCGAGGCCCTGCAGCTACTCTGCCATCGGCTTCTCCAAGGAGCCAGTGAACCGGACTTGCAGTATTCTACATTACCAGTGTCCAACAGTGTCTTGCAATCACAATAAAAAAAAACATCCAAACCAATTATTTCCACCGTTTGTTTGATCACGCACCACCTCTCATGCCTTTTTCCCTGGGTGACGAAGAAGGTTGCAACGTGATGCACAACAAGTCCAGTTCCACTGCTGTTGAGCAGCTCGCTATTGGGGTAAACTTGTCTTACCTGATGTTCTTAATACCTAACAGTGACTTGCAATTGGAAAGAAAAAGACACAAAGGATGAACAATTTCACCTTTGCTTGGACCCAGAAAGGCAGTGGCCTCTCTGGGTCCAAGAGGGTTAGAGCAAGTTCTTGAATGACAAGGCAAATGCAAAGCTGCGAAAAACCTAAGGAATGTGAAGCTTCTGTCACTACACCAAGCATCTCATCAAAAGCTAAGCATACAAAAATCCAAGAAGATCATATGTATTTATCTGTATTTACAAGTATCAGGAAGCAATGCCATTGGATTAAAAGTTAATGTCAACAATGAAACTGGTTGAAGAGCGAGGATACTTGGAAAAGTATTCAATCCTTACAACTATTTTCATATTCCTAATGTGAAAATAGTTGTAAGGATTGACTACTGTCTCATTTTCTAAATTTAAAATATATTGAAGTTAGTTTTTTTGAGCTAATCTACAAAACATTGTGCATCATGTCAAATCAAAGGAAAAATTGCAAAACATGTCACAACTTACTAAATATGAAAAACCATAATAGTGAGGCTGAAAATATATTCATCTCTTATGCTAGCTTTCTTCAGTAGCTTATCACATAATGTGTTGATGTAGAAAATTGGAGGATCACCCTGTTTTCAATGAATTCATAAGAATACCCTCTCTCTGTGTAAGGTCCAACAGTATGGTTGATTTTCAAATGACCAAACCAAAATAAAGACAAAAGATCATTTAAGACAAGTCAAGGAAATGGTAATAGGGAAGCACAGATCTGGGGGAGGGTACAAGACCATCTCAAAAGGCACTGAATATACCTCAGAGCTCAGTGCAGTCTATTGTTAAAAAATGGGGAAAAAAATGAAAGCACAGCCTATGTCAGGCCACCCCTCTACACTTAGTTGGCAGAGTAGAACGACACTTGTAAGAGAAGCTACTGAGATTCCAACAGTCACTCTGTGCGTAAGCTGCTGGAGTCAGTGGCTGAAACTGGAGATGAAGTTTATTGCTCCACAATCTGTAAGGCCTTGCTCAAAAAGTGTATTTATGGAATAGTGGCAAGGAAGAAGCCCTGGCCAAAAAAAAAGCAAATTTTTTGCCAGTAAAGACTTTGTGAAGCATCTCTTAGAAGGCACTGTAAATATGTGGAAGAAAGTCTTCTGGTCAGATGAGACTAAAGTGGAACTTATTGGCCTCAACACTGAGCAGTATGTATGGCATAAATCTAGTATGTGCATCAGCCAGGTACCACCATCCCTACTGTTAAGAATGGTGGAGGTACCATCATGCTATGGGAGTGCTTTTCAGCAGCAGGAATTGAAAATCTGGTCAGGATTGATGGGAAGATGAATGCTGCTAGATACAGAGAGATCCTGGAATAAAATCAATTCTTCGTCTGTTAGTGCATAGTTAGAACAGTAAGAATGGCTCCAGGGGTTGTGATGTATTCTTTGTGTGAGATGTGGGAATTCTGGGAAACCTCCAGCCACCTGGATAACCACATCTGCACCAGGTGCACTGAGCTGCAGTTCCTCAGAGAACATGTTAAGGAACTGGAACTGCAGCTCGATGACCTTCAGCTCATATGGGAAACGGAGGAGTTGATAGATAGGATCGACAGGAAGGTAGTCACTCCTTTAGTTGCAGGAGGCAGATAAATGGATGACTTTCGGGAGAGGGAAAGGAAATAGGCTGCAAGTGCAGAATATACCCTGTGGCTGTTCCTCTCAATAATAAGTTTACTGTTTTGGATACTGTTGAAGGGGATGACCTACGGGTGCAAGGAAGGGGTGGGTAGCTGCAGTGACCGGGTCTCTGGCATGAAGTCCGGTGCTGTGGTTCAGAAGGGGGTGGGGGGTGGAGGAGAGAACTGCAGTAGTGACAGGGGATTCAAGAGTTAGAGGAGGAGACACAAGATCCTGTGCACACAATAGAGACACCATATGGTATGTTGGCTCCTAGGAGCCAGGATCAGGGATGTCTTATATCGGGTCCACAATATTCTAAAAGGGTAGGGTGAGCAGCCAAAAGTCTTGCTATATATTGGCACCAATGCCATAGACAGGAAAAGCAAGGAGGTCATTAATTTTTAGTTTCTCATGCTTTATAATTTTCCCTGTTTTTTTGGGCTCTACTGAGAAAAAAGGAGCATATGATTCACAAATAAAAATTCTCAGTTATATTGATCAAACCCCCTGTTGTAAAACTCATTTATGTGAACAAAGACTTGGGTGCTGAATACTTTTTCAAGGCACTGTAGATACTATCAGAATAACTTGAAATTTATTGTGTTTTTCTACTTCATTGTCCACATTTGAAAAGAGTTTTCAAAATAATATCTGCAGCAAGTGACAATAATCAGAGAAGTCGAACGAATTGAAGAAGATAGAGATACTTAAATAACTTAAATAGTGAGCTAGAAAGAACTTTTACTTAAGGGGATAGATGCACTGAGACACAAGTAATCTTCTTTGAAACTGACCACCTTGTATGAACCCTTTGGGAATCACTTTCAGAACCCACACAAATTCTCAACAAGAATGACGTTTGTTGGAATTAAAGAAGCTGAAATGGGCAGTTTCCTAAATTGTTCCAGCAGCACTCCTGTAACCTTAGACTGTTGTCAAGATGGCAAGAATGGGCAGAAGTATTACCCTCACCTCACCAGTACTGAGGTTGGGATGCAATACTCCCTAGACTTCAACTCAGGAGATGTGTCTTCTGCCAATGTTCCTGTTCCCTCAGGAGTAATCATTCCATTTCTCACCCTAGCCAGTTCACTATATCTATTTTTCCTTGAAGTTATCTTTCTGAGGCAAGCCTGAGGTGAAGCTTTATTTTTTTCGAGACTGGTTCCAGCTATTTTACTTGCAATAAGAGGTAAGTTACCATTTGTGACAGCATTAACTGATTTTATCTGAACATTTCTGTCCCTTGAGCTACAGGCAGTTTTCAGAAAGAAAGCAAGGAGTGTAGTTGGCATGGTGATGAGTTTTACTTTCTTTAAGAGCTCAGAGACAAATGTGTTATAGCAATGTGCAACAATAGTCTGTGATGTTTATGGATTTAACACCATAAGACCATAAGACATAGGAGCAGAATTAGACCATTTCACCCATGGAGTCTGCTCTGCTATTCTATCATGGCTGATTTATTTTCCCTCTCAACCCCATATTTCTGTCTTCTCCCTGTAACCTTTAACACCCTTATTAATCAAGAACCTATTCGCCATGTTAAATATACCCAATGACTTGGCCTTGGCCACCGCCTGTGGCAGTGAATTTCACAGACTCACCATCCTCTGGCTAAAAAAAATTCTTCCTCAACTCTGTTCTAAAGGGACATTCTTCTATTCTGAGACTGTGCCCTTTGGTTCTAGAGTTCCTCAATGCAGGAAACACCTCCCCGCACTCTATTTAGGCCTTTCAATAGTCAACAGGTTTCAATGTGAACCCCATTAATTCTTCTTAATTCCAGTGAGTACAGGCTCAGAGCCATTAAATGCTCCTCATGTGTTAACCCTTTTATTCCCAGAATCACTCTTATGAACCTCCTCCGGACCCTCTCTAATGCTACCATATCTTTTCTTAGATCAGGGATTCTGCTCCCTTATTCAAGTGAAATACTCCAAATGAAATCTGACCAAAACCTTATACAGCCTCTGCATTACATCCTTGCTTTTATATTCTAGTACTCTCAAAATGAATACTAGCATTCCATTTGCCTTCCTTACCAACAACTCAACCTGCAAGGTAACATTTAGAGAATCCTGTACTCCCAAGTCCCTGTGCACCTTTCATTTCTGAATTTTCTCCCCATTCTGAAAATAATCTATGCCTTTATTCCTTCTACCAAAGTACATGACCACACACTTCCCAAACACTATATTCCATCTGCCACTTCAGTGCCAATTCTACAATGTTTCGGTCCTTCTACAGGCACCCTGCTTCTTCAATACTACTTGCCCCCTTCCACCTATCTGTGTATCATCCACAAACTTGACCACAAAGCCAACAGTTTCACCATCCAAATTATTGACATACAACATGAAAAGAAGTGGTCCAAACACTGATCCCTGTGGAACACCTCTAGTAACCAGCAGCCAACCAGAAAATGCCCCGTTTATTCCCACTTCTTGCCTCCTACTGGTCAGCCAACCTTTAGAGTAATATCCAACATATCCTCTAACTTTGAAAGCGATTTTGAGATTGCTCATATGCCGTTAATGCAGGTCCATTTGTAGCAATTCAGTAAATTGAGAAACATTTCACAATGACAGGAGAAGAACAGTTAGTGTCCCTCAAAAAAAAATGGGGACAGGGCTAAACTTAATTAATGTCTAGATAGGAAATGACAAATTCAGACTGGAGTCAGTAACCCATAAAGCAGAAACATAAAGCTACTACTCACGTGTCTCTGAAAAGCCTGTCCGCATCTGTATCACTGCTTCTCTTCAAATGACTTCAGTGCACAATGATTTATTGGAAAACAGACCATTCTATTGAAGTGACACAGACAATGTGTAAAACAGGTGGCTAAATCAATCTTATTGGTTTTTTGCAAGCTGGGTTCCACTTAACGTACCCCAGCACTTACAGGTGGAAAAGTACATTTTCAGGAATGAATTTCCATGTCAAAACTTTCATTTGGTTATCGGGACAGAAAATGATGGAGATACTAAAGTCAGGCAGCGCATGTGCCGAGAAAAACAGAGTCAATAACCTGCAGGGGGCTCAGTCACATTTCTTCTGATGAAACGTCAGAAACTTCAATTCTAGGTCTGTTTCCATAATGCCATAAGATATAGGAGCAGATTTATGCTCTTATCTGCACTGCCATTCAATCATACCTAATTAATATCCATCTCAAACCCATTCTCCTGCTTTCAGCTCATAACCTTTAATAACCTTACTAATTAAGAACCTATCAACCTTCATTTTAAATATACCCAATGACTTAGACTCCACGGCCATCTCTGGCGTTACAGATGTGCCTAGCCTGCTGAGTATACCAGCAGTTTGAACTTTATTTCCGATTTAGAGCATCTACAAGTTTCTGCTTTTCTTTTAGTTGGTTACTGATATTTAAACAAGTGATCTATTCTTGCTACATGAGGACAGGTAGAATGCAAAGATTGGAACCTGGAACAACACAGAATTGTTGGAGGAACTCAATGGGTCAGGCCCCATCTGTGGAGGGAAATGGAGAATTTATGTTTCAGGCTGAGACCCTTCATCTGTACTGAAAAGAAAGTGGAGAAGTAGCCAGTATAAAAAGGTAGAGGGAAGGTGGGGGGAAGCAAGACCTCGCAGGTGATAAGTGAACCAGGTGAGGGAGGTGACAGGCAGCTGTGAGTGGGAATTATGTCAAGAGCTGGGAAGTGATTGGTGGAAGTGCAAAAGGGCTAAAGATTATGGAATATGATATGAGCATGGAATAACCAGAGGGTGGAGCATGTCAACATGATTTGCTGATGCTATCTCATCCAAAAAACAATGTAATTATGTAATTAACTATATTGTTGTGTTAATTCCATTTATATTCAACATCAAGTGCTAGCCATGCAAGTCACTCCAAGACATTAGTCTCTAACTTAAATTTGCTTATAACTACTAAAGACTACTTACCTATCATTGCAAAAAAAATGCAAGAAATGGATACAGGAATAGAACCCTCAGCCCCTCCTTCACCTAAATCATGGTTAACCTATAGCCTTATTTCCATCTTGCTACTTTAACTCCATGTTCTTTGATTTAGTCAAAATCCTAGAACTGATCAGTCTCTGTCTTGCAGCAACTAAATCTCTATGGCCCCTACTAGTGGAGTATCCAGAAAATTCATTATATCCTGTGCGAAAAAAAATATTTTTATCTTAGTCTGGAATGGTCAGTTGCTATTTCAAACTCCATTATTTCTGAAACTGCAACATTCTGAAATTTCTTTCTCCTTGTGTTGCCTCAGTGTACAGTACTGATGTGTTACAATTATTTAAAACAAATTATTCTTGCTCCCTGTTTTCTGTGTATTAATCACCCCAGGGTATGACCCACAATTCTAAGTGTTAAAACTTTGCATAAAAACACATTTTGTGCCAGCTTGTTGAAGATCTTCTGATCCACCAAATATAATCACACCCATGTTTCAAAAAGCTCCAACAGATTTGTCAAACCTGATGTCCTTTTTATAAATCAACATTGATCAGCCCAATCCAATTTAATGTTTTCAATGTCACTTGCTACCATTTCCTTATTAACATATTATGGCAATTTTCCTGCTATTGGCATCAAGCTAACTAGTCTGCCGCTCTCTACTATCTCTTTCCTTCCTTTCCTCAAAGTGTTACATTTGCTACCTTCTAATATGTGGAAAATAATGGATTTTTGGAAGGAGTCATCCAGTATATCCATGATCTCTACAACAGGCCTTTCAAAGATGGAGATGCAGTTTATTACATCCTGCAGATTTATCAATCCCATTTATTTTTCCACTACTTTATGCAATGTTAATTTCCTTCATCTCCTCACTTGCTTAAGACTTGTTAATGCCCCCATTTTCAGGAAGACATTTTTGTCTTCTTTCATGAAGATCGACGCAAAATATATATTTTAAAATTTCTCCATTATTTCCATATTTCCCTATAATTTGCCCTTTCTTTACCTGCCAAGAACCCATATTAGCTTTTGCTTCTTTTTATTTAAAGTGCTTCATTTGGAATTGTCATCACGCCAACTAAGGAGGAATTATAGAAATATTAAGGCAGAGGAGAAGCCATTTGGCCCATTTTGTCTTTGGTGGTAATGGGGAGTGTGCTAATCATGGATTGTGATCTGGAGTTCATCAAAATTAGTGATCTCCCCTCTTGGAAGGTGTGCTTTGACACATTTTAATTTTGATAGTGTGCCAGTTCACAGGGTGATATTATGTTGTTGTTCAATGTTAGTTAGGAAACATTTCATTGAGAGTACTGTTGTAAGCAAGCTATTGAAGAGGTTGCTACTCAAGGCAACGTACATTTCACGAAGTGGTCCTTTTTCAAGATATGGAACAAACTAACATTTAGGATGTAAACTGGTGTTCTGCAATAATTCTTGCCATTATTAAAGATCATGTTGGAGGTAAGTCTCTATCTAATCCCAAAGTTAACTGATTTGGAGTGGTTAAATTGTATCCTCTCGGGATTATCTTTCATGAATAGCTTTTGATTAGCCTGACAACATAAACTCAAGAGTAAATACAAGAACAAATTAGTGATCCTGTTCACAATCTTATACACACGCCCTCCAAACTTTTGTACTGCATCCAGCCTTCTTGGCAACTATATCAAATATATTATAAAAGGTAATTCTGTTCCATTTCCCACAGATGCAGCCTCACTTCTGCGTATTTCTAGCGTTTACTGTTTTTTTTAAATCACATTTCCAACATATGCAGATTTTTTTTGCCCATTATAACCACTTTTGACCATCAATTGAACTGCTTTTCCCAAGAAGGATTACAGTGTATGCATGGACAATAAACACACAGACTGCTCGTTACTGGCGAAATTCAATAAACTCTCATTATTGAGTTCCAGCAATATAATTAATCAATGTTATCAACCTTCATGCTGAAATTTAATTGTTACAGCCTGGTTACACCACTGGGTGTCAGCGTGTCCAAATGACAAAGAACTAACTTCACAGTATATTAGTAATAATACACACACAATGCTGGAGGAACTCAAACCAACATGCTGGAGGAACCCATTACCATTTACTTGAGTTCCTCCAGCATTTTGTGTGTTATACTTTGATTTGCAGCATCTTCAGATTTTCTCTTGTTTGTGTTCAT
Organism: Mobula hypostoma; assembly: GCF_963921235.1. Classification (NCBI taxonomy): domain Eukaryota; kingdom Metazoa; phylum Chordata; class Chondrichthyes; order Myliobatiformes; family Myliobatidae; genus Mobula; species Mobula hypostoma. The sequence goes on from NC_086104.1 coordinate 26,460,991, forward strand.
AATATATTAGTCACATTTACTGGTCAGTGTTTCAAAGTGATGTTGCCTTAGTTGCTTTACATCCATGTAAAGAAATCGAAAGCAACACTCACAACACGCTGGAGGAACTCAGCAGGTCGAGCAGCATCCGTGGAAATGATTAGTCAACATTTTGGGCTGGAACCCTTCGTCAGGACTGTAGGGGGAAGGGGCAGAGGCCCTATAAAGAAGGTGGGGGCAGGGTGGGAAGGAGAAGGCTGGTAGGTTCCAGGTGAAAAATCAGTTAAGGGGAAAGATAAAAGGGTGGGGGAGGGGAAGCAGGGAGGTGATAGGCAGGAAAGGTGAAGGAGGAATAGGGGAAAACACAATGGGTAGTAGAAGGAGGTGGAACCATGAGGGAGGTGATAGGCAGCTGGGGGAGGGGGCAGAGTGACATAGGGATAGGGGAAGAGAGGGGGAGGGAATTACCAGAAGTTGGAGAATTCTATGTTCATACCAAGGGGCTGGAGACTACCTAGACGGTATATGAGGTGTTGCTCCTCCAACCTGAGTTTAGCCTCATCATGGCAGTAGTGGAGGCCATGTATGGACATATCCGAATGAGAATGGGAAGCAGAGTTGAAGTGGTTGGCAACCGGGAGATCCTGTCTGTCGTGGCGGACGGAGCGAAGGTTCTCAATGAAGTGGTCCCCCAATCTGCGTCGGGTTTCACCGATGTAGAGGAGGCCGCACCAGGAGCACCGGATGCAATAGATGGCCCCAACAGACTCACAAATGAAGTGTTGCCTCACCTGGAAGGACTGTTTGGGACCCTGAATGGTGGCAAGAGAGGAGGTGTAGGGACAGATGTAGCACTTACGCTTGCAGAAATCGAAAGAAATCAAAACGTTTCTACCTTTAGTAAGCCCTATAAATTCATAGGAGTTATAGATATGATAGCACAGGATCACTATAAAAACGCATGATAACGATTTCATGGTCATGTTGGCATAATTACCTGGTTAAACCAAAATTACTAGCCTAATTTCAAAAAAAAATATTTTGGTTCACTGATTAAACACACTTCAATAAAAACACATCCACAGGCATCAACAACTTCAGTCTAACTTGAGGGATAAAGAATAAAGGAACATAAAATAGATTTATATGTCACCTTTCATAACCTCAGCTCATGTCATATCAACACAATAGTAAAGAAATCATGCAGTCATAGAACCACATGATAAGAGCCCTTTGGTTTACATTGCCCATGCCAGCTATTATGGACCCATCAACACTATCTTTATGTGTTGTGTCATGACGAGGGCGATCATGGTCTATGACCATGATATTTCTTGGCAAATCTTTCTTTAGAAATGGTTTGTCATTGCCTTCTTCTAGATAGTGTCTTTATAAGACGGGTGACCCCACACAGTATCAAGACCCTTCAGCGATTGTCTGCCTGGTGTCAATGATTGCATAGCCAGGACTTGTAATTTGACCAGCTGCTCATATGACCATCCACCACCTGTCTCATGACTTTAACTCAACCTGATCGGGGCGGGGGGGGGGGCTAAACAGGTGCTACAACTTGCCCAAGGGTGACCTGCAGATTAGTGAAGGGAAGGAGCGCTTTACACCTCTTTTGGTAGAGACGTGTTCACCCCACCACCCATATCTTGTACTCATCCATAATTAATTCCATTTTCCATCATTCAACCCATAACCTGTCATGTTTTTGGCTCTCTGAACATCCAGGTACTTCCCCGCCATTCAGTCAGGCAAGCATCTTTGAAGGGCTGGTGGCACAAACCCCATGATACTTGCAACTGTGGTTTAGAGAGAGACTGGACAAGGATCAAGGAGAAGTGATTAACCATCACTCACCAAATAAAGCTCACAGAACAGAAATTATTCCACTAGAAAATGAGAGTCAGAAAAGGCACGATCATTGTCTTTAAAATAGAATGATGCAAGCTGTGAGCCAGTCAACTTTGCCTGACATTACAAACAGTGAGTGAGAGTCTCAAGACATATTGGGAGCATAGTGAGATTTGCTCAGTTAATGGAGAATATTTTCACTGATGCACATCAACCAGACAGAGAAAACCTAAAATGTACAACTGCATTTTAAGGCAGGCAGCAAGGAGGCAGGGATGACATCTGGCCCTGGAACTATTGTGTGGAAATTCAGTCAGTCCCCTGCTGGTGTTATAGCAGAGACCAAATCTCTATGAAATTTCAGGACCTGGAACTTATAAATCAGAATTACATTTCATCCAATGGGAAACTAAATGGATATGGATATTTACCGTCTTTTCTCTGCCTATGCCTCTTTCTAAAATTATGGAGACACAAGTTACTGTCAAAGGAACACTACTTTCAGAGTTAATTTATCTTCTCCCTGTTGTTTTCACCTTGGCAATGTCCTCCCCTTCAGCTAGTTTTTGACCATGAAAACAAATTATTTAACTTTATCTACAAGTACAGAACATCAAGCACAATTGCTGATTACTGATCCTCAGCAAGACTGGGGTTTATTTTTCTAAATTCATGCTGTATTTGAGAAAAAAAATGTATTTACATTTTTCAAGGCATCAATTTTCTGGCTGAGACAAATATGTGTTTACATGATAAACAAAAAGACATACAATTATAGAAGAATTCTGGAAAAGTCTGAGCATCCTGGAACAAGGACCAGAGGTTAGAGGACTGGAGGCGGCCTGCAATAGACAGGCATACCAGAATGAGAGTGAGCAGTAGAACTAAAATGGGTGGCCACTAGAAAATCCTGCCTGTGCGGATGGAGCAAAGGTGCTCAACAAAGCAGCCCCCAATCTACATTGGGTCTCACCGTTGTATAGGAAGCTGCACCATCCACAACAGGCAGAATTTCCAGGAGGCCACCCTTTTTAATCTACTTCCCATTCCCATTCCAATATGGTGGCCCATGATCTCCTCTACTGCCACAATGAGGCCACTGCCAAGTTGGAGGAGTAATATCTTATATTCTGTCTGAGTAACCTCTAACCTGACAGCATAAACATTGATTTCTCCTCAGTCCCCCTTCTTTCTTTTTCTATGCCCTATTCTGGTTCCCCTCTGAACCCATCTCCTTGCATCACTTACCCATCACCTCCTTCTGCTGCCTCTTCTCCTTCTCGTTCTCCCATGGTCCACCCTCCTCTCCGATTAGATTCCTTCTTCTTCATCCCTTTACCTTTTCCTCCTCTCACCTCTCAGTTGTTCACTTCATCCCTCTTCTCCCCTCATCCAGCTTCACCCATTACCTGCCAGCTTGTACTCTTCCTGAATAACACTGTGAGTCCTGATGAAGGGTTCCGGCCCGAAACGTTGACTGATCGTTTCCACGGATGCTGCCCGACCTGCCGAGTTCCTCCAGAGTGTTGTGAGTGTTGCCTTGTACTCTTCCCCCTGCCCACCTTCTTATTCTGGCTAACTCCCCCTTCCTTCCAGACCTGATGGAGGGAATTGGCCTGAAACATTGACTTTTATTCCTCTCGATAAATGCTGCTTGACATGCTAAGTTTCTCCAGCATTCCCATCTCTCCCTCACTGACTTGCAGGCCAGTTTAAGCCATAGAATATGAACATAGAATTCTCCAACTTCCGGTAATTCCCTCCCCCTCCCTTCCCCTATCCCTATGTCACTCTGCCCCCTCCCCCAGCTGCCTACCACCTCCCTCTTGGTTCCGCCTCCTTCTACTACCCATTGTGTTTTCCCCTATTCTTTCTTCACCTTTCCTGCCTATCACCTCCCTGACTCCCCTCCCCCACCCCTTTATCTTTCCCCTTATTGGTTTTTCACCTGGAACCTACCAGCCTTCTCCTTCCCACCCTCCCCCCACCTTCTTTATAGGGCCTCTGCCCCTTCCCCCTACAGTCCTGACGAAGAGTTCTGGCCCGAAATGTCGACCGATCTTTTCCACGGATGCTGCCCGACCTGCTGAGTTCCTCCAGCGTGTTGTGAGTGTTGCAGTTTAAGCCAGATATCCTCTTTGCAGGTGCCACACTACCCCAGCCAGTATAGGCTTTTCCCAGTGTACGATTGATCCAATATTTCTTTGGAGGTCATTGAATTTGCAAACAGCAGGCCCACAATCAAAATAACCGTTGGCTTTCCACACGACACACTGATTAACAAGCTTCTTCAGACACCCATTAGTACTTAGGCCACACTAAACTAAATACTACACATGAATTCAGTCTTGCTTTTACTTAGATTATAAATACGTATACTCTTGTTAACTTCTCTCCCAATTTGCCTGCAGCAGATTGTGTCCAGTGTTGTTCAACACTGAGTAACACTGAGTTTATTAATCACTTCACAATAGCTCTCAGCTACTCAGTCTCCTTCATCTATTACCCACTTGCCCAAACAAGTGATTTTAAAGTAAATCATTCTCTGTGAAGTGCTTTGGGATGTTACTGAGACACACAATCAGATGCTAGAGGTGTATAAGTTTTATTTTTTTTTATATAAACTTGCCTGTGAGCATACATTTCTACTCAGGCTCTGAAAGAAAGATTTTTGTGAAAATATGTGTTGTAGCATGCTCCAGCAGGGTGTAAAATAAACATGTTTAGAGAATCAAGACTGTCCCCTTCCAAAATCCTTCTGCTTTACAATCTCTAGAGTCTTAATTCTAAAAGAACCATGAGAGCTGGATAAGTATACACTCCTTCCCAACTGTTGCCAATGCCTTTCCTGATCAGTCTCTGTTACAAAATAAATGGAATGCAGATTTCACATTGGCCTGTAAAGGAGCACCAAAGTAACAGCATGATGAAACAAGAATAACAAAAAAGCTGGGAAATAAAAGTAGGTCAAACAACCCCGCAAGCTTGCTCTGCCGTGCAATAACACCGTAGCTTAATGAGTTCTTCAGGTTATCCAACCCCCAAGAACTTAGATTCATGGAGTCCCGAAGAGTATCACTCTCAGCCTTGAAATATTACCTCGCTCAGATAGAGAAAGCCAAAGATTAACAATGTTCTATATTAAGGAAGTACTTCCTCACTTTGTTTTACTGTGACTAGTTCCCACCAGTTCTAGACGCAAATTTAAGGTTTACCCTTTCAGGTTTACCAAATAGAAAGATGAGCTGAAATTTACACTCAGATTCAAAACTTTGTATTTAAAGACCTACACCGTTCATTCTGTACAATAGATTGTGCAGCCACGCCCACCATTCATGTAGTACAACAGAGACTGAGCTTCAAAAGTGTTATTCTGTAACTCGCTTTGGGAAGTCCTCAAGTTTGAGTTTATTGACATCTGACTGTGCATATATATATATAATCAAAACAAAACAACATACTTCTGGACCATGATGCATCCTCAAAACATATATCACACACAGCACATAAAACAAAATATTACCACAATTAAGTTAATAAAATATAATTCAAAATGCATAGCACAGTTAAACAGTAAACAGCTCTCTGTCCTAGTGACACAGAGTATTCATTAGTCTCACAGCCTGAGGGAAGAAGCTGTTACTTAATCTTCCAGTCCTAGTCCTAGTACCTCCTTCCTGATGGGAGTAGATCAAAAAGATTGTGGGAATGGTGGTACGGATACTCAACAATATTTCAGGCCCTTTCTATGCAACATTCCCAGTAAATGTCACAAATGATGGGGTGAGAGACTTCTAGTGATCTCCTCAGTGACTTTTACTATCCATTGTAGGGTCTTGCAGTCCATAACTTGCAGCTTCCGTACCACACAATGACGTGGCCAGATACGGTCTTGATTGTGCTCCTGTAGCAAGTCATTTGAATAGTGGTAGGGAGCTTTGAATGCTTCAATCTCCTCAGAAAAGTTTGAAGCTGCTGTGGTGAAGCCATGAGCACAGTTATTTCAAAGTAGACCTTTTTCTTATAAGTGGAATTTTCTTTAAGCTGACATGGAACATGTAAACATTTGGCATTTTTTCTAATAATACCTATTTTCTTAAACGGCAGTTTGAGAATGAACACAAAATACTGGAGGAACTCAGCAGGTCAGGCAGCCTCTATGGAAATAAACTGTCAATGTTTCAGGCCAAGACCCTTCTTCAGGACTGGAAACAAGGAGAGGGGGCGGAGGATCTAGAATAAAAAGGTGCGGGGAGGGGAAGGAGGACTGACTAGAAGTTGACAGGTGAATCCAAGTGGGCGGGAAAGGTAATGGGCTGGAGAAAAAGGAATCTGATAGGTGAGGAAAGTGGACTATGGGAGAATGGATAGACAGAAGGCACTGGGGGAGGTGATCATCATGTGAAGAGAAAAGGTAGGAGGCCAGAGTGGGGAAGAGCAGAAGAGGGAAGGGAGGGGGGGACAAAAAATAAGTTATGGGAAGTAGAAATTGATGTTCGTGCTGTCGGGTTGGAGCCTACCCAGGCGGAATATGAGGTTCCTCCACCCCGAGAGTGGCTTCATCATGACAAAAGAGAAGGCCATGGACCAACATGTTGGAATAGGAATGAGGATCGGAAGTGAAATATTTGGCCACTGGGAAATTCCACCTTTAGCAGATGGAGCACAGGTGATCAAAAAAGCAGTCCCCCAATTTACATTGAGGCTCACCCATGTAGAGGAGACTGCCTCGGAAGCATTGGATACAATAAATGACCAAAAGAGATTCACAGGTGAAGTGCTGTCTCACCTGGAACGCTGTTTGGGGCTCTGAATGGAAGTAAAGGGGGAAGTGAATGGGTAAGTGTAGCATTTTTGTCACTTGCATTGGTATGTGCCAGGAGGGAGATTAGTCAGGAGGGATAAGTAGGCAAGGGAATCACGGAGGGAGTGATCCCTGTATAAATCAAAGAGAGGGGGAGGTAAAGATGTGTTTGATGGCAGGATTCCATTGAAGATGGTGGAAGTTGTGAAGGATGATGTGTTGGATAGGGTGGTAGGTGAGGACAAGAGGAATTCAGTCCCAGTTAATTCAGTCCTACCAGGAAGATGGGGTGAGTGTGGATGTCTGGGAAATGAGGGTGAGGGAAGCATCAATGGTGGAGAAAAGGAACCCCCATTCTTTGAGGAAGGAGGCCACTTCTGATGTCCTGAAATGGAAAACTTCATCCTGGGAACAGATGCGGTGGAGACAAAGGAACTGAGAAAAGAGAATCTTTATCGCTTTTACCAATCGACTTCCCAGCTGTTTACTCCACCCCTCCTCCTCTCCCGGTTTCACCTACCACCAATAAGCTTGTGGTTCTTCCTTCCCTCTTCCCACCTTCTTACTCTGACTTCTCATCCTTCTTCTCTCAGTCCTGATGAAGGGTCTCGGCCCGAAAAATTAATGGTTTACTCTTTTCTATAGATGCTGCCTGGCCCACTGAGTTCACCCAGCAGCCTGTATGTGTGGGTTTGATTTCCAGCGTCTGCAGATTTTCTTTTGTTTGAGAAAAGAGAATAGCATTTCTCAGGAGACAAGGTGGGAAGAAGTAGAGTCAAGATAGCCTGAGAACCTGAGTCTGAAAACTGTGATTTCACCAGTGTAACTGACAATTGTTCATATCTTGGTCAAGGTGAATTAATATCTGAAGTTATGCATGTAATAAAGGTTGAATCTAATCACCTGTGATTGGAATTACTGTTGACACACAGTAGTCAATGAATATTAATTCATAAATTATTAACATTGCTGAATAAAATGAATAAGATCCAATACGGACTGAGCTCAACATGGAAACACAAGAGCTTCTATTCAATGAGTTATGACCCAATTACAATTGAAGCATCTGGTATCCTGTTAATGAATGCCACATGGTGTCTCTTTTGTATTTGTTGAGATCACTTCACATTAATTTTCTTTAATTTTTTTTATCCTTACTTGGTTTGACAAAACCTGCCATGGACAGTCACAAGCCCATCTGCGATAATATGAGAGCTAGCATTAAGCATCCCATCCCATTAAAGAAACAATGATGTAGAAACGCCAACAGAAGCTCTGAAGACCTCATCCCTGGAAGAGGAAGGATCTTTGAAGATGAGCTACATCTGGGGACATCTTGAAAGAATGTCCCAGGACAGGGACTCTGCAAGCTGCTGTCGCCGGTGCATGCCCCCCATAGGGTAATAAACCCTTGTAAGTAAGATAATTTGACAGATCCTAGAGTGATCTGGGAGTGTGCTCCTTGAGTGTTTGGACCACAGTCTCTCCTCTGGTGCTTTATTTCTGGCTGCTGTTATTGATTCTGAAAACATAACCAACACCTACTGATTAAGTGGCAGCAAAATTATAAGTCAGGGAAAGTATGTGTAGAAATTAGCATGGAAGGATAACAAAGTAATGGGTTCACACAATCAGAGCTCAAGGTGACTAAGGAGGCAATGAAGTGTTTAGAGTGCTAAGAAGTTGCAGGCAATTATGAAGTGATAATGATGAGGGATTCAGGTATCACAGGGGGAGCATGGTTGAGTCAAGGACAATGAAAAAAGAACAAAATTATAAAAAGCTGACAGAGCCAATAAATGCAGCTTAACAAAATTTAGGAATAAGGAAACTATATAGTGTACTAATAGACATAAGAAAGTCTGCAGATGCTGGAAATCCAAAGCAGCACACACACAAAATGCTGGAGGAACTCAGCAGATCAGGCAGAATTCATGGAAATGAATAATCAGTTGCCGTAGCTGACCGAGACCCTTCTTCAGGAATTACAACTATTCAACGACCTGGATGTGGGGGTAGAAGGGTGGGTTGGCAAGTTTGCAGACGACACAAAGGTTGGTGGTGTTGTTAATGGTGTAGAGGATTGTCAAAGATTGCATTGAGAAACATTGATAGGATGCAGAAGTGGGCTGAGAAGTGACAGATGGAGGTCAACCTGGAGAAGTGTACGGTGGTACACTTTGGAGGGACAAACTCCAAGGCAGAGTGCAAAGTAAATGGCAGGATACTTGGTAGTGTGGAGGAGCAGAGGGATCTGGAGGTACATGTCCACAGATCCCTGAAAGTTGCCTCGCAGGTGGATAGGGTAGTTAAGAAAGCTTATGGGGTATTAGCTTTCATAAGTCGAGGGATAGAGTTTAAGAGTCGCGATGTAATGATGCAGCTCTATAAAACTCTGGTTAGGCCACACTTGGAGTACTATGTCAATTTCTGGTTGCCTCACTATAGGAAGGATGTGGAAGCATTAGAAAGGGTACAGAGGAGATTTACCAGGATACTACCTGGTTTAGAGAGTATGCATTATGATCAGAGATTAAGGGAGCTAGGGCTTTACTTTTTGGAGAGAAGGAGGATGAGAGGAGACATGATAGGGGTGTACAAGATAATAAGAGGAATAGATAGAGTGGATAGCCAGCGCCTCTTCCCCAGGGCACCACTGCTCAATACAAGAGGACATGGCTTTAAGGTAAGGGGTGGGAAGTTCAAGGGGGATATTAGAGGAAGGTTTTTTACTCAGAGAGTGGTTGGTGCATGGAATGCACTGCCTGAGTCAGTGGTGGAGGCAGATACACTAGTGAAGTTTGAGAGACTACCAGACAGGTATATGGAGGAATTTAAGGTGGGGGCTTATATGGGAGGCAGGGTTTGAGGGTCGGCACAACATTGTGGGCCGAAGGGCCTGTACTGTGCTGTACTATTCTATGTTCTATGTTCAACATTTTCAATCATTCTTCTTATTAAAATGATTTAGTACTTAGTTTATAACAATGTATCAGGTACATACAGGGCAGTACTGTAACAAATTAAAATCTTCTGATAATGACAGTTCAGTTTAGTGTTCTTAAGGTTTGATGCCAGGCTATTCTCTAGCATTGGAGACACACAGAATTGCAGATGCTGAAATGTGAAGCAACAATCAATTCGAGGAACTCAAGACTGGTGCAGGGTTTTGAACTGATACATCAACCATTCCTTTCCATCCACTATTGAAACTGCTCAATCAGCTGAGATCCTCCAGTGTATTCTCAAGCTTTCATTCACAGGACAGGGGAGAAATAAACAGCAATAACTATGAATCATCCACCTCAAAGTAGGAGATGGATCTCTATCTCCAAGCACTGAATTACACAAGGGATTACAGACAAGTTGTATTCCAGGCAATATTGGAAGCGAAGGGCTGAGTTGATTTATATTTTAAAGGTACTGAGAAACTCAAGATAGATAAATAGAAACTTTTACCTGTGATTCAAGATAATTGACTCACAGGTGAAGTATAACAATCAGAGACAAGAGGAAAGTTTGTCAGAGCCTTCAATCTCCTTACACTTCGAAAATACCAGAGTCAATGGACAGTAAAAAAAACATATGGCATGCTTCCTTCATTCGTTGAGGCATAGAGATCAAGAGTCAAGAAGTTTGTTGTACCTCTGGTTAGGCTGCACCTTAGGACTATTTTGCCCCTTGATAGGAAAGACGTAGAGACTAGGGAGAGAGTTCAGAAGAGGTTATCCAGGATTAAAGGGCATGTGCTATGAACAAACTTGGGTTGTTTTCTCTGGAGTGGCAGAAGCTGAAGGGAGATAGAAGTTTATAAAACTATGAGAGGCGTAGATAGAGAACTGATATTGTTTTCAGAGGGTGAACACATATAATACTAGAGGGTATGAGACAAGCTGAGAAGGTGTAATCTCAAGGAGATATGCAGTGCAAATCTTTCACGCAGATGGTGTATGTCTGGAATGCACTGCCAGGAGTGCTAATTGAGGCAGATATGATGAAGATGTTTACAGTGCTCTTAGCTAGGCCTATGAATATGCAGAGAATGATGGGATATTGATTATGTGCAAACAAACAGGATTCAAAGTACAAAGAAAATTTATTATCGAAGTATGTATATATTATCATATATAACCCTGAGATTCATTTTCTTGTGGGCATGCTCAATACATCCATAAAATAATAATCATAATAGAATCTACAAAAGACCAAACCAACTTGTGTGTTCAACCACTGTGCAAAAGACAACAAACTATGAAAATACAAAACAAAACAAACAAACAAACAAACAAACAAATAAATAAATAAATATTGAGTGCATGAAATGAAGAGTCCTTGAAAGAGAGTCTATAGGTTGTGGGAACATTTCAGGTGATGGGGCAAGTGAAGTTAAGTGAATTTGGTTCAAGAACCTGATGATTGAGGGGTAATAACTGTTCTTGAACCTGGTGTTGTGAATCCTGAAGCTCTTGTACATTCTTCCTGAAGGCACACGTGAGAAGACAGCATGACCTGAGTGGTGGGGGTCCCTGATGATGGATGCTTCCCATTTCACCACTAGCCCTTGCCACTTCATATACTCTGGACTTTGACTTAATATTTTACTTACCCTCCTTTGTTAACCACACATGATTCATCTTTTTCATGTGATTCTCATTTCTAATCGGGTTAAATTTCTGCTGTGTTATGAACTAGATGCCCAAGTATCTTCCAGTTCTCATCACAGACCATTCCATTCATCTAATTACCCATACTAGGCAACTCTACAGTCAAGTTCTACCATGTTGTGTTAAATATTCCCTCTTAAATCCTTACTCACAACACCTTTACTAGTCTACCACAATGTGTTATATTAATCTTACTGGAGTTAAAATGACCCAGAATTGAGGGATGTGAACTTATGTATGCAGATCAGTTGTCCAAGCCTTTGGAAGAATTTCAGTAAAATAAGCACCATGTTATCTGCCTATGGGGTATAGATTCTGTGGCCACTTTATTAGGTACCTCCTGTACAATGGTTGTAACACGTGGTTATTTGAGTTACTGTTGCCTTCCTGTCAGTTGTTTTTTCTTTTGCTTTTCTGCACCATTCTCTGTAAAGTCTAAAGAGTTGTACATGAAAATCCTAGGAGATCAGCAGTTTCTGAAATACTCAAACTACCTTGTCTGACACCAACAATCATTCCATGGTCAAAGGCACTTAGATCACATTTGATCCCCATTCTGATGTTTGATCTGAACAACAACTGAAACTCTTGACCATGTTTGCATGCTTTTATGTGCACTGAGTTGCAGCCACCTGATTGGCTGGTTAGAAATTTGCATTAACAGAGCAGGATACAGGTGTACCTAATAAAGTGCCCTCTCAGTGTAGATTAGCAATATTTCTGTTCCTCTAATGAGAAAGGTTGATGGTAGTGATAAGAAGATAGCAGCAGTAAAACATTACCCATCAGTATTTTTAGAAAATTTTGAAGAACAGCATGATATATGCTCCATTATTGCATCAGGTTCTTGCTACTGACATCACCCTCAGGAAGAGCACATCATCCACACAGGAAGAGTTCATTACTGATAATGAGACTGAATATACTTAGTGTCCTTTGCTATAGCGACAGTGAGTGGGGAAACACAACATGAGTCATGTCTGTTTCACAACGGCATATTGTTGCTTTCACTTGGCTTCATTACAAGGCTTTTTAAGGACTCTGTCATCTTTTGTGTCGTGAGCATTGCCTGTTATTGACTGATCTAAGTGAAAAAGCAGCCACGAGCTGGTTAAGCACCATTGTTTCAAAGAGGCAGTGAGGAAATTACGTTTAGCTAATGAATACATGCCATGTTGTGCTCTGTGCTGACTAGCACAGGTGCCAATCTTAAACCAATTTACCAATTTATTCCATCCATTTTCTGTTATTCCATCATTGAATTTTGGGAGTGTGGATGGCAATAGAAATAGCTAGATATACAATACTCACAACCCTGAAAGGGTGATGAAAGTAAATGGTTGAAATTGAATAGAAATTGAATCAATTAGATCTCTAATGTGTGTTGAAATTGCTGCGATATTTTAAGAGCGAAATCTCTTTATAACGTCTAAGACTTCCCATACATTCATTTTCAATTAAATGAGTGGCTGTGCTTTCAAAAGAGGCTAAACAGAATTTGTCTGCATTCATTGGTTTCTGGAAGAATGGTAGGTGATCTCTTCGAAACATATTGGATCCTAAAGGGCAAGACATGAGAGGTGTTGAGGAGTTTTCAGTATTGAGAGAATCTCAAATGAGGGAACACAACTTCAGTGTGAGGAGCCAGTTACTTAAAACTGAGGTATATAGAAATTTCTTCTCACAAGGGTTGATGCATTCCTCGAATTCTCTGCCTCAGGTATTTGTGGAAGCTTTCTTAGTCAAAAAAATTAAAGTGGAGGTGGATAATTTTCTGAAAGATCAAGCAATTGACAGCTTTGGGAGATTTGGCATACAAAAGGAGGCCTGGGATAATGATCGTATAGCATGACTGGTAGACTTGAAGGGCCAAGTCGCCAACTCCTATTCCAGCACAGAAGATTATTAGTAGAGAGAGCAAGTAGGATTAAATTAGGTTTGAAGGGAATGTAAGTTCTGTGGGGATCACATGAGGGACCACTTCAATTCTGTGCACTGATCAAGTTGTTAACATGAAGTGAATATGTCCAAGTTATATCAAAGTAAGATATACAATTAGTTATATAGAAGACCTTAGGAAGTTCTAAAGAATCAAAATTACTATCATAGGTCTATATGCAGTGAAATTTATTGCCTTGCAGCAGCAGTAAAGCACAAAGAAAACAAATTATTATAAATCACAAAAATAAATAAACAGTGCAAAAACAAAGAATGAAGAGTAGTATTCATGAATGGTTTATGGACCATTCAGAATGGGCGTTCCCAACCTTTTGAATGCATGGACCAATACCATTAAGCTAGGGGTTGGTGACCCCAAGTTGGGAACCCCCGGTTTAGAGAGGTGATTTTGGAGAGGAAGATGCTGTCCCTGAAGGATCAAGGTGGATTGTTAAGATGATGAATGGGTAGAAGAGGAGGGAGATGTGATTAAATCTTGATGGCACGGTGCATATTCCCAGTAAATTGAAGATCAAGTCAAAGAGCCAGGGATTGGGATTAAATGGGAAAGTTCTGGGACAAATGGAGGGAGAATCCTAGTGACACAGGAACCAGCTGTGTTTGAAGCAGAGAGTACATCAGTAACGAAGAACTTCTGCAGGGTCAGATAAGTTCCAGGCTACCCAGCAACAACTCCTGACCTATGGCATACTTAATGGAAAGAAACTCATTCTGCTGTTCTGGAAAAAGGAGGAATCTCCATCACTCAGGCTGGCTGCATTAATGAATACTCTGCATCTTGAGAAGATAAGATACGTTATCAAGGACAGACTCAAGAAACTTGAAACAATCTGGCAACCATTACTGTTGTATTTAGAAGAGACTGACAGCTGAACTAAGTGTGGGGGGTGGTAGGACCTAAGCAGCACATACGGAAGGGGTGAGGGGAGGGTAGGGCTGGGAAGGGGAAAGGAGATGGGGTGGTAGGGTTTCCTTTGCTTTTTGCTTGTTTACTAAACATACATTCATTTGACTTTCATTACGTTGTTATAAGAGAGAAAAGAAAAAAGAAGCATTATACTTTAGGTCATTATCAGTTGTGGTTAAGCTGATGTTGCTTCACAATAAAAACATTTGGAAACATCAGTAATGAAGAAAATGGGAAAGAATAGATATTAGTCAATGTGCTTACAATTATGACTAAATCTTCAAGTGAAATAACAGGATCTAGGTGCTTCTTTGAATCTACAATACTTCTTCCGTTATTCACATTGATTGCTACTCCAGTTGTAGGCTTATTTTTTGATTAATCAAGTTTATGCAAATAACGTCCAAAACTTACTAACAGCTTTTGGTCAGCCATTTCTAATATGCTGACAACTGTGCAGTAATCCTAACATGCCTTATTGACAAAGGAATAAATAATGTCCATACAATGTTATTCTCCATCTTCTTCACAGCCATGGTGTAAAGCCAACATTACCAATCCTATCCTTATTTTGACATGTGGCCCAGTTTAGAATTACAACCTGAAACTTATTCATGTGGACCTACTCTACCAATGTGCAACATTTCTGATCCCATTCTAAACTGAGTGGAATTAGTGACATCAAAGTGAAACTTGTACTGGTTGAGGAATTAGAAAATAGAACAATATAGAATAGTACAGAAGGAACAGACCCTTCAGATCACCAACCATGATATGAACTATATGCACATAGTCTGTAACTCTTTTTTCCCTGTCTGTCAAAATACCATATTGCTACCACATCCCACGGCTGTGCCTTCCAGGCACCTATGACTTTCTGTTAAAACTTAGTTTACAAATTTCCTTTCTCATCTTAAACTTATCCACTCCACTCTGTAACATGTCCATTCTGGGAAAAAGACTGACCATCTAACTCTATCTATTCTTCTTGTAATTTTGCATGTTTCTATCAAGTTGCCCTTTAGGTTCAAATGCTCCACAGAAAATAACCCAAGTTTGTCTAAACACCCTTTATAACTAATACCCTCCAATCTAAGCAACATCCTGATGATTCTCTTTGCACCCTGTACGAGGTCTCCACATCCTTAGAGTATGATAACCAGAACTGCACACAATACTCCAAATGTTACCTATACAACAACATGTCTTATGGACTTTTATAGTTTGCACCTTGAATCCTAGAAGCAAGAATGCTCTTTGTCTTCTTACAACACTATCTACAGGTAATGCCACTTTTGGGAAACTATGGACTTGCATTCCACTGCATACTTTTCTCTTGCAATTGACTCTCCAGAGTGTTTCAGCTCACACTTCTTGGGATAAAATTCCATCTGCCCAGCTTTCCATCTAATCTATATAATACTGTAGCTTTAGACAACCTTCTTCTCTATCTAGAACATCACCAACTTGCAAACCATCGTCACATTTACCAATCATACCACCTACATTCACATCTACCACATCACACTCATCAAGGTTCCCACCACCACCCAGTCCTGGAGGTGGATACCACTAGACTTCCAATCAGAAAATCATCTTTCTTTGACTACTTTCTGCCTCCTAGCACCAAGCCAATTTTGGATCTAATTTACCAACTCTACATGTATCCCATTTGCTGTAATCTTCAGGAGCACCAGCCTGCCAGGAGGGACCCTGTCAAATAATTTCGGAAGTCTATGTAGAATAGATAACATCCACCACCCTAGCCTCAGCAATCAACCTTCACTGCATTCTCAAAAAGTTCATCAAATTTGTGAGACAGGGTCACCTCCACACAAAGCTAAAGTGATTACAATTGATACATATTGAGAGGAGAGGAAAACCCATTTACCTAAAATTTAGAAAGTGCTGATCTTGTAAAATAATGTTCATTAAAGAGGATTGAGAAGACATGTGATGGGACAAAATTTTATTTGGATATCTAATCTTAAACCAGGAGACACAGCTATCAGCTATTTTGGAATGAAATGTGGAAATGTTTCTTCACCTGAAGAGCTGTGAGTTCATTGCTTTGATGTTCAATAATTGATGGTGGTCAAGATGCAAATCAACAGGTTTTTGGAAATTGAGGAACTGTGTAGGAAAGTGGAATTATGTGTAAAATTAGCCCATAAGCTAACTACATGGTAGAGAGGTCTGATGTCCCAATGGTCCACTCCTAATCATAATTAAAATGTTCTGATTTATAGTTTGCAATCTTAGCGCTGGTGTGAAACCATTTTACTAGGTTAAACCTATGGTAAATTTACTAGGACATATCAATTTGCTTAAATTTTAACTTCAAGGTGAGAAGCTGCACAGCAATTCATGCCGGACTTGATTCAATTTGTGTGCTTCTCAAGGTAATAACATGAGAGAAGCTATATCCAAACCATTCATACTTAACTATGGTCCCACATCAACACATGATCTTAGCAGATTCAAGGGTGTGACAAGCATGAACAGGTTGAGAGAAAAAATAGCTGAAGAAAAAGCTATATAAAACAACTAGCAGATGTTTAACAGCTGTTATAGTTTCATAATTTTCTTTCCTAATTATTTTTATTTCAAGATAAAGCTATGCCAAACAGAGTTCTTTCAGGATCTAGAATAGGGAGGAAGGCAAAAGAAAAGAAATTATAGACTAGTTAGCCTAACCTCAGCGGTTGGGAAAGTTTTGAAGGCTATTATTAAGGATGAGGTTTTGAGGTACTTGGAGACTAATGATAAAGTAAGTCAAAGTCGGCATGGTTTCCGTAAAAGGAAATCTTACCTGACAAATCTGTTTGAGTTCTTCGAGGAAGTTACAAGTAGGGTGGACAAAAGAGAGGCAATGGATGTCATTTACTTGGAATTTCAGAAGGCATTTGATATGGTGCCACAAGAGGCTGCTTAACAAGATAAAATCCTATGGTGTTACAGGAAAGATACTGGGATGGATAGCGGAATGGCTGAAAGGCAGGAGGCAGTGAACGGGAATAAAGGGGGCCTTCTCAGGTTGGCTGCTGGTGACTAGTGGTGTTCCTCAGGGGTCAGTAATGGGACCGTTACTTTTCACATTGTTTGTCAGTGATTTAGACAATGGAATTGATGGCTTTGTGGCAAAGATGGTGGATGATATGAAGATAAGTGGAGGGGTAGGTACTACCGAGCAAGCAATGCGATTGCAGCAGGACTTAGACAGATTGGAAGAATAGGCAAAATAGTGGAGATGGAATACAGTGTTGGGAAATGTATGGTAAGACATTTATTTCAAGGGGAAAAGATTATAAAAGCAAGGAGATAATGCTGAGCCTTTATAAGACACGAGACAGGACACACTTAGAGCATTATCAACAGTTTTAGGCCCTATATCTCAGGAAGGATGTGTTGTCATTGGACAGAGTCCGGAAGAGATTCACGAGGATGATTCTGGGAATGAAGGGGTTAACATATGAGGAACACTTGGCAGTTTTAGGCCTGTACTCATTGGAATTTAGAAGAATGGTGGGGTGGAGGGGGGTAGATCTCATTGAGACCTACCAAATGCTGAAAGGACTAGATAGGGTGGAAATTTCCTATGGTGGGGGTATAAGACCATAAGACCATAAGACAAAGGAGCAGAAGTCGGCCATTTGGCCCATCGAGTCTGCTCTGCCATTTTATCATGAGCTGATCCATTCTCTCATTTAGTCCCACTCCCCCGCCTTCTCACCATAACCTTTGATGCCCTGGCTACTCAGATACCTATCAATCTCTGCCTTAAATACACCCAATGACTTGGCCTCCACTGCTGCCCGTGGCAACAAATTCCAAAGATTCACCACCCTCTGACTAAAAAAATTTCTTTGCACTTCTGTTCTGAATGGGTATCTGGAACTTGAAGGCACAGTCTCAAAATTGAGGGGCGTCCCTTTAGAACAGAGATAAGGAGAAATTTTGAGCAACACACTCAAAATGCTGGAGGAACTCAGCAGGCAAGGCAGCAACTAGGAAAAGAGTACATTTGATATTTCGGGCTGAAACCCTTCAGCAGGCCCTTTGGCCCGAAACATCGACTGTACTCTTCCCCATAGATGCTGCCTGGACCACTGAGCTCCTCCAGAATTTTGTGTGTGTTGCTCAGATTTCCAGCATCTGCAGATTTTCTCCTGTTTGTGAGCAGGAGGAATTTTTTTAGCCAGAGAGTAGTAAATCTGTGGCATGCTCTGCCACAGACTGTGGAGGAGGCCAAGTCCGTGCATATATTTAAGGCAGAAGTTAGTTGTTTCCTGGTCGATCAGGGCATCAAAGGGTATAGCGAGCAGGCAGATATATGGGTTCGAGTGGGATCTGGGATCAGCCATGATGGAATGGCAGGGCAGACTCGATCGGCCGAATGGCCTAATTCTGCTCCCCTGTCTGATGGTCTTCTGGTCTTAGTAAATGTGACCATAAAGCTGTCAAAGTGAAGAAATACCAGTCATTAATACCCTGCAGTAAGAAACTCTATACACATATGGCATAGTATATTAAATCCAGGCAATGAACAGAGTGTGAATTTCAGACACAAAGAATATCCCATACTGTGAATCATTTTGAAATACATTGACAAGTTGTCACATGGACAGCTATTTTGCACTGGCAGTAATGACAAAACTATTCAGTTATTTCTGGTGCTATTTCTGGTGCTGTTGAAGCACTTACAGCCCCAACAGTCTGTTAGCCCTGCTTTGTTTCTGAAAAAGTATTTGAGTGAAAACTTGGAACCATCCATAATCAGTGGCGTAGACCATATCCCAAATTATTATCAACCTCTGGTGCTTCGGGGCAGTAAACCCTTCCATCCTTGAATGTCGCTGGTAAATCTTTCAATGTACAAACTTGTGCCCCTAATTTTCAACTTGTTTTCCATGCCTCAGTGGCACCATCTTTTCAGAAAGCCTCATTTTTGTCAGAATTTTAGTGCACAGTTTATCGTTACTCCAGTGATGGGAGCAGCTTCCATCTGTCCCTGTAAAGCTGCTGGTAATAACAGTGTTCATATCTTCTACACTAAATAGATAGGTCTTGGTTTGAGAGTGCTTTGGACCAAAAGATTAGAAGGATTTTTCTGATACGGATTATAGGAAATGGAAAAGCTCTAATGAAATACTCTATCATTCCCCAGTATTCTACACCAGAAGGAAATTTTGAAAAGCATGCAACTCTCTTCAAATTGAAAAGGGTATAGTTTTTATCCTAAGGAGTATGAAGTTTAGAAGGTATGAAAGGATGATTCTTTTCACCTGCAGGTGATTGGAGTTTAGAACGCACTGCCTGAGATATAGTGGAGGCAGGTACACTCGCAGCATTTAAGAATCTGGGAGAGCAATTGAATTGCTGAATTGTAGAAGGCTACACAGCACAGAACAGTACACATCAAGTGCTGGTGAATGGGATAACTATTGATGGTCTGCATGGCTATGATGGCTGAAAGGCCTATTTCTGTGGCGCTATGTGTCTACTTTGAGGTTGAGTTCAGTGATGTATGCTGATGATTCCCCCGAAACTATACTTGGTTTTGCTGCCTCCGCTCTGGGTGTCTTGGGTTGGGTCCACTATCCTGACTATGTAAAAGGTTATTATTCAGGAAACACATGATCCTCTCGGTTATGCTGGTGGTAGTGAGGTGATGTTAAAGGTTGGCATTAACCTTCTGTCTATTTTGCCAGCTGAATGCTCTGGGTTCGGTGTGTTTTCCTGTATATGTGTACATAATAAGAGGGTGAAGGCAAAAATCAAGGTCTCCAAGAAGTGAGAAAGGTGTGCATTTTATAGATGTTTCTGTTGTACATAGTATTGTAATATTAAAGACAGCTGTAGATGTGACACACTGTGATACACTTCTGTTTTGACTTGAAAATCGATCAACACAGTATTTAAATTTGGAGCAGAATCTTTTCATAATGTTGATTACATGGCAAGAGACTCCATCTGCAGACAGAACATGCAGCAAGCCAGTTTTACAAATTTTGCCAAAAGCCTTGCCAAAGTCGATGTGATTTACATAATGCTACCATTCATGTTCTGAGCATTGATATTTGGCTTCTCCGAGGAAGGATCTACTCAGTGAAACCTTGGGTGTTTCCAACAGCTAGGTTTCTCACTTTGAGAAGAGCTATCAACTTTCTCTGTATAGTGTAGTAGACTATAAACTTAAATAATGCCTGCGCTGCGGGCATTGAGCTCTGATATACAATCATGTGGTGCGCCTTTCTTAGACAATTTCATTTTAACCTCATGGGTCCACTCATTTTCTCTTCCCCAGACTAATACAAATAAAAAGTCTTGGACAGATTATGTTAACAGGATTTATCTGGAAAAATTCAGCCCTCAGGTTGTTCTATCTGGGATCTTTTTCTTTCATTCTTTGTTCATTTCAGGCAGTAATAGCCATTGCTTCTGTTGCCCGGTTATCAAGGCAGTGTTGTCTGTCTAACAAGGTCTCTGAACTCCCTATGTACCTTGCTGTTCTGTTGTGATATTTTCCTATAAACACTGCAATTTTCTTTTTAAGCTCATTTTCTTCTGAGATCCTATGGTTTCTATGATTTTCCAGCCATTGAATGTGATTCCATTCTCCCTTTTTTTTTAGCTTACCTGTAGCCCAAACGGGCTTCAATTTTCCATTTATTGATAGTTGCAGCTTTGATCCACTTCTTCATGACCTCCTAATATGCCTCTATCCCATTCATCTTCAAGCATGTAAACATGTACTTTCACTGCAGAGTGAAAGATTTCTGTATTTAGTGGGACTTCTGCATGCCTGCATGTGACGTGTTTGAACTTTACTATTAAAACTACGCTTCTAGCAATGGGGGCTGCATAAGGTTCTGGCAGCCAACAACATCTGCTCCCCTTCTCAGTTTTACATTGTATGGAATGAAGGCACCAATGCACAGAATCGTGGGAGGTTTCAAAGGTTGTAGACTCAGCCATCTCCATCATGGACACAACCATCTCCACCTTCAAGGTCACCTTCAAAAGGCATCCAGCATTAAGAACCCTCACCATCTGGGACATACCCACTTCTCATTACTACCATCAAGGAGATATTGAAGCCTAAAGAACCACACTCAGTGTCTTGGGAACGGCTTCTTTCTCTTTATCATCAGGTTTCTGATTGCTCCATGAACCCATGAAAACAATGTCGCTATTCCTCGTTTGCACAATTTATTTATTTGTTTGTTTGTTTTCTTTATCTTATACCTGCGTACTGCTACCAAAATCAACACATTTCATAAGTATGGTCAGTGACATTAACCCTGATTCTGAGTCTGGAATTAATCTTTATACAGTCAGCCTGGTCTTACCTCTTCTATTTGGAAATCGCTATGTTAGTCTGATAATTCCACAAAATTAAAATATTTTACTGGTAACAAGATTATTCACATTGCTAAGATTACCAAGCCTCTCTCTACTTTTAATCATGATGATCCAGCCATGTTTTCCAGTTTTATTTGTTATCTCTGTTGTCCCTACTCATTACTTGTTTTTACTTACTTAGCATTCAAGTTTTAAGTTAGGATGAGATTTCTACTCAAATATGGATCATTCCATTCACTTATTCAAAAGGATGGTGTCATCCTCTGGTTTCATCCATTATCTTGTCCAAAACAGAGTTTCTGCTATTTATCTCCCAGGTCCTGTCATCGACTCTTCTCTGATGCCCAAGCTACACAAACTGTTGTCTTATTTCTGATGTAACCTGGAAAGGCTTTCCTGTACTGTGCATTGTTGGTATTGGTTGCACCTCCGAAGATTCAGCATACTCTAAATGAAGGCATTTCTCCTCTTCTCAGTCCTAAAAGGGCCTAATCCCTTTTCTGATATTCTAAACCTAACTGTTAGGCTCCTTAGCCAGGGAAATTCATGCACCCAGCATCCAACCTATTGAACTCTGGAGGAAATCCAGAGCTTTATAAAGAAATATATACTGTTACTGCTAAATGTCGGCTTCCATAATCCACCCTTTATCAATCTGAAGCAAAAATCTACTGTCAGGTTCTAATTCAGAACAAGTCCAATTTGCTCAACCACATGTAACTATGCCTCAATTTTAAAATTAATATCTTATGTCCAAATTTCCACGGACCTCTGTATCTCTTAGAAATCAGCACTCATCTGGTGCTGCACCCTTGCTCAGATTCGTACGTGTGGTTCAAACACAAGTATGAATCTGAGCAAGAACCACACTCAGTGTCTGAACTCCACCATTAGTAGTTATGTCTTCATTTGGTAAGACATAAAACTTTGAAACTGCCTCACTAAGCTTCTCTAACTCTTTCCCCCAAATAAAACAATGATAGGCAGGTTCCATATAACCTATGGTGAAGTTATTTGATCATCACACACCTTTGGTGGCTCAGTGTCAAAATTTCCCTTACATTTTATACAAAGATGATTTTCTCTATTAAATGTGAATAAAAAACTGCTGTGGCTGTTGCAAGAAGTTGAATAAAATAAGCAGCAATGCTTTCCCACAGTGGTTCTGTTCCTATATAAGGCAGTTCCTTCAAATCAGAGATAATAATGAGTATCCCAACAATTCTGGAAGGGAACCATGGACAGACAAAATATCCACTCACTTGCCTTCCCACCAATTATGACTCATAGCTTTCAATGTATTTTTCACAGGATTTGTTAATTATGAACAAATCTTGCCTTAGCAATCTCTGTTTCCTTTTACTTCTCTAACGGTTCTGTTTTGTTTTTCTACTTTTTCCACATTTGCCTTTATATTCCAAATGTCTGCACACCTTTCCCTCCTTGTTTGAATTACTTTATTTGAATTTAACTTCTCCTGGATTTCACATTTCACTCCTCTCAGACAGTAATCCTCAGTTTTTTTTATGGCTAGTCTTTTTACTGAAACCAAACAAATATCAAATGACATCAACAACCATTTCACTGCAGCTGACATCGACTGTCATCTTCCTACAATAACATACAAGATCTGTCATTACTCATGCCGTGATACTCCAAATCTAATTAAACGTGTAGACAAAGTAAAACACAGCCCTTTTAGGCCATGAGTAAAACAATAACATTTCTCTTTCTATTGTGTTTGGTGAATCGTGTTTAACCCAATTTGAGTCCTTTGATGAAGTAGGTGATGATGGCAGTCTGGTTGATGCTCAGTGTACTGCCTTTCAAAAGGTGCTTGTCAGTGTAACATATAATAGAATTATTAGGGAAATTTAAGCCCATGGGATGAAAAGCTGCAAGGGATTTAAAATTGGTTAAGCTGCAGAAAACAGAGTGCTAGTGCATGCTTGCTTCTGAGATAGGAAGAAATTGTACAGTCATGTCCTCAGGTTGCAATATAACTGCTCTTTGTGCAATGATGACTTGGATTTGGGTCTGCAGAGCTTTATTTTAAAGGGTGCTGATGACGCAGAACTACGAAAGATTGAAATGCTGTAACAGAGATGAGGCTAGTCACAATTTTCAGAGGATGTGGTTTAAAAGGACAGATAAGTGATTAAACTGATGTAGAAAAGGGATGTAATTTATTTTATTGGGCAGTGCGAGGAGAAGCTAATATAAATGCAATTATACAACTTTCCAAAGATGCCCGGACTTTACATACACAAGACTTGGAAGGCAGTTGAATGTTCAAAGTTCAAAGTAAGCTTATTAACGAAGTACACCTATGTCACTATATACAACCCTGAGATTCGTTTTCTTGCAGGCATACTCAATAAATCCACAATAGGATAACAACCATAATAGATTCAATGAAAGACTGCACCAACTTGGGGATTCAACCAGTGTACAAAAGTCAATAAACTGCGTAAAATACAAAAAAAAATCCTATATATAAGCAATAAACAATATGAGTTGAAGAGTCTTGAAATTGAGTCCATAGTTTCTGGGAACATTTCAGTGATGGGAATATGCTGAAAAACTGCAAGAAAATTGATCTCAGGGTAGTATATGGTGACACATATATCCTTTGATAATAAATTTACTTTGAACATTGAAAAGGCAAAGTGGATCGTTAGCTTTATGAAGAAATCTATGCAGCACAGAAGTGCATGTTATGCTAATTATTGCTGGAAATGAGATTCAATCACAAGTTCACAACCTTGCCTCCCCCCTCTGAAAAACATGTCAGGAGACAACAAAGATTTACAAATTGTGATCATCTTCAAAAGAGGAGACATCCAAATTCAGTAACCGAGATGTGTCCCTCATCTGCGGCAGGGTAACATAATTAGTAGATTCCTCCTCAATTGCCTCATCCCATTGACTGAAGCACATGAATTCCAGTAGATATATATGTGGCTATTCATGAACTCAGAGGAACCTTTGGTTCTACCAATCTAAGCATCTGCAAGACATCCTTTAAATATTTGTCTGCTTGCTAAAATTCACCTCCACTATTTGTATGCTTCATGATAGACAGATAGATATTGATCCCAAAGGAAATCACAGTGTCACAGTAGCATTACAAATGCACAGATATAAATATTAGAAGTAGGAAAAAAGTTACCACAGTCTAAAAGGAGGGGGTTATCACTTCCCCAGCTATAGGTTGACTCATTATAGAGCCTAATGCCAAGGGTAAGAATGACCTCATATAGTGCTCTTTGGAACAGTGCAGCTGTCTTCGTCTATTACTAAAAGTGCTCCTCTGTTCAGCGAAGGTGGCATGCGGAGGGTGAGAAAGATTGTGTATAACTGCCAGGATTTTCCATTGGGTCCTTTGTTCTACTACAGCCTCCAGTGTGTTGAGTTTGACTTCTATAACAGAGTCAGCCTTTCTAATTAGTTTATTGAGCTTGTTGGCATCACCCATGTTGATGCCACTGCCCCAGTGCACCACCACATAGCATGGATGATATGACGTTAACCAAATTGTCTGTACTAGACTGACATTACACCTAGTTGCATCACTGTCCCAACACTTCTTTTAGTCTTTCTCACTGCAATTTTGCATCTCTCCTTTAATAAATGTACTGCTAGAGTGCAGCTACTTTACAGGACAGTCTAAAAGTAACTAACTTCAGTCATCTGACAGCAGTACTGGGGAACCAAGTGTCTAATGGCAGTGAGGAACTTAAGTAATTTGTGACACTAAAGAGAACGCACTGGATACGTAACAGGGACTAAATGACACCAGATGTCCTTGACCTCATAGTCAAGAAGTAGCACCTTCTGTATAAAGGGCAAGCAAGCAGTTTGCTTATGAGCTGGTGTGCTCCCTGTGGTACCTTCTGTGTACTCCCAAAGCATGGCCACAGGGTGCTCAATACTACCCAGAATGTTCCAGCATCCACAGGGCCCAAGAAGCTTGACATCACCCAGAGCAAAGCAGCCTGTTTGATTAGTACCCCCTAAACTGCCCCAGAACATTATCCTCTCCGCTCTTGGCACATAGTGGCTGCAGTCTGAGGAGGAGGAGAAGATGGCGACGTGACACAGCGCGCGCGGCCACTCCGATGGTGATGTCAGTTATTTGTCAAGTAGGGGACCATGCACAATTCTGATTTGATGGAGACAGATGTGAGAGTATGGAGGAACATCTGGAGAAACTTCTGAAATACCCACTTCGCTGCCACTGTTACTGTGTGGTCCGGAATCTCTGGAGAAGGCCCCGAATCCTCGGCTTTGCTTGCTTCGGCGGCCAGGCAAGGTCAAAGACACTCGGCAGAGGATGGCGCTCGGGAGGCTGTATCGGAGGGGCTGGTCGGAGGCTGGCAGTTTTCGGACGGACGGACTCAGTCTCGGCTGTGGTCGGGTGTTTCCAATGCATCGGCAGTTGTTGGCGCCTGGAGGTTTATGGCAGGGAGTTTCTCTCTTTGCTCCTGCTATCGGGGAATCGGGAGTCGATCGACTCGGGACTTTGAGACTTTTTTTTACCATGCCCATGATCTGTTCTTTATCAAATTATGGTATTACTTTGCACTACTGTAACTATATGTTATAATTATGTGGTTCTGTCAGTGTTAGTCTTTGGTTTGTCCTGTGATATCACTCTGGTGGAACATTGTATCATTTCTTAATGCATGCATGCATTTCTGAATGACAATAAACGAGGACTGAGTGTTCTCATAATCTAATCTAACTTATAACATGCCTAGGCTCTTCTTACAGCACCTCCGAAACATGTGAGGTCTACCGCAGAGGAGAACAAGAGCTTCAGGCACTGGGTTCAAATTTGGCCTGTCCCCTAAAATCCTTACTAATTTTTATAGATGCACCGTAGAAAACATTCTTCTAGGGTGCATCACAACCTGGTATGGAAGTTGTCCTGTCCAAGACCGAAAGAACCTGCAGAAGATCGTGAACACGGCACAGCAGATCACACAAACCAATCTTCCATCTGTGGACTCACTTTACACCGCACGCTGTCGGAGCAGTGCTGCCAGGATAATCAAGGACACAACCCACCCAGCCAACAGACTTTTTGTCCCTCTTCCCTCCGGGGGAAGGTTCAGGAGCTTGAAGACTTGTATGGCCAGATTTGGGAACAGCTTCTTTCCAACTGTGATAAGACTGCTGAACGGATCCTGACCCAGATCTGGGCCGTACCCTCCAAATATCCAGACCTGCTTCTCGGTTTTTTTGCACTACCTTACTTCCCATTTTTCTATTTTCTATTTATGATTTATAATTTAAATTTTTAATATTTACTAATTTTAACTATTTTTAATATCTTTACTATTTAATATTTGTAGTCCAGGAAGTGTGAAGTGCAGAATCAAATATCGCTGTGATGGTTGTATGTTCTAGTACCAATTGTTTGGTGACAATAAAGTATAAAGTATAAATTTTCCCCGGGATCAATAAAGTATGACTATGACTATGACTATAAAGTATAAATTCCGGAGCTTCCTACTCATTAGTTATGGGAGCATTTTTTGCTGAAAGTTTCATGGTAGTTCACTATCACTTTCCCAAAAGCAATTAGGCATGAGCAATAGTTCAAAGTAAATTGTGAAATTTTAAATGTGCAAAAGAGGACACCTCATGCAAATAATAAAAAAATAAACAAACAATATTGGGCCCATCAGCTGCAGAGTCACCAAAAATAAGTGCAAAGGCTGTGGAATCAGTTCAGCACTGGGATGAGTGAAGCCATCCACACTAGTCCAGGAGCCCGATATTTGTAGGGCAACAATTGTTCCTGAACTTAGTGGTGTGGGACCTAAGACTCCAGTACCTCCCGCCCAACAGTAGTAGTGAGAAAAGAGGGAATTGAGTCGAACACCATCAGATGAGACGTCACTGCTATCCCTCAAAAAATATAAAAAGGTAAGTGCCAATGTGTTTTGAAATATTCAGAATTTTACTCTTCTATGTCCCTGGAGTGAGCTTGGAGAGGTGATTCTACGTCTCAAGATTGGGATCCCTTTCTGTCTCCACATGTGATAGTGTGCGTGGCAATAACAGAGTCATAGGTTCATGGTAAGGACTTACATTCAAATAGCTCATTTCCAAACCTCTAGCCACAGATATTTAGGCTCTTTCCCACAGCAAAATGTCTCTAATGTACTGAAGTGTTCATACTAGAATTGTGCTAAAGTACCAGATTGAAGCCTGCAACCTTTTACTTCAGAGATGATTAAGGACAGAGCCACTAAGAATGACATTCAGCTGTCAGTAGTCACAGGTGGCCAGAATAATTGGAGAGAGATAAGCAGAAACAGAGATTGAGAAAAAGGAGTATCAGAGGTCCACTGAACCCCTGCAGCAAACTAATACACTTCCTCTACACCCACGGGACCTGCTCGCAAGCAAATGTAACCAATTTATTTACATGTTGGATACATGCCAAATTAATCTAGCAACGCTCCGACAGTGAACACTAGATTAAATTATTGCACCAAATTTGATTTGAACCTTGTCCTATGCATTTGTTTTCCCATCATTTGCAAAAGGACTGGCAATGGCAATTCCACTGGCAATGGAAGGAAATCTGTGAAGGAAAAGACAGAGACACACCGATACGCTTTGGAACCTTAAGGACAATGTTTATTTTTATTAGAAGGTTCCTTAAATGCCAGTCTGACTGCATTGCTGATTTTGTCACACATTCCCTATCACGATTTTCTTGCTTCCCTCTTTGGTATCCACTCTCCCATCTCTGTAATCTTCACCAGTTCAATAATCCTTCATTTCTTTTGGTACTTCTCCCTTATCCACCCATTTCCCTTCACCAGCCAGAGGCTATTTGCTTTGTTCTTTGTGCTGTTTATTCTAGATTTCCCACCCAACAACTCCTCACCTCAGTGCCCCTCAGCCCAAACTCCTGTTAAATCATGCTCATTTAACAAAACTTTGAGTCACCCCACTGAACACCATTTCTAGGAGTTTTAATAAGTTTTGTAATTTTATCTGCATTAAACTTAGTTCTAAACTGGAAGAAAATTGCTTTTCAAAATGATGGTTACCAGACCCTCTCGGATTCTTGGAGACTTGTGCTGTTCTCCTCAAGATACAAGGTCCTCCTGATATAAAGCACTGGTGAGGCCTCACTTGGAATATTGTGAGCATTTCTGGGCCCTTTAGGATGTGCCGAAGCTGGAGAGGGTTCACAGGAGGTTCATGAAGATGATTCCAGGATTGAATGGCTTGTCATATGAAGAGTATTTGATGGCTCTGGGACTGTATTCATTAGAATTCAAAAGAATGAGGAGCAACCTCAGACATCCCACCCTGCAAAAACTCATTTCAGGGAGGTAGCACCCCCGCCCATCGACCTCCAAGGGTGTATGTAATACTTTGTTTAGTGATTTTGTCTAATCTGTAAACCAAGTTGGGTATATGCAGCAAATGTGACATTAAAATATGTACTTATATTATCATGTTTATTCTACTACAACTTTAAGCAAGTCTACAGGGAGTTTGGCCTCATCACATAGGACATCAATAGCGTAGCTCCTTAGCAGCTAGCCAGCTAGTTTAAATAATGTTAGCTAAACTGTAATGACACCTGTTAAACTCACCTCAACATGTCTTTTACATTTTAACATACCATGGGCAATAGAAAAGTCACTGTTGCAAACAGAGCAGCGAGCAACACTGTCATTATCTTTGAGGTCGACTGTGAAGCCCACCCACAGAGAAAACTGATAGGTCTACTTAGCAGGGGTCCCCAACATTTTCTGCACCTCAGACCGTTTTAATATTGACAATATTCTTGCGGACCGGCCGACCGGGGGCGGGGGGGTGGGGGGTGTTAATCACGGCCGGAATATAGGTGATAAGTCAATAGCATCATAACATTTTAAGTAACGTTTGGATATTAAACACACAGCGCATATTTTCCCCGTATGAACATATAAAATCATTGCAACACACCAATATCGCTGAATCAGTGGGAGCCCTGGGCTTGTTGCCCTGAAACAAGACGGTCCTGTCGAGGGGTGATGGGAGACAGCGATACTCGAAGGGGGGTTCCTTATGTCCAGTCTATTCCGCAATTTAGTTTTCGTTGCATTCATTGCAGAAAACTCCGCTTCGCAGCGATATGATGTTGGAAATGGAAGCAACGTTTTCAGTGCTTTCGTGGCTATCTCAGGATATTTAGCCTTGACGTTGATCCAGAATGCCGGCAGAGATGTTATGTCAAACAAACTTTTCAGCCCGCCATCATTTACAAGCCAGAGGAGTTGATCTCCTTCCCACGCTGACACGGATGACGCGCGTGTAATGACCTCGCATGCGTTCAAGTTCAACAGTGCGTGACAGGGAATGAGGAAAATTGCAAATGACTCATATCGTTTCATATTGCCAAATCATATTGTTTCCTCACGGCCCGGTGGTTGGGGACCACTCTTAGCACGAAGGGAGACCAATCAGGATGCTCGCTCTCCCTCTCCCTCTCAAAAAAATCTATTTCCGGGATATTGTATATAATTTCCGGACGTCAGGGAGCCACTATCGACATACGGGAGACTCCCGGACCTTCCGGGAGAGGTGGGATGTCTGCCTCATTGAAACCTATGGAATGGTGAAAGGCCTTGATAGAGTGGATGTAGGGAGGATGTTTCTTAAGGTGGGAGAGTCTAAGACCAGAGGACACAGCCTCAGAATAAAGAGGTGTCCTTTTAGAATGAAGATGAGGAGGAATTTCTTTAGCCAGAAAGTGGTGAATCTGTGGAATTTGTTGCCACAGGCAACTGTGAAGGCCAAGTCTTAATGTATAATTAAGGCAGAGGTTGATAGATTCTTCATTGGTCAGGCCAGGAAGGGATACGGGGGAAGGCAGGAGGAAAAATGATGAAATGGTGGAGCAGACTTGATGGGCTATTTTTGAACAAGGACTAACAGTTAGTACCTCATTACTTCTGCAGTGCAGTGCGCACCTGCTTAATGTGTGGCTGATTTGATTACAACAGCTGCAGTTTAGGAGTTCCACCCATCAGCTACAGTCAGTGAACTCCAGCTACAAGATTAATCCTTCCAGGTTCACCTTCCCTTTCAAATAGGTCACCCATTGCTGAATTTGTTGATCTAACAACTCAGAATTCTATGGGCCCATACTCAGTGGTTGCCAGTTCTGGAAAATATATCCAGTGTTTTTATTTGCTGCTGGGCGAGGAGGAGTTGTATCGGATTTTAGCACATTTGCAGAAATTCAGTGACAAAGATCACAGCACAAGGTGATGGAACAAAGCCTAACTTGACTAATGGCACAATGATAAGATTTCTCTCATTGCTGGCTTACAGACAGAGAAACTATACAGCAGGGCTCCAATTCTAAAAAGCAGCTGTCATTCAAATTTGGCAAGTCATGCTTACTTCAAGAAACGTACATTACTACTCAGTACCAAGACAGCTAGTATTAGAATGCCAGCATTACCTTCAGAAATGTATCATTATAAAATACAATATATTTTGGGAACTTCTAGTAAGTGTATAGATATAGCAGATAAAACCCATTTGTTTTTGTAAATTATCAGATTGCCATTATTGTTTATTGGGCTAATATCTATCTTCCGTTGTTTACAGAAGCTGTAAGTTTCATCCTACTTTTTGTTTCTGGGTATTAGTATATTATATCAGTAAGGTGTTAAAGATTTAAAGATTCTTCGTATGATGGCGGGAAAAATTATGTCCAAGCACAGGTCAAATAGGAGGGCTGAAATGGCTAGCATGAGAGGGCACAGTTTTAAGGTGCTTGGAAGTAGGTACAGAGGAGATGTCAGGAGTAAGTTTTTTACACAGAGAGTGGTGAGTGCGTGGAATGGGCTGCCGGCGATGGTGGTGGAGGCGGATACAATACCGTCTTTTAAGAAATGGCTTTGGGCCTTAACCTGAAAGATCAACTATCCATTTGCTTCCAGATGAGCCTGACGAGACCAGCACTTAGACATAATTTTGACTATGATTTTCCAATAGATCTTGTCTGGAGATGCAATGCCAAAAATCTGAAATGTTGTGGGTGCCTATAAATAGAGAAAAAGTAACTACAAGACGGTCAGACTGACATCAGCAATGAGCAAACTGCTCTGAGGGAGGACTTATATTAATATTTAGAGAAACATAGATTAGTGAAGGCTAAGTCAGTATGGATTTGCTCAGAAAGGATTATGTGCAACTAACTTAAGTTTTGGAGTTGGTAGCAATGAGTACAGATCAGGCCAACATTTAGTGTGATATACATGCATTTTAACAAGACATTTGTCAAAATCACACTCCATTAACCAAGAGAGCAAAAAAAACATGAAACACAGGGGAAAGAGACAAATTGTATCAATATCTAGCTCAAGGGTAGAAATGTTTTTATTTTTTTGCAAATTTAATGGCTCATGGGTATAAATAATGGAGTTTTATACACTCAGTGGTCACTTTAATAGGTATACTTGTACATTAATACAAATATCTAATCAGCCAATCATGTGGCAGCAACTCAGTGCATAAAAGCATGGAAAAATGGTCGTGAAATACAATTATTGTTCAGATCAAATATCAGAATGGGGAAGAAATGTGATCTGAGTGACTTTGATTGTGGAATGATTGTTGGTGCCACATCGGGTGGCTTGAGTAGCTCAGGTACTGCTGATCTCCTGAGATTTTCATGTATAACAGTCTTTGGAGCTTACAGAAAATAGTGCGGGAAAGAAAAAAAAAATCCAGTGAGCAGCAGTTCTGTGGCTGAAAACATCTTAATATTGAGAAAAGGTCCTAGGAGAATGGCCAGACTGGTTCAATCTGACAGGAAGTTGACAAGTAACTTAAATAACCACACCTTATAACGGTGGTGTGTAGAACAGCATCTCTGAACACACCACATGTCAAACCTTAAAGTGGAAGTGGAGGTACCTAATAAAGTGGCCACTGAGTGTAATTCAGGACTAGGTGCTTTGTTTTTTTGTGTGATATACATAAATGATTTGGTCTCAAATGTAGGAGATAACATAGAACATAGAACATAGAAAACCTAAAGCACAATACAGGCCCTTCGGCCCACAATGCTGCGCCAAACGTGTATTTACCTGAGTTTGCTGATGGTATTAAAATTGTCAGTGTGGTTACCAGTAAGAAGCAGAGTTCCAGATTACAGGGTGAAAGCAATGGGCTGGTGACTGGTTAAGCGAGAACAAAAATGACAAATGGATTTCAATCTGGAGAAGGGTGCTGTTTGAGAAGAGCAAGCAAAGCTAAGGAATAGATAATGTATGGAGGAACAGTGGGATCTTGCAGTGCATTTTCATTTGCCAAGTTGCCATGGATAATTCTGATATTTTCCCTTAGAGCTTACTTCTGAAGCCTTCCCCATGAGTGGGTATAGCCACAGGGCAGCGGAGGTTTGAGTCCGACACAAAAGGATGTCGCTAGGGCTATTGAATAATTCTTATGGATACTGTGTCAGGGTTGATTTCTTCAGAATAATGGGAATTGAGGGGTGATTGAATTGAGGTGCATAAATTTAAGGGAATGACCAGAAAGGACCTGTTTTCCTTACAGAGAGGTCAGAGGAACTGAAGATTTAACTTTATTTCTCTAGGTTTGGGGTTTTGCAACAAACCGATCAGATGGATATTGTGAAAGAAAAATGTCACATTTCAGTGAATGGTGTGGGACTGCAACTCACTGCCCGAATGGATGGCTCAAACTCTCACCAAGTCTGATGAGTACTTGAAGAGCCATAAGCTGCAGTACCACAGAATAATTCAGGAAATCCGGGAGTCCAGTTTTACTCAGCATGGGTAGAATGGACTGAGTGGCTTGTCCTCACCTGCCATCCCTTGAGCCTCCGAATCCAACATATCAATCTCTGCAACTTCCACAGCCTTCAACAGGGCCCAAACAGGCAGCACATCTCCACCTTCCACACGGATCATTTCCTCTGTAATTCCCTTGTCCATTTGTCCCTCCGCACTAGTTTCCTTCCGAACACTTATCCCAGCAAGCAGACACCTGCCCATTTACTTCCTCCTGCACTACCAATCAAGGCCCCAAGCAGTCCTTCCAGGTGAGGCAACATTTCACATGCAAATCTGTTGGGGTCCTCTCCTGTATCTGGTGCTCCTGGTGTGCCCTCCTCTACATTAGCAACATCTGACATAGATTGAGAGTTTGCTTTGTCGAATACCTCAGCTCTATCCACAGAAAACAGAATTTCCTGGTAGCCAACCATTTCAATTCCTATCACTCTCCAACATGTTGGCCCACGGCCTCCTCTTCTACCACGATGAGACAACTCTTAGACTGGAGGTGCAACAGCTCATATTCCACCTGGGCAGCCTCCAACCTGATGGCGCGAACATCAATTTCTTCAACCCCCAGTAATTTTTTACCCTCCCCCTTCCCTCTTCTTCATTTTCCTATTCTGGCCTCTAACCTCCTCCCCTCTTACCTGCCTGTGACATCCCCTTGTCCCCCTGCACCTTCCCTTTCTTCCATTATCCACATTCCTCTCCTATCAGATTCCTTCTTCTCCAACCCTTTGCCTTTTCCACATCATCTCCCAGTTTCTCACTTCATCCCCCCTCCTGCAGCCACCTGGCTTCACCTATCACTTTCTACCTTGTCCTCCTACTCCTCCTTCTATCTTCTTATTCTGACTTCTTCCACCCGCTTTTCCAGTCCTGATGAAGGGTATTGACCCAAAAACTTTGACTGTTTATTCATTTCCATAGACGCTGCCTGACCTGCTGAGTTCCGCCAGCATTTTGTGTGTGTTCCTTTGGACTGAGCGGCTTCCCGCTGTGTCAGAATTGTCTATGATGATAATCTCTTGAAGTTATGAAGATGAATACATGTTTATTAATGATCCTCTAATTTTGCATAGCCGGCTGGGGGCGTAATGGCATCAGCACCGGACTTCGGAGAGAAGGTTCCCGAGTTCTAACCCAGCCGGCTCCCCAGGCATGCTTTCCATCCATGCTGGGTTGAGCATCGAGCTAGGAACTTGACCTCGTAAAAAAGAAATTGCCTGTTACAGAAACATCGACAGCAAGAAGTTGATGGCCCATGCTCCCCGTGAGTTTAAAAGGCAATTTCCTTCCTTTCCTTCCTAATTTTGCATATTATTAATGAATTTTGATTGTGAAACCTGGCTGAGTTTACACTGGTCAGTGTGTTTCATGGGTAAAAGAACTGAGCTTTGTCACTGACTGTGGCGGCATTTCGTCATGTCAAAAGTGAGTGGACACATTTCAGAGATTCACTTTATGTTAAGAGGTAACACATTTTAAGCATAGATGATGATAAATTCATAACCTGATCTATACTCTGATAGAATATAACACATCTAATGAAATCAAAATGAAAATGTCCCCATGTATCAGAAAACAGGCATGTTCAAAAAGCAGTACCTTGAGAAGGCAACATCCATTATCAAGGATCCTCACCTTTCAGGACATAGTACTATCAGATAGAAGGTACAGGAGCCTGAAGACACACACTCAAAGCTTTAGCTCCTCTGCCATCAGATTTCTGAACTGTCCCTGAATCCACATCATTCCCTTTTTCCACTGTTTGTTTATTTTTTTATTGTAACTTATAATAAGTTTTTTTGTCTTGCATGGTATCTCTGCAACAAAACAACAAACTTCATGACATATGTCAGTGATAATAAACCTGATTCTGAATCCCTGCAGCCTGCTCTGCTTTTATCTATCTATTTGGTAGCAAATGGCATACACTGTTTGTGTAATCATCGTTGAGTATGCAGTATCTTTCTGCTCCCAGTCTGCTGCCCAAGATTGAGCCAAAAGCGTAGGATTAACCTCAGTGACCCTCCCCACGCTGACATCTGTGAAGGCAACATTCCTTGAATGAATATATTAAATAAGTCTGGAAATTGGACCTCAGGTAGAATCATTTAAACAGTACCTGCTCCCCCACCCTCCATCTCCCACTCTTTCCCCGGGAGGTTTTGATAGGACAAGCTTGGAAATCAGCTACATCTTCTGTAAATTCTCAAGTATCTCTGGAATTCAGAGATGTAACAAGACTCAAAATTCATATTAACTCAATTTTTTAACAGTCATGAAACATTTTAAAAAATGATTAAGAAAGCCCTAAAATATTTCAAAGACATTAAAATATTCACTGAAAATGTAGAATAACTTAAAGCAAATATAGCCACCCTATTCAACTCCACAGCAGACTGATGTGAGGGCAGAGAGGTTACTCCACAGGGTGTCACAACCACAGATTCGGCAGCGCAGTAGATAGGACAATTGCACTTGTAAATTTGTACATGTCAGATAATTATTATTTAATCGTGATAGTATTTAACTCTATACTTGTCGATACTTGGACAGAGCACAGCAATGCTTCGCTGCCTGTTTGCTTTTGGCATTCCGTGAGAAATTGGACTTTCGAGTCAACTGATTCTGAAGACTAGCGGTATTCGTTTAATGTCTAGATCTTCTTTGTGTGGTCAAGACT
Organism: Mobula hypostoma; assembly: GCF_963921235.1. NCBI lineage: Eukaryota > Metazoa > Chordata > Chondrichthyes > Myliobatiformes > Myliobatidae > Mobula > Mobula hypostoma. The sequence continues at coordinate 26,497,061 of NC_086104.1, forward strand.
TGCTGTTAGCCGGTTCAGATATGGCCCAAGTGCAGAGTGAGAGACACTGAAGCAGGTTGATAGTTCACAAACTTTAATATGAACAATGTTAAAGGGAAAATAAACAATAAACGCTAGGCCAAATAGGGCCGCTAACTAAAACTCTCAAATGGGAAATGAAGCCTACACTGCAGCTGGAAAGAAAATCTAAACATTAAACGAATACCGCTAGTCTTCAGAATCAGTTGACTCGAACGTCCAATTTCTCAGGGAAGGCCGAAAGCAAACAGGCAGCGAAGCGTTGCTGTGCTCTATCCAAGTCTCAACAAGCACTACGATGACAAGTATGGAGTTAAATACTATCACAATTAAATAATAATTACCTGACACATGCAAATTCACAAGCGGAATTGCCGTATCTACCGTGTTGCTGAATCTGTGGTTGCGACACAGGGTGATGCTTGATATTCCCAATGTGACTGGTTCAGTCATAACACAAGAGACTGCAGATACTGGCATCCAGAGTAACAGACAATCTGCCGTTGGAACTCAATGTGCGATGTGGCACATTTGGGGGAAATGGAATTTTCAATGTTTCAGATTGAAATCCTGCATCAGCCTTCCGCCCTTGGAATCCACATGGATTCCAAAGACAGAACATAGTAAAGGATGGGGAGGCAAGAGTCAGTCAGTAAGTCTATGAGTTACAGAATGTCTAAGTAGATCTGGGACTACCACACTGTCAATCATTATGCACCATCAGCAAGAGATTCATCTCTTGGTGTTGAAATCCACCAGTGTGTATATTGAGTTGAGATAAGTTTCGCTACTTTTGAGTTAAAAATTTAACTTTATTTTAAGATTCACTCTATGGCAATCCAAATAAAAGACATTATATACTTATTTCTAATTTTAAATAATTACCATACCAATTAAAGTCTCCAAATTTGAAGTCCAACAGTGCTTAACAATAGATACACAAATAAACTACTTGTAGTTATACAACAGTAAAGATTATTACCTGCTTGCCTCTCTGAAGAACAAATTATAGAAGATGCAAGACGTAGTACCTTTAAAATATCTTACGGAAATCATCTGTGGCAGCCCTGGAAAGCTGAAAACCAAGTTAACTTCCTGGTCATTTGATTTTAATGGTGGTAGTTCTTTGCAAAGTTTCCAAACACCGTCATAGTAATTTATTGAAAAGTGGCTGGATAAGATTCCAGTTAGTATCTAAAAATGCAAATTATCACATTATCTCTGGAAAGTGGAGAAAGAACCAAGACAGCCTATCATTACAATTGAAAAAGCAAAGCTTTGAAAGGAAAATAAATGCTAGTCTTCCATTCAATCTAGAAGGAAAATGTTGGAACACCTTTTCTGATGTACTTATCTGCCTACTGTGTAGTCTAATCACTTAACCATTCTATAAAGAAGCTATGTTATTTCTTTGGTTTATAATTTTAATACTGATAGTTAGAACCCAGAATTTTCTGTCTAAACATTTTTGCTTCTTTACATAGATTTTCCCTTTTAAGATACCTCTTTAAAACCTACCTTTTATTTTTCTGTCCTAATACCAGTGCCTAAGAAGAATAATATGAGCTGCGTTAATGACTATTGCCCTGTAGCACTCGCATCGACAGTGATGAAATGTTTTGAGAGGTTGGTCATGACTAGACTGAGCTCCTGCTTCAGCAAGGACCTGGACCCATTACAATTTGCCTCTCGCCACAATAGGTCAACGGCAGACGCAATCTCAATGCCTCTTCTCATGGCTTTAGATCACCTGGACAACACAAACAGCTATGTCGGGATGCTGTTCATCAACTATAGCTCAGCATTTAATTCCATCATTCCCACAATCCTGATTGAAAAGTTACAGAACCTGGGCCTCTGTACCTCCCTCTGCAATTGGATCCTTGACTTCCTAACCGGAAGACCACAGTCTGTGTGGATTGGTGATAACATCTCCTCCTCGCTGAAGATAACACTGGTGCACCTCAGGTGTGTGCTGAGCCGATTGCTCTACTCTCTCTATACACATATGACTGTGTGGCTAGGCATAGCTCAAATACCATCTATAAATTTGCTGGTGATACAACCATTGTTGGTAGAATCTCAGGTGGTGACGAGAGGGTGTACAGGAGCGAGATATGCCAACTAGTGGAGTGGTGTCACAGCAACAACCTGGCACTCAACATCGATAAGTTAAAAGAGCTAATTGTGGATTTCAGGAAGGATAAGACGGAGGAACACATACCAATCCTCATAGAGGGATCAGAAGTGGAGAGAGTGAGCAGTTTCAAGTTGCTGGGTGTCAAGATCCACGAGGATCTAACCTGGTCCCAACATATCGATATAGTTATAAAGAAGGCAAGACAGCAGCTATACTTCATTAGGAGTTTGAAGAGATTTGGTATGTCAACGAATACAGACAAAAACTTCTATAGATGTATCGTGGAGAGCAATCTGACTGCCTGCATCACTTTCTGGTATGGGGGGGTGGGGGGGGGGCTACTGCACAGGACCGAAAGAAGCTGCAGAGGGTTGTAAATTTTGTTGGCTTCATCTTGGGTACTAGCCTACAAAGTACCCAGAACATCTTCAAGGAGCAGTGTCTCAAAAAGGCAGCATTGGGAGGAGAAGATGGCAGCGCGATGTAGCGCGCATGGCCTCTCCGGTGAAATGATATTGTATTTGATAATTAGGGGCCGTGCACAATTCTGATTTGATGGAGACAGACGTGAGAAGCGTGGAAGAACATCTGGAGAAACTTCTGAAATGCCGGGTTTGCTGCCGCTGCTACTGTACGATCGAGAATCTCCGGAGGGGAAGGCCCCAAATCCTCGGCTTTGCCTGTTGCTGGCGGCTGGGGCCGGGGTCGAAGTGCTCGGCAGAGATGGTGCTTGGTGCTCAGTGTCGGAGGGCTGGTCGGAGGCTCGAAGTTCTCGGACGACTCAGAGTCGGACTGTGGTCAGGTGTTTCCAGGGTGCTGCATCAGCAAGTTTGCGGCGCTGGAAGCTCATGGCAGGGAGAGCTTTCTTCCTTCTCCCATCTGTGTGAGATGATGGGACTTCTGAGAGACTTTGAACTTTTTTTACCGTGCCCATGGCCTGTTCTTCATTAAGTTACAGTGTTGCTTGCACTGTTGTAACTATATGTTATAATTATGTGGTTTTTGTCAGTTTTTCAGTCTTGGTCTGTCTTGTGTTTCTGTGATATCACACCGCAGGAACATTGTATCATTTCTTAATGCATGCATTACTAAATGATAATAAAAGAGGACTGAGTATCCTCATTATCTAATCTAATCTAATCTAATCTAATCATTATTCAGGATGTCCAGCACCCAAGGCATGCCCTTTTCTCACTGTTACCATCAGGTAGGAGGTACAGAAGCCTGAAGGTACACACTCAACGATTCAGAAACAGCTTCTTCCCCCCGTCATCCGATTCATAAATGGCAATTGAACCCTTGAACATTACCTCACTTTTTAAAATATATATTAATTTGGTTTTTTGCATGATTTTTAATCTATTCAGCATACATATACTGTAATTTATTTATTTATTTATTTCTACTTTTTTCTTCTATATTATGTATTGCATTGAACTGCTGCTGCTAAGTTAAAAAATTTCACGGCACGTGCTGATAATAATAAACCTGATTCTGATACACATTTATATAGTTCAAAACCATATGATAAGACTTAAGAGCAAAATTAGGATACTCAGCCCATCAAATCTGCTCTGCCATTCCATCATGGCTGATTTATTTTCCCTCTAATCCTCTAATTCTCCTACTTTCTCCCCATTACCTTTGGCATCCATATTAATTAAGTACCTATCGACTTCCGCTTTAAATAAACCCAATAACTTGGCCTCCACAGCCATCTGTGGCCATAAGTTTTACATATTCACCACCATCTGGCTAAAGAAAATCCTCCCCATCTCTGTCCTAAAGGGATGTCATTCTAGTTGAAGGCTGTGCCCGCTGATCCTAGACTCTCCTGCTATAGGAAACATCCTCTCCACATCCACTCTATCTAGGTCTTTCACCATTCAACAGATTTCAATGAGATCCACCCCACCCCCCAACAGCTCATTCTTCTAAACTCCAGCAAATACAGGCTCAGAGCCATCAAACATTCTTTGTATATTAACTCCTTCATTCCCAGAATCATTCTCATGTACCTCCTGCGTACTCTCACCAATGCCAGTACATATTTTCTTAGAAAAGAGAACTAAAAAGTCAAAATTTGTTTGATGTTGCTGGAGTGAAGCATTCATTGCGGACAATGTACAGATATTAGCAGAAGCTTGTGTTAATATACAACCTGTAATGTAACTGTAGACATACAAATATGATGCTGAATATTCTACTAACCAAGGTTTACCACATAACTCACATCCTTGGTTCCAATTCTGTGCATGACCTTTCCCTTCCCTAGCTCTGTAGTTCCCTCCAGATCCACCACACACTGCAGTTTCTGTCCTCCTTCATTTCAGCATCTTTGCACATTCTGAATTTCCTCAGATCATCCATTAATGACAAATCCTTCGTACCTCCAAGATCCAAGATCTGAAATTGTTTCTCTAAAGCTCTACACCTCTATCCTTCACTCTCATTAAGAGAATACATTGGCCTATTTTTTGGTAATTATCTGCCCTACCATTTCTACCTGTGTCTCAGTATTAAATTTGGTGTGAAAACGCCCTTGGAGACACTTGAAATATTTTAATGCATTATGTTTCCTCTATGATTTCGTCATAAAATACGTCCTTACAAAGGCCTAGCAGTGAACAAGAAATGATACCCACTGTTCAACTGTACCTGAATTACGTCACTAGAAACAACATGTCTCCTTAGGCTGAACTATCACTGTGGGATAACATACTTATACAATCATTACCATTTACAGCTACTCATGCTGAATACAATTAATTTGGATAATATTAATTATAGCTTTAATAGATTAGTGCTGGCTAGCAATAATTTGTAAATTGGCTTCAATTCATTAAGCCAGATTATTATTTTCTATTTTTATGAAGGTGTTAAGATTTGGCAGGGCAAAAGTCTTTCATTACACATGTTCAATGTTATCCTTTCACAGAGATAAATCAATCCATGTTATTGCATTAACTATATTAAGCCATCAATGATATTTCAAAATTAATTATTACAATATTGATGCACATATTTGAAAATGCACTCATTGTGAATTTTTGCACAAAGCAACTCTTAGGGAAGATCATTGCCTTCAGCCATGCTACATTTTAAACATGTACATTAAGAAAGTAAGTAACTGAAATAATCAGGTCAGGATATTAATTTATTTGCATGGCCTTTCTCGTGAAAAGTTTGACAGGCAACTGCATGTTCCTCCTGAGGAAAATAAATCACTGTGGGGTTTATTGCTGTTTAGAAAATTTTCATTTAAAAATAAAATTTAAAAAAACTTAAATTGATGTGAAATAGAAGTCTGTTTCATCCCCAACCTATTGTAATTAAGGGTGACAAATAATTTTTTTTGCCTTAGTTATTAACTTTTAAAACATTTTACCTGACCCCTCTCCACAATCTGTTGCCATTTTTATTCTATCGCCAGCATTCTGCAACTTCTCTGCTATCGAGCTGCCTAGTCCTGCCACCCAGCACCTTTCCCTCTGTTTGACTATTCTTCCCCATTTGTGACACAAATCTATTAGCCTTCTGAGACCTGTTTTCCAAACCTATGTCTTTACTCCCACTATCGAAACAAAAATGGAAACAGCAGAAGGCCATAACGCCATTTGCTGCCCCCCACCCCACTTCCCCTGCCTTTGCTGTTTTGCCATTTTGTAAAAGTGGGTTGATCTGTTTCCTCAGCACAGTGCTGCAGTTTAGTAGACCCACTGCCTGTCAAAAGCAGAGACCAGGTTCAACGTGATCTGTGGTGCTGTCCTTGTGGAGTTTGTATGATCTCCTTGTGATCCACTGTCCTCCCACATCCCAGGACGTGCAGGTTGATAGGTTAACTGGTCACGTTAAATACCCACTGACGTATTTGTGTATGTCAGAACCCAAGAGAAATTGAAGACATCTACAGTGTATTCAATCATCTATTACCATCTACAATGGTTGAAGACCACCATTGAACATAGCTACATGAAATGCTGTTGCAGGGAAACAGTATCCATCATCAGGGACCCCCCACGACCCAGGGCATGCTCTTTTCTCACTGTTGCCATCAGAAAGGAGGTAAAGGAGACTCAGGACTCACACCACCAGATTCAGGGATTGTTATTACCCCTCAACCATCAGGAGAGGAGATAACTTCATTCAACTTCACTTCCCCATCACTGAATTGTTCCCACAACCGATGGACTCATGTTCAAGGACTCTTCATCGCATGTTCTCGATATTTATTTTTTATTTATTTGTTGTTATTATTTCATTCTTTTCGTATTTGCACCTTTTTCTTAGACTTCTACACTCTGGTTGAACGTCCAGTTTGGGCAGTTTTTTATTGTTTCTGTTATTATTCTATAGATTTATTGAGTATACTTAGCATGAAATAAATTTTAGGGTTGTATCTGGTGATATATATGTTATTTAATAATAACGTTTACTTTGAACTTTAGAAGGTAGGGAGAATAATATTGCGATTAATGTAGGATTAGTGCAAGTGGCTGGTTGCCGGTCAGTGTGGACTGACTGGGGTGGTGTTGGGGTGGAGGTCGGGCAAGTCAATACGTACTATGTTTCCATGCTGTATCTCCTCTTGACTCTATGACCCTCCTCACCTTCCTGCACCAAATCCTGTGATTCCTCTAATATCCCAAAAGATATTCATCTGTTTTTAATATCCTAAGTGAGATAGCTTCCAAAGCCTTCTTGGAAGAGAATTCCAAAGATTAATTGGTTGCATGGGTGTAATTGGCTGGTGCAAGCTCATTGGGTTGGATTAATTTTCTTGCAGGCATTTACAGGGAGGTGGTAAATTGGATTAGACATTGGCTCAATGGAAGAAGCCAAAGAGTGTTGGTAGAGAATTGCTTCTCTGAGTGGAGGCCTGTGAATAGTGGTGTGCCACAGGGATCAGTGCTGGGTCCATTGTTATTTGTCATCTATATCAATGATCTGGATGATAATGTGGTAAATTGGATCAGCAAATTTGCTGATGATACAAAGATTGGAGGTGTAGCAGACAGTGAGGAAAGTTTTCAGAGCCTGCAGAGGGACTTGGAGCAGCTGGAAAAATGGGCTTTAAAATGGCAGATGGAGTTTAATACAGACAAGTGTGAGGTATTGCACGTTGGAAGGACAAACCAAGGTAGAACATACAGGGTTAATGGTAAGGCACTGAGGAGTGCAGTAGAACAGAGGGATCTGGGAATACAGATACAAACTTCCCTAAATGTGACGTCACAAGTAGATAGGGTCGTAAAGAGAGCTTTTGGTACCTTGGCCTTTATTAATCAAAGTATTGAGTATAAGAGCTGGAATGTTATGATGAGGTTGTATAAGGCATTGGTGAGGCCGAATCTGGACTATTATGTTCAGTTTTGGTCACCAAATTACAGGAAGGATATAAATAAGGTTGAAAGAGTGCAGAGAAGGTTTACAAGGATGTTGCCAGGACTTGAGAAACTCAGTTACAGAGAAAGGTTGAATAGGTTAGGACTTTATTCCCTGGAGCGTAGAAGAATGAGGGGAGATTTGATAGAGGTATATAAAATTATGATGAGTATAGATAGAGTGAATGCAAGCAGGCTTTTTCCACTGAGGCAAGGGGAGAAAAAAAACAGAGGACATGGGTTAAGGGTGAGGGGGGAAACGTTTAAAGGGAACATTATGAGGGGGCTTCTTCACACAGAGAGTGGTGGGAGTATGGAATGAGCTGCCAGATGAGGTGGTAAATGCGGGTTCTTTGTTAACATTTAAGAATAAATTGGACAGATACATGGATGGGAGGTGTATGGAGGGATATGGTCCGTGTGCAGGTCAGTGGGACTAGGCAGAAAATGGTTCGGCACAGCCAAGAAGGGCCAAAAGGCCTGTTTCTATGCTGTAGTTTCTATGGTTTCTATAGAAATACAATGAAATTTTATGAAAGACAGTACATAAACAAAGACTGACAAATAACCAATGTCAAAAACAGAAAATCTTTACAAATAAAAATAATACTTACAACATAAATCGTAGAGTCAGGGATTGTTATTGTCAATATTTTCTTTCCTGTGAGGGAGGGCGGAATTTTATGGTCTGCAAGTTTTATTTCTTTTCTTTCTCATGCCGGAGGGAAGTTGATGTCTTTTCTTTCATCAACACCCCTGGTTGTCCTGTATTTAATGGCTATCTGGAGTAGACAAATATCAGAGTTGTCTTGTACATGCACTCTTTGACAATAAGAAGAACCTTTGAACCTTTGAGTCCTTGAAAATAAGTCTGTTATTCATAAAATCAGTTCAGAGTAATGATGAATGAAATTATCCACACTGGTGCAGGTGACTGATGGTTGTAGGATAATATCTGTTCCTGAACCCGATGGTGTGGAGCCCAAGGCTTCTGCATTTCAGCCCTTTAGTAATAGTGAGAAGAGGGCATGGCCAGGAAGGCTGGGGGTCCTTGATGATGGGTGCTGCTTTCCTGTGGTAGTGCTCCATGTGGGTGTACTCAATGGTGGAGAGGGCTTTGTGATACCCTGGACCGCCACCACCACTTATTCCATTCCAGGCCATGATGCAACCAGTTATGAACCTCTCCACTGTGCACCTAGAGAAATTTCTCAAAGGGTTTGCTGACATGCCAAATATTTGAAGCTTCCAAGAAACTAGGTGCGCTGTCACACTTTTGATGTGATGACACTAATGTGCTGGTCCCAGGACATATCCTCTGATATTTTATCATCAAAGAATTTAAAGCCTCTGTTCCTCTAATGAAGAATGGCTCATAAAGGCTCCATCTACTTCCTCCTGCAGTTGATAATCAACTCTTTGGTTTTGCTGACATGCTGTTGTGGTACCATTCAACCAGATTTTCAATCTCCTTCCTATACACCAAGGTTTAAAGAACCATTGATTTCCTTTACAAAATCTTTCCATTCAAGCAAGTTCTCATTAGCTTTGGCTCAAAATTTATTTCTTATTTGTTGGTAAATGGCCTCCCCCAGTGCACTAGATTAAATTTCCTTTAGTAGCAAATAAGCAAATTTCCATTCTCACTAATGACAATACTACCAAATCTGGAATCTTCTGCAAATTTCTCAATTACAGACTTCAAATTTTAAGTCTAAGTTATTAACATACATTGTAAAAGTACTGGATTGAGGCCTGATCCTCAGGAAACCACTCTACGCAGTCCTTCAGTCAATAAAACTATCATTCTTGACCTTTTACATTTAAATTAAATTTTGATGCCTTTAAGAACCATAATTAAAAACCACATCTTCTGAGAAAACAACAGAAATAAGCAGAAAATAAATTAAAAGGTGGGAGTAATAATTTGATTTTTGAACAGCTACCTTTTAAATATTTTTGATAGATAATTAGACAAACACAGTGTAATACAAATCAAATGTATATAAAAAGAAATTACAATATGTGAAAAATTTGCATGGTTTTGATAGCAGACAACAGAATAATAGTCAATTTCAGAACTTTTCAGGTCACTTGACACAATAATTAAAATAACTCAACTAATTATTCTAGTCTACAATGCAATTATGTTCAGAACAATTTAAATAGGCCTTTGCCCTGCAGGTAAGTAGACTGACTACCAGGATTTTTTCTTTGTGTTAACAAAACAAGCTTCTACTGAAACAAAGACAAATCAATTAAACAAAAAAAAACAGGATAAAGTACCACGAAAAGAGTAACAATCTCATTTGTTCGTACCTTTTAATTCATTATCAGGTAATTGCTTCTCACCAAAGTGTATAGGTTTCCACAAGACATGTTCTGGTCCGCTCCATTGCTATCAGCCCTCACCTGCATCTCCTCCATTTCCCGCACTTTTGTCCAATACTCAGAACAACCCGTCCCCCCCAACCAGTGATAGAGTTGCCCTTATCCCCATCTAGCACCCAAGAGACTCCACCGTCCAACATATCATTTTCTACAACTTCTACCTTCTCCAATGAGATCCCACAACTGGTCACATCTTCTCCTCCCCCAAACAACAGGAATTCTGCAGATGCTGGAAATTCAAGCAACACACATCAAAGTTGCTGGTGAACGCAGCAGGCCAGGCAGCATCTCTAGGAAGAGGTGCAGTCGACGTTTCAGGCCGAGACCCTTCGTCAGGATTAACTGAAGGAAGAGTGAGTAAGAGATTTGAAAGTAGGAGGGGGAGGGGGAGATCCAAAATGATAGGAGAAGACAGGAGGGGGAGGGATGGAGCCAAGAGCTGGACAGGTGATTGGCAAAAGGGATACGAAAGGATCATGGGACAGGAGGTCCGGGAAGAAAGACAAGGGGGGGAGGGGAACCCAGAGGATGGGCAAGGGGTATATTCAGAGGGACAGAGGGAGAAAAAGGAGAGTGAGAGGAAGAATGTGTGTATAAAAATAAGTAACAGATGGGGTACGAGGGGGAGGTGGGGCATTAGCGGAAGTTAGAGAAGTCGATGTTCATGCCATCAGGTTGGAGGCTACCCAGACGGAATATAAGGTGTTGTTCCTCCAACCTGAGTGTGGCTTCATCTTTACAGTAGAGGAGGAACACTCAGGTTGGAGGAACAACACCTTATATTCCGTCTGGGTAGCCTCCAACCTGATGGCATGAACATTGACTTCTCTAACTTCCGCTAATGCCCCACCTCCCCCTCGTACCCCATCTGTTACTTATTTTTATACACACATTCTTCCTCTCACTCTCCGTTTTCTCCCTCTGTTCCTCTGAATATACCCCTTGCCCATCCTCTGAGTCCCCCCACCCCCACCCCCCGTCTTTCTTCCCGGACCTCCTGTCCCATGATCCTCGTAACCCCTCCCTTCAAACATCCTTTCAAACATCTGCAGACATTTGCGGATGTCAGGCTGTCCTGGGTCATTGGGACGCTGGATAGGATAAGTAGGAGACATGAGGGTCGATTATCTTACCACAATGTGATACTCACACGAGGTAAATCCACTTTTACCACCCAGAATATGTTTAGCTTAGATTACTGTGGGCAGTGGATGGTTTACAACCTATCAGGGACAAAGTTAAAGCAAAGAGACAAAAAAATGTTGGAGAGCTCAAATCCCTTTTGAGTGGTGCTCAGTTTAATTAAGAATTTTACCAGATTCAGCAAACAAAAGGACAATCAGCAGATGGCAAACATCTTATTCAAAGCAGTACATGATTGAGCATTGATTTCCCTAATAAAACACAATCACGGATGCATTATCCAGGCCACTACATGCAGGTTCTAACAAGGGAAGTAAAAGGACAATTTTCACCTGACAACTAGTGTATGATAAGTTTCCAGTCATGCGACAGAAACATTAGAAACAATACTTCTGAACTAAGTTTACAAACACGTTTTCATACATTGTAACAATTCAAGTTAAACTTGCAAATTTAAACATCCAGTTATTTTATAACAGAAGAGTCAAATTGTTCACTGATTAAGCAGGTAAAAATGGTAATATTTCTGTTATCACCAAAAATCCTGAGAGGATGATTCTTAAATCAAAGGTATACAGAGTTGACTGGTATTGTGGTTATGAAAGCTATTGATGGTAGCTTCATATACATGAATTGATAGAAACGCTTTAATATTTTAGAGGATAGAGCACTACAGAACAAAAACAGGCCCTTCAACCCATCTAGTCAATGTTAACCTATTATGCTGCCTAGTCCCATTGACCTGCACCTGGACCATGGACTACCATACCCCTCCCATTTATGTATCAATCAAAATGACTCTTAAATGTTGAAATTGAACCCAAACACAACTGCCAGTAGCAGTTCAGTCTACGCTCTCATCATCCTTTAAGTGAAGAAGCTCCTCCTCACATGCACGACACCTATAGCTAAGGATATTTCAAATAACCATACAAAAATTACAGCACAGAAACAGGCCATCTCGGCCCTTCTAGTCCATGCCGAACTCTTACTCTTACCTAGTTCCACCGACCTGCACTCAGCCCATAACCCTCCATTCCTTTCCTGTCCATATAGCTGTGCAATTTAACTTTAAACGACGACATCAAACTTGCCTCAACCACTTCTGCTGGAAGCTCGTTCCACACAGCTACCACTCTCTGAGTAAAGAAGTTCCCCCTCATGTTACCCCTAAATTTTTGCCCTTTAACTCTCAACTCATGTCCTCTTGTTTGAATCTCCACCGCTGTCAATGGAAAAAGCCTATCTCCGTCAACCCTATCTATCCCCATCATAATTTTAAATACCTCTATCAAGTCCCCTCTCAACCTTCTATGTTCCAAAGAATAAAGACCCAACTTGTTCAACCTTTCTCTGTAACTTAGGTGATGAAACCCAGGTAACATTCTAGTAAATCTTCTCTGTACTCTTTCTATTTTGCTGACATCTTTCCTATAATTCGGTGACCAAAACTGTACACAATACTCCAAATTTGGCCTCACCGATGCCTTGTACAATTTCAACATTACATCCCAACTCCTATAAAGGCCAGCATACCAAAAACTTTCTTCGCACCCTATCCACATGAGATTCCACCTTCAGGGAACTATGCACCATTATTCCTAGATCCCTCTGTTCTACTGCATTCTTTAGTGCCCTACCATTTACCATGTATGTCCTATCTTGATTAGTCCTACCAAAATGTAGCACCTCACATTTATCAGCATTAAACTCCATCTGCCATCTTTCAGCCCACTCTTCTAACTGGCCTAAATCTCTCTGCAAGCTTTGAAAACCTACTTCATTATCCACAACTCCATCTATCTTCGTATCATATGCATAATTACTCATCCAATTTACCACCCCATCATCCAGATCATTAATGTATATGACAAACAACGTTGGACTCAGTACAGATCCCTGAGGTACACCGCTAGTCACCGGCCTCCAATCTGACAAACAGTTATCCATCACTACTCTCTGGCGTCTCCCATCCAGCCACTGCTGAATCCATTTTATTACTTCAGTATTAATACCTAACGACTGAACCTTCCTAACTAACCTTCCGTGTAGAACCTTGTCAAAGGCCTTACTGAAGTCCATATAGACAACATCCACTGCTTTACCCTCGTCAACTTTCCTAGTAACCTCTTCAAATTTCCTAGTAACCTCTTCAAAAAATCAATAAAATTTGTCAAACATGACCTTCCACGCACAAATCCATGTTGACTGTTCCTAATCAGACCCTGTCTATCCAGATAATTATATATACCATCTCCAAGAATACTTTCCACCAATTTACCCACCACTGTCGTCAAACTCATAGGCTGATAATTGCTAGGTTTATTTTTAGAACCCTTTTTAAACAATGGAACAACATGAGCAATACGCCAATCCTCTGGCACCATCCCCATTTCTAATGACATTTGAAATATTTCTGTCAGAGCCCCTGCTATTTCCACACTAACTTCCCTCAAGGTCCTTGGGAATATCCTGTCAGGACCTGGAGACATATCCATTTTTATATTCCTTAAAAGCACCAATACTTCCTCTTCTTTAATCATCATAGTTTCCATAACTCCCCTACCTGTTTCCCTTATCTTACACAATTCAATATCCTTCTCCTTAGTGAATACCGAAGAAAAGAAATTGTTCAGAATCTCCGCCATCTCTTTTGGCTCCACACATAGCTGTCCACTCTGATTCTCTAAGGGACCAATTTTATCCCTCACTATCCTTTTGCTATTAATATAACTGTAGAAACCCTCGGGATTTATTTTCACCTTTCTTGCCAAAACAACCTCATATCTTCTTTTAGCTTTTCTAATTTCTTTCTCAAGATTCTTTTGACAATCTTTATTCCTCTAGCATCTTATTTACTCCATGCTGCCTATATTTATTGTAGATATCTCTCTTTTTCTGAACCAAGTTTCCAATATCCCTTGAAAACCATGGCTCTCTCAAACTTTTAATCTTTCCCTTCAACCTAACAGGAACATAAAGATTCTGTACCCTCAAAATTTCACCTTTAAATGAACTCCATTTCTCTATTACATTCTTCCCATAAAACAAATTGTGCCAATCCACTCCTTCTAAATCCTTTCGCATCTCCTCAAAGTTAGTCTTTCTCCAATCAAAAATCTCAACCCTGGGTCCAGACCTATCCTTCTCCATAATTATCTGCTTTCCTATTTTCTTTTTCTTCCTTCTCCCCTACATTGTTCCTACACTCTGGTTCCCCTCCCCCCACCCTTGTATCCACCGGAGCCTCTCTAGCAAACCTACCTGCAAGAATATTTGTCCCTCTCCAGTTCAGATGTAAACCGTCCCACCGGAACAGATCCCACCTTTCCTGGAAAACTGTCCAATTATTTATAAATCTGAAGCCCTCCCTCCTGCACCATGTCTTCATCCACGTGTTGATCTGCGCTATCTTACTATTTCTAAACCCGCCTGCACGTGGCACTGGTAGCAATCCTGAGATTGCTATCCTGGAGGTCCTGTCCTTTAACTTGGCACCTACCTCCCTAAACTCACCTTTCAGGACCTCCTCACTCTTCCTACCCACTACATGGACCACGACATCCAGCTGCTCACCCTCCCTCTTGAGAATACCGAGAACTCGATCTGAGATATTGCGGGCCTTGGCGCCAGAGAGGCAACAGACCATCCGGGAATCTTGCTCTCTTCCACAGAACCTCTTATCTGTCCCCTTAACTATCGAATCCCCTATCACTACTGCTCTCCTCTTTTCCCTCCTTCCCTTCTGAGTTGAGGGTCCCATTTTGGTGCCAGAGATGCAACCACTGCAACTTGTCCCTGGTAGGTCTTCCCCATCAACAGTATCCAAAACGATGTACTTATTATTGGTGGGAACAGCCACAGGGGTGCTCTGCACATTCTGTCTATTCCCCTTCTCTCCACTGACAGTCACCCAGCTACCTGTCTACTGACTCTTAGGGGTGACTATCTCCCTGTAACTCCTGTTTATTTACGCCTCTGCCTCCCGAATAATTCGAAGTTCATCCAGCTCCAGCTCCAGTACCCTAACTCGGTTTGTCAGGAGCTGCAGCTGGATGCACCTTTTGCAGTTGTAGTCATCAGGGACTATTGTGTTTGCCCTGACTTCCCACATACTGCAAATGGAGCACTGATCTGCCCAAACTGCTGCCTCCATTACCTACTCTTAAGGTAATCAGATTTATTAAAGGAACTTACCCAGCCTTACCTTACTTGGAGTGAGGCTTTTCCTCAGCCTCTGCTCGCCGAAGCCTTTCGAGCCAAAGCCTTCCCACTCTGTCTCCCTCTACTCTGTCGCCCGCTCCATTAATTTTCTCTCTTTTAAACACTCCCATTGCCTTACGGTCCAACTTATACACACTTGTGCAGTCGTGCCCTGTTCAACTGCTGAAGAAATTACCTTTATAGAGAAATGTCCTAAATACTTCTTTAGGACTTCTGTAATTTTTGCACTAGACTCCCATAAGGTCTGGGGGATCCCCTTATCAGGTCCCAGGGATTTATCCATCCTAATGTGCCTCAATACAGCAAGAACCTCCTTTGCTGTAATCTGTATACAGAACATGACCTCACTGTTGCTTTGCCTTACTTTTATAGACACTGTGTCCATCTTCTGAGTAAATACAGATGCAGAAAATCCATTTATGTAATGTGAGCATTATTAAAAGTAAGTTAATACTAATTAGGATAATGGGGGCGTTTTACTTCCATTCTTTTTACTTCCGGTGCTCTGTATTTAGTGTTCCTGCGATGCCGTATGGGTTGTGAAAACCTCTGTATATACATATCATTTTTGACATTCGAGATGAAGTGGTTTCTTTGGGCATGAAGTAGTCGAGTGTGCCTTTTTCAAAGTGGAAGTTACCACATAAAGTATCTCCCATCTCTCTTGGTTCTGTGCATAGATGAATACTCTGATCTTCAAGAGGATCAATTTTGTCCCTAGCTATCCTTTTGGCCTTAATATACCTGGAGAATCCCTTTGGATTCTCCTTCACCTTGTCTGTTAGAGCAACCTCATGACTTTTTAAGTCCTCCTGAGTTCTTCAAGTGTTCTCTTGCTTTTCTTAAATTCTTCAAGTACTTCATTTGTTCTTGCCTGCCGATACCTGTCATGCAGTTCTTCTTAATTAGAGCCTTACTATCTCTCAAAAACCGAGGTTCTCTAAACCTGTTATCCTTGGGTTTTATTCTGACAGAAACAAACTCTCTACTCTCAAAATTTCATTTTTGAAGGCCTCCCACTTACCAAGCATGCCTTTGCTAGAACACAATCTGTCCTAGTCCACACTTGTGAGATGCTTTCTAATACCATCAATATTGGCCTTTCTCCAATTTACCGTCTCAACTGGAGGACAAGATCTGTCCTTTTTCATAATTAGCTTGAAAGCAATACTTGTACAGGATCCTGTGACAAAAAAAAAAGGCTCGATTCTCCTTCTTGAGTAGATAGGAAATACAGCAGAAACTCAACCACTTTGCTGTTCTGTCAGAAGATGGTGATTCATGCTGAGAAATAGTAAAACATTAGGGAGTTGCTTAAGAAAGGAGACCTTAAGCTGTGTGTGCTTTCAGAAATGATGCAACAATTGATGGCAAAAGGGAAAATATAATATGATAAATCACTCATAATTATTGCTAAATTGTTTTTTATTTGTTGCATAATGTATCATAATTGTACTTGCCCTTTTCAATTTAGTTCAAGATTGTTGAGACAGTTTTAACGCTGCTTGTCTTGATTTGAACAATAACCTCAAGATTAGCCTATGAAAGAGAATACAAGCTACGAGATTCTGAAAGTATGGTTATTTAGGATAAATTATAAATGCAGTACATAAATTAGCATATTTCAACATGAAAATAGGAATAATGAATTCATCTGCCCTTCATTATTACAGATTTTATGGATGCTCATTTCGCTATTTAAGGTATAGTCTATGGCATAAGAAATTATCCTTACCTTTTGATCTTTTTTTGCTAATATTAAGACTGAAATGAAATGCACCAGGTCCAAAGAAGAAAGTAGATTTGAAATTCAGCTGCTTTCTGACAGAGTGTGTCTGCAGTT
Organism: Mobula hypostoma; assembly: GCF_963921235.1. Classification (NCBI taxonomy): domain Eukaryota; kingdom Metazoa; phylum Chordata; class Chondrichthyes; order Myliobatiformes; family Myliobatidae; genus Mobula; species Mobula hypostoma. The sequence continues at coordinate 26,514,204 of NC_086104.1, forward strand.
TGCCTGTTGTAGAGAAACAACTACCGATTGTCATAGTTAAATGCAGTCTCCACACTCCTGTCATCTCAGATGGAATTGTTTAAAATATATAGACCAGTGACAGAACCACAATGGTCTGTGCTGACATTCATGACTCTCCTTCACCGTCGTACTAGATAGTCCCCAGCTTCATCTTAACTGCATCAGTGCAATTTGCCTCAACTACTTTCATTCACATTCTTACAATTTTCTGAGTAAAGGATACCTTGTCAGGTAATATAAAGAAGGTAATACAGACATTTACGCTGACACAGTTTGCATCACATAATAACCAGGATCTAAAGGTAATATTTAACTCTCAGCTCTATCCTTTCCTTTGATGAATGCAGCTCTCAATCAGCATCACTACAGCAGCGTTATTTAATCGATCATTCAATCATTGGCTCATAATAAGGCACATCTGTTGGACAATGGCACATAGAGAGACATGAAATCCTGCAGATGCTTAAAACCTGGAGCAGCACACACAAAATGCTGGCGGAACTCAGCAGATCGAGAAGCATCTAAAGAAGGGAATAAACGGTTGACATTTTGGACCAAGACTCTCTATCAAGATCCTTCATCAGAAATGGTGAATGTTTATTTCCCTCCGTAGATGCTGGCTGACCTGCTGAGTTTGTCCAGCATTTCAAGCATGTTACTGCAGATCAATGTTGTTGTCCTTGCGCTGACATCAGTAAATTACCATATAAATCACTTCAAACTATTTCAGCTGATGGAAGATGGTGACAATAGTTCCCAATTCCCAACATCATTACTGCCACCCCTTCCCCACTAAAAATTATACTGGGTCCAAGGCCTCATACAACTGAATAAGTATCATACATTTTCTTGCTTGGCTGACTGGTGCCCAAGACCTCATCTGAGAGTATGGGGAAGCCATTAACCTTAGGTCTGTTCAGGCCAATGGTGTTTGTCCTGGGTCGTGGAATTATTGATGTCTAGACAGTGAAGTGGTAGGAGGAGGTAATGTGGAGAGATGGGGGGATCCAGTGCTTTGAGTGGGGGAGTGGTAGACAGCGATTGCACCAAGGATCTGGCCATGGATGAAGGAAGTGGCAGGGAGATGGAGTGTTCCAGTAAGGTTCACAGGGAATTGAGGGACAGGGGCCTGGGCTCAGGGAATTAAAGGATTGGAAGAATGAGGTTGAAATGAGCCGGATTGGCGGATGTTGGATGTGTGTTGTCACGGGTGGAAGTGCTTCTAAAAGATGAACATGGAATAAGACAGATGCCTGAGTTCCTGATGAGGGGTGTGCTGAGACGAGGGTCACTCTCAGTTTGATGTGGTCCAAGTTCTCTCAAAGTGTCACAGAAGCATCTCTGTATCTTGCTATATGTGACAATAATAAACCAATCACAATGAACATTGCACAGGGAATGATGTCAGCCCAAGCATCCCAACTCAAGTACCTGAGGGAACAAAGATGACTTGCACTGGAAGCTCCTTGTTGAATTTCTGTAATGTTCTGAAAGATACCACCAGTGGCTGACTATAATCAAGCGCTTGAGATACTACATTATGCCATCACCAAACAAGAAACAGTCCACCCTGATGCATTTAACATCAGAGTTGGAGACTTCAGTCAGGCTTGTTTGAAGAAATTCTTCCCCTGTTATCATCCACAGGTAACCTGTAGCCCCAGAGGTCCCAACATACTTGACTACTGCGATAGTAGGATAATGAATACCTACCATTCCATGCCCAGACTGCATTTTGGGAAATATGATCACTTGGCTGTCCTTATCCTATCTGCAAACAGGCAGAGGCTAAAGGGTAAGGCTCCAGAGATGAAGGCAACAAAGAGATGATTGCGGGAGGCAGAGGAGAGGATAAAGGATTGCTTCGAGTTGATAGACTAGGCCGTGTTCAAGGGCTCATTGTGCATCTGAATGAATACATCATGGTTGTCACAGACTTTATAAAAACAGTTGTAGACGAACATGCACCCACAAAATTATTCAGTCTTCCTGAAACCAAAGCACAGGATGAACCAGGAGATCTGCAGTCTGCTGAGGGTTAGACCAGGGGCCTTCAGGTCGAGCGACCAATAAAGATACTACTGGTCCAGGTACGATCTCTGGAAAGCTATCTCAATGGCAAAGTGGCAATTTTGGACTATCTTGAGTCAAGGAACGATGCTCGACACTGTGTCAGGCCTTGAATGCTACCCCCTCTTACAAAGTGAAATGTTGTGACATAGGTAACAACAGAGTTTCACTTCCTGATGAGCCCAATGCCTTCTAAGCTCATTTTGGCTATCAAAACATGGAGGAACCACCATGAACTCCCACAGCCCCTGAGGCCGAGGTGAGAGTATCCTCCAGGAGTGTGAACCTACGGAAAGCATTCATCCCAGATGGGGTACCTGGTCGAGTACTGATCAGCTGAGACCTTTAACCTCTCACTTCAGCAGCATGAGGTACCCATCTGCTTCAAGAAGGCTTAAATTAAACCAGTGCCTAAGAAGAATATGATAACCTGCCTCAGTGATTATCATCCAGTAGCACTTACTGTTACAGTTTTTCACTTTATTATTCAGAATAACAATGATTTTCCCATACCGTTTTACACATGCCTTCCCATTGTTCTTCAGCCTTCCCCATGCCCTATTCCCAATACCACAAATGTCACTCCTACACACACATAGTCTACCATTTCTTCTCAACTTAATCGATTTTATAGCCTATCATTCCATTGCTTCATATTCTCTTCTTCTATGCGATTAGACAATGGATGTTGGGAGAAGTAGATGAACACTGGAGGCATCTCAACCAGTCCTATTTTCATTCTACAAAAGATTTCAATCAAGACGAGCAATTTTGTTTATGTTTTCCCATCCACCCCAACTGCCGTCAACACCCTATTCCCCAGCACTACCACTTCCTAGCTGAGGAGCTCTCTTCCAAAAAAAAACTCACTGTGGAACTTTCTTGTCTCTTTTGTATTGACAGCCGCTTTGTCTCAGAGCTATCATTAGCTATAATTATAGATTTTACAATGGAAATTATAAACTTACTTCTTAAACAACAAGCTGCTTTCATGCCTGTAAGAGAAAACCAAGCCAGATTTTTAACAGCAAAATTGCCAACTTTCACCATCATTATGCCATGAAACTGACAGAAACTTTGAGACTTCCATACATCATCTAAAGTGGTAATCCCAAAATGCACTGTTAGTAATTCAGTCCACCTCCACAGTCTGTTGCATGCCTCCTTCTCCCCTGTAATAAAGGGGTTACTAAAACTGACGTGAGTTTAAGCTGCTTATCAACTGCTTTACTGTACAATACCCTGAAAATTTGTGCTATTTGCATGAAATCTATGAGATTTGACTGGTGTACAAAGCCATTATTACCACAAGGCAAACTATCAGGCAATAAAACACGTATTTTAGAAATATATAGTAATTTCTACATGAAAGTTTCTCAGAATATAAATAAATTTACAATAAAAGATTGACTGAGTGGGTTGAGGAACCTCCTATATCAAAATAAAATATAAATATTTAAAAAGCATAATTAATTTAAGGAAAACTACTATTAACAAAAATAAAGCAATTGAGTTAAAACCCTCAATTATCCTTTTTAGTAAAGATCAGCTCTTCTTGTTCAGTTCTACAGGTGGGTAAGTACAGAACTTGCTGATACATGGACTCCAACCAACCAATGTTTATCTGCCGAACTGCCCGCTGAAGTGGAACATGATCTGGCCCAATGTCGCAAAGAGTGGTTTCTGTAGCAGATAACTGTATGAAAGGATATCAGAACAGGTAATCTCAGGGCAGTAAATTCTGTCACAATTGAGCATGAAATAATTTCACTATTATGATCCTGTCTTTGGGGTGGGGGGGGGGGCGGCGACACCTTAAATGGACACGGTGTTTTCCTCACTCTACCAAATAGAAGGTTAAATTTCCTGAAGTCTTGCAGGTGGTAAAGGCCACACCATTTCATTCTGTCTCCCAGCTCTGTTTGGGGTACTGCCTACAAGAGAGGTATCTATGAAAACTGGCTCTCCATTCTACTGAATCCATCATGGGTAAAGCCCTCCCCACCATTGAGTACACCTACATGGAACATCAGGGGCTCCCACCACCCAGGACATACTCTCACTGCTGCCATCAGGAAGAAGGTACAGGAGCCTCAATGCTCACACCACCAGGTTCGGGAACAGTTATTACCCTTCAACCATCAGGTTCTTGAACTAGAGGGGTAACTTCACTTCACTTCACTTGCCCCATCATTGAAAAGTACCCACAACCTATGGACTCACTTTCAAGGACCCTTCCTCTCATGCTCTTAATATTTATTGCTTATGTATTATTATTATTTCATTCTGTTTGCATTTAAACACTTTACTTTCTTTTGCACACTGGATGAATGCACAAGTTTGTGTGGTTTCAATTGATTCTATGATGGTTATTATTTTATTGTGGATTTACTGAGTATGGCAGCAAAAACAGGTTGTATTAGAGACATATATGTATTTTGATAATAAGTTTACTTTGAACTCTGAATTTAGCATACTCAGTTATTGATATATATTTAATCCAAAACCAGAGAGATTCTAGTGGTGCAGGAATAAGGGTAATTTTGACCCAGTTGGAAATGAAGAACATTTCATGAAATGGGTTTTCAAATCCTGTCTTTATATTGAAGTTATGCCTGGAAGTCCATAAACTAATCTGCCTTGCTAACTTTCTACAATACTGGTGAATCCTTCTAATTGTAGAAAATTAGCAAGGCAGATGATTTTTTGGATGAGGAACTGACACAGGGCACAAGGATGTATGTTCTTGGACTATTGGGACATCTTCTGGGATTGCGGCAGCCTATACAAGAGACACACTTGAACCAGAGAGGGACCAATATCTTTACAGGGAAATCTGCTAGTGCCACATAGGAGGGTTTAAACTAAATTAGCTAGGGGGAGAGAGGTACGTGTCTCTGAGCAGGAACATGTAATGGGATAAAACAGTACCACTACCAAGCAAAAGCAAGTTCGGTAATCAGGATAGTCAGATGCTCATTAAAGGGAGGGAAAGGAATACTCTTGTAAAAACAAAAGTTGGAGGTACTCAGCAGCTCAGGCAGCATCTATGGAGTGAAATTGGTGGTTGCCTTTTCAAGCTAAAACCCTTCATCAGGACTGAAAAGCAAGAGAGTAGAGGCCAGGAGAAAAGGGTTGGGGAGGATCAGGAGCACAAGCTGTCAAATGATAAGTGAATTTAGATAAAAGGGAGGAAGTAGGAAGGTGGAGGAGCCAGGAAAGTGTGAATGATGTGAGAAGCTGGGGGATGATACATGGAAGAGGACAAGGGTTTAAAACAAAGAATCTGATAGTAGAGGAGAGTAGACCATGGAATAAAGATGTTGTTAAGCCTACATACAAAGTCAGGAATAGAAAGGTTGAGCATGGTAGGACTAATGTTGAGTTGAGTATATTTCAATTCAAGGAGTATTATAGGAAATTTGGATGAGCTTAGGGCATGGATCTGCACATGAAATTTTGAAATAGTAGCCATTACTGAGACTTGATTGCAAGCAGGATAGGACTGGCAGCTCAGTGTTCCCAGTTTCCATTGTGTTAGATATGATAAAACTGAAGAGATTAAAGGGGGCATTACTAGTCAGGGAAAATGTCACAGCAATGCTCAGACAGGACAGGCTGGAAAGCTTGTCTGCTGGGGCTATATGTGTGGAACTGAGAAGAAAAGGAGGCCAATGTTAATGGGATTATATTGCAGAGCACCCAATAGTCTGCTGGATTTAGAGGAGCAAATTTGTAGAGAAATCGCAGACTGTTGCAAGAAACATAAAGTTGTTATAATACGTAGGTGATTTTAACTTCCCACATACAGACTGGGACTCCCATACTGTAAAAGGGCTGGATGGGATAGAGTTTGTCAAGCGTATTCAGGAAAGTTTCCTTAATCAAATATGTAGAGGTCTCAGGTAGAGAGAGTACAAAACTAGATCTCCTGTTAGGGAATGAGACAGGGCAGGTGACAGATGTTTGTGTAGGGAAATACTTTGCATCTGGTGACCAGGATGCCATAGGTTTCAAGGTACTTATGGAGAAGGAAGGATCTCGTCTTTGGGTTGAGATTATAAATTGAAAAAGCCCAACTTTGATGGTATCAGAAAGGATCTGGTAAGAGTGGATTAGAAAAACAGAGGAGTAGGTGTTTGCTGTCTTGAGGTAAATTAGGGTGGATAAGTCCCCAGGGCCTGACAAGGTGTCCCCTCGGGCCCTGTGGGAGGTTAGTGCAGGAATTGCAGGAGCCCTAGAAGAGATATTTAAAATGTTCTTAGCCACAGGTGAGGTGCCGGAGGATTGGAGGATAGCTAATGTTTTCTATTGTTTAAGGAAGGCTCTCGGAATAAACTGGGAAATTACAGACTGAAGAGTCTGACATCCGCAGTTGGTAAGTTATTGGACAGTATATAAGAATTTGGATAAACAGGGTTAGTCAACATGGCTTTGTGCATGGTAGGTCATGTCTAACCAATGTTATAGAGTTTTTCAAGCAAGTTACCACAGACTTTAGCAAAGCCTTTTACAAAATCTTGCATGAGAGGTTTGTCAAGAAGGTACTTGTAGTAAATTGGATTAGACATTGGTTTCGTGGAAGAAGCCAGAGAGTGGTAATGGGTGGTTGCCCCTCTGACTGAAGGCCTGTGATTACTGGTGTGCCCCAGGGACTGGTGCTGGATCCACTGTTGTTTGACATCTATATCAATGATCTGCATGATAATATGGTAAATGGGATAAGAAATCTGCAGATATTACACCAAGGTGTAGTGGACAGTGAGGAAGACTATTAAAGCTTGTATTTTGATCTGGGCCAACTGAAGAAATGGCAGATGGAATTTAATGCAGACCAGTGTGAGGTATTGCACTTTGAGAGGACCAATCGGCATAGGTCTTGTATGGTGAGCTGTCGGGTACTGAGGAGTGTGGTAGGACAGGCATACTTGGGAATACAGGTTTATAATTCCTTGAAAGTGGTGTCAGAGGTAGATAGGGTCTTAAAGAAAGCTTTTGGCACATTGGCCTTCATATATTAATGTATTGAGTACAGAAGTTGGGACATTATGTTGAAGTTGTGTAAGATAATGGTGAGGCCTAATTTGGAGTATTGTGTGCAGTTTTGGTCACCTACCTACAGGAAAGATGTAAATAAAGTTGAAAGAGCACAGAGAAAATTTACAAGGATGGTGCCGGGACTAGAGGGCCAGAGGGTAAGTTTATGACTCTATTCCCTATACCGTAGAAAATTGAGGGGAGATTTGACAGATATATACTAAATCATGAGGAGAATAGATAGGGCAAGTAGGCTTTTTCCACTGAGGTTGAGCAAGACTAGAACTGGAGGTCACAGGTTAAGGAAAAAGGGCAAACAAAGGTTGTAGTGAAATCGATGCTTATGCAATCTGGTTGGAGACTGCCCAGATAAAATATGAAGGGTTGCTCCTCCAAGCTGTGTCTGGCCTCAAAATGGCAGTAGAAGAAGCTGAGGACAGACAAGTCCTTGTAGGAATGGAAAGTGGAATAAAAAATATCTAAAGTAAAGGTTAAAAAGTTTATTCATTTTAACTGCATTTATTTGAAAGCAGAAGGACAAACTCAGAGCATGAACTGGCTCAGATGGGGACATTTGAGCCATAACAGAACATGGCTGAGAGAAGGAAGATAAAGATTGGTATCTCATTTTCCAGGATAAGATATTTCAGACATGACAGAGTTATGTGTAACTGAGGAGTGTGCATTTCCTTCTTGATAAGAGAGGACATAAGAGCAGTACTTAGATAATGATATTCTTGGGGTTTCATCCAGGAACATAGAATAAACAAAGGGAGATTCACTCCAGTAGGGCAGTATTAGAGACACCCCTACCCCGTCAATTGTCAGTGGAAACCTGGGAAGCTGGCATACAAAGAACTTACTGATAGTGGTTAGAATAGTGGGGAATTTTGATTTCCGTGGTACTGATTGGACCATCCAGAGTGTAAAGGACTTGGATTGGGTGGAATTGTGAAATGTATACAGGGAAGTTTCTTAAGTCAGTGTATAGAGGGCCCTACTTGTGAGGATGCAATACTGGACCTCAGGGAATGAAGCAGGGCTAGTAAAAGAGGTGTCAGTCAGGAAGCACTTTAGCACTAGTGGTCAAAAGTCTATTAGTTTTAAGATTGCAATGAAAAAGGATAGGAAAAGTGGTGGATACGATTTCAATTTCATGTACGAGAGAGATTTGGATAGGTACATGGATGGGAAGGGTACGGTTCAGGTGCAGGTCAACGGGACTAAGCAGTTTAAATGGTTTGGCATGGACTAGATGGGCCAACAGACCTATTTTTGTGCTGTAGTTTTCTACGACTCTATGACAGGTCCACAGGTAAGGGTGCTAAACTGGAAAAGAACTAACTTTGAGGGAAATCAGGCTAGAAATTCTTAACAGAGCAGGTCATAACAATGGAAAGACAAGCATAGTTCCGAGGGAGGGTGTGCAATTTAAAAGGTTGGCTAGGTTTCTCTTCCCACAGACACGGCCTGACCTACTGAGTATTTCCAGAATTTTCTGTTTTTTATTTAAATTCTAAGCATCTGCAATTGTTTTACAAGCTTCATTACACAATAAGTCATATGGATTGGAAATGAATTGCTGGGTAGAGTATAGTTGCCTTCAAAAGGTAATTAGGGTCCATAACACCATGAGACAGGAGTAGAATTAGGCCATTTAGCTCTTCCAGTCTGCTCCATCATTTAATCATGGCTGATCCTTTTTTTCCCCTTCTCAGCCCCACTCCCAGGCTTTTCATTGAGTTATAGAGCACCATTGCATAGAAACAGGCCCTTGGGCCCATCTAGTCCATGCTGAATTATTAATCTGCCTAGTCCCATTGACCTGCACCCAGACCATAGCCCTCCATACACCTCCCATCTATGTACCTATCCAAATTTCTCTTAAACTTCTTAAGCTTCTTCCCTTCTGCCACCTGATTTCTAAATGGATATTGAACCCATGAGTGCTTCTTCAGTACTTTTTTATTTCTGTTTCTTTGCAATACCTATTTTTAACTGAACTATTTAATAGATATATATATATACTTAATGCAACTCATTTTTTCTCCATGTTTATTTATCATGTATGTAATTGTACTGCTGAGGTAAAGTTAATAAATGTCACGACGTATGCCAATGACATTAAATCTGATTCTGAAATGTTGAAATCAAAACCACATCTACGACTTTCACTGACCTTCATCATCCCCTGAGTGAAGGAATTGCCCATCATGTTCCCCTTAAACATTTCACCTTTTACCCTTAATCCATGACTTCTAGTTCTAGTCCTACCCAACCTCAATGGAAAAAGCCTGCTTGCATTTACCTTATCTATACCACTCATAATTTAGTATACCTCTATCATTATCTCCCCTTATTCTCCTACACTCCAGGGAATATAGTCCGAACCTGTTCAACCTTTCCAAAAACACAGGGAAATTAGATAAATATTTGAAGGAGGAAAACCTTCCAGGAAAATAAAATGGTTTGAAAAAGCCAGCAGGGGCTCAAGGGGCTGGATAACTTCTTGTTTTGTATTATTCTATATGTGGACAGATTCAGAAATCAAACAATATCAGATCAAACATTTTTATTCAGAATCAGCAGAACTATCAAGTCTAAAACCTTGAAGTAGGATCTTCAAGAAATTGCTTGGAAGTTCTCGTGCCCTGTCAACAGACTCAAAAAGATAAACAGCAGTAATCTGTTCTTGTTTCTGTTGGTAACCAGTCAGGTAGTATTTCACCAGGAAAATTATATTTTTTTCCCCAGTGAGGAAACAAAATCAGCATGGATAAATTGTTGAGCAAGCTAGTCAACTTAATTTTAATGTAACACACATCAAAGTTGCTGGTGAACGCAGCAGGCCAAGCAGCATCTATAGGAAGAGGCGCAGTCGACGTTTCAGGCCACCTGTCCAGCTCTCGGCTCTATCCCTCCCCCTCCTGTCTTCTCCTATCATTTTGCATCACCCCTCCCCCTCCAGCTTTCAAATCCCTTACTCACTCTTCCTTCAGTTAGTCCTGACGAAGGGTCTCGGCCTGAAACGTCGACTGCGCCTCTTCCTATAGATGCTGCTTGGCCTGCTGCATTCACCAGCAACTTTGATGTATGTTGCTTGAATTTCCAGCATCTGCAGAATTCCTGTTGTTTTAATTTTAATGTATTTGTTTAACGAACCCATGTCATAATTTATATGGGATTTAAATTTCTAAAGAAATTACAAAATATTAAATGAAATAACTACTGAACTTGGGTTAGAATATTAATTTCAAATGAAAAATAGCAACAAAAATTCAAAAAGGCATACTCCAAATTCTATGCCATTTACTTGTGGACAGATGCATGATCAACTTTGCAAAGAATTCTTCGAAGTTTAGAAGTCCCTTTCCCAGTCTATACTGAATTTCCTGATCTCAGATAGTGTTGATATAATAGACAAAGAAAATAGTTGCACTTATACAGCACTTTTCATAACCTCCAAAATTGCTGAGGCACTGCAGCCAATGAATCTCATTTTGCCGCGTGATTGCTATTTTAATGGAAACAATCAGCCAACAATCTGCATCTGCATCCTGCAAGTTTCTGAAAACATTGTTGAGAAGACTGAGAAAAACTTCCCAGCTTTTATTGTGCCATAAAATCATTATCATCTCAGAGGGTAATTTTTAACGCCTCATCCAATAGTGCTACTTTCCAGAGTGTACCACTCCTTCAGTGCTATGCTTGTAGCCTGTGCTCAGAACAACCACTAACTCCTGACTCTGAGGCAAGTATGCTTCCTCATCAGGGCTAACATGTGAGCAATTTGTTTAGTAATTCTTGTCTGGAGGAACAAGACAAGGATAATAACCTCCATCTGCTTTCCAAAAATCTCCTCTACAAAATATATGTTATTTTGCACTGAGTGTTAACAGCAAGGCCGGGTGTATTCTTACCTACAATCAAATAGACTGATGAAATGTAGTCAAATCCAAAAAGCGCACAAGAAATTGAATCTGTTTTTAAAATCCAAAGCAGATAAACTACTATACCCTCTGTGATTCTCAAAATGTTACAGCATTTCTTTGACAGTTTTCATGACAACAAACTTGAGAACACAAACTGAATTAGATGAAAGAGCTTACACTGCAGTGAATGATCCAATGTAGTTGTAACTATGTTTTCTACAATTAAAGAGTTCACTGAAACAGTAAGTCTGAATTTTCCATTGGAGTACAGGGAGTTATTTTATAATAGACATTTTCAAGGAATTGAGCAAAAATAAAGACTCCACTTTTGTACACAAGGTTACATGAATGTAGAACCGCAAAGGAATTAGTTAAAATATAGCTGATAATTTACACATAAACATACAAATGGGGAGCAGCATTAGGTATTTGGCCCCTCAATTCTGCTCTGATATTTAATAAGGTGATGGTTGGTCTGATTATTATCTCAACTTGTCATTTACATCTACTCTGTGATTAAGTTTTGCCATCTTGCTTGTCAAGAACATGCCTTAAAAGTACTTAAAGGCTCTGCTTCCAGCAGCCTTTGAGGAGAATTCCAAAGGGCCATAAAGCTTTGAAAGAAAAATAATTGCATCACCTCTGTGATCAATATGTAGCCCTTTGTTTGCAAACAGTCAGCTATAGTTTTTGATTCTCCCACAAGAGGAATCAATTTGAACTAGTGAGGCCTCAGCTTGAGTACCTCAATCCTTCCAAGAACTGCCTGGGTTATATATGTTTTCACCAAGCCTCTCCTTACTCTTTTACAGTCAAACCTAGCCTGTTCAAGGTATTAGTTGGTGAATCTTCTCCAAACTGTCTCCAATACATTAACCTCCTTTCATAGATGAGACTTAAATTGTTCATTAGGTATTTCAGCTGTGATCTGATCAATGCCCCATATCAATATTGCATAATCTTCCTTCTTTCCTTTCAGTTCCTTAGTACTTGACGCTAAAGGACCTGTAGATGAAGTCTACCCAGACCAGGGAGACTTGTCAGCAACAATACAAGAGTTGGAACATCAAGTTATAACCATTCAGGACGTTGGTGAGGCCACACTTGGAATGTTGTGTGCAGTTCTGGTCATCCAGCTATAGGAAAGACATCTTGCAACCAGATTTCTCAGCTTCAAATCTAAGCAAAGATTCTTTGATGTGCATTCCTTTGTAGTGTTTTAAAAGTCAACTTTTATAGTGAAGTATCTTCTTTATACTCCCAAGTTTCTGGCCCTGCAGTAGCATTCCTACCTTTGGGGCATAAAATACTTACTAGGGTGTTACCTTGACTGGAGGGCTTGGGTTATATGGAGAGAATTAATAGGAAAGGATTAGAGGGATTAGAGGGATATGGGCCAAAACACATGCAAAAAAAGAATAGTTCAGGTGGGCATCTTGTCGGCATGAACAAGTTCGGCCAAAGAGACTGTTCACATGCTGTATGGTTCCATGACTTAATGACACCGCTCCAACACTTTGTTCGCTACAACTTCCTGATGATGATAATAATTTTCCTGGGTTCTATCCTCCCTTCCAAAAGCTCAGCTGTTTCTGGAATGCTACTTGTCTCCTGTATAGTGACAAAGGATGTAAAATATATGTTTAATTATATTACAAAATAAATGTGAAATACAATGTTGGAAAATGCATGGCCATGCATTTTGGTAGTGGAAATTAATGTACTATTTTCTAAATGGGGAGAAAATCCAAAACTCTGAGATGCAAAGGGACTTGGGAGTCCTTGTGCAGAACACCATAAAGGTTAACTTGCAGGTTGAGTCGGCGGTGAGGAAGGCAAATGCCATGTAGCATTCATTTCAAGCGGTCTAGAATACAAGAGCAAGGTTGTGATGCTGAGGCTTTATAAGGCACTAGTGAGGCCTCAGCTTGAGTACGATAAACAGTTTTGGGCCTCTCATCTTAAAAAAGTTGGGCTGGCATTGGAGAGGGTCCAGAGGATGTTCACAAGGATGATTCCAGGAATGAAAGGGTTATCCTACGAGGAATGTTTGATGGCTCTGGGTCTGTACTCGCTGGAATTCAGAAGGATGAGGAGGATCTCATTGAAACCTTTCGAATGTTGAAAGGCCTAGACAGAGTAGATGTGGAAAGGATGTTTCCCATGGTGGAAGAGTCTATGACAAGAGGGAACAGCCTCAGGAAAGAAGAGTGTCCATTTAAAATAGAGATGTGGAGAAATTTCTGAAGCCAAAGGGTGCTGAATTTGCGGAATTTGTTGCCATATACAGCTCTGGAGGTCAGGTTGTTGGGTGTATTTAAAGCAGAGATTGATAAGTTCTTGATTGGATGTGGCTTCAAAAGTTACAGGGAGAAGGCTGGGAACTGGGGTTGGGGAGGAGAAAAAAATGATCAGCCATGATTGAATGGTGGAGCAGACTTGGTGGGCCAGATGGCCTAATTCTGCTCCTATGTCTTATGGTCTTATGGTCTTAATTCAAATATCATCTCCTTATTTTCCACCATTACATCCCTCGCCACACTTTCCAAAGGACCAACACTTACTTTGTTAATTATTTTTTTCCCAAATAGCTACAAAATCTCTTAGTATGTTTTTTTATATTTCCAGCAAGTTTTAACTCACACTATAGATCTTACGTCTTTGTTATTTTAAATTCTGGCCAATTTTCTGACAATCTCTCCCACTCCCCCCACAACCGCCACCTGCTGCCTTTCTCATTATTATATAATTATTGCTACTTTCCCTTCCTATATAATTTATCCTGGATAAAATAAAAGTCAGACGTATTTCCTTTCTGCCTGGACAGTAATGTCTTGTCAGTGGTTGTCACTTAATATGAATCATTACCACAGATTTCAATATCTACCCTGTCAACAATAAAAAAACTACTACCAGTCACATAATCTTCAAGATAAGATCACGACGAGCAAAGGTACCAAGAGCTAAATAGGTGGGGATGGGTAATGGCAGATGAAAAGAGGCTTGTACGCTCTGAACAATGGCAAGAATTTCATTTTAGTATTGTAGAACTTAGAACATAGAACAGTACAGCACAGAAACAGGCCATTCAGCCCACAACGTTATGCTGAAACAACTAAAAAGCAAATGAAAAACACCCAAACGCTAATCCCTCCTACCTACCCCATGCCCACATCCTTCCATCCTCCTTACATCATGTGCCTATCCAAACATCTCTTAAAAGCCCTTAATGTATTTGCCTCTACCACCATATCAGGTAGCCCATCCCAGGCATCCATGGCTCTCCGAGCTAAAAACTTGCCCTCGATCCCCCTTGAACCTACCCCTTCTCACCAATGATGCATGCCTTCTGATGTTGGACAGTGGGAAACAGATATTCTCTATCCACTCTATCTATGCCTCTCATAATCTTATAAACCTCTAACAGATCTCCCCTCAGCCTCTTGAGGAAACAACCCAAGTTTATTCAGCCTCTTGTGATAGCACCTACCCTGTAAACCAGGCAGCATCTTGGTAAACCTCTTCTGCACCCTCTCCAAAGCCGGTGTATGGTTTTAGGAAGCCTCTGCCATTGCAAGGATCAATAAGAAATATGTTCTGAGATAACATCTTCCACAGGATTAAAGAATGAAAAACAAGCAGCTAAAGGAACTCAGCGTCTGTGGAGGCAGAGAGACAGTCAAAGTTTCAGGCAGAGACTCTGCCTTAGAAACTGAGTGCAGTTGATATAAGATTTAATGATTTAAGAAGTTTTTGTTCCACATTCAAGGTTCTGCAGTCTCTTGTGTCTCCCTCAAGTTCTTCTCCGAGTCACAGGTCATCGTGACTTTGACACACATTCTCTTTAGTCGTATTGGGTCAATCTCCTGTGGTTGCTCAAATCTGTAATCACCTCCTTCATAAGGACAACAGCAGGTCATGCAGATGACCCATTGACCACTTTCTCTGAAGCACTGAGATTTGCAAAGGAGGATCAGAATCTGGTTTAATATGATCGACGTGTCATGAAATTTGCTGAATTTGCAGCAGTAGTACAGTGCAACACATCATAATATGGGGGTAGAAGGGTGGGTTGGCAAGTTTGCAGATGACACAAAGGTTGGTGGTGTTGTAGATCGTGTAGAGGATTGTCGAAGATTGCAGAGAGACATTGATAGGTTGCAGAAGTGGGCTGAGAAGTGGCAGATGGAGTTCAACCCAGAAAAGTGTCAGGTGGTACACTTTGGAAGGACAAACTCCAAGGCAGAGTACAAAGTAAATGGCAGGATACTAGGTAGTGTGGAGGAGCAGAGGGATCTGGGGGCACATGTCCACAGATTCCTGAAAGTTGCCTCACAGGTGGATAGGGTAATTAAGAAAGTTAATGGGGTGTTAGCTTTCATAAGTTGAGGGATAGAGTTTAAGAGTCACGAGGTAATGATGCAGCTCTATAAAACTCTGGTTAGGCCACACTTGGAGGACTGTGTCCAGTTCTGGTCGCCTCACTAGAGGAAGGATGTGGAAGCATTGGAAAGGGTACAGAGGAGATTTACCAGGATGTTGCCTGGTTTAGAGAGTATGCATTATGATCAGAGATTAAGGGAGCTAGGGCTTTACTCTTTGGAGAGAAGGAGGATGAGAGGAGACATGATAGAGGTATACAAGATATTAAAAGGATTAGATAGAGTGGATAGCCAGTGCCTCTTCCCCAGGGCACCACTGCTCAATACAAGGGGACATGACTTTAAGGTAAGGGGTGGGAAGTTCAAAGGGGATATAAGAGGAAGGTTTTTTACTCAGAGAGTGGTTGGTGCGTGGAATGCACTGCCTGAGTCAGTGTTGGAGGCAGATACACTAGCGAAATTTAAGCGACTACTAGACAGGTATATGGAGGAATTTAAGGTAGGGGGTTATATGGCAGGCAGGGCTTGAGGGTCGGCACAACAATGTGGGCCAAAGGACCTGTACTGTGCTGTACGATTTTATGTTCTATGTTCTATATAATAACAAAAACAGGAATTATATAAAATATATATATTAAATGGTTAAATTAAATAAGTAGTACAAAAATTGAAATAAAAAAAACTAGTGAGGTAGTTTTCATGGGTTCAATGTCCATTTTGAAATTGGATGGCAGAGAGGAAGAAGCTGCTCCTGAATCGTTGTGTGTGCCTTCAGGTTTCTGGCCCTGCTTCCTGATGTTAGCAAAAAGAACAAGGCATAACCTGGGTGATGGGGGTCCTTAACGATGGATGCCGCCTTTTTGAGGCATCACTCCTTGAAGATGTCCTGGATACTATGGAGGTTAGTGTTGACTAAGTTTACAACTCCCTGCAGCTTACTTCAATCTTGTTTAGTAGGCCTCCCCACCGCCACCTCCCATTCCCACATAATAGATGGTGATGCAGCCAGTTAAAATGCTCTCCCACGGTATCTCCGTAGAAATTTGCGGGTGTCTTTGGTGACGTACCAAATCACTCAGACTCTTAATTAAATATTGCCGCTGTTGTAGCTGCATCAATATGTTGGGTCCAGCATAGATCTTCAGAGATATTGAGACCCAGGAACTTGTAATTGCTCACTCTTTCCACTTCTGTGGAAAGCATGTGACTTTGTCGATATTGGTCACACTAAGCGACAAACCCTAAAGATATGATTTGAGTTAGACACACCAGGCACTAGGTAGGGTTTGAACTAAATTAGTCAAAACCAAGCAATTCAGTGCCACTCAGTGACAGTAAATATTCTACTCTGTAGCAGTTCAAATCTTCTGAAAATTGTTACCATCAGTCAATGACAAGGATGGCTTGCTCAGCCAACAGTGCTCCCAAATGTGGTTCAGTCAGTTTGCTGTGGTGGGCAGTGGGATTCTAATCCGTCAATCATTTACAAGGCACATCAGAAGAGTGTAGAAACTGAATGTTTGGCGGATGAACAGAAGGGAACTAATAACTCAACAATTTCCCGAGGGAGAACAAGGCGAGAGAGCAAATTACGTGTTTATCAGATCAGTGAATTAAGTATCAAAGACTAAAGTGATCCCACTTCCTTAGATATTTATGGATGTGGGAGAAGGTCAATGAGACTGTTCTCAGTGATGCAGCTGGCTTTCACTATTGCTGACATTTTTGAAAGCTGCATGCAACTGAGAATAAAGTAGTTCTGCTCCAGTTGTTACCTGAATCAATTGAACAAATCCTAGACCTAGCCAAGCTCTTCCCTAATGAGGGAAACAACAGCATAGCACATGGTGCTAACAGTCACATTTGTCATATCTTTAAGAACTGTGACAAGTCTGAGGAAGACTGTTACTCATTCTTCTGCGGCTGAGAAAATGAGTAGCAATCACAAGCAAATTGATCTTACAGCACCGATCTTCAGGATAGCGCACAGAACTTACAGTGCAGAAATGAGCCATTCTGCTAAATGCTTTTTGATGTAGAGTATCTAAAACCCTCCCACAATGATTCAAATTCTCATAACTTTCTTTTGCCCTTTTTTCACTGACAGAAAAGGGGGCCATTCAACCCATCAAGTCCATTCTAGCACTGGGAGCAATTCCATCTCTCCATGCATTTCCTAGCAATGTATTCCCTCTCACAGTCCCGTCAAATACATACTGATTCACTACCTACTCTTGGAGTAATTTACAATAGCCAATTAACCCACTGCGAACCATGCCAATGGAATATGTGAGAACTGAGGGGGAGACATGCATGTCATTACGATCTCGACCTTTCACCATAATCTGCTAGTTATTTCTTATTCCTTTGTACTTTTTCAGCCATAAATACATCTATGTTATTCAGCCACACATCCATTTCTTCACAAGCATGGAACGGGATGGTGAAATGGGAGGTTGTTTAGTCCATCTGGTTCAGGCTAAGCAAAATAATAAGGTATTCTCAAATCCTACATCACAGAAATCATCGGCTAAAACTCCAAGTTTCATCTCACAAGTGCTCTTTCAACGTGATGGGAGTTTAGGACCATAAGATATAGAAGCAGAATTAGGCCATTTGGCCCATGAAATCTGCTTTGTCATTTCATCACGTCTGATCCAATTTTCCTCTCAGCACCAATCTCCTGCCTTCTCCCCGTATCCCTTCATGCCCTGACCAATCAAGAATCTATCAACCTCTGCCTTAAATATACATAAAGACTTGACATCAAGATGCCTGTGACAAAGAATTCCACAGATTCACCACTCTCTGGCTAAAGAAATTCCATTCTAAAAGGACACCCCTCTGTTCTGAGGCTGTGCCCTTGGGTCGTAGACTCTCCCATTGTAGGAAACATCCTCTCCACATCCACTCTATAAAGGCCTTTCATCATTCAACAGTTTTCAATTAGGTCAAGCTGCAGCTGGATGCACCTCTCGCAGCTGTAGACGTCAGGAACACTGGAGGTCTCCCTGCCTTCTCACATGCCACAGGAAGAGCATTCTACTATCCTGTCTGGTATCTCTACTGTCCTAGCTGAGCAGATAGAAAGAAGGGAAGGAAAAAAAAAAACTTGATCTTGAGTTTTTCTTTCCTTTGCTTTCTCTGAAGCCTTGAAGATCTAAAGCCTCAAGATCACCACTATGAATGACCCTGTCTATTCAGACGATGGTCGCAGCACTTGACCCTGCCTTCCTTTAATTTTCTCTTGCTAATCAGTCCCGAACACCTGCAGGAAACATGTTCCAGTGCCCCGGTAGTCTTCCGCGATAAATGTTCCTTTAAATCCCTTCTAGTCCATTACCTTAAGACCCTCAGAAAAAGAATTAGATTATTTTTGTTCACCTTGTCAAAGCTTCTCATAAGCTTATACTACTCAGTTAAATCTCCACTCATAGAAAATAGAATTAGAAGAGTACAGCAAAGGAAAAAAATCTTTATCCCATCATGACAATGAAGTCTTTGATCTGGAGAGAACAATCATGTCTTATCCAGCCCTTCATTATAACTATAGCTCTCAAGCCCTGGCAGTTTCCTTGTAAACCTTTACATCATGTTATAATGTCCTCCACATAGTGAGGTGACCAGAGCTGTATTCAGGACTCCTGCTATGGCCTAACTAATGTTTTTGACAATTATAACATAATTCCCCCTTGTTTTTCCCACAAGTGGAAACATCTCTGCGCTTGCTCACTGAACCCCTTCAAAATTCGAGAAACCTCAGTCAGGTCAGTCTCCCTTTTCTAGAGATATAACTCTGCAGCTCACTCAGTCTTTTCTACAACCTCTCAGTTCCTGAGGTAGATTGAGAAGTTGCAAACTATCTCCATATCTTAGGGATCTTGACGGTCAATAAGATTAGTTGTTAAAAAATGCAGCTAGGACTAATCTGCAGAATAATATTGATCATTGTATATTATAGTGGTCCTGTCCTTATAAAATGGTACAGAATATTATTATCCTGTGAGCGATAGCATCATAGATGTATTGGCTATGCAGAAAATAGCACAGCTAAGAGCTGGACTATGAATCTCTCAAGAGATATACTTCAGATTGGAAATACGACGAATTACAGGAGCAGTTGAACAGGTGGGTCTTTAATCTTCACCAGCTGTCCACTGCTACCTTTGAAACACATTTAAACATTTCCATTGAATTCATGCCTAGTGCAAGATGTGACCACTGAAATTCACCGGTTGGAAATTTGAGCACATCCTAAAGATTCAGGGTCAGAGTACAGAGCAGAACAGCAACATTTGTCAAAAGGACATGGGGAGATAGCACCATCATGTCTATAATTTTTTGTTGAGTACAGTATTCAGGAGCAGAGGTGTGCGTATAGATTTAATAGTTACGCAGTCAGGGTACTTCAACGTAGACAGTAGAGTTGGAGAAAAGATTGGGGAGTTTTGGAGATATCAAATGGGGTGATGGGATGCAATTTACTTAGTTTAATGACCTCCCATTCTAACTAGCCCTGAGATCAGATTTTGTGACTGCAAATGATGGAAGCCCCAGGTAACATGACCAAAGTTATATGGTTCAAAGGGAAGCGGACCAGGAATGAGAACATCCTGACAGATTATAAGCTAATGATGACGGATGTCAGCACGTGTTGGAACAGATTTCCTGAATGGTGTGACACAACCCAGAATTGGTCGCAAAGGCAATGTGTACCTGGTAAAGACAACTGTCAACACCAAACTAATGTCAGGAGCCCATGGAATCTAATTTCTGGGCTCACGTGGTGGGCAATCATAGACCTCACATTCTTTTCATAAAATTTGTTTCATGCTTTCCACTCTGGTAGTTGTTTATGTTGGTGGCTATTGGGACAAGAAAATGACAAAACCCAGGCTAGGATTCATAGCTAGATGGAAATCTGTGCAGGAACAGGGAATCAGCCTTCATTCCCACTCAAGAACCGGCTTTAAAAATAACCTTAATCACTTCAATTCTCAGTCATTGCCTGACAGTTCAGTTTCCTCACAGAAGCAGCATCTATCAATGTCTTCCTTTGTTTTTCCCTGTAAAGCTGTGCAATGTCATAATTTGATCAGATACAAACTCCGGAGTTGCTGTTGACTCTAAGTGGCAGCTGTTAGAGATGAATGGCTCTGATTTATCAGAGCACTGTGCAAGCTGAATTCATTCTTTCAAGTGCAGAATGTCTAATTATTGTTTTTGTTTCATTTTTGGGGGTTTGTTTGTCATAATATTTAAAATGCAATAGACTACCAACCCTCACTCTGCAAACTTGGTAAAGATGGATCCTTTGATAAGATTATCTGCAGAGAATAATTTCTAAATAGTTGAATAACTGAAAAGAATCATTTAACCTATAAAAAAGGATTTCTTTCCAGCGCATGTCTACTTTCCACAATTCTTACTTTGCAGAATCTCTTATAGTTGATTGACATTAGGTCAGTTGGTAAACAAGTTTATTACCTGTACTGAGGTACAGTGAAAATCTTGTCTGGCGTACCTTTCATACATTTACTGAGGTCATACATCATCATCATCATGTGCTGTGTCGTATGACATAGGTGATCATGGTCAATGACCACAATTGTTCTTGGCAAATTTTTCTGCAAAAGTGGTTTGCCATTGCCGCCTTCTGGGCAATGTCTTTACAAGGTAGTCCATGGTAAAATAATAACAGAATGCAAAATAAAGTGTTACAGTTACAGAGGAAGTGCAGTGCAGGCAGATGATAAGATGCAAGATCATAACAAGGTAGATTATGAGATTGGGAGTCCATATTAACATGATAGGGAACCGTTCAATAGTCCTATAACAATAGGATGGAAACTGTCCTTAAGCCTGATGCTACCACTTTCAGTTTTTGTAACTTCTGCCCAATGAAGCTGTTTGGGCCTCATTTCTTCATGCTGTATTTTCAGTACAACATTGCAATTCTGCTTCAAACAAGTTTTTCATTGTAACTGTAGCTCAAAAGCTTGTGTATATGACTAAGCTCAACTTGACTGGACATGAATGTTATGATATTCACCCAACTGTGCCAGCTTCTGGGGTTCAGACACTCTAACTCGCCAGAATAGGGATAGCTGGCACGGACTCTTTCAGGATTCACCAATTGGCGGGCATGTTTTGGCACCAGGATTCAATATTTAAGGGGCACCTGAATGAAGATTCGGTGCTCAATCATCAGATCTATTTGAATGATCGCCTAGCATCTGGCTTAGTATTCTGTTCTCATTTCAGTCTCCCATTTTGTCTCAATTCCAGCCTTCGATACTCCAGTTCTTGGGTCCATCCATCCTCACCAAGTTCTCTTGTCACATTGAATGTTGGCTGTGTAGAAATAATCAGAGTTTAGCAGTCATACAGTATTTGGGCTCTATTTTCACAACAAGGCTGTTGAAGTCGCTGGAGTTCCACCTCAGAGAAGCATAGGAATAGGGGAACTAGTAAATCCTTGAATAGAATGAAGACGGATGGTGAATCATTCATACAGCAAGGTCATTATTCTGACAAAAATATGGGGTAATAAATTCTGAAAGGGCAAACAAAGCAGGGAGTACATAATTATTAGATACAAGGAAGTGTGGAGGGAGAGAGGATTTCAATACGCCTCTGCACAAATTCTTGAAGGTAGGAAGGAATTGGTTAAGATACAGACACCAAGACACAATACAATAGCGGAGAGGTCAGATTGGAACTGCATTAAACATTGCTTAAGCCATATCTAGCCTTCTATGGACAGTCCTGCTAATCACACTACAAGATGTGGTCGAAGGGAATACATTAATCCATTATACAGATGACTTTGCTGGTACTGCATTGTAGGAACCTCCGGCGCATTCAGGTCACCAGAAACCTTCATTTCACACCCAGCAGTGTGCTCTATTTTGCTCTTCAAGATCCTATAAATCTTATTGATCAGGTATGTGCAATTACAACTCCGCCATGGATAGTCCCAAGCCCAACTACAAAAGAAGGAGGGTTGGGTATCGGTCTAGCAACCCCGTCCCATAAAAACTCAGTGCTACAGAAATGCCAACAGAAGCTCCAAAGACTTTATCCCAGTGAGAGGAAGGATACACCAAGATAATGGGCTGCACTTGGAGACTATATGAAAGATTGCCCCAGGACAGAGGGCTCTGACGAGCTCTGTAGGTGGCCTATGCTCCGGTAAAGGTAATGGGCTTAAGTCAGTAGTATGTGGAATTATACAGCTGCCATTAAATATAGGTATTCCTCATCCTCTTAACACTTCTGAAATTAAATTATCAAGGAACATTAAACAAAATCCTGAAATACTTCATGGACACAACAAAGGGTTGGAATGGGAATGGAACTGTTAAGTGACATGCAATGGTAAGCCACAGGTAACAACAGGGAGATGAAAGAAATATATAATCAAGGGTCTCGGCCTGAAACGTCGGCTGTACCTCGTCCTAGAGATGCTGCCTGGCCTCCTGCGTTCACCAGCAACTTTGATGTGTGTTGCTTCAATTTCCAGCATCTGCAGAATTCCTCTTGTTTGTAATCATTCATTTGTTTTAGTATTCAACAAGTAAGTAGAACAAGATGGATGAGTAAGGAGATGGATGCATGTAATTCAGAAAAATGGCATTTATAAGGTAAATTAATCCAACAGAAAGAGGAGAAAACTCCTGGGTTGCAGCCATGCAGTTTAAAAGATAGCAGAGAGATTACTTTTGTCTAATTTGTTGGCGAAAGTGTCAGTGCCAAAGGACTAATGGATAGCTATTAAAATATCTGTTCATAAGACGGATATGAGCATATTCAGGAAATTATCCACCACTCATCTTGAACATGACAGTAGAAAAAAATAGAGGAATCACAATTGAAGAAGACAACTCAAGGTGACCTAGAAATTAAAAGTATGATAACAAATAGTCAGCATGGATTTCAAAATGAAAATCTTGCTAGATAAATCTTTTTCTTTGAAGAGGTAACAGGGAAAACACACAATAGTCATGCAATTTATCCAGGTTTTCCAAAGGCCTTTGAAGATAGACGCAATGAAAGCATGACTCAGAAATTAGTTGGTGGAGTTGTTGTGGATAGCAAGGAAGGTAGTGTAAGACTGTAGTGTAATATAGTTCAGAGGGAAAATAAGGCAAGCGTTGTCAGATGGAATCTAATCCCAACAAGGGTAAAATGAAGCATTTTGGGAAGTTAAAATGCTGTGGCACAGTAAATAAGGAACATTGATGTCCAGAGTTCTCTGAAAGAATGTAATGCTGAGGTTTTGTAAGGCATGATTGAGGCCTCATGTGGAGTATTATGAACAGTTTTGGGCACCTTAATTAAGAAAGGATGTGTTGACATTGTAGAAGTTTTAGAAGAAGTTCACGACAATGATTCCCGGAAAAATAGGCTTATCGTATAAGGACCGATTGATGGCTCTGAGCCTGTACTCAATGGAATTTAGAAGAACAAGGGGGAATTTAATCTCTTTCAATATTTTTATTAGTTTCTACATAAAAGAATACAGAGTACACAAAGATATATATTATAAATAAAAAAGATAAAATAATACCAAATACATTATATTAGAATCACACTTGCAATCACATTACCCTATATTCATGAAAATTAAATTAAATTGTAATATTGAAATGTAATAATTTTATTATACAGAAAAAAAATCTAAACCCACTACCCAGATTAAAGCTGTTTGGTAAAGAAAGAAAAAAGGGAAAAAAAATCCTTACCATAAAGTGAAATATGTTATTAGCCACCAAATGTACTTTAACAGCAAGTTAAAGGTTTTGAAAATAGTTCAAAAATGGTCCCCACGATGTTTGAAAGTCTTGACTAGATTCAGAAATTGAACAACGGATCTTCTCTAAAAGGGGATTTCATCGAAACCTATCGAACGTTGAAATGCCAAGATAAAGCAGATGTGGAGAGGATGTTTTCTATGGTGGGACTGTCTAAGGACAGAGGGCACAACCTCAGACTAGAGGCACATCTATTTATAATGGAGATGAGGTGGAATTTCTGTAACCAGAGAGTGATGAATCTTGGGAATTCATTGCCACAGGCGGCTGTGGAGGCCAGGTCTTTGGGTGTATTTAAGGCGGAGGTTGATAGGTTCTTGATCAGTCAGGCTGTGAAAGGATATGGAGAGAATGGGGTTGAGAGGGAAATGGATCAGCCATGATGAAATGGCAGAGCATACTTGATGGGCTGAATGGCCTTATTTTGCTCCTATATCTTATAGTCTTATGGAGGGGTGAAGAAAGTATATGGCATGATCCTCCAGTCCAGATGAAGGGCCTCAACTTTCTCTGTCCATCATCCATAAAGACAGCCCGACCTGCTGAGTTTCTCCAGTGCTTTTGTGTGCTCCTGCAAAGTCCCAGCATCTGCTGTCTCTTGTCTATCCACATAATGCTTACCTCACCAGACTGGTGCATAGGCATAGAACATAAAAATGAGAACATTATGCTGCAACATTATAAAACGAAGCTTAGGCCACACGGAGTGCAGTGTGCAATTCTGGTCATCATACAGTAGAAAGTATATAGCTGCATCAGTGAAACTGCAGAAGAAATTCACCAAGATATTGGCTGGGCTGCAGGACTCCACTGGAGGGAGAGATTGGACAGGCAGGAATTGTCTTCTCTGCAGCGAAGGAGGTTGAAGGGTGATCTGATAGAGGTATACAAAATTATAGAGGCATGGACAAGGTAGGTAGTCACAACTATTTTCCCATGGTAGGGTTAATCATAAATAAGATAGCATGAGTAGCTTTAGGATGAAAAGAAGGAATTTTAAAGAGGATAACAGGTGCACAATTTTGGTTGATATTGAAAATGCACTGCCAGAGGAGATAGTGGAATCAGATATAATCAGTCCACTTAAGAGACATTTTTACAGACATTGCAAATGGGATTGGTTTATTATTGCCATATGTACCAAGATTCAGTGTAAAACTTCATACAGAGCAAATCTTCACTCAGTGCATTGAGGTAGTCCAAGGTAAAACAGTGACAGAGTGCAGAATGAAGTGTTACAGTTGCAGAGAAAGTGCAGTGCAGTCAAATAATAAAGTGCAAGATCATAAAGAGGTCAATGCGGTCAAAAGTTACCTTTATTGCACGAGGGAAGCTATATGGTGGTCCTATAATAGTGGGGTAAAAACTGGCCTTGAGCCTGGTGACACGTGCTTTCAGGCTTTTCTATCTTCTACCCAATGGAGCCAGGAGAAGAGAGAATGTCTGGAGTGAGTGGGGTCTTTAATTATGCTGGCTGCTTTACCGAGGCACTGGGAAGTATAATCAGAATTCATGGAGACGAGGAGAGGCACATGAATCATCAATACACAGAAGGATACAGACCTAACGCCTAATGTGGGCCAGTGAGATTAGTGTAGATTGGTAAAATTTTCAGCATAGATGTTGGCTGAAAGGCTTGGTTCTGTGCTACCTTATCTTGAATGTTAATTTAACTTTGTCAAAGGGCTTGCTAAGGTCCATGGTGGTAACATCCAATGCCTTGCTTTCATCAACTTTCCTGGTAATTTTCTTGAAGAACTCTAGGTTTGCTTAGACACAATTTACATGCACAAAACCACATTGAATATCCCTAATCAGTATCTGCCTACCCAAATATTTATTGATCTGGTTCCTTAGAATACCTTCCAACAACTTTCTCCCTATTGATGTTAGGCTCACCGGTGTATAACCAGTGTATACTCCTCATGTATGTGAAGGATGTAAGAAATAAAGTCAATTCAACTCAATTCAATTTCCTGGCTTATTCTTAGTGCCTTTCTTAAATAATGGAATAACATTAGTTATCCTCCAATCCTCAGGATCCTCACACAAGGCAAGGATGTTTTAACTATCTCTGCTAGGGGCTCAGCGATTTCTGCACTAACCTCCCATAGGGTCCAAGGAACACCTTGTCTGGCACTGGGGAGTTATCCACCCTAATTTGCCTCTAGACAGCAAAGACCTCCTCCTCTATAATCTGTATAGGGTCCATGACCTCGCTGCTGCATTGCCCCTCATCTATGGACTCTGTGTCCATCTCCCGAATAAATACAGATGCAAAAAATCCATTTAAGATCTCCACTATCTCTTTCAGTTCCACTCACAGATCACCATTCTGATCTTCCAGAGGACCAATTTTGTTTCTTGCAATCCTTTTGATCTTAATATATCTGTGGAAGCCCTTAGGATTCTCCTTCATCTCATCTACTAGAGCAACCTCATGTCTTCTTTAGCCCTCCTGAGTTCTCTCTTAAGTGTCCTCAAGTGCCTCTTTTGTTTCTGCCTCCCTATACCTGCTATGAACCTCCCTTTTCTTAACCAGGGCCTCAATATCTCTTGAAAGCCAAGGTTCCATAATCCTGTTTTCGCTGGCTTTTATTTTGACACGCACATACAGACCCTGTATGCTCAAAATTTCACTTTTAAAGATCTCCCACTTACCAAGTGCACCTTTGCTAGAAAACAACCCATCCCAATCCACTCTTGCCACAGAGAATGGCTAAAACAAATGCTATTGATGCATTTAAGAGGAAGGTGGACAAAGTCAGTGGGGATGGGGGATTAGAATAGAATGTAAGCTGATAATTTTTGATGAATAATGGCTCAGGTAATGGTATAAATGCTGGTATGAACAGGATATAATTAGAAAATAATAATATGATTGAGCAGTGTCAATTCATGAAAGACAAGTCATGTTTGATTAATCTATTGTTGTTCTTTAAGGGTGTATCTCATAAAAGAAATCTGTAGACAAGATAAATTTAGATTTTCACAAGATTTTCAAGAAGGTACTGCATGGGAGTTGGTCAGTTAGTTTTCAGAACCTGGAAATAAAGATAATATACAATTGTGGACTTACAGTTTGTTACTAGGTAGACAACAATGAGTTTGAATAAATGGCTTCTTCTCTGGTTGGTAGGATGTAACAGGAATTGATAGTTGGGCTCCATCTATTCAATATCTAGATCCTAACTCGGCTGGGGGAACAAGTGTAGTATTTATGAGTTTGTTGATGACATAAAACTAAGGAGACACGTGATTAGTGATGAGGATACAAAGAGGCTTCAATGAGATAAGTGAGTCGGCAACAACATGGCAGATGGAAGCAATGTGGAAGAGTATGATGTTATCTATTTTGTTGGGAAAAACAGAAATGCTGGGTATCTTTGGTGATGAGAGATTGATGTTCAAGGGTGCCTGGGAAGCAGAGGTAATTGAAAATTGGAATGCAGATGCTGCAAGTGGTTGGACATTGATGTAGGAGGATATGAAAACAAAAGTTAAGATGCATCACTCCAATGACAGAGAGGCTTGATGAGACAATGATTGAGGTTCTTGAGATATGTGTACAGGTGTAGTCCATTTCCCTTTAAAAAATGCCTGCTGTAAAGGAAGCACAGCAAAGACAGGAGTAATGGGTTTGCTGTATGAGGACTGGCTAAGTATACTGAGCCTCAATTTTCCTAACATTAGAAGAATGAGTGGCACTTCATTAAAACATACTAAATACTTGTACAACACAACTGGTTGGTTGCAGAGATGATATTTCCCCAAGCTAAGGTGTTTAGAAATAAGAGCCAGTCTCAAAACTTAGGCTCATCCAGTTGAGAATGAAATGAGGAGAAACATTGTCATAGAAAACCATAGAAGAAAAACCATAGAAAACTACAGCACAGAAACAGGCCTTTTGGCCCTTCTTGGCTGTGCCGAACCATTTTCTGCCTAGTCCCACTGACCTGCACACGGACCATATCCCTCCATACACCTCTCATCCATGTATCTATCCAATTTATTCTTAAATGTTAAAAAAGAACCCGCATTTACCACCTCATCTGGCAGCTCATTCCATACTCCCACCACTCTCTGTGTGAAGAAGCCCTCCCTAATGTTCCCTTTA
The DNA here is from genome assembly GCF_963921235.1 of Mobula hypostoma. Classification (NCBI taxonomy): domain Eukaryota; kingdom Metazoa; phylum Chordata; class Chondrichthyes; order Myliobatiformes; family Myliobatidae; genus Mobula; species Mobula hypostoma. The sequence continues at coordinate 26,542,579 of NC_086104.1, forward strand.
AACTTTTCCCCCTTCACCCTTAACCCATGTCCTCTGTTTTTTTTCTCCCCTTGCCTCAGTGGAAAAAGCCTGCTTGCATTCACTCTATCTATACCCATCATAATTTTATATACCTCTATCAAATCTCCCCTCATTCTTCTACGCTTCAGGGAATAAAGTCCTAACCTATTCAACCTTTCTCTGTAATTGAGTTTCTCAAGTCCTGGCAACATCCTTGTAAACCTTCTCTGCACTCTTTCAACCTTATTTATATCCTTCCTGTACTTTGGTGACCAAAACTGAACACAATACTCCAGATTCGGCCTCACCAATGCCTTATACAATCTTATCATAACATTCCAGCTCTTATACTCAATACTTTGATTAATAAAGGCCAATGTACCAAAAGCTCTCTTTATGACCCTATCTACCTGTGACGCCACTTTTAGGGAATTTTGTATCTGTATTCCCAGATCCCTCTGTTCTACTGCACTCCTCAGTGCCTTACCATTAACCCTGTATGTTCTACTTTGGTTTGTCCTTCCAACATGCAATACCTCACACTTGTCTGTATTAAACTCCATCTGCCATTTTTTCAGCTGGTCTAAGTCCCTCTGCAGGCTCTGAAAACCTTCCTCACTGTCTACTACACCTCCAATCTTTGTATCATCAGCAAATTTGCTGATCCAATTTACCACATTATCATCCAGATCATTGATATAGATGACAAATAACAATGGACCCAGCACTGATCCCTGTGGCACACCACTAGTCACAGGCCTCCACTCAGAGAAGCAATTCTCTACTACCACTCTTTGGCTTCTTCTATTGAGCCAATGTCTAATCCAATTTGCCACCTCTCCATGTATACCTAGCGACTGAATTTTCCTAACTAACCTCCCATGCGGGACCTTGTCAAAGGCCTTACTGAAGTCCATGTAGACAATATCCACTGCCTTCCCGTCATCCACTTTCCTGGTAACCTCCTCGAAAAACTCCAATAGATTGGTCAAACATGACCTACCACGCACAAAGCCTTGTTGACTCTCCCTAATAAGTCCCTGTCTATCCAAATGCTTGTAGATTCTGTCTCTTAGTACTCCCTCCAATAACTTACCTACTACTGACGTTAAACTCACCAGCCTATAATTTCCCGGATTACTTTTCGATCCTTTTTTAAACAACGGAACAACTTGAGCCATTCTCCAATCCTCCGGCACCTCACCTGTAGACAGCGACATTTTAAATATTTCTGCCAGAGCCCCTGCAATTTCAACACTAGTCTCCTTCAAGGTCCGAGGGAACACCCTGTCAGGTCCCAGGGATTTATCCACTTTAATTTTTCTCAAGACAGCAAGCACCTCCTCCTTTTCAATCTGTACAGTTTCCATGATCTCACTACTTGTTTCCCTTAATTTCATAGACTTGATGCCAGTTTCCTTAGTAAATACAGACGCAAAAAACCTATTTAAGATCTCCCCAATCTCCTGTCATTCTAAAGTTTCAAATACTTTTGAAGTGTTAAAAATTAATTGATTATAAAGAATTCATTTGAAATTATTTCCCAAAAATAGATGCAATGATTAAGTTGTATTCCAAACAGAGATTAGTGAATGTTTGGACATTGGAGGGATCAAAAGGTATGGAGCTCAAGCAGGAAAATGGTGCTGAGGTAGAAGATGAGCCATGAGCCGCTTGAGTGTCAAATATGAATGGCCTACTTCTGTGGTTATTTTTTTCTGTTCTTATCTCTTGTTCTTAATAGCCTGCTTCTGTGCTGTGTATCCTATGTAATCCAATGTAAAACGGAGGTAGTGTCCAGGCTGGACAAAGGAAATATGTGTAGAATCTGCTGCGCAAAGTTACATCTTGTATTGTTATGAATTCTAGGGAGTAATTTAGCTCTAAGTACCATTGCTGTGCCAAAATCGTCAATGACATTTTGCAGGTTAGATTCCATGAAATGATAAACTTTCTTTCTCCATCTGTGTGTTAGATTTTGCTGTCAGACTGCAAGCACCAGCTGGCCATGTAGGCAACGTTCTTGAAGAGTGGCAGATGAGTGATGCCTTGAAGTTTTGCTACCAATCAAGTCAGAGTCTCCTTTCCCAGCTCCTCTGACCACCAATATTTTACTATTCAGCACAGAAATCGAGAAGAAATAAAAAACAAGGTTAAATATTATCTCTACATACAAAGCAGCATTAAATAAATAAACGGTATGCCTGTATTGTATTGGGCAGGAAAGAGTGAGTAATTAGAGGTTTTCTGCTGCCATCTGCCATGTTCAGTCCTGACAGGCAAAGAACAAACGTAAACAAAAGCTTTATTTAGGCAGCCTTTGATTTAACATGACACTGCTCAGAAAGGAAAAAGAAAGCAATCTGTTGCATAGTCACTTTAGTGAAAATCAGTTGGAATCATCTCCACTCTAAGATATAAACTTGTCATTGGAACTGAAGAGGTCCTAAAACAAAAAGTCAGAATGCTGGAAATACTTAGCAAGTCAGACAGCTTCCAAGGACAAGGAAACAATGTAATCTTTTCAAGTCAAAGTTCTTTCTTAAAAAAAAACATTGTGGGAAAATCATTGTCTAAAAACACTGGACTGGAACCTACCAAATAAAACCTCACCATTTAAACAAAAATACTGTTTGTCTAAGATGTACGATACCTGGTGATACGGAGTATCTGTCAATTCCAAGATGAATCCAGCAATGGAGCCCAGTATTGTGGTAGCACCCAAAAAATTATATTGGATGCTTAGATCTTGGATCAGGTTAGTACTGGCACAGAGCTAGATTTGTCATTGACTGCAATAAGCGAAGTAGTAATTGCAGATTAGGAGTCAAAAGGAAAGGTAATTTCCAATTCTGTTGTTAAAAATTTACTTTAGTTTAGTATTTAATTAGTTATAAATATTAAAGTTAGTTTTATTTTAATTTTTCAATAACATTTGCATACTTTTACATGTCCTCACCAACTTGACAACAGTTAGAGGTGGAGGCAAACTTTGTAAGCTCCCAGATCCTCTATAGTGTCTCAGGGGCTGGTCATTTAAAACCAGATGCATGGAGATATTTTGCTCAGAGTGGTGAATCTCTGGAGATCTCTTGCCCAGAGAGTTGTAGACAGTAGCTTGTTAGAAGTATTATAAATGGAGGTACATATATCTTTGAATGATCAGAGAAATTGAGGGTTATAGGGATCTGGCAGAGAGGAGAAGTTGAGGCCTGAGGAAGGTCAGCCATGATTAATGGGCTGGTGCCCGACTCCTGTGCCTATGTTCTTCTGTCTATTTGTTATTATATGCACTGCCAGTGACCACAACACTGGATTTTTCAGGACGTCTGAATGTGGATAAAGTAAGTGTTTGCATGGGGAGAAAGCAGGCTCTAATTCTTGACAAAGAAGTTGGCCAGCAAGCTTTGGTCAACGACTCTGTTTCTCTCCAACCAGGTACAACCTGATTTTCTGAATATTTCTAACATTTCCTCTTTTCATATTGAATTTTTAGCATCGGCTATCACTCTGTTCTTAATTGCTATTTCCAGGTTATTCATGGTTCTAAGAAGTATTCTAACTGTCAACATGAAGTCATGTTTGAAACTTTCCCTATTTTCCATGCTTTCAAGAATATTTCTCCTGTTTTTCCTATACTATGTCCATAATCTGTCTCTGCAATTTTTCTGTCGGTCTATTTACAGTGACAGAACTGCAGCCATTTACTTTGACTGTTAATTTTTTTTGACAACTGCATTTTTCCTGTGAGGTTTTCCTCCATGGAGAATGGATGCCTTTCAGTAATCTCTGCAACATATTCCGTGAAAAAGAATCAAATATGGTTCGTATTTAGCATAAATGATTATTTGTTTAATTTGAGCAAACAACAGATATAGAATGTTTATAGAGAAGGTGAAAATGATTGGAAATTTTGAACTATGACTTGCAAATTAGAACAATTATATTTACGAGGGGTCATTGATAAGTTCGTGGCCTAAGGTAGAAGGAGTCAATTTTACAAAACCTAGCGCATTTATTTTTCAACATAGTCCCCGCCTACACTTACATACTTAGTCCAGCGGTCGTGGAGCATACGGATCTTGGACCTCCAGCAAGTGTCCACAGCAGAGGTCATTTATAAGTTCGTGGCCTAAAGTAGAAGGAGATGAGTTATACAGCTCTCGTTACATGTACATGCAGTTCAACTCTTTGAGTGATAATGCAGAAAGTTTGAAATCAATAACTCATCTCCTTCTACCTTAGGCCACAATCTTATCAATCACCCCTCGTATATGTTGGTTGTTGAGCTCAGGAAGCTGAAACCTTGACAATCTACATCCTCTTCATCCTGAAAAAATTGATATTTCTATCGGGCTGCATTGCTTTTGATTGGAAAACAGAAGGGATCAGAATACAGGAAACATCATAATAGAAAGGTATGGCAGCTAGCAAGTAATGTGTTATGTTCCATCTGATTTTAGCTGTAAATCAGTACCTTCAGGTAAACATCCTGGCTGAGATGGGGAAAGACACAAAATCACAAAACAACAGTCCAGATGAAGGGTCTTTGCCCGAAAAGTCTACTGTTCAGTCTTTTTCATAGATGCAGCCTGGCCTCTTGAGTTTCTCTAGCACTTTGTGTGTGTTGCTTGGATTTCCAGCAGCTGCAGATTGTCTCTTGTTTGGGATGGGGAAAGAGTAAGGACAGACATTGAATAGATGCCCTGCAAAGAACTGAATAATTCCTTCTCAACTAAATTGATTCTCTGATTCAAATTAAATAGAAATAGTGATAAATTTATAAACCAGTGAAAGTGGTATTTTCTAAAAGCCAATGCAGGGCTTTCATCAGCAGCTTAAAAAGCAGAGACAAAATGAAGAGCGATACTTTCAGTGCAATAGGAAAATAACCTGCACCTGTAAAGAAAGATTGCAAATAGAGTAAAGGAACATAGGAAGATCAGCATGAAAATACAGACATGGTTGGCAAATGGCTCAGAGATATAAAAGAGAGAAGGCAAAGGTTTTCAAATATGAACTGCAAAATGCAGATAGATTTAATGGAGGCAAGGACACTGCAGGTGCTAGATTTCTGGCAACAAACAGTCTGCTAAAGATATTCAGTCAGGCAGTATCTGTAGGAGAAAAGGAATTGTTGATACTCCCAAGATTGCAGTCTTGATGTAGGGCGGTAATCTGAAATGTCATCAATTACTTTCCTCCCACAGATGTAGCTTGACCACTGAGCTCCTCCAGCAAATTGTTTGGAGCTCTATTGTGTTACCTTCACTCCAGCAATTAAACCTGCATCCCCTTCCTTTGTGCCATCAACTCATGGCAGCAGTTTCTCTTTGTTCACCTTATTTAAAAATGCCATAATCTTGCTCACCTCCAGCAAATCTCCTGTCAACCTCCTTTACTTCAAAGAACTTGATGGAATTGTATAACATGGTAAGAGGCATAGAGTGGACAGTCAGCACCTTTTTCCCCAGGGTGACAATAGCTAATTCAAGAGGGCATAACTTTCAGGTGATTAGAGGAAAGTACAGGGGGAATGTCAGAGGTAGGCCTTTTTACTCAGCGGGTGGATGATGGCTGCAGGCGGAAACACAGGGACGTTTATGACACTCTTAGGCACTTAAATGAAAGAAATATGGAGGGCTATGTGTAAGAGAAGGGTTAGATTGATATTGGAATAGGTTAAAAAGTCAGCACAATCTCACGAGCCAAGTGGCCTGTATTGTTCTGCATTTTATGTTCTATGCTCTATGTTCGACTGAAGCTTCCCTAAGCTAACCTCGATTTGCTCATCACCAGTACTCACAACCTCTCACTCATTCTCAGAATCTGGCCCTTGATGCAATCTCAGTAATTTCCGTTTTAACTCCCATTTAATCCTGTTAGTATTAGAAATTGAGGTCTAAGGTTCCACCTTTTGAAATCTTGGCTGCTGAATACTGAGGGGACTGGCTAACACTGCTGCCAGAATGAAGCAGTGAACTATTTCACTCAGCTGTGCTCTTTGGGATTTTGTTTTCTAGTCAGCTCAGTACAACCTTTCGAATCTAGGACAAGGTGAAATGTTGCAGAGCAAATTACTGCTTTGTTCCAATTCTTCCTCTGCTGTTCAGTCCCAGGTCAAAAATAAGAAGAGCATTATCTTTCTTAAAGTAGAGCAAATAAACTGATAGTATAATTTTATTAAAGTTCATCCTTTTAAACTACTAATCTAATTTAAAGTAAATAGAACTTTTTTTAATTGTTGTCTTCAGAATGTGCAGCCAGACTGCAGTTATAATGTGTCATTCGTTCGAATCAGAATCAGGTTTAATATCACTGACCTATGCCATGATATTTGTTAACTTTATGGCAGCAGTACAACGAAATACATGATAAATAAATACAGGGGAAAAACTGAGTTTCTGTAAGTATATTAGATAGTTAAGTTAAAATAAGTAGTGCAATATCTGAAACATATCTCTAAGTGAGGTGGTGTTCATGGGTTCAACGTCCATTTAGAAATCAGATGGCAGAAAGGGAGAAGCTGTTCTGGAATTGCTAAGTGTGCACCTTTAGGGTTCTGTACCTCCTTCCTGATGGTAACACTGAGAAGAGGGCATGTTCTTGGTGGTCCTAATCTTAATTTAAAGTAAATATAACTTCTTAAAAAATTGTTGCCCTCTGATATTCCTAATTGGACTTTTCTGTTCATTGCCATGTCATCTGCAGGACAGTCATGTGGAATTTGTGTCAGATGTAATGGAAGAGGTCAGTTGGACTTCCCTTTGAGGCTGACAAAATCAAGTGGAACCTGCAGTGTGATCAATGTACAGATCAGTATTGATTACAGATGGTGGATGGATGATAGTGATTCCTCTCACTGACTACTTCCAACTAAGACCACATGTGCTGAGTGCTTTTCTGAATCTTCACCTTTGGGTTGCTTTTTTGTCTGTGACATGAGACAGATAGCAGCTGTTGGTGCGATCGAGGCAGAAGTTGCTGCAAAAGCACCAGGAATGTCAATAAATTATTAAGCAGGAAGTAAGTACCGCCAATGGCCACCAAGGTTCAGATATCCTTGAGACTAACACCTAAATATTTGTGATATGCTTTGGAGAGATTTCAGGAGATCCCTGCTGTCGTCTGTCAGGAGAAGCGTTGCCCAAGTTTACGGGCATTCTTTAAGACTTGGACAATCCTCTTATTCCTCATCTGGGTTAGATTAGAATGGTGCACAGCATAAAAATAATTTAAAGATTTAAAAATGTTCTACATGGCACTGGTGTTAAAAACAGGAAATAGCCATTTTAATGTAACTAGTTCCTCTACCACATTTGTTTTCTGGTTAAATCACTTTACTATACCAGTTTTATTTAAAGCAAGAATGTCAATTATTATGACAGCACTGGTCAAGGATACTTTAGCAAATTGAAACCAATGTAATAAAAAAGCTATCAAAGCTTCTGAGCTAAATATAAAACATGTTCATCAACAAACCTCAGAGACAGATGATTTGGTCTTACAGCAGCTGGCGTGAAGAAAGAATACTGATCAAGAAACAGATCAAATGAAAGCTTATCACACAGAGGGTGGAGGTTATCTGCAACCAGCTGCCAGGGACGTTGGTAGAGGCAGATACAATTACAGGTTTTCTAAAGCAACTAAATGAACTAAATAGGAAAGGTTTTGAGGGACATAGACGCACTACAACTTTCCTATTGCCACAATAGGTCAATGGCAGATGCAATCTCAATGGTTCTTCACATGGCCCTAGGTCACCTGGATAATACAAACTCCTATGTCAGGATGCAGTTCATTGTCTATAGTTCAGCATTTAACACCATCATTCCCACAGGCCTAATCGATAAGCTACAGAATCTGGATCTGTGTATCTCCCTTCACAATTAGATCCACGACTTCCTAATTGGAAGACCACAATCTGTGTGAATTGGTGATAATATCTCTGACTCGCAGACAATTACACCTCTGTGCCATGTGCTTAGCCCAGTGCCCTATTCTCTCCATACCCTGTGTGGCTAGGCATAACTCAGATGATATCTATAAATTTACTGATGATACAACCATTGTTGGTAGAATCTCAGATGGAGATGAGAGGGCGTACAGGAGCAAGGTATACCAGCTAGTTGAGTGGTGCCACAGCAACAACCTTGTATTCAATGTCAGTACAACCAAAGAGCAGATTGTGGACCTCAGGAAGGGAAAAATGAGGGAACACAAGCCATCCCTCATAGAGGGACCAGAAGTGGAGGGAGTGAGCAACTTCAAGTTCTTGGGTGTCAAGATGTCTATGGATTTAACCTGGTCCCAACATATTGATGCAGCTATAAAGAAGGCAAGACAGCAGCTATATTTCATTAGGAGTTTGAGGAGATTTGGTTTGTCACCTAAAACACTCAAAAACTTCTACAGATGCACTGTGGAAAGCATTGTGACAGGTTGCATCACCGTCTGATATGGAGAGTGCTATTGCATAGGATCGAAAGAAGCTACAGAAAGTTGTAAGATCAGTCAGCTCCATCTTGGGTACTAATCTCTGTAGTATCCAAGATATCTTCAAGGATCAGTGCCTCAGAAAGGCAACATTCATTATTAACGACCCCTATCACCCAGGACATGCCCTCTCCTCATTGTTCCCGTCGAGAAGGAGGTACACAAGCCAGAAGGCACAAACTCAACAATTCAGATCAGGAACAGCTTCTTCCCCTCTGCCATACAATTCCTAAATGGACATTGAACCCATGAATACTACCTACTAGTTCTTTTTTAATATGTATTGTTTCCATTTTTGCACTATTTTTAATCTATTTAACATGCACATTTATATATATATTATATATATATACTTACTGTAACTGATTTACTTATCTTTCTTTCTCTATTATCATGTATTGCATCATACTGCTGCTGCTAAGTTAACAAATTTCACGACACATGCTGGTGATAATAAACCTTATTCTGATTCTAAAGCAGGGAAATGGCACTGGCAAAGATCAACATTACAGTTGGCATGGATGAGATGGGCACAAAGGGACCATTTGTGAGCTTTTCCAAGATTCTGTGAAATGTGTCAAAATAATTTCAGAGAAATAATTAAACAAATATAAAGCAATAAAGCATATTGTTGTATTAACATCTAAGAAGCCTAATATCCATCCCAGCTTAATGGTTATGATTGACAATGATAACATCTCAGTACCCAGCTGTCTATTGTAATCCTTCTCTCTGAACCGGTCAAAGATTTTCACCTGAAAATGGGGTGAATTACCAGATAGCCACACTGCACTCCAGTTTCGTTCAGTATCTGGATCTTTTTTCAGACCCGATATTGGCAAGAGACCAATGAATTAAAAAGTACTTTACATGTTCATCTCATTCTCAAGAAAACAAACAGGTGAATGAATTGCAAGTACCTAAAAAGTCCATGTCAGTCTGAAACAGGAATAAAATAAAAAATAAAATGTAAACAAGTTACTCTGAAAACTAAACAATGAAGAAGAGGAGTTGCAGAAACATCTATAGAGGATTTTCATCGAATTTATTTCTTATTTAGGCAAACAGTGCAGTTAGGACCTTCTGGCCCCTTGAGCCAAACCACTCCAGCAAACCCCGACAACCCCAATTTAACCCTAAACTAATCTCAGGAGAATGTACAATGACTAATTAACCTACCTGGTACCTGGTACATCTTAGGACTGAGGGAGTAAACTGGAACACCCTGGGAAAACTCACACGGGGAGAATATACAGAGACTCCTTGCAGAAGATGCCGGAATTGAACTCCAAACTTTCAATGCCCCGAGCTGTAATGGCGTTTGCTAACCATCGCACTACTGCAGCACCCAATTTATTTAATTCTGCTGCTTTAATATCAACCTGCACATTATGAGCACTGAAATGTGAGTTCTTTGTACTATCTCATATCAGAAGAAACAATGGCCAACTCTTCATTTTCATTGTTTGACATTTACATGTGCAGATACATAAGGATTTGCTTTCCACTGTGCCAAGGTAGTGACAATGAACTGTCTGTATTCAGACAGCACTTCAGGCTTGAGGGCATTTATTGTTCAATTTAATTGCTTCCATCTGCTCTTGAAATATAAAGTATACTTGCACATACATCAGAAACAACATCAAATGCCTACTGGCAGTTCGTCTTTGTCAACAAAACACATCAGTTTTAGAGGAAAAACAAAAACTGGCATATACTGTATATGATTTCAACATGCAAAGCAAAACTGATTTGGTGGATTTCTTGCCACTTCTTTTTGTAGTTCTCTTTAGAAATATGAACTTTCTTCCAGACTTCTGAGACCAAGGAGTATTTTTAATTTGTTCTTGTGGCTGGTAGATGCAGTGGGGGGGAGTGCACATGGACTGAAATCCATGGTTGCCTAGTGAAAACGGAGTTGAGCCTTTTCCTTAGATGCTGCAGTCACTCATGCACACACTCTCAGCAGTGGATATTCAAGTCAGGATCAGGCTGGATCTACCAAAGACCCATGCACGGACCAAACCTTTGTGAGCAGCTTTGCTTCCTCCAGCATGCTTGGGGTCCAACATCCACCCACCCATGGATCAGTGTAGCAGATCCCACTGATCCATGAAATGGGGCTTTTCCAGCTACAGGCGACCAGCTCATTGGCAAAAGGCGAGCTTGACAGCACCAAACCAATTTTTACCAACAGATCATCCAACTCTCAGGTTAAGGTGCTGTCTGTACAGGATTCCCATGTTCTCCTGGTAACAGGTTGGTTTTAATTTTGGGTTTAATTATACATCCTAAAGATGGATTGACAAGCTAATTTTCAGCTGTAACCTGTGTGCCAGAGTGTCAAGACAATAAAAGGGGAATTGACAGGCATGTGAAAGAGGTTAAATTGACACCTCACTATCAATGAGAGATAAGAGCACAAACTTCCAGTAGATATGTTAGACAGCCATTGAAGCAAGTTATTAGGATGGCAATTGGCATTTGGACATTTTTGCAAGAGTTTAGTAAAAGGGAAGTACAATTAAGATTGTTCAGGGTATGCAGGAGGCCACAATGGGAGTATGAGACCATAAGGCACACTCAGGCCATCAAGTCTGTTCCTCTCAACCCCATTCTCCTTCCTGCTACTTGTAACCTTTGACGCCCTGACTAATAGTCATAGTCATAGCAGTCATAGTCATACTTCACTGATCCCAGGGGAAATTGGTTTTCATTACAGTTGCACCATAAATAATTAAATAGTAATAAAACCAGAAATAATTAAATAGTAATATGTAAATTGTGCCAGGAAATAAGTCCAGGACCAGCCCATTGGCTCAGGGTGTCTGACCCTCCAAGGGAGGAGTTGCAAAGTTTGATGGCCACAGGCAGGAATGACTTCCTATGACGCTCTGTGTTGCATCTCGGTGGAATGAGTCTCTGGCTGAATGTACTCCTGTGCCCACATTACGTAGTGGATGGGAGACATTGTCCAAGATGGCATGCAACTTGGACAGCATCCTCTTTTCAGACACCACCGTCAGAGAGTCCAGTTCCATCCCCACAACATCACTGGCCTTACGAATGAGTTTGTTGATTCTGTTGGTGTCTGCTACCCTCAGCCTGCTGCCCCAGCACACAACAGCAAACATGATAGCACTGACCACCACAGACTCGTAGAACATCCTCAGCATCGTCCGGCAGATGTTAAAGGACCTCAGTCTCCTCAGGAAATAGAGATGGCTCTGACCCTTCTTGTAGACAGTCTCAGTGTTCTTTGACCAGTCCAGTTTATTGTCAATTCGTATCCCCAGGTATTTGTAATCCTCCACCATGTCCCACTGACCCCCGGATGGAAACAGGGGTCGCCGGTACCCTAGCTCTCCTCAGGTCTACCGTCAGCTCCTTAGTCTTTTTCACATTAAGCTGCACGTAATTCTGCTCACACCATATGACAAAGTTTCCTACCGTAGCCCTGTACTCAGCCTCATCTCCCTTGCTGCTGCATCCAACTATGGTAGAGTCATCAGAAAGCTTCTGAAGATGACAAGACTCTGTGCAGTAGTTGAAGTCCGAGGTGTAAATGGTGAAGAGGAAGGGAGACAAGACAGTCTCCTGTGGAGCCCCAGTGCTGCTGATCACTCTGTCGGACACACAGTGTTGCAAGCACACATACTGTGGTCTGCCAGTCAGAAACTATCAAGGAACTATCAACCTCCATTTTAAGTACACCAAAGATATGGCCTTCACAGCCATCTGTGACAATGAATTCCACAGATTCACTACCCTCTGGCTAAAGAAATTTCTCTACATCCCCTTATTATGAGTCTCTGGGCCTAAACTCCCTTAATATAAGAAACATCCTCTCATGATCCACTCTATCTAAGCCTTGCAATATTGGATATGCTTCAATAATATCCTCCTCATTCTTCCAAAATCCAGCAAGTAAATGTCCAGCGCCATCAAAAGCTCCCTTTTATTCCCAGAATCATTCTCATGAACTTCTTCTCCAATGCCAGCACATATTTTCTTAGATAAGGGGCTCAAAACTGCTCACAGTACTCTAAGTGAGGCCTCATTAGTGCTTTATAAAGCCCCAACAGTAAATACTTGCTTATATATTCCCGACCTCTCAAAAAGAATGCTAACATTGCATTTGCCTTCCTTACCACTAATGACATTGTGGCATCACCGAGTCACTGCTGAAAGGCGGCCTCAGTTGGGAGCTTAACATCAAGGATACACTTTGCACCAAAATGACAGGCAGAAAGGCATAGGTGATCGTGTGGTTCTGTTGGTAAGAGATGGAATTATATCTTTAGAAAGAGGTGACATAGGGTTAGAGAATATTGAATCTTTGTGGGTGGAGTAAAGAAACTGCAAGGGTGAAAAAAAAAACATTATGGGAATCATTTATAGGCCTCCAAATAGTAGCCAAGATATTAGGTTGAGATTGCAAAGGGAGCTGGAAAAGGCATGTAATAAGGGTAATGACACAATTGCACTGGGGGACATCAATATACAAGGGGATTGGGAAAATCAGGTTGGTGTCGGATCACAAGAGAGGGAATTTGTTGAACTTTTTGTCTTAGATTAGGTACTGTGTAATAACCCAGACCTTATTAGGGAGCTTAATGTAAAGGAACCCTTCGGAGGCAGTGATTATAATATGATTGAATTCTTAATGCAATTTGAGAGGGAGAAGCACGTCACATGTATCAGTATCACAATGGAATAAAGGGAATTACAGAGGCATGAGAGAGGAGCTTGCCCAGGTGGATTGGAGGAAGCTATTAGTGGGGATATCGGCAGAACAGTGGTGGCTAAAGTTTTTCGGAATAGTTCACAAGGCGCAAGACAGATACGTCCCACTGAAGAAGTTGCCAAATGGCAGGGGTAGACAACTGTGGTTGACAAAGGAAATTAAGGACTGCATTAAAGCCAAGGAAAGGGCATATAAGGTAGCAAAAGTGAGTGGGAAGTTGGATGATTGGGAAGTTTTTAAAATCCAACAAAAGGCAACCAAAAAAGCTAGAAGGGAAAAGATGAAATAGGAGGGCAAACTAGCCAATAATATAAAGCAGGATACCATTTTTTTGTCAGTTATAGAAAGAGTGAAAGGGTGGTGAGAGTTGATATTGGACCATCAATCTGTCACCCAAATCATTGACATTTAATCTGAAAAGAAGCGGTCACAATCCTGATCCCTGTGGAACACCACGAGTCACTAGCAGCCATGAGAAAAGGCCCCCTTTATTCCCACTCTTTTCCTCCTGCCAGAGAATCTCTTATCCATGCTAGTATTTTTCCTGTAACACGTGTATTGTGCACAACTTTTCTACATTTATTTAAGAAAGAACTTAATGCTATTAAAGGCAGTCAAACAGAGCTTCACTACAATTACTGGGATGAGAGGGGTGTCCTATCCTGAACACCGGAAGAAAATAGATCTACATTCTTCAAAGAATGAAAGTAGATTTATTGAAACATATAATATCCCGAGGGGATGCAACAGTGTAGCTGTCAAAATGTTTTCACTAGTGTAAGAATTTCAAATGAAGGAATGAAGAGATTGGGGACAGCTATTTTAAACCAAGGTACTTGGGAACTTCCCACAAAAGCTGATGAATTTCTGGAAGTCTCTACCCCTGAGGACAGTCGGGACTGGATTATTGGCTGTGGTTAGGGAACATGTATCTAGATGGTTGGACGCATAGGGCTGAGGAGCCAGTGATGCGCAGTGAAGAGCATCTTAGCCGGTTGCATCATGGCCTGGTATGGAAACACCAATGCCCAGGAGCAGAAAATCATGCAGAAATGGTGGATACAACCCATTCCATCATGGGAAAAGCTGTTCCCACCATTGAGTACATTTACATGGTGTGCTGCCACAAGAAAAGACCATCCATCATCAAAGTCCCCCACCAACATGCACTCTTCTCTTTACTGTCAATGGCAGGATGCATCAGGTCCCACATCAGCAGGTTCAGGACCTATTATTTCCTACAACCATCAGGCTCCTGAACTGAATAACTTCAAGCACCACTACTCTGAACTGATTCTACAACCTACAGGAGACAGACATCAGGCAGAGCTGTGGTAGTAGGGGACTCCATAGTGAGAGGTACAGAAAGGGGCTTCTGTAGCAACAGGCAAGATTTAAGGATGGTGTGTTGCCTCCCTGGTGCCAGGATCCAGGACGTCACGGACCGGGTGCAGGGAATCCTCAAGAGTGAAGGTGAACATCTGGAAGTGGTGGTGCACGTCGGCACAAATGATGTGGGGAAGATGAGGAAAGACATTCTACAGCGCGACTTCAGAGAACTCAGAAGAAGGCTGAAAAGTAGGACTTCCAGGGTGGTTACCTCCAGTTTGCTTCCAGTTCCTCATGCTGGAGTGGTCAAGAACAGGGAGATAATGGATCTGAATGTGTGGCTGAGGAACTGGTGCAGGAAGCAAGGATTTACATTCTTGGACCACTGGGGTATGTTTCGGGGTAAGGATGAATTGTACAAAAGGGACGGGTTGCACCTTAATAAGTGGGGCACCAGCATTCTGGCAGGCAGGTTTGCCTCTGCAACACGGGTGTGTTTAAACTAAGTTGTGGGGTGGAGGGGATGAACTGGAAACATAAGGATGGAGATAAAGGGAAAGTGAGAATAAGAGAAGTTAAGAATGACAGCAGAATCAACAGAACAGAAAGCTCAAGAGGGGATCGTACAATATGGCCAAGTGAAATAGGAATTGATATGGGAGGTGAGGGGAGTAATGAATTAAAAGTATTATATATGAATGCACGGAGTATAAGGAATAAAGTGGACGAGCTTGAGGCGCAGTTGGAAATTGGTAAGTATGATGTTGTGGGAATAACAGAGACATGGCTTCAAGTGGACAGGGCCTGGGAAATAAATATTCAAGGGTATACGTCCTATCGAAAGGACAGACTGATGGGCAGAGGGGGTGGGGTGGCTCTGTTGGTGAAGAATGATATTCAGTCCCTTGCAAGGGGGGACATAGAATCAGGAGACGTAGAGTCAGTATGGATAGAACTGAGAAATTCTAAGGGTAGAAAGACCCTAATGGGAGTTATCTATAGGCCCCCAAACAGTAGTCCAGATGTAGGGTGTAAGTTGAATCAAGAGTTAAAATTGGCATGTCGCAAAGATAATGCTACAGTTGTTATGGGGGACTTCAACATGCAGGTAGACTGGAGGAATCAGGTTGGTGCTAGACCCCAAGAAAGGGAGTTTGTGGAGTCCCTCCGAGATGGATCCTTAGAACAGCTTGTACTGGAGCCTACCAGAGAGAATGTAATTCTAGATTTAGTGTTGTGCAATGAACCGGATTGATCAGGGACCTCGAGGTAAAGGAGCCGTTAGGAGGTAGTGACCATAATATGATAAGTTTTAATCCACAATTTGAGAGGGAGAAGGGAAACTCGGAAGTGTCAGTATTTCAGTTGAACAAAGGGAACGATGGTGCTATGAGGGAGGAGCTGGCCAAAGTTCAATGGAACAATACCCTAGCAGGGATGACAGTGGAACAGCAATGGCAAGTGTTTCTGGGAATAATGCGGAAGGTGCAGGATCAGTTCATTCCAAAGAGGAAGAAAGATCCTAAGGGGATGCAGTGGTTGACAAGGGAAGTAATGGACAGTATAAAAATAAAAGAGAAGAGGTATAACATAGCAAAGATGAGTGGGAAGCCGGAGGATTGGGAAACTTTTAAAGAGCAACAGAAGGTAACTAAAAAGGCAATACGTGGAGAAAAAAATGAGGTACGAAGGTAAACTAGCCAAGAATATAAAGGAGGATAGTAAAAGCTTCTTGAGGTATGTGAAAAGGGAAAAAATAGTTAAGACCAAAATTGGGCCCTTGAAGACAGAAGCGGGTGAATTTATTATGGGGAACAAGGAAATGGCAGATGAGTTGAACAGGTACTTTGGATCTGTCTTCACTAGGGAAGACACAAACAATCTCCCGGATGTAATAGTGGCCAAAAGACATAGGGTAATGGATGAATTGAAGGAAATTTATATTAGGCAGGAAATGGTGTTGGATAGGCTGTTGGGTCTGAAGGCTGATAATAGTCATAGTCATACTTTATTGATCCTGGGGGAAATTGGTTTTCTTTACAATTGCACCATAAATAATAAATAGTAATAGAACCATAAATAGTTAAATGGTAATATGTAAATTATGTCAGTAAATTATGAAATAAGTCCAGGACTAGCCTATCGGCTGAGGGTGTCTGACCCTCCAAGGGAGGAGTTGTAAAGTTCGATGGCCACAGGCAGGAATGACTTCCTATGACGCTCTGTGCTGCATCTCGGAGGAATGAGTCTCTGGCTGAATGTACTCCTGTGCCTACCCAGTACATTATGTAGTGGATGGGAGACATTGACCAAGATGGCATGCAACTTAGACAGCATCCTCTTTTCAGACACCACCGTGAGAGAGTCCAGTTCCTTCCCCACAACATCACTGGCCTTACGAATGAGATTGCATCCCAGGGTACTTAAGGAGGTGGCTTTAGAAATCGTGGACGCATTGGTAATCATTTTCCAATGTTCTATAGATTCAGGATCAGTTCCTGTGGATTGGAGGGTGGCTAATGTTGTCCCTCTCTTCAAGAAGGGAGGAAGAGAGAAAACAGGGAATTATAGACCGGTTAGCCTGACGTCGGTGGTGGGAAAGATGCTGGAGTCAATTGTAAAAGATGAAATTACGACACATCTGGATAGTAGTAACAGGATTGGTCCGAGTCAGCATGGATTTACGAAGGGGAAATCGTGCTTGACTAATCTTCTGGAATTTTTTGAGGATGTAACTATGAAAATGGACGAGGGAGAGCCAGTGGATGTAGTGTACCTGGACTTTCAGAAAGCCTTTGATAAAGTCCCACATAGGAGATTAGTGCACAAAATTAGGGCACATGTTATTGGGGGCAGAGTACTGACATGGATTGAAAATTGGCTGGCTGACAGAAAACAAGGTGTAGCGACTAACGGCTCCCTTTCGGAATGGCAGGTGGTGACCAGTGGGGTACCGCAGGGTTCAGTGCTGGGACCGCAGCTGTTTACAATATATATTAATGATTTAGGTGAGGGAATTAAAAGTAACATTGGCAAATTTGCCGATGACACAAAGCTGGGAGGCAGTGTGAAATGTGAGGAGGATGTTATGAGAATGCAGGGTGACTTGGACAGGCTGGGTGAGTGGGCAGATGCATGGCAGATGCAGTTTATTGTGGATAAATGTGAGATTATCCACTTTGGTGGTAAGAACGGGAAGGCAGATTATTATCTAAATGGAGTCAAGTTAAGAAAAGGGGAAGCACAACAAGATCTAGGTGTTCTTGTACATCAGTCACTGAAAGTAAGCATGCAAGTACAGCAGGCAGTGAAGAAAGCTAATGGCATGCTGGCCTTCATAACAAGGGGAATTGAGTATAAGAGCAAAGAGGTCCTTCTGCAGCTGTACAGGGCCCTGGTGAGACTACACCTGGAGTACTGTGTGCAGTTTTGGTCTCCAAATTTGAGGAAGGACATTCTTGCTATTGAGGGAGTGCAGCGTAGGTTCACAAGGTTAATTCCCGGGATGGCGGGACGGTCATATGTCGAAAGATTGGAGCGACTGGGCTTGTATACTGTGGAATGTAGAAGGCTGAGAGGGGATCTTACTGAAACATATAAGATTATTAAGGGATTGGACACGCTGCAGGCAGGAAGCATGTTCCCGCTGATGGGTGAGTCCAGAACCAGAGGCCACAGTTTAAGAATTAGGGGTAGGCCATTTAGAACGGAGTTGAGGAAAAACTTTTTCACCCAGGGAGTGGTGGATATATGGAATGCTCTGCCCCAGAAGGCTGTGGAGGCCAAGTCTCTGGGTGCCTTCAAAAAAGAGATGGATAGAGATCTTAAAGATAGTGGAATCAAAGGTTATGGAGATAAGGCAGGAACTTGATACTGATTGTGGATGATCAGCCATGATCACAGTGAATGGCGGTGCTAGCTCAAAGGGCCGAATGGCCTACTCCTGCACCTATTGTCTATTGTCTACAGACTCAATTCCAAGGACTCTCTACAGCTCGTGCTCTTACAACTGCTTTTTCATTTTAACAGCTTGCCTTCTTTTGCACATTGTCACTCTTTGTCTGTTTATGTACAGTTTTTCATGAAAATCTGCAGTAGTTTTTTCCTGTAAATGTCTGCAAGAAAATTAATTTCAAGGTAGTACATTGTAATGTATAAATACATTGATGATACATTACGATAACAAAAAAAATGTTGACACCAAAATGACTCTCTTTTGTACCTCAAATAAAGATATGCTTTATTGAACTCTAAGGTTCTTAAAATGTTAATACACGTTAATATACATTAATAAACACATTAAATTGTTTAGAAGACTTTCATCTTAGCAAACTAACTACTTGAACGTACTGAAATTTAGACAAAGAGAATGATCTTAAACAGACAAGTTACAGTTTCTTTTATTTATTAAAGGGATTTGGTCTTCATAGGTTGAGCCAGCACTTAAGGACCCATCCCTAATTGGATTGGGAAAGGTGGTGGGTTAGTAACCTACTTGAATCTCTGCAGTGCTCTTAGGTCAAGGCAGCAGTCGCATTCACTCATAGCCTCATCAGGTAGTGCTGCTGCCTCACTGCTCCATTGACCTGGGTCCAGTCCGAGGAGAATAGTTGTCCACGGGGTACTTATCAAATGGACTGCTTTGTCCTGTATGGTATCAAGCTTCAAGAGTGTAAATGAAGCTGTACTCATCCAGCCAATTAATTCTATCACACTGTGGACCTGAGGCTTGTAGATGGTAGACTCGCTTTGAGAATTAGGAGAATGAACAATAAACAGAATGCAGAATACAATGTTACAGAAACAGATAAAATAGAGTGAAGGTGACAAATAAAATACAAGGGCCATGATCGACTAGACTGAAAGATCAGGAATTCATCTTTATTATACAGGTTTCCCCCGCCATCCGAAGGTAGAGCATTCCTATGAAACAGTTCGTAAGCTGAAATATCATAAAGCGAAGAAGCAATTACCATTTATTTATATGGGAAAATTTTGTGAGCGTTCGCAGACCCAAAAATAACCTACCAAGTCCTGCCAAATAATACATAAAATCTAAAATAACAGTAACATATAGTAAAAGCAGGAATGATATGATAAATACACAGCCCATATAAAGTAGAAATAACGTATGTACAGTGTAGTATCACTTACGGGAAACTGGAAGACAGCGAGCACACTGATGATGGTGTGTTAGACTGAGTCGTTGCAGGTTGGGTGGTGCAGTGGCCCCCACCCTCCAGGTCGCTGAGCGATACATTGTCGCGAAGAACACAGGGGTCCAGCGGTAGCCGGGAGGTACCCAGCACATCTTTAAGAAAAAAGCCGAAACAAACATGCTAATTAATTAGGTGCCACCCGTAATTGTCGGCACAGATCAGTGCCGATTTCTGATTGCATCATCTCTGATCTGCGTCGACAATTACGTGTCGGCAGCACCTAATTAATTAGCATGTTTATTTCAGCTTTTTTCTTAAAGATGTGCTGTGTGCCTCCCGGCTACCTTTGCATTCTCCGCGAATCAGTATCTGTCCGTGGCCTGGGGGTTGGGGTGGTGGGATACTGGGGTGTCATCTTGTCGTCTGTTTCCATTAGAGCAGGCAGCTCATCTTCTCCTATGACTGCCCGCCTCGATGTCGAAGGTCGAGGTTCGTCGTCTGCTGTGGCTGATGTGGAAGGCTTGCTTGACTGCTGAGCCTCGCGCATTTTTCTATCACATAGTTCTTTAATAAGGACTCAAACCATCTTGCAAATATCTCCTAAACCGACGTACCCTTTCAAAATTAAAGTCGTACTTCGTCATTACTCATTCGGTTTCGATTGTTATCCTTTTTTCTTCCAATTGCATCAGCTCTTCATCTGTCAGTTCTTGGTGATGGGATGCCAAAACCTCTTCAACATCATGTTCATCAGCTTCCACAAGCCGAACTCAAGTTGTCCTTATTTCATTCACCATGATCAAAACACTTAATTATGTCTAGTTTTACCATAAGTGTAACACCCTTACGAGCTCTTTCAGGCTTTTCTGATACCATAGAACCCACCTTGCAAAAGGTTGCTCACAGGCACGTGTTAAAGCAAAGCAGTTCCGAATCCGGGGGAGAGTGGCTGCTCGGGGTGCGCTGCCTTTTATCGCGCGCTGATTTTTTTGTGCCCTGAATTTTTTTTCATAACAGTGAAAACACCTTCTGAAAGCGAAAACAGGTTACTAATGTAGGTCTTTTGTAACAGAGAGGTTTTGTAAAGCCAACGTTCGAAAAGTGGGGGACACCTGTATCAGAGATCCAATCATGAGCCTGATAACTACAGGATGGATACTGTTCTAGAGCCTTTTAACACAAGTTCTTGAGCTTCTGTATATACCACTTAGTGGAAGGTGGGGATGAGAGAGAAGAGAAAATGACCAGGTTGGGAGGATCCTTTGTTATGTTAACTGCTCTCCCAAGGCTGTGGGACATAAATCAGAATTAGTGGAAATTGTTAACACTTTGTAACTCCAAAAAATCATGGGGAACCCGAGGGATAAATATGTCTACTTCATTACTTTAGAGTGGTGCACACTGATGACTTGGTGGAGTGATAACATGTGCCATTTGCATACTTTTACACATAACCCATAATGAATTATGTAAACAAAGAATGTTTAACCAAACAATCTATTTACAATACTACTCAAATATTATTGAAATATTAAATGCACAGCAGAAGTGGAACGAATGGTAACGCTTTGAGAGCTGGCATCAATTTAATGGGTCAAATGATATTCTACTATGCTGAAATAAAATATGAAATTCTCCTGTTTGTTTTTGATGTATTACATTCACAGTTAAATAGAAGACTACAATTTTTCTATCCAGGCCCTGATGTTCCAGGATATGGAT
The DNA here is from genome assembly GCF_963921235.1 of Mobula hypostoma. Classification (NCBI taxonomy): domain Eukaryota; kingdom Metazoa; phylum Chordata; class Chondrichthyes; order Myliobatiformes; family Myliobatidae; genus Mobula; species Mobula hypostoma. The sequence continues at coordinate 26,564,032 of NC_086104.1, forward strand.
TCTAAAGGCGTTTACAGAAGTTAACGAGGAGATGATGTTGCCTTTTTGATAAAGACCATAATACATATGATCAGAATTAGGCTATTCAGCTCATCGAGTCTACTCTGCCCTTCCATTATGGAAGATTTATTATCCCTCTCAACCCCATTCTCCTGTCTTCTTCCCGTAACTTTTGAAGCCCTGACTAATCAAGACCCTATGAACCTCTACTTTAAATACACTCAGTGACTTGGCCTCCACAGCCATGTACAGCAATGAATTATACAGATTCACTGTCCTCTGGCTAAAGAAATTACTCTTTATCTCTGTTCTAAATAGATGTCCCTCTCATCTCAGATTATGTCCTCTGATCCTAGACTCACACACAAAAGGAAAGATCCTCCCTACATTCATTCTATCCAGACCTTTCAGTTTTTGACATGTTTCAATGAGATCCCCCTCATTCTTCTAAACCCCAGTGAGTATAGGCCAAGAGCTATCAAATGCTCTTCACATACTAACCTTCTCATTTCCAAAATCATTCTAGTGAACCTCATCTGGACTCTCTCCAATGCCTGCATATCTTTTCTTAGATAACACCATTGTCCTTTAATGGAAAATCTTACAAAAAGTGATGGATATGGCCCATTATATCAAGGGTAAAGCCCTCTCCACCTTTGGCAACATTTACAAAGAGCATTGTTGTAGGAAAGCGGCCTCCACAACTCAGGTCATAATCTCTTTTCGCAGCTGCTATCAGGAAGGAGGCACAGAAACCTCAGGACCCACAGCACTAAGTTCAGGAATGGTTATTACCCCTCAACCATCAGGGTCTTGAACCAGTGGGGATAATTTCACTGAACTTCACTAACCCCATCATTGAACTGTTCCCACAACTATTTTCTCACTTTCAAGGACTCTTCATCTCATGTTCTCAATATTTATCACATTTATTTATTATTATTATTTCTTTTTTCTTCTTCTGTATTTGCACAGTTAGATGCCCTTTGCACATTGGTTGTTGCCCATCCTTTTGGGTGTGTTTTCATTGATTCTATTACGTGTCTTGAATTTACTGAGTATGCTCGCAAGAAACTGAATCTCAAGGTTGTATATGGTGACATATATGTACTTTGATAATAAATTTACTTTGAACTTTGATCTTAAAAGCTGCTTACAATACTCCAAGTGTGGTCCGACCAATGCTTTATAAAGCATTAAATTCTCACTCTTATATTCTAGTTTTCTCAAAATGAATGCTAACATTTTATTTGCCTTCCTTACCACCAACTCAACCTGTAAGTTAACCTTTAGGGAATTCTGCACAAAGACACTCAAGTCCCTTTACATCTCTGATTTTTGAATTTTCTCCCCTTTTAGAAAATAGTCCGCTCCTTTATTCCTTCTAACACAGTGCATGACCATACACTTCCCTACATTATATTCAATCTGTCATTTCTATGCCCAGTATCCCGAACTGTTTAAGTCCGTCTGCAGATTCCCTGCTTTCTCAATGCTACTTGCCCTTTCACCTATCTTCGCATTGTGGGCAAAGCCACCATCTGAATCATTGACATATAACATGAAAAGAAGTGATCCCAACAGCAACCCCTGTGGAACACCACTAGTCACTGGCAACCAACCAGAGAAAGCTCCCCTTTACTCCCACTCTTTGCCTCCTGCCAGTCAGCCAATCTTCTATCCATACTAGTAGCTTTCTTGTAATACCACGGGCTCTTATCTTGGTAAGCAACCTCATGTGCAGCACTTTAGTAAAAGCCTTCTGAAAATCCAAGTAAACAATATCTGCTGACTCTCACTTGTTTATCTTGCCTGTTATTTCCTCAAATAATTCCAACACATTTGTCAGGCAGGTTTCCCCTTCAGGAAGCTATGCAGACTTTGGCATTTTTTATCGTTCCAGTTGCTTAACTCTATCCACAATGATTCTACATCTTTCAATCCTATGTCACCCCTTTCTAAGGATTTGAGTTTACTTTTTACCCACACAGTCTCCCCATCCCCTCTGCCCACCTGCCTGTCCTTCCGAATCAATTTGTATCCTTGGATGTTAAGCTCCCAACTTTGATCTTCATTCAGCCTCGACTCAGTGATGCCCACAATTACATACCTGCCAATCAATCTCTCACTGTGCTGTTTGGTCATCTACTTTATTCTGTATTCTGTGTGCATTCAAATATAACAACTTCAATCCTGTATTTCCTCAACCCTTTACAATTTTGCCCCCATGTTACATTTCAGCTAATCACACTGACTGCAATTATATCTTATCAACTGCCTGTCCTTCCTGACAGTCTCATTGCACACTGCATCTACTTGGATACTAACTGTCCCATCCTCAGCCATATCATTTCAGTTCCCAGTTGCCTGCATTCAGCCCATAACTCTCCAAGCCCTTCTCCTCCATGTACCGACCTAAATGCCTCCAGTGACTATAACTCTATTGGTTTTAAGATAGTGATGGAAAATGATGCAGCAGCTCCACAGTATAGCAGCAAGGCTAATTTTGATGGAATTAGGCAGGATCAAGCAGAGGTCAATTGGGAGGGCCTGTCTGAAGGGAATGGAGTAAATGGCAAGCAAGAGAGAAACCTTTAAGAGAGATGTCAAGAATTCAGGGTCCTCTTAGGATGAAGGGTAGACCTGACAAGTTGAGGAAACCCCAGCTGATAAAAGAAAATAAAAGAAAAAGAAGGAGGCGCGCATTGTTCTTAGGAGATTCAGTAAGTCGCCAGACTCTTGAGAACTTCTGTAGATGCCCGATACCACATGGTATGTAGACCACAATGCACAGAATCAAAGGAAGCTACAGAGGGTTGTCGAGTCAGCCTACTCCATTAAAGCACAGCCCTCCCACCATCGAGGACACCTAACAGAGGCGGTAGCTCCGGAATGCTGCATCCATTATTAAGGACCCTCACCATCCAGGACATGCCCTCTTCTCATTACTACCATCAGGTAGGAGGTACTTGAGCCTGAATACCCAGACTCAATATTTTAGGAAGTTTCTTGCCCTCTGCCATTAGATTTCTGAACAGCTCATAGACCAATGAACATAGTCTCATTATTCCTTAAACACTAGATTAGATTAGATTAGATTATGAGGACATGCAGTCCTCTTTTATTGTCATCTAGCAATGCATGCATTAAGAAATGATACAATTTGTTCCTCCAGAATGATATCACAGAAACACAAGACAATCCAAGACTGAAAAAAACTGACAAAAACCACATAATTATAACATATAGTTACAACAGTGCAAAGCAATACTGTAATTTGATGAAGAACAGACCATGGGCACGGTAAAAAAAAAGTCTCAAAGTCTCTTGAAAGTCCCATTATCTCACACAGACGATTGAAGGGAGAAACTCTCCCTGCCATGAGCTTCCAGCGCCGCCAACTTGCCAATGCAGCATCCTGGAAGCACCCGACCACAGTCCAACTCTGAGTCGTCCGAAAACTTCGAGCCTCCAACCAGCCCTCCCACACCAAGCACCGAGCACCATCTCTGCCGAGCGCTTTGACCCTGGCCCCGGCAACAGGCAATAGGAAAAGTCAAAGATTTGGGGCCTTCCCCTCCAGAAGTTCTCGATCGCACTATTGATCGATTCTCAATCTATATATTTGTATATAGTATTTATACAAATATAAATACTATATATTTATATTTGTAATTTATAGCAATTTTCCTTTCTCACACTGTACTGCTGTTGCAAAACAAAAAATTTCTTGATGTATGTCATTGATTGTAGACTTGATTTTCATTCTGATTCTGATATAACTTTTTAGCTACCTCTTCAAAGAACTCCAATAGATTTGGCAAACATGACCTCCCACACACAAAGCCATGCTGGCTCGATTACTGGCACACTTTCCATGTTCCTCAAGCATTGCTTCTGATGACCACATCCCTGAGTAGCTGTAGCAGACTGCAGCGTGGAACATGGGTCCATTGACCTATTCTGATGATCCAAGTATCACTGAAGAAGCTCTTGTTGAATAACTCTGACACGGATAAACAGGTGCCCTCAAACATTTGTCTGTCATGTGATAATATGACATTGAGACTTTCAGATCACGTTGATCATCATACAAGACATCGGCCAGGCCTCACTTGGAGTACTGTAAGTTGCATTAACTAGGATTTTATCCCCTAGAATGCAGGGGTAACCTGATGGTAGTATATAAGATCAAGAGGGGCATCAAAAGGGTGAAAGCATGTCTTTTTATTTCCTATCGAGAGGGTGCTAAGAACAAGAGCGGTACAGGTTTCAGATCAGAGGAGGGAAATTTAATAGGGTCATCAGCAACAGCTTCTTCTCACAAAGGGCTTCTTCTTACAATAAGCTGTCAGAAATAGTAGTTGAGGCAGGGACATTCGCAAATTTTAAACACCATCTGGATAAATATATGGATTAGTAGAGGTTTAGAGGTGAGGGCCAAGTACTAGCTTACTGGACAACACAGGTGACATGGATGAATTGCGCTAAAAGGCTTGTTCTTTGACTCTATAAAAACTCCTAGCAGTTACAACAGCAATTGCTAGGCCTTCTGCATAACTACTCCAACACATGGCTAGTCACTGGTGATGGTGTTTTGATGAAGTAGCTACTTTTATCCCCCATTGTACTCCATTTTCATCAGGATAACAATGTAGCACTTGCCAAGGTTCAACTTCACAGTAACTGGAATCTATTTGCTGATTTCCGACAACTAGAGATGCAATCAACAAAAGCAAGTACTCATGGGCCTCTGCTCATTCTGTTTATGATTCTTAGAATTGTTGGAATTATTTCACTTTCTAGCGATTTTATTCAGTTAATGAAGGCATCTTGAGAACATAACAAAATTTGCCCTGGAGAAAAGCTTCATTGTCTCTACTCTTAACAATGGGATTTATTAACAGTATGAAACCCAACTGAGTGGAAATGATGATGCAAAGAACAGATAAGAAAACAAGTTAAGTGTATTTTGCTGAACTGGCCCAACAATGAAATCCTGCACATCTTGATTCATGGAGTAGTAGCCAATAACTTTTGGAACATGACACAGTTAATGTCAGAATGTATAGATTCTTTAAGAACCATCACCCTGATGACACTATTAGTATATATATAAAACCTATCCCAGGTTCACCAATGATACTGATGGGGTGGCAGAAGGTGAGGATGAATTGGCCTGCCTTATGAGTCATCTTGACAATACATCTATTAGATATGGCATGGAAATCTGTGCAGAGAAAACCAAGCTGATGAGAAATGGTGTGGAGCCAATCACGACAAAAATACACTCAGTGGACAAGAGCTAGAGTCTGCCAAACGGTTCAAGTATCTTGGTGCCATCATCAACCAAGAAGAATCAAAGTCTGAAGTCCTTACAAGGACAGCCCAAACAACAGCAATGCTGACTAAACTAAAACCTATCTAGAGAGATGATAACAATGTTCTCAATTCCAAGTTGAAATTCCTGCATGCACTTGTGCTCACCATCTTCTTGTATGCATGCGAATCATGGACTTTAACAGCAGAACTGCAAAAGAAGATCCAGGCTGTAGAAATGAGATTTTTCAGAAGGCTCCTCGGCATCTCCTATACGGACTATGTCACAAACAGTGAAGTGAATAGACACTACAAAGATCTACTGTCCACAGAAAAGAAGAGGAAACTGAGCTAGTATGGCCACATAACAAAATCCAGTGAACTCTGAAAGACTATCCTTCAGGGAACGGTGCAGGGGAAAAGAAAAAAGGGACAGACAGAGGAAGAAATGGGCAGACAACATTGTAGAATTGAATTGAATTGAATTGACTTTATTACTTACATCCTTCATATACATGAAGAGTAAAAATCTTTATGTTACGTCTCCGTCTAAATATGCAATATGCAATTTATAGTAATTTATACTAAATGGTATGTAACACAGGATAGTCAATGTAACACAGTTGTGTCAGCATGAGTTAAGCAGTCTGATGGCCTGGTGGAAGAAGCCATCCCAGATCCTGTTGGTCCTGGCTTTTATGCTGCAGTACCATTTTCCAGATGGTAGCAGCTGGAACAGATTGTGGTTGGGGTGACTCGGGTCCCCAATGATCCTTCAGGCCCTTTTTACACACCTATCTATGTAAATGTCCTGAATAGGGGGAAGTTCACAACAAGTTCACAATGTGCTGGACTGTCCGTACCACTCTCTGCAGAGTCCTGCAATTGAGTGGGGTACAGTTCCCATACCAGGCAGTGATTCAGCCAGTCAGGATGCTCTCAGTTGTGCACCTATTGAAAGTTGTTAGAATTTGAGGGCCCATACCAAACTTCTTCAACCATCCGTGGTGAAAGAGACGCTCTTGTGCCTTTTTCACCACCCTGCCGGTATGTACAGACCACGTGAGAGCCTCGGTGATGTTTATGCCGAGGAACTTAAAGCTGTTCACCCTCTCAACCCCAGATCCATTGATGTCAACAGGGGCTAGCCTGTAGTGGCCCGGAGAGAGGCTTGCCACAACCCAGGCACTCGCTACAATTGCGAGAGTTGAAGGCAACTGGTGCAGCGTTCGTCTGTACAGCACCCCTATGAGCCAGGCAGGTTGCTGCATCCATAACTGTAACATACCTGTAATTTCAATAGTCCCTTTCCTCAGTCAATGTAAAGATTTATAAAGCAATAAAATACTTTAAGAATTGGGTTTAGTGTCACACAGTGCAGGCATAGGCCCTTTGGTCGATAAAGACTGAACTGACTCATTTGCCTAATCCCATGTTTCTTCTCTCTGAATTGCCATTAACTCCTAGCAGATTGTACCACACACTCTTGCCTTAGAGCCAACTTATACTAATCAATTTACCCACCTACAAATCTGACGCATGAACAAATTGCTGGAGAAACTCAGGACAAGCAGCATTTGTGAAGAGAAAGGGACAGCCAACATTTTGGGTCGATCCATCCAGATGAAGAATTTTGACCTGTACATTGACAATTCATTTCTCTCCATAGATGCTGTATGCCCTGTTCTTCCAGAAGCCTGTTTTTTTTTTGCACCAAGTTACTACATCTGCAATTTCTTGTGTCTTTAACCTGAAAATCTCCATGTCTTTGGGATGTGGGCAGATACTGGATCAAGCCTGCAAACAATCAAAGTGAAAAGGTGCAAACTCCACATACAGAGGGCATCAGAGGTCAAGATTGCCACCAGGTCACTGGAACTGTAGGCCAGCAGCACCACCAGCTGCGCACCGGTGAAAGGCACATGTTTTACCTCAGGATGTGAGAAGGAAGACTACACTTTCCAAAGAGGCGGTGCAGTGTCGATAAGTTCCTGAAATGACAGGAGAGAATTCTCAACAATTAGAAATTTGCGTAATTACCTTCCTCAGAAGAACGAATGTTCTGTCACTGAATTTATTCAAGACTGAGATCAGGAGAAATTAAGATATAGGAATTGGTCAAGCAGGGAAACAACCATGGTCATATTTAATGAAGAAGCAGGTACATATCACTCTAAGTACACTAGATTCCTACTTAAACTTCCCATATTCTGCAAAGAATTAACAATGAAGGAAATGATGAAAATGTTATATCATCTATATTTACATCTGTCATTCACATCTACTACCAGGTACATCTTTACCTTGTGTTGGTTGTTAACATAAATGATGCATTTCACTGCATGTTTTGATGTAAATAAATGAACCTGAATTTGGGTTAAAATTCTCCGCCCAGTTGAGAAAAAACAGCAAAGAAAAATGAACAAACTTGTATTTTTGTGGCTTTTACATTAAGCAGCACAACACAGTGGCTATGACAGCCAACAGAGCAGAGTGATGGACGTCATGGCTACAAATTAAGAGTGAGCAGGCTGCAACTGCAAGATAAGACATTGAGGTGATGACGGGAGAAATAACAAGCAAAAAATATTCACAGTTTGCCAATTCGTCTTGTACCCAATCAAAGCACAATTTCAAACAGGTTAAAGATGTACATAAGTTAGCAAACCTCACTTGTACAAACAAGGTGGGGCAATGGTTTCTTTCCACAGGAACAAGTGGACCATCAAATTGCTGCTTACCAGCATTAGCTCCAAAGACTACAAGGAGAAATATATATTTAAAATTGGCATATCTTTCATGCAAGGAGGCTATTAAATCCGCAGTGAACAGATATTGCAAAATGCTTAACTAAGTCATCTGAACAAACTGAAAACATCATGCCTTTCAATACTGTTGATTAATTGCTCTTCCGTGCCAGGAAAGTGAATCATCCTATTTATTAAATCAGAGCATACAACGTGAAGAGAACATTACACCCCATCTGGTTGGGCCCAAAGTTCAAGCTGTGTCATATTCTCATCATTCTTAATCACTTTCTCTGCCAAACTTCCATCCAATTCCTTCTGTAATTTGTCAATATTGTCCACTCTCATCATATTTATAAATAGTCTGTTTACAATTGCATGTTCTGCTCTGAAAGGCAGTTCAAAGTACACTCTATTCCTTCTAAATTTGGGATCTTGTTCCTTCTCACTCACCCTTAACTCTCCATCCTAGCTGACATTGAGGCAAGGTGGAGGAGAGATGAGATGAGAAGTTCATCAATGACACACAAAATTCTGGCTCCCGCTCCCTCGCCTTATAGTCCTGATTAAGGGCCTGAAATGTCAACTGTTTATTTCTCTCCTAAGATGCTGCCTGACTTAATGAATTTCTCCAGCATCTTATGTGCGCTGTTCAAGATTTTACTCCCACAACATGAGGGAGTAAAGATCTTTGCATTATGACTCAGTTGCAATGTACAGCCATGTGAATTTATGTCTAATGGCTTGTAGAAAGAAGCTGTCCTGTAGATTGTTGGTTTTGGCTTTAATGCTACGGTACCATTTGCCAGACGGAAGCAGCTGAAACAGTTTCCGGTTGGGATGACTGGTGTTCCCAATGATCTTCCAGGCCTTCTTTCTGCACCTGCTGCTGTAAATGTCCTCAATGGAGGGAAGTTCACGTCTACAGATACGCTGGGCTGTCTGTACCACTCTCTGCATTGCCCAGTAATCAAGGTTGGTGCAGTTCTCGTACCAGGTGGTGATACAGCCAGTCGGGATGCACTCAATGGTGCCCATGTAGAAGGTCTTGAGGAATTGGGGGCTCATGCTGAACTTCTTCAGTCTCCTAAAGTGGAAAAGATATTGTTGTGCTTTTTTAGGCCACACAGTCCAGGTGAGGTTTTCGGTGATGTGTATACACATGTGTATTCGGTGATGTGTATACACTTGCAACTACTCACTCTCTTGACTATAGACCCATTGATGCTGATTGGGCCGAGCCTGTCTCCATTCCTCCTGTAATCCACAATCAGCTCTTTTGTTTTTTGGACATTGAGGGAGAGTTTGTTATCCTGGCACCACTCTATCAGGGCATCAACCTCTCTTCTATAGGCTGTCTCATCACCACTAGAAATAAGGCCAATCAAAGTCATGTCATCTGTGAATTTGATCAGCAGATTGGAACTGTGTGTGGCAGCACCGTCATGGGTGCAAAGAGAGTAGAGGAAAGGATTCCAAACATAACCGTGTTGGCACCTGTGTTCAGGGTCAGAGGGGCAGATGTGATGGAACCCATCCTTAGCACCTGTCAGTGATCCAATAGGAAGTCTAGGATCCAGCTGCACAAGATAGAGTGCAGGCTGAGGTTTTTGAGCTTCCTGTCAAGTCTGGAGGGAATTACAGTGCTGAATGCTGAACTGTAGTCCAGGAACAGCATTCTAACGTATGCATCCCTCTTCTCCAGGTGTGTGAGGACAGTGTGTAGTGCTGTGACTATGGCATCATCAGTAGATTGGTTGTGTCAGTAGGTTAATTGTAGGGGGTTCAGTGTAGATGGTAGCATGCTGCAGATGTAGTCCTTGACCAGCCTCTCAAAGCATTTGTTTATAATTGCGATGAGTGCGACAGGGCGCCAATCATTCAGGCATGCTACCTTCTTAGGTACAGGGACAATGATGGACGATTTGAAACAGGAGGGCACCACACACCAGGAGAGAGAGATTAAAAATGTCCAATAAACAAACCAGCCAGCTGTTCCGCACACTCTTTGAGGAAACACCCTGGGATGCTGTCTGGCCCCGCTGTCGTGCAGCTGTTGACATGTTGGAAAGTTCTATGTTACTCAGCCTCAGAGATGACCAAGGTGCAGGTCTTGTCGGCAGCTCTCCTTGAGGGTTCAGTCCTATCAACCTCGGATTGAGTGTAAAAAACATCTAGCTCTTCCAGGAGTGAGGCGGCAATGTTGGCTCTTGAAGTCTGCGATGGTGTGCAGTCCATGTTGGGGAACAATGTCTTCAATACACTTCCGAATGAAGCTTGTGACCATTTCCGTGTATTCAGAGATGTTCTCAGCTCGAAATACCTCCCAGGTGACTCTACCAAAGCAGTCCTGTAACACTGAGTCTGATTGGTGGGACCAGTAGTGGATGGTTTTCACTATGGCTGCTTCCTGTTTCAGTTTCTGCCTGTAGGCAGGCATGAGCAACATGGAGGAATGGCCAGATGTTCCAAACAGAGAGCGGAGAAGTGCTTTGTAGGTGTTACGGAAAGGAGATTAGCAGTGGTTAAGTATTCTTTCTTCCCGTATGTTCACCTTGATGTGTTGGCAGAACTTTGGGTAAGCTCTGGTCTGTGATGCTTGGGTAAAGTCTCCAGCGATGATGAAAGCAGCCTCTGGGTGTGTGGTTTCATGGATATTAATGGTTTCATACAGTTCATTGAGAGTCAGGTTGGTATTGGCCTGTGGTGGGATGTACTCAGTTGTGATAATAACAGACGTGAGTTCTCCAGGCAGCCAGGAAGGTTGACATAGCAGCATAAGGTACTCCAGATCTAGGGAGCATAATGATTTGAGGGTGTGCACGCTACCTAGGTCGCACAAACTATTGTTCACCATGAAACATACTCCTCCCCCCACCCCCATTTACTTTTCCCGGAGAGGTCTTTCAACCTGTCCACATAGAGAACCCAGTGGGTTCGACGGTATCTCCTCCTACAGCCATTTCGATAAAGCATAAGGTGTTTCAGTGTTTTGTTTCCCATTGGTAGGAGATTCCGGCTCTCAGATCACACAGCTTGTGGTCGAGGGACTGTACGTTGGTCAGGTGTACGCCAGGGAGTGGCAGCTGGTTTGCGCACCGTCTTCACCTAACCAAGATGTCAGCACTTCTTCCAGCGATGCTTCCTCGGTAATGCCAGTGTGGTGAATGAACCTCCCGTGGTTTGTGCGATCAGGGGGGTTTCAGTGGTAGAAAGGCAGCAGAATATCTCGTGTTCAGATCTTCATCGGCACTGTAAAGCTGACTTGGTGGTGTGCCGCAGGCCACGGCTGTGTTTTTTTTTCCAAGAATCTGCCTTGGTGTGGTCTTGCCTTGGTCTCATAGCACATAAAGCAATGTTGCAATGTCATGAAAATCCCCAGCCAAGACTTCTTACCATGCTTTTCCCAGACACATTCTTCAGTTGAGACAGGGAATTTGGACTTGGGACTGACAGTATTCATTACACCTAATTTTCCCTCCCTTTTTAACTACCTCCGTGCCAATTTCAAATGACATATAGAAAGGAAAATCCAATCATAATTGTCTGCTCCATTTTATAGCTTGTGAACATTCTCCTAAATATTACTGAAGTTCATATATTAAGAATCGGGACTATCACCGCTTACAGATTGTGAATCCAAGGTATTAATTTAACTGTCCTTATCTTAACTACCTTTAGTGTCCTATAATCTCACTGCAATGGGTTATTGCAGCACAAGGGACGTTACTGACTCTAAGAGTTTCTTAGCATGCATTTTCTGTGGTACTGGCTACCCCAGCCATTCAGCCCATCATTCTCACTGGCATCTTGTGTGACTTTATCTTTTCCTTCTATAACAGAATGACGCTGTCAAATAGCCTCTACAGAAACTATCATTGATTCATATAGCATTTACCATATTTAGATCTACTGATATGCGCGTGGCCTATTACCAGCATCAACAGAGCTTTACCAAGAGGGATTTCTAGCAGGTCGGTGGCGGTTATTTAAAAAGGGAGCTTTGAGAGCGTTTGTCCATCATCTGGTCAGGGAAAGTGAGGAGGTGATAGAAAGGAGCTATTGGCAAGTAGTCACACCGGGGACTCGGGAGACAGATAAGTGGGTAACAGTCAGGAGAGGGAAGGGCAAGAGTCAGATATGAGAGAGTACCCCTGTGGCTGTCCTCCTTAATAATATGTACTCCTGTTTGAGTACTGTTGGGAGGGGACGGCCTACCTGGGGGAAGCAACAATGGTCGTGCCTCTGGCACAGAGTCTGGCCCTGTGGCTCAGAAGGGAAGGGAAAGGAAGAAGGCAGCAGTAATAGGAGGCTCTATAGTTAGGGGGTCAGACAGGCGATTCTGTGGACACAGGAAAGAAAAGCGGATGGTAGTTTGCCTCCCAGGTGCCAGGGTCCAGAATGCTTCTGATCGTATCCATGATATCCTGAAGTGGGAAAGTGAACAGCCAGAGGTCGTGGTACATATTGGTACCAATGACATAGGCAGGAAAAGGGAGGAGGTCCTGAAGCAGATTACAGGGAGTTAGGAAGTTGAGAAGCAGGATGGCAAAGGTAGTAATCTTGGGATTACCGCCTGTGCCATGCGATAGTGAGTATAGGAATAGGTTGAGGTGGAGGATAAATTCATGGCTGAGGGTTTGGAGCAGGGGTCAAGGATTCAGATTCCTGGATCATTGGGACCTCTTTTGGGGCAGGCGTGACCTGTACAAAAAGGACGGGTTGCACTTGAATCCAAGAGAGGACCAACATCCTGGCGGGGAGATTTGCTAAGGTTACTGGGGAGAGTTTAAAGTAGATTTGCCAGCGGTTGGGAACCAAACTGAAGAGACAGAGGAAGGGGCAGTTGGCTCACATATAGAGGAAGCTTGGAGACAGTGCGAGAGGGAGGATAGGCAGGTGATAGAGAAGGGATACGCTCAGACCAGTGGTTCGAGATGTGTCTATTTTAATGCAAGAAGCATCATGAACAAAGTGGGTGAGTTTAGAGCGTGGATCAGTACTAGGAGCCATGATGTTGTGGCCATTACAGAGACTTGGATGGCTCATCGGCAGGAAGGGTCACTTAGAGTGCCAGGCTTTAGATGTTTCAGAAAGGACAGGGAGGGAGGCAAAAGAGGTGGGGGCATGGCACTGCTGATCAGAGGTAGTGTCACGGCTGCAGAAAAGGAGAAAGTCATGGAGGGATTGTTTACTGAGTTTCTGTGGGTGGAAGTTAGAAACAGGAAGGGGTCAATATCTCTACTGGGTATTGTGTTGGGAGATTTAAATTTCCCAAATATCAACTGGCATCTCCCTAGAGCAAGGGGATTAGATGGGGTGGAGTTTGTTTGGTGTGTTCAGGAAGGTTTCCTGACACAATATGTAGATAAGCCTCCAAGAGGAGAGTCTATACTTGATTTGGTATTGGGAAATGAACCTGGTCAGGTGCCAGGTGTCCCAGTGGGAGAGCATTTTGGAGATAGTGATCACTATCCTGTATCCTTTACCATAGCATTGTTGAGGGATAGGAATGGACAAGTTAGGAAAGCGTTTAATTGGAGTAAGGGAAATATGAAGCTATCAGGCAGGAACTTGGAAGCATAAATTGGGAATAGTTGTTCTCAGGGAAATATATGGCAGAAATATGGAAAATGTTCAGGGGATATCTGCGTGGCATTCTGCATAGGCACGTTCCAATGAGACAGGGAAAGGATGGTGGGGTACAGAAACCAGGGTGTACAAAGGCTGCTGAAAATCTAGTCATAAAGAAAAGCTTACGAAAGGTTCAAAAAACTAGGAAATGATGGAGATCTAGAAGGTTCTTCTTCTTCTTCAGGAAGGAGCTTAAGAGTGAAATTAGGAGAGCCAGAAGGGGCCATGAGAAGGCCTTGGCGAGCAGGATTAAAGAAAACCCCAAGGCATTCTACAATTATGTGAAGAGCAAGAGGATAAGATGTGAGAGAATAGGACCAATCAAGTGTGACAGTGGAAAAGTGTGTATGGAACCGGAGGAGATAGCAGAGGTACTTAATGAATACTTTGCTTCAGTATTCACTACGGAAAAAGGATCTTGGTGATTGTAGGGATGACTTACAGAGGATTGAAAATCTTGAGCATATAGACATTAAGAAAGAAGATACGCTGGATTTTTTGGAAAGCATCAAGTTGGATAAGTCTCTGGGACCAGACAAGATGTACCCCAGGCTACTGTGGGAGGTGAGGGAGGAGATTGTTGAGTGTTTGGCAATGATCTTTCCATCACCAATGGGGACAGGGGAGGTTCTGGAGGATTGGAGGGTTTCAGATGTTGTTCCCTTATTCAAGAAGGATTGTAGAGATAGCCCAGGAAATTATAGACCAGTGAGTCTTATTTCAGTGGTTGGTAAGTTGATGGAAAAGATCCTGAGAGGCATAATATGATTAGGAATAGTCAGCATGGCTTTGTCAAAGGTAGGTCATGCCTTACAAACCTGATTGAATTTTTTGAGGATGTGACTAAACACATTGATGAAGGTACAGCAGTAGATTTAGTGCATGTGGATTTCAGCAAGGCATTTGATAAGCCTTAGTGAGAAAGTAAGGAGGCATGGGATCCAAGGGAACCTTGCTTTGTGGATCCAGCGTTGGCTTGCCCACGGAAGGCAAAGAGTGGTTGTAGATGGGTTATATTCTGCATGGAGGTCAGTGACCAGTGGTGTGCCTCGGGGATCTGTTTTGGGATCCTTTCTCTTTGTGATTTTTATAAATGACCTGGATGAGGAAGTGGAGGGATGGGTTAGTAAATTTGCTGATGATACAAAGGTTGGGGTGTTGTGGGTAGTGTGGAGGGCAGTCAGAGGTTACAGTGGGACATTGACAGGATGCAAAACTGGGCTGAGAAGTGGCAAATGGAGTTTAACCCAGATAAATGTTAGGTGGTTCATTCTGGCAGGTCAAGTATGATGGCAGAATGTAGTATTAAAGGTAAGACTGTTGGCAGTATGGAGGATCAGAGGGATCTTGTGGTCTGAGTCCATAGGACACTCAAAGCTGCTATGCAGGTTGACTCTGTGGTTAACATATGGTACATTGGCCTTCATCAATCATGGGGTTGATATATAGGACCCTGTTCAGACCCCACTTGGAGTACTCTGCTCATTTCTGGTCACTCCACTACAGGACGGATGAGGAAACTATAGAAAGGGTGCAAAGGAGATTTACAAGGATGTTGGCTGGATTGGGGAGCATGCCTTATGAGAATAGGTTGAGTGAACTTGGCCTTTTCTCCTTGGAGCAACAGAGGATGACAGGTGACCTGATAGAAGTGTACAAGATGATGAAGGCATTGATCGTGTGGTTAGTCAGAGGCTTTTTCCTAGGATTGAAATGGCTAGTATGAGAGCGCACAGTTTTAAGGTGCTTGGAAGTAGGTACAGAGGAGATGTTAGTGATAAGTTTTTTACGCAGTGAGTGGTCAGTGTGTGGAATGGGCTGTGGGCGACGGTGGTGGAGGTGAATACGAGAGGGTCTTTTAAGAGACTCCTGGATAGGTACATGGAGTTTAAAAAAAATAGAGGGCTATGGGTAACTGTAAGTAATTTCTGAAGTAAGTACATGTTCAGCACAGCATTGTGGGCCAAAGGGCCAGTATTATGCTGTAGTTTTTCTATGTTTATATGATATTCTTTTAAGGTAATATTTATTACAGTCTTCTTTCACTTGATGGCACACTGCATTGTAAACATATCCAGTTGTACTTAGCTGAATTTTGAAAAGCAAATACATTTTCCTGCCAAATGATGGGATGCGAAAATCATTGTGAACATATGTTTATGAAGGCCATATCATTCAGATCCAATTCATTACTAAGATAGTAGCTGCTGGATCAAATGAACAATATAGGCTTTTGTTCTACTGGCTTGCCCCAATTTATATCCCATATTATTGAGCAAAATCAAATTCTTTAAAGCATAGACTTTTAAGGTTTTGTCATTAGCTTCAGGCTAAGCGTGCAGGAACTTCAAATCAGCACAATACTGAATGAAAACCATGCAATATGTTCACTGCCAAGCCTCTAATTCACAATGAAACTTCCAGTGTTAGATTAGAACCAGGATCAGAATCAAAGTCAGGTTTAACATCTCCAGCATACAGTATGTTACGAAAGTTGTTGTCTTTGCAGCAGCTGTACAATAACAATAGAAAAAAAACTGAATTCCAGTAAGTACATACAGTATATAAGATAGTCAAATTAAATACGTAGTGCAAAAAATAGAAATAAAAAAGTAGTGAGGTGGTGTTCATGGGTTTAATATCCATTCAGAAATTAGATGGCAGAGGGGAAGAAGTTGTTCCTGAATTGGTGAGTGTGTGGCTTCAGGCTCCTGTACCTCATTCCTGATAGCAAAGAGTACAGGGCATGACCTGGGCGATGGGGGTAACGATGGATGCCACTTTTTTGAGGTATCTCTCCTTGAAGATGACCTGGATATTATGGAAGCTAGTGCCCAAGATGGAACGGACTAAGTTTACAACTCTCTGCAGCTTACTTTGATCCTGTGCAGTACCCCCGCCGCATAGCAATTAGAATGCCCTCTACGGTACATCTGCAGAAATTTGTGCGTGTCTTTGGTGACGTACCAAATCTCTTTAAACTCCTAATGAAATATAGCTGCTGTGGAACCTTCTTTGTAGATGCATCAATATGTTGGGTTCCGATGAAGGGTCTCTGCCTGAAACATCAACTGTTCACTCCCTTTCATAGATGCTGCCTGGGCTGCTGAGTTCCTCCAGTACTTTGTGTGTGTTGCTCAACATGTTGGGTCTGGGTTAGATTCTCAGAGATATTGGCACCCAAGAACTTGATATTGCTCACTTTCCACTTCTGATCCCTCTATAAGAATTGGTGTGTGTTCTTTCGTCTTACCCATTCTGATGTCCACTATCTTTGGTCTTACTGAAGTTGAGTGTTGCAACACCACTCAACTAACTGCTATATCTCGCTCCTGTATGCCCTTTCATCACCAGCTGAAATTTCGCCAACGATAGTTGTGTCGTCAGCAAATTTATAGATGGCATCTCAACCGTGCCCAGTAACAAAGTCATTGGTGTAGAGAGAGTAGAGCAGTGGGCTAAGCACACATCACTGAAGTGCGTCAGGGTTGATTATCAGTGAGGTGGAGATGCTATTTCTGATTTGCACAGATTGTGGTCTTCTGATAAGAAGTTGAGAATCCAGTCGCATTGAGCCAATGAGTCTTTACTGCACTCCCAAAATCTATTCCTAGGTAAGGGGACCAGATCATCATTCAGACTTCCAGGTGCATTCTCTCCAGAAGCTTCAGTAATTTCAGCGAGACATTGTTACTCTTGTTTGCAAAACTTTTTACAATACAAGCCAATATTTGCATTCAAAGCTTTTGTTTAATTTACCAGATATTTTTAATATGTTCTTATTTAGATTTTTGCCTTTTTCTTTTTTTTTTGTAAGGATTGATTAACTTCAGAGCTTTTAAAAGCTTTTTTTTTGGTGTCTCAGTTGCATTAATGTGATTTCGGCAACTTTGACATGTAGCAGTTTGAGGCTAAACCACTGAGCCTTCAGTCATCTTTACCCAAAATATTCCCCTTGAGGGATCGTACAATGGTAAGTGTGGACTTAATTTATAAAAGAGTGTGGCTTTCTACTATTTGAAAATCTCAAAGAAAATACTGCAAATTCCCACATTGCCGTGTTAGGAAAACAAAACCTTTCCAGGAATTTGAGGTTTGAAAATAACTAACTGTTTTGAAGACTTCAGCTTTTGGTGCATGTGCAGCTCCATGAGTCTTCAATTTTTCTCAATGCCATTTAAACAGCATCTTACTTTGGAGGTATGGGGGTGGTCAATTAATGAGGTGAACGACAATTTCTCACAGAGGGTATCAAATCACTGGAATTCTTTACCCTAGAGAGTGGTGGAGACTACCTCATTGGGAGTATTTAATGAAGCAGATATTGTAAGTTTTACAATGATCAGAGAATTAAAGGAAACAGCACAGAAGAGAAGAGGAGGTTGAGCATATCTGTTGTGATTACACTGAATGCAAAGCTTAAGATGCTGAGTGACCTATTCCTGCTCCATTTCTTATGGTTTTATGTTGACCTTGAAATGCTTATCTCAAAATAAACCTGATCTTTGAACCAGCACTGACAGTGACATTGCAATATTGTATACAAAGTAGGTAAGATACAACATTTATTCCCACTGCTGTAATGCTTGCTAGAACCTATTGTTATTCTGAGCAGTCAAGTTTCAAAGATAAATGACCTTGCAATGAGTGCTTGAAACCTTTGAGAAAATCAGAAAATACTGGAAAACTGGATTAAACATGGAGAAATTTGGAACTGTGCATCAGACTGTCAATATGCTTGGATCTAAACAAGCTATATACACCTAAATTCTTGCATTTTGTGTTTCACAGAAAAGCCTTATTAAAACATCCAGATGATAGGTTCTATTAAATTGTGTACCTCTCACCACATATTGATTTACTTGCTCAGTGTGTACTTTTAGATATTCCAAGATGCTAATTTAAATCTGTATTTATTGATTATCTGTGGAACTTTGAGACATACTTGATGAATCTGCCCAGGCAGAACTAAAGTTGCCGTAGAATTTCATTTCCTCCTCATGTGATATTTCATTTCCTCCTCATTTCGTTTTCTCCTACTTGCAATATATTGTTCAAGATCCCTACTGTGATATGACCAGTCAGCTACTAGCTTTTATTATAAAGTCAGCTGTGGCAAGAAAGGAATAAGATTTAAACTTGATATAATTTCTATTCACTTGGTTGCTTTTATTTTTAGACGTCTTTTTCACTTTTACTTGAGGGCAGGAGTGTGGTTATGTCCAGAAAGAACATTTATTTACACACAGTGGCCACTTTGTTAGGTACAGGAGTGGAATTCAGTGTGGCTCTCTGCTGCTGTAGCCTATCCACTTCGAAGTTCAATGTGTCGTGCATTCAGAAATGCTCTTCTGCACACCAGTGTTGTAAAGCATAGCTATTTGTGTTACAGTTGCCTTCCTGTTAGCTTGAACGAGTCTGGTCATCCTCCTCGGACCTCGCCAATTAACAAAGTGTTTTTGTTCCTAGAACTGCCGTTCACTGTATTTTTTTTGTACCATTCTCTGTAAACTTTAAGAGATGCAGATGCTTCCAATGAGTGGACAGTCATGAGGCTGAGGGACCGGAGGGCATCCCAGGGCGAGTACTCAGGATGTGCGCAGCACAACTGGCAGGTGTGTTTACTGACATTTTCAATCTCTCCCTCTCCCAGTGTAGAGAGTCCCCCTGCTTTAAATTGTCCACCATTGTCCCTGTACCAATAAAGACCAAGGTAACATGCCTGAAAGAAAAGCGTACTGTCGCACTCACCTCAATAATAAGCAGATGCTTTCAGAGGCTGGTCAAGGATTACTGCTGCAACTTGCTACCACCAAAAATGGACCCCCTACAATTCACAGCTGGATCCTGGACTTCCTGTCAGATCACTGGCAGGTGGTAAGAGTGGGATCCCTCACATTTACCCCTCTGACTCTCAACACAGGAGCCCCTCAGAGCTGTGCACTGTCCCCTCCTTTACTCCCTGTATACCCATGATTGTGTCACCACCCACAGCTCTAATCTGCTAATTAAATTTGCCAACGACACAACATTGATTGGCCTAATCTCAAACAATAATGAGGTGGCCTCCAGGGAAGTCATCTCTCTGACACAGTGGTGTCAAGAAAACATCCTCTCCCTCAATGTAGCAAAACAAAAGAGCTGATTGTGGATTGCAAGAGGAATGCAGGTGGGCTAACCCCTATTGACTTCAATGGATCTGGGACTGAGAGGGTAAACAGCTTTAAGTTCCTCAGCATCCACATCACCGAGGACCTCACGTGATCTGTACACACCAGCTGTGTGGTGAAAAAGGCACAACAGCACCTCTTTCACCTCAGACAGTTGAGGAAGTTTGTTATGCGCCCCCAAATCCTAAGAACTTTCTACAGGGGCACAACTGAGAGCAGCCTGACTAGCTGCATCACTGACTGGTATGGGAACTGTACCTCCATTAATCGCAGGACTCTGCAGAGAGTGGTGCAGACAGCCCAGCGCATCTGTAGCTGTGAACTTCCCACGATTCAGGACACTTACAAAGACAGGTGTGAAAAAAGGGCCCGAAGGATTATTGGGGACCCGAGTCACTTCAACCACAATCTACTCCAGCTGCTACCATCTGGGAAACGGTACCGCAGCATAAAAGCCAGGACCAACAGGCTCCAGGGCAGCTTCTGCCACCAGGCCATCAGACTGATGAACTCACACTGATTTAAGTGTATTTCTATGTTACATTGACTGTTCTATTTATTATAAATTACTATGATTGCATATTGCACATTTAGATGGAGACATAATGTAAAGATTTTTACTCAAGTATGTGAAGGATGTAAGAAATAAAATCAACCATGTCTGCATGCTTTTATGCATTGAGTTGCCACCACATGATTGGCTGATTAGATATTTGCATTAACGAGCAGATATACAGGTGTACCTAATAAAGCGCCCACTCAATGTATATAGTCTCATTATTCTTTCATTATTTCATTATTATGGTCTTCCCCATGTCCCGTAAGTACCCACTGTCTACATACCTGATACTTTTATAAACCTCTACAAGTTCACTTCTCAGTCTCTTGCACTTCACTGAGAACAATCCCAACATATCTAGTCTCTCTTTGTTGTTAAAGATCTTCCATTCCAGGCAATATCCTTGTAAATTTCATCTGCATTCTTTCTAGTGTTACCATATTGTGGGGACAGCCACCAAGGTCATGCTCTCTTCTCGCTGCTTCTATCAGGGTTTACGCCACCAGGTTCAGGAACAGTTATTACCCCTCAACCACTAGGCTCTTGAACCAATGGAGATAACCTCACTCAACTTCACTTGCCCTATCACTGAAATATTCCGACAAACTATGGACTTACTGTCAAGGACTCTTCATCTCATGCTCTCAATATTTATTGCTTATTTATTTATTATTATTATTTCTTTCTTTTTGTATTTGCAGTGTTAGTTGTCTTTTGCATACTGGCTATCTGCCCAGGAGGTGCAAACTTTCATTTATGGTTTTATGGCTACTATTCTATTGTGGATTTATTGAGTATTCCTCCAAGAAAATGAATCTCAGGGTTGTACATGGTGCCTTATGAGGAAATTCAATAATAAATTTACCTTGAATTTTTTTTAAAACTTTGAACCAGAAATGCACACTATGTTCTAGACATTGCCTGAAAACACATGCACAAAATGCTGGATGAACACATTAGGTCAGGGAGTATCTATTGAAAAAAATGGATGCTTGATGTTTCAGGTCGTGGCCCTTTATCTGAACTGGAATGAAAGAGGGGAGATAGCCAGTATTTAAATAAGGGGAAATGAGTAGAGCAAGAGCATAAAAGTTAATGCTTATTTTAAAAATCATGAAATTATTTGCATTCTTTCTTCCACATATATAACATTTTTTTTCCAAGGACTGGGAGGTTGCTCAGCAATAATTAAGATGTTGGATGCAGTGATATGCCAAACTCGATGACTAGATTAGTGTTTGGAGTTGGGCTTTGTGATGAATGAAAATGGTGCAGAAATAGGTAAAGTTTACACCAGTTCTTTGACTTTGTGTGTAATTATGCTTGTGAAAGCAATAGTGTTACATGATATAGAGCATCAGTGTGGTAGTGCAGCAGGAAATTTTGTATTTCAAGATTTACACTTTATTTGCATACTCTAAAACTCAGTCAAAGCACCAGTTTCTGACCACACTCTGTGAAGTGGTAGGATATCGTCATTATTTTTCTATTAAAGTTGAGATTTTAAAGACCTTCTGACAAACTGCATTTAAATGTTTTATCTTGCTTTGGAAATCTGTTCATTCTCAACAATTGAGTTTGGTGACCTTCCCGTCAAGATGGCACTGAACTACAGTCTCTTTCAAAGTTATGGCTCAGACTTAGCTTTTCCATATGCTTATAGGGATGTTTTTGGGGACAGAGAGGGGAGTTTGGATCTGGGGACAGGGATGTGGGGGAGTTAAATATCAGAACAGAGTCTAGGTCTCCATTCTGTGCACTGTGATCGAAAGCTAGCGAAATGGATGTGTGACAAAGGACATCTCTAGACAGATGTCAGGATGGCAAGTACTGTAGATGAAGAGCAGAAAGGATGATGGCAACAGTTCCTGGGATCAAAGCTCTGAGTGGGCATGAGGATCAGTGACCAACTAGGTACATGAGTGAGTCTAGACTTTGAGCCTAGAGTTCAGGATAATTTCAACAGCGGGTCCTGGTTCAATAACAGAGATCAAAGCCTGAAGTTTGATTGGAAGTCCGGAAGTTGAGTCATGATGATCAAATCTTTGGGTCAGTGAGTTTGTGAATCCATTGAGGAAAAAGTCAGGGGCTCAATGTCTGTAAGTCCACTAGAGGATGAAGGCCCGGAAGCAATCTGTCCTGGGATTGAAGGACATTCTGTGTGTTAGTGGGTGGCTAGAGGGGAGGTAGGAAATGGGCTTGGTTTGCTGCTGTTGTTTTGTTGTTATTGTTCTGTTGAACACTGTGGGCATGCTATGTTGGTGCTGGAAGTGTGGCCACACTTGCATTGGTTGTTAACGTAAATGATGCATGTCACTGTTTCAATGCCTGTGATAAATAAATAAATCAAAAAATTACACATTGAGAACTTTTTAAAGTACTGTACTGTGTACTGTTATTTAGGTAAAAATATTAGCACCATGGAAGCCTCTTTGCAGAAGCAGCCTGTAAGAAAAGAATATGTGCTCTCATCCATTCATTTCTATTAAATAAGCAGCAGGAACTTGATCAGCAGCAATTTGAGCTTGTGTTAGGGGGATGAAATGTGAAGAGATTTACTGACCTTTCACTCTGCCACTGTCAATTCAATTCTACATTTATTCACACCTTCAAATCAATATTTGCCCTGCCTGAATTTTCTTCTCCTGATCTATGCTTCTCCTCCAAGCTACTAAGATATTTTTCTATATCATTGTTCATTCCATTCTCGATGCATCAAGACTGGAGATTGGATGTTTATTGTCCTCTCAGGTTTGCTTTCCCCTCTATATTAAGCTTTCAACAAGCTACTGAATTGTTTACCACGTCCTCTCTTTCCTATAACCCTTGATTCCACACATTAAAAGTTACTATAGTTATTTGCTAATACAATTACAACTTCTGTTTTGGATAAAGTTTAAAAATGAAATTACAGGGAAAGATAGAGATATTGATCAAAAATGATAGCTTCAACCACTGGTTGGCACAATCCCAATCACTTGAGTTTAGCAATACAATGCCCACTTTTGTTCACTATGCACTGAAAAGGACGGGATATTTTTTGTTCTAATTATATTCTTTCTTGTAAAAATTGTGGTTTACTTATGTTTGGTATATTTTTACATGCGTACTCTGCTTATAGGATGCTACTTGCTTGTAATGCTGTGGCAAGTAAGGGTTCCATTGTACACGTACTTACTTGTGCATAGGACAATAAACTCAACTTTGACTTTGTCTTTTAAAATAGAGCCATTTTAGTTGTATAAAAGTTAGAGATTTAGGCATCCCTGAATTTTTGTGACAAACTGGCAAATGTCATCAAAACTATCACCTACAGCAGCAATATATGATGCACGGAAGGTTAAAATGGATTGTGTCCTTGCTCATTTAAACACCCCAGTCATCTTCACATCACGTAACCAGAGTGAAGAGAATACAATGTGACTTTAAACAGTACGGAAATATAGGATATGGTTCTTAAAGGCTGACAACTATATAGTGTATAACAATTATATACATGATGTATCTGTATGATCTTTATACATATGTACTCAGATGATGTGTGGTAAGATGAATGAATAACATATTGCATATGCTTGCACCCTGTATCTCTTCAGATTTCTCTGTGTGGTATGGGTTTGAAGTCAGAGACTAACTTGCATTTTTATCCAAGTTTTTGAATGGTTTCTCTACCTGATTTGCTGTGATTTTCCAGCATTCTTTTCTTTTATTAATATCAAGGATGCAAGCATATGTTGTACACTGCAGATTGGTGGTGAGGATAGAAGGTCAGTCAACAACGAAGAAAAAAATGCAAAGTATTTGAGTGCATTGCCAAACATATCTGAACAGTGCGGAGAGATTAGTCCAAGTCCATAGCAAATGCTACTTCATGAGAAACAGTTATAATCAGGTTACTATATCAACAGAAGGAACATAATAGTCCTTGAGCAAAAACTTTGTCACCATAACAGAAAGAAAAAGGCAAAGTAGCTGCTCAGACTTTAAGTTGGTTACAAGCTTGGTGTATATGATTGGTTGAATATCAATCTATGCCTGGAACACCTGGCAGTGTTTCTTTAAAGAAAACAGAATATTCAAAATTGAAAGCAGTTGTGAGAATGTGTCTTCATAAAGTATTGCAACCAGATGCAAAAAAACTGAAATTGATTCCAAAGATGGTAACTTCCTAAAGATTTCTGGTAAGATCGCGATGCGCTTGCTCGCAATAGCCTCACTGGGTGCAACGAGTGTGTAATTATTCATTTATTACATCTTTCTAATGATGGTAAGACTCTGCTGGAGATTGAGGAAGGACAGGCAGATGGCAGGCTAAAATTGCTGTCAGTGGGATGAGGTGAAACCCATATTGGATGAGGGATCCCAGTGGGATGAGGTAATATGGGACAAAGTCAAAAAGGGTGGATAATACAGGACTGAAGGTGTCATATTTGAATGCACACAGTATACGGAATAAGGTAGATGATGTTGTAGCAGAATTTGAGATTAGTAGGTACGAAGTTTTGGGCATCACTAAGCTATAGCTGGAAGAAGATCATAGCTGGAATCTTAACATCCAATGATACATCCTGTATCAAAAGGCCATCTTGATAGATGAAGTGGACAGGGTGGCTCTGTTGGAAGAAAAACATGAAGTCAAATCCGAAGAAAGAGGTGAATAGGATCAGAAGATGTACAATTGCTGTGGGTAGAGTTTAGAAATTACAAGGGTAAAAAGACTATGATGGGAATTATATACAGGCCTCCAAACAGTAGCTAGGAGGTGGAATATAAATTTCAGTAGCAAACAGAAAACACATATAATAAGGGCAATGGTATGCTGGTCATAGGGGATTTCAAAATTTAGGAAGATCGGGTAAACCAGGTTGGTGGTGGATCCTAAGAGAGGGAATTTGAAAAATGCCTACAAGATGCCTTTTTAGAGCAGCTTGTGGTTGAGCCCAATAGCGGAAAGTCAATTTTGGACTGGGTGTGTGTAATAAACCAGATTTGATTAGGGAGCTTAAGATAAAGGAACCCTTGGGAGACAGTGATCATAATATGATAGAATTCTCCCTGTAGTTTGAAAGGGAGAAGACAAAGTCAGATGTATCAGTATTGCAGTGGAGTAAAGAGAATTGCTGAGGCATGAGAGAGGAGTTGGTCAAAGCTGATTGGAAGGTTTCCTTATCAGGGATGATTGCAGAATAGCAATGGCTGGAGTTTCTGTGGACAATTCAGAAGGCGCATAATAGATACATCGCAAAGAGGCAAGGAATGACAAGGTAAGTCAAAGGCAACAGAAAAGCAGAAGAGAGAGCATGTAATATATTAGAAAATAGTAGGAAGTGAAAGGACTGGGAAGCTTTTAAAAACTAACAGAAGGCAACTAAAAACCATAAGGAGAGAAAAGATGTCATACAGAAGGTAAGCTACCCAAAAATATCAAAGAGGATACCAACATTTTTTTTGGCTATATAAGAGAGGTGAGAGTTTGAATATTGGACTGCTGAAAAATGACATTGTAGAGACAGTAGTGCAGGATACTGGAAATCTGAGAGTATCAGAGACCAGAAGTGAGTGTTGTTGTGATTTCCAAGGATAAGGTGCTTGGGAACATGAAAGGTCTGCAGGTAGAGAAAATCACCTGGACCAGATGGTCTATACCCTAGAGTTCTAAAAGTGGCAGCTGACGAGATTATGGAAGCATTATTATTGACCTTTCAATAATTACAATTCTGGAAAAGGTCCGGAGGACCGGAAAGTTGAAAATGTCACTCCACATTTTAACAAGGGAGGGAGGCAGTTGAAAGGAAATCATAGACCAGTTAGCCTAACTTTTACTGGTTGGAGTCCATTATTAAGTATGAGATTTTGTGGTACCTGGATGCAAATGATAAAGTAGACCAAAGGTAACATGGTTTCTTTAAGGGGACATCTTGCCAGACAAATCTGTTGGAATTCCTTGAGGAAATAACAGGCAGGATAGATAAAGGAGTGTCAGTGGATTTTGTTTACCTGGATTTTCGGAAAGCCTTTGACAAGGTGCCGCATGTGAGGCTACTTAATATGATAAGAGACCATGGTATTACAGGAAATATACTAGCATTGTTAGAAGATTGGCTGATTGGCAGGAGAAAAAGTGTCAGAATAAAGGGGGTCTATTCTGGTGGGCTGCTGATGACGTGGTCTTCCGCAGCAGTTGGTAAAGACATATGTCAATGACTTGAATGATGGAATAGATGGCTTTGTGATCAGGTTTGCAGATGACACAAAGATAGATGGAGGGGTGTGTAGTGTTGAGGAAGCAGGGAGACTGCAGAAGGACTTGGACAGATTGAGAGAATGGGAAAAGTAATGGCAGATGGAATACAGTGCAGGGAAATGTATGGTCATGCACTATGGTAGAAGGAATAAAGGTGTAGACTATTTTCTGAATGGGGAGAAAATTCAAAAAAAAATCAGAGATGCAAAGGGTCTTGGGAGTCCTTGTGTTGGCATTGGAGAGTATCCAGTAAAGGTTCATGAGAATGATTCTGGGAATGAAAAGGTTATCCTGTGAGCTTTTTATGGCTCTGGGCCTGTACTTGGAGTTTTTTAGAATGAGAGGGATCTCTTTGAAACCTATCAAATATTAAAAGGCATAGATAGAGTGGATGTGGGGAGGATGTCTCCGGTAGTGAGTGAGTCCTGGACCAGAGGACACAGCCTCAGAATACAGGGACGTCCGTTTAGAACAGCAATGAGAAGGTGGTGAATTCATTCCATGGAATTCATTGCCACAGATTATTTAAAGCAAAGGTTCTTGGTTAGTTAGGGCATCCAAGGTTACAGGGAGAAGTCAGGAGAACAGGGTTGAGAAGGATAATGAATCAGTCATAATGGAATGGCAAAACAGAGTGGCCTAATCTGTATGTCTCATAGTTTAATGGTTTAACGTCAATAGTGAAGGTCTACCTCACTAGATAGTGCTGGAGCTGCTGCACAGCATGGGCTTGCTGAGTACTGTGCAGCCATCCAGGGAAGAAGACATTGGAGGCAGTGCATGGAGTAGCTGAGTGGCCCAACTAATGCTTGAAATGATTTTCTTGTACATTTTTTTCGTGATCGCAGGACTTTGTTGGATATTGGTAATGTAGAATACAGCAAGTCTGGTTCATTGGTTCAGTGGTGACACCAGTGATGGGGTAGCTGGGTGCCCTCAGCTGTTGTGCGGACCAGGCCCTTATGCCGCAGCGCCACCCGTTGCTACACAGGGGAGGAGGCACGTAAGTCGGTGTGGGAAAGAGCAGCACTGTGGGAGGTGCAGTGGAGTCTGCGCTAGGTCAGGGGCAGTCCCAGCCCATCAATGCTGCCCTCCAGTGTTCACTCAGTGAAAGACAAGCTGAATTGCGTTCATCTACGTCTGCACAAGTGCATGATGGGGAACTGCAGCGTGCTGGATCTTGCAGAAACGAGGCTGAAGGACAACATCCCATGTACCATCAATCTTCACTCAGGGACTTGGGCTAGTAATATCTTTTTGTGACTGTACGTGCTATCATAACTACAGTATATGTGCTATGTGCCGTGTACTCTGTGTGGCTGTATGTATTGTGTTTTGCATGTTGGCCCTTGAGGAATGCTGTTTTGTTTAGCTATACGTTATACAGTATGTGTGTGATTGAATGACGATTAAATGAACTTGAACAAAATATACACCGTGTGTGCAAATGAACAGTTAAATATATTTTGTTAAATAAAGTGATACAAAAATAGAGCAGTAAAGCATAGTACAGGTCCTATGGCCCAATATGTTGTGCCAATTTATGATAAATGTACTCCACAAACAATGTAACCTTTCATCTCTCAACAGCCCATAACCCTCCAGTTTTCATACATCCCTGTGCCTATTTAAAAGTTTCTTAAATGTCCCGTCCCTATTAGTTCAGCCTCTACCATCATCCTTCAGTGGTTATGCCAGGCACCTACTGCTCTCTGTGCATTAAACCTACCTCTGACTTGTCCCCTAACTTTTCCTCCCCTCACCTTAAGGAGATGTCCTCTGGAATTGTCATCTAAAACAAATGGAACGAGGCAGCACGAAAAATTTGCTGCAAAGTTAGTTACAGGATTTTCAATGCCAAATCTCAGAAACTACGTGCTTGTAAGTAGGAATCAGGTTAGATAAAATATTCAGTAGATATGCTGTTTCCCTGAAGGACTTGTAGAGCCACCATAACTGACATCCTATGGGAAACTCAAATACCAGCTGTAGACAAAAAAGAAACCATTAACATATACATATCAATTCAACATGGCAAATTTGTTAACTAGTCAGAATAATATGGGACATATAATCACTACTGGACGATCGTCATCGAGGCAGTTCACCCCATATATAGGCATATAGGCATCCGTTAGTCTCATGAGACTATGGATTTGCGCCTTGGAAGGTTTCCAGGGTGCAGGCCTGGCCAAGGTTGTATGGAAGACCAGTAGCTGCCCATGCTGCAAGTCTCCCCTCTCCACGCCACCTATGTTGTCCAAGGGAAGGGCATTAGGACCCATACAGCTTGGCACCGGTGTCGTCGCAGAGCAATGTGTGGCCAAGTAGTTAAGGCGTTTGTCTAGTGATTCAAAGGTCGCTAGTTCGAGCCTTGGCTGAGGCAGCGTGTATGTCCTTGAGCTAGGCACTTTGCCACTTTCTTCTTAGGCATTGGTATAATTGAAGCCTGCTAGAAGTAGTTGGGTACCTGAAATTGCTGAAGTGAGAGGTTAAAGATCTCATTCAACACTCCAGTCACTTGGTTGGTACAGTTCTTTCGTATTTGGCCAGGTACCCCGTCTGGGCCGGATGCTTTTCATGGGTTCACCCTCCTGAAGGATGCTTGCACTTTAGTCTCAGGAACTGAAATCACAGGATCATCGGCATCAGTTTGTGATATTTCCTCTATGGTAGATAGACAACCAATGCAACCCTAATAATATGTTTCACAACATGATGCCAAGTGATGCCAAGTGATGCCAACGTGATGCCAAGTGTGAATCAATGAGTTCAGCATTCTGCCATTGGCAGCTGAATGATTTGAGACAAATGTCTGTTTAACCTGCCAGTGCATCTATCCAGCAACATACTGCCTGGTTTTGGGGAAGCAGAAGGATCTCACTACGTTCATTGAAATACCACCGATAAAGGGCACAGTGAATTATATTCAAATCAAGTACTATAAACTTAAAGCCACAAGAAATGCTTACAGCATATGAGAGTCAGCTAACACACCTGCCCATGGTTGTAGCTTGTCCAATTAATTGATCAACAATGAAAAGCAAGGATTGGCTCAGAATATTAATACCATAATGGCAATACTATAAATTTACAGTTAGATATACAATTGGAAAATGTGCAGAAATCTTCCAGGGTATTACAGTTTACAGTAACTACACCAATACCAAGTCAGATCAAAGTCAACAACCTTGACCAATGCTTTAGCCACAGAAGATGCAGATGGAGGAAGAGTTAGATAAAATAGAAAGCCACTATGACTAAACAGGATGACCAAGGTGCCACCTGAAGCAGACAGGGCTGATCAACTATGTAGTGGTAACAAAGCAATGATCTTTGCTTCACAGGATTTATACACAGAGCTGGCAAAATCCAAAATTTAACCTAGCTAGACTTTTTTCATTTCAACACAATACAATGAAATTTCAAAAGAGAAAGTGCACATTTGTATAGAAAATTTAATCAATCTTGAGCTAAAAGCAGATGAAATGTATTACAGCTAGTGAAAGAAAAAATGTAGATAAGGAAACGAGAAGACATTGCAGAATTGAACGAGAAGACATTGCAGAATTGATCCATTCCTACACATGGCACACAGCACAATGCCATGCTTTAGCAACATCTTATAACAGTACTGACATTACCTCAGATCAATGCTAGGATAAAGAACCACAAGTGATACCAGATTTCTGTGAGAAGAGTAAGGAAAGTTTGTGAAGTGTTTTTTTTTATTAATTAACTGAGTTATAGTGCATATGCTGAGGTATACAACATACATCAAACTATCGATTAGGAGTAGCAGTCTGTCATAGAATGAATAATGGTCGAGATTAGCATTGGAAAGGGTACAGAGGCGATTTACCAGGATGCTGCCTGGTTTAGAGAGTATGCATTATGATCAGAGATTAAGGGAGCTAGGGCTTTACTCTTTGGAGAGAAGGAGGATGAGAGGAGACATGATAGAGGTGTACAAGATATTAAGAGGAATAGATAGAGTGGATAGCCAGCGCCTCTTCCCCAGGCCACCACTGCTCAATACAAGAGGACATGGCTTTAAGGTAAGGGGTGGGAAGTTCAAGGGGGATATTAGAGGAAGGTTTTTTACTCAGAGAGTGGTTGGTGCGTGGAATGCACTGCCTGAGTCAGTGGTGGAGGCAGGTACACTAGTGAAGTTTAAGAGACTACTAGACAGGTATATGGAGGAATTTAAGGTGGGGCCTTATATGGGAGGCAGGGTTTGAGCGTCGGCACAACATTGTGGGCCGAAGGGCCTGTACTGTGCTGTACTATTCTATGTTCTATGTTCTATGTTTTATTAATCACATGTTGAAACATGCAGTGAAATGCATCATTTGGGTCAATGATGAACACAGTCAGAGTCATGCTGGGGCAGCTCATTGTGTTGCCATGCTTCTAGTATCAACACAGCCTACCCATAATTTACTAAGCTTAACCCATATATCATTTGGAATGTGGGAGGAAACTGGAGCACCCTGAGGTAAACCACATGGTCATTGGAGAACATACAAACTCTGTAACAGAGGCTGGAATTGAACCCTGACCTTACAGCTGTTGTTGCAAAGTGTTACCCTGACCATTAGACTAGAGTGCAAAAACAAATGTGTCTACAACAGGTACACTGACAAAGAGTAAGAGAAATAATACTCACATTGAGAAAGAGACATAGAAGTATTACAGTACAGAGCATTAAGGACTACTTTCATTGGAAAAGTTAGAAAAATGGAAATAGAATAAAGTTTGAGAAAACACAAGCCGCAGTCACTAATGGTGAGCTTCTGTTATCATTGCTTGCTCCTATATTGGCATGTTGGCAATATTGAGAACTAAATGTGCTGAGGGTACAAATGTAGGTCATTCACCCATCTAAGTGTGATTACACAAATCCAATATAGGAGTCAAAAATAAAATGATATTGCTAATTCAAGAGACTGCAGATACTGCAATCTGGAGACAAAGCAAGTTACCTGCTCTGAGACAAATCATATACAGACTGCTAGGGTGTAAAAAGAAAACCGTAAACAATGACCTTTTTTTTCCCATTTC
Source organism: Mobula hypostoma (assembly GCF_963921235.1). Classification (NCBI taxonomy): domain Eukaryota; kingdom Metazoa; phylum Chordata; class Chondrichthyes; order Myliobatiformes; family Myliobatidae; genus Mobula; species Mobula hypostoma. Next base: position 26,595,769 of record NC_086104.1, read on the forward strand.
AGCAATGAAAACAGCCAAGAAAGCAGAAAAAAGCTATCACTCTGAAATGAGTGAAGAAAATAAAACCTTAAAAATGTTGGAGTGAAGCAGACAAATATCCAGATGAAGAGCTGAGACCATTCTATAAGTGATGATAGTAAGCTTTCTTCAGTGCATACTTGTATTAACTACATTAAAGAGCTGCTATATACCAAATGTATTGAAAAGTAACAGGTTTTAGAAAGCATCACACTGTTCATTTTGGCATTAGACCTTTAACCTCACAATCTACCTCGCCGTGGTCTTACACTCGATTGTGTGACTACACTGCACTTTCACTGTAACTGTAACACTTTATTCTACATCCTGTTATTGTGTTTCCCTTGTACTACCTTGATGTAGTGATGTGATGAATGATCTGTTACGGAATGGATTCAAAACAAAATTTCCACTGTACCTCAGCACATGTGAAAATAATAACCCAACTTAGCATTGTGAACAAGGAAGAAATTACCAAGTGTCTTGTTTATTGGCCAGGAGAAGATAAAGGTCTTGAAGGGTTGGTAGATATAGAACATAGAATATTACAACGCAATACTGGCCCTCTGACCAATGATGTTGTACCAATCTTTTAATCTACTCTAAGATCAAACTAATTCTTCTCTTCTACATAGCCAAGAGAACATCTGCAGATGCTGGAAGTCCAAGAAACACACACGAAATGCTGGAGGAGCTCAGCAGGCCAAGCAGCATCTATGGAAAAGAGTACAGTCGGCGTTTCGAGCTGAAACCCTTCAACTGTGTTTCTTCTACATAACCCTACATTTTGCTATCATCCATGTACCTATCTAAGAGTTTTTAAATGCCCCCAATGTATCCACTCTACCACTATCCCTGGCAGAGTGTTCTAAGCACTACCATTCCCTGTGTAAAGAATTTACCTCTGACATCTCCCACAATACTTTCATCCGATCACTTTAAAGTATGCTCCCTTGTATTCACCCGAGGAAAATATCTCTGGTTACCTGCTCTACCTATGGTTCTTATCATCAAGTTACCTATTATTCTCTTTCATTCCAGAGAGAAAAGCCCTAGTTCACTTACCTTGTCTACATAAGTCATACTGTCTACTTGGCAGCATCCTGGTAAATTTTCTCTGCCCCCTCTCTATGAGTGCTATACGTGTGCTTCCATATGGACTTGGACACAACCTTTCCATTTGATAAACATCACCATGATAAAGGATTGTAACTTCTTAGTACACAAAGATAATCATTTAAAGAAGATCATTGTGGCAACAAGCCCAGATGGAAGTGGTCAGGGCAGCCAGAGCTAGTTTTGCCCGCTGGTCCCAGTGGAGTACCCTACAAAGTGTAACAGCACTTACCCTAGGTTCCTCTAGCTACTTTTAAAATTATTTAGGGTTCTCTGGTGTAGAGGAAATGTTGTGGATCAGTTCAGGTGTGCATAGGGAGTCAGGATCTCCAAAGAAAAGAACTCCAATCTCCTATTATCTCTTCCTTCAGTTAGTCCTGACGAAGGGTCTCGGCCTGAAACGTCAACTGTACCTCTTCCTAGAGATGCTGCCTGGCCTGCTGCGTTCACCAGCAACATTGATGTGTGTTCCAAGGACTTAGAGCAGTTTAGGTCCATCTCACTGCTCAGTGTGGAAGGGAAGAGCCTGGGGAAGGTCTTTGACTACAGGCTATGAGGTATCACTGCCATCCAGAAGACCACCAAGGAGTTATAAGTCTGGCTCACCAGTGTGGACGATTCAGACCTACCTGGCAAGTTCAAGGCTTGGATCCACCAGCATGGCATCCTCCCCTAAATCCGCTGGCCAGTGCTTTATATGAGGTACCCATATCAACAGCTGAAGATGACTTTGAAGATCGCTGTGCTTCCCACATAATCCAAGTAACATTGTTCTGTACCAAATGAGAAATAAATCGTAGCTTCCCTTCAGTAGCCTGAACACGGAGTTTATTGTTCCCTGTACAAGAAAATTGCTGCTGTACAGAGTTTCCAGTGACACCAAAAGTCTCAGCATCAGGCATTGAGGTCCGGACAGGCAGGAAGTGAAAAGCCCAGGTCACAGTGTAGATGGCTGAGGCACATGGATCTGGTAGGGACAGTGACGTCTGGTCAAGTAGGGCTGGGCAGCTTCCCTTCAAACCACTTTAACAGGACTCAGGGCAGACACAAAAGTAAAATGGTCCAGGAAGAGGTCTCAGCAGCTTTCGAGGAAGTGCTTACCATGAGGATCGTAGGAATGGGGCAGTTGGGATTTCTTAAAAGTTGGAATGTGCGCTGAAGCAGAAGATCTCTTGGTCCAACGTCTGGCAGACAGAACCCCAAGTTCATGATCCAGGCTGTGTATCATGTCCAGTCTAATCCAGTGAAACTTTTTATTTGGGGCAAAGGTAAGGCACCATTATGTCTTCTCTGCCCTGGCAGAGGGACGCTGGATAACATCTTCAGCAGCTCTTCAAAAGCCCTGGGAGAAAGCCATTACGACTGGCACCATGACTAGGTGCCAGAGGGAGAAAATATCTCCTAGGCCATTAACAATAGTAAGCACTTCCGCCAGTCCAGAGAGCCCATAGCCTTTGTCAAAGCTGGAGAGCAACCACAGCCTCAGCCCAGATCACCAGCAGGGTTACTCACCACAGCATGTGACTGGCAACTGACAGTCTAACTTGGGAAGCAATTAAAGTTCTCTGACTTCGGTGCATCACCATCACTGAGGCCTGAGATGGTCGTTCTGTCAGAAACCATGAAGCAAGTGGACATGGTAGAACGACAGTGTCTTGGGAAGACTGGATTGAGGAGATGTTCAAGTGCAAGAAGCCCAGATACCAGGATATGGCACAGCAATGCCAGAGACAGTGCTGGAAGGCACGATGCAAGCCCATGGATGTGAAGTGTAGAAAATTTTCTGTCTGTTTGCCTCCAAATAGCTATGGATCAAGGTATGAGACCATAGCCCAATGGTGCCAGGACACAAGCTGGGGCCTGATCAACCCTGGCTGGGTTGCCAGGGTGAGAGTGTCTGATATTGAAAGACCTGAAACACCCAATTATCCCAGGTTACATCACTGATGATGTATCTCAGCACCAAGGTGAAACATTTGGATACATACAAAACAGCAGAAATTACCACTGAATTTAGACCCATTTCTCATGTTGTGGCTTACAGGTAAAACTAGCTCTGGATAACAGTGTAAGAGAGGATGCTGAGTCAGAAACAAATTTGTAAAGTCATAGAGCATTGAAATTCAAGACATGGAAAGCAGTTGTAAGCCCACAGGATCCATGCTAACCACCAATTATCTTATCCCTAAATATTTTATTCTTCTTTTAGGCCATCAGCAACCCGCATTGTCTACCATTCATCAGGACAGTTCGCTGGATCTCTGCGGTGTCCTGATTATGGTTTTGACCTGAAACATCGACAGTTCCTTTTCTCCAGTAGATGCTGCTTGACCCACCAAGTAACTCCAAAAGATGGCACATTGAACAACATTCTCTTCTCAGTGTTTAAATCATTACCGAACAGTACAATTGTGTCCACTATTCACTGGATCTGGAGGGTGTGGTGTGCAGGGCAGGAGTTGTTATGAACGAAATCTTACGTTAGAACATAGAACATAGAAATCTACAGCACACTATGGACCCTTTGGCACACAATATTGTGCCCACCATGGAGGTGGAATAATATGAGGAAATTAACAACTTTATTGCAAACTACTACATTGCTAAAGAATGCAGAAAAAAAATACTTGCCCATAGTAAAGTGAATTGTGGAAAAATAATGACCAAAAAATGCCAGATACCAATGAGTTCATGCAGATGCAAAGTCACTATTACACAGTGATTTGGACCAGAGAATGGCAGTAATTCTTTACAATAAAAACAGAACATACTGGAGATACTGAGCAGGTCCAATAATATCTGTAGAAGGAAAAACAGAGTTAATGTTTCAAGTTGTAGGTCCTTCCACCGGACTAGTAAAAAGAGATTTAAAACAATTTAAAGCAGTAGAGAAGATACCCATGTAGCCATTCCTCTCAATAATAATCATACCACTTTGAATATGACTGTGGGAGATGGCCTACCAGGGCTAAGTTGCAGTGACCAGGTCTCTGGCACGAGGTGTGGCTCTGTGGCTCAGTAGGGAAGGTTGGAAAAGAGGAGTGCAGTAGTAAAAGAGGATTGTATAGGTAGAGGAGCAGACAGGAGATCCTGTGGCTCTGAAGGAGACACCCAGATGATATGGAGACACCCAGATGATATGTTGCCTCCCAGGTGCCAGTTTCAGGGGTTTCTCAGATTGGGTCCACAGCATTCTAAAGCAGGAGACTAAGCAGCCAGGTACAGATTGGTACCAATGACATAGGTAGGAAAAGGGAGTAGGTCCTTAAGACAGGATATAGAGAGTTAGGTAGAAAGATGAGGGGCAGGACACTCCTGGGTGTTTACTTAGATTTTCAGAAAACCCTTGACAAGATGCCTCACATGAGGCTACTTAATAAGATAAGAGCCCATGGTATTTCAGGGAAGATACTAGCATGGATAAAAGCAATACACATGGATATATGGAAATATAGAAATAGTCATTGTTTTGGGCTGAGAATCTTCGCCAGAATAAAACAGTTGGGGGAAGGGAAGGAAAATAGCTCGAAAGTGCTAGGTGAAGCCAGGTGGGTATGAAGGGTAAAGGGCCGGAGAGGGGAAGGAATCAGAATAACAAAGAGAGTGGACCATAGGGGAAAGGGAAGAAGGAGGGACACCATTAGGAGGTGAGTAGAAGTAAGTGGCCAGAATGGGGAATAGAAGAAGGGAAGTGGAGGGAAAAATTTTTGACAAGAAGGAAAAATCAATATTCATGCCATCAGAGAGGAGGCTACCCAGACAGAATATTCTGGCATCTTCCCACTTTGTTTCCAGTTGTGGAAAAGAGTCTCAGCCTGAAAGAACAACTGTTTCTATATTTCCATATATGTAGCTTTATATGTTGGTTTCTTCCAGCATTTTGTCTGTTGCTGCAGATGGAATATAGTGCAGGGAAGTGTATGGTCATGCACTTCGGTAAAAGGAATAAAGATGTAGACTATTTTCTAAATACGGAGAAAATTCAGAAATCAGAGGTGCAAAGGGACTTGGAAGTTCTCGTGCAAGATTCTCTAAAGATTAACTTGCAGGATGAGTTGGTGGTGAGGAAGGCAAATGTAACGTTAGCATTCATTTCGATGGGACTAGAACATAAAAATAAGGATGTAATGCTGAGGCTTTATAAGGCATTGATCAGACCTCACTTGGAATATTGACAGGAGAAGACAGGAGGGGGAGGGATAGAGCCGAGAGCTGGACAGGTGATAGGCAAAAGGGGATACAAGAGGATCATGGGACAGGAGGTCCGGGAAGAAAGACGGGGGGGGGGTGACCCAGAGGATGGGCAAGAGGTATATTCAGAGGGACAGAGGGAGAAAAAGGAGAGTGAGAGAAAGAATGTGTGCATAAAAATGAGTAACAGCTGGGGTACGAGGGGGAGGTGGGGCCTAGCGGAAGTTAGAGAAGTCAATGTTCATGCCATCAGGTTGGAGGCTACCCAGACGGAATATAAGGTGTTGTTCCTCCAACCTGAGTGTGGCTTCATCTTTACAGTAGAGGAGGCCGTGGATAGACATGTCAGAATGGGAATGGGATGTGGAATTAAAATGTGTGGCCACTGGGAGATCCTGCTTTCTCTGGCGGACAGAGCGTAGATGTTCAGCAAAGCGGTCTCCCAGTCTGCATCGGGTCTCACCAATATATAAAAGGCCACATCGGGAGCACCGGACGCAGTATATCACCCCAGTCGACTCACAGGTGAAGTGATGCCTCACCTGGAAGGACTGTTTGGGGCCCTGAATGGTGGTAAGGGAGGAAGTGTAAGGGCATGTGTAGCACTTGTTCCGCTTACACGGATAAGTGCCAGGAGGGAGATCAGTGGGGAGGGATGGGGGGGACGAATGGACAAGGGAGTTGTGTAGGGAGCGATCCCTGCGGAATGCAGAGGGGGGGGGAGGGAAAGATGTGCTTAGTGGTGGGATCCCGTTGGAGGTGGCGGAAGTTACGGAGAATAATATGTTGGACCCGGAGGCTGGTGGGGTGGTAGGTGAGGACCAGGGGAACCCTATTCCTAGTGGGGTGGTGGGAGGATGGAGTGAGAGCAGATGTACGTGAAATGGAGGAGATGCGTTTAAGAGCAGAGTTGATAGTGGAGGAAGGGAAGCCCCTTTCTTTAAAAAATGAAGACATCTCCCTCGTCCTAGAATGAAAAGCCTCATCCTGAGAGCAGATGCGGCGGAGACGGAGGAATTGCGAGAAGGGGATGGCGTTTTTGCAAGAGACAGGGTGAGAAGAGGAATAGTCCAGATAGCTGTGAGAGTCAGTAGGCTTATAGTAGACATCAGTGGATAAGCTGTCTCCAGAGACAGAGACAGAAAGATCTAGAAAGGGGAGGGAGGTGTCGGAAATAGACCAGGTAAACTTGAGGGCAGGGTGAAAGTTGGAGGCAAAGTTAATAAAGTCAACGAGTTCTGCATGCGTGCAGGAAGCAGCGCCAATGCAGTCGTCGATATAGCGAAGGAAAAGTGGGGGACAGATACCAGAATAGGCACGGAACATAGATTGTTCCACAAACCCAACAAAAAGGCAGGCATAGCTAGGACGCATACGGGTGCCCATAGCTACACCTTTAGTTTGGAGGAAATGGGAGGAGCAAAAGGAGAAATTATTAAGAGTAAGGACTAATTCCGCTAGACGGAGCAGAGTGGTGGTAGAGGGGAACTGATTAGGTCTGGAATCCAAAAAGAAGCGTAGAGCTTTGAGACCTTCCTGATGGGGGATGGAAGTATATAAGGACTGGACATCCATGGTGAAAATAAAGCGGTGGGGGCCAGGGAACTTAAAATCATCGAAAAGTTTAAGAGCGTGAGAAGTGTCACGAACATAGGTCGGAAGGGATTGAACAAGGGGTGATAAAACAGTGTCGAGGTATGCAGAAACGAGTTCGGTGGGGCAGGAGCAAGCTGAGACAATAGGTCGGCCAGGACAGGCAGGTTTGTGGATCTTGGGTAGGAGGTAGAAACGGGAAGTGCGGGGTGTGGGAACTATAAGGTTGGTAGCAGTGGATGGGAGATCCCCTGAGCGGATAAAGTCGGTGATAGTGTGGGAGACAATGGCCTGGTGCTCCTTGGTGGGGTCACGATCGAGGGGTAAATAAGAGGAGGTATCCGCGAGTTGTCGCTGTGCCTCGGCAAGGTAGAGGTCAGTACGTCAGACTACAACAGCACCCCCTTTATCAGCGGGTTTAATAATAAGGTTAGGATTAGTGCGGAGGGAGTGGAGAGCAGAGCGTTCCGAAGGAGTGAGGTTGGAATGGGGACAAGGTGCGGTGAAGTCGAGACGGTTGATGTCCCGTCGGCAGTTGGCAATAAAGAGATCCAGAGCAGGCAGAAGACCAGAGCGGGGTGTCCATGAAGAAGAGGAGGGTTGAAGACGGGAGAAGGGGTCATCGGTGGGGGTGGAAGAGTCCTTGCCGAAGAAGTAGGCTCGGAGACGGAGATGGCGGAAGAAAAGTTCCGCATCGTGGCGAACACGGAACTCGCTGAGGTGTGGGCGAAGGGGGACAAACGTGAGGCCCTTACTGAGAACAGAGCGTTCTGTCTCCGACAGTTGAAGGTCGGAGGGGATGGTAAAGACCAGGCACGGATGAGAGCTGGGATCAGAGGAGGGAGGGGGGAGGCTGGGGGTGTCAGTGGAGAGGGGAGGGTTGGGGTGAGAGGAAGATGGAGCCTCTGAGGGCCCAGGAGCTGACGGTGGGATCTGAGGAAGACGGGGCTGCGGAGTGGTGGTGGGGGAAGGGGAGACGGGAGTCACAACAGCAGCACATAAAGACCCGGCCTGGAGTTCAAGGCTGGAGTCGCAGTTGGTGGTTGCGTAATCACTTCGAATGTGTCCATGGTCGTTGCTGGAGTCCGGGTTTTGAATATGTCCTGAGGTGTTGGAGCCGCCGAGATCAATGGCAGGGGCCGCAATTGAAAGTTCATGCCTGCTAGCGTCGGGGCCGGCAGGCTCTGGAGTCCGTAGATGTAAGATCTTGCGATCTTTGCCTAACATGACAAAGTCAAAAAAACGGCGATTGCAGGCGTGGATCCGACGGAGGATGAAATAGCGGGTAGGACCATTACAGACGGCGAAGAAAGTGTCCCGAAGGTGTGGAAGGGTCTGGGATAGGGACAGCAAGGACCTCCTCATGGCGGAGAGCGTCGCCTTCAGAGCTTGACGGGAGAAGCGGCGAGAGGCAGAGTCAATAAAATGTGAGTACCTGGGATCCTCAGAAGGTCCAAATTGAGAGGCTTGGAAACGAATCCTAAAGCCAACTGGAGTAAGTTGGCGACAGAGGCACGTTCCAAGAAAGGATACATGGCTGTGATAGCGAGTTTGAGTCAAAGTGTGGTCGAAAAGTTGAAGAGCCGAAGAAATTACAGATGGGGAGCAGTGAGAGATGGTTTCACTGAACTCCCGTCGAAGAGAGGATCTAAACTTCTTCGGTGTAGGCATCACCGGAAGAGGCTTCGCAGTAGTGAATTTAAACGCAAACAACAGGAATTCTGCAGATGCTGGAAATTCAAGCAACATACATCAAAGTTGCTGGTGAACGCAGCAGGCCAAGCAGCATCTATAGGAAGAGGCGCAGTCGACGTTTCAGGCCGAGACCCTTCGTCAGGACTAACTGAAGGAAGAGTGAGTAAGGGATTTGAAAGCTGGAGGGGGAGGGGGAGATGCAAAATGATAGGAGAAGACAGGAGGGGGAGGGATAGAGCCGAGAGCTGGACAGGTGATAGGCAAAAGGGGATACGAGAGGATCATGGGACAGGAGGTCCGGGAAGAAAGACGGGGGGGAGTGACCCAGAGGATGGGCAAGAGGTATATTCAGAGGGACAGAGGGAGAAAAAGGAGAGTGAGAGAAAGAATGTGTGCATAAAAATGAGTAACAGCTGGGGTATCCCTTACTCACTCTTCCTTCAGTTAGTCCTGACGAAGGGTCTCGGCCTGAAACGTCGACTGCACCTCTTCCTATAGATGCTGCTTGGCCTGCTGCGTTCACCAGCAACTTTGATGTATGTTGCTTGAATTTCCAGCATCTGCAGAATTCCTGTTGTTTGGAATATTGACAGCAGTTTTGGGCCCTTTATGTACGAAAAGATGTCCTGTCATTAGAGAGGGTCCAGAGGAGGTTTATGGGAATGACAGTGGAAATGAAAGAGTTAATCTATGAGAATGAAAGACTCCTGGATGAAAGATTCTGACTATCTATTCTGCCTATCAGAATTTCATAAACATCAGAAACAGGTTTAATATCACCAGCATAATGTCATTAAATTTGTTGTCTTTGCAGCCGCAGTAAAATGCAATATATAATAATAGAGAAAAATACCTGTGAATTACAGTATATATAATAGTTAAATAAGCAGTGCAAAAATATATTTTTTTAAGAGGTAGTGAGGTAGTGTTCATGGGCTTAAAGCCCATTCAGAGGGGAAGAAGTTGTTCTTGAATCATTGAGTGTGTGCCTTCAGGCTTCTGTACGTCCTTCTTGATGGTAGCAATGTAAACAGGGCATGACCTGGGTAATGGGATCCTTAATAATGGATGTTAGCTTTTTGAGGCATCGCTCCTTGAAGATGTCCTGGATACCACAGAGGATTGTGCATATGATTGAGCTTAATAAGTTTACAACTCTCTGCAACTTACTTCTATCCTGTGTAGTAGCACCCCCCCCCATACCAAATGATGATGCAGCCAGTTAGAATGCTCTCCAAACCAGAAACCCTGGGTCAACAGTTTGGTGCGCGCTGCACTCACTGCATGAGACACAGCTTTCACCGCCGGTAAGCACCAGGAACTCAAGAAACACAGCTACGGTCTACACAAAGTCATCAAGGCAGCGAAACAATACAGCGACAAGATCCAGACACAATTCTCCACCAACAATACACACAGCTTATGGCAAGGTCTGCACACCATCGCAGACTTCAAAGCTAAATGCAGCGGTGCTGCCAACATCACTGCCTCTCTCCCAGATGAGCAGATGAGCTAAATCCTTTTTTACACTCTGTTCGATGTTGCCAACACTGAGCCCCCGAGGAGAGCTGCCAATGCAACCTGCACCAGAGTCATCTCTGAGGCTGAAGTACAGTACGCAGGTGTTTCCAACAAGTGGACAGCCACAAGGCTGCGGGACTGGAGGCGGCACAACTTGCTGATGTGTTTTTAATCTCTCCCTCTCCCAGTGTAGAGTACCCTCCTGCTTCAAATCATCCACCATTGTCCCTGTACCTAAAAAGACCATGGTAAGATGTCTGAACAACTGGTGTCCTGTCGCACTCACCTCAATAATAAGCAAATGCTTTGAGAGGCTGGTCAAGGACTACATCTGCAGCATGCTGCCACCCAAACTGGACCCCCTACAATTCACCTACCAACAGAACCAATCGACAGATGACGCAATAGCCACAGCTCCACACACCATCCTTACACACCTGGAGAAGAGGGATGCTTATGTGAGAATGCTGTTCTTGGACTACAGTTCAGCATTCAATACCACAAATCCCTCCAGGCTTGGTAAGAAGCACAGAGACCTTGGCCTTCACCCTGCCTTGTGCAGCTGGATCCTGGACTTTCTGTCAGATAGCAGGCAGGTGGCAAGATGGGGCTCCCTCACCACTACCCCTCTGACCCTCAACACAGCAGCTCCCAGGGCTGTCCTGAGCCTTCTAATTTACTCTCTGTATACCCACGACTGTGTCACAACCCACAGCTCCAATCTGCTAATTAAATTTGCAGATGAAACATTGATTGGCCTCATCTCAAATAATAGTGAGGCAGCCAACAGAGAAGTTATCACCCTGACAGTGATGTCTTGAAAACAACCCCTCCCTCAATGTCGCAAAAACAAAGGAGTTGGTTGTGGACTACAGGAGGAACGGAGACAGGCTCTCCCCTATTGACATCAATGAACCTGGGGTTGAGAGGGTGAACAGCTTCAAGTTACTCAGTGCACACATCACCAAGGACCTCACTTGGTTTGTAAATACCGGCTGTGTGGTGCCACTTTCACTTCAGGCGGTTGAAGAAGTTCGGCACAAGTCCCCAAATCCTAAGGATTTTCAACAGGGGCACAATTGAGAGCATTCTGATTGGCTGTATTGCTGCCTGGTATGGGAACTCAATCGCAGGCCTCTGCAGAGAGTGTTGTGGACAGCCCAGCGCATCTGTAAATGCGAACTTCCCACTATTCAGGACATTTACAGTGACAAGTGCGTAAAAAGGACCCGGAGGATCACTGGGGACCCGAGACACCCCAACCATAAACTGTTCCAGCTGCTACCATCCGGGAAATGGTACTGCAGCATTAAAGCCAGGACCAACAGACCCGGGACAGCTTCTTTCACCAGGCCATCAGACTGATTAATTCACGCTGACACAATTGTATTCCTCAGCTATATTGACCGTTCTGTTGTAAATCTTACTGTACATACTATTTATTACAAATTACTATAATTTGCACATTCAGATGGAGATGTAATGTAAAGACTTTTACTCCTCGGGTATGTGAAGGATGTAAGAAATAAAGTCAATTCAATTCAATTATTCATGGTACACCTGTAGAAATTTGCGAGGGTCTTTGGTGACATTAATCAGGCCCCCTCAAAACCTCCTACCTTGAAACCTTCAAAGAAAACAACCCAAGTGTGAATTATGCTTTATTTATGCTTTTTGTCAGTGTTAAATGTTACCAATACATTCTCTGCAGGTCTGTGTGTACTAATGAAGAGAGAGAAACCAATATTACAGATTGATGATTCATGGTAGAGGTGGCCAGTTCTGTTAGAACAAAAAATTGGAGAATTTAATTTTATGTCCAGAGGCTGCCATAAGTACCGATGAAAGATGAAATGATGTTACACAAGAACATGAGGAAATAAGTGCAGGAATAGGCCCTTAAAGCCAGCTCACAATTCAACAAGATTAGAACTTATCTGCTCCAGGCCTCATCTCCTCTCTGCATCAATTCTATCAATCTCCAGTCTTTCAAAATGTAACTTCTTCCTACAAATCTAATTCAGGTAAACAGAATTAATGTAGAAATGTACTAAGGATGCCATGGATATGCTGAGCTAAAGGACCTGTTTCTGTTGTGTATGACTCTAATGACACCTCAAATGTCCAGCCAAGCTTGCATTGAGCTTTGTTATAACAATGCAGGAGGTCCCAAGTAGATAGTTCAGAGTGGAACTGTGATGGAGAACGAAATGGAGAATTGCCACTGAATTTCTTCAGTGTAGATGAAATCACATTGTGAACACTGAACGCATTACACAGGCTGGAAAAGTACCAGTGAATCATTGCTTCTTCTGGGGGAAAAAAAGTTGCTCCGGGGGGGGGGGGGGGTGTTTGGTGTTGAAAAAGAAGAGGTGAAAATACATTTAAATATAGTTTTTACATGTGAATATTTGAAAAACTAATCACAAGGCAACTTGCAAAATTATTCATTTTCATCATATTCCTATTTTTAACACATTTCCCAGTGGAATAACCATTTGCTTGTGGCTCTGTCACTCCACTCATAAGCAGAAATTTTATAAGTAAGAACATGGCATCTGTCCCCTGCATATACTAAATGCGAGATGTAATAACTTTTTGTACTTCCATAATAATATTCTGAACTCACTGGAGAATTTCAGAAGAGAGTTCAAACTGCATACTTTATTTCAGAGCAACACACACACACGGTGTTGTCAGGCAGAATCTATGGAAAAGAATAAACAGTCGATGTTCTGGGCCAAGACCCTTCTTCAGGACTGTATTTTCAGTACTTTATTTTCAGTTAATGCATACAATAGTGGATGTACTTTTGCCCTCAATGTTTACAAATTCCCCCCTGTGTTTTTCTTGTTTAAATCATTGACACTGATGTCTATGTTTAGCAAGGGTGGCCCTATATTTGCTAGGTAGGAACTCGAGTGAAACAATTGACTGTGATTTTAGTTCTCTGACACTATTTAAGTCCAATGAGGCTGTAGCTCAATTAAATAACCTTGTCAAATTTACCTTTTGATTTCAAGACTAATTAGTATTCTGGCACCCCTTAACAAGCCAGGGACAAGGAAATGTGCCCATCAGATAATAAATATTCCATTGGATATCAGCTCTCATCTCCACTCATAAGGACTGTCCAAACTAAAGCAAGCATCAAACCCTACTCTGTCAGCCCACACTCCATGCACATGAAGGTTTCTGGTGAAATTATCCAATTAGCTAAATTGCTATCAACTACCTCAGATGTCATGCTTGCCTCCTGCTTATACTCTCACCAGATGTTCCTCTCATAACCTAAGCCAACATCTACTTACGTAAGTAGGCCACTGTTCATTACAAGCCGGAATGTGACTTCATAAAGTCAGGAACTGTTAATGGAGTCAGTGACCTGATACATCTTTCCAGTCCCCTCTACATTGCTATTGTTTCCAGTGTTCTGGCAATACTGCACCAATCGCCAGAAACCTTAGTGACTGCAACGATTCATTGAATTTCGATGTGTCCTCTTAGCAATGGTCCTCTATGATGTGCACCTTTTGCTACTAGCACACAAAGGAATTTAAACTACACACAAAAGGTTGCCACCATCTACTTCATTGGCACGTTAAGTATATTTCATGTATCACATTTGCTTTTCCAGTTTCTGATGCGGTTGGTGTCGACAACGTGAAGTTTGCATTGATGTGTCTGCAGATTTTAGAACTGCCTTATTTATACTGTTCTTGTTGAAAAGAATATTCAGTGCGCATACGTTGCTGTCACTGCACAAAAAAAATTGCACAGCACAAGATTTTTGAGCACACTGGTTAATACAAATTAGAAGGAATATTGCCTCTTAGTGTTTGGATTGTAAAAGACTAAACAAACCACTCAGTTTAGGCCAGAAACTGCTAATCAGCTTCATTAAGCATAAAGACTTAGTTGCCCAAAATATGGCAGATATTGTTTGGTCACAGAACTTCAAAGAGGCTTCTCTGCAAAGAAAAACTAAAAATATGAAGAAAGACAATGTGTACTTAATTATCGATCTTATTTTGCTTGGACCATCATCTGTAATACAAAATATATACAACTGGTTATACTTCCAAGCACCACTTCTGTAGAGTCCAGTCATTCATAATTCATCAGGGATGCTTTCACTTACTGACAGCAGTTAGTCTTGTTATCTGGTATAAAAAATCCCATTCATGTATTATCAAATCTCATTATACTGTTAAGTAGCATTCTAGTGTAATTCAGTTTTAATTGGATTGTCCCTGATGTTCATTACAGTGCTTAGTTTCTTTTTGTTGTTGGGTTTAAAAACTTGAAGGCCAGATTAAAATGCTCACCGGATTACAATGGGGAGAGTTGGGGCAAGGGTGGGACACATGCCAGATTCAAGATGTGTGAGAAACTCAGGTTACTGGCAGCATCGAGGAGAGGTTAATCTTAATGGTCGGACCTTACATTTTACAGATCATTCAGAATGTTACCTGAGAAATGCAAAATCCACTAGATATCCTATGACCAAGAGTTTTATTGAGCTACAAGTGAGATCGACAAGAATCAATTCAAGGGCAGGCTGAGATCAGGGCATAGCAGAAGAAGATAAGGATTACTGTATTCAGGATCTGTGAGTTAAAATCAGAACTGTCAGATAAACTGTAGACAATTAGAGTGGGTGGGCATGCCTTTAAGCATTTTGAAAGTAATCACCTCAACCCCAAATCAGCTACTTGCAGTTTTAAAAGGCAGTAGATCTGGAATTGTGAAGCCAACATGTTCAGCAGTTGAGGGCTGTCGTTTTAATAATGAGGCTGTGAGCCTTAAACTTTAACCATAATTTTTAATTCTTGGGGCTCAAGAAAGTTGTCATTTGGAGGGAAATTTAATTGGCAAATGCAGCATGAAAGGGAGTTCACTGCTGCTTATAGGATTGAAACAGCTGGACTACATCAACACATCTCCCAAACATCCATAACATATCCCTTCAATTAGCCAACCCATTATCAGTGCTCCCTCAATCCAGTCTCCTTTGGATCTCAGATCCAAATTCATAGACTCGTGGGGTCATAGCGCTCAGAAACAGTTTCTTCGGCCCAACAGATTCAGGCATCTTTCCTACACAAGTTACATTTCATTCTTTGCAAATTCCCATTAACTCCTATCACTGATCTATACATTTGGGGTGACTTACTTTGGGCAATTAATTCACCAAAATGAATGTCGTTGGAATGTAGGAGGAAACCGTACCACTGAAGGGAAACCTATCTGGTTAGAAGCAGAACTTCAAACTCTTCACAGACAACACTGAATGTTAGAATCAAATTTAAGTTATTGGAAATGTGAGGCAACATTTTCAACACAGAGCTATTACACATAGAGTGCTGAAAAAAGTATTCACCCACCTTGGCTTTTTCAACGCTTATCAACAGAAAAGACTCTTTCATGTCAAATTAAAAACAACTTTTGACAAATTTCTCTAAATTTATTCCAATTATTAAACACAAAATAATAGATTCATAACTACTCACCCCATTCAAGCCAGTATTTAGTAGATGCACCTTTAGCAGTAATTACAGGCTTGTGTCTGTCTCCAGCACCTTTACATCTGCACTCTGCAATTTTTCCCCAGTCTTCTTTACAAAACTACTCAACCTCTGTCAGATTGCATGGGGATTGTGAGTGAACAGCCCTTTTCAAGTCCAGCCACAAATTCTCAATTGGATTGAGGTCTGGACTCAGACGGCCACTGCATGACATTAACTTTGTTGTTTTTAAGCCGTTCATGTGTAGCTTTGGCTTTATGCTTGGAGTCTTGCTGGAAAACAAATCTTCTCCCAAGCTACAGTTCTCTTGCAGATTGCATCAGGTTTTCCTTCAGGATCTCCTTGTATTTTGCTGCATTCATTTTATCCTCTACCTTCACAAGCCTTCTAGGGCCTGCAGCAGTAAAGCAATCCCACAGCATGATGCACCCACCACCTTGCTTCACAGTGGGGATAGTGAGTTTTTGATGATGTGCTTGGCTTATGCCAAATATAACATGTAGTCTGCTGGCCAAAAAACTCAATTTTGGTTTCATCAGACCATAGAACCTTTTTCCAGCTGACTTCAGAGTCTCCCACATGCCTCCTGGCAAACTATAGCAGAGATCTCATGTAAGTTTTATTCAACAGTGGCTTTCACTTTGCCACTCTGCCATAAGGCTGTGACTGGTGAAGCACCTGAGCAACAGCTGTTGTATGTAGTCTCTCCCATCTCAGCCACTGAAAGCTTGGAACTCCTCCAGAATTTTCATAGGTCTCTTGCTGGCCTCCCTCTCTAGTTCCCTTCTTGCACGGTCACTCAGTTTTTGAGGACGGACTGATCTAGGCAGATTTACCATATCCTTTCTATTTCTTGTTGAGTGACTTAATTGTATTCCAAGGGATATTCAGCGACTTGGAAATTTTCTTGTAACCATCTCCTGACTGGTGCTTTTCAATGACCTTTTTAAGTTGTTGATTGGAGTGTTCTTTAGTCTTCATAGTGTAGTTTTTGCCAGGATACTGACACACCAGCAGTTGGACCTTCCAGATATAGGTGTATTTTTGCAACCATCAACTGAAACACCTTGACAGTACACTAGTGATCACCGTTTAACTAATTATGTGACCTCTAAAACCAACTGTCTGCACCAGTGATGACTTGAGGTGTCATATTAAAGGGGAATCAATTATCAATCAATTGCAATCAATTATTTTGTGCTTTATATTTGTAATTAATTTAGATCACTTTGCAGCAATCTGTTTTCACCTTGACATGAAGGAGTTTTTTTTCTTGATTAGTATCAAAAAAAGGCAGACTAAATCCACTGTGATTCAATGTTGTAAAACAACAAAACATGAAAACTTCCATGGGTTTGAATACTTTTTTATAGGCAGTGTATATGCCCATCCTGCCTTTCCTATCACCCTTTCCCTTCAGAATGTTTTACAGCTTTGCTCATTTCCATTTCCCCACTGGAGCCTCTCTGTGCAAACCTGGCATGTGGCAGTGAATCAGTCACTTAATTCAGCAGCCAAGATACAAGCTATAAAATTTGGAATCTGATGTATTTCTGAAAGTTTATGAATGCTTGCTAAAATTTACCTGAAAATCAACTAGAAAATAACTTACTGAGGACAATGTTCTATAGTAACAGTTCAACAAGATTACTTTTGTAATTCAGATTATAATATTCCAGAATAACAATTAAATTCATGTAGATGCACTAAACTCAGCTTATTCTTTTAAAAAAATATTTGAAGTGTATATATTCCATTAAAAGTTGATTTGTTGTATTATTCTACTTAAACCTAAAGTAGTCTCAAATTACTATAGCTTGCAAATTTATTGAAGTATTCAGTAAATAATCAATATTTGTCCAAACTCTCTTGCACATACACAGCAAGAATAGCTCCACCAAAGCCTTTCATTAATTTTGTCACATGCTGTGGCCTAACAGATGTTAGCACAGATTTTTCATATCTGAATGCGAAAAGCAGACAATTAGGCGATTATGAATACCAATTTATTCATTTAGTTTTTGACCTTTTAGGAGAATTATTTTAATTAGAACAGGAAGGTGCAATTAATTTAAAATAAACTTTGCTTTTCACGTACTGTTCAAACATGTTATGTGAGGATGGATGCAAGGTTACTACAACTTTGAAGGGTTTAGGCATTCTAGTAAATAAACCAGTCCCAATGAACGTGTGGCATAATCAATCTAATTCTCAAATGGATAATTCCCCAGGATTCGACTGCCTTCAGAAAGAAAGATTTTCTTCCTGTAATGAGCTGCTCATACTAAGCTCCAACACACAAAATTTCCTTATAAGATCTGCAGAGGAGATCCCATACCAAAATGACGAGGCTTCATGCCACAGCGAATAAAGACATGCCCAAGACATTGCGAAAAACTTTGGTAGCTGACAAAATTACATCCCAGGCTTAACCGGCTGTCAAATTTGTCTTCAACATCAATGCTTCTCACATTCAGAAACATTCATTAACTATTAAAAAATGTCAAAAAGGCTGTCACATTTCTTACATTAAAAGAAAGGCTGCACTTAAGATTTTTTCACTGACTGTAAAGAGCTATTGAGTATCTTGAAAGGGCTATCTAAACGCGAAACATTAATTTCATTATCACAATATCAATTTGAATAATATTGTACTTGCTGTACATTTTACCATCATTGCTAATTTTCAGAACGCTGCCATTAATGAAGTAAGGTTATAATGATTTACTTGGAAAGGTAATTATTACTGGTATCTTTATATTACATAGAAACACAGAAAACCTACAGCACAATACAGGCCCTTCGGTCCACAATACTGTGCTCAACATGTACTTACTTTAGAAATTACCTCAGGTTACCCATAGCCCTCGGTTTTTCTAAGCTCCATGTACGTACCCAAGAGTCTCTTAAAAGACCCTATCATATGCGCCCCCACCACTGTCACCGGCAGCCCATTCCACGCACTCACCACTCTCTGCAGAAAAAACTTACCCCTGACATCTCCTCTGTACTTACTTTAAAGCACCTTAAAACTGTGCCGTCTTGTGCTAGCCATTTCAGCCCTGGGGAGAGGACTCTGACTATCCACACGATCAATGCCTCTTATACACCTCTATCAGGTCACCGCTCATCCTCCGCCACTCCAGGAAGAAAAGGCTGAGTTCACTCAACCTATTCTCATAAGGCATGCTCCCCAATCCAGGCAACATCTTTGTAAATCTCCTATGCACCCATTCTATGGCTTCCACATCCTTCCTGTAGTGAGATGACCAGAACTGAGCACAGTACTCCAACTGGCATCTGACCAAGGTTCTATAGCTATAACATTACCTCTCGGCTCTTAAACTCAAACCCATGGTTGATGAAGGCTAATGCACCCAATGCCTTCTTAACCACAGAGTCAACCTGCACAGCAGCTTTGAGTGTCCTATGGACTCGGACCCCAAGATCCCTCTGATCCTCCAAACTGCCAAGAGTATTACCATTAATACTATACTCGGCCATTATATTTGACCTACTAAAATGAACCACCTCACACTTACCTGGATTGAACTCCATCTGCCACTTTTTAGCCCAGTCTTGCATCGTATCGATGGACAGCTGTAACCTCTGACAGCCCTCCAGACTATCCACAACACTCCCAACCTTTGTGTCATCAGAAAATTTATTAACCATCCCTCTGCTTCCTGATCCAGGTCATTTACAACAATCACAAAGAGAAGGGGTCCCAGAACAGATCCCTGAGGCACACCACCGGTCACTGACCTCCATGCAGGATATGACCCGTCTACAACCACCCTTTGCCTTCTGTGGGCAAGCCAATTCTGGATCACAAAGCAAGGATCCCATGCCTCCTTACTTTCTCAATAAGCCTTGCATGGAGTATATTATCAAATGCTTTGCCGAAATCAATATACACTACACCTACTGCTCTACCTTCATCAATGTGTTTAGTCACATCCTCAAAAAATTCAATCAGACTCGTAAGGCACAACCTCCCTTTGACAAAGCCATGCTAACTATTCTTAATCATATTATGCTTCTCCAAATATTCATAAATCTTGCCTCCCCAGCTCTTTTCCATCAATTTACCAACCACCGAAGTAAGACTCACTGGTCTATAATTTCCTGGGCTATCTCTACTCCCTTTCTTGAATAAGGAAACAACATCTGCAACCCTCCACTCATCTGGAACCTCTCCCGTCCCCATTGATGATGTAAATATCATTGCCAGAGGCTCAGCAATCTCCTCCCTCGCCTCCTACTGTAGCCTGGGGTATATCTCATCCAGTCCCAGAGACTTATCTAACTTGGTGCTTTCCAAAAACTCCAGCACATCCTCTTTCTTAATATCTATTTGCTCAAGCTTTTCAATCTGCTGTAGATCATCCCTATAATCACCAAGATCCTTTTCCATAGTGAATACTGAAGCAAAGTATTCATAAACTACCTCTGCTATCTCCTCTGGTTTCATACACACTTTTCCACTGTCACACTTGATTGGTTCTATTCTCTCACGTCTTATCCTCTTGCTCTTCATGTACTTGTAGAATGCCTTAGGGTTTTCCTTAATCCTGTTTGCCAAGGTCTTCTCATGGACTCTTCCGGCTCTCCTAATTTCTTTCTTAAGCTCCTTCCTGCTAGCCTTATAATCTTCTAGATCTCTACCATTACCTAGTTTTTTGAACCTTTTGTAAGCTCTTCTTTTCTTCTTGACTAGATTTACAACAGCCTTTGTACACCACGGTTCCTGTACCCTCCCATCCTTTCCTGTTTCATTGGAACGTACCTATGTTGAACGCCATGCAAGTATCCACTGAACGTTTGGCACATTTCTGCCGTACAATTCCCTGAGAACATCTGTTTCCATTTTATGCTTCCAAGTTCCTGCCTGATAGTTTCATATTTCCTCTTACTCCAACTAAATGCTTTCCTAACTCGTGAGACTACACTTGGAGTATAGTGTGCAGATTTGGGCTGCTTATTTTAGAAAGGATATACTGATATTGGAGAGGGTTCAGAGAAGATTCACAGGAATGATTTCAGAAATGAAAAGGTTACCGTATGAGGAACGTCGGGCAGCTCTTGGGCTGTATTCCCTGCAGTTCAGGAGAATGAGGGGGGATCTCATGGAAACATTCTGAATGTTAAAAGGCCTGAACAGATTAGATATGGCAAAGTTATTTCCCATGGTAGGGCACGACTACAGGATTGAAGGACGTCCATTCAGAACTGAGATGCGGAGAAATTACTTTAGTCAGAGGATGGTAAATCTGTGGAATTTGTTGCCACGTGTGGCTGTGGAGGCCAAGTCACTGGGTGTATTTAAGGCAGAGATAGATAGGTTCTTGATTAGCCAAGGCATCAAAGGGTATGGGGTGAAAACAGGGGAGTGGAAAAGATTGGAAGAACTGGATCAGCCCATGATTGAATGGTGGAGCAGACTCAATGGGCCAAATGGCCTACTTCTGCTCCTATATCTTATGGTCTTATGGTCTAACTTGTCTATTCCTATCCCTCTCCAATGCTGTGGTAAAGGAGATATAATTGAGATTACTATCTCCAAAATGCTCTCTCACTGAGGGACCTGACACCTGACCAGGTTCATTTCCCAATACCAGATCAAGTACAGCCTCTCCTCTTATAGGCTTATATACATATTGTGTCAGGAAACCTTCCTGAACACACCTAACAAACTCCACCCCATTTCAACCCCTTGCTCCAGGGAGATGCCGATCAATATCTGGGAAATTAAAATCTCCCACCACAACAACTCTGTTGTTATTACACCTTTCCAGAATCTGTCTCCCTATCATCTCCTCAATGTCCCTGTTACTACTGAGTGGTCTATAAAAAACACCCAGTAGAGTTATTGACCCCTTCCTGTTCCTAACTTCCACCCACAGAGACTCAGTAGATAATCCGGCCATTACTTCCTCCTTTTCTACAGCCGTGACACCATCTCTGATCAGCAGTGCCACGCCCCCACCTCTTTTGCCTCCCTCCCTGTTCTTTCTGAAACATCTAAAGCCTGGCACTCGAAGTAACCATTCCTGCCTTTGAGCCATCCAAGTCTCTGTAATGGCCACAACATCATAGCTCCAAGTACTGATCCACGCTCTAAGCTCATCTGCTTTGTTCATGATGCTTCTTGCATTAAAATAGATGCAAATCATTGGTCTGGGCTTATCCCGTCTCTATCACCTGCCTGTCTTCCCTCTCGCACTGTCTCCAAGCTTCCTCTATTTGTGAGCCAATGCACCCTTCTTCCGTCTCTTTAGTTCAGTTCCCAACACCCAGGGATTCTAGTTTAAACTCTCCCCAATAGCCTTAGCAAACCTTCCTGCCAGGATATTGGTCCCCCGGGATTCAAGTGCAACCCGTCCTCTTTGTACAGGATACGCCTGCCCCAAAAAAGGTCTCAATGATCCAGAAATTGGAATCCCTGCCCCCTGCTCCAATCCCTCAGCCATGTATTTATCCTCCACCTCACTCTATTCCTATACTCACTGTCACGTGGCACAGGCAGTAATGCCGAGATTACTACCTTTGTGGTCCTGTTTCTCAACTTCCTTCCAAACTCCCTGTAGTTTGTTTTCAGGACCTCCTCCCTTTTCCTACCTATGGCGTTGGTACCAATATGTACCACGACGTCTGGCTGTTCGCCCTCCCACTTCAGGATATTGTGGACGTGACCAGAAACATCCCGGACCCTGGCACCTGGGAGGCAAACTACCATCCACGTTTCTTTCCTGTATCCACAGAATCGCCTGTCTGACCCCTTAACTATAGAGTTTCCTATCACCGCTGCCTTCTTCCTTTCCCTACCCTTCTGAGCCACAGGGCCAGACTCTGTGCCAGAGGCGCAGCCATTGTTGCTTCCCCAGGTAGGCTGCCCCTCGCAACAGTACTCAAACAGGAGTACTTATTGTTAAAGGGAACAGCCATAGCGGTACTCTCTTGTATCTGACTGTTACCCACTTATCTGTCTCCCGAGTCCCCGGTGTGACTACCTGCTGATAGCTCCTCTCTATCACCTCCTCACTTTCCCTGACCAGACGAAAGTTCCCTAACGTGGTCCCTAAGGAGCTGCAGCTTGACATGCCTGGTGCAGATGTGGCCGTCTGGGAGGCTGGAAGTTTCCCAGACTTCCCACATCTGACACCCAGTACAGAACACCTGCCTCACAGACGTACTTCCTGTTTCTATTCCACCTGGATAACTTACCTCGCCTCGACCCATTATCGCCAAAGCCCAAATGAGCCAAAGCCCTACCACTCTGCCTCAGAGCACTCCATCAATGACCATTCCTCTGATGACCTCTCTGCTAGGCAGTATCTCCCTTTTTATGCCTGAACCTTCTCTGCTATCTAACTCATGACTGGTGCTCCAGTTATAGCCACTGATAGGCCATGTACAATGGATAAATGCTCTCAAAGCTCCCTTTTTAAATATAGTTTTCCTTATTTCAGGTCCATTTTTGTTACGACAGGTTATCAAGTACAGAGAGCATTGTTACCTTGGATCATATGGAGTTTGTGCTTAATACTACAAAATTGCTACAAATTAGACTGGTGTTAGCTCGAATGGATAACAATGCGGTGTCAAAGATCCTTGTCATCACTTCACAAATACTGTACCTGGATAGACTGGAACACACTTTGAATTATCTGGGACCATCTATATAGAAATGAAGCATCTTTTTTCAGGTTTTATTTGAGTCTTCAACATCATTGATCTGTTGACAGGCATCTTATCACAAATACTCACGAGCTAAACCTTCCAAAACAAGTGACCACAGAAGATCATCAGAATATGCTGGCCAAGAAGATTTTCAAAACCAAGAACCAAAAATTACATTAGATCATGGATATTGAACCTATTAGCCAACACATAAGGGAGGAATTGGAGGTGGTTTGGATGTGTATATTAACACCAATAGTCACACTACCCTGAATTGTCCCATGGTGGACACCAGACAGAAACCATGAAAGGGATTGTACATAGGAAGTGTGTTGAAGAGCAACAAATAGATGTCTTCCCAGATATGAGGCATCATTAAACAGACAGACCACAGAGCAACAACATTGAATCTCCCTCATGAAATTGTGAGATGCAAAGATTACTGAATGAATGAATGATGTCCATATTCTAAAGTAAATATATTAAGTGTTTTTCCAATCTCTAAATCACCTGTTGAAATCGATGCCGTGACTGCTTAGAAGACAATGACACCCAGCACGACAACTAGGATCAGCTTAATTATAATAAAGACCGTGTGAGCCTCGGTCTATGAGGGTACCGAGCTGTTATCAGAGAAAAAGAAATTTGCAGAATGTCAGAATGCAAACATTTAAAGCAAAGAATATTGACGATTAATCTTAATTTTTTTTCACTCATCTGCTTCTTACTTGGACAGTCCCATTAACAATATAATTGTTGTAAGCAGCCAGCTCGTTTATTATGAAAAGAAAAATGCAGGTTAAGTTTAAGTGCTAAATGCTAACTCCCATACTTAAGTAAATCCAATAACAAGGTGAAAAAGAACCTAAAAATTACCCAAATGTTAATTTTTGTACCTTGAAGATATATTGTTCTATGGAACTGGACTCTGTTATTTGACGTCGCTGCTGGGGAGATGGGTGTGTAAGGTGGTAAAAAGACTGACTTTTGCACATTCAACATTCAGTATTTAGTACTCTAAGCATCACTTCATGCTGCCTGCATAATCTTGTTTGCTCATATTTTATTAAGCTTCATTTAAAATAAAAAAAATTCTATAACATATTACAACAGCCTGCACTGTGGCCAATAGATGTTAATCTCAGTCAGAACCAGAATCAGGTTTATTATCATTGGCATGTGTCATGAAATTTGTTAACTTAGCAGAGGCAGCTCAATGCAATACATAATATAGAAGAAAAAATAATAATAATAATAGTAATAAATAAATAAGTAAATCAATTACAGTATATGTATATTGAATAGATGAAAAATCATGCAAAAAACAAATAATATATATTTAAAAAGTGAGGTAGTGTTTAAGGGTTCAATGTCCATTTAGGAATCGGATGACAAAGGGGAAGAAGTTGTTTCTGAATTGCTGAGTGTGTGCCTTCAGGCTTCTGTACCTCCTATCTGATGGTAACAGTGAGAAAAGGGCATGCCCTGGGTGCTGGAGGTCCCTAATAATGGACGCTGCCTTTCTGAGACACCACTTTTTGAAGATGTCCTGGGTCCTTTGTAGGCTAGTCCCAAGATGAAGCTGACTAAATTTACAACTCTTTGCAGCTTCTTTCGGTCCTGTGCAATAGCCCCCGCCCCCATACCAGACAGTGATGCAACCTGTCAGAGTGCTCTCCAAGGTACATCTATAGAAGTTTTTGAGTGTATTTGTTGACATGCCGAATCGCTTAAAACTCCCAATAAAGTATAGTCACTGTCTTGCCTTCTTGATAACTGTATCGAAATGTTGGGGCCTGGTTAGGTCCTCAGAGATCTTGACACCCAGGAACCTGAAACTGCTCACTCTCTCTACTTCTGTGCCATCTGTGAGGATTGGTATGTGTTCCTTCATCTTATCCTTCCTGAAGCCCACAATCAGCTCTTTCGTCTTACTGACGTTGAGTGCCAGGTTAGTTCGCATATCTCACTCCTCTACGCCCTCTCGTCACTATCTGAGATTCTACCAACAATGATTGTACTGTCAGCAAATTTATAGATGGTATTTGAGCTATGCCTAGCAACACAGTGATGCGTATATAGAGAGTAGAACAGTGAGCTAAGTACACACCCCTGAGGTGCACCAGTGTTGATCATCAGCGAGGAGGAGATATTTTCACAAATCCACACAAACTGTGGTCTTCCGGTTAGAAAGTCAAGGATGCAGTTGCAGAGGGATGTACAGAGGCCCAGGTCCAGTAATCAGGAAAGCTATGCTAACCTGTCCTAAAACTGATTGATTACATTCTCTGCTGTGGCACAGTAGTTCAGCTGGTAGAGCCAATACCTGACAGACAGCACCAGAGACCTGGATTTAAATCTGGTGCTGTCTTTGTGGAGTTTTACATTCTCCCTGTGACTGTGTGGGTTTCCTCTGGCTGCTCATTCCCAAAGAGGTGTGGTTTGGTAGTTTAAAGTTTTCCCTTGTGTATGGGTGAGTGGTAGAATCTTAGAAGGTGGAATAAAGTGGATGAGAATAATGTAAAATTGGTGTAAGTGGTCGGATGATAGTCAACATAGACTAAGTGGGCAGAAAGTCCTTCTTCATGCTGCATCTCTCATTAATTAAGAAACCTGATTTTATTTTCATTACTGACCTTAAGTTTACAGTGGAAGCTAATTGATGTAAATGCATTTTAATCCCAAGAAAATATATCCTTGTAAACCAAGACCCCCCCCCCAAAAATAGAAGCAGTTAAAACTGTACTTATTGACAATTGAGTAACCTAAAGCTAGAACTACCATTAGCAATTTTGAAATTCTCTTAACAAGTTATACGGTATCCTTATCCTGCTCATTTACTGCAGCTTCCCCTGTCATCTGTTGTGGAGGAATTCAAGGTGGCAAAATGCAGAACCTTATTAAGTTTGAGAGATTCCAATGACGTCTTGGTAAAGCAAGCAGGCGTTACAACCAGATCTGGGCGCAAGTGGGCAGCCAACGCAGCTGTGGAGGAGGCAGTGTGTTTTCTGAAGCTGTGAGATATCATTGGCAATCCCTGCGTCAGGCGGCAAGGCCTCAGCTCGGTTCACTTCCAGAAGTGGGGAAACGCAAGCATAAGGAATAGGCGAGCCACGATACAGGCAGAAGTACGGATCCATGAGGAAGAGAAGCGGATTTCAAAGGCAGTGGAACAAGGGTCCCAGGGTGCCTGGACAAAATGGGATCTGCCTAAGCGCAAGATCTCATGGGCAGAGTTATGCAGACTGGAGCCCTTCCGTATTTCCTTCCTCTTGCGATCAGTGTATGACACCCTTCCTTCACCATTACATCTGTACACATGGGGGATGAGAGAGGACCCGAACTGAAAGCTCTGTGGTCAAAAGGGGACACTGGCTTATATACTGTCTGGGTGTAAAACAGATCTAACTCGAGGACGGTATAGGTGGTGCCATGATAAGGTGCTTCTGGCTCTTGCTGATACACTAGAGCGGGAGAGATGCAAGAAGAGGACGGCTGGCACAGATTTGAGGAAGGCCATCACCTTCATCAAAAAGGGAGCTAGGCTTTTCGTAACCAAACAACCAAAGCCCAATCTGCTGCTAACGGCCAGGTGATGAGGGTCGATGTGGGAAGGAGGTTGCAGTTCCCGGATGTGGTGCACATAACCCTATGCCCAGACATTGTACTGTGGTCAACCGAAGACAAGAACATAATTCTGGTTGAGTTGACTGTGCCGTGGGAGGAGGGATGGGAAGAGACCCATGAGAGAAAGGCCTTGAAGTACCAGTCCTTAGTGCAGGAGAATAAAGACAAGGGATGGCAGGCATGGTTGTTCCCTGTGGAGACTGGCTGCAGAGGTTTCCCAGCCAAATCAGCATGGTGGTTGTTGTCAGATCTGAGCCTGGACGAAAGGAGCAAAAAACAAGCAGCTTGTAGGATAGGGGAAGAGGCAGAACAAGCCTCTTGTTGGATTTGGAGTAGGTGAGAGGAGGGAAGCTGGAAGCCAGGAGCAGATGGGCAGTAATTTGGCCACCACTGCCGGTCCACCAACTGGAGAGTGTCGTGGTTAAGGGTCAAAACACTCTGTGAAGGTTGGGAACCACCTGATGACATCTGCTCCTGGCTGAAGGCTATGGTTACCTTATAGGGTAACTGGAGAATGCACCCTAACAGGTGTATGTAACAAGATTCAGGTGATAACTATTTAAATATAATTTAACAAAGTTATTAATGCATTCTTGTAGTGAGTTGCTTTTCATTGCTGTATGAACCATTTCCTACCATCTGGTGT
Organism: Mobula hypostoma; assembly: GCF_963921235.1. Taxonomy (NCBI): domain Eukaryota; kingdom Metazoa; phylum Chordata; class Chondrichthyes; order Myliobatiformes; family Myliobatidae; genus Mobula; species Mobula hypostoma. The sequence continues at coordinate 26,623,387 of NC_086104.1, forward strand.
TAGCTGGAAACCAATGCCTTGAACAGAAAATCCGTGGATATGACCCAACCCATCATGGGTAAAGCGCTCCCTACTATTTAACCACATCTACGTGAAGCGATGTCGCAGGAAAGCAGCATCCATCATCAGGGACATGCCAGGCTATGCTCTCTTCTCACTGTCGCCATCAGGAAGAAGGTATAGGAGCTTCAAGACTCACACTACTAGGTTCAGGAATAGTTATTATCGTTCAACCATCAGGCTCTTGAACCAAAAGGGATAATTTCACGTAAGTTCACTTCATCATTGAAATGTTCCCAAAACCTATGGACTCACTTTCAAGGATTCTTCAACTCATGTTTTCAATATTACTGTTTATGAATGTAATATTTTATTTTATTTTTGTATTTACACAGTTCATAGTCTTTTGCACAATGGTTGAATGCCCAAGTTGGTGCGGTCTTTCATTGATTATACTATGGTTATTATTCTATTATGGATTTATCGAGTATGCCCACAAAAAATCTCAGGGTTGCTTCTGGTGACATACAGTATATATGCTTTGATAATAAATTCACTTAGAACTTTGAACTTTAACCAGAAATTCTGAAATAAACGCTCGGGTTCCAGATTCCAAAAATACTGTGTAAATTGTAAACCTGGCACTGATCACCTGGAATTATTTCCTCCCCTATTTTCCCGGAATCATCCTGGCCAATCATGAAAAACCATAGCTTCATTAAACAGTCAATGTAAGGACATGGAAATAAAGACCATGCTTTAAAAATCTCCTGGGCTTCATACTCCCAGTGTGGCAAATGCACATCTGATTTTCACCCCAAAGTTTAAATTAAGTGATTAAGAATGCATCCAGATCCACTAATGGAGTGAACTGAAAAGCTTTCAATTATTTCCACTCTCATGATTTCCTTCATGCTTAAATTTTCTCATCCATTATTGGTATCATGGTTATCCCCAGCTTGAAAGGAAGGTTAGGAACAGTAGCAGAAGGATGCCATTCTCTAGGCAGGTCCACATCACAACATCTTCAGGAAAGATCCTCTCCACTAACTTTAGTTTGCTGCCTGTTACCCCTAACCTTGTTTCGCTTGATCTCCATACTCTGTCTTTCTCTACCTTGGAGATAATCAATGACTGTGCCTCATCTATAGAGTAAAGTTCACCAAAGATTTTCAATCCTTTGAGAGAAGAAATTCCTTCTCATCTCTAATATAAATTAATCAAACCCTTGTGGTCTACTGCTGCTCCCATTTCTTATTAATCCTTCTCAGAATTTTATTTTCCCTTCCAATTGGCTTTATTGATTTTTATTTTGTAATCAGATCACATTTCAGTGATCCTGACATACAGAGCTTCATATATATAGACTTTCCTAGTCCTCCATCACCTGCCCTTAGATCTTCACCCTATATAATAATTAAATTTATCCTTTTACAATATCATCACTCTTAACTCCTTTCTCCTTAGTCCCAACCATTCATTTTCCTATTAATGCACCTTTGTAATTTCATGAGAGATCGAGTGGGTGAAATTGTCAAGGAAGTGTGAGATTTTTTCACTGTCACAGAAAAAGAACAGACACTGTATTGTGAGCATATGAGATATGAAGGGGATTTCCAGAACTAAAAACTTCCCTGTGGTTATGACCTATTTTTTTTTCAGCATTGATCAGTGGTAAAGAGGGGTGCTGTGAGGTGTTATGACAGTTTAGAAGAGTAAGAGGTGATCTGGATTCTGAAAGACTTTACCAGGATAGACGGTGAGGAACTGAGAGATGGTGGACTAAATACCTGTAACTATAAAAATCAGGAGTCAGGGCGACCATTTGATCTCTCAATCTTATGCTACCATTTATTAAGATCATGGATGATCATGTAGGGACTACTTAATTTCATGAGGCAGAATTCACCCAGACCATTAAGGGTTAAGTTTGCTGTATATGTTATAGAACATAGAATAGTACAGCATAGTACAGGCCCTTTGGCTCATATTGTTGTGCCGACCCTCAAACCCTGCCTCTGATATCACCCCCCACCTTAAATTCCTCCATATACCTGTCTAGTAGTCTCTTAAACTTCACTAGTGTATCTGCCTCCACCACTGACTCAGGCAGTGTATTCCACGCACCAACCACTCTCTGAGTAAAAAGCCTTCCTCTAATATCCCCCTTGAACTTCCCACCCCTTACCTTAAAGCCATGTCCTCTTGTATTGAGCAGTGGTGCTCTGGGGAAGAGGCTCCGCCTATCAACTCTGTCTATTTCTCTTAATATCTTGTATATCTCTATCATGTCTCCTCTCATCCTACTTCTCTCCAAAGAGTACAGCCCTAGCTCCCTTAATCTCTGATCATAATCCATACTCTCTAAACCAGGCAGCATCTTGGTAAATCTCCTCTGTACCCTTTCCAATGCTTCCACATCCTTCCTATAGTGAGGCGACCAGAAATGGACACAGTACTCCAAGTGTGGCCTAACCAGAGTTTTATAGAACTGCATCATTACCTCGCGACTCTTAAACTCTATCCCTCAACTTATGAAAGCTAACACCCCATAAGCTTTCTTAACTACCCTATCTACCTGTGAGGCAACTGTCAGGGATCTGTGGACATGTACCCCCAGATCCCTTTGCTACTCCACACTACCACGTATCCTGTCATTTATTTTGTACTCTGCCTTGGAGTTTGTCCTTCCAAAGTGTACCACCTGACACTTCTCCGGATTGAACTCCATCTGCCACTTCTCAGCCCACTTCTGCAACCTATCAATGTCTCTCTGCAATCTTCGACAATCCTCTACACTATCCACAATACCATCAACCTTTGTGTCATCTGCAAACTTGCCAACCCACCCTTCTACCCCAACATCCAGGTCGTTAATAAAAAATCACAAAAAGTAGAGGTCCCAGAACAGATCCTTGTGGGACACCACTGGTCACAATCCTCCAATCTGAATGTACTCCCTCCACCATGACCTTCTGCCTTCTGCAGGCAAGCCAATTTTGAATCCACCTGGCCAAACTTCCCTCGATCCCATGCCTTCTGACTTTCTGAATAAGCCTACTGTGTGGAACCTTGTCAAATGTCTTACTAAAATCCATATAAATCACATCCACTGCACTACCCTCATCTATATGCCTGGTCACCTCCTCAAAGAACTCTGCCAGGCTTGTTAGAAATGATCTACCCTTCACAAAGCCATGCTGACTGTCCCTGATCAGACCATGATTCTCCAAATGCCCACAGATCCTACCTCTAAGAATCTTTTTCAACAGCTTTCCCACCACAGACGTAAGACTCACTGGTCTATAATTACTCAGACTATCCCTACTACCTTTTTTGAACAAGGGGACAACATTCGCTTTCTTCCAGTCCTCCGGTACCATTCCCGTAGACAACGAGGCCATAAAGATCCTAGCCAGAGGCTCAGCAATCTCTTCCCTCGCCTCGTGGAGCAGCCTGAGGAATATTCCGTCAGGCCCTGGGAACTTATCCGTTCTAATGTATTTTAATAACTCCAACACCTCCTCTCCTTTAATATCAACATGCTCCAGAACGTCGACCTCACTCATATTGTCCTCACCGTCATCAAGTTCCCTCTCATTGGTGAATACCGAAGAGAAGTATTCATTGAGGACCTCGCCCACTTCCACAGCCTCTAGGCACATCTTCCCACCTTTATCTCGAATCGGTCCTACCTTCGCTCCTGTCATTCTTTTGTTCTTCACATAATTGAAGAATGCCTTGGGGTTTTCCTTTACCCTACTCGCCAAGGCCTTCATTGTACGTTACTACGTTTTGGGGTCAATCTTTTTCTGATATATATACGAGGTCGCCACGTTTGCGGGGAAAATAAAGTGTATGTTATAAGTAATTACACTCGTGTCTATTTTTGTCAACAATCCTACAATCTGACCATAACCTCAACACTGCATGTCCATACAACCTCATAAACCTTAAACAATGTAGGGATGTATCCAATATTTATCTGCTTCTGTCTTACAAATATTCAAAGACAGCTCCCACTATTGAAGAAGAGACACAAAAATTTCCTCATGTTTGCACAAAAATTCATGACCATCTGAGAGAAAAAATGTCAGCTCAGCTCTGTTTTAAATGAGTGACCCTTTATTTTTCAAGCGTAAGCTGTCGTTTAGATTCTCCCACGAGAGGAAATAACATCTACCCTGTCAAGATCACTTTGGAATTTAGACTTAAATCAAGTCTATTCTCAATTTCTCAATAACCAATGAATACATGTCCATATTTCCTAAGAACGATAACTATCCCAATCTACAATGGGTGGATTATCATTATCAGGAAATGTTGGATGGTAAACTTTCAATGCTTTGAATGCTTACGTAATAATGAAAAAACAACAGTTTTCCTTTTGGATTGTCGTCATGCATATTGGCCTGTCTGAGGGGTTACAGATCTCAGAGCACTGCAATCTCTCATAATTGAGATAATATGCTGTTTTTCTGTTCTTTCTTCCAAAATGGACAATTTCACATTTCCCCCCAGTATCTTCCATCTGTCAGGCCTTGTCCACTCACTTAGTCTCCTTATAAATATTTGTAGCCTCCTTATAGAATCACATAGCAGGTAAACAGGTCCTTCAGCCCAAATGATCCATGCAGATCAAGATTCTATCTAAGATAACACCCACAAAATGCTGGAGGAACTCAGCAGGTCAGGTAGCACCCATGGAAATGAATAAACAGTCAACATTTCAGGACAAGACCCTTTATTAGGAGTGGAAAGGAAGGGGAAGGGGCCAGAATAAAAAGGTGTGGGGGAGGGGAAGGATGATAGCTAGAAGGGTGATAGGTGAAGCCAGGTGGGCTGGAAAAATAAAGATCTGGAGAAGAAAGAATCTGATAGGAGAGGAGCGTGGAGAAAGGGAAGGAGGAGGGGCACCAGGGGAGGGTGATAGGTATGCGAGAAGAGGTACGAGGTCAGAGTGGGGAACTGAAAAAGAGGGAAGGCGGAGGGATTTTCTTTACAGGAAGGAGAAATTGATATTCAGGCCATCAAGTTGGAGGCTAACCAGACAGAATATAACGTGCTGCTCCTCCACCACGAGGGTGACCTCATCTTAGCACAAGAGGAGGCTATGGACTGGCATGTCGGAACCGAAATGGGAATTGGACTTAAATACAAAAAAAAACCCAGAAAATCTGCAGATGCTGGAAAGCCAAAGCAACACATACAAAGTGCTGGAAGAACTCAGCAGCTCAGGCAACATCTATGAGAAAGAATGAACAGTCGACGTTTCAGGCAGGGACTCTTCACTGGGACTCAGGAATTAAAATGCTTGGCCACCGGGAAGTTCTGCTTTTGGTGGATTGAGTAGTGCCATTTTTCACATTTGGTCCATATCTTTGTTACCCATGTATCTGCTTCAGTGTTTTTAATTTTTTTTGTGTATCTTCCTCAACCATTTCTTCTGGAAGCTCATTCCATATAAGGATCAGTAAAAGGTGGAAAGTGTTGCCCCTCAGGTTCCTATTAAACCTCTCTTTTCTCACCCTAAACCTACTGCTCTTTCCCTCATACTTCATTCCTCAATTATGGGAAAAAAGATGATGTGCACTAAGCAGAACATGATTTTATACACCTCTGTAATATCAACCCTCATTCTCCTCCGTTCGAACAAAGAATTATGTTCTCTCCAAAGCTTACTTTCTACCTGTCTTTGGCTTATCAGCAAATTTAGCAAGTGTAGCTTGGTGCCTTCATTGGACAGATTTGTATAAATTATATGAAGTGAAGCCTCATCACTGATCCCTGTGGCACACCATCCATTATGCTGTATCTTGCCAACAGAAAAAGACATATTTACGCCCACTCTTTGTTTCCTGTTAGCCTAGCATTTCCCTAAATGTTCAGGCCTCTTTCTGTCACAAATGATTTAATTTCTTTTCACTGAGGGCTGACTAAATGCTCACAACATAACACCACAGATCTTAACTGAAATATTATACACCAGACATGGTGTCAATCCTCCAACGCATATGGGTGTGCTATAGTGATCCTGCATTGTCTATACTTAACTATCAGTTACCATCAGCGGCAGACTTACTTCTTTGCCTTACCATCTATGAATACAGAAGCTGTATCGAAAATGTTGAAAAACTAAAGGCCCTATTCAGAAAAACAAGAAGAATTTTTGTAATTCTTATACCATCAAACAGACATAGGTGCCTACCAAGAATAATTATCATGCAAAATCTGTCAGAGCAAGATAATAGGATGAATGACCCAAAATTCCTTCCAAGGAGGGAAACATTTCTAGAGTTTGCAGCTGAAAATTTGGTTGGTAACGTTAAAGCAATCAATACAGAGGAGCATGAAGCTCTCAGAAACTTGAAGAGCTGGAGGGGATTACTGAGAAAAAGGAGACAAGACTATGAAATTTAAAAAAAAATACTGTATTAAAGGAATGCAGGGTTACTGGTATCCAAAAATGTTTGCACTTCATTTTGGATCTATTGCTAAATATTGCTCCCTACGCGACTCCCTTGTCTATTCGTCCCTCTCCACTGATCTCCTTCCGGCTACTGTGCTACACCTGCCCCTGCACCTTTTCCCTCACTACCATTCAGGGCCACAAACAGTCCTTCCAGGTGAGGGGACACTTCACCTGTGAATCTGTTGGGGTTACTTACTGTATCCGGTGCTCCTGGCATGGCCACCAGTTTATCAGTGGGAGCCGATGTAGATTGGGAGACCACTTCGTCAAACGCCTATGCTCCGTCCACCAGAAAAAGTGGGATCTCCCGGTAGCCACTCATTTCAATTCTACTTCCCATTCCCATTCCGACATGTTCTCCTCTATTGCTGCAATGAGGCTACACTCAGGTTGGAGAAGCAATACCTTATATTCCTTTAGGGTAGCCTCCAGCCTGATGGCATGAACATCGATTTCTCGAACTTCTGGTAATTGCTCCCCCTTTCCTTCACCATCCCCCATTCTCATTTCCCTCTCTCACATATCTCCTAACCTGCCCATCACCTCCTCTGGTGCTCCTCCCCTTTTTCTTTCTTCCATGGCTTTCTGTCCTCTCCTATCAGATTCCCCCTTCTCCAGCCCTTTATTTACCTCAGCAATCAACTTCCCAGCTCTTCATTTCAACCCTTCCCCTCTCCCTATTCAACTATCACATATGATCTTCTACTTCTTCCTCCCCTCCTCCCACCTTCTTACTTGACCTCTCATCTCTTTTCTCCAGTCCTGATGAAGGATCTTGGCCCAAAGCATCGACTTTTTATTCCTTTCCACAATATGCTTCCTGGCTTGCTGAGTTCCTCCATAATTTTGTGTGTGTGTCCTTGCTAAAGATAATCTCAGTGCCCTATCCTGTGACCATTAAAATAAAAAAAAACTTATCAAAAGCAACCTTCCTTTCTTGATATCAAAAAATTGCAGATGCTGGAAGTCTAAAAGCAGAACATGCAGGAAATATTCAACAGATGGTGCAGCGACTATGAAGAGTGAAACTTTCTCTGCAACCTAAAATATAACTGCTATTTTATTTTTCTTTAACTTCCTATCCCACTCCCATTCTGACCTCCCTGCCACTGTCTCCATCAGCCCCCAGTAATACAGCAGGGAAAACAGGCCTTTCAGCCCAAATGATCCATGCTGACTAAGATTCCATCTGAGGTGGTGCCATTTGCCACATTTGGTCCATATCCCTCTAAACCTTTGCTATCCATGCACCTGTCCAAATGCTTTCTAAATGAGTTCAATTTTGGAGGGAAGAACAAGAAAAATGCAGCATATTTTCTAAATGGTGAAAAATTTCAGTGTTCTGAGATCTTGAATCTCTTAGAAATGCCAAACTCAAAGCACTCTATATCTCTCAAAGCTCTCTCACTCTCTCTCAATGTTCTCACACTCTCTCCCTCTCAAATTTCTCATCCTCTTTTCCTCTCTCCCTCTCTCTCTTGACATTTACTCATTTATAGAGGACCTAATGTCTGCCTGATGCATTGAGCTAATGTGACTGCTGATAGCTGAAGTGTCTTATCACCCTTTCCAAAGAAATGAACTGCATTAGCTGCCCTGTCACACAATCCAGAGAGCTGTTAGAGAAGGGCAAGGAACTCAGAAACGACCTACGCTAACTCCTTGAGGATCATCAGGTAACCTTCACTGATCTTATCCATTTAAACTCTCCCTACTGCACATCATAGAAACATAGAAAATAGGTCCAGGAGTAGGCCATTCGGCCCTTCGAGCCTGCACCACCATTTATTATGATCATGGCTGATCATCCAACTCAGAACCCCGCCCCAGCCTTCCCTCCATACCCCCTGACCCCCGTAGCCACAAGGGCCATATCTAACTCCCTCTTAAATATAGCCAATGAACTGGCCTCAACAGTTTCCTGTGGCAGAGAATTCCACAGATTCACCACTCTCTGTGTGAAGAAGTTTTTCCTAATCTCGGTCCTAAAAGGCTTCCCCTCTATCCTCAAACTGTGGCCCCTCGTTCTGGACTTCCCCAACATCGGGAACAATCTTCCTGCATCTAGCCTGTCCAATCCCTTTAGGATCTTATACGTTTCAATCAGATCCCCCCTCAATCTTCTAAATTCCAACGAGTACAAGCCCAGCTCATCCAGTCTTTCTTCATATGAAAGTCCTGCCATCCCAGGAATCAATCTGGTGAACCTTCTTTGTACTCCCTCTATGGCAAAGATGTCTTTCCTCAGATTAGGGGACCAAAACTGCACACAATACTCCAGGTGTGGTCTCACCAAGGCCTTGTACAACTGCAGTAGTACCTCCCTGCTCCTGTACTCGAATCCTCTCGCTATAAATGCCAGCATACCATTCGCCTTTTTCACCGCCTGCTGTACCTGCATGCCCACTTTCAATGACTGGTGTATAATGACACCCAGGTCTCGTTGCACCTCCCCTTTTCCTAATCGGCCACCATTCAGATAATAATCTGTTTTCCTATTTTTGCCACCAAAGTGGATAACTTCACATTTATCCACATTAAATTGCATCTGCCATGAATTTGCCCACTCACCCAACCTATCCAAGTCACCCTGCATCCTCTTAGCATCCTCCTCACTGCTAACACTGCCACCCAGCTTCGTGTCATCCGCAAACTTGGAGATGCTGCATTTAATTCCCTCATCCAAGTCATTAATATATATTGTAAACAACTGGGGTCCCAGCACTGCACCTTGCGGTACCCCACTAGTCACCGCCTGCCATTCTGAAAAGGTCCCATTTATTCCCACTCTCTGCTTCCTGTCTGCTAACCAATTCTCCACCCACACCAATACCTTACCCCCAATACCGTGTGCTTTAAGTTTGCACACTAATCTCCTGTGTGGGACCTTGCCAAAAGCCTTTTGAAAATCCAAATATACCACATCCACTGGTTCTCCCCTATCCACTCTACTAGTTACATCCTCAAAAAATTCTATGAGATTCGTCAGACATGATTTTCCTTTCACAAATCCATGCTGACTTTGTCCGATCATTTCACCGCTTTCCAAATGTGCTGTTATCACATCCTTGATAACTGACTCCAGCAGTTTCCCCACCACCGACGTTAGGCTAACCGGTCTATAATTCTCCGGTTTCTCTCTCCCTCCTTTTTTAAAAAGTGGGGTTACATTAGCCACCCTCCAATCCTCAGGAACTAGTCCAGAATCTAACGAGTTTTGAAAAATTATCACTAATGCATCCACTATTTCTTGGGCTACTTCCTTAAGCACTCTAGGATGCAGACTATCTGGCCCTGGGGATTTATCTGCCTTCAATCCCTTCAATTTACCTAACACCACTTCCCTACTAACATGTATTCGCTCAGTTCCTCCATCTCACTGGACCCTCTGTCCCTTACTATTTCTGGAAGATTATTTATGTCCTCCTTAGTGAAGACAGAACCAAAGTAATTATTCAATTGGTCTGCCATGTCCTTGCTCCCCATAATCAATTCACCTGTTTCTGTCTGCAGGGGACCTACATTTGTCTTTACCAGTCTTTTCCTTTTTACATATCTATAAAAGCTTTTACAGTCCGTTTTTATGTTCCCTGCCAGTTTTCTCTCATAATCTTTTTTCCCCTTCCTAATTAAGCCCTTTGTCCTCCTCTGCTGAAATCTGAATTTCTCCCAGTCCTCAGGTGAGCCACTTTCTCTGGCTAATTTGTATGCTTCTTCTTTGGAATTGATACTATCCCTAATTTCTCTTGTCAGCCACGGGTGCGCTACCTTCCTTGATTTATTCTTTTGCCAAACTGGGATGAACAATTGTTGTAGTTCATCCATGCAACCTTTAAATGCTTGCCATTGCATATCCACCGTCAATCCTTTAAGTGTCGTTTGCCAGTCTATCTTAGCTAATTCACGTCTCATACCTTCAAAGGTATCATGGAGCTATCTAGATGAAGAAATGGATGACCACATGTCCCAAAGCAAAACACTGTCATTTCAGAGAAAAGCTCTGAAAGTGATGAAACATCCCAGCAGGAGCAAAAATATATAAAGAGATTTAAACATTAAGATGAGAAATTTCCTTGAGTTGTATGGGATACCATTTGGACCCTGACAGCTCTGCGCAAAACAGCAACGACTCAACAGTTTCCTGCACCTCATCTGGAGGACCAATTTTAACACCATCAAGTTAACAGAAGAGGGATGGAAGACTAGTTAAAATGCCAGTTTCACCATGTCAGTCCACTGCAAAGTGTCCCTGCCTGTAACTGAATTGATGGTGTTTTTTTTTGTCTGCAACAGTGCATTTAATAGAAGCATACTGATGGCAGGCTACTTACAGAATGGTGAGGTTGATGTTGTGGTCCTCTAGATCCCATACGGAAACATTAGATTTTCTCTGCCACTTCTCAATTCCAAATTGTACTCTGCTCTGAAAAACCTCCTTCTATCTGCATTACCACCCATCTCTATTCTGGGAAATATTACCTCTCAATCACAATGGTATCTGTTGACCTGTCATCGGTGGGAGCACATCACCTGACATATCTATCAGCATAAACTTCACCACTAGTGTTGAAGTACAGAGTGATTGATTAGTTCAGGCCAGATTTAACAGTATAAATAAGATCATTGTAGCAAGCTGCTTTGTGGGCAAAACCGCAAGACAAAGGAACAAAATTAGGGCATTCAGCCCATCAAGTCTGCTCCGCAATTCTATCGTGGCTGAGTTACCTCACACAACTCCATTCTCCTGCTTTTTATCTGTACATTTTGACACATTTATTGATCAAGAACCTATCAACCTCTGCTTTAAATACTGTATATCCAATAACCTAACCTGAGGCTGTCCGTGACAATGAATTCCACAGATTCACCACCATCTGGCTAATGAAATTCCTCCTCATCTTTGCTCTAAAGGGGCCTCCTTGGAGTCATACACTCATACAACACTACCACACAGAAACAGTGAAGTTCCTCCTCATGTTCCACTTAAACATTTCACCTTTCACCCTTAACCCATTATCCTAGTTGTAGTCTCACCCAACCTCAATGGAAAAAAGCTTGTTTACTTTATCTATACCCCTCATAATTTTGTATTCCTCAATCAAATCTCCCCTCATTCTTCTATGTTCGAAGGAATAAAGTCCTAACCTATTCAACCATTTGTAATGAGAGAGATATGGATGGTGATGAACCCAAGTCGAGAATAAGCTCAAGAATTAACTCAGACTCAGACTCAAAATAAACAAGACGCCACAGATGAAATCCAAAGGTGAAATCACAAACAGTAATACTAGAAATGGAACTCCTACAATTGAGCACTGAGGGGAATGGCCAGATGAGATCCTTGTCCTCAATGCTTACTCCTCTTACTTTTCCTGGTGGTCACCCATCTACTATCTGAAGAATGCACTCTGGGTGTGACCATCTCAGTAAAAGTTTCATCAGTGAGGTTTACAATCTTTCAGACAGTCCTAAGTACCTTTAGTTCCAGCTCTGCTTCCTTGATCTTGTCAGGTAAAAGCTGTAGTTGGATACAGTTCCCACAGATCTTGTCATCATGGAGATAAATGCAATCCTACATCTCACAGGAGGAGCATTCCATTGCCTCAACTACCATCCTGCCTACATTTGTTATACCTCTACTTTCTCAAGCTTAATTTCTGGCCTGCACCTGTTCTTACCAAAGCCTGACCACTCTAACACTGGGAATCTCCAAAAATGGCCACTCTACTGACACTATGCTTCTTTTTAGTGGCCCCAGCTAAGCACCTAAGAGTTGTTATGATTGCAGCCCCAAGTAGTTCAAATGGCTGAGCGCTTTTTAAACCTTCCACTGCCTCACCAACTAACGATTGTTTGCAATGATTGTAGTCCACCAATACAGGAAGAAGGCAGGAGATTAAATTTGAAAAAAAAACAGGCATGAATGAATAACAGAACTAACTAACTTGATGGCCCAATTCAGCACCTACACTCCATCTGCCAGAAGAAGCGGGATCTTAATTCCACTTCCCATTCTCATTCTGCTATGGAGGGAAGAATGAAAAAAAAGGCAGCATATTATCTAAATGGTTCTGCTGCAATTGTACAGGGTACTGGTGAGGTCACACCTGGAGTATTGTGTGCAGTTCCGGTCTCCTTACTTGAGGAAGGATATACTGGCTTTGGAGGCATTGCAGAGGAGGTTAACCAGGTTGATTCCAGAGATGAGGGGGTTAGACGATGAGGAGAGATTGAGTCTCCTGGGACTGTACTTGTTGGAATTTAGAAGAATGAAAGGAGATCTTGTAGAAACATGTAGAATTATGATAGGGGTAGATAAGATAGAGGCAGGAAAGTTGTTTCACTAATAGGTGAGACTAGAACTACGGGACATAGCATCAAGATTCGGGGGAGTAGATTTAGGGTGCAGATGAGGAGGAACTGCTTTTCCCAGAGAGTGGCGAATCTGTGGAATTCTCTGCCCAATGAAGCAGTGGAGGCTACCTTAGTCTATATATTTAAGAAAAGGATGGATAGATTTTTGCATAGTTGGGGAATTAAGGGTTATGGGGAAAAGGCAGGTAGGTGGAGATGAGTCCATGATCTTATTGAGTGGCAGAGCAGGCTCGATGGGCTGGATGGCCTACTCCTGCTCCTATTTCTTATGTTCTTATGTTAGCATGGTAACAGGCCCTTCTAGTCCAACAAACCCATACCACCCAATTACATAAATGCGACCAATTTACATACTAAACTGTGCCTTATTGGAATGTGGGAAGAAACCCAAACTCCCCTCCAGTAAACACATGTGGTCACAGGGAGAAGATATAATCTGCTTACTGTAGGAATTAAACCTGGGTCCATTTAATTTGGATCTTGATTTCAACAGAAATCAGTTGACATGGAATAAATTGTGTAAATGGGATTTCTTTTTTTATTCCTTTTCGAGAACAATGAATATGGAGAATCAACCTGTATGAACAGGAGTTAAAATTTTCTATATAATGTTTGAGCAAAAAGCTGGTAGTCGACCAGTTAAGAACATCATGAAGAACAGGCAAATGTGAATGATTAAGTCAATTATGGAACATATTGGCCATGGTGATGCTTGAAGCATTGAAAAATAATCAGGAAAATATAGTCCAAATTTAATAAAGTCAGTTAATAAAACTGGATTAATATTTTACAGTTCAGTGTGAATAAATTTGAGGTAAAACTACACAAACATTTCTTGAGAGATATCCTTGGTAGAATGCTACTTTTGCAAGGAAATTGAAGAGATGGTAGCAACACACACAAAATACTGGAGGAACTCAGCAAATCAGACAGCACCCTTCCCTTTCCCAAACTTCTTATTGACTTCTGTCCCCTTCCTTTCCAGTCCAGATGAAGAGACTCAGTCCAAAATGTCCACTGTTTGTTCTTCTCCATAGATGCTGCCTGACTTGCTGTGTTCCTCCATCATTTTGAGTGTGTTGCTCTAGATTTCCAGCATCTACAGAATCTCTTGTGTTTAAGAATGGATTGTAGAGTCTGTGATTATAAAATGTTACTAATGAATTTTACACTGATGTCTGCTTTCTACAAAACTTTGTGAAAGGGTGTTAAGCCACCCTGCGGATTAGTTCATTTACAATGCTGCAATGACCAGTTCTATCATATCTCCTCTTATTCAAATAACTCTCTTTGTGCAGCAGCCAGACCCTGAGGAGAAAGCATAATTGTTGCTTCAGTTATTTTACCCTCACATTAATGAGCTGTGATCCTTCTTACACTGATGTTCTTCCAAGATCTGAACAGGAAAAATCCAGGTAAAAACATCAATGTGCTGCACTACTGAAGGAGCCTCTCTTTAGGTAAGAAGTTGAACTTTAGTCTCAGGTAGCTGCACATGACTCTTTCTTCAATTATATTGAAAACAAGCAACATGAGTTATGTCCAGTACCTTGACTTTACCTTGTTATCAGAATTTTAAAAACTACTGGGTAATTATCAACTTTCTCTGTGAAGGAGATTGTTCTGCAGAAAATGATTACTGCATTTCCAACAATATAATATAGACGAACCACTTGGGTCATCTAAAGCTGTGGATGATGCTTTATAATTACAGAAGCTTCTGTCCAACTTTAGCATGGAGGAAGTATTGCAGATGTAAGACAGCCATAGGAATTACGTTGATGAGTAATCCAGTGTCGGGAGTTTTTGCATTGTTACATACCTCAAGGAGATCTTGTGAGAATGATGTAATGGTCTTTTGGAGGTCACCTGATGTAGTTTTCCCGCCGATGTGAGGTCACGTGAGGACATGTTCACCACGAGTATATAAGGTAAGTCCTCAGATGATGCAGTTAGTTTTAGTTTTTTTGTTTTCAAGCTAGAACGTTAGTCTGTCTCTGTTTCTGTTGCGTATTTATTTTATGACGCAGTTTCATTTTTAAAATGGAGTGTTACGTTCTGTTGCAAGGTACAATAGTGCTGGACTGGCAACTTTTGCTAGATGTGTTCATGTACCTTTTTCCAGCAGTATTGGAGAGTGAAGACTTCATCGAAGTACAGGATATGAAGGATTAAAATAAGTCGGGAATGTTCGGCAGTTTAATAAAGGATCCACCTTATTGAGTCTTCGTTAAAGAAGTAGCGACCTGCATTGCAGATAACTCTTGCCAAAAGAAATAGGAAGTTCATGCGGGATTTGCTCTCTAGAAACTAGGTCAGTTGTTTTAAGCTGTTTATTTCCTTCATCGTGAATCCTTTGGACACAGCCAGCAGGAAAGTCACGTCTATGAAGAAATCCTTCTCCAGAGAAGTCTCTCCCAATTGAACATATAAATCTGTTGGACTTTCAAATTTACCATTTTAAGAACTGTGTCTGACTTTACCACTTTAAGAACTGTTTTCACATTTAACGCTTTAAGAACCAGTGCCGAGTAACGATTTGTTGTACGGCTGCATAGCGGTTAACTTCCGGTTAAGGTTTTTGTTTGTTTTTTTAATTATTTATCCATCTTTAATAAATGTTTGGTTGTTTTTATATAACCTGTCTTGATTGATATTCACTGTTGCCGATTACGTAACAGCATTCAGTAATTGCTGCCAGTTCTAGGCACATGCCCGGCTGCAGTATTAGATCTAGATACAGTGTGGAGAGGATGAAGTCTCGGCTTCCCAGGCACCAGCCCAAAGGTTCAAAGGTTCATTTTTTTGTCATTACAATACAAGATATTTGCCTTCTCCAGATAGTCATGAAAATCAGAAAGACCGTGGGAGTTGGTGAAAGAAAAGACATTAACTCACCCCTCCTGGCATGAAAAAGAAAAGAAACAAAACTTGTAGACCCCCTTCAGGTGCATGCATTGAAGCACCCAAGAAATAATTATATTTATAAATCAGATTCTCCCTCTCCTGCCTAAATTGGCCCTGCAAACTAATAGCTGCATTAGTTTATACTAAGTCACAGTGCAGTAATGGTGGAGGGCTGATCATTGAGTCCAGCTCTCAACATGTCCAATGCTATATGGCATGATCTATTGGACTGAAAAAGTGGGAAAAGAAATATTGACTGTTTATTTCCCTCCACGGGTGTTCCCTGACCTGTTGACTTCCTCTAGCATTTTGTGACAGGTGCACAGTATTCACTTGAAGGAGAGAAGCTACAGTAAATCTCAAGTAGCCCTGTAATCTAGATCACAGTAAATAACATTGAACATCCTGGCTTCGAAACTCAACTTTCCACTGTTACTGCACTGCGACTTAGTACTATAAGCTCATGCAGTTATTGGTTTGCATGGCCATTTTTGGCAGGGCAACTGATTTATAAGCATAATTAATATAATTAATTATAATTAATATTTATAAGTATAATTAGTCCTGCTGAAGGGTCTTGGCCCGAAACGTCAACTGTAGTCTTTTCCATTGGTGCTGCTTGGCCTGCTGAGTTCCTCCAGCATTTTTGTGAGTGTTACGTTAATTAATTCTTAGCTAGCTTGATCACTGATATGTTGATAGAATGGTTGCTATGGTTTTACCTGTACTGCAGTTCAAATAATAAAAAAAAATTTTAAGGCTATTTATGTGATAGGTATTTTATAAAGGCCCTTGGCATGTGATTCATATTATGTGAGTGGTCTGGCTTCTCATATAATGAGTAGTTATGGTCCAGGTTATATGTAACTATAAATCATATTCCACTACTCTTCATATTTTTGTATGTTTTTGCCCGGTGTTACAAATTAATCAGTTAAGCTCTTGGGTGAATAAATAAAAAAAGATCAATTTAATGGTACACTGACTTCTTTTGATGATTCGTTGCATTGAACCTGGAGGCAAGGTGAATGCTAATTAGTCTGTTGTCATGCGAGATGAGATCTATGGATATGTTTACACATATGTTTTCAAACGGTACCTATAAATTACATTCAAAGGAAAAATAGATCCAACAATTAGTCAGTAGTTAGTCATATTTTGTCGAGATAACATCATACAGTCAGCTAGGTCCCATGATGATTAGTAATGAATGCTGATTACATTTTCTCTAACTGAAAGGCAGAAAAGGTGGCAAAAAATGGATGATATAGTTTACCAATGTTATAATTAATGTCCTAAAGCTTTCAAAAGGCCTCAAGAATAGCTTTGGCTCAGAAGAACCTGCTCAAAAACTGCATGTTACTTCTGAAGCATAACCTCAAATTTTGAATAAGATGGTAGGCTCTTTAACCAAAGCCCAAATAAGCCCCAGCCCACTTTCCTGTTCTCATCTCCATAGCCTGAAATCATCCGAACCAAGTTGGAAATACTAGGGAACTTCAATTAAGAGAAGGAACGGTTTACTCATATGTGATATCTAGAAATTCTCAGTAACTTTAGTAGCCTTGACTACTTTTCACCGAATCACAGAAATCTACAGCACATTACAGACCCTTTGGCTCACAATGTTGTGCCGACCATGTAACCTGCTCTAGAGACTGCTTAGAATTTCCCTACCGCAGAGCCCTCTATTTTTCTAAGCTCCATGTATCTACCCAAGAGTCTTTCAGAAGACCCTATTGTCTCCACCTCTACCACTGTTGCTGGGAGTGCATTCCACACACCCACCACTCTCTGTAAAAAACTTACATAGAATCATAGAAACATAGAAAACCTACAGCACAAAACAGGCCCTTCGGCCCACAAAGCTGTGCCGAACATGTCCTTACCTTAGAACTACCTAGGCTTACCCATAACCCTCTATCTTTCTATGTTACATGTATCTATCCAGGAGTCTATTAAAAGACCCTACTGATTCTGCCTCCACCACCGCCGCTGGCAGCCCATTCCACGCACTCACCACTCCCTGCGTAAAAAAACTTACCCCGACATCTCCTCTGTACCTACTTCCAAGCACCTTAAAACTATGCCCTCTCATGCTAGCCATTTCAGCCCTGGGAAAAAGCCTTTGACTATCCACAAAATCAATGCCTCTCATTATCTTGTACACCTCTATCAGGTCACCTCTCATCTTCCGTCGCTCCAAGGAGAAAAGGCCAAGTTCACTCAACCTATTCTTATAAGGCATGCTCCCCAATCCAGGCAACATCCTTGTAAATCTCCCCTGCACCCTTTCTGTGGTTTCCACATCCTTCCTGTAGTTTGGCGACCAGAATTGAGCACAGTACTCCAAGTGGGATCTGACCAGGGTCCTATATAGCTGCAACATACCTCTCGGCTCTTAAACTCAATCCCACGATTGATGAAGGCCAATGCTCCGTCTGCCTTCTTAACCACAGAGTCAATCCACGTGGCAGCTTTGTCCTATGGACTCAGACCCCTAGATCCCTCTGATCCTCCACACTGCCAACAGTCTTGCCATTAATGCTATATTCTGCCATCATATCTCACCTACCAAAATGAACCACCTCACACTTATTTGGGTTGAACTCCATCTGCCACTTCTCAGCCCAGTTTTGCATCCTATCAATGTCCCACTGTAACCTCTGATAACCCTCCACACTATCCACAACACCTCCAACCTTTGTGTCAACAGCAGATTTACTAACCTATCCCTCCACTTCCTCATCCAGGTCATTTATAAAAACCACAAAGAGTAGGGGTCCCAGAACAGATCCCTGAGGTACACCACTGGTCACTGACCTCCATGCAGAATATGACCTATCTACAACCACTCTTTGCCTTCTGTGGGCAAGCCAGTTCTGGATCCACAAAGCAATGTCCCCTTGGATCCCATGCCTTCTTACTTTCTCAATAAGCCTTGCATGGGATACCTTATCAAATGTCTTGCTAAAATCCATATACACTACACCTACTGCTCTTCCTTCATCAATATGTTTAGTGACATCCTTAAAAAATTCAATCAGGCTAATAAGGCACAACCTGCCTTTGACAAAGCAATGCTGACTATTGCTAATCAAATTATGCCTCTCCAAATGCTCATAAATCCTGCCTCTCAGGATCTTCTCCTTCAACTTACAAACCACTGAAGTAAGATTCACTGGTCTATAATTTCCTGGGCTATGCTATTCCCCTTGTACCTACTTCCAAGCACCTTAAAACTATGCCTCCTTTTGTTGGCCATTTCAGCCCTGGGAAAAAGCCTCTTGTTATCCATACGATCAATGCCACTCATCATCTGATACACCTCTAGCAGGTCATCTCGCGTCCTCTGTCACTCCAGGGAGAAAAGGCCAAGTTCACACAACCTATTCTCATAAGGCATGCTCTGAAGTCCAGGGAGCATTCTTGTAAATCTCCTCTGCACTCTCTCTATAGTATCCGTATCCATATCCTTCCTGCAGTGAGGTGACCAGAACTGAACGCAGTAATCCAGGTGGAGTCTAACTGAGGCCTTTCATAGCTGTGACATTTCCTCACAGCTCCAGAACTCAACCCATGGTTGATGAAGGCCATTACACCATACACCTTCTTAACAACACTGTCAACCTGTGCAACAGCTTTGAGTGTCACATGGACACCGATCCCAAGATCTCGCACTGCCAAGTGTCTTACCATTAATATTATATTCTGTCTTCAAATTTGACCTACCAAAATGAACCACTTCGCACTTAACTGGGTTGAACATCATCTGCCACTTCTCAGGCCAGTTCTGCGTCCTATGCAACACACATAAAAGTTGCTGGTGAACGCAGCAGGCCAGGCAGCAACTCTAGGAAGAGGTGCAGTCGACGTTTCAGGCCGAGACCCTTCGTCAGGACTAACTGAAGGAAGAGTGAGTAAGGGATTTGAAAGTTGGAGGGGAAGGGGGAGATCCAAAATGATTAGGAGAAGACAGGAGGGGGAGGGATGGAGCCAAGAGCTGGACAGGTGATAGGCAAAAGGGATTCGAGAGGATCATGGAACAGGAGGTCCGGGAAGAAAGACAAGGTGGGGGGGGGGACCCAGATGATGGGCAAGGGATATATTCAGAGGGACAGAGGGAGAAAAAGGAGAGTGAGAGAAAGAATGTGTGTATAAAAATAAGTAACAGATGGGGTACGAGGGGGAGGTGGGGCCTTAGCGGAAGTTAGAGAAGTCAGTGTTCATGCCATCAGGTTGGAGGCTACCCAGACGGAATATAAGGTGTTGTTCCTCCAACCTGAGTGTGACTTCATCTTTACAGTAGAGTATACCCCTTGCCCATCCTCTGGGTCCCCCCCCTCCTTGTCTTTCTTCCCGGACCTCCTGTCCCATGATCCTCTTGTATCCCTTTTGCCTATCACCTGTCCAGCTCTTGGCTCCATCCCTCCCCCTCCTGTCTTCACCTATCATTTGGGATCTCCTCCCTCCCCCTCCAACTTTCAAATCCCTTACTCACTCTTCCTTCAGTTAGTCCTGACGAAGGGTCTCGGCCTGAAACGTCGACTGCACCTCTTCCTAGAGATGCTGCTTGGCCTGCTGCGTTCACCAGCAACTTTTATGTGTGTTGCTTGAATTTCCAGCATCTGCAGAATTCCTGTTGTCTGCATCCTATGGATGTCCCGCTGTAACCTTTGACAATCCACACTATCCACAACACCCCCAACTTGTCATTAGCAAACTTACTAGCCCACCCTTGTATTTCCTCATCCAGGTCATTTCTAAAAATCACAAAGAGGAGGGGTCCTAGAACAGATACCTGCAGTTCACCACTGGTCACCATCTTCCATGCAGAGTACCAACCATCTACAACCGCCCTTTGCCTTCTGTGGGCAAGCCAGTTTTGGATCCACAAAGCAAGGTCTCCTTGGATCCCATGCCTCATCTCATTACTATCTGAATGAGACTGGCATGGGGAACTTTATCAAATGCCTTACTGAAATCTATATACACACTACATCCACTGCTCTAGCTTCATCCATGTCATTTGTTACCTCCTCAAAGAATGCAATTAGGCTTGTAAGGCATGACCTGCCCTTGACAAAGCCATGTTGACTATCCGTAATCAGATTATGCCTCTCCAAATGTGCATAAATCCTACCTCTCAGGATCCTCTCCAACAACTTGCCCACCACTGAAGTCAGACTCACTGGTCTATAATTTCATGGGTTACCTCTACTCCCTTTCTTGCACAGCAAACAACATTTGCAACCCTCCAATCCTCTGGTACATCTCCTGTCCCTATTGATGATGCAAAGATCATCGCCAGAGGCTCAGCAATCTCTTCCCTTGCTTCCCACAGTAGCCTGGGGTATATTTCGCCTGGTCCCGGTGACTTATCTAACTTAATACCTTTCAAAAGCTCCAGCACATATTCTTTCTTAATGTTTATACACTCAAGCATTTCCGTCCACTGTAAGCCACCCCCACAATTGCCAAGGTCCTTTTATACTGATGAATACTGAAGCAAAGTATTCATTTAGTACCTCCGCCACCTCCTCCGGCTCCATGCCCATGTTTCCACTTTTGCACCTGATTGATCCTATTCTCACACGGCTCATCATCTTGCTCTTCCCATACTTGTAGAATGTCTTGGGGTTTTTCTTAAACCTGCCCACCAAAGCCTTCTAATGACCCCTTCTAGCTCTCCTAATTTCATTCTTGAGCTCCTTCCTGGTACCCTTGTAATTTTCTACAGCTCTAACAGTACCTAGTTTCATAAACCTTTCGTAAGCTTTTCTTTTCTCCTTAACTAGATTTTCTATATCCTTTGTACACCATGGTTCTTTTACCCTACCATATTTTCTCGGCCTCAACGGAATATACCTGTGTAGAATACCATGCAAATATTCCTTGAACATTTGCCACATTTCTGCCATGCATTTTCCTGAGAACATCTACTCACAATTTATGTTCCCAAGTCCCTGTCTAATAGCATCATATTTCCCCCATCCCAATTAAATGTTTTCCTAAATTGTCTGCTCCTATCCCTCTCCAGCGCTATGGTAAAGGAGGTAGATTTGTGATCTCTACCTCCAAAATGCTCTCCCACCGAGAGCTCTGACATCTAACCAGGTTCATTTCTCAATACCAGATCCTTGTTGATCTCCTCAAGCATTTTGCGTGTGTTGCTCATAACAGGTCAGGCAAGCATCTATGGAAATGAATAAACAGTCAGTATTTCAGTCCAAGACCCTTCGTGAGGACTCCTATATCATGAATTAAAGTCTAGATCCATATCATGAATTCAAGTCTAGGTCCAGAAATTTGAGCACAAGATCCAGGCTAATGCCTAAATCCAGCTTTTGGTGTCTGAGGTGCCATGTTTTGAAACCTCTTGAGCACTTGCCTGTGTTACTAAGTTTCAAACAAAAAGGAAAATCTTCTTCAATACCCATCGCTTAATCAATATCACTTGAACAATCTAACTGGTTCTTATGGTATTGCTGCTCACAAAATGGCCACTGTCTTTCTCTACATTATAACATTGTTCTGCATTTCAAAATATTTAACTGGCTTAAAGTACTCAAAGTGAAACCTGAGGTCACAAAGGCATTTTAAAAATGCAAGCTCCTTTTTATCATTATAAAACATGCATTTAGAAAGCAATTTATTGCTTTGTAACACAATCTATTAAATATTTATGCTTTTGGAACAAGGTAATAGATCACCTTCATGCTCATGTCAATTGTACATGACCCAAAAGGTGTAAATGTGATCTAATTCACAGAAGCTTTTTATACGGAACTATCTACTGGTGTCCTTGATAGAAATAGCGCTGAAGCTTTGTTTTATTACTTAGATATTAAATTTGATCATTTAATCTGTCTTATGACAGCTCATCATTCTGTAGAGTTCCAAAGTTGCCTAATTGAATTATTCTTTCGCTAGCTCATTTTCCTTTTTCCATCTACCCAATGGTGACTTGTGTTTACACAAAGAGCAGCTGTGCCACATAGAGAATTAAGGCTCAATTCTCAGACTGACAGAAGTAACTGGGCCATTAAACAAGACCCCGGACTTGAATGGGGAATATCAGGCAAGGAACCATACCCAATTGTATTCCCGCAGGAAGCATATCCATGGCGATCAGATGAGGACGGAATCAGGTCAGTGCAACTCAAAACTCTGCGGGCACTCAATATCATGGTATGAAGGTATTAGGGATTGTGAACAAATGAAGCGGTTAAAATCAGCAAGACAAAAATAGTAAGTCCAAATGGTTCATTAATATCCTTTCAACTCCAAAAACAGTATGCCTGTCTACTTTTTGTCCATATAAAACATATAAAACAGAATTTTACTGAATAAATAATTCTCATGCACCAATATTTATGATTGTACCACAAGATAGAGAAATATGAACAAAGGAATTTGGAAGAACTGTACTAATATTTATCTGCATTGATGTGAAGCTAGTATGTATTTAAGATGTCATAACCAAATAATAATTCATTGGCATTGACAGGAGGTTAAGAAAATGTCAGTGTATATTGACAAAATACTCCAGAATAATATTATTAACTTTCAGTTTACCATCAACACTAATATTTATTTCTTATAGTGGTAGGTACTGTTCATCCAAATGGAAAACTTGGATCCAGTTAATGACAATTACAATTTAATAAAAATATATAATTTGGAAATTGCTATACCTCTATCAAAACAATTATGCCCAAAAGTTATTCATTACTAAGCAATCTTTCTTTTGACAAAGATAAAGAAAGACTAACAGTCATTCTTTACAGATTTAATTCTGCTCCAATGTCTTATGGTCTAGCAATAAACATAATAAAGTACCTACCGCCAGTTATCGAAAATGTGTACACAACAGGATAAATATCGCTCCATATATTCAAATAATGGAAAGCAACACTAGTGGCACAAGATTAGTATAGTGATTTTCAATGTTTAGTCAAAGCAGAAACCAAAAGTCATTATCAGGACTTAGGATCTATTGATGGAAATGCTCCACTTTCATAACATACCAACTGATTTCCCCTGGTCATTGACATGGTGTGAGGCTCACAGTTTTTTTTAGTTGGAATGGGATTGTAGTGAGAACAAAATTGTAGCTGATCTCACTAGCATCCCATTCCTTACCAAAGGCCTGCTCACTGGTACTTTTGAGTAACCTTGAGGCAACCATTATTGAACTAGCACCCTCTCAAGCCCACCACAAACAGAACAAACAGCCCTAGGTCTTACTGGAATTAACTGGATAAAACCATGGAAATGCCAGATTTCTCTACTAGCACTGGTCTAATCTGTGTCGTCTTCCAACCGGCCCCTGGGATCTGTGGCTGTCTTTCAGTTATGGCCAACAGGTCATGGGTGGGAAGCCTATTTCCCTCCATTTTGTTTTGAATGGACTATCTGGCAGATGTTCAAGCAGGCCACCACATACACAGAGAAGACAGATACACAGACCTTGAGGAATATGTGTCACTGTCATTGGCTCCATCATTAAGTGTGTAGACATTGTTGATACCTCAAGAACAGTCATTTCGTAGCCTAACCAGAAACCCTGGCAGAATATTGAAACTCGCTCCCTACTAAAAGCCCAGGATGTTGCCTTCATGTCTGGTGACAGAACAGTTCTCAGAGCAGCAAAGAGAAACATCATCACAGGTATCAAGAGGGCAAAGGTCACCTACGTGCAAACAAATTCATGAACATCTGTCTGATAACAATCCCCAGCGTATGTAGCTGGATATCAAGGGTGTTACTGACTAGGCAAGGAAAAACAGTATTGACTGTACCAGTGATGCCGCCCTCCCTGATGCTCTAAACAACTTTTATGCACAATTCACGTCATGCAACAAAACATTGTCCATGAAAGGTACTCCTTTCCCAGGTGAGCAGACAACATTCCAGGCTGACTATTCAGGGTGAGTGTACACCCTGGTGTGTTCACGGACATCGTCAACACTTCACTCATCCAGGCTGCTGTCTCCACATGGTTCAAATCAGCCACCATAACCCCTTTACCAAAGCACTCTTCACCTTCAGAACTAAACAACTACTGTAACCAATGCTTTGAATGGCTGGTAATGGCACTATCAAAAACTCCATTCCTACCACATTGGACACTCACCAATATGTTTACCAACAGAACTGCTCTACAACAAATACTTTAGCCTGTGTCATGCACCTGGCCCTGTCACACCTTGAAAACAGGACACTTATGTCAAATACTGATCCTGCATTTCAACACCATTGTCCATGGTACAGGAATTTAGTACAAGGGGGCATGGTAGGGGATTCAAGGCCAAGAGGGCACAACTTTAGGATTGACGGACATCCTTTTAGAACTGAGATGCGGAGACATTACCTTAATCAGAGGTTGGTAAATCTGTGGAATTTGTTGCCTCGAGCAGCTGTGGAGGCCAAGTCATTGGATGTATTTAAGGCAGAGATAGATAGGTTCTTGATTAGCTAGGGCATCAAAGGATATGGGGTGAAATCAGGGGAGTGGGGATGATTGGAGGAATTGGATCAGCCCATGATTGAATGGCAGAGCAGACTTGCTGGGCCAAATGGCCTACTTTTGCTTCTATATCTTATGGTCATATGGTCTTATGGTCCCACAGACCTTGGTGAACAAACTCCTACTCCTCAGTCTAAATACACCACTGTACAACTGGGTGTTGGACTTCCTAACCACGGAGAGTCAGGATGCACAACCACTCCCCTCGACCATTGTCCTCAACATGAGTTCCCCCAGAGCTCTCTGCTCACATGTGACTGCATGGCCAAACACCCAAAGAATCACATCGTCAAGTTCACCGATGATATGACAGTGGTGGGGCATCACCAATAACGATGAGATGGCCACAGAGAGGAGGTGGAAGAGCTTGAGGCCTGGTGCCAGTCAAATAAATGCTTTCTAAGTGTCAACAAGACAAAGGAGATGGCTATCGACTTTAGAAAAACTTTCATCACCAACACCCACTTTACATTGGCAGCACAGCAGTGGAAATGGTGAGTAACAATTCAGTGTTATGTAGCATACTGCATATCAGGTCCTTTGACCCAGCTCGTACATGTCTAAAACAGTGCCACTTGTCTGCGTCTGCCCATGTCCCTCTACATCTTTCTCACTCCTGTACATGCCCAAGTATTTTTTAAACATTGTAATTGTGCCCACCTCAACCATTACCTCTGGCAGCTCATTCCATCCACTGTGTGAAAAAAATGCCCCTCTGATTCCTCTTAAATGTCTCTGCTCTCACCTTAATCCAGTGCCCTCTAGTTCTAGGCACCAATGCTCTGGGGAAGAAGACTAACTCAAGTCCTTCAGTCCAGGCAATATTCTTGTGAATCTTTTTGTGTCCTCTCTGGCACAATCACATCCTTCCTATAGCGTGGCCACCAGAACTGCACCAGATGCTCCAACTGTGGCCAAACCAAAGTCTTGGACAAGTGTAACATGATCTCCCAACTCTTGCACTCAATGTCATGGCAAGTGTTCCATGAGCCTTGTCTCTGTGTTGACATTTTCAGGAACCCTCAGTACTGTACAAAAGTCTTAGGCACTTACAGTATATATCCCTGTGCGTGTAAGACTTTTGCACAGTAATGTCCTTGTCAACATGGAATGGACTGCGAGTTTGTAAATCTTGCACAAGCAAAGGACGTTGGGAATGGCAAGGATGGAGAGCCACATGA
The DNA here is from genome assembly GCF_963921235.1 of Mobula hypostoma. Classification (NCBI taxonomy): domain Eukaryota; kingdom Metazoa; phylum Chordata; class Chondrichthyes; order Myliobatiformes; family Myliobatidae; genus Mobula; species Mobula hypostoma. The sequence goes on from NC_086104.1 coordinate 26,649,854, forward strand.
GGGGCATGGGACAGGTGGCAGAGGAGTGCTGGTGAGGGGGATGGGGGTGCAGACATACCCAGGCCTGAGACACCAGGCAAGGTCACTTGATTCCAAACAATTGGTTTATTAATCATTACAGAATGTCCCTCTGCTGTTTCCCACCCCTTATTCTCTCCCTTCCCCCTTTTCTCAACCATGATTCTCCTCTCCCTGCCCCTTTCCCACTCTCAGTCCATAGTAGAGACCCACGTCAGAATCGGGTTTACATATGTCATGATTTTATTTTGCAGCAGCAGCACTACAGTGTAATTCATAAAATTACCACACTCCCCAGGGCTCTGTCAGTCATTGTGTATGTGCTGAACTGGTTTGACTTCCCAGAATGAATCATTTCCCACATGTCCAAGTTAACTTCCAATAGCTGTTCCTTTGCTTACTTTCCCAGCTGATCAGCATCCTGTCATAACTTTAGTCAACTTTCTTCACATCCACAATCCCAGCAATTGTAGTGTCAGCTGAAAACCTCCTAATCACACCACCTACATTCTCATCCAAATCACCTCATTAATGCAGCCAAGGACTTTCAGTCATTATATTTAATTCATTAAAGCTATATAAGACCTTAGTTAGACCCCAACTGGAGTACTGTGTTCAGTTCTGGTGACCTCACTACAGGAAGGATGTGGATACTATACACAGAGTGCAGAGGAGATTTACAAGGATGCTGCCTGGATTGGAGAGCATGCCTTATGAGAATAGGTTGAGTGAGCTTGGACTTTTCTCCTTGGAGTGACAGAGGATGAGAGGTGACCTGATAGAGGTGTATAAGATGATGAGAGGCATTGATTGTGTGGATAGCCATAGGCTTTTCCCCGGGGCAGAAACGGATAACATGAGGGGGCATAGATTTAAGGTGCTTGGAAGTAGGTGCAAGGGGGATGTCAGAGGTAAGTTTTTCACACAGTGGTGGATGTGTGGAATGTACTGCCAGCGACAGTGGTAGAGATGGATACAATAGGGTCTTCTAAGAGACTCTTAGATAGGAACATAGAATTCGGAAAAATTGAGGGCTATCTAGTAGGGCAACTCGAGGTAGTTTCTAGAGTAGGTTATATGGTTGGCACAACATTATGGGCTGAAGGGCCTGTAATGTGCTGTAGATTTCTATGATTCTCCTCCAATGTTTCAATTACGGTTGTCATGCTTTCACAGAGTAATATTTCTGTTCACATTTGCATACCTGGAGAATAATGGTACATTCATTTTAACCTTCTCATAAAACTAACCAGTCAGTGTTAGTCATTGTGATCATTGTCAATAAACTAAAGTATCAAATCAAGGAATTATGATTTCACCAGTAGAATGAAGGCTATTTATGGATGAATTATGTGCATAAATTAATCTTAGTCATTTACAGTCTGCTGACGAGCCATATTGACAGGCAGCATTGTCCAATCATCTCCACTGTAGCCACTGTACCAATGTAACTAAATTCAACCTTATATCCTATGCAAGACAGCTGCCACATTATTATGCAAACTATCTCTTCAACATGCCTTTATTGCTGAGAGACAGGAATTATGCTTATACTTGTACTTGCCTGTTCAAATTTCTGATTTAACATAGGATTGTCGTACATGACTTAACAAGAATTGAATTGAATTGAATTTATTACTTACATCTTTCACATACATGAGGAGTAAAAATCTTTATGTTACGTCTCCATCTAAATGTGCCATGTGCAATCGTACTGATTTATAATAAATAGAACAGTCAATGTAAAATAGAGTACACTCAAATCAGTGTGAGTTCATCAGTCTGATGGTCTGGTGGAAGAAGCTGTCCCGGAGCCTATTGGTCCTGGCTTTTATGTTGCAGTACCATTTCCCGGATGGTAACAGTTGGAATAGATCGTGGTTGGGATGACTTGGGTCCCCAATGATGCTACGGGCCCTTTTAACATACCTGTCCTTGTAAATGCCCTGAATCATGGGAAGTTCACAACTACAGATGTGCTGGGCTGTCCACACCACTCTCTGCAGAGTCCTGCAATTAAGGGAGGTGCAGTTCCCATACTAGGCAGTGATGCAGCCAGTCAGGATACTCTCAATTGTGCCCCTGTAGAAATATCTTAGGATTTGGGGGCCCATGCCAAACTTCCTCAACCATCTGAGGTGAAAGAGGCGCTGTTGTGCCTTTTTCACCACACAGTCGGTATGTACAGACCACATGAGATCCTCGGTGATGTGTATACTGAGGAACTTGAAGCTGTTTACCCTCTCAACCCCAGGTCCATTGATGTCTATAGGGGTTAGCCTATCTCCATTCCTCCTGCAATCCACAACCAGCTCCTCTGTTTTTGCGACATTGAGGGAGAGGTTGTTTCCTTGACACCACTGTGTCAGACAGATCACTTCTTCCCTGTAGGCCATCTCGTTATATAAAGACATGCCCTACAAGATTACAGCCTCATCATTGCCTATTCAAAATTGTCTGTGACCCAGAAGCTGATATTTATCCTTTTGCTTGAGAAGATTTAACTATATATGCTATGGTGATCAAAATTATCCAAACAGAAATGAGGAAAATTCTTTAACTGTTTACATTTTAAGAGGATTAGGTCTGTGCTTATCTGACTGCAAAATGTGATGTCCTGTGCTGACTCATTCATATTATTTTAATAGCTATCCTTTGTTTTTAAATTTCAATGCTGATTTCAGTTGGCACAGAGGATGCTGATTGACACAGATGTGAAGATTTGTCATGAATGAGACTTCTTTTATTTGTGAGCCATAAGCGTGTGCAGGACATAGGTCTTGTACATTTGATTCTAAGTTAAGTTAGCAAGTGTATCCAAGTATGAATGTACTCCCTCATGTGCATATTATGAAACAAAGACTATTTTTCTCCTACAGGAACATTCAGCAGAGGTGATCAAGAAAGCTCACCAATGTCTTTACTTCCTCAGGAGGCTAAAGCAATTTGGCATGTCCCCATAAAACCCTTGCTAATTTTTATCGATACACCAGAGAGAACATCCTATCTGGCATGGCAACTGTTTCGCCAATGGCCATAAGAAACTGCAGAAAGTTATGGGCACAGTTTAGCCCATCACAGAAACCAGCCTTCCTCCCAGTGATTCTATAATTTTCACAAACTCAGTAATGCAGCCATCATAATCAAAGTCCCCACTCACCCCAGACATTCTCTCTTCTCTCCTCCCCCAATGGGCAGAAGATGCAAAAGCCTATAAGCACCAACAGCTTGGCTCAAGGACAGTTTCTACCTCACTGTTATGAATATTGAATGGTTCCCTAGTATACATCACAATCTACCTTGTTATATACTTGATACTTATCATTTACCTATGCTACACTTTCTCGTCATTTTTTTTTATTCATATGCCTATCTAAAAGTATCATAAATGTTGCTAATGTGTTTGCCTCTGTCGCCATCCTGGCAGTCCATTCCATGCACTTGTCACTCTGTGCAAAAAACCTACCTCCTATACTTCCTCTAATCACCTTAAAATTATACTCTTTTTGAAATGAGCTGTTGTGATCCTGGGAAAAAAAGATACTAGCTGCCTACTCTATGCCTTTTATTGTTTAACTTTATGTAAATTTTCCATAAAACATATAGCTTCTCACCATTAGTTATCTTTCTCTATAAAATACATGAACTTAGTGGCCACTATAGTAGCCTCCACCTATACCTAATACAGGGCCACTGAGTGTATGTTCATGGTCTTCTACTGCTTGTTCGAGGTCTGGTGGGTTGTACGTTCAGAGATGCTCGTCTGCACACCACTGTTGTGACATGTGATTATTTGAGTTACTGTCGCCTTCCCGTCTGTTTGAACTAGTTTGGCTATTCTCCTCTGACAGCTCTCATTAATGAGGCATGTTTGCCATCAGAACTGCCACTGTGGCACAAAAAAAAAATCAGGTGAGTGGCAGTTCTGTGGGCGAAAATGTCTCTTTTCACCTACAGAACTGACAGGAAGGTGACAGTAACTCAGATAACCATGTGTTGCAACAGTGGTGTGCAGAAGAGCATCTCTGAAAGCACAACACATCGAATCTTGAAGTGGATAGGGTACAGCTGCAGAAAACCATGAAAGTACACTCAGTGGCCACCTTATTAGATACAAGACATACCCAGTGGCCACTGAATGTTTATTCTAATATTATGAAATTCTGAGCTGCTGTGCCAATAGTTACTTAGATCTTGGTTGTTTATCATGAAGCAGAATAATCAATTTCCTCCAGCACTTTGGCTTGCTTATTGGATTCAGGAATCGATATTAAACTGCTAATTGGCAGTGGTTGGCTAACAGCTCTGTAGTGACAGTTGATTCCTCAGTAACACATGCAAAATGCTGAAGGAACTCAGCAGGCCAGGCAGTATCTATGGAAAAGAGTACAGTTGATGTTTTGGGCCAAGACCCTTCATCAGGACTGGAGAAAAAAAGATGGGGAGTCAGATTAGAAGGTGGAGGGAGTGGAGGAAGAAACACAAGGTGATAGGTGGAACCAATGTGTTTCTTCGTCCCCTCCCCCACATTCTAACTCCTCATCTTTTTTTCTCAAGTCCTGATGAAGGGTCTTGGCCCAAAATGTTGACTGTACTTCTTTCCATGGATGCTCCCTGGCCTTCTGAGTTCCTCCAGCATCTTGTGTGTGTTGCTTGGCTTTTCAGCATCCGCAGATTTTCTCTTGTTTGTGATTCCTATGTTTTGTCTCACATGAAGTTACAATATTGGTGCAAGAGCAGTCTCGCAAATTAGGTTGAAAATTTAAAACACTTAATCTTAACTGTTATGTCAATAAGGTAAAACTTTAAAATCTGTGTATCCACAAATGCTTCAGACAAATTGGCAACAATAAAGGGCACAGGATTTTCATCATGTTTCTGGGTTCCTTTCTAATTTGGTATGCTGAGCAAGACTGCAGGGTCGAGTCATGTGAAATGAACCTGAGCAGATTAGTGAAGCAAGCAGAGAAGTCTTCACTGTGCAATAATATAAAAAGTAATGACTGAGAGTGAGATAAGTAGTATAAAGGCCACAGTAATTGATTGGAGAAAAGTCAACCATGAGGCATCTGTTGTATTCTGTAGCCACAGGAGTAACAAAGGGAGAAATGAGATTAGGCAACGAGCACAAAGGGAAGAGGGAGTTAAGCACATATGTTCTGATAGTGAATTTTCAGAATACTGAACATATACATCCCCTTACCTTGCACCAAAATGCCTCACAAAAGAAACATCAATAGTAAAAGCTGTCAAGAGGAATATTGTAACAATTAAACATTAAAATCTTCTAGAGGCAGCAGAACAGTTATGTGTTCTTTTGCAATTACTGGATTATCGCCAACCACTGCTCCCCATCCTTCACCTTCCAATCCCTTTCACCTATGCCAAACTCATACCTCCACAACCACCATCCCCCAATCACTTTTTCCTATCCCAACTCGTTACTCCTTCCTAAACCCCATCCCTGTTTACAGTTCCCTATACCCAACCCCTTACCTCCCCACTCCCAGCATGTTTCCTCGACACTCCACCAACCCTATTTCCCTCATTCCCTAGTGCCTCTGCAGCACATGCACCACCAGGAGATACAGCTTCTAGGCAACCGAATTGAAACCAAATCACATGGTTTTACTGTCAACAACTGAAAAAGAAACCGGGTAATCAGACACAAAAGCAATTCTCTATTAGTGCATCATAATGGTTGCACTTGTCAATTCTAACCACTGTCAACTTCCTGCCTCTGAAGCATTCAGCACAGATGTCATTCATTGGTCTGTATTGGCTTATTCAGAAAGTCAGAAGGCATGGGATCCAGGGAAGTTTGGCCAGGTGGATTCAGAATTGGCTTGCCTGCAGAAGGCAGAGGGTGGTGGTGGAGGGAGTACATTCAGATTGGAGGATTGTGACTAGTGGTGTCCCACAAGGATCTGTTCTGGGACCTCTACTTTTCGTGATTTTTATTAACAACCTGGATGTGGGGGTAGAAGGGTGGGTTGGCAAGTTTGCAGACGACACAAAGGTTGGTGGTGTTGTAGATCGTGTAGAGGATTGTCAAAGATTGCAGAGAGACATTTATAGGATGCAGAAGTGGGCTGAGAAGTGGCAGATGGAGTTCAACCCGGAGAAGTGTGAGGTGGTACACTTTGGAAGGACAAACTCCAAGGCAGAGTACAAAGTAAATGGCAGGATACTTGGTAGTGTGGACGAGCAGAGGGATCTCGGGGTACATGTCCACAGATCCCTGAAAGTTGCCTCACAGGTGGATAGGGTAGTTAAGAAAGCTTATGGAGTGTTAGCTTTCATAAGTCGAGGGATAGAGTTTAAGAGTCGCGATGTAATGATGCAGCTCTATTAAACTCTGGTTAGGCCACACTTGGAGTACTGTGTCTAGTTCTGGTCACCTCACTATAGGAAGGATGTGGAAGCATTGGAAAGGGTACAGAGGAGATTTACCAGGATGCTGCCTGGTTTAGAGAGTATGCATTATGATCAGAGATTAAGGGAGCTAGGGCTTTACTCTTTGGAGAGAAGGAGGATGAGAGGAGACATGATAGAGGTGTACAAGATAAGAAGAGGAATAGATAGAGTGGATAGCCAGTGCCTCTTCCCCAGGGCACCACTGCTCAATACAAGAGGACATAGCTTTAAGATAAGGGGTGGGAAGTTCAAGGGGGATATTAGAGGAAGGTTTTTTACTCAGAGAGTGATTGGTGCGTGGAATGCACTGCCTGAGTCAGTGGTGGAGGCAGATACACTAGTGAAATTTAAGAGACTACCAGACAGGTATATGGAGGAATTTAAGGTGGGGGCTTATATGGGAGGCTGGTTTGAGGGTCGGCACAACATTGTGGGCCGAAGGGCCTGTACTGTGCTGTACTATTCTATGTTCTATGTTCTATGTATTTGTCAGAGAGCAGGGGCTGACGGTGGGGAAGCTACATTGCCTCTGTGTTTCCCTTAAGGCATTTATTTGACTTTGTTGGGTCTACGCTTTAAATGATTTGTTTGTAACTATTTTCTAGTTAAAGTTAAAATTTGATAATTAAGTTACAGTATAACAAAGGTAAATTCATTGTCTATGGTATATCGCGGCATGCGATGATGTCACCTCCGGTTTCACCGCGTCTTATGTGTAACCTCCGGTTCGGGAAGGTGTAAAGGCAGGTGCCATGCGTGCAGCATGATCGTGAAGAGTTCCGTGTCTACCCACAAAGAAACATTATAGAAGCAACACCGTAAGTTCCTAAAGTAAAAATATTAATGCAGTTTCTGTTAAGGAAGCGGCAGTTCGGGTGGCGCACGTGTCGGCTTTTCAATTTCAAACGCGGGGTGGGCTTGGGCCCAGCGGCAGTTTGACGCGACCCCCTCACTCCCTACTCGGGGCGGCTGGAGACACTCGCTAAAAGAAGAGAGAGCGTGTGGTCTCCAGAATGAAACAGACGCTGTATATGTTTGTATTTTTTTTCAACAGTTTTCACCATACGATGTTAATGTGGAAGAGTGAACAGTAAATGGTTAACCTTACTATGACTCTGTCTTCATTGGCTCCGGTTTAACTTGGTGTTTAGTCAGAGTTTCAACACACTGCACGAGAACACTACCACCTGGGTCATTGTGAGGACCAGGCCCCAAATTGTGATGTCACCTGCTTACAGCAGCCAGAAGAGAGGTGTTGAAGCTGGTGTGCTCCATTGGGAATGGTGTGACGTGGCGCCCAGGCTGGCCCACTCAGTGTTCGCTCATTCGAAGACAAACTGTATTGTGGTTGACTGCAGATTTCTGCGACATTCGTGAATCGGGTCTGGAGAGTTTTTATTTGTATGGCTGTACCTTACTGATGTCTTTATGTGCTTGCTATCTTGTATGTGGTATGTGTGTTTTGTGCACTGTGACTGGTACTGTCATGGTCCGGTCTGTGAAGTCCGCATTCCGGTTCACGGTCCAGTCCATGGACTCAGAACTCTGGGTGTTCCAGCTGTCCCTTGTTTTGGTTGAATTAATCATAGGCACCTGATTCCCATCTTGGGGCTTGGAATATAAGTAGCCTTGGGGACGACTGTGGGTTGCTGGTTTGTCTTGGCAAGATCCCCTGGGAGCAACCTGCTGGTGGAAGGCTAGAGTAGCCACTTGCCATCTTTGGGCCGCGTTGGGGAACCATCCCCTCATGAAGCCTTGCTGTCTGTAGTCAGAGCTGTCTTTGCGGTACGGATTCGGCTGTTCCCCGGGCCAGCTGAGTGGCTGTCAGCCACTCCAAGCTACGTAGGGATCCAGCTGTTTCCGTAGCCAGCCAAGGTCGCTGGCCGTGACTGTGACTCGGAGCAACCCCGAAGCAGAGATGGAACTGTCTGTTGTTCTTCGATGTTTGTCTCTTCTTGTCCTCGTCTCCGTGGGGTAAGTCAGGCTGTTCTACCGTTGCCCTGCAGGGGGATCTGTCTTGTCTTGTCCTCGCCTCTGTGGGGTAAGTCAGGCCGTTCTGCCATTGCCCTGCGGGGGGGACCTGTCTTGTCTTGCCTTTGCCTCTGTTGGGTAAGTCCGGCCGTTCTGCCGTTACCCAACGGATGGTCCTGTCCCACCTTGGTGTAGAGATAAAGTTGAGTCCTGGCTTTTCGAAGGATAAGTCCAGGCTCTATGTTGATGTTCAGTTCCCAGTCTGTCTCTGAGTTCTAGCCTCCGAGTTATCAGCCTCCGCATTTCAAGACCCAAGACCCAAGCCTCAAGACTCAAGACCCAAGCCACATCCTGTCCTGTAGTCATGTCATGCCCTTGCCTGGTTCTGGGGCCCGACCCCGAGGCAAGACCCAGGTTCTGGGTCCTTGTCCAGTCTCTGGCTCGGACCCCAAGCCCAAGCTTCTAGAGCATAGTTCCTTATCCGGGATCCCTGTCTTGTCCATGTCCTAGCCCAAGTCTGTGTTCTTGTCCCTGCTTCTTGTCTGTATCCTGTCACATCCCTACTCTAGTCAAGTCCTATTCCTTGTACTTCAGTGTCTGTGTCTTGCATTTGGGTCCGTTCCCAATGCCCCTCATTGTGACAGGTACTGTGTTCAGAATCAGAATCAGGTTTATTATCACCGGCACGTGTCGTGAAATTTGTTAACTTAGCAGCAGCAGTTCAATGCAATACACAATATAGAAGAAAATCAATCAATCAATTATAGTATATGTATATTGAATAGATTAAAAATCATACAAAAACAGAAATAATATATATTAAAAATGTGAGGTAGTGTCCAAAGCTTCAATGTCCATTTAGGAATCGGATGGCAGAGGGGAAGAAGCTGTTCCTGAGTCACTGAGTGTGTGCCTTCAGGCTTCTGTACCTCCTAACTGATGGTAACAGTAAGAAAAGGGCATGACCCGGGTGCTGGGGGTCCTTAATAACGGACACTGCCTTTCTGAGACACTGCTCCTTGAAACGCAATACAACATTGTATTTCTGTCTTGTTTGGCTGTATTCATGGATATTCATGTATGGTTGAGTGATAATTAAACTTGAATTGAATTGAATTAATTTGAATTTCACAAAGCAATCCTCTTGTAAAAAGACTCTGTTTAGGCACCTGAATTGTAACTGATTTTGCTGACATGCACTTGCATTGACTGGCACAGTTGCAGAGTTCTAGGGTCTCCCTCACAGCATGATCAATCCAGGTTCAGAACTGACTTGCAGTGCTGACAGCGTGGAGCTTGCCTGTTCTCCCCTGCACCATGTGGGTTTCCTTGAGGTGACCTTGCTTCCTTCCAAATCCAATATGTGTGAGTTTGTAGGTTAAATCTCCCTTAGGGTGAAGATGAATAATCTGTGGGTACATCGATAGTAGAAGTGTAGGGAAACTAGAATGGGTTACAGTAGGATTAGTGAAAAAAGGGGCTTGATGGTCAACATGGATTTGATGGGCTGAAAGGCCTGTTTCTGTGCTGCTACTATACAGAACCAAAGAGAAATATCAGAGCCCTACAATGTGATCACAAACACTGGTAAACAAGTCCAATGACTGGATGAGAGGGATTCCTTCCTGAAGCCTTACCCTCCTAAAAACAGACAAATAACTTTAACGGTAATTTTTTTTAGCTACTGCTATTAACTTCTTGTTGATGGTGTTGTGGCTTTTCCTCGTGGAGAGTTCTCTCATTGAGCCTGTCAGTACTGCCAAAGCAATAGAAGCCAGATGGTCTAACATTTGGAGATCTGCTCAGGAATAATAAGGAAACCTGACACTAACCCATTTCGTACGCAAGTATTTTGAATTTTTCCTCAGCCCGATCCATTATTACCATGAAGATAACAATTTGGAACACGCTATTAACCTGCTTTAGGAGAAGAGGGCAAAAACTGATCAAGAACAGAGAACACATTGCATAACACTAAACAAATTACCCTGACTTGGCAGAAGTTCCAGGCAGCCACAGCACATATTGACCCAGACCAAACATAAATCTTTGAGCTCAAAACATATGGTCTGGTCCCATTGGGTTCAGGTCAGGGAAGCAGGCTCTGGTAACACTTTCAATGCGGTTGGATTAGATTCATATCATGTCATCCATCATTACATGTGATGGTTGAAATCCCCATCAAAAACTGTTTGAAACGCATCCCTGTTGCAATCTAACTTAAATAATGCCTAAGAAAGCAAGGCACTGCAGTTGGTAGATAGAAGAAGAAGAAGAAGAAGAAAGCCCTTAACTCCGAGTGGAGTCATCGGGACACCATCATGACGGCATTTTTTAGCAGGCTTTCTTATTTTTACGAGGCCTAGTTGCTAGATCGACGCTCAATCCAGCACAGATGGAAAGCGTGCGAGGGAGCCGGCTGGATTCAAACTTGGCAGCCTTCGTTCCAAAGTCCAGCGCTGACGCCACTATACCACCAGCCAGCCAGTTGGTAGATAGCTCTGATGAAAATGTCATCCATTAATATTGCTTCTCCCCACCAAGCAATAGCTGAGTTCTTATTGCTAATTGTAACTCCAATCTTAATGCAAACAATCAACTTTCCAGCTCTTAGCTTCATCCCTTCCCCTCCTGTCTTCTCCTATCATTTCGGATCTCCCCCTCCCCCTCCCACTTTCAAATCTCTTACTATCTTTTCTTTCAGCTAGTCCTGACGAAGGGTCCTGGACCGAAACGTCGACTGTACCTCTTCCTATAGATGCTGCCTGGCCTGCTGCGTTCACCAGCGTTTTTTTGTGTGTGTTGCTTGAATTTCCAGCATCTGCAGATTTCCTCGTGTCAAGACTTTTGGAATGTTTACTTTTATTAGTCGAGGCATTGAGTTCGAAAGTCAAGAGGTTTAGTTGCAACTTTATAAAATTCTGGTGAGGCCACATCTGGAGTATTGTGTACAGTACTGGTTGCCCCGCACTAGTGGAAGGATGTTGAGGCTTTGCAGAGGGTGCAGAAGAAGTTGACCAGGATGCTGCCTGGTTTAGAGGGCATGTAGTATCATGAGAGGCTGGATAAGCTTGGATTGTGTCCTCGGAGGCTCAGGGGAGATCTGATCGAGGTTAACAAGATTATGAGTGGGAGAGATAGAGTGGACAAGGTAAAAATATCTAATACGAAAGGGCGTGCTTTGAAGGTGAGAAGGGGTAGGTTCAAAGGGGATGTGTGGGGCAAGTTTTTTACTCAGAAAGTGGTGGATGCCTGGAATGTGCTGCTTGGTGAGGCAAACACATTAGAGGTTTTTAAGAGATGTTTAGATAGGCACATGAATGTGAGGAAGGTGGAGGAATTTGGACATTGTGTTGGTAGGAGGGACAAGAATTTAGATGTTTTTGATTTGCTTTTTAACTGGTATGGCACAATATTGTTGGCTGAATGGCTGGTTCTCGTGCTGTACTGTTCTATATTCTATGTATCATAAATCACTTACCCACGTGTAAACAAGTGGAAATGGGAAAATCAATTTTCAAAATACTTGCAAAATTCCCACAACCTGACTGAATGAAAACCGATTTGAGTTTTTCCCGTCACCAAAACTCAGTGCGAATTCTTATAATTCAAATAGAACTATACGTAATTCATGAAGAAAAAATGGTTTGGGAAATAAAGTATTAATAATTTAAAAGTTCAATTTAGTATTTTTTGTATGGTTCTGATTTATACTAATGGCTGCATAATTTTCATGCTTTCTTCATTGGCTTTCCAATTGTTTCTGAATTCTGGTTTCTGTTATGGTTTTACTTTCTTTTTGTCATTTCAGGCATAAAGCAGCATGTCTACTCTTACCAGCGTGACCTATTTTGAAAGTTTAATTAGTGTTATACTAAGTAATTTGATTTAACTAGGAACCACTCTAAAATGAGTTAGAAAACGTAAAACATTAGCAGGAATTCACTTAATTGACAACAAGTTTTTGAAATGAAGGAAGATTTATGCGGACACTGAATGCCTTAGGAAACAGCCACTAAAGTGATTCATTGTCATTGTAGTTTGAAGAGAAATGTAGAAAAACTCACCCTGGAACAATTGTATCACTCTACTAGAAGAGTTAACACTGACAAAATGGAGCAACTCCTTTCCATCTTGTTGCAAAATGTGGCTGTAACACACAAAACACTTCAGTTCTGTCTGCACTGTTGCATGGAGTACCAACTGAACGATTAACTACTTCTTATCTGATGTAATTTTCCCGGAATTGGGCCCACATGCTCCTTCAGCCCAAGCACATGCTCTTTCATTTTCACATTGTTGCTGACATGAATTACAAACCACAGAGTAAAAAGTCATCTGAAATATACAACCTTCCTCAAGCATGCTGCCTACAGGTAGACACCTCAACCAATAGGCATCTTTCACAACTTCAGGATATATTAAAATGGGTTTCCATCAGCTGAGTGCTTCTGAGGAGCAGCCACTGTCGTTAACACAGGCAGCCAATTTGCAAATAGTACCTAGCTCATCAGCAATCTAATAAGTGATCAGGTAATTTGTTCTATGTGCTTGTCAAGCAAACAATTTTTCCTAGGGAGAGACCCCTGGACTTAATTGACTCCATGACATCTTTTACATCAATTTGAAAGGAAGCTTGGCTTGCTCTTATGTCCACAAAATGTCTCTGCCAAAAGTGAAGAGCTCATTCAGCATCATAATTAAATTTAATCCAGAATATATTGCTTTTGCATTCATGACCCCTTTTCTCACACTGACTGACTCCTGAACTGAGACAAGAAAGTTACTGTATGCTTAACGAGAAGAGTTTCCTTAAAAACCCGAAGTTAGAGAATTGGAATACTTTACATTTAAATGCTATGATCGTATACCACTAAAACAACAAATACTGATTGTAGTGGTTAAATTGTAACAAATCAAAGTTATCTTGTGACAAATACATCATACAAAAATCAAATCAAGCTAAACAATGCAACAACACTTTTGTGTCACAAAAATATTGAATGGTTTAACTGTGTTACTTAATGACTATCATGAGCTTCAATAAGACCTTAAGACCATAAGACATAGGAAGAGAATTGTCCCATTCAGCACATCAAGACTGCTCTGCAACTCTTTCATGACTGATTTGTTATCTCTCGGAACCCCATTCTCCTGTGTTTTCTTACAGATACACACACTCTGTTATCGTTAAATACTTTTCTATATATGGTCCTTTACTCCTTACTATTTGGAAGTCCAGCCCAAGTGTTAAGAGTGTGTGAATTTTTGCAAGCATGGTAAACTTGTTCATACAAATTCAGTTTTCTCTCACTATTCTGTCCATCAAAGCACATAATATTACCTACTGGCCTTGGCACTGAAACTGAAAGAAATTGAAGGAAACAAAAGCAAGAAGATATTGAAGTTGATTTTAATTCATTTTAAAAGTTTGAGGAACAAATAACAATTTCTGATGAGATTCCAACCCCCTCGAGGGAATTTCACAGTGATAGATTCAGGCTACGTCCACACTACGCCGGATAATTTTGAAAACGCCAGTTTCGAGTAAAAATGACAGGCGTCCACACCAAGCGTTTTTCAAAATATCTCCGTCCACATTAGAACGGATATTTGGGCGAATCACCTCCTACAGGGCATGCGCAGGGCACACAGAAAACATGCAAAGAGGAAATGGTATACTTGGTGCGCATTTGTCCAGTTACAGACTAGAAAAACTTTAAAGGAATTGCTGTTGGCTCTCGCGCTGGAGGACTTAAAACTAAAAAACAACAAATACTGGCGTGTATGGAGGCAACTGACAGGGAGTTCACGGACACTATGACCCAGCTGATGACGAACATTGAAAAACTGAGTAACTCTGTTGCATTAATAAAGCACCTTGTTAAATGTATAAAACACATCTGCATCAGTGTTATCTTGTATTTCCATACAACGTTACATTAGGCTGTTACACATCTATTGTCAGAGAAGTACTTGCAAAAATAGTTTGTGACAAGAATACACATAGATTAAGATGTAGCTGTCCTGTGCTGGCACCAGTGGAATCAGCAGTTGGTCTGCCATCTGACTTCAGGAGAGAGAGAGAGATAAGGAAAACGACGAAGCAGCATTTGGAGATGTGTAATGAAGGGATGGGAGAGAGAGTAACAGAAAGAGAGCTGTCAAGAGCGGCTCCCCCTTTGAACCTTGAACTGTTTGAAGTGATGGACAGGCGATACCCCAGCAGGGGGATAAAAAGGGACAGGTTCGCTAAGGCAGGACACACACACGACACCCGAGGTAACAAGACCCTGGAAGCGGTGCGTCTCTCACAAGTCGGTGGGAAGTACCGGGCCATAAACGCACAGGGTGGAAAGGCACGATCGGTGGGAACCTGGTGTGTGTCCACCCTTGCCTGGGTGCCAGGTTCAGCGCAGGGAAACGATCATATCTGGAAACGGGGGGGGTCACGGTTGGTGACCTCAGATGACATCACAAAGGACTCGCCCGAAAGCTGACTGCGAAGGTCTGTCTGGAAGCTGTGTTGAATATTCATTCGTTTTTGCTCTCTCTCTCCTCCCCCCCCCCACTGTCCATCGCCACGGCAGCGATTACTGTGAACTGAACTGAACTGAACTAACTTGAACTGAACTTTGCATTACTTTGAAACTGGTCATTTACCCCTAGACAACGATAGAGCTTGATTAACCCTGTTATCTTAATTCTGTGTACGTGTATGTTTATCATTGCTGAACTGTTGCATTCATTATCCTTTTGATTAGAGTACTGTGTTGCTTGTTTCTTTAATAAAACTTTCTTAGTTCTAGTAATCCAGACTCCAACTGAGTGATCCATTTCTGCTGGTTTGGCAACCCAGTTACGGGGTATGTAACAAGGTAAACCACCTTCATACAAGCAAGGACAGAAAACAGGGCAAAGTGAGTATACTTATTTATTCAGTAAGCGATGGGTCAAAGTATTTGGTGAGTATATTTCTAACTCTTCTGGCTTCAGTCTCGTTGCCGTCTGTTCTGAAATTGTTAGGTTATGTGGGGGGTTGCGTTCAAGAAAACAATGAAATGCCGCGATGCCCCCATCTGTTCCGGCACGTCATGACAGCGTTTTTAAATAGTCAAAAAAGCTCACTTTACAGTTTAACTCTCACGCCGTTCACACCGACTGCGCGTTATAACAGCTGTACGGCAGTGCTTGCGCAGTACCAAGCAGAAACAGAAAAAGCATTGTTGTTGTGGTGTTGTCATGACAGCGTTTTTAAATATCTCCATTTACCCCGTCTACACTACAACGCACAACAATCGTTTTCAAATTTACACTCTCTGGAGAGTGTTTTAGAAAAGCTCCATTTTCAGGGGATGAAAATGCTGTTTCAATGTGGACGGAGGGTCAAAACAAAGAGAAAAAACTCCGTTTTCAAAATTCTTTGGCATAGTGTGGACGTAGCCTCAGAATTGATCTCAGAAGTGAGCAGCCTCCCTAGCAAGGATGCATGGGATTAATATGCATGCAACAGCAAAAATAACATTCCAAAGAACTGAGTTCAGAGCCAGCTGAACACCATGGCGAGTCTAACCACCTGTTGTCAGCATTCAATGCCATTACCATGGCGAGTCTGCACTACCAGCATCACTGGGGTCACTTTTGACCAGAAGCTCTGCTGTTGGACTAGCCACACTATCACCACAATGCTCCAACATGTGCCTTCCACAAACTGTACTGCATTCACTCACTTAAAGCTGTTGTAACAGTGCCTCCATCGTTTGCAACCTCAAGAAGACCAAAAGCGACAGGCACATGGGAACACCACCACACACAGGTCCAAGTCAAGTACAAGAGGACTGTTGCTGATGGCCTAGTAAGACAATTTCTATCCTCCAAGGCTGTTCTGAATGGACTAATTGGCAGTTGTTCCAGGAGGCCGCCACAAATGGAGAAGATACAGACTTCGAGGAACTTGCCTCATCTGTCATCGACTACATCAGAAGAGGATGTTGGTATCTTAAGAATGGTCATCTGATGGCCCAACCTGAAGTCCTGGCTGAACACAGAGGTGTGCTCCTTATCAAAAGCCCGGAGTACCGCCAGCAAGCCCAGTGACGGGAAAGCTCTCAGAGGTGCCAGCAGGAACCTCATCTTAGGTATTAAGAAGCAAAGGATACCTACGCACAAAAAATGCAGGAACATTTATCCGATAACTATCCCCGGCGTAAGTGGCTGGTTATCAAGGGCAGAACAGGAAAAACAGTGTCGGCTGTACTAGTGACACCTCCCTCCAATACTCCAAACAAATTTTATGCATGTATCGAGGCACTCAACATAACGCCAGGCATGAAATCCCAGGTGAGCAGCCACTGTCTGTAACAGCAGCAGATGTGAGAGTCAACCCCCTTAAGGCGGCTGAGTCAGACAATATCCTAGTCCGAATACATAGGGAGTGTGGACATGAGCTCATTGACATCTTCAACCCTTCACTCACAAAGGCTGCTGTCCTCACATGCTTCAAATCAGCCCCGTCATCCCTGTACAAAAGAACTCCACATCTTCAGACCTAAATGACTACCACCAGGTGGCACTGACAACAATCATCATGAAATGCTTTGCAAGGCTGATAAAACTCCATTCCTCACTTCATACTTATGGATGTGAGTCTAAGTCCAGCTCCAAAGCCATATTTAAGTTGCTGTCAACACCACTATTGTGGCCCAACTCAAAGGTGGTGACAAATCAGCATGTAGGAGGAAGATTGAAAATCTGGTTGAGAGATGCCACACAACCACCTCTCACTCAATGTCAGCAAAACCAAAGAGGTGATTTTTACTACAGGAGGGGGAACCCAGAGGTTCATGAGCCGGTCCTCATCAGGGGATCAAGGGTCAGCAATTTAAATCCCTCAGCATTAAGAGTACCTTCTCAGTGGCATTAAGGGATGAACAATAACTGAGATAGCCTCATTTTGAGAAACACATTTTAAAAATCCAATTTTCAGTTCAAAGTTTTATAAATCCTTTTGTAAAGCACTGCATGACAAATAAGAAAAATAAATCAAACGACTCACAGTGTGAAATTCATCAGTCCCCACTGGCCTAAGTGCTCAGGAAGAGATTCCTACATAAAGGAAGGCCGTTTCATTCAGTGGAGCCAATGCCAATTTACAGAATAATACCACTCCCCTGCCAGTTTTCCCTGTAAACCGTTCTACCCACACATTCATCAGTTTCCCCTCAGACTCTACGACTCGCCTGTATTCTAAAGGCAATTTATTGTGGTAAATTAATCAACTTACTTATACAGCGTCAGCATGTAGAAGGAAATCAAATCATCTGGGGAACCCCTTAAGGGTACAAAGGGAGCATGCAAACTCCACTAGAGAGCACTGGAGGTAAGGACCAAACCCAGGCATTGAAACTGTAAGGCAACCACTCTATTAGCTGTACCAATATGCTGATCCTTACTTATATAAAACAATGCCATATAAGACCATAAGACCATAATACACAGGAGCAGAATTAGGCCATTCAGTCCATCGAGCCTGCTCCGCCATTTCATCATGACTGCTCTATTTCCCTCTCAACCCCACTCTTATGCCTTCTACCCATATCCTTTCATGCCCTGACTAATCAAAACCTATCAAACTTTGCCTTAACCACACCCGATGATTTGGCCTCCACGGCCGCCTGTGGCAATGAATTCCACAGATTCACCAGCCTCTGGCTAAAGAAATTCCTCCTGATCTCCTTTCTAAATGGATATCCCTCTATTCTGAGGCTGTGCCCTCTGGTCCTAGACTCTCGCATTATAGGAAGCATCATTTCCACATCCAATCTATCTGTGCCTTTCAACATTTAATAGGTTTCAACAAGATCCCCCTTCATTCTTCTAAATTCTAGTGAGTAAAGGGCCAGAACCATCAATTGCTCCATATACGATAAGCCTTTCATTCCCAAAATTGCTTTTGTGAACCTCCTCTGAACCCTCTCCAATGTCAGCACATCCTTTCTTAAATAAAGGGCCCAGAACTGCTCACAGACTGCACGAGGCCTCACCAGTGCCTTAGAAAGCCTCAGCATTATGTCCTTGCTTTTATATTCCAGGAAGTTATCAGGAAAATGGAGGGAATTTGTAATAATGTTAGTCCAGGGACTGAGATAAAAGTTCAAAGGGTAAAAGTTATTGAATGATGAAGCAGACACAAAGGGCGAAATTGTCACAGCTTGCTCCTAGTTCTTCTCACAAGTGAACAGTAAACCAATATTTGATTGACTTATGGAAATATGGGAAAATTGGACCAGTGGACTCACTTAGGCAGCTGCTGCAAATAAGTAAAAATGACTAATTACACTGATGTTCCAAACTTTTACTCATCCTTCTGTGCTGCTTTGACAAGGCACAATAGTCATGTCAGTATTTTTGAAGGACCTGCAATTATTAAACATCTGGACAATTGTGAGGTGTTGCATTTTGCAATTTTAAATGCAGTAGAAAAGTATTCAGGAAATAGCAGGATCCTGAGGAGCTTCCATGTACAAGGGAGCTTGAGGTTTAAAGCTGTAGCTCCCTGACGGTGTCAACACTAAAAGATGGAACGGTAAAGAAGGCACGGAGCATGCTTGCCTTCATCAGCCAGGGCATTGTGGGTAAGAGTCAGATGGTCACTTTGCAGCTGTCTAAAACTTTGATCAGGCAACATTTGTGGTAGTGTGTGGAGTTCGGACACCTATGTTGCAGAAAGGATGTGGAGGATTTGGAGAGGGTGCACAAGAGGTTGACCAGAAAATTTGCCTCTCATTTGTCTATATTAGTAATAAAGAGAGAATGGAAAACCTTAAATTGCTTTCACTGGTATTTCAATGACAGTGGGTGTGATTTAATAAAAGTTTATAAAATTATGAGAGGGATAGATAGAGTAGGCAGTCAGAATCTTTACCCTAAAGTCATAACATCAAATACCAGAGGGCATTGGTTAAAATGAGATGGGAAAGTTTAAGAAGGGTTGTGTTTCGGAGAGGCAAGTTTTTATTTTATGCAACAGTACGTGCTTGGGATGCATTGCCGGGAGAGATGGTTGATGGAATACAGTGTTGGGAAATGTAGGATAATGCACTTTGGTAAAAGGAACAATAGTGCGTACTATCAGCTAAATGGGAGAAGATTCAAACATCAGAGGTGCAGAGGGACTTAGGAGTCCTCGAGCAAGACTCCCAGAAGGTTGAGTCTGTGGTAAAGAAGGCAAATGCAATGTTGGTATTTATTTCAAGGGGAATAGAAAATAAAAGCAAGGAGATAGTGCTGAGCCTTTATCAGACACTAGTCAGGCAATGCTTGGAGTATTGTCAACAGTTTTGGGTCCCATATCTCAGAAAGGATGTATTGTCATTGGAGAGAGTCTAGAGGAGGTTCATGAGGATGATTCAAGGAATAAAGTGGTTAACATATGTGGTGCATTTAGCAGCTTTGGGCCTGTACTCACTGGAATTAGAAGTATATGGGGGGATCTCATTGAAACCTACCGAATATTAAACCTACTTACCTAACCTACTTACTAGATAAGGTGGACGTGGGGAGGATGTTTCCTATGGTGGGGGTATCCAGAACTAAAGGGCAAACCTCAAAATTGAGGGGTGACCCTTTAGAACAGAGGAAAGGAGGAATTTTCTTAGCTAGAGAGCAGTGAATCTGTGGAATGCTCTGCCACAGACTGCGGTGGAGACCAAGTCCATGTGAATATTTAAGGTAGAAGTAGATCATTTCCTGATCTAGCAATATTTATGGGCTATTAGACATAAACATGAATATCCAGGGACAGACCATGTACAAGTACATGGGCTTAGTTTGGCATTATGAACAGTGCAGACTTGATAGGCCGAAGGGCCTGTTCCTAGACTGTACAGTTTTAAGTTCCATGGAAACTAAATTCCTGTAAAATATTTAAGAGCTAGCTGTATATTTTAATAAATAAAATGATAACCCAAGTAGGAAAGCAGCATCCATCATCAAAAATGAGTCACCATCAAAGGACCTTTCAAAAGGCCTTCGATAACGTGCCGCATAAGAGGCTGCTTAATAAGATGAGAGCCCGTGGAATTACAGGAAAGATATTGGAACGTGTGGAGTATTGGCTGATAGGCAGAAAACAAAGGGATCCTATTCTGATTGGTTGCCGGTTACTAGTGGTGTTCCGCAGGGGTCGGTGTTGGGGTCGCTTCTTTTTACAACGTATATCGATTATTTAGATTATGGATTAAATAGTTTTGTGGAGAAGTTTGCGGATGACGCCGAGATAGGTGGAGGAGCAGGAAGTGTTGAAGAAATGGAAAGTTTGCAGAGAAACTTGGTCAGTTTAGGAGAGTGGGCAATGAAATGGCAATGTTGAGAAATGTACGGTTGTACATTTTGGAAGAAGAAATAATGGGGCAGATTATTATTTAAATGGGAAGAAAATTCAAAAATCCGAAGTGCAAGGGGACTTGGGGGTCCTCGTACAGGACACCCTAAAGGTTAACCACCAGGTTCGATCAGCAATAAGGAAAACAAATGCTTTGTTGGCATTCATTTCAAGAGGAATAGTGTATAAGAGTAAGGAGGTATTGATGAGGCTCTATGGGACACTGGTGAGACCACATTTGGAATACTGTATGCAGTTTTGGGCCCCCTATCTTAGAAGGGATGTACTGATGTTGGAGAGAATTCAGAGAAGATTTACGAGGATGATTCCTGAAATGCAGGGGCTAACGTATGAGGAGCGTTTGTCAGCTCTTGGACTGTATTCATTAGAGTATAGAAGAATGAGAGGGGAACCATGGAAACATTTCGAATGTTGAAAGGGTTGAACAGAGTAGATGTGGAAAGGCTGTTTCCCTTGGTGGGTGAGTCCAGGACAAGAGGCCATAGTCTTAGAATTACAGGGTACCCATTTAAAACAGAGATGAGGAGAAATTTTTTTAGCCAGAGGGTTGTGGATCTATGGAGGCCCGATCATTGAGGGTGTTTAAGGAGGAGATTGATAGGTATCTAATTAGTCAAGGTATCAAGGGATATGGGGAAAAACCGGGAAATTGGAACCATATGGGAGAATAGTTTAGCTCATGGGTGGAGTGGCGGAGCAGACTCAATGGGCCGAATGGCCTACTTCTGCTCCTTTATCTTGTGATCTTGAAGATCCTGCTGTAGTAGGAAAGCAGCATCCATCATCAGAGATCCTCACCACCCAGGCCATGCTGTCTTCTCACTGCTGCCAACAGGTAGAAGATACAAGTGTTCAGGACTCGCACCACCAGGTTCAAAATCTGCTACTACCCCTTAACCATCAGACTCTTGAACAAAAGGGGTAACTACACTCCCACAACCAATGGCCTCTCTTTAAGGACTCTCTATCTTGTTGTTTCATGGTCTTGTTACTTATTGCTATTTATTTATGTTTGCATTTGCACAGTTTGTTGTCTTCTGCACTCTACTTGACATTTCATCGATCCTGTTAAAGCTACTGTTCTATAGATTTGCTGAGTATGCTTGCAGGAAAAGAATTGCAGGAGTGTATGCTGTGACATATATGTACTCTGATAATAAAATTTACTTTGAACTTTGAAGTTTGAAACATTTCCAGCAATTTGGCAGCATCATCACTAAGGAGCCTCACCATACAGGATGTGCCCTCTCATTGCTACAACTGGCAGAAGCCTGAAGACTTACAATCGTTGACACAGAAAGAGCATCTTTTCCTCCACTATCTGGTTTCTGAATAGTCCATAAATCCAAGAAGATTCTCACGTTATTCCTTTATCTTCAGCACTATTTACATATTTTAAAAATGTTTTAGCAATTATGTTTTTGCACCATACTGCAGCTGCAAAATAACAAATTTCACATCATAAAAGTCCATAAGACCATAAGACATTGGTGCAGAATTAGGCCATTTGGCCCATCAAGTCTGCTCCACCTTTCCATCATGGCTGATTCATTGTCTTTCTCAATACCATCCTCTTGCCTTCTGTCCATAATTCCACAGATACATCATCCTCTGGATAAAAATATTCCTCCTCATCTCTGTTCTAAAGAGATGGCCTTCTATTTTGAGGCTGTGTTCTCTGGTCCTAGACTACCCCATTATGGGAAACACCTTCTCCATGTCAACTCTATGTACAGTGATAATAAATCTGAATCTGTTTTTGATTCAGATAAAAGTGAAAGGTAAGTTAGTTGCTTATAAAATACCTTAACAGATTTATTCATCATAAAGGCATCCCTTTTAGTTGGGTTTAGCATTTATGTTTTTGAGCAGACAACAATATTGTAAAAATAAATCTAAATTTTGAGTGCAGACAGACAGTATATTGGCAAATATATGAACCTCCTCAGATGTTTTGGAGCGGAGTTTCTTGAGAACAGGATGTTCTGCATTTAAAACCCTAGAGAGACATATCTTGTCATCTATCCAGTAGTCATCAACACAGAAAAAAAGCTACAGGTAATGAAATGATAAAAATGATACTATTATATATAATAGAATTACAATTCGTTATTACAACGCAATATATCCCCATCATGGTATTCAGAATCCTAACATAATAATAATCATCATGCACAAGACAAAGGATTAAAGCACCATAATTAAGGGTTTACTTCAACATTGAAGAACAGTGTCCTAGGGCAGAAAGACAAAATACAATTTATTTCACAGTATTGAGATTACTATCATATTAAGACACTTTTAAAAACAATTACAGCATTGTCTAAAAATTATACGGTGATGTCCCCATTAGCCTTTCTTTTCACAGAGTGAACTACATCACTTAATGTTCTATCTGGCAGAGCTCTTTACTTCTGTAATTTCTCCCTTTAGAAAACTGGGGTTGTAAGTGAATGTCACTGCTGTTAGCAGGTAAATGTAACACGTCCATTGGGAATTCCTCTTTTTGTCATTTTAATGATGGCATTAATCTGTTCATTAGCTTTCAGTCACTCATGCCACACACAATAATTTCTACTCACCCTCCTCTACTTACAAATACTTTATTAGTATTTAGTACTGTGCATGTCTTAAGATTCCAATGAAGGGCTTCAGCCCGAAACATCAACTGTTTCCACAGCTGCAGCCTGACCTGCTGAGTTCCTCCTGCATTTTGTGAGTGTTGCTTTGGATTTCCAGCATATGCAGACTTTCTTGTATTTATGATTAGGCACATATATACAGCAGGGGTGCATAGGACTTTTGCTCAGTACTGTATTTGACAACATGGAGCAGAGAGCAAGTTTGTAAAACTGGCGGGAGCAAAGGATGTTGGGAAAGGCGAGGGTGGTGTGCCATGGCAGGGGTGTGGGTAAGGTGGCAGAGAAGGAGTGTCAGGGTGCCAGGAGCAGGGGGTGGTGCAGGCGCAGACACATCCAGCCCCAAGGCACCAGGCAAGGTCATTTGATTCCAAACAATTGGTTTAATTGATCATTACAAAATATCTCCGTAGTGCTTCCCCTCCCCTCTCCCTTCCTCTTTTCCCAACCATGATTCCCCTCTCCCTGCCCTCTCCGCACTCTCAGACCACAAGACAGACCATATCAGAATCAGGTTTATCATCACATGTATGTCATGAAATTTGCTTATTTTTACCCCAGCAGTACAGTGAAATAGATAAAATTACTACAGTACTGTGCACAAGTAAGTTGCCACTCTGCCTACACTTGGAAAGTAGTTCTCTGACTGTAAATTCAAGTCCTTCCTTCCTTTAACCTGAGATTAACTTGATCCTGTTCTATTAATTATGCAGAGTTTGCCTCTCTTTAAAATTTTGGAAGCTAAGTTAGTCCAAGCAACAGCTGTTGAATTCCTTGCTACTGGTTGGAATTAAAACTGGAAAAGTATTTGGTGAGTGACGTTACAGTTTATTGAAAATACATGGATACCAAGATGAGGGTACTTTTAAAGGACAAAAGTAAGGGCCATGATCTGATGTGAATCAGAGCAGAGGCTTGTTTGCCTTGTTTTGCATACTGTATGCAATCGGTTGAAGTAATGATAGTTTATCCCCTGATTAAAGGAGCACTTTCATAAATTGCAAGATTCTGCAGTCCTTGATTACATCAGCTGCTGGAAAGGTCAGGTTTAAGGTGTCTCATTAGCTGTGTGAGGATGATTGAACAATGAATTTAAGACTAATGTTATCAAAGCATGGACTGATCACAAGCATTTCTGACATTTCCAACAATAGTACAATGTCAAAATGGAGTAAAAAACAACAACCAATGTTTTAACTTTGTAAGTCATTGGTTACAACATTAGGACAATTAGAACATTATTACCAATATTTGGTTTCTTACCGCAAGAATGACTTCGGGGTGACAAGGTATTGATTAGTATTACAAAACAGAATAGTGACATAATAACAGAGCATCATCTCTGAAGATGAGGCGGAGTTTGTCATTGAAACATCAATTATAATTGATATCTATACCCAGCTGCAAGCCCAAGGAGAGTTTATTCGTAGAATAATAACGGTTATAAATGAGACTGAGAAAGCTAGTGCATAAACATTGGGTTCACTTTTTTTTAATGTAGCGGACAAGTACTGTGTATGGTGCTAAACCTTATCAATTCCTCTGCAAATATTCATAAAATTGTACAAAAACATGTATTAAAAGCAATCCTATCGCAGTTTGCACAGTTTATATCTGTTAACAAAACCTGTATGGTTCTTGCCCTGAGATGCACGAAGATAGATATTGTTCCTTTATTTAAGCTAGATAATTATAGGATGGTGAAGCATAAATCAGTTGTAGAGAAATTACTGGATCTTGAGGGATATCATTTATGTATATTTGGGAAAGTAGGGGCTTATCAGGATTAATAGTAAAAATGATTTTGTCTGGGGCAAATCCTGGCTCATGAATTTGAAAAGATAACTAAAAGGAGGAATCAAGGCAGGTTGGTAGATGTTGCCTATTTGGATTTCAATAAAGTGTTTGACCAAGTCCCAGATGGTAGGCTGGTCCAGAAGGGATCCAAGGCAGCTGGAGAGTTGGATTGCAAAATTGGTCTGGTGATAGAAGATAGTGGTGAAAAGATAATTTGCAATTGGAAGATGGTGACCGGCAGTGTACTGCAGGGGTCAGAGTTGAAACCCTTTTTATTTGTGATATACTGTATATGTGTAAATTATAGGAGCTATGACTTGTAGATTTATAAATGATGAAAAAATTGTTGGAATTGTAGATAGCAAGGAAGCAGGTTGTCTAAGGCTGCAGCAGAATATCTTCAGGTGGAAAGTTAGATGGAGCATTGGCATTTAATCCCAACATAGACAAGGTGACACATTTTGAGAAGTCAGACTGGAGGAGGATATAACCAACAAATGGTACAATGCAAGGAAATGGTGATGAACAAAGAGACATTGAGTTTCAGATTTACCATTCTCTGAAACTGACAACACAGATAGATAGAGGCATGAAGTAGGGATATGACATGCATATCTTTATAGGGCAGTGTCGAATATAAAAATTCAGACATTGTGTTGAATTTCAAAAATAATGATTAGGCCTCACTTGGAGAATTTTGTGCATTTCTGGTCACCACAAAATAGAAAGGATGTAGTTGTGCTCAAGGGAGTGCAGGGAAGATTTGTCAGGGTTTTGCCGAATTGAAGGACTTTAGCTATGAGAAGAAATTTGCTAAGGTGAGTTTTTTTTTAAAATTCTGGGTGTGAAAGATGCTGAGCTACCCTAACAGAGGTATACCAAATGATATGAAGCATAGACAGTGGAGATAGTCAGAATTTTCTTCCCTCTCTAGGAGTATCAAAGATAAATAATCATAGATTTAAGGTGAGAGGAAAGAGTTTTAAAGGGAATTTGAGATGTAAGTTTTTTGCATACAGCATGGTTTATATTTGGAACTCATTGTCATTTGAGCTGGTAGAGTCAGATACAATCACTACTTCTAAGAAACATTTAAGCAGGCACAAAAAATACGGACCTGAGTGTAGATGGACAAAAAAAATGCTGCGTTGGGCTACAACCCTAGGACAAAGATCTCTCAACAGCTGTGTCACACTGGCTGCAAGTCAGCCCTTAATCAGCACACCCCGCCTCCAAGGCGGTCACACTACAGCTGCAGGAAAGGTAACCATGGAGGTGAGGGAAACCTGTGTGATTGGATGCACCACCTCTTTCCAATCCTGATGTAATCATCTGGCCTTAATGACAACTGCATTGCAAGTGTTCTCAAATTACTGCAGGCTGCTGGATGATCAAGAGGGATAGCAAGATGGAGTTCAAAACTGAGTTGGGAAACATTGCAGTGATTAGTACGGGGCAAACTGCTATTGGTACTAAGAAAACACAGTATTGTCAGGCAATTTTCCCAGTGGCTGTGATTCCAAATAGATTGCTTGTTTGATTAACGCTGCATAAAATCACGTTAGTTTATTATTTGTGCAAAGGCGCCCAATTTCTCAGGGTCCATAACATTCAAAAAAATGATTGAGATTAAGATGTACAAAATATGTACACATCATGATAAAGCAAATGAAGAAGAATTATCTACTAAAGTCAGTGATTTTCAAACTAGAAGATGTACTGTATGTTTAAAATTCTCATCATAGGGTTAAAGTGCATTGTGGTTCCTTTCACATAAGTAGATGGATCTGGAAATTCCCACTATAACCAGCAATATTTTATAAGTTTTGAAAGGGAAGAATATAACCATTTGAGAAAGAGAAGTTTGAAAAAGATCTGAGGAATCTCTTTCAGATATGAGACTTTCTCTTCATTATTGTGATTCTAAAGACAATGAAAATTAAAAAAATGGAAAGCATGTGCTGCTGTAGATACAATGTCTCTACAACAGAAACCTTCCTTCAGAAATCAACATGATTGCTTCCGATGCCACTTTGCAGACAGTAAACTTCAAGCTCTATATCCTCACCAATCTTAAATAAATGATCTCTTAATTGTTTTGGATGACACACAAACAAGAGTTTAACACTGTGTTTATATGTACGTAATTTAAATGAATCAAGGCAAAACAAATCCTAACTCCACACTTAATAAAGTAAAAATGTCTCTAATAATGGTGTTTTTCAGACTTTTCCAAGTATAAGCAAAATCTTATCACCATCTTCATCATTGATATGTTTGCCTTGACATTTCCTCTGATTTCAAATGAAGCTCGTGGATTTAATACTTAAACAACATTAGTAGAGTTTAAGTTCCTTGTTCCCTTGAACATATTTTTTTTAACATTCTGGCTTCCTACTAAAGATTAATTCAATATAAGGATTTACTACCACTGGCAATCTTAAGGGTATTCTTCAAGCATGCATTTCAGATCACTGGTTGACTTACTAGCTCTGCCAACCCCATTCTTCTGCCTTCTCCCCATAAACTTTGATTCCCTTGAGTAATCAAGAACCTATCACTTCAACTATTCTCAATGTCTTGGCCCCCACAGCCATCTGTGGCAATGAATCCACAGATTCACCACCCTCTGACTAAATAAATTCCTCCTCATCTCTGTTCTAAAGCACATCCTTCTATTCTGAGGCTGTGCCCTGTGGTTCTAGAGTTCCCCAATATTGGAAATATCCTCTCCATGTCCACTCTATCTTGGCATTTCATTCAAAACCGATCTATTCAAAGGGTCTCAATGAGATCTCCCCTCATTTTTCTGAACTACAACAGGTAAAGGTCCAAAGCCATCAAACACTCCAGAGTTGAAGCAAAGTAGAGCAAAGTATATAACAAAGTATATTACAAACTATATAACAAAGCAGAAACCCATTTTGTCCCATCGAGTCTATGTCAGCTTATCAGAGTGACCTATTTTCCATCATTAATTTCCTTCTATTCTATTCTTCTAATGTCCCCATTGATTCCCCACAAAATTCTTCTAGTCACCCATGCATGATTGGCAACTTATAGTGGCCAGTTCAACCTACCAACTAGCACCCAAGAGAAACTCACATGGTGACAGGGAAAACCCCACCAAGGTAAGGACTGAACTCAGGCTGTTGGAGCCAGAAGCAGAGGCTTTTTTGGCTGTTTTATTGCATCACCCCAGAGATGAATGTTTATATCAGTCAACTGATTGTAGAAATTCATCCTTCGAGGCATGCATCAAACAGATGAAATAGCAGTTCGCTCTGCTTCTGACATTTAGATCAATTAGTTTCAGTGAAACAAATTTTGGAAGCAAAGGACAATGTACATGCAATAATATATTACACGTTTGGAACTTGTGACAATGAACATACCATTCTTACATCTTTAAACTCTGAGGGCCACAATCTTTTATATTTTTCCCACTTTAACCAACGCTCTCCTGGATAAAGTTTCTTATGAATTCCTTATATTTACAAATTTGAACTTTACACTTTCCTTCCCTCCCTGCATCATTCACGGGGTGTGTGTGCTACCCAGTCAGATCAAAGACTGAGAAGAAAGTATCAAAATTCAAGGTTTGGTTAGCTGCAGAAAGAGAACTAGCAAATCAATTCTAAAACTCATACCATAACAAATAAAATTCCCCACATTACTTCACATTAATTGAGGCTGCAGAAGGAATTAGACAGATTAGGGGAATGGACAAAGAAGTGGCACATGGAACACAATATAGGGAAGCGTATGGTCTTGCACTTTGGTAGAAGGAATAAAAGCATTGACTATTTTGTAAATGGACAGAAAATTCAAAAATCCGAGTTGCAAAGGGAATTGGGAATTCATTGCTAAAGTTGGCTGTGGAGGCCAGGTCATTGGGTGCCTTTAAGCCGGAGGTTGATAGATTCTTGATATGTCAGGGTGTGCGAGGTTATGGGGAGAAGGCAAGAGAATAGGGTCGAGAGGGAAATGGATCAGCCATGATGAAATGGCATTGCAGACTCGATGGGCCCAATGGTCTTATTCTGCTCCTAAGACTTATGGTCTTCATTCCCTTTAACCAGAATATATGACACTTAACTCAGCAGAAAATGATTTAGACTTGATACGACTCAATTTCTGCAGCAATATTAATTTATATTGTGCAATTACCAAGTATTCACACCATTTAATGCCAGAATCCATTTTTATGAAGCGAACACAACAAATTTCCAATTTCTACACTTAATTGCATCTCTATCCTCGCATGAATTTGCAATGGCATTTGCTCATTAATAATGCCAAGCACTCTTAACTTCATCATTACTTTGACAGCAGTTTAATACTATCATTGTGTTGTGTGTCGTGGGGTGGAATTTACACTCAGAGTTTGAAGTCACTACATACCGGATTATCTGAGCTGTTTCCTGATTAATTTAAAACAGAGCTTGTGTAAATAAATGTATTTTTATAACAAACCAACACTTGTAAATCATCAAGCTGCTCTTGATCAGTCACAAGTGCCATTTCTTGACATCAGAGTACACTATTCATGAATAAACAGGTGCCTACAACATGTTTCAGCAACTGGTTTCCATGGCAATATTTCGTCAATCAATGCAAAGTAATTTTTAAGCTTTTCCTAAAATAAATTTATAATTCATTTTCTGGATAAAATATAAAATGTTGTTCATAGAGGGGAAATGTTGGAAAGAATAAACTATGGACATTTAGAATTAGACTTTTCCACGCACTGTTGACACAAGTACATACAAGCAAGCTAATCCGATGAAAGACTTTTAGTCTGGCTAGGACACACTTGTGGCTGAAATTGATGAGTTTGCTTCTATCATCACTCAGTCTTTCAACTCCCTTGTGGAAGAGTTCAGGAAATTGAACAACTGGAAATTGAAGTTTTGCCACCCTTCATTCAATTGGAACAAAATGGATCTTAATTTCAGATTGGCAATGAACACTCTTGCCCATAAATAAAACATTTTTTAAAATGAAAAACACTTCAATGGTTATTTTGCAGTGGTAATACTACAATAGTTCAGTGGTTGTTACCAGAGTTAGAGTCTGGTTTGACTCCCACCATGCCAATTAGGAAAACTAAATTTAACTAACAAAATACATTTAGAATAAAGAACTGGTGTCAGTAGTGGCTAAAAAAAATTCCTCCTCAGCTCATTCTAAAGAGAACACCATCTAAAGGTCGACTGTTTATTCCTCTCCATAGATGCTGCCTGACTTGCTGGTTCCTCCAGCATTTTGTGTGTGTTACTCCAGCATATTCAAAATCTCTTGTGCTTTTGTGTGCAGTTTGCGCAGCCACTCTCTTTGATTATGACAGGAAGATGTTCTTGAAATTCTGAGATTTATGTCAATATTGGACTGTAGTTTATATCGCACCCCTTCAGTTTCCTGTTTTTTCTTTCTTGCTGCCGATTGGTGGGTTGGGGTTCTGGTGGTTGATATGTTAGTTTTTGAGAGAGAGAGGGGTTGGGAATTTGGGTCTGACGTTCTTATTGGTTTTTCGGTGTGGGTTATCTGTTAGTTTTTGTGTATGAGAGAGGTGTTTGGGGATTTGATGCTATTGTCACTGTTCTCTTTTATAAGGGGGTGTTGGGGTTTGATGTTATGGTTACTGTTTTTTTTTGTGACAGAGGGGTTGTGGGGGTCTGGAGTTTGATGTTCTAGTTGCTGTTTTCTGTGTGGGCAATCTGTTAGTTTTTTGTGTGAGGGAGGGGGTAGGGGGTTTTGGGTTTATGAGTTTTGTTTCTTTTTCCTTTTTGTGTTGGGAGAGGGGTTGATGTCTTTTCTTTCAATGACTCTCGTGGTTTTTCTGTAATTAATGGCTATCTGGAGATGGACATTCAACTCTGGAATGGTCCAGCTTACAAATAAATTAGATAGATAGATACTTTATTGATCCCAAAGGAAATTACATTGTCACAGTAGCATTACAAGTGCACAGATATAAATATTAGAGGAGAAGTGGAAAGAATAAAAAATAAGTTACCACAAGCAGTCTAACAGGAGGGGGTCATCACTTTCCTGGCTACAGGTTGACTCATTACAGAGCCTAATAGCCAAAGGTAGGACCTCATATAGCGCTCTTTGGAGCAGCACAGTTGTCTTAGTCTATTACCAAAAGTGTTTCTCTGTTCAGCAGAGTGTGAGAAACATTGTCTAGAATTGCCAGAATTTTCCATAGACGCTTTTGTTCTACCACAGCCTCCAGAGTTTCAAGTTTGACCAGCCTTTCTAATCAGCTTATTGAGCCTGTTGGCATCACCCATGTTGATGCCATTGCCCCAGCACACCATCGCATAGAAGATTGTACTGGTGACAACAGATTGGTTAAACATGTGAGGAACAGGCCTGCATACTGAAAGGACCTCAGTCTCCTCAGGAAGTAGAGGCAACTCTGGCCCTTCTTGCACACAGCCTCTGTGTTGGTGCTTCACTCAAGTCTGTCATCCAGGTACCTGTAGGTCCTCACCACATTCACGTCCTCACCATCAATAGTAACAGGGAGCAGTGCAGGAAGTGATGACCCCCTTGTATTTGCAAGCTGGACCATTCCAGAGTTGAAGGTCCATCTCCATCTCCAGATAGCCATTAAATGCAGAAAAACCACAAGAGTCGTTGAAGTCGTTGAGTCGTTGAAAGTCCATCACCATCTCCTTTGTCTTACTAATGTTGAGCTGCAAGTGATTCAGCTTGTACCATTTGGCAAAGTTCATGAACAATTAGGAACAGGCAATAAATTCTAGCCTATATCCTTATGACAGAGGGCTCTGAAACTGGTCTCGGGCAGCACTGCAGTAATTGTACAACTGCAACTAACACACAAAGCACATACGGGAATAACAGTTAAACTTATTATTACATAAATGTAAATGATCTTTTAATGGTTACAAAATGTTCTGAATCATGCCCAACCATCAACATGTTATGTCCGGTGGTCACCCAGGTCCCAGTGAAAGCTGGTTTTCAGCCACTGCCAGACTTGTGCGAGGGCAGAACTGAGGGGCCTAGTAAATCACGTCAGGACAACATTTAAAGAAGCAATTGAGTTTTCCTGTTCCTGATATTGAGGTACTGGGGTTAAATGTCAGTGAATGGTGGTTGCCTGGTAATATTGCTGCTTTGAAAGCTGTCAATACACCTCAGAAACTGTTATTTAATAAGGCATGGGGGGAGAGGCCAAGAGTTACCATTGTGAGGAAGAATAGGCTGTAGAGAACGTGAAAGGGGGTAATGATGGAATCGATAAGTGTTGGGTTGTCCCAACACAAAGAAGACCATTGGTGTTACATGTAGCTCACACCATTCCATGGGCAGGTCACCTAGCATGCCAGAAAACATACACGTTCACTGTACATACAGTATATTTTCACATTTTGGGACTTTGTGTGGAAAACTGGGAGCATTTAACAAAACCCCTGAACCTGCTATTACAGTGGAGTCAGTTTTTTTTTCAATAGGATCTCAGGATTCAATCTCAGGATTGCTACCTGTGCCACGTGCCAGTGAGGCTAGAAATAGGAGGATAATGCAGCTAAATACATGGCTAAGGAGTTGGTACAGGAGGGAGGGCTTCATCTTTCTGGACAATTGGGCCCTGTTCCAGAGAAGGTGGGACCTGTTCCAACGGGACAGGTTGCACCTGAACTAGAGGGGGACTAACATCCTTGCGGGACGGTTTGCTAGTGCTGCTCCGGGGGGGTTTAAAATAGAATTGCAGAGGGAGGGGAACCAGAGTGTTAGAGCAGGAGTGAGGTGGAGGAGGATAAAGATCATGTGAAAACTGCAAGTTTAGTGCATGCAGTAAAGCCAGATCTAACACATAAAGAGGCTTTGAGGAAAGAGAAGCAGAATAAAGGATGTAAAGGTAGTAAGGTAGAAGGGCTAAAGTGCGTGTACCTCAATGCAAGAAGCATCAGGAACAAAGGTGATGAACTGAGAGCTTGGATACATACATGGAATTATGATGTAGTGGCCATTACAGAGACCTGGCTGGCACCAGGGCAGGAATGGATTCTCAGTATTCCTGGATTTCAGTGCTTTAAAAGGGATAGAGAGGGGGGAAAAGGGGAGGAGGGGTGGCATTACTATTCAGGGATACTATTACAGCTACAGAAAGGGTGGGTAATGCAGCAGGATCCTCTTTTGAGTCAATATGGGTGGAAGTCAGGAACAGGAAGGAAGCAGTTACTCTACTGGGGGTATTCTATAGGCCCCCTGGTAGGAGCAGAGATACCGAGGAGCAGATTGGGAGGCAGATTTTGGAAAGGTGCAAAAATAACAGGGTTGTTATCAGGGGTGACTTTAACTTCCCTAATATTGACTGGCACCTGATAAGTTCCAATGGTTCAGACGGGGCAGAGTTTGTTAAGTGTGCCCAGGACGGATTACTGTCACAATAGGTTGACAGGCCGAATGGGGGAATGCCATATTAGATCTAGTATTAGGTAATGAACCGGGTCAGGTCACAGATCTCTCAGTGGGTGAGCATCTGGGGGAACAGTGACCACCACTCCCTGGCCTATAGCATTATCATGGAAAAGGATAGAATCAGAGAGGACAGGAAAATTTTTAATTGGGGAAGGGCAAATTATGAGGCTATAAGGCTTGAACTTGCAGGTATGAATTGGGATGATGTTTTTGCAGGAAAATGTACTAAGGACATGTGCGATGTTTAGGGATCTCTTGCTGGATGTTAGGGATAAATTTGTCCCGGTGAGGAAGATAAAGAATGGTAGGGTGAAGGAACCATGGGTGACAAGTGAGGTGGAAAATCTAGTCAGGTGGAAGAAGGCAGCATACATGAGGTTTAGGAAGCAAGGATCAGAGGGGTCTATTGAAGAATACAGGGTAGCAAGAAAAGAGTTTAAGAAGGGGCTAAGGAGAGCAAGAAGGGGACATGAGAAGGCCTTGGCGAGTAGGGTAAAGGAAAACCCCAAGGCGTTCTTCAATTATGTGAAGTACAAAATGATGACAGGAGTGAAGGTAGGACCAATTAGAGACAAAGGCGGGAAAATGTGCCTGGAGGCTGTGGAAGTGAGCGAGGTCCTCAATGAATACTTCTCCGGTATTCACCAATGAGAGGGAACTTGAATATGGTGAGGACAATATGAGTGAGGTTGATGTTCTGGAGCATGTTGATATTAAGGGAGAGGAGGTGTTGGAGTTGTTAAAATACATTAGGACGGATAAGTCCCCGGGGCCTGACGTAATATTCCCCAGGCTGCTCCACGAGGCGACAGAAGAGGTTGCTGAGCCTCTGGCTAGGATCTTCATGTCCTCATTGTCCATGGGAATGGTAGCGGAGGATTTGAGGGAGGCGAATGTTGTTCCTTTGTTCAAAAAAGGTAGTAGGGATAGTCCGGGTAATTATAGACCAGTGAGCCTTATGTCTGTGGTGGGAAAGCTGTTGGAAAAGATTCTTAGAGATAGGATCTATGGGCATTTAAAGAATCATGGTCTGATCAGGGACAGACAGCATGGCTTTGTGAAGGACAGATTGTGTTTACCACGCCTGATAGAGTTCTGTGAGGAGGTGACCAGGCATATAGATGAGGGTAGTGCAGTGGATGTGATCTATATGGATTTTAGTAAGGCATTTGACAAGGTTCCACACGGTAGGCTTATTCAGAAAGTCAGAAGGCATGGGATCCAGGGAAGTTTGGCCAGGTGGATTCAGAATTGGCTTGCCTGCAGAAGGCAGAGGGTCGTGGTGGAGGGAGTACATTCAGATTGGAGGATTGTGACTAGAGGTGTCCCACAAGGATCTGTTCTGGGACCTCTACTTTTCCTGATTTTTATTAACGACCTGGATGTGCGGGTAGTAGGATGGGTTGGCAAGTTTGCAGACGACACAAAGGTTGGTGGTGTTGTGGATAGTGTAGAGGGTTGTCGAAGATTGCAGAGAGACATTGATAGGATGCAGGAGTGGGCTCAGAAGTGGCAGATGGATTTCAACCCAGAGAAGTGTGAGGTGGTACACTTTGGAAGGACAAACTCCAAGGCAGAGTACAAAGTAAATGGCAAGATACCTGGTAGTGTGGAGGAGCAGAGGGATCTGGGGGTACATGTCCATAGATCCTTGAAAGTTGCCTCACAGGTAGATAGGGTAGTTAAGAAAGCTTATGGGGTGTTAGCTTTCATAAGTCAAGGGATAGAGTTTAAGAGTCGCGGGGTAATGATGCAGCTCTATAAAAGCTCTGGTTAGGCCACACTTGGAGTACTGTGTCCAGTTCTGGTCGCCTCACTATAGGAAGGGTGTGGAAGCATTGAAAAGGGTACAGAGGAGATTTACCAGGATGTTGCCTGGTTTAGAGAGTATGCATTATGATCAGAGATTAAGGGAGCTAGGGCTTTACTCTTTGGAGAGAAGGAGGATGACAGTAGACATGATAGAGATATACAAGATATCAAGAGAAATAGATAGAGTGGACAGCCAGCGCCTCTTCCCCAGGGCACCACTGCTCAGTACAAGAGGATATGGCTTTAAGATAATAGGTGGGAAGTTCAAGGGGGATATTAGAGGAAGGTTTTTCACACAGAGAGTGGTTGGTGCATGGAATGCACTGCCTGAGTCAGTGGTGGAGGCGGATACACTAGTGAAGTTTAAGACTGCTAGACAGGTGTATGGAGGAATTTAAGATGGGGGTTTATATGGGATGTAGGGTTTAAGGGTCTGCACAACATTGTGGGCCAAAGGGCCTGTACTGTGCTGTACTATTCTATCTTCTATGTTCTATAGTCATAGAACCCATACAATGCCTCTACACTATAGCTATGAACAAGAAATATTAGAAATAATACATGTGTTATCCTTTAAGTCCTTATTTTAGTAACCTGAACTTAATGGAGCCATGGATAAAGATCTCATAACAGCTAAGCAGCTTTACACTTTGTTGTAGAGTTTACTTCAGTAACAATATGTGAATTAAGTAGTCCGTGGCACCCTTGGGGGTTAATATAGATATTTGATTAAATATTCACCTTATGACCAAAATACTTGGTGACATGAGCTCAGTTATGCTCATGCTTGCAAACAATTCATTAGTAAAAATATGCATGGAAAAAAAATCACTCCCCAGTTCTACACATTCAAATATTAGTATTTCAGATTTGAATCTTCCATAGAGGATTCCCTTAAAGCAAAGGAACGCACTTTGCAATGCAGCACAAAATCAGGCTGATCACAATATCAAAAGATGAGTTCCTGGAATGACTGATTTCAGAGTTTTTGCCTTTAATGTTGCTGGATTAAGCCGTGTTCAAAGATCAACCAGTCGCTTTTGACCTTGAATCAGACATCAGGCCGCCATTGGTCACTAAGGACACTTACTTTTTGGAGAGAGGAAGATTATTTTATAATCATTTAATACATGAGAAAATCGTATTAATTTTGCACTGGCTTAGTCTTCTGCATCCATACTTCTCTTCTGACTGGAGCTACAGCACGGGCCATTAGCCCCTCCTTCCCAGCTATCCAGGACCCCCAACACTCCTTCTCAATGAAGCAGAGAAGTTCTTGAGCTGCTTCCAATTTTAAAATGCTGCACTCACTGTTCACAGTACAGTTACCACTAGTTTGAAGAAATAAAACGTACTATGAGCTAGTGCTTTTCCAGAACATGTGGCTCACATGAAAAAAATCATAAACTTTCATCGCTCCAACAGACAAAACAGAACTGAATCCGTCTTTATAGTTCTGATTCTAACAACACACTGTGTGATGAAGATATTCCTCATATTATTTTACTTTCTTATGCCACTCATCTTCATTCTGTTCTCTACTCCTTCATGTTTTCACCAGTGAAAACAGTTGCCCTTGATCTTCCTTTTTTAAATACTCCAGGATTTTATATCCTGCTAGATGCCCTCACAATCTTTTCTGTTTCAAGGAGAACAAATCCCAACTTTTTCAGTCCACCCCCACTCCCCAATTTTACTAAAGTCCTGCCATCATTCTAATAAATTTCTTCAGTCCACTATGTTAAGACCTTTACATTTTTCTTCAATTGTGTTGCCCATAAGTGAGAGCAGTACTCAAACTATCTGAATCAGTGTTTTATAAAAGTTCACCATAAATTTCCTGCACCTGTACATGCAGTAGCATGTCTACCAATGTTCATACCATTCAGGATAAACAATGAGAATATCTATGCTATAACAATATGCCAATTGATAATCCCCTACACTGGCTCCCTGACCTTCAGCTTACTGCCATTTTTAGTTTTGTTTTTCCCAATTGTCTTTGGAAATAATACAGATAGTGTAAACTCAGGTTTTTTTTGTGTTACAATATTGCTGAAAATCAAATATTTGTTCTCACAAAAAGAAGTGGAATAAAAATGCGGGGGTGGGGGAAATAGCGTTATACATAACAATGCTGTCCAATGTGTTATGAAGCAGGCAAAAATAATTAATTGGGATTCCAAGTATAATTAATTGTACATTTGATTCAAAAACAAAAAAGGAAAAATAGGTGTGATCCTTGGACGTGCCATCACCCTGCTCATACACCTATAGCTGTTTAAAACCTATGGTGCTTGCTAGGAGTATGATAGGACAGCAGGTGAAGTAGGACACAGTGAATGGTTTGACTCTGGAATTCACTGCCTGGGTTCATAAGGCCATAAGACGTAGGAGCAGAATTCAGCTACTTGGCCCATTGAGACTGCTCTGCCATTCTATCATGGCTATCCAATATTCCTCTTAGCCCCAAACTCCTGCCCTTTCCCCACACTCCTTCGTGACCTGACCAACCAAGAATCTTTCAATCTCTGCCTTAAATATACATAAATACTTGGTATCCACAGCTGCCTCTGGCAGAGAATTCCACAGATTTACCACTCTCTAGCTAAAGAAATTTCTCCTCACCTCCATTCTAAAAGGACACCCCTCTATTCTGGGGCTGTGTCCTCTGGTCTTAGACACTCCCACCACAGGAAACATCCTTTCCACATTCGCACTATCAGGGCCATTCACCATTTGATAGGTTTCAGTGAGGTCACCCCTCCTTCTTCTGAATTCCAGTGAATACACGCCCAGAAACAGTACACACTCTTCATATCATAAGCCATTCAATCCTGGAATCATTTCTGTGAACCTCTTTTGAATCATCTCCAATTTCAGCACATTCTTTCTAAGATAAGGAGCCCAAACCTGCTCACAATATTTCAAGTGAGGCCTCACCACCGCTTTATAAAGTCTCAACATTACATCCTTGTTTTTATATTCTGGTCCTCATGAAACGAATGCTAACATTGAATTTGGCTTCCTCACCATAGACTCAACTGATTCTCCTTTGTCTATCCCGCTTGTTATTTCTTCAAAGAATTCCAACTGATTTGTCAGGCACGATTTTCCCTTGAGGAAACTATGCTGACTACAGCCTATTTTACCATGTGCCTCCAAGAATCCTGAGACCTCATCTTTAATAATCAACTCCAACATCCTCCTGACCACTGAGGTTAGACTAACTGGCCTATAGTTTCCTTTCTTCTGCTTCTCTCCCTTCTTGAAGAGTGGAGTGACTTTTGCAATTTTCAAGTCTTCTGGAACTATTCCTGAATCTAATGACTCTTGAAAGATCATTCGTAATGCCTTTGTGATCTCTTCAGCCACCTCTTTCAGAACACTGGGGTGTGCACCATCAGGTCCAAGTGACTTATCTACCTTGAATTTTCAATTTCTCAAGAACCTTCTCTCTAGTTATGGTAACTTCATACACTTCATGACCCCTGACACCTGAAACTTTCACCCATACTACTGGTGTCTTCCACAGTAAAGACTGATGTAAAATACTTATTCAGTTCTTCCGCAATTTTGTTTTCTCCCATTATTACCTCTCCAGCATTGTTTTCCAGCAGTCCGATATCCACTCTCACCTCTCTTTTACACCTTATGTAGCTGAAGAAACTTTTGGTATCCTCTTTAATATTACTGGCTAGCTTGGTTTTATACTCCATCTTTACCTTCTTAATGACTATTTTAGTTGCCTTCTGTTGGTTTTTAAAAGCTTCCCAATCCTCTGACTTCCCACTATTTTTTGCTCTATTATATGCCCTCTCTTTGACTTCTATATTGGCTTTGACTCCTCTTGTTAGCCATGGTTGTGTCATCTTTCCTTCAGAATACTTCTTTCTCTTTTGGATGTATATACCCTGTGCCTTCCACATTGCTTCCAGAAATTCCAGCCATTGCTGCTCAACTCCTCTTTCATGCCTTTACTAATACATCTGACTTTAGCTTCTCCTTCTCAAATTTCGGGTGAATTTAATCATACTATGATCACTTTCCCCTAAGGGTTTTTCACCTTAAGCTCTCTAATCAATTCTGTTTCATTGCACAACACCCAATCCAGAACAGCTGATCCCCTATAGGCTCAACCACGTTGCCCTAAAAAGCCATCTTGTAGGCACTTGAGAAATTCTCCCTCCTGGAATCCAGCAACAAACTTGGTTTCCCCAATCTACCTGCATATTGAACTCCCCCATAACGATTGTAACATTGCCTTTTTGGCATGCATCTTCTGTCTCTTTTTGTAATTTGTAGGCCACACCCTTAGTACCGATTAGGGGTTTGTATATAACTCCCATCAGGGTTTTTTTTTACACTTGCTGTTCCTTAGCTCTATCCACAATGACCCTATATCACCTCCTTCTAAGGACTTGATTTCATTTATTACCAACAGAGCGACACCACCCCCTCTGCCTTTCTGCCTGTCCTTTCGATACAATGTGTATCCTTGAACATTAAGCTCACAGTTTAATCTTCTTTCAGCTATGATTCAGTGATGTTTACAACATTATCTGTAACTGTGCTGCAAGTTCATCTCCCTTATTCCACATACTGTGTGCATTCAAATATAATAACTTCAGTCCTGTATTCATCCTTTTCAATTTTGTCTGCCTTTTACATTTCAACTCATCTTGTTGACTGCAAATTCGCCCTATCAGCAGCCTCTCCTCACCACACATTGTCTCTGTTTGTAAACCAGCTACCTCACCTTCAGCACTATTATCCACCTTTCCTATGATACTTTCAATGAAATGTTTCCTAACTTTGTCTGAGGTTTTACCAACATCTGCCTCCACAACCTCTCCACTAACCGTTCTGGGAACCTGTTTCCCATCCCCCTGCAACTCTAATTTAAATGCCACCGTGCAGCATTGACAGACATTTCCGCTAAGATTAGTCCCCCTTCAGTTCTGGTACAAACCATCCCTTCTGTACAGGTCCCACCTTCCCGGAAGAGAGCCCAATGATCCAAAAATCTTATGCACCCCCCCACACCAACTCCTTAGCCACGTATTAAATTGTATAAACTTCCTAGTTCTGGCCTCACTAGTATATGACATGGGTAGCAATCTTGAGATCACAAACCTGAGGGTCCTGTCCTTTAACTTTACACCTAACTCTCTGAAGTCTCTTTGCAGAACCTCATCACTTGCCCTACCCATATCATTGGTACCTACACGGACTCAGCTTCTGGCTGTTCACCCTCCCACTAAAGAATGTTGAGGACTTGATCTGAGATATCCCGGACCTTGGCACCCAGGAGGCAATATACCATATGGGAATCTTGTCCTTGTCCACAGATCCTCCTGTCTGTTTCCCTAACTAACGAGTCCCCTAGCAACACAGCGTACCTCATCTCCCCTTTCCCTTCTGGGTCACAGAGGCAGACTCAGTGCCAGAGACCCGACCATTGTGATTTTCCTCTGTTAGGTCATTCCCCCACCCCCCACGGCATCCAAAGTGATATATCTGTTGTTGTGGAGGATGGCCGCAGGGGCTCCTTAACTTGGCTCCTTAACCCTTTTCTGCTTGCTGACTGTCACCCAGTTTCCTCTGTCCTGCATCTTGGGTGTAACTACCTCTGAATATGTCCTATCTATCTCCCCTCAGCCTCCTGAATGTTCCGGAGTTCATCCAGTTCCAGCTCCAACTCCTTAACTTGGATTATTTGAAGCTGCAACTGGATGCACTTCTCGCTTTGTAGTCATCAGGGACTCTGAAGGTCTCCATGCTTTTCCACATCCTGCAAGAAGAGCATTCAACTATCCTGCCTGCATGGCATCTCTAATGGCCTAGCTGATATTGAGGGCAGATAGAAATGTTCAATATAAACACAGAGAAGCTTCTGAAAGCAAAGTACCTGTAGGGGTCTGGGAAGAGTTTCCTTTCATGGGGGAGTCTGGAGAAGCCAGACAAGCGGGCAGTCACTGTATGGCCCAATGAGGCAATCTCTATGCTTCAGGTCTGTTTTAAATAGACCAACTGGCAGATGCTCAAGGAGGCTGCCACAACATAAGTAGACGCAGACATTGAGGAATTTGGCTCATCTGTCAATAAGTATGTGGATGGCATCGGTACCTCAAGAAGTCATTTCATGGCCCAGCCAGAAGTCCTAGCTGAACACTGAGGGGTACTCTCTACTAAAAGCCTGGGACGCTGCATTCAAGTCTGGTGACAGAACAGTTGTCAAAGCAGCCAGGAGAAATGTCACCTTAGGCACCAGGAGAGCAAAGACCACCTGCGCACAAAGTACAGTACTCAGGAACACCTACCTGATAATCATCTCCACCGTGTGTGGTTGGGCATTAAGGGCATTATTGACATTACTGACTAATCAAGGAAAAACAGTTTAGAACAGTTTCTGATGCTCTAAACTATTTTTATGCACACTTTGAGGCATGCAACCCAATCTTGGCCATGAAACCTACCCCTCTACCAGGTGGGCAGCCACTGTCTCTAACATCAGCAGACTTGACAATAACTGCAGAAAGTTAACCTTCATAAGGTGGCCGAGTCAGACAATATCCCAGGCTGAGTAGTCAGGGGATTGTGCTCACCAGCTCACTGACAACTTCATGGACATCTTCAACACTTCATTGATCCAGGCTGCGGTCTCCACATGCTTCAAATCAGCCACCATCATCCCAGTGCAAAGGAACTGTACACCTTCAGAACTAAGTGACTACTACCTAGTGGAACTGACAGTGATCATCAACAACGTGCTTTGTATGGTTGGTAATGGCACCAACCAAAAACTCCATTCCTACAACATTGGATACTCACCTATATGCTTACGGACAGAACCGCTCTACAACAGATGCTATAGCCTGGCCCTGACGCAAGAGCACTTACATCAACATGCTGTTTCTGGATTTCAGTTCAGCATTCAGCACCATCCTCTCACAGACCTCGCTGATCAAACCCTTATTCTTCAGTCTAAATGAACAGACCTCGGATAATCAGGATGCACCACCGCTCGCCCCTCCCCATCATCCTCAACAGTGGTGCCCCCCCAGGGCAGTATACTGAGCCCATTGCTGTGCACTCTGCTCACCCCTGACTGCATGGCTAAATACCTGTGTAATGACATCATCAAGTTCGCTGATGACACGACAGTTTCAGGCCCCTTATCTAAGAAAAGATGTGCTAGCATTGGAGATGGTCCGGAGGAATTTCCCAAGAATGATTCTGGGAATGAAAGGGTTAACATACGAGGAGTTTTTAATGACTCTGGCCTGCACTCCTAACAAGCTGCATCACTACTTGGTACAGAAACTGCATTGTGGCAGACAGGAAGGCTCTACAATGGGTAATCAAAATTGCCCAACACAATTATATGTAAAGATAAATATTCTTTATATACGTAAAGATAGAAAGGTGCCAGAAAACACCATGAAGGATCCCACAGACCCTGACCATGGACTATTTTTCCCACTTCCATCAAGAAAGAGTCTATGTAGCATCCATGCCAGGACCAGAGTCAAAAACAGTTACTTACCCCAAGCAGTAAGACTGATCAACACCACCACCCACTAACTCCACCACTGGTTTATTATTTCCGTCAGCCACCTTGTGTACAGCCCAGCATCACTTTATCCATAAAATCAAACTATGTATATAAGTTGTTTATGCATTTATATTTATTGTGTGTGTATTTTTAGTATTTTTGTGTTCTTTATCTTTTATGGATTTTTTGAGCTCCATCAGATCTGGGGTGGCAACTAGTAAATTCTCCTTACACATGCACAGGAAATGACATTAAACAATACTAATCTTAGTCTTAATCTTTATTTTAGAACCAGTATTCTGTAATCTTCAGAATACAGGAATAGCTTTTTTAGAGCAGAGATGAGGAGCTATTTCTTTAGCCAGGGGGTGGTGAATCTGTGGACTTCATTGCCAGAGACAGCTGTGGAGGCCAATTCATTGGGCATACTTAAAGTAGAGTTTGATAAATTATTGATTATTAATGGTGTCAAAGGTTACAGGAAGAAGGCAGAGGAGTGGGGTTGAGAGAGATGATAAATCAGCCATCAGGCTCGATGGGCCAAAATTTCTGCTCCTGTGCATTATGTTCTAAGAGGGGAGAGATGGATGAGATCAATAGGATTCCTCTTACAAAGACCAATACAGAAGAGACTAGCAGCCTCCTTCCATGCTGTGTTTGGACTGTAAGTCCATGATTCTCTGTGCATGTATTCATTTTATCATTGTGAACACAGTATTTGTCTGGGCATTACTTCCTATCTATTAAAATAGTGTTGTACAACATGGCAGAAAATGCTAGACTATAACAATGTTGTGCAGTGAGTGTAACAATCATGTTAGTCAGCCTGACCAGTCCTGTTGACTGCTCCAAGTAGTGACAGGCCTTTCTTGCCTGGGCCTATAGAGCACACTCCATTAATAACCTCTTAACTACAGCTTGCCGCTCTTCAGCAAAAGCTGGAAGATATACTGGCTGATACATTCATTCCTGTATTACAAACTTCAGTGTGAAACAGAAAAGCTGCACCATTATTTCACTGTGAATGGTGACAAACTTTGATTAAGTAATTAATAATATGAAGTATATTATTCTCCATTCTAAAGGGCAGAATCTCAACCAAAATCGGTGTTTGTGCTAAATTGTCCATCTGTAATTAATGACAACACTGATGTAGAACAGAGGACCAATCAAGTCAGAGAAATACATTTATGCTCCTACCTAATTTTAAAGACAAATTAAAGTTGACAAGGTGTATCACCATGCCCACATCACTAAGTTTCAATTTTCTTTCTTGATTTGCACATTAGATAAAATACTAAGGATTTGGTTGGAGCCTGATGTTTCTTAAATCAACCATCAATGGCAATAAAAGGTT
Organism: Mobula hypostoma; assembly: GCF_963921235.1. NCBI lineage: Eukaryota > Metazoa > Chordata > Chondrichthyes > Myliobatiformes > Myliobatidae > Mobula > Mobula hypostoma. The sequence goes on from NC_086104.1 coordinate 26,694,286, forward strand.
AAATGGCTAAAAAAAAATAGCTATGAATTTTGATTGAATGGAAATGCTGTGTTAAGTTGCTTGTTTCGCTTCTAATTTCCAGGGAGACCTGATGAAACTTTGATGTTGAGAAGGGCTCAAAATGAGCTTAGCAGATGGTGCCTTATTCACAATGGGAAGATAGAAAAAAAAGGAACAGAATTATTGACAGAACTTCTGGCTGCTGGACTGTTTGCAAGACAAATGGACAAAGGAACCCTGGATAACATCTAGTCAATCAAGCTGCTGTCATGTGCACACGTACAGTGAGGTACAGGTACAATGAAAAAAAATAGTTGCAGGAAGATATAACAAATACAATATAAACTATACCTAATTTACTTACTTAGAGATACAGTGCACGGCACCATGAGTCACCTCATCCATCAGCCCAATTATTTAACACTAGCTTAATCACAGGACAATTTACAATGACCAATTAACCTACTAACCAGTACGTCTTTGGACTGTCAGAGAAAATCTGAACACGCAGAGGAAAGCCACACGGTTTGTGGGGAGAATGTAGAAATTCCTTATGGGTAGTACCAAAATTGAACTCTGAACTCCGAACACTGCAAGTTATAATAGCTTCACACTAGCTGCTATGCTACCATGGCACATACATAACACTGGAAGTTTCATAGCACCTCATTAACTACCAACCAACTACACCATCATGAATCCTCGGTCCCACCTATGGAATAGTCCTATGTTGTCCTAATTACCCTTTCCAGAACCCCCAACACCAGGAACAAAGGAAGGCATCCTTGAACTTAAAGAGGAAAGGACCTAAGTGACTGATTAAGTCTTGCATCATCGGGGGAAGGCGCCCCCTAGTGGTCACTGTGAGATGTGTCAAATATAACAGCATTCTTGGTGACAGGTGCAAAACTCTAAACTGATAACAAAAAGTAGAGCAGTGAGCTAAGTGCACACCCCTGTGGTGTGCCAGTGTTGATAGTCAGCGAAGGGATGATGTTATTTCCAATCGGCAAATATTGTGGTCTCCTGGTTAGGAAGTCAAGGATACAGTTTCAGAGGGAGAACGAGAGGCCTAGGTTCTGTAGCTTTTTAATCATGACTGTAGGAATGATGGTATTAAATGCTAAGTTATAGCCAATAAACAGCATCCTGACAAAGGTATTTGCATTGTCCTGGAGATCCAAGGCCATGTAGAGAGCCATTGAGATTGTGTCTGCTGTAGACCTATTGTAGCAATAGGCAAATTGCAGTGGGTCCAGGTCCTTCTTGAGCCAGGTGTTGATTTTAGCCATGACTGGTCTCTCAAAGCATTTCATCACCGTAGATGTTAGTCCTTCTGGATGATAGTCATTAAAGCAGGTCACGCTGCTCTTCTTGGGCACTGGTATAATTATTCCCCTTTTGAAGCAGATGGGAATTTCTGACCATAGCGATGAGAGATTGAAGATGTCTTTGAATATCCCCATCAGTTGGTTGGCATAGGTTTTCAGAGCCATACCAGGTACTCCATCTATGAGGAGGTGAACTTGCACAATAAATTGTAGACATTATGTTAAATCTACTTTATTAATTGTGAACAGATATGTTTTCCTCTTATTATTAATGCATCCCTCTTTTTACTGCACAAGTAAGCCAATTTGAGTCAATCTCCATTAACTGCTCTCCTGCTCAGATGGACATGAACTCATAGCCGATAATTGAGGGTGTTTAAGGAGGAGATTGATAGGTATCTAATTATTCAGGGTATCAAGGGATATGGGGAAAAAGCCGGAAATTGGAACTAGATGGAAGAATAGTTTAGCTCATGATGGAGTGGTGGAGCAGACTCGATGGGCCAAATGGCCTACTTCTGCTCCTTTGTCTTGTGATCTTGTGATCTTGTGATAGCATCAATACACTTCGCATACACAGAAATCACCAAACACTGCACAGTACACCTAAACTTAGGTAGTTTAAAACGGGCCTGAGAGGAAAAAATGGATCAGTCATGATGAATTGGCAGAACAGGCTCGATGGGCCAAACAGCCTAATTCTGCTCCTATGTCTTATGGTCTTATGAATTGTCACCTTTTACACATCAGTTGACAAACTCTAAAAAAGATCACATTTAAGTGAGGTTGCTTAAGCATAAGGCGTTGATTTAGGAATTGGTTTAGTTTCAGGGATACAGTATTAAACTATAACACCTACTTTTGATTGGTTCATGCACAATCAAAGCGGTATACATGTCAGATAATGCTGAACGTTTGAAGGATCAAGACAAAGAAGAGACCGTGAAACTGAATGCTAATTGTTCACTAAGGTAACACCAAGTCTCAGATATTTCAAAGGAACGTCAAGGATGTGTAATCCTCCATGACGTATTGAAGTTGGATGGATGTTCCTGCAGATGTTTAATTTATTAATGAGTCAGTATATATAAAGATACCCTTTCACAAACATGACGGCTACTTTGGAATCTATCTCAAAGCCAAAAATATGAAATGTAGCAAAAAAAGAAGAAAATGAAATTTGTTAAGAAATTCACATGAAGATGATCACATATTATTTTCTACTCCATTGCTACTTGTTAAAGAAAAACTTTTCATTGTCTTGGAAATGAGAAAAACAATATTTTTAGGCTTAAACATCCTCATGTAAAATAATTTTTAAAACATTTTGTCAATGGATGTGCAAACTGTGGCTATCCATAACTACCTAAAACAATTTAGATATGCTGGACAGTGTATAGAGACTCCTGTGTGCAAAGTGTATTGATGCTATGAGCTCATATCCTTAAGACAACAGGACATAGGACCAGAATAAGGCCACTTGGTCCATCAAATCTGCTCTATCACTCCATCAAGGTTTATTTATTATCCTCTCAACCCCATTTTTCTGCCTTCTCCCTGCAACCATGACATCCTGACTAATCAAGAACCTATCAACCTCTGAATCTACTAAACGATCTGTCTTCTACAGATTCACCATCTTCTGGCTTAAGAAATTCGACCTCATCTCTCCTCTAAAGGAGCGTCCTTAGAGTCGTAGAACACTACAGCACAGAAAAGGGCCTTTCAAGCCATCTAGCCCATGCTGAACAATTAGCCTCCCTAGCCCCATTGACCTGCACTCATAGCCCTTTGTACCAGTCCCATCCATGTACCTATCCAAATTTCTCTTACATGTTGAAATTGAACCTGCGTCCACCACTACCGCTGGCAGTTCATTTCACACACTCAGACCCACCTGAATGAAGAAGCTCCCCCTCATATTCCCCTTAAACATTGCACCTTTCACCCTTAACCCATGATCTCCAGATGTAGTCCCACCCAATCTCAGTAGTATCGATCACTGCTCATTTATTAGTCCTCTCAACCTCCTCTCTTCTCCCTGTAGTCTTTGATACCCTGACTAATCAACAACTTATCACGCACCACTTTAGATATACTCTGCCACCACAGCCATCCGTGGTGATGAATTTCACAGATTCTCCACCCTCTGGCTAAAGAAATTTCTCCTTATCCCTGTTCTAAATGCATGTCCCTCTAGTCTGAGACTGTGTACTCTACTCCTGGATTCATCCACTATGGGAAACATCTCCACATTCACCCTCAATATTCGATAGGTTTCAATGCGAACCCCACATTCTTCTAAACTCCAGCAAGTACAAGCCCAGAGCCATTAAACTTTCTTCATGAGTTAACCTTTTCATTCCCAGAATCATTTTCGTGAACCTCCTCTGGATCCTCTCCAATGCCAACACCTCCTTTCTTAGATAAGGGTCCCAAAATTGCTCCTTTATTTGTCCTTTAAGAGCCCTTTACTCCACTGTAATACTGGTATACCTCACTTTATCTTCTCCCTCTCAAACATCCAACTGATCAGGAAAGTGGTTAACTGAGATTAGTTCAAATAGACTTACTTGTCCAGTGAAAAAAAAAAGGAATGAATTAATAATAAGAGAAAAATATAATTTTTAATGAGGATTGTGCTCCTAATATACTAGTACTCATTGTTAATAAAGTAGCTTTAACTGAATGTCTACTAGTTAAATTATTCTGATCGTGCAGTATAGACCTTCATTGAGGTCAATCATTATATTGATGAATGGAAGTTCATCATTCTGTTCCTCCCATTCACTACAGTGATTGAACTCTGCAGCGAAGGCCAAATGTCTGCTCAGATAATGGCACTCATTGAAAATGCTTTGTGTAAGAATGAGGAGGATTCGATTGGGTGCCACAATAATGTAATAGTTAACACCTCACTATTACGGAAGAATGCAAGGGGATCACATAACAATTGGAGCTTGGAATTCAATGCTGGCATTGTCTGTAAGGAGACTGTATGCCCTACCTGTGGAATCGGTGGGTTTTCTCCGGGTGCTCCGGTTTCCTCCCACAGTCCAAGGACTTACCAGGTAGGAGGCTAATTGGTCATTGTAAATTGTCCCATGTTTAGGTTAGGGTTAAATCATGTGTTTCGGGGGTTGCTGGGTGGCACGGCTCACGCTGTATCTCTAGATGAGTAAATAAATAAAGGATGGAGATGCACCTGGCTCCTTTTGGCAACCCCAACGTGAATTCCACCAGTGGCCCTGAAAGGACTCCTGTTGGAAAGCCCAACACAGCTGTGCAATAAAACTGAACCTGATATAGATTTGTGTTGGGCACGTGGCCAAGTGGTTAAGGCATTCGTCTAGTGATCTGAAGGTCGCCAGTTCGAGCCTTAGCTGAGGCAATGTGTTGTGTCCTTGAGCAAGGCATTTAACCACACATTACTCTATGTCTGTGTGAGGAGTGGCACGCCACACAGTCTTTCGTTCCGCGCCTTGTAAGGCATGAAAATGCCCAACGCTGGCCTCTTAGGCCTGAGTCGACGATCCTCTGATATATATTCACTAAGGACACCAAATGAATCTTGAACTCCTTACCTCAGAACTGCTGGGGTTTTGTCAGCCTAGGAATAGAAATTAATTTATTGCTAAGTTTGGTTCACTGAACTGATTTTGATTCTATTAGTATTTACATGACAGATCTCCCAAAAGGATTTGCAAAAGCTACAAAATAACTGAATTAACTTTTCCTTGCAATTATCAAATCATCTGACAACAAAATTATGAGTTGCAAAGTCTTTATCATCGAATCATAGTTGTATAGTCTTAACTATTGAATATGCAAGTATTTAGTAGCTGGGGTAAATAAGTGATATTAGTAACAATGCCATAGTGACATTCCACTTGTAATGCAGAAATTCAGTAGTGCCTCATTGCTGACTATAAATTTACAAGCAAGGTCAACGTAGGAGATTAACATAAAAATTAATTTATGTTCAGTCTCCTTGGATTGTTACTCATTACAGAGCCTGAATATCACACATGTTGTAATATGCTGTCTAACCTATATGTCCACACACATCCTTATCACCGCTCTCCTGCTGTGGGTGAACACTTTGCCATTTAGCTAGGCTTCTACAGACAGAATGATTTATCTTTCTGAGATGTCAGCATGATCATTAGTAGGAGCACTACGCAAGATTCTGGAGGAACCCAATTGTTCAGGCAGCATCTGTGGAGGGAAATGGACTGTATTGATGGTAACATCACCCTCTTAGCCAGAACGTGCACCAGGATTAGATGGTTTAAACCTCAAACACACAAGGGATTCTGAGATGTTGGAAATTCAGAGTAGCACGTACAAAATGCTGGGGAAACTCAGCAGGTCAGGCAGCATCTATGAAAAGGAATAAATAGGCAATGTTTTGGTCTGAGACTATTCATCAGGGCTCATTGTTTAAATCTCACCTCCCTAAGAAAACTTAATGGAAGTAACACATTTACAGTTGGCCTTAATTTTTGCAAACTTTCTCATTCAAGTGGAATGTACTTTTACTTTTAGATTTTACGGCCAACCTACCAAATACTCCTATGGCTTCCTGTACAAAATGAACTTTACAAAGTGTTAAAAGAAAAGGCAGTTAGAGAAAGAACTAAAGACTAATAACTAAAGTCTGAATATTTTTCTTAAAACCTTACCTGGTTTGTCAAATAAATGTATACACTTCTATGGACCAACCCAAATGAAATATATTGAGCTTTCTGTCATTGTTACATTAGACAGACTCCAAACGAATCATACAAATATGCTAAGAAATAGAAAATCACCAGTTTACTGCCTACCCTGTCAGGTCTTTGAACACAAAGTGCTTGCAGTGTAGATCACCCAAGTTGAAGTTCAAAGTTCAAACTATATTTATTATCTAAGCATGTATGCCACATTGAAATTTATTTTCTTGCAGGCATTTACAGGAAGAAATACAACAGAATTTTATGAAATCCTACACATAAACAGACAAAGACTGACAAACATGAATGTGCAAAAGAAGATAAACAATGCAAGTAAAAATAATACTGAGAGCTTATCAACGAAACGTCAAAGAAGGAGGGTGCCCACCTGATGACCCCGATGATGCACCTACCCTCCCTCCTTGTCACCACTCCAAACCCACTGCCAACATCAAGAGTGCCAATTTACCAAAGGGTTTGAAACATCAAGTCCTAGTAGCTCTACTGAGCTGTAAAGAGTCCTTGAAAATGAGTCTGTGGGTCGTGGAATCAGTTCAGAGTGGTGGTGAATGATGTAATCCATGCTGATTCAGGAGTCTGATGGTTGTAAGGTCATACTGTTCCTGGACCTGGTGGTATGGGACCTAAGAGTTCTCTACCTCCTGCCTGATGCTAGTATTGAGAGGAGGGTTATGTCCCTATCATTTGAACCTATGGTGGTGATAGTTTATTTTCCATTGCTGACTAGAAATACCTGTCGTTCAGTTAGCATTGTTCCTTTCTTTTCAATACTGTCAAATTGAACACAAATTCTAATTTGAGTACATAGCTAAGACTATCCTAAGGGAACACCTCCCACAATTTTTTATAGGATGTCCCAGGAAAGATTTCAATGCTAATTTATTTGTTTCTCACCTTTATGAGAAGGGAGAGAATTACAAGAGCCATGTCATTATCTTGGGACTTAAATGAATGCACATTCAAGATGTTATATTACTGATAATAAAGAACATTTTGCAAAATGATGAAAGAATATTGAAACTCTCTCTAACATTCGTAGTTTCTTTCTATGCACTTGCATTTAATTCCAAATTGTTACACTGAATATGATGTATTATTAAATTTAAACATTATTCAGGAAATAGGTTACGGGAAACTGATGGAAAATAATTGCTTCAAATTCCAATATATCAGTAATAATTCTCCCTCATTATATTTGCTTTCATCGTATAATGCAGGGATGTATTTGAAAAAAAAAACTCTAACAGCAAATGAATTATCATATGTGGCCATCTCACCAATACTATTTGTCGGTCATGGAAATGCATTCATTTGATTCAGTTGACAGTAACATTGCCAGGTTGCCATCTGCTGGGACCTCTATGGCCCCAGCACTAAAGTGGGCTTTCTATGTACCTTATTCAAGTGCAGTTCGTGAGGTTCCATGCAAAGTACAGCTGGATTAGCAAAGGGCAGCCAATTAAGAAGCTTTCAGGTGCTTGAGCAGTGTAAAGGCAGCATTACATTTGAATCACTTCTTTCCTAATGTTGCCACATGTGATATCAGGTTTATAAAAAAACATTGTCAAGAAATTTGTAAGGACACATCTATTTTACTTGGCAGACACAAAATTCTGCAAAGAAAGTGTCAATAGTGATTTCTTTTCAAAAGAAGAAAATAACTCTCTTGTTCCTCTCTACTAATGTAAACATTTGGTTCACATCAATGACTGACAGTCAACACACCTACAAATGATTCACCTGGTATTCAGAGCAGTGATAGTGGGTTTTATCATATTGATTGAAGACTGAAATATAGTTTCTGTACAATGGAATGTCAGTCCGTAGATTTTTTTCTGGTAAATTGTTGGTGTAAACAGTCACATATTATGCAAAAGCACTTTAAATGCAAATCATTCCATGCAATATTCTTTTTGAGGATTAGGCATAATATAAACATTTAATCTTTCTTTTTTAATCTTCTTAATAATGAACAGAGTGTCTACATTAAAAAAAAACTGAACTACAGGCAATAGTATGCTGAAAGGAATCAGATATATGAGGGATTATTTGAAACTAGGCTACAGAAAAATAAGACAGAATCTATTACATTTTGAAAGATAGCCTGGGAAAAAGAACCTGAAAAGATACCATGAAGTCAGCAGAAAAAAAGGCAGAAACAGATATCAAATTGGCAGAAATGCAAACCATATGGAGAGAAATGAAAGACAATGAAAGATTAATCATATTAATAGGGATGAGGTCTAACAATGGAATGGAGGGGAATAAGAAATCAATCAATATGTGCAGGATTCCTTTCCAACCCATTCTGTAAGATTTCCAGCAATAGTAAAATTATCACTGGATCCAATGATGAGGAACACAATAGAAGTAGAAGTAATATCTCATCAAGGAGAAAATCATAGAAGATGGAAATCTGAAATTTAAACTAAAAATATTAGAAATGCTCATCCAGCCAGGCTCAATTCCAAGGAGATGGAAGTAGAGGTAATATTACAAGTCTATGACTTTTCACCAATACTGGGGAAAGGTATAAAATGAACATGTTGCAAGGTGCAAAGAGAAGTACGGAACACAATAGGAATGGATGTGATCGGCTATGCCGCAAGGGGAAGTGAATGCTTCTATTGACATCACTGCAACTGGACGCAGTGTCTGTGAACAAAGAATGGTGTGTTGCAGCCCTGAGGTTCCCAACAATGAAATGAACAATTTCAGATACCCTGAGTTTCCAGTTTGTATTGGAAGCACCCAATTCCAGTGGAATGTCATCAGCCGTACCATTAACTCAATTTCTCTCTCTTTCCAGAAGCTGCCGATCTGCTGAGTATTTCTCAAATGATCTTACATTCTATTTCCAGCAACTGTGGCATTTGTTTCTTCTTTCCACTCCCTGTCCTTATTCATTTCCCTCCATTTTGATCATCTACAGGTAGATCAGCTGCAAATAACATGCCTTCACGATCCTCTGTAAGCAGCAACTGCACCACTTGTATCATTCACTTTCCTTTGCTCTCCCCATTCCCTTTCATCTCTCCTGGACTTCTCTGCAACTTCAAAGATGGTTGATTGCGAACAACCATCTGAAGCATCGTCATAATCAATATGAAGCATTGTCATTGTTCCTCTCCTTACAGACGATGTTTGATCCGATGAACATTTTTTTCTGTCTATCAAGGCAATTGTAGCTTACAATATTAAGTAAAAATGACAAAAGTAAGGCAGAAGTATTAGACTGTAGGAATATTCCATGGAAAATTGCTGGTTATCTGCGTTCTGCAGCTCAGCAAGTCTCACATTTTTAGGGACAAGTCACAAGTATAAATGTTTGCGATGACCTGGAGGTCGGGTGTTGTGCTTCCAGGCTAAATACCGGACTCAGCACTGCATCTAGTGATGGAACACTGATGTACAGAGACAAGCCACACACATTGTATCCAGTCCTCAATTTTACACTAGGGCTGCCTGGTATAAGCTATCCACCAACGTGTCTTTGGGGTGTGGGAGCAAAGCAGATCATCTTTCAGAAACCCACTTGGTTGGGGGAGAAAACGCAAATGTCATAATGTCAGCACCTGAGTTTATGGCCAAAGAACAATTTGTAAATGGGCTGAGTAGCTTTATCCTGAATTGAGAAGTAGGTACTATAACTTTCTGCATTGGAATGGAAGTACACTTAGAGCATAGCCTTTTCCTTAGTGTCGGGTTTTTGATTTTGTTTTGTAAGTTTTTAGTTTGTTCTTCTTTTACCATGATATATTTTTCTGGTTTTGATCCTGAACCCAAGCGTTGACTGCATGGAGTTTAATACATATCCCCTGTTATGGTGTGGGTTTATGAAAGGCGCTTCAATTTCCCCCCACCTATTAAAATGGCATAAGTCAGGATCACACCTTGATCCATGAAGCTGTGAGAAAGCAGCACTAGCTGCTGTATCGCCCTGCCAAAAGACAAGCATGATAAGAGAGAATGCAGAGAGATTAGATGAGGTTAAAATAAAGGCTTTGGGATAACAAAAATGGACCACAAAATTAGACTGTCAAGGTACAGAGAACAACAATAATATTGTATTTGAATAACAAAGCAAAATCCTAATGGTATAAAACAAGGAAGTGATAGAGTTAGAGAAGAAATACTAAATAAATATTTTGGTTCAGTGTTCACCACTGAAGCAGTTTAGAAGAATTTATCAGAGGACGGGATTTAAAATTAAGAAGAGCAATCCTAAATAAATTAATCTAGCTCAAAGAACAATATAAAACATAGGACCTGGAAAATAGAACAGTACAGCGGAGGAACCAGTGATGACTCTGCTGACCATAATGCCAGAACAGAAGATAAAAACCATAGCTCTAAGGAAATAAATTTCACTTCATATAAAAATCAAGGAACAATACAACAGAAACACTATTACACATTATTAATACTTTGTTAGGCAATGGTACAATGCCAGAAAAATCAGTAGATAGATCACCCCTGCTTTAAGTAAAACAGTAGAACATGTCCAGGAAACTAAAGGGCCATCATTATAACATTACTGGGGAAATAATGAAACTTCTATTAAAAATTTAATAGGCAAGATAGTCAGGAACCGAGATACAATACTGAATAATTGGTATATATTTTAGCAGGAAAATGTGGGTTGATCAACCTCATAGATATCTCAGAAGCAATATCAGTAAGAGTACATACAGGTAGTGCAGTAGGCGACATTCTCCCAGAACTCAAATATGTCTACGGAACAGATAAATAAATACGAATGTGTGCAGCATCGGGTATCTATTCAAAAAATTGATATGTAGCCACTTTCAAAATAGAAAAGAGGAAAGAGAAAAATGATATCATTTTAAAGTTATAAAAGTTGAGTTTTGTGGTTCCCCCATGAGACTACTGCTGTTCATAAATTACATTTTTTAAAAAACTAAATGATGAAATCAAAGGCAAAATTTCTGAAGTTGTGAATGATTTTAGTAGTGAATTTGGAAAAATGGAGTATTAAATAATGACAAGGATTAAAGCAAATCATAAAATGGCATAAATAAATTTGTAGACAGGGATAAAATTAGCAAGTAAAACTTGTAAGCAAGGGTGCAAGGAAGCCTTGTAAGCAGGGGTGGAATGGTAACATAGTGGTTAGCATAATACTATTACTGCACCAGCATCCCGGGGTTCAATTCCCACCACTGAATGTAGGGAGTTTGGATGTTATCCCGATGACTGTGTGGTTTCCATCTGGGTGCTCCGATTTGCTCCCACATTCCAAAGTGTACGGTTTAGTAGGATAATTGATCACATGGGTGTGACCGGGCAGTATGGTCTCATTCGGCCAGAAGGACCTGTTATGATCTCTAAATAAAGAAAAATAAAATAAATAAACCTAAAACACTTGGTAGGAAAATTAAAGCAGTCATAAATTAATTAATAGTGAAAAATGGGTAGGTGAAGGCATTAAACTGTACTCTTTCTGCAGGGGCACCCTAAACATAAATGTATATTAGTATAAATGTACAGACCTCTACTGTGCTTATTTATTATTCAGTGGTCAGATAAAAATATAAGAATTACAAGCTGGGGTGGGGCATTCAGCCCTCGTATCTGCTCTCTCATGGAACAAGATAATCTTTCACCTCAGCACCGCATGTCTGCGTTAATCCATATTTCTCAGTTTCCTTAACATAGAAGAAAACTCTGCATTGCTCTCTATGTGAGATGCTTCTACTTATCCCAGTTCTGAATGCTTGACCCCATATTTTGAGACCATAACCCAAGTTTCTTGAGACACATCATCTACCCTGTAAAAATTACTGTACAGTGTATGTGTTTCAGTGAGATCACCTCTCATACTGAATTTCTGAGTGTATGGGAACTTTCAAATTAATCTCTTCTTGTAAATCAATCCTCCCAACCCAGGAATCACTCTAGTGAATTTTTTTGGAGACCTTCTATCACAAGTATATTCTTAGATAGAGAAGACAGGCCTGCATAAAATATTCGCCATGCAACTTGCCTTACGTTCTTTCAATATGATTGAAAGGGCTGCAAATGATTGGCATTCCTAAATCTTTCTGTACCTGCATGTTCCCTCTGTTCATTCCAAGTGAAAGGCCAACTAATATGCCCATGTCTGAGATCAGCTGATTCCTAAAAAATCGATGTGGCACCAGCCAAATCACTCCCTGCAGATTGTAGCAAACTAAAAGCGCCAAAGATATGTGCAAAAATCCAATGGAAATCCAGTGCAAGCTATCTGAAACTGGATGGTGATCTGTGTAAACAGCGGTGTCTGCCACTGCTGATGGAACACACATTAACTATACAGATTAGGAAAGGTTAATGACCTAAACACGCAAGCTCAGAATGGCAATGCAGGTTTCAACGGACTTGTGCTACACATGATTCTGCATATACAGTTTGTGCCACTTTTAAACCAATTCCACTTCCGCTGCACCTAGAATCGCCCGTTACAAAAATGGGACAGCTATTCCAGAGGATATCAGCATTGCATTGGTACCGAGAGAACATATAGTGAGTGTTGAGAACGTGGGCACTGCTGCCAGTGGAACGCTTGAGACAAACAGAATACGTTGATTGGAGAAATGGCTGAATAATAAAAGAAACGGGATTTTGCTGATTGAGAGAGATAAGGAAAGGCAGGCATGGGCTAATGCAGGGAATATTTATTCTAGGTACTTCTGTGCATGGACTAATTCAAAAGCAAAACAATAAATACTGTTGATTGTAACTCATTTTATATAGAAATGCTAGGCACACGACAAGTTTTCCATAGTTACAAATGCTTGTTTTCTATTATCTACTGAAGAGTATCAACATAAGTCATAATGACTCTAATGTTAATCATGTTGGAACAACTTAGAAGTTAAAACAACATTTGTCAAGACCAAAACTTAGTTAACATTTCAGGCTGATGAAACAGTCTTCTGAAAAATCAGGTACCAAAAACATTAACTCTATTTCTCTCTCCATGCATGCTGCCTGACCTGCTGAGTATTCAGGTATTTTCTATTTTAGTTTAGATCAGGGATCCCTCCCATTATCTGAGGAGCCCAGGGTGGGAACCCCTGGTTTAGGTCATACTATTTGTGCTCCTCCCACTAATCATGATGAACTTAGAAAGGACGTCGCATCCCCTAGACAGGTAATATCACTCTCCAGGCTGCCTGTTCTCAGCATGTTGCCAAACAAGCTTTGCAGAATTGGAGTTTAAGTGTTACCATTGTGAATTGCCCATGCATGCAAACAGAAATCCAATTACTAGGTAATATACCCAGTGTGGTAAAAGTCCTTATTTACCACTTACATTGCAGCCAAGCAGCGGCTGATTTTTCAACAAATGTCACAACTTCCTTGGCCTGTTATATTTTACTTTGAGTTCAAAACCTTGGACTTTAATCTTTCCTTCTGAATTACGTTGTTTCCTTGCACTCAATCTCTCTGTACCCCCTTACTGCATAAGACCTGTTACGTAAATACAACTTGCTAAAATTAAGGTTCAGAACATTTGCTTTATATGAAATTTAAACAATACTTAATATAATTCAACAATATTTAAGTTAGTAAATGACATCGCACTCAGGTGCAAAGATGCATTGGTTTAAATTATGTAACTGGGAAGAATATCTTCCACTCAAGACAATGATAAAAGTATGTTTACATAGCCTAAACTGTAAGCCTATGTAAGCAAAACGGTGCTCTAAACATCACATCAGGTTATGTAATTCATGAAGCGCACACACAGAAGTCTCCTTTTGTCGCGACCACACTATTCTGCGGCGGTAACACTCGGACAACAACCTCACTCCTCGAATAGCCAAGTTACACACCGGCCGGTTTACCGGCATATGGCGAGATGAAGAGTTGTGCCAGGTCTGACTAGAGTTGCTCTGCAACCTGGCCATCTGTCAATCTAGCACTGTCGCCGGAGAGCCGGCGAGCCCAGCTCCGGGAGATTTCCAGCTCCCTCAACAAGCTATCTCCAGCCCAGGCTTCACTGCGGGGCACACCACAGCATACTTTAAAATCGCTCTTTAAAGAAATAGTGTTTTTATTTCGTCAACTGCCTATAGCAGAAATTAACGGCACGACGCTCAAATCGATCCACAGGCGGCTGGAAATCCAATAGTCTGACTTCCCTAGCTCCTCTACTGGGATTTCAGCCACCTACCCGGCTGACGGATAGGAGACTAAAAACTGCAGAAACCCAAACAATGCTGTGGCTTCAGCAAGCCGTTATATCTTCTAACACATCTCTCTCTCTCTCTCTCTCTCCCTCTCTCTCTCCCTCTCCCTCTCTCTCTCTCTCTCTCACACACACACGCACGCGCGTACACACACACACACTCACACACACACTCACACACACAAAACACACACACACACACACACACACACACTCACTCCACTCACACACACACACACACACACACACACACACACACACACACACACACTCCACTCACTCACTTGCCTACCTTTCTGTACACCAGCATGTTGGGCGATTCGTCCGCCGTTCCGTTGTTACTCGCATTCTGCCCATAATTATTTCCTTGCGCCATAGCAAGATGTGCCTTGGGATTCCTGAATTCTCACCAGGGGGAGAAAATAAAAAAAGGATCTTGTTTAAAATTTTCATTTATACATACATATTAAAAGATGCTGACAAACGTCAAGTGGAGATTGTAATAAATGAAAGAGCAGCAAGATGTCAAATGCGGTCACGGCAAAGGGCACTGCAACGCGGGACAGAGGCGGGGGGGACAGGCCACCTGAGGTAAACTTAGATCCTAAAATGTCAATGATTTTGTGGGGGGGTGGATTTAGCGGACAACAGTACTCCTGCTGTAAACGCGACCCTCACCCCGATTCATGACAGTAAAGGTAATGCTGGCTGAAAGAAATGGAAAGCGCGAAGGGACAAACCAAATGAGTGTTCTCTAATGCAGCAGATCGCAAAATATATCATCGAAATTGCACTGTTCATTCGCGGCATGCTGCCCATGTTTCATCGCCGCCTTTATTTGCAAATTTCTAGTCCTGCTGTTCACATCGCGAGTGCATGCGGCAGGGTGCATTGGTCCAGCGGGTTGTTTCGCGCTGGATAACCAGGCAGTACATTTAGGCTGTTCCCCCAACAGCGAAAGACAGTTGGGTTCCTTCGCGCAGTGAGCCCGAGTCAGGCAGCGCCTTCAGCACCACAGACAGCGACCAAAATATGCAAGAAAGCAAGCCGTATAAGAGGGAAAATAAATGCAAACAAATCCAGCATCAAGGGTCGCTGCCAAAGGCTTCGATTCCCTTTACCTCT
The DNA here is from genome assembly GCF_963921235.1 of Mobula hypostoma. Taxonomy (NCBI): domain Eukaryota; kingdom Metazoa; phylum Chordata; class Chondrichthyes; order Myliobatiformes; family Myliobatidae; genus Mobula; species Mobula hypostoma. The sequence continues at coordinate 26,709,675 of NC_086104.1, forward strand.
CCCTTTTTCCCCAAGATTTGGATATAGAGCCGCTTGCATTTACCTCAAGCACAGCAGACTGCACGATAACAGTCAAAAGTCCTGATCTCTGCAACGCTTGCACCCGATCCCGGCCTCAGACAATTCATTTGCGATTTGCAGCGAGGCTCCGAGAGGGCAAGGCTTTTTTTTCTCCTTTCTCTCCCTCCCTCTGTCAGCCTTATTTCTGGAGATGTGTTGCAGCCCGCGCTCCCTGCTGGGCACGAGCTCCCCCCACCTTCCGCTCGCGTTCCCGGGACGCACGGGCGCGCGGAATGCGAGCCTAGCTGCTGACAATTGGCTCGCGCTCCGGGGTACCGGTTTCGGCAGCGTTGGCGGCTCCGGACAGAGCTACCGCAAAGATCTTGTCTCGTCCCCTACCTGAATTACTTTCTTAAAACTACAGACACATGACTGGAAGTGAAGGATGATGTTTAGTTAGGACTGCAAGCTGCGGATGTAAAGCCTCTATATCTTCCTCAAGCCGTGCATCGCTCCAAGTTATTTGTTTTTTTTTACATCCATTTGTGGCCTCTTGATCAACCTTACAAAGGATGTGCAACTATAACCTGCTGAATATTCCCAGTAATTGTTTTCGATGAACCTGAGTATCACTGAACTAACAGCTAGAAATACCAGTTAAAATGATCCATAAAATTACTATTACAGGACATTGTAAGAGTTCCTTCACCAAACCATCCTCTCTCAATTTTTTTTAGCTCTCCTTAAGACCTACCACTCTGACAAGACCAATATACTCCTGTATCTCCTAAATTGAGTGAAATTTGGGGGGGGGGGGTTGCATCAATCACAAAAAGTTAGCAGGCAGAGCTACAAGCAGTTGATCTTCGTTGCAAAGTTTTAAGAATGGAGAGGTTATGTTACAGTTGTATTAGGCCAAGCCTGGATTACTAAGCACAGTTATGATCCTCTTCCATAAAAACAAGTCAAGTCACACTGGAAGCACTCCAACAGAGATTCAGCAGGTTTACTCCTGGGATGGGAGTCTTGTTTGATCAAAAGAGGTTAGACAGTTTTTGTTTATTTGTTGGAGTTGGGAAGAATATTTTTTTTAAAAATATAATCATAAAGGGCCTGACAGGGTAAATGCTGAGTGGTTTTCACTTGTTGGACTGACAGGTAAAGGGTAGGTCATTTAAAATCAAGGTGCAAAGAAAGTTCTTCTCTCAGAGGGTGGTGAATCTCCAGAATTCTTGTCCCCAAGAGCATTGGAGACAAGTTAATTAGATACAGTATATATAGGGTGGAATCATACTGTGGAATTGAGGATTATAAGGCCTGCATAGACTAGTCATAATCATTATGAATGGCAAGGCAGGCATGACAGGCTTGCTGTTCTGTCTTTGGATCTATCCTTCTTATTCTAGACTTTCTGTGTGCCTGTGCTCTTATCTACCACATACCATTGTTAGTTTAATAGTACCACCGTGAAAAACCAGGTTATGTTTCACAAACAAGAGAAATTCTGCAGATGCTGGAAATCTAAGCAACACACACGAAATGCTGGAGGAACTCAGCAGGCCAGGCAGCATCTATGGAAATGAGTGCAGTCAACATTTTGGGCCGAGACCCTTCAGTAGTACTGCTTCAGCCCAAAATGCCTACTGCACTCTTTTCAATAGATGCTGCCTGGCCTGCTGAGTTCCTCCAGCATTTTATGCATGTTGCTTATATTTTACAATGCTTCATAAATACTAGTTATTTTCTGGAATGATTTTGAGTGGTGTTTCTCAGTGTAAATCAAGTGATACTCAAATTTCTCATATTTATTTAAAGATATCACAGATATAGGGAATATCTAGCAGGTTAAGAGTATCTTTAAGAGACTCCTGGATAGGTACATGGAGCTTAGAAAAACAGAGGACTATTGTAATGATCCGGATCGGGTTCCCTTTAAATTTACTTTGTCTGTGTTACGATCTGGACCGTTGACGCCCTGTTTCCCTTTGGTTCCCTGTTTTCCCGTGTCCCTCGAGCTTGGTGATTGGAGACAATTTACTCTCGGCTGAACCGGCAGTTTATAAGTCTCTGGCTCTCAGCCGTACAGGGCAAGAGCGTTAACAAAGTCACTGAAGGTTCTGTAAGCCAATGTGATCTGGCCGGAGCAAGCCTTGTCTCCTCCCGAAGCAAGTGCCAGCTAGCTGCCTTCCCTTGTCAGTACGGATCAGTCAAAGTTAACCCGCTGTGGTGAGTCAAGAGCTCGCCGCGGCTTGGAGCGTACTTGAGCCCAGTTATAGTTCTGTCTACTGTTGTGTCGTCTCCGTATCCATGTCGTGCGTCTGAAAGGGGTCCTGGCACTGTACCCTGGAAGGGTCCTGACCCTGTGTCAAGAAGAGTCCTGACTCCGTCCTGTGTCTAAGGAGGATTCCCGGCGCAGTGTTTTATGTCCTGTGTCTGAGTCTGTCCTGTGAATAAGAAGAGTTCCTGGCCCCGGAGGCTTCCAGTATCACGTCCTGGCCCCGGAGGTCCATGATTCTGAGTCCTAGCCCAGACCCTTAGTCCCAGCCTAATCCAAGGCCTGAATCTTTGTCCAGTATGCTATTCCTGCCTCTGCTTTGCTTTCCTTGTAACCAGCAATAAACTTAATTTAAATTAAGCTCACAAGATGTGTTTGTCTTGCATTTGGGTCCACCCTTGCTCCCACCACCCCACTTTGTGACAACTATAGGGAAGCCAAGGTACTTCTAAGGTAAGGACATGTTCAGCACAGCTTTGTGGGCTGAAGGGCCTGTATTGTGCTGTAGGTTTTCTATGTTTCTATCTGTAGAGAAACAGTGATTATTGCTCAGAAATGGCAAGAGTTAGTTAGATGTGTAATGAATCTGAAGTGAAGTTATATTGGCAGTGAAGGGCTTAAGGAAAGAAAAAAGTGGTGATGTGTTGCAACAATTCATTGGGTCAAGCAGCATCTATGGCAGGAAAGGAACAGTCAACATTTCTGGTCAAATCCCTGCAAAAGGACTTGATGATCTAGCAGGAAGTGGTGCAGCAAAAGAAAACTTGAGCCCAGGAAGACAAAATGCAATTAAGTCAGAGATACTCTGGCCAATGCCTCCACAATTCAAAATTCCCCTTTTTTGTACTCATTGGTAAGAAAAAAACCTGGGGAAAGAGGCAGTAGATGGAGTTTAATCTGGGAACGTGTGAAGTGATGTGTTTGGAAGGTCAATCTTGAAGGTAGAGTACAATATCAACAGCAGGATTCTTAGCATTGTAGAGGAACAAAGGGATCTTGTGGTCTATGAATGTAGAACCCTCAAAGTTGCCATGTAATTTGATTGCATGGTTAAGAAGATGTATGGTGTGTTGGCCTTTATTAGTCAGAGGATTGAGGTCGAGAGCTGCAATAGATGTGTATAGTGTACAAGAGATGAATAGATAGGGAGGATAGCCAGTTCCTTTCTCCCAGAGCAGCAACGGCTAATGCAAGAGGGCATGCTTTTAAGGTGATTGGAGTAAATTATCGTAGGGTTGTCACAGGCTGTTTTTTTTATTGGATAGAGTGGAAGTTGCAGGGAAGGCACTGCTGGGGATGGTGGTAGAGGAGGTGCTCCTGGTTACATGAAGGATATGTTCTAGTCAACCAGTTTCATTTTTCATTGCGAAGTTGGTACTGACCTAATTCTCTGAACCACTGATGTTCCCATTATCAAGTACTCCCACAAAACTGTTAGGGAGTGTGTTCCATAGTTTAGGCCCAATAGTGATGAAAGAATGTTGATACATTTTCAAGTCAGGACAAGGTGCCGGTGGGAGAACCTGCAGGTAGTGATGCACCTATGCATTGAAGCTCTTGTATTTTATTTTCTGATAGATAAGATTAGGAGTCATTTATTTAAATCTCTGATGCATAGGAGTTTCATCTTGCAGAGGATGGTGAATCTCTGGAATTCTCCATTCTAAGGGGCTGAAAAATAAATCACTGGGGGCATTTAAAGAGGAGCTCAATATGTTTTTGGAAGATCAAGGAATTGAGGACAATGGGAAACTGACATAAGAGGAATTGGGGCTTGGCAGATCACCCATGATCATGTTCAATGACAGGTCAGTCTTGAGGACTGCTCCTGAACTTTTCTTGTGATAGAGACAGCATTACCCTTTCCAGGTTACTACAAATGGGACACAGTACACTGCAGTGCACCATTGATAGAGAGAGTTGCCTTTGTTGGTGCTGGCTGGGTTGTCAATGAATTAAGCTGCTTTGATCTGCATGAGTAACACACACAGTCCTGATGTCAAGGTTAGCAGTTGTAGTTTGAGTCTCTAAATATATATGAAAGTCTGGACCGCTAATCAATTTGCTCAACACAGTAAATGCCATAAGTGCTGGTGATGTGAAGCACAGTGGAATTGGAGCTTTATTTATGGTAAAGAATGCAACTGTTTTGCCAATTTAAGTGACATTTAACTTTGAAAATATAAAGTAGTATTGGTAATACTTGAGTAAATGCTCATGTGTTGAAACATTTATTGATGGGAGAATCATAATGCTGAAAAATGACTGCTCAGTGGAAACCATAACTGCTTCTAACAAAGCATATATTGTAATATTCAATCTGCAGTACTTCTGGCTTTCAAAGGATCAGAATATGATAGGGATTCTAATGTAATTAAAAAGGTTATTTATGAAATATTCATGGCACTAGCAGAACTCCACTGGCATAGCTTATGGGTGGAAACCTAAGACGCTTGAACTTGATAATTCTGAGTGGAAATCAGGCAAGTAGAAGATGTTTTAATTGCATTGCTGGGATATTTTAAAGGCGAGTTTCCTTTCAAATAAAAGTTGGATAAATTTAAAGTCAATCAAGAATAGTGTTAAACTAGCTGTTGTAGATCGACTGGCAAAGATCAATGTCACTGTCCTGGTCTTGGTTCCTTTTGGCTTAATAAATGTACAGATGGATTTATGTAATGGGAGCAGGAATCATCACTTGGCCTCCCAAGCCTGTTGCACAATTAGACAGCTCCTCTTTGTATTTGACTAATGTTGCAATGACATCAGAAGGTGCAAGTTCTTAGCAGCGATTTCTGAATGAGCTAGGATAAGACAATTCATCAAAATCCAGTTCCCATAAAAGCATGGAACACCTGCACTGAGTAGACAAGTAGCCTTGAACTACATAAACATATATTCATGGCAGAACAGAGGAGATTTTAAATTGTAATTTGCTCTGACGCTCTCTTAGACGTGAAGAGTGAACTGAAGTAGCCTTAGAAGAATATGACGGAGAGACACAGGGAAATGACAGAAGTATTAATTATTTTACCAATTGCAGGCTTATAGGAGAGTTTGTTCAGTCCATTATGTACTGTATGTCCCAGTCCTTTGAAAGAGCTAGCTGATTATTCAAAACCAGAATCGGGTTTATTACCACCGGTATGTGTCATGAAATTTGTTAACTTAGCAGCAGCAGTTCAATGCAATACATAATATAGAAGAAGAAAAAAAAAGAAATAAATCACAGCATTTGTATATTGAATAGATAAAAAAATTGGGTAAACTCCAGAAATAACATATATTAAAAAATGAGGTAGTGTTCACAGGTTCAATGTCCATTTGGGAACTGGATGGCAGAAGGGAAGAAGCTGTACCTAAATCACTGAGTGTGTGCCTTCAGGCTTCTGTACCCTTTACCTGATGGTAACAGTGAGAAAAGGGCATGCCCTGGGTGCTGGAGATCCTTAAAAATAAATGCTGCCTTTCTGAGACACCGCTCCTTGAAGATGTTCTGGGTACTTTGTAGGCTAGTATCCAAGATGGAGCTGACTAGATTTACAACCCTCTGCAGCTTCTTTCAGTCCTGTGCCCACCCCCATACCAGACAGTGATGCAGCCTGTCAGAATGCTCTCCACGGTACATCTATAGAAGTTTTTGAGTGTATTTGTTGACATACCAAATGTATTCAAATTCCTAATGAAGTATAACTGCTGTCTTGCGTTCTTTATAACTGCATCAATATGTTGGGAACAGGTTAGGTCCTCAGCAATCTTGACACCCAGGAATTTGCTCACTCTCTCCACTTCTGATCCCTCTCTGAGGATTTGTATGTGTTCCTTTGTGTTACCCTTCCTGCTGTCAACAATCAGCTCTTTCATCTTACTGACACCAAGTGCCTGGTTGTCGCTGCGACATCACTCTGCTAGTTGGTATATCTCACTCCTGTACACCCCCTCGTCACCATCTGAGATTCTATCATCAATGGTTGTATCATCAGCAAATTTATAGATGGTATTTGAGCTATGTCTAACCACACAGTCATGGGTATTCTCTCATTCATTCCACTATGCTGAAAAAGTCCTCCTATTCAAATATAAATCCAATTGATTTGATTGCTTCTAATTTTGTCGTAAAACATCAAATGATGTTTTCCAATTACTTTGTCCACTTGAAAAATATGTGATGTGGGTATCTTTTGTTAAGAAATTAATTAATGGCGCACTCATTTTAAAGCAGTTAAAATGCCATCCTACTGCAACATTTCATCAGGACTAATGAAGGGTCTCAGCCCAAAGCGTTGACTGTTTATCTTTTCCATAGATGCTGCCTGGCCTGCTGAGTTCCTTTACTATTTTGTGTGTGTTGCTCTGATTTCCAGTATCTGCAGACTTTCTCATCTTTGTGCTTCTGTAACATTTGCAAGTTTGCTTGTTTTCACCCCTTTAAGGATTATGTCACGTGACTAAATGCCCTCTGGCCTGCAAAAAGGTGTATTAAAAGAAATATGTATTAGAGACAGATTAGTGAAATTTTACATTGTTGAACTCTTCGTGTCTCATATATATCTTTCTGTACACATTGACGGGAGCTTTACAGAGGCTGAGAACTCACTGTACGTCACACCAACTATCCAATATGGCTAGTTGTCCATAGGGAGAGATTCCCCACCATATAAGCAGATAAGTTTCTACATCTGAAACATATGTAAATAGGCAACCAAAAATACTGGGATTGCATTGAGATTACCCATTTTTCTTAACGACGTTCCCTGTATTTTCTTTTACAGCTGCTCAGAGCAGAATATTTTTACATGGTGTACAAACTACTGTTCACCTTAATATTATCATTATATAAAATAATATTACAGCTGTGTGGCAAGACGGACTATGTGCGTGGGAGTAGTTCAGCTACTGCACAGCCGCACACCTGTGCGACATGGAGGGAAAAGTGCTTCTCAGCATGCTGTGAGATCTGGGGCAACTTAATACTTCAAAGAAGGGAGCTCAGAGAGAGACTGAAAGCTGCCTTTCTGTTTCTTTTCAACGAGAATCATGAAGCATCAATCATAACATTGGGCTACTTTGGACACTGCCAACTGAATGAGACAGACAAAGTGGCCAGTCGGTTTGCAACCGAACGTAGAACATCTGTAATCAAAATCATTGATAAGGCACCTGGGGGGGAAATTGGAAGCAGGATAGGATGTGGATGAATATGACAGGAAAATGTAGCTGTTCTGATTGAGGAGAAGAGCGATTAGTGCCAACTCATTTTTGTATTTGGATTTACAATATGTTATGATTCATATGCAGAGAACACAACATTGAAATCTGATAGCAGAAAGGAGGAGGAAAGACTTTATAAAGCTACAGACAGGCTTCTAGAAAAGACAGACAAAAATTAATGTGAGTATCTTTGAGATATATTGAAAGGACTAGTAAGAAGAATGATGTTCAGTTAATGGAAAATAGCTGAAAAATATGATGGACCAATGAGACAGACATTGAAATACACAGGATAGATTTTGTCTTTAGCAGTTTGGCAGAACACAATTATCCATTCTTTGGCGAAATGATCTTTTATTGATTTCAGTTTAAATGCAGGTCAATAAAGCCATGAAAAGGGCAACAGTGTGTTGATTATTACAGACTCGAACATAGTTTCAAAAATGAACAAAATAAATTGTTAAAAAACTGAAAATTGTAAGCTATACTGTTTTTACTCACGCCATAGAATGGGATGGAAGTTCAAAAGATATTTTTAAACACATTTATGGGATTTGTTCTATGATTAGGGCAAGACCAGCTGATTGGGAAAAGACACATTTAGAAAACATGCTTTTACAAGAAGAATTAATGCCAATAGTGAACATAGCATGTGATGTTTTTCACTGAGTGTTCATAAGAGTCTTCATGCCTAATTGTTTCACTGAACTGAGTGATATGTCTTTAAAGTAATTGGACTTTAGTTTCCAGTTATACTAAAGAGAAAAGTAAGATGAACTGGTCCATCCCTCACCCATTGTCTGCATTTGTGATCCATACATATTATTCACCATTACTGAAACACCACATCATTGAATACATGGTGTAGAAGTTCATTCATTTCATGTTGAACTGTAATCTTACTAATCTTACATGACAGCTGTTTTGCATGGATACAGACATTTTTAAGTTGTTTATGTAAGTCTGTTTTGAAGGGTACCATTAATATCCATCATCCCATCAGGCAGGGCATTACAGACAGGCCAACCATTGCAACTATTTAGGCTTGGAAATTCACCAAACATAGAGAATATTGGATTTGCTTCCAAAATTCATGGGACCATAAGACAAAAGAGCAGAATTAAACCATTCAGCCCATCAAGTCAGCTCCGTCATTCCATCATGGCTGATTTATTAACCGTCTCAACCCCATTCTCCTACCTTGTTCCCTGTAACCTTTGATGCCCTGATTAATCAAGAACTTACCAACCTAAAGAGTTGGCCTCCACAGCCATCTGTGGCACTGATTTCATGTTGACAGTCATTTGCAAAATGTGGTGTGATGTACAAAAATTGGGTTACTAATGGCAATCTCTTACGGTATGTTGTATGTAAAAGGCAGATACCAGTGATGCTGAGGATGCATTAAAATTATCCATCTTTCTCATGCTGTAAGATCTGGAGCAATTTAACACTTTTGGCAATGGAACCCAGGAAGAACCCGAAAGCTGCTTTTGTGTTAATTTTTCAAAGTGCATAATTTTTGTGTCTTTTCTTACAGTTTTTTAAATTGATGTTCCAGTCCCATTGTGGGTGCCTGTAAGGTAGGTAATGCTTGTTTTTTTCTTGAGAAAATGCTTCTTCTGTTTCTCTCCTGACTCATTGGATACTTCATACTGAAAGGAAGTGCATGGAGAATGGGAATAGATTGTTTATATTTGATTAGCTGTTTTCTATTTTATTCCTTTTTTATCAATTTTATTTGGAGCACAAAAAGCAGGATAGAGCAATTTAAATTGACATGAAAGTGGATCATCAGGAAATTGACAAAATAATTGCAAATCACTGTCAGCTCTGAGCATTAGGTATACTTTAGATGTCAATATTTCTTGTATTGAAAGGTTTCTACTGCCATTCTTGTTATTTGCGCACCAGAGGAGGAATTCACCGTTGAATTGAGTCCAACGTAAGTTGCAGCAAATATGGTAAGTTCCCAGCATTTAAAACAAAGCATCAGAGACCTTTCTGTCACCAGATGAGGGGTGGGTGAGTGAGTCTGTCATTCAAGGCCACTTCATGAAAAATCTGCCCTGCACCTTTCACTCCCTACCCACCACATCACAGCATCTGATTGCATTATGAATGATTCCGAAGCAATTACTACCTAAACAATGTAATTGCCTATAGAATGGATGTTACTGTTCTATCCATAATGGGTCATTGGTGTGCATTTGACCTCCTTAAACAATTGCAGGTTAATCTTGTGACTTGGTACAGTAAAAATAATGTATCTCATTGTTCAAATCCATAAAGGGTCTTCAGAATCAGAATCCGAATCGGGTTTAATATCACCGGCATATGTTGTGAATTTTGTTGTCTTTGCGACAGTATTACAAGGCAATACACAATAATAGAAAAAACTGCGAATTACAGTATATATATATATATATAATTCAATTAAATAAGTCATTCAAAGATAGAAATGAAAAGAAATGAGGTAGTGGTCATGGGTTCAATGCCCATTCAGAAATCTGATGGCAGAGGGGAAGAAGCTATTCCTGAATCATTGAATGTGCGCCTTCTGTACCTCCTTCGTGATGAAAGCAATGAGAGCAAGGCATGACCTGGGTGATGGGGGTCCTTAATGATGGATGTCACCTCTTTGAAGCATCACTCCGTGAAGATGTCTTGGATACTACGGAGGCTAGTGCCCATGATGAAGCTTATTCAACCTCCTGCAGCTTGCTACAGTAAAGTATTGATAATGTGGGACTACTGGCAGTTTTCCTGCAATTTGAAATGAGCAGAGGAATGAAATTCTGCAGAGTTTAAGGGGAAGATAGGACCAGAACCAGGTGAAGCACGAAATTGGAAAGTGGGCTAATGGTGTTTTACAGCACTGTTACTTTTTCTGACTCAAGTTTGTGCTTGCCATTTCCTTTCTGGTCTAACTTGAGCCGGTGCTCTGAGTCATTTTTATTTTTGCGCAGTTTGTCATATTCTCGCATTAGCCTCTTGTCATTCTCATGATCAAAGTGTTCTATTTTTTTTTCAAACTGTTTTCACCATCTGTTTCTCCAACACCAGAGATCAGTGCTCACTGCACTTTTTCAGTGTCTGGGAAGATTCTTTATACCTCTCTGACTTGCCCATTTCAGCTTCCATAATTTTTAGTGTGGGATTTAACTGAGATCATATTGAAATGTTCTCTTTCTGGGACTTGACCCAAAAAGTTGGCTCTTTATTCCTCTCCATAATGCTGCCTGATCTGTTGAGTTCCTCCAGCATTTTGTGTGTGTTAATCTGGACGTCCAGCATCAGCAGAATCTCTTGTCATTCTGTTTCTTTTGCTGGATGTTGGTGAACAGCAATCTGATTTGGTGGAGGACCACAGAGCATGCATAAATCTAGGGAATCAATCTGCATGATTGTCTCAATCAGATTCTGGTTGGCACTTCCCCTACTATCATCATTCAGTGCTAGCTTATAGTGTCAATGCTCATGCATTAAAGATGCATCCCTCCTTTATGATAACTTCATGTGGTTGGACTGCAATGGCAGTATCCAAGAGTTTACTCTTTCACAGGTAAGTAGGTTCTAGACCTTCAGAGGCCTCCTGTTGGCCTGGGTAAGCTTAATTACAAACACAGAAGTAGGATTGGAATTTCTATTCACTTAAATAGGGTCTCCAACCTGAAAATTAAAAGGCTAACATTAAATAACATTTTTAAATTGGTGACCAGGAGTTTAGAGTTCTTTGAAGAAGTAACATGCAGTGTGGACAAAGGAGAGGCAATGGATGTCATTTACTTAGACCTTCAGAAGACATTTGATAAGATGTCACACATGAGCCTGCTTAACAAGATAAAATTCTGTGACGTTACAGAGGGATACTGGCATGGATAGAGCAATGGCTGATAGGCAGGAGGCAGTGAGTGGGATTAAAGGATGCCTTTCTGGTTGGCTGCCAGTGACTAGTGGTGTTTCTTGGGTGTCAGTATTGGGAACTGAACTTTTCACATTATGTTTCAATGTTCTGGATAATGGAATTGAAGGCTTTGTAGCAAAGTTTGAGCATGATACGAAGTTAGGTGGAGGAGTAGGTAGTGGTGAGATTGCAGCAGGACTTAGACAAATTAGAAAAACAGACAAAAAAGTCGCGGATGTAATACAGAGAAATGTATGACAATGCATTTTGGTAAAAGAAAGAATAGTGCAGACTGTTATCTAAACTGGGAGAAAATTCAAACATCAGAGTTGTGGAGGGACTTTGGAATCCTGATGCAAGACTCCCAGAAGGTTAATTTACAGGTTTTCTCTGTGGTAAAGAAGGCAAATGCAATGTTAGCACTTATTTCAAGGGGAATAGAATATAAACGCAAGGAGATAGTGCTGAGCCTTTATAAGACCGCATCTGGCGTGTTGTCAACATTTTTGGGCCCCTTATGTTTTCCCATTGGAGAGAGTCCAGAGGAGATTCATGAGTATGATTCCAGGAATGAAGGGTTAACATATGAGGAGCATTTGGCAGCTTTGGGCCTGTACTCTCTGGAATTTAGAAGAATACGGGGGAGGATCCCATTGAAACCTACCATATGTTGCAAGGACTAGATAAGGCAGATGTGAAAAGGATGTTTCCTATGGTGTGGGTGTCCACAACTAGAGGTCACAGACTTAAAATTAAGGGGCGACCTTTTAGAACAGAGGTAATGAAGAATTTTTTTTAGCCAGAGAGGAGAGAATCTGTAGAATGCTCTGTCATAGACTGCGGTGGAGGCCAAACCCATGGATTTAAAGCAGGAGTTGATAGTTTCTTGACTGGTCAGGGCATCAAAGGATATGGCAAGAAAGCAGGTGGATGGGGTTGAGTGGGATCCAGAATCAGCCACGATGGAATGGTGGAGCAGACTCGATGGGCTGAATGACTTATGTGGTAGTGTATTTGTAGAATGTGACATATTTTAAGATGATCTCACTGTCATTTATTCTCACTTCTCAAATCATACCCAGGTCCTCCAATAGCTCAAGGTTACTTATGAATAAGAATATCTAAATAACAAAAAAAAACAGTTCTTGATAAACTTTTTAATTCAGTAAATTCTGGAACACAGAACTAAAACAACTGGAATGATGCAAATCTATAAGGAGAAAGCCAGCTTCTGGCATTAAAGTGCAAATGTAAGAAAAAGAAACACGAATCAATGAGATAATCAGCCAAGAATATATTCTATTTGTTTATACAATAACTGCTAAGACAATTTAAGAGTGATGGTGAGACTCTTACCATTATTTATTCATGAAGCACATTGTCCTTTACTTTGTATGTAAGATGCATGAAAGTGAAAGCTTGTTTCTGTGCGTAAAGCTGTTGGCAGATGGAATAAATAACATTCATTTTTGACAGTGAAATGTGGGTGCACCTTGGAATTAACAACTACATTTTGATTTTGAGGGTGGATGACTAGTACATTGCAAAATGATTGGCAATTTATTCAAATGTGTCTAGGAAGGCCAGACGGGAAATAAACTGGACTGTCTTTCCCCAAAAATAATCACCTTGGATCAGATTGACATAGATTTGACTTCTTGGCCTCATCATATTAAAGTCAATATTATGAGAAGCGTAAATGGGCAAAAATGGAAAAGGTCTAATTCCTTTTCTAGAGAGGTCAGTAAATAAAATGCAGAGAACTGAACTAATTGATGGAAAATTTAGAGGGTGAAACAGAAAAAAATTATTTCTGTGAACAGTTATCGAGAATCCTGAACTCACCGCCTTGTTGCATTAAAAAGAACTTTGTTCACTTGAAGATTTATGACTTGTATGACAGTTATCCAAATGCTGGGAACCAGGTTTAATCCAATGTCCATTTTTGATCAATGTGGATACAATGGGCCAAATGCTTTTGTTTTTTTTCATAACGTTCTGTAATATTACTTAATTTCTTCTGATTATAGCAACAATGCAAATAATACATCATGATCTATTTCTGATCTGTTGGAATTATTGGTAAAATCTTACATGAGACAATAAGATATAGGATTAGAATTAGACCACTTGGCCCATTGAATCTGCTCTGCTGTTTAATCATTGCTGATATTTTTTTCTCAACCCCATTCACCATTTTCTCCCCATAACTCCCTTACCAATCATGAAACTATATCACTCACTGCCTTAAATATACCCAGTGACTGGGGTGGCACGGTAGCATAGCGTAGCGCAATGCGATACTGTACACGCGACCCGGGTTCAATTCCTACTGCTGCCTGCAAAGAGTTTGTATGTTATCCCTGTGGCCATGTGGGTTTCCTCCAGGTTCTCCAGTTTCCTTCAACAATCCAAAGGTGTACTGATTTGTAGGTTAATTGGTCATTGTAAATTGTCGCATGATTAGGTGAGGATTAAATTGGGAGATTGCTCAAAGGGCTGGAAGGGCCTATTCTGTGTTGTATCAATAAATAAATGAAAGGAAATTCATTTATTCTGAGGCTGCTTACCTATTAAAAATACAATTATTTGTCATTGTGCAGATGTTCATTCTATGTAATTTTGCCGTAGTTTACAATGACCAAAGCCCTTACTTTCATCTGCAATAGAATTTCATTTACTTTAAACTTTTAGATGAGCTGATAACTCAATTGTAATGTAAAAGGAATTAATTTTTCCACATTGGTGAGTGAAGTGAATCTCTGTATCTAATTTACAGAGGAGAGAAAAATGATAAAGTGACCGGTTCAGAGGATAAATAGAATCTTATAGAGGGCAAACCAAAATTATTTTTCATTCATCTTAAAAAAATATGGATTGTCAAAAGATAGTGTCAAAAAGTAGACAAGAGATGTGCCAAAGCTTGGGAATAATCTCATACAAAACTGAATCAAACTAAGGCGGTAAGGATGATAATATCACACTTCACTGCTAAGAAAGTAATGTCTATTATAGGTTGAAAATGTACCAGCTCAACAGCGTAGTCTCCTCTAATTGGAATGGTAGCAATATTTAATATAATACTGTAAATACATGAGAGGGAGAATCATAAGTCACATGTATTGCATATTGCAATGGAATAAAAGGAATTACAGAGGCATGAGAGAGGAGCTTGCCCAGGTGGATTGGAGGAGGATACTGGTGGGGATGATGGCAGAGTAGAGATGGATGAAGTTTCCGGGAATAGTTCACAAGGCACAGGATAGATGTGTCACACTGAGGAGAAAGTTCTCAAATGACAGGGGTAAGTAACCGTGGCTGACAACGGAAGTTAAGGACAGCATAAAAGTCAAGGAAAGAGCATGTAAGGTAGCAAAAGTGAGTGAGAAGTTGGATTATTGGGAAGCTTTTAAAATCCCACAAAAGGCAACTAAAAAATCTATTAGAGGGGAAGAGATGAAATATGAGGGCAGACTAGCCAATAATATAAAGCAGGATACGAAAATTGTGTTTTAATTATATAAAGAGTAAAAGGCAGGTGAGAGTTGATATTGGACCACTGGAAAATGATGCTGGTGAGTTAGTAATAGGGGACAAAGAAATGGCAGATGAACTTAATGAGTACTTTACATCAGTATTCACTATGGAAAAAACTAGCAGTATGCCAAAGTTCTGCGAGGGTCAGGGAGTGAGAGTGAGTACCATTGTTATTGCAAAGGAAAAAGTGCTAGGCAAACTCAGAGGTCTTAAGGTGGATAAGACACCTGAGCCAGATAGACTACATTGCAGAGTCCTGAGAGAGGTTGCTGAAAAGATAACGGGTGCTGTGGTCATGATCTTTCAAGAATCACTTGATTCTGGCATGGTCCTAGAGGACTGGAAGATTGCAAATGTCACTCCACTCTGAAAAAAGGGAAGAAGGCAAAAGAAAGTAGATTAAGAGACCATAAGATATAGGAGCAGAAGTAGGCCATGCGGCTCATCAAGTCTGCTCTGCCATTCAATCATGGGCTGATCCAATTCTTCCAGTCATCCTCACTCCCCTGCCTTCTCCCCATACCCTTTGGTGCCCAGGCCAATCTAGAACCTATCTATCTCTGCCTTAAATACACCCAATGACTTGGCCTCCACTGCTGCTCATGGCAACAATTTCCACAGATTTACCATCCTCTGACTAATGTAATTTCTCCCCATCTCTGTTCTAAATGGATGTCCTTCAATCCTGAAACCATGCCTGCTTGTCTTAGACTCCCCGACTATGGGAAATAACTTTGCCATATCTAATCTGTTCAGGCCTTTTAACATACGGAATGTTTCTATGAGATGCCCCCCTCATTCTCCTGAACTCCAGAGAATACAGCCCAGAAGCTGCCAGTCGTTCCTCATATAGTAACCATTTCATTCCTGGAATCATTCACATGAAATTTCTCTGAACCCTCTCCAATGTCAGTACATCCTTTCTAAAATAAGGAGCCCAAAACTGCACACATTACTCCAAGTGTGGTCTCACAAGTGCCTTATAGAGCCTCAACATCATGTCTCTGCTTTTATATTCTATACATCTAGAAATGAAGGCCAACATTGCATTTGCCTTCTTCACCACCAACTCAACCTGCAGGTTAACCTTTAGAGTATACTGAACGAGGAATCCCAAGTACCTTTGCATCTCTGCATTTTGAATTCTCTCCCCATCTAAATAGTAGTCTACCCATTTATTTTTTCCACCAAAGAGCATGACCATACACTTTCCAACATTGTATTTCATTTGCCACTTCTTTGCCCATTCCCCTAAACTATCTAAGTCTCTCTGTTTCCTGAACACTACCCACTCCTCCACCTATCTTTGTATCATCGGCAAATTTAGCCACAAATCCATTAATCCCAAATCATTGACATACATCATAAAAAGCAGTGGTCCCAACACGGACCCCTGTGGAACTCCACCGGTAACCGGCAACCAGTCAGAATAGGATCCCTTTATTCCCACTCTGTTTTCTGCCAATCAGCCAATGCTCCACCCATGCTAGTAACTTCCCTGTAATTCCATGGGCTCTTATCTTGCAAAGCAGCCTCATGTGCGGCACCTTGTCAAAGTCCTTCTGATAATCCAAGTACACCACATCTACTGCATCTCCTTTGTCTACACTGCTTGTAATTTCCTCAAGAAATTGCAGTAGGTTTGTTAGGAAGGAAATTGTAGGTCAGTTAGCCTAACCTTAGTGATTGGGAAAGTGTTGAAGTCTATTATTAAGGATGAAGTTTCGAGGTACTTGGAGACTAATGATAAAATAAGTCAAAGTCAGCATGGTTTCTGTAAAAGGAAATTGTGCCTGTTAAATCTGTTGGAGTTCTTCATGGAAGTAACAAGCAGAGTGGACAAAGGATAGTCAAAGGATATCATTTACTTAGATTTTCAGAAGGTGTTTGATAAGGCGCCACACATGAGGCTGCTTAACAAGATAAAATCCTGTGGCATTATAGGAAAGATACTGGCATGAATAGTGTAATGGCTGACAGGCAAGAGGCAGTGAGTGGGAATAAAAGGGACCTTTTCTGGTTGGCTTCCAGTGACTAGTGGTGTTCCTCAGGGGTCAATGTTGGGACAACTGCTTTTCACATTGTTTGTCAATAATTTAGATAATGGAATTGATGGCTTTGTGGCAAAGTTTGTGGATGATATGAAGATAGGTAGAGGGGTAGGTAGTGCTGAGGAAGTACCATGATTGCTGCAGGACTTAGACAAATTGGAAGAATGGGCAAAAAAGTGGCAGATGGAATTCAGTGCTGGGAAACGTATGATAATGCATTTTGGTAAAAGAGACAATATGGGGCTATTGTCTAATGGGGAAAAGGTTCAAACTTCAGAGGTGCAGAGGATCTGTGGTAACTGCAAGGTCTGTGTCTTTGCTATCGCTTAGCACACGCTTGGGCTCGGTGATTGTCCCGACGTGCATTTATTTTTGCCGAGGGGGGGGGGTCGTTTCTGGCTGCCGCTTACATACGGGAGGGGGAAGCTGGGGGGGCTTTGGGGTTCTCATGTTTAACTGTCGTTCATTCTTTGGGGCACTTCTGTTTTTGTTAATGTTTTGTGAAGAAAAAGCATTTCAGGATGTATATTGTATCATTTCTCTGACATTAAACTTGACCTTTGAACTTAGGAGTCCTCATGCAAAACTCCCAGAAGATTAATTGAGTCTGTGGTAAAGAAGGTAAATGCAATGTTGGCATTTATTTCAAAGGGAATAGAATATAAAAGCAAGGAGATAATATTCAGCCTTTATAAGATATAAGTCAGTCAACAGTTTTGCAGAGAGTCCGGAGGAGGTTCACAAGGATGATTCTGTGAAAGAAGGGGTTAACATATGAGAAGCATTTGGCAGCTTTGGGCCTGTACTCACTGGAATTTAGAAGAATGCAGGGGATCTCATTGAAACCTACCAAATGTTGAATGGTAAGACGAGGAATTCTGCAGATGCTGGAAATTAAAGCAACACACATCAAAGTTGCTGGTGAACTCAGCAGGCCAGGCAGCATCTCTAGGAAGAGGTACAGTCGACATTTCGGCCTGAAGCATCGACTGTACCTCTTCCTGGAGATGCTGCCTGGTCTGCTGCATTCACCAGCAACTTTGATGAAATGTTGAACGGACTAGGATAGGGTGGATACGCAGAGAATGCTTCCTATGGGTGGGGGTATCTAGAACTAGAGGGGACAGCCTCAGAATTGAGAAGCAACCTTTTAGAACAGAGGTAAGAGGAATTTTCTTTAGCCAGACAGTAGTAAATCCATGGAATACTCTGTCATAGACTGCGGTGGAGGCCAAGTCCGTGGGTGTATTTAAGGTAAAGGTTGATTGTTTCCTGATCGGTCAGGGCATTAAAGGATATAGCGAGAAGACAAGTATATGGGGTTGACTGGGATCTGGGATCAGCCATGATGGAATGGTGGAGCAGACCCGATGGGTTGAGTAACCTAATTCTGCTTACATGTTTTATAGTCTAATGGTCTTATGGTCTTGTATGGGTGTAATGCCTTTTATACTTGTTTACCTCAATTTTAAATTAATGCATGACACTGGATCTTACTATGTAAAAGTCAAAAATTGTTATTGATCTGACATTGATGTAAAAAGAATTTCCTGCAACATTTAAACTTCATAAATATCTATGAAAATACATAACATTTCACTTGTCATGACATATTTCTCTATTTTCTTTATACTTTGCATTGCAATGCAAGTTCTGTCCATTATGGTTTATTAATTTCAATGGGTATTTTTACTTGGTCATGGTAGAACAGTTAAATTAATTATACAGAGATCTGGAATAAAATCCCATTTTAATAGTTGTGGATTTTAAATATGGAGAGAATGTTTCCTATGGGTGGGGGTATCCAGAACTAGAGGGCACAGCCTCAAAATTGAGGAGCAACCCTTTAGAACAGAGATAAAAGGATTTTTTTTAGCCAGAGAGTAGTAAATCTGTGGAATGCTCTGCCATAGGCTGTGGTGCAGGCCATGTTGGGGAGCATGCCCATTGGGAAGCATGCCTATTGGGGAGTATGCCTTACGAGATTAGGCGGGTTCCATCATTAAGGACCCTCACCATCCACGATCTGCTCTCTTCACATTACTGCCAACAGGGAGGAGGTACAACAGCCTAAAGACACAAACTCAACATTTTAGGAGCAGTTTATTCCCCTTTTTAATCAGATTTGTGAACATCCATGTACCCATGAACATTACCTCACTATTTATCTCTCTGTTCGGACTATTTATTTAACTTTTTAAAAATATATTCCTTATTGTAATGTAGAGAAATTTGTCTGTATTATAATGTACTGCTGCCACAAAACAACAAATTTTATGAAGTACATCAGTGATAATAAACCTGATTCTGATTCTCTTTTTTTTATTATCATTATGTTTGTTCAGAATAAAGACAAACTGAGTATAGGTTTACATTAGAACATTTTATTACTGAACTGCTGCCCAACCCTATGCATGCACAATCAGTTTACCATCATAGCTTCTGGTTCCAGGTTTGCATTGCCCACTGGGAACTGAAGTTCTTTATTATGCACATGTTATAACAAATCTTCCCCCTTGAAAGAAAACAAACACAATACTGTGTCCTCATAAACATGCAAGGAACAATAATCCTTTCCAACAAATATATCTACATTTCCTAGCTGGTCTCTTTTCTTGTTTTTGTTTTAAATTTTCAACTGTTCAACATTTCAACTTCAATTGCAATGAGCAACTACATTCCCTTATCCAATCATCAACTTTCAATCAGTCTCTAGGGTGGTTTAATGGTCCTTTTTGGTCTGCTATTTGTTTCTGCAGGTGTATTGCTTGCACTTACTGATTAATGTTTGTGTCTTTCTGAGAGCTCTAAACAATATGTTAATTTTTTACATATGCTGGCCCCTTTGATAGACAGATAATGCATCACAGCTATGGGTTGGAGTTGGTGGTTGTAGATTTATGTGGTTCCTTCTTTCGGTGTCCCTCAGTCTGTCTGGATCTGGTAGGAATGTGGAGCTACTTCTTCCATATATCAATCCATGGAACGTGCCAGGATCATGATCTTGGATTTGCACTTAATCTCCAGGCTTCAGGACTGGTAGGCTTCTCACAGTCTTGTTTTGATGCTGTTTCTGTTTTGTGTTTGTGTTAAAACACTGACATAGTATTGTGTTTCTGTCACTGAAGTCAATTTGACCTTGTGTGCTCTTTTAGGTGTCAACAGATTTTCATGCATTGGAAGGTTAATTACTATGCATCAACTCATCAGCATTTGGACTGGTGAATGGTCATGCTGCAATGGTGCACTTCTGTAAATGATCAAACTTTTGTGGAAATTCTCATCCATCTTGCACCACCTTGAGGCCCTTCACTACTGCTAGTACATTAGATTTTGGATGATGTGAGCTTGAAGTTATATGTCGAAACCCCCAAACAGTGGCAAAGAACTCAAATTCACAGCTTGAAAATAGTGAACCATTGTCTGATACTAATTCACATGGAACTCCATGCCTCGCAAACACAGTTTTCTGGAAGGCAATGGCTCCTTTGCTGGATATTGATTGCAGTGTTGCAACCTCTGAGTAATTGGAAAAGTAGTCTGTTACAACAATATGATTCTTCCCATTATATTCAAACAAATCCATTTAATCTTTGAAGTACAGACTCTCTAGTATAGAGTGGGATGCATCAGCCGAGATCCTAGTACACCTTTTCAGATCATAAAACTTCAACATGGGCTCTTCAGTTGTGACTCTTTTCAGTGTCTGCGAACATTCTTCTTCCTCATGAGACCAAATCCACTGATTTTGCTGACATTCGAGGGATGAACCAGGTAAGTCACCATCCCTGAGAAATGTCTTACCACCTCTTTGTTTAGGAGCCTCTCCATGTTTTTAATGGCTGACATCTATCAGGATTCACTCCTTCTTCTGATATGACATCTCCCTTAAAAGTCAGTGTTTTAACACCAAACTCACATTTCTCTTTAATTTCAAATTGACATTCTATGTCACAACAAGCGCCTGTCTCAGCTGTGTATCATGTTCATCCTTGGTTGAACACCAGATGATAATGTCATCCTTCATGGTCTAGGCACCAGGTATGCCCTCAAGGATCATGTAGATGGTTTATGGTAAACTTCTGGTGTGGACAGAATCCCATATGGTAGCTGAAGAAAGTGATAGCTTCCCTGTGGTGTGTTAAAAGTGCACAATTGCGAGCTTGCCTCATCAAGCTTCATCTACCAAAACCCAGATGACACGTGAGATGGCTAAACTGCTTGGCACCTGCAAACCAGGACACAATCACCTCCTATGTTGGCAATTTAAAATGATTTCCCTTGATGGCTTTATTGAGATCTCTTGGGTCTAGGCATACCTGTAATGCTCCATTTGCACAATGACCAGTGAGCTCGTCCAATCAGTTGGTTCTTCCATTTTCTATATGACATTTATCTGTTCCATGCATGCTAGTTCTTGTTTAAGTTTGTCTCTGAGTGCAAACAGAATTTTCCTGCATGCATGGACAACAGGAGTCATTGTCTCATCTATATGAATTTTGTATACACCAGGTGAGCATCCAAGCATTTCAAAAACATCTGCATACTCTTTCATAAGAGTTGTGTGGTTATCTTTGGTCTGTGAAGTCACTACAAAAACTCATTTCAGCAGATTGAGCTTTTCACATGCACTCAGACCTAATATTGGTTGTACTTTATTTTCTACAATCAATAGCTGTGCTTCTAGGGGCTGCCCTTTGTGCTTGAAGGTCACTCTATAGCCCTCTTTTACTGGAATGTTCTCTCCAGTGCAGTCTGTCACTTTTAACTTCACTGGGTAAATCTTGCTCTTTACTTTGAGAGTCTGAAAGTCATCCATGGAAAATAGATTCACCTGTGCTCTGGTGTTGAGCTTGAACAGAATTACTGTGTCTCAGTCACTGTTTTACAAGCACCAGCAGTCTGTAGAGAATCTACAAAGAATTCCTCCATTTCCTCAGCAACAATGTGCACCCTTCTCTGGGTAGCCCCAGTTTTGCAGCAATTTGCAAAATAATTCTTCTTCGCACAATTATTGCAGGCAGAACTTACCATAAGCAGAACACACCTTTAGAATGTGACTACCTTCACATTTGCTACATTTGCTGTTTGAGTCTTCCTCTTTACTTTGCTGTTGCTTTGGGAAACATCTTGTGCACTGTTCATCTATGCATGACCTGTGCAGTTCCTTAGCTTATACTCATGTGGTCTCCACTGCCTTACACATATTCACAGCCTATTCCAGCGTTATGTATTTTTCATGCAGCGGTCTTTCTCTGAGTCCATTACCTGGAATTCCCCCAACTGTTCTGTCTCTAACTAGTGAGTCTGTCATAGCTCTAAATTCACAGGACTTATTCAGTGTGTATCGCTGAAGCTAACACCTTGTTTCTGGTCACGGGGAAAAAAACTATCAAACATGATGTTTTTACTTGGGACAAAACACTCCTCAAATTTTGTTATCAGGGTGTCCAATGTAAAAATTGTCTCATCAATTTGAAATTGGTTATAGGCGTCCAAAGTATCTTCACCAATTAAGTGCAGAAAAATAGATGCTTTCAATTTTTCATCAGTTCCTCCTGCTCCACTGGCAACTAAATATCTATTGAATTGCTGTTTGAAGTATTTCCAGTTATCAGTTAGCTCGTCCTGTTGAAGGGTCTTCAGTTCTAGATGTCGACTGTTTACCCTTTCTATAGGTACTGCCTGGCCTGCCGAGTTCCTCCAACAATTTGTGTAGGTTTACGTTAGAACATATTATTACTGAAATGCTGCTCAACCCTGTGCACTCACAACCAGGTCACCATCATAGCTTCTGGTTCTGTCGAACCCTCACATTGCCCACTGGGAACTGAAGTTCTTTATTAAGCACACATAATAACAAAGTTAACATCAGGGACGTCATGCCTGAAGAAGCACACTCAATGCTTTGGAAACAGCTTTTTCTACACCATTATATTTCCAAACAGTCCATGAAATCCTGAACACTGCTTTACCATTCCTCTTTTGCACTAACTATTGATTTATTGTAATTTATAGTTACTTTTATGTCTTGCATGATACTGCTGCAGGGGAAGATATCAACTTTATTTTATCTTGGATCTGATATGGACTCCAGATTTAATATGGTTATTTTGGATGAACAATAAATGCAAGCCTTTCCCAAATCACAAATCCTAACAAAATGAAGTTTTCATTCTCATGATTTCATGATCTTAACCTGACAAAACCAGCTAGTTAAGAAAAGTTTTAAAATTGACATATATTCTTTAGCATTCAGAGGCACCAAACTTCTATTGTATTCTTACAATTTTTGGAGTTAATAAAACTGGAGGGAAGGAGTTCAATAATAAACTCCTGCTGATGTTGATGTTATATATTGTAGGATAGTACAATAACTATTCCTGACAATATAGTACATGGAAGAGGAACAATCAATGGAGGATTGGCATAAGGGGTTTCAATAAAAGCAGGAAAAGTGAAAGCAGAGTGATAGAGATTGGGCCTGTGTCTTGTGCAGAAATACAGAGTTGAAAGAGTCTTCCAATAAATGGAAGTAATATTTAAAACAGTAAGTAATAAATAGTAACATAAATACTATACCTCAACACCACCAGCCTCTCTACCTATCTTTGTATAGAGTGGAGTGCAAATGTCTCTCCACTCTTTAAGAAAGGACGGGGCGGGGAAGAAGAGAGGAAATTATAGGCCAGTTAGCCAGACTTCAGTGCTGGGGAAGATGTTGAAGTCCATTATTAAAAATAAGGTTTTGGGGTACCTGGAGGCACATGATAATATAAGCCAAAGTTAGCATAGTTTCCTCCAGGCGAAATCTTACCTGACAAATTTGTTGGAATTCTGTTTGGAAATAACAGGCAATAAAAGATGTGGTGGCTTTGGAGAAGTTCCAGTGGAGGCTCAGAAGAATGATTCTGGGAATGACGGGATTAACATATGAGGAGTATTTGATGGCTCAGGGCCTGTACTTGCTGGAGTTAATTAGAATGAAGGGGATCTCATTGGAACCTATTGAATATGGATGTTGTTTACTTGGATTTCCAGAAGGCCTTTGACAAGGTGCTGAACATTAGGCTGTTTCGCAAGTTAAGAACCATTTGTATTGCAGGAAAGATGCAGGTGTCTGCAGAAGGGCTTAGCCAGATTGGGGGAATGGGCAAAGAACTGGCAGATGGAATACAGTGTAGGAACGTGCATAGTCATTCACTTTGGCAGAAGGTATTATTTTACATGGACTATTTTCAAAATGGGAAGAAATTCAAAAATCAGAGGTGCAAATGGACTTGGGAGTCCTCATGTTGGATTACCTGAAGGGTAACTTACAGGTTGAGTCGGTGTAAGAAAGGAAAATGCAATGTAAGCATACATTTTACAAGGACTAGAATATAAAAGCAAGGATGTAATGCTGAGGCTTTGTATTATAAGGCACTGGCCAAACCACACTTGGAGTATTGTGAGTGGTTTTGGGCCCCTTGTCTAAGAAAAGATGTGCTGACATTAGGGAGGGTCTTGAGGAACTTAATGAGAATGATTCAGGGAGTGACAGGGTTAACATATAAGGAATGTTTGATGGTTCTGAGCCTCTGGACATGACAAGAATAAGGAGGATCTCATTGAAAGCTGTCAAATATTGAAAGGACTAGATAGAGTTGATGTGGAGAGGATGTTTCCTATAATGGATGAGACTTAGACCAGAGGGAAAAGACTCAGAATAGAGGGACATCCATGTAAAATAGAGGTCAGAAGGTATTTCTTTAGTCAGGGTGTGGTGAATCTGTTGAATTTGCTGCCACAGATGGCTGTGGAGGCCAAGTCATTAGGTATTTTTAAAGCGGAGGTTGATAGGTTTTGATTCGTCATGGTGTCAAACGTTACAGGGAGAAGGCAGGAGGATGAGATTGAGAGAGATGATAAATCAGCTATGATGAATGGTGGAACAGACTCAATAGGCTGATTGGTCAAACTCTGCTCCTATATCTCACTGTCTAATAGCTTGCAAAATTAATCTTAAAAAAAAACCATCCTAATAAATGCAACGTCACAGTACAGATGAAAACACCATTAGTACTTTGTTTCCTTCGATGTTATCAATTTTATCATAACAGAGAAGCACATGATAAGGATCTGTTTAGTTAACAATCAATAATTAATACATGGAGCAATTTTTATCACTGAGCAAGTGAATGTCAGTGAGCTTTTCATATGTAAAATGTAAGTCTGATTCTTAACTCTGAAATGACTTTGTCTTAATAGATTGGAGCTGATGTAAACTCAAAGCTTTAATTTTTTGGACGCTTGTTTGGTTTAGCTAAATCTGATTTCTTCTCAGTTCTCTCAATAGATGTATGATATTGAAATCTTTATTTTCAGAGATACACAAAATAGATTGGAAACCTCATCAATGTGCAGATTTAGTCACTGTTCTGTTGACTGTAACAGATGTCCAAAGAGGATATTCCTGCTGATTCTTTCTCAACTTAATTAAAATCAGTGCCAAGACACAAAGCTGAAATGTTACTTGTGGCTGGAGGATGAAGGTGATTTTCACGCAGAGTCTGAAAATTGACGAACCTTGGTAGAGAAACTGATTGAGGTGTTCTGTGATATTGCCCACCTACGGCTAGAAAATGATTTAGGAATAGTAGATCAGACTTAATGTTCAGGTGGGAGTCCCTTCAGCAGAACTTTGAGCTGAAATGTTAACTCCTTCTTTTTCCATGGATGCTGTCCCTCCCACTGAATGATTCCAGATTTTCCATTTTTATTTCAGATTTCCAGCATTTAGTTTATTTTTATTTTCATTTATAAGAGTAATGTTCTTATTCTTTTAATTTATGTTATTTACAATAATAGGAACATAAGGTATAGGAGCAGAATTAGACCAACCAGCCCATCAAGTCTGTTCCTCCATTCCATCATGACTGATTTATTATTCCTCTCAACCCCATTCTCCTGTCTTCTCCCTGTAACACTTGACACCCTGACTAATCAAGAACCTGTCAACCTGTGCTTTAAAAATACCCAATGACTTGGCCTCCTCAGCTATCTATAGCAATGAATTCCACAGAATCACCACCTTCTGGCGAAAGAGATTCCTCTTCACCTCTGTTCTAAAAGGACGTCCTTCCATTCTGAAGCTGTGCCCTCTGGGGTATATTTAACAATGCTCCCATTTCCAGGAATGGTCTTCAAACCATACATTTCTGCACATGCTGCTCTTCATAATTTGCTGATTGCATAGGTGCTTTGCTGATATCACCTGGCCTTTCAAAGTACAAAACACAAACTGCGTGAACTCCTTACTCACCTAGAATTTGAAACTGTAGTTGGGAATCTGGTGCAGTAGTTCCATTGTTCACAGTTTGGACATAAAGCCTCCAACGTGTAGACTAGCTGCGGTTAAGCTGAATGGCAGTATAATCTTACGTGGCCTAGAGGGCTATCCCTACTCCCTTATCGCTGTGTTCTTATGGTTATGTGGGTGGACTGAGAAATTGTACATGAAATTTGAAATGAGCATAATTTGTAACAAAAATCAAACCTGATGAATACAGCAAATTGAAGAGTTTACTATTGAAACGTGTCATCATGCTGGATTTGCTGTCTGGATTAGAGAGCATGTCTTTTGGAGATAGGTTGAGTGAGCTAGGGCTTTTCTCTTTGGAACAAAGGAGGATGAGAGGTGACTTGAGTGGTGTGTATAAGATGATTAAGAGGCAAAGATGGAATGGATAGCCAGAGACATTTTCCCAGGGTGGAAATAGCTAACACCAGAGTGCATCATTTTAAGGCAATTGGAGGAAAATACAACGGGGATGTCAGAGGTTCAAAGGATCATTTATTATCAAAGTATGTATTCATATACAACTCTGAAATTTGCATTACTCCAAATAGCCACGAAACAAAGAAAGAACATGAAAGCTGTTCAGAGAGAAACATCAAATCCCCCACCCCCCCCTTTAAAAATCGGCCCTCACCCCATCTTCCCGCAACCACAACAGGGACAGAGTTCCCCCTTTCCTTACTTACCACCCCACCAGCCCCCGGATCCAGCACATTATCCTCCGCAACTTCCGCCACCTTCAACAGGACCCCACCACTAAGCACATCTTTCCCTCTCCACCCCTCTCCGCTTTCTGCAGGGATCGGTCCCTCCGAGACTCCCTTATCCACACGTCCATCCCCACTGATCTCCCACCCGGCACTTATCCCTGTAAGCGTAAGTGCTATACCTGTCCCTACACCTCATCTCTTGCAACCATTCGGGGCCCCAAACAGTCCTTCCAGGTGAGACAACACTTCACTTGTGAGTCTGTTGGGGTCATCTATTGCATCTGGTGCTCCCGGTGCGGCCTCCTCTACATCAGTGAAACCCGACGCAGATTGGGGGACCACTTCGTTGAGCACCTCCACTCTGTCTGCCACAACAGACAGGATCTCCCAGTAGCCACCCACTTCAACTCTGCTTCCCATTCCCATTCAGATATGTCCATACATGGCCTCCTCTACTGCCATGATGAGGCTAAACTCAGGTTGGAGGAGCAGCACCTCATATACCGTCTAGGTAGTCTCCAGCCCCTTGGTATGAACATAGAATTCTCCAACTTCCGGTAATTCCCTCCCCCTCCCTTCCTCTATCCCTATTTCACTCTACCCCCTCCCCCAGCTCCCTCATGGTTCCGCCTCCTCCTTCTACCACCCATTGTTTTCAGAGCTATGACGTCAATGCTTCCCCTCCCCCACCCCTTCCTCTTTCAAATTACTGGTCTTCTCAGAGCCAGTAAATCACTGGATCTCTCAAACAGTCTCCAAAGTGTAAATCACAGGTTCTAACAGTGCCAGAAACATATTTAAGGTGAAAAAAAACACATGTAAAAGAAGTAAAAAAGCCATAAAGTAAAAGAAGTAAAAAAGGTGAGGCCTAATTTGAAGCATTCTGTGCAGTCCTGGTCACATACCTAGAGGAGATCTATCAATAAGATTGAAAGAGTGCAGAGAGAATTTACCAGCATGTTGCTGGGTCTTGAGAACCTGAGTTATAGGGAAAGATTGAATAGGTTAGGATTTTATTCCCTAGAGCGTAGAAGAATGAGGGAAGATTTGATGGGGGTATACAAATTTATGAGCAGTATAGACAGGGTAAGTGCAAGGAGGCTTTTTCCACTGAAGTTGAGTGAGAACTAGAGGTCATGGGTTAAGAGTGAAAGGTGAAATGCTTAAAGGGAACATGAGGGGGCACTTGTTCATTCAGGAGCTGGTGAGAATGTGCCAGCAGAAGTGGTGGATGTGGGTTTAAGAGAAATTTGGATAAGTATATAGATAGGCAGGGCATGCAGGGTGATGGGCTGGATACAAATCGATGGGATTAGGCAGAATACTAATTCAACATGGACTAGATGACTAGAAGGGCCTGTTCCTGTTCTGTAGACCTCTATAACTCTAGTTAAGTTATTTTTGTTACAGACAGTGGTGGGTGTGTGGAGGCAGATACATTAGGAACACTTAAGAAACTCTTAGTTAGGTGCATGGATGGAATAACAGTGGAGGCCTATGTGGGACGGAAGGGTCAGAGTGAACTTAGAGTAGGTTAATAGGTCAGTACAGCATTGTGGTATGAAGGGCCTGGAGTATTCTGTGCTCTATACCAGAATTTATCCAGGTAAGTATCAGTAAACCTATAACTCCTCTTCTTAGCTCAGAGCTGAAACTTGACACATCAAGAGCTAATGCCACCCACTCAGACTGATGTGCAAATCGTGCTTATCAATTCAAAACCTGCATCTTCCACCTCCATTGATTCACTAGCGACTCTTATATTGAACTGCCATGAATGTCAAATTGGATTTGGGCTCATTAGTAGAGCATACCAGTATCTGGCTTTAGGAGATTACATAAGAACAAGAGTAAAATTTTGCTGTGTTTACTTTCCAGTTGATGAATGCATTGTGGAGTAAATTCAAAATTCATTTTTATGAGAAGCTCAGAATATCCAGTTTATTAAAAGCAAAGCAGAGTCAGTAACTCAGTTTGTATGTACAGTAATTATACTCTACATTTCTACAGTAATACCTAAGTCAGTTAATATTCTATTGCTGCCCATTTTCTGGCAATCCCAAACATAGCCAATTCTGCAGATGCTGGAAATCCAAAGCAACACACACAAAATGCTGGAAGAACACGGCAGGTCAGGCAGCATCCATAGGAATGAGCAAACAGTTGATGTTTCAGGCTGAGACCCTTCTTCAGGACTGGAAAGGAAAGGGGAAGGTGCAAGCATACTAAAGTGGGGGGAGAGGAAGGAGGACAGCTAGGTGATAGGTGAAGCCCGGTGGGTGGGAAAGATAAAGGGCTGAAGATAAAGGAATCTGATAGAAGAGGAGAGTGGACCACTGGAGAAAGGGAAGGAGGAGGGGCATCAAGGGAGCTGATTGGCAGGTAGAGGAAAGGTGAGAGTCCAGAGTGGGGAATAGAAGAAGAGGGGAGGGATTTTTTTTTTACCAGAAGGAAAAATTGATATTCATGCCATCAGGTTGGAGGGTACCCAGACAGAATGTAAGATGTTGCTCCTCCACCCCGAGTGTGGCCTCATCGTAATGCAAGAGGAGGCCATGGACTGACATATCAGAACGGGAATGGGAATTGGAATTGAAATGTTGGGTCACCGGGAAGTTCCACTTTTGGAGGATGGAGAGGAAATGCTCAACAAAGCAGTCCCCCAATTTACAACTGTATGAAGCAGCACCAATGCAATTGTTAATATGGCAGAGGAGGAGTTGGGGAGCTTTTCTGGGGAAGGCTGTGTACGTAGCCAGCAAAGAGGCAGGCATAGCTGGGGCTGATGCGGGTGCCCGTGGCCGCCCCTTGAGTCTGGAGAAAGTGGGAAGAGATGATGGAGAAATTGTTGAGGATGAGGACTAGTTCTGCCAGGTGGAGGAGGGTGAAGGTGGAGGGGAACTGAATGGTTCTTTTATTGAGAAAGAAGCAAAGAGCTATAAGGGTTTCTTGATGGGGTATAGAAGTATATAGGGACTGAACATCCATGGTGAAAATGAGGTGGTCAGGGCAATGGAATTGAACGTTTGTGAGGAGACCGAGAGCTTGAGAAGCGTCAGGGATGTAGGTGGAAAGGGACTGAAGTAAGGGGGATAGAATGGAGTTGAGAAATGAGGACTTGTGTTCAGTGAGGCAGGAGCAGGCAGAGCTCGTAATCCCAGTTTGGTTTTGGATTGTAAAGTTATGATCACAGACACTGGGATGGAAACATATACAGTGAATGGATTGCAGTTTGAAATTTCATTCGCAATAATAGAAAAAGGCATAAGATTCTTTGTTCACTGAGAACATTCAGTTAATGTGAATTAGTTATCAAGGGTATTTCATCGTGAATTGAAAGATCATTTTAATCGCATACTGATTGCTGAAGCCACATCTGGAATCGTCTGTGCAATATTGCTTTCAAGGAGGTATTGAATATTCAGAAAAGGATAATAAGGATGATCCTTGGCTTATATGTGTACATTATAAAGAGAGTCTTGTGAACCTGGATAAAAATATGATGAAATTCATAGCGGAGAAAAATATGATTAATATAGATCTAAATATTTTATTTAAGACAGTGAGTGCAAATTGAAGCGCTTGAACAGCAAGTTAAATAACCCTGGAGATTTACAGATAAATTTCAATGCCTTAAATAAAGTAAAGATTTATACAGTACAACATCCCCGAAACCCAGCGGTTCACTTGAATCAGTGCAGTTAGTATACAATATATCTTCTAACAGAAACAATTGTCCTGATCCTCACTCTGGCCAGATATTGACTAGACAATTAGGTGTACAGATCCATGATATCATATTTTACTAATAAAAAATATTTAGTCCTACGCAGGTTGTGTTGATTATAGTTGTTTAATTAATTTCCATATATCCTGGGCTACAATCCGCTTTGTTCACACAACTTCTCTGTGGTTCTGTTTGTCCAGATATTACAGGTACATGCATTTTATCTTAATCTTACCTAGCTTGAAAACTCCTTCCATTAATTGGTCCATCCGTACTGCACAGAAATACTCCTCTTGGCTATGGCTACTATAGAACAGTGAACAACACACTATCTGCTCCAAACAATTGTAACTTACTTACCACAGGTATCCATTTATCATGTCCAATCACCTTTATAAACTTTCAGAGGCAGAAGGCAATACATTTACATGGCTATTAAACATATTTAGCAAACCAGATGCTGATGAATTTCAAGGCAATAAACTTTTTAACTGATTTTCATAAAGCATAATCAATCCAAAACATTAATTCTCAACATAAAGGTGGCTTAACCAGCTGAACATTTCTAACAAATTCTTTCATTCTAGGTTTCCATCAATTCCATTAAATTTCGTATTTCCTTGCAACATAAAAGGAGGCCATTCTGCCCATCATCTATATTGGCTCTTCTGCAATTTGGAGGCCTAGATTTATGAGAAGAGACTGGATAGACTGGAGCTGTTTACCTTGGAGTGAAGTTGGATGAGAGGTGAGTGTTTGGAGCCTCATAAAATCATTAGAGTCATAAACAAGCTGAATTGTCACGGGTTTTTAAAATCCCCGAGAGAGAAGGTTGTAACTAGAGGGTATAGCTTTAAGGTGATAGGGAAACTGAAGGGCAATATTTTCAAACAGAAGTTGGCGTGTATATGGAATGAGCTGCTAGAGGTATAATTGCAATGTTAAAAGGCATTTAGTCAGGTGCGTTGATAGGATATGTTCAGAAGGATAAGGGCCAAACAAAGGCAAGTGTATTGCCTGTAACTTGGTTGGAGTAGACACGTTGGGCCTAAGGGCCTGCTTCCATGCTGTATAACTGTATGACCCTATCTTGTAAATACATACAAAATACATATAGCTCTTAACATGAGAGAATCTGGAAATCTGAGCAACAAACACAAGATGCTGGAGGAAATCAGCCAGTCAGACAAAATTAATGGAGAGGAATAACCTTCTGAATTCTGGGCCAAGACCTTTCATCAGGACTGTAAGGGAAGGGGGAAAGAAGCCAGAATAATAGGGTGTGGGAAGGAGTACAATGAAGAGTCTTGGTCCAAAACATTGACTGTTTATTCCCCTCTATAGATGCTATCTGACTAGCTGATTTCCTGCAGCATTTTGTGTGTGTTGTTCAATATAGTCCTTTCCTGTTCCTGGGCAAGAATCTACGATAAGAATGCCACTAGAGGTTTGGTTCAGCAAAAATCAGCATAATCCTACAACTTGTTTTTCTTTTCATTGTTTGTCTGGATCTATGTTGCCTTAAGCTGCAACAAACAAAATGTCTTAAGAGTCATACAGAACAGAAAGGGGTCCTTGCTGACCAAGTCTTTCATCTGTTAGTCATATTTGCCTCTGTTTGGTCCATATCCTTCTAAACATTTCTTATCTATGTATCTATCCAAGTGTTTTTAAATAATGTTAATGTACTTCCCTCAACCACTTCCTTAGGCAGTTCATTCTGTATACTGACCACCTTCAGTGTGTTTTCCTCCCTCCACCTCTTTTTCTATTCCCCACTCTAGCCTCTTCCCACTTGTAGCTGGCCTATCACCTCCTCCTGGATTCTCTCCTCTCTCTCTCTTTCTCCTATGGTCCACTCTTCTCTCCAAATAGAATACAATTCACTATCTTGGAGAAATTGGGATATCATAGACATATCAAGGTCTGCAGATGCTGGAAATCCAAAGCAACGCACATAGAATGCTGGTGGAACTCAGCAGGCCCTGCAGCATCAATGGAAATGAATCAACAGTTGTCATTTCATTCCAAGACTCTTCTTCAGGACTGGAAAGGAAGGAGGAAGATGCCAGAATAAAAAGGTGGAGGGGGGGGGGGGGAAGAAGGATAACTAGAAGGTGATAGGTGAAGCCAGGCTTTTAAGAAGGATAAAGGAAGGAATCTGATAGAGAGGAGAGTGGACCATTGAAGAAAGGGAAGTTGGAGGAGATTCAGGAGGAGGTAATAGGCTGGTGAGAAAAGGTAAGAGGCCAGAGTGCTGAATAGAAGAAGAGAGGAGGGGAGGGATTTTTTTAATTGAAGAAGAAATCAATATTCATTCCATCAAGTTGGAGGCTACACAGCGAGAATACAAGGTATTGCATCTTCACCCTGAGGGAGGCATCATATTGGTGCAAGAGGAGGCCATGGACCTACATGTCAGAATGGGAATGGGAATTGGGATATATATAGGGATTTATTTTCCTTCCCTTACTTGTTACTTCCTTTGGAGCTAAATCAAACTTTTCTTGGATTTCAACCTTAGGATGTCCCAGAGTATATAATCCATATAAGCTGGCTATTTAATCAATGGGATCCAGTTTCTGTTATTTATGATACATATATTTGGACAAAATACAGGTGGACGGATTAGTAAGTTTTCAGATGACACAAAAATTGTCAGAGTTTTGGATGATAAGGATCGTTGTCAAAGGATATAGAGCAGTTGGAAATACGGGCAGAGAACAGGCAGATCTTGGGGTGCAAAACAATGACTCCCAGATAATGGCAACACAAGCAGATAGGGAGGTAATGAAGACATGCACATATCTGGTAAGGTCATTAAGTATAAAAGTCGGGAAGTCATGCTGAAATTTTACAAAACTTTGATTACACTGTATTTAGAGCAATGTGCAGCTCTGGTTGCCGAATCAGAATCAGGTTTATTATCACCGGCATGTGACGTGAAATTTGTTAACTTAGCAGCAGCAGTTCAATGCAATACATAATCTAGCAGAGAGAGAAAAAATAATATAACAATAAATATAATAAATCATAATAAATAAACAAGTAATTCAATTGAATAGATTTTTAAAAATGTGCAAAAGCAGAAATACTGTATATTTTTTAAAAAGTGAGTTAGTGTCCAAGGCTTCAATGTCCATTAAGGTATTGGATGGCAGAGGGGAAGAAACTGTTCCTGAATCGCTGAGTGCGTGCCTTCAGGCTTCTGTATCTCCTACCTGATGGTAACAGTAAGAAAAGGGCATGCCCTGGGTGCTGGACAGGAAAGATATGAAGCTTTAAGAAAAGGTTGGATAAACTTGCATTGTGTTCTCTGGAGCATTAGAGGCTGGGGGGCGGGGGGTGGGCGGCATGGAATGACTTGACAGAGATACATAAATTATAGATCAGGTAGATAGAGCCTTTTTTTCTGGGTGAAAATATCAAATACTAGAGCATGTCACTTTAAGATGGGAAAGGGAATGCTTAAAGGTGATTTATGAGGCAGGTTCTTTGCTTTTACACAGAGACTGGTAGGTGCCTGGAACATATTGCCAGCAGAAATAATGTCTGCAGATACAGCAATATTTCAGAGGTATTTGGACAGCCACACGAAAATGCAGGGAGCAGAGGGATTGGGATTATGTGCAGGCAGATATTCAATCCACTTTGCTAATCATTGTGTGTCAATTCATGATCAAACACAAAAATACACAGAAAGAATTTTAAAATTGCCTGTGCACATTATTGTAGGTGCACATTCAGAAATGACTATTGATACAGCTGTAAAATGCCTGTGGATGTGTACAAAATGCCAGATATGTCTGTAGAAATGCTTACATGTATACCTGTAGATAAGCCTGTGAAAATGCCTTTTGGTATGTCTAAAATTGCAAAAGACTCTGTAAAAATATGTGAGCATAGAACATAGAACATGGAGCAGTACAGAACAGTACAGACCCAGGGATGACAATGTTGTGCTAGCCTTTTACCCTATTCCAAGATCAATCTAACTCCTTCCTCCCACATAGCCCTCCATTTTTCTTTTATCAACATTCCTAATGCATCTCTTTACCACCACCCCTGGCATGCAATTATCGCTGTCTATAAAAATCCTACCACTGGCATCTCACTCCAATTACCTTAATTTTATGTGCTCTTGCATTAACCATTACCATCCAGGGAAAAAGGCGCTGACTGTCCACTCTGTCTATGCCTCTTATCATCTGATACATCTCTATCATCACCTCTCTTCCTCCTTCCCTCC
The DNA here is from genome assembly GCF_963921235.1 of Mobula hypostoma. Lineage (NCBI taxonomy): Eukaryota > Metazoa > Chordata > Chondrichthyes > Myliobatiformes > Myliobatidae > Mobula > Mobula hypostoma. The sequence continues at coordinate 26,744,682 of NC_086104.1, forward strand.
AGGAAGAAATGTCCTAGTTCACTCAACCTTTCTCATAAAACATGCTCTTTAATTCAGGCAGCAATCTGTAATCTCTAATCTGTAAAACACCTGCACTCACACCTCTGCAAATACTTGTAGTACCTACAGTTACTCTATGTCCTTATAAAATACAAATCTCATTGAATGAAATGGTTTGCTTATTTGGCAACAATAGTGAGATTTCATGGCGCTCACTTTGTTCGAAATTGCTTTTTATCTTGGAAGTAGAGAGATTACTGGTCAGGCAAATGTCATTTGACCTGTGGACTAATTCTGGAGTTAGTAATTTTGTATGCAATCTTTATTAGAAGCTGATAAATGACCCTCTGGAAAACAAGCCATTTTATGATCACTGAGCTTGCAAGTTTTGCAGCGTAATTATTGGCAGTGTTACAACTGTTTGGAATATAATCTCTTCTGGTCGATGTACTGTTTGTTAACCAAGTGATATTCTGCTTTTGGCATACATAGGTATTTAATCAACAACTTTGGAGTTCTTCATGTGCCCTTTGATCATGAACTATCTGACCATTACGTAAATGTTTAACTCTCATGTCTGATGATTTCCATAATTAGAATTCCAATGACATCAGGGCTGCATCCACTGAGCAAGTATTTTGAATATTAAAGATACCTGTTTAGTTTCAAAATCGCAGCTTGTAAATTGGGTCAGATGCATTGGTGTCAGTGAGCATTTGTAAAGATGACAGAGATCTTTCACCTACACTGACTTTGCATTTTGTTCGATACATGGGGCAGAGAATCAGTGAATCTATCCAAGGATCTGTCAGTATTGGTCTCCATTCCCCATCAACATTTTAGCCATTGCAAAAGAGGAAATAAAGGCAAGAGACACATAGAAGAATCTTTTGTTGTAAATGGCTATTCCAAAATGACTTCATTCATGCCTCAAGATAACAAGACTGTGAAGTGGAAACTTAATTCAGAAATAAAGGCAAAAGGTTAGAAAAGTTAACAGCCTCTGTGAAAGGAGATACAGTTAATATTTAACATTGAAGACCCTTCATCAGAACTTTCGGAGGTCAGGCTGGCTGGAGTCCAGGCCTCCACATGATGCTTGAAGGTCAGGGACATGGATGGGTGATGAAGGATGTCTGAAGTTTAGGCCTTCACTCTACACTTGAAGGTCACCAATGTGGACATGGGATGAAGGACACCTGGAATGCTGGCCTCCCCGCTGCGCTTGAAGTGATGAAGGACATCTCTGAGCTTGAAGTTATAAAGGACATCAGAGTCTAGGCTTCTGTTCCACGCACGAAGGCCAGCAACATGGACGTGTGACAAAGGACATTTATGCTTGTCAGGCTGTCCCAGGATTGACTGTCTGTGTTAGCAGGAATCACAAGGGCCGGTGAGGTGGCAAACCTGGATTTCGAGTCTGGAGCCTGGCCATTCCAGGGTCGATACCGAAGATCAAAGCCCAAAGTTTGGTTGAGAGTCCAGAAGCCAAAGACTAATGGTCAAAGCCTTGAGACTAGAGAACTGGAGGTCCGTCCTGTCCTGATGTTGGAGGAGTGTGTCACGGTCCCGATCGGTTATTCCCTGGTTCCCGTTAAATTTCCTTTGTGTCACGATCAGGACCGTTGACTCCTTGTTTTCCTTTAATTCATTGTTTCCCCATGTTTCTTGGGCTCTGTATTTAAAGGCACTTGATTCTCAGCTGCACGGTCAGTATATAGTGTCCGGCTTATAGCCGCTGGGTGCTAGACCGTCACTGGACGTCACCTTATGTCACCGAAGCAAGTGCGAGCAAGTCACGTTGCCGGAGCGAGCCAAGTCACATCGCCGGAGTGAGTCACATCTCCCCGAAGCGAGTGCTAGTAAGTCGCCTCTCCTCGCCAGAGCCAGCCCGTTAAGTTACCTCGCCTGACCGAACCGCTAAGCTACCTCACTGGAGTGGGTCCGTCAAGTTAACCCGCTGGAGTGAGTCAAGAGACAGAAAAATGGTTCAGCACAGCCAAGAAGGGCCAAAAGGCCTGTTTCTGTGCTGTAATGTTCTATGGTTCTAAGAGCCGCTGTCAGTAGTTCCGGGAAGAGTCGAGAGCTTGCCGCTACTTGGAGTCACTTCATGCCGATATAAGGAACTGTCAATCGTTGTGTGGTTTTGTCTCTTCATGTTCTTGTCTCCACTGGGCAGGTCCGGCCGTTTGCCGCTACCTTGAGTTGGGAACTGTATCTTTGTGTCCTTGCCTCCGCTGGGTAGGTCCGGCCGTTTGCCACGACCCTGAGTTGGGAACTGTCTCTTCATGTCCTCGTCTCCACTGGGTAGGTCCGGCCGTTTGCCACTACACTGAGTGGAGAACTGTCTCTTTGTGTTCTGTGTCCTGTGTCCAAGGAAGAGTCCCGGCTCTGTGTCCTGTATCCAAGAGTCCCGGCTCTGTGTTTCGATGTTCCGAGTTCCCAGGCCAAGCCCAGGTCCAAGTCCGGGTCCCGAGTTCCCAGACCAAGCCCAGGTCCTGAGTCCCAGTTTAAGTCCAGGGTCCGAGCTCAACTCCAGCCACACATATTCCTGCTTCCGCTTCATTCACTCCTTGATGTCTCTCTGTACAATCCTTGCTTCCCTGCTTTCCTAGTAACTATTAATAAACTCTATTTTTGTTAACACTACAAAACGTGTTTGCGTCCTGCATTTGGGTCCACCTGTGCACTGCACTCGTGAGTGAGTGAGTGTGTGTGGTGTTACTTGTGGGCTGCCCCAGCATATCTTTAGGTATGTTGGTTGTTAACACAAGTGACACATTTCACTACAAGTTTTATTGAACACATGATAAATAAGTGAATCAGATCTGATCTTTTTTTTAATTTCAAAAATAAACTTTATTCACAATTGTCATCATCATCATCATTATGTGCTGTGTCATATGACATAGGCGATCATGGTCTTTGCATGACCATGATTGTTTTGGCAAAAATTTCTACAGAAGTTGTTTACCATTGCCTTCAAGGCAGTGCCTTTACAAGATGGGTGACTCCAGCCATTATCAATACTCTTCAGAAATGCCTTGGGTCAGTGGTCGCATAACCAGGGCTTGTGATATGCACTGACTGCTCATACGAACATCCACCACCTGCCTTATGTGACCCTGACTGGGGGAATAAGCAGGTGCTACACCTTGCTGAAAGGAAATCTGCAGGCCAGCAGAGGGAAGGAATGCCTTACACCTCCTTTGTTAGACATGTATCTCCACCCCGCCACCCTTTATTCATAATAGAAAATAGAACAAAGGAAGAAACAGTGCAAGAAACCTTTACATTTGTGGTCATTACGTTTGGTGTGGTAAACTATATTACTAAAGAAAAAGACAAACATAGCACCATACCACTCCTGTGGTCTCCTGCAATGATCCCTCTATTTCATTGTTTATCGTTTGGGGGCTTCCCCACCCAGTTCCATCCCTCCATGTGCAGAAGGAGCCTACACTGCACTCCTGCCCCACACGGACTTAGCACATTGGTTGTGCTGAGCTTCAGTGCACCTCTCAGCACATACTCCTCCAGCCTGAACTAATGCAGACGTCTTGCTGTTCTGGAAGACCAACACGTATCGGGCAGGACCAAAGGTGCCTTTCACTGAGTCGATAACTTCCCACCCGCACTTGGTTTCTGTTTAAGTGTGTGTCCCTGGGAATAGTATGTAGATCAGAGAGTCCTCTGTTATGCCACTGCTGGCAAATTAACTAGGATACAGGCCGTTGCATCCATCTGCATATCATCTCTGCAATACACAGCCTGCAAAGAGATGGGTGATCATTTCTTCCTCATGACAGTGTGCATTAAGGGTGTTAAGTTTTCTGTCCAGGAAGGCTCTGAAGGGAAACACCCCCTCACCGCCACCCATTACGGACTTGTTACTTGTTGCTTGTTGGTGAGATCTGCTGATGAGGCATTCTGCCAAATGGTCTGGAGTATACGCTCAGGGAACCACCCTATTATGTCCCTATTATTCCTGTCCTGCCAAGTCTGTAGGATGTTTTGTGCACACCACTGCCTGATGGACTTGTGGTCAAAGGTGTTTATTTGGAAGAACTCTTCTATAAAGGACAGGTATTGTGGCAACATGTAGCTGACTGAGAATTTGTGAGGTAGCTGGACTAGAGCTATCTTAGCATTCAGTGATACTTGGAACCCACATATAGTGAGTCCACACTTCAGCTGATAGAGACATACACAAAGGTGATCATTTGGATGAGGACAACATTGTGTGCATTTTTGCTCCTATTCTCTGGGATTTGTGCATGGTGACCTATCAGACTTGACACCCATATAAAGCAGAAGACATTCTGGGTAAGTACCAAGGCAAAGCAGTGGGGATCAGACCATATTTGCACAGTGTAAAGCAGCCCTGAGGGCATATTGCATCTGATAACCAAGTTCTTTCCATCTATTGACAGAACTCACCATTTCCACAGACCTAATCTTTGTTTCACACTTCCAGTTTGCTCCAGCCAATTCTTGTTATATGTCTCACCCCTTTGAAGCAGGTCCCCGGCACTTTTAGGTAGTCAGACCAGACAGTGATGGAGACGTGGGTGGATTGAAGAGCATTGACTCAAACAAGCCTGATGGACTTTTTTCAGGGAAGTGACAAAATAGGTTGATGAAGGTACAGCAGTCTATATGGATTTTGGTAAAGTGTATGACAAGGTTCATTCATAAAGGCTTGAGGTATTGTAACCAGGAAGACTTATCTGCATGGATTCGGAATTGGCTTGCCCACAGGAAGCAGGAGGGTGGTAGTAGATGAAATGTATGTTGCCTGGTGGTGTATACTGATGTTCCACAGGGATCTCTGTGCTTTGTGACCCTTATAAATGATTTGGATGAGGAAGTGGAAGGGTGGGTTAGTAAGTTTGCAGATGACATGAAGGTTGATGGAATAGTGGATAGTGTAGCAGATTGTCGCTATGATACTGACAGGATGCATAGCTCAGCTGAAAATTAGCAAATGGAATTCAATCTGGAAAAGTGTGAAGTGATTCACTTTGGAGGTTGAACGTGAAAGAATACGGAGTTAATGCCAGGCTTCTTGGCAGTGTGAGGAACAGAGGGATCTTGGTATCCAAGTCCATAGATCCCACAAAGTTGCCAGGCAAGTTAATACGTAGTAAAGAAGGCATATTGTGTGTTGGCTTTCTTTAGTCAGGGATTGAGTTCAAGAACCATGAAGTTATATTGAGTTCTCTCAAACCCTGGTTAGAACACACATGGAATATTGTGTTCAGTTCTGGTCAGCCTATTATAGGAAAGATCTGGAAGCACTAGAGAGGATGCAGATGAGAGGATGCTGCCTGGATTGGAGAATATGTCTTATGAGGAAAGGTTGAGCAAGCTAGGACTTTTCTCTTTAGATCAAAGGAGGATGAGAGGTGACACTATACGTGTATAAGATGAATGAAGACATAGATGGAGTGGACAACCATTGCTTTTTTCCAAGGATAGCAATGGCAAATACAAGAGGACTTCCTACCAATGTGATTGGACACAAGTACAAGGATGATGTCAAAGGTTTTTTTTACACAAAATGTGCTAAGTGTAATGAGCGCACTGCTGGGGTGTTGGTAGAAGTAGATACGTTAAGGACATTTTTGAGATTCTTAGCTAGGTATAGGGATGACAGAAAAATGGAAGGCTCTTTGGGACAGAAGGGGTGGGTTGACCATGGAGTAGGATAACAATTTGGCACAACATCATAAGCCAAAGGGTCTGTACTGTTTTATGTTCTTCTTGTGGTTGACTCTAGCCTACTGTGTTAACTCAGACTGGTTGCAGATGCTGATCTATTTGTGACTGACTCTGGATCTGAGCATAAGACAATGATATTGTTCATGTACAGGGGGGTTTTGACTTGTGTACCTCCACTGTCAGGCAATGTCAACCTCTTATGCTCTCATCCTGATGTATTTGGCAAAGGGTTCTATGCATGACATAAATAAAGCAGGGGTGAGTGGAGTGGAAAAGATGGAATGTAAAGTACTTTCGGTAAAGAGAAGATGGGGGGATGGGTGACAATAATTGGTGCGCAAAGTGAGTATCTGTAATTGGGCGAAATGGCACAGTCTATGAATGGACAGCTAAGCTCTGTTGTCTGATGTATTGCAAATGCTGTAGTTCTGGGTAATACTGCGTGCTCTGGACGACTTTGTACAGAAATATCTCCACTGGTCTTGAAAGGAGCATCACGGTGCTTTTACACCAATATGAAATGGTGCATCAGTTTGAAACTGGATTTAAAGAGTGGCATCTGGAACAGAGCACCATTCCCTCAGTGGTACATTGGACTGACAACCTGGCCTTTTGAACCAAAGCCTCTGGGTTGACACTTTGTCCTGGAGCCTTGTGACTCTGAATAGAGTGGGCTAACAACTAACCCACAGCCAGAATTATGTACCTAACAATTACGTATTGCCTGCAAAAGAACAGGAGCAATCACTCTGGTAGATAAACCACTGTGGTATGCAGGACAATGAAGACTAAAGGTTTGTAAAATCAACATTATCTTCAGGCCAATATCCACAGAACATTTTTAACTCCTTTGGTTTTCTGTGCTCAGTGCGATGTTACACGGTACATGATTGATTTTAACAGCAAGGACAACTTTGTTGTTAATATTTATTACAGAGTACAGGAGCCCAATTTGTCTGATAAATTGCTTCCATTTAAATGTGCTGCTGTGTACATGCGCAAAACTGCAATGAGAAAAGCTACAATAATCACAGGTGATCAACACAAATCAAATGAATGTGCATTAGAAATAATACCTAGACTCATGGGTTATCAGTGGAGATACTATTAAATCTATCCCCAGGCAATGTCATAGGCCTTACTGCCATTTGTTCTTCATAAACATCTTCCACTGCAATGGAATCAATGTCTGCACAATTTCTTCAGTGAATGAATATTCTGAATGAAGGCAGGGTTCCAGTAATGCACTTAACCGCTTGTTCAATATTATAATTATGTACAGAGTAAGGATTTAAAATATAACTCTTTTTATGTCATAATGGAGCCTAAAATAACCACTTTTATTTTTAGTTTTGATGAAATGTTGTATGTCCTAACCCAGTTATCCTTAATGTTATTAAACCCTTGTTTCGATCTGAGGCACACAGTTATCTCAATCTTCTCCCACTTGAATATTAAGCAGAAAATAAACTCTGTGCATCTATCAATTAGTTTTGTGATTATGCTTTATATAATTTTAAATAGCATAATTCAATCTTCATAAAAACACATTCAGCTGTCAGGAAGTGGTTACCCAACAGCTTTGAGTGACTATTAGTGATAGATGAACTATATACACAGAGTCACCACTTCATTAGGCACTGCTTGTACCCAATAAAATGCTACTGAGTGTATGGTTGTGGTCTTCCGCTGCTGTGGTCCGTACACGTCAATGTTCAACGTGTTGTGCATTCAGAGATGCTCTTCTGCACACCATTGTTGTAACTGGTGGTTATTTGAGTAATTGTCACCTTCCTGTCAGTTTGAACCAGTCTGGCGATTCTCCTCTGATCTCTTTCATTAACAAAGCATTCTTGCTCACAGAACTGCTGCTCACTGGATGTTTTTTTTTGTTTTTCACACCATTCTCTGTAAAATCCAGAGAATGATGTATGTAAATATCAGGAGATCAGCAATTTCTGAGATACTCAAGCCTCCCCTTCTGGCATCAGCAATCATTCAAAGTTCAACTATTGAAGTAAATTTATTATCAAAGTAATCTACATCACTATATACAACCTTGGATTCATTTTCTTGCTGGCATACTAAATAAATCCATTAACCATAATAGAATCAATGAAAGGCTGCACCAACAGGGTTGACACCCAGTGTGCAAAAGACAACAAATCAAGCAAATATAAAAAAAGGAATAAATAAATAAATAAGCAATATATGTCAACAACATAGATGAAGAGTCCTTGAAGATGAGCCCATATGTAGTGGGACCAGTTCAGTGATGGAGCAAGCAATGTTGAGTGAAGTTATCCCCTCTGGTTCCAAAGCCTGATGGTCGAGGGTAAGAACTGTTCCTAAACCTGGTGGTGTGAGTTCTGAGGTACCTGTACCTTTTTCCTGATGCCAGCAGTGAGAAGAGAGCATTACCTGGGTGGTGGGGGGTCCCAGTTGGTGGATGCTGCTTTCCTGCAGCAATGCTTAGTGTAGATGTGCTCTGTGGTGGTGGTGGGGGGCTTTACCTGTACTGGACTGGGTTGTACCCACGAGTCTTTGAAGAATTTTCCATTCAATGCCATTGATGCTTCCATACCAGGCTGTGATGCAGCCAGTCAATTTACTTTCCACCACACATCTATAGAAGTTTGTCGAAGTTTAAGATTTCATACTGAATCTTCTCGAACTTATGAGGAAGTAGAGGCATTGCTATGCTTTCTTCATAATATTTGCTTATGTGTTGGTCCTCTGAAATGATAACACTAAGGAATTTAAATTTTATGTCCATCTGCACCTCTGATTCCTTGGTGAGGTCTCACTCAAGGATCTCCTTTTCCTCCTCCTGAAATTAATATTCAGCTCCTTGTTCTTGCTGACATTGAGTAAGAGGTTGTGACACCACTCAGCCAGATTTTCAACTTCCCTCCTATATGCTGATTCATCACCACCTTTGATTTGGCCAACAACAGTGGTGGCATTGGCAAATTTAAGTACAGCATTGGAGCTGTGCTTAGCCACACAGTCATAAGTGTAAAGCGAGTAGAGCAGGGGATAAGCACACAGCCTTTTGGCTTCCACAGTCAAAGTCATTTTGATCACATTACTTTGCCATTCTGATGTCTGGCCTGTACAACAACTGAACATCTTGACCATGTCTACATGCTCTTATACATTGAGTTACTGCCACATGATTGGCTGATTAAATATTTGCATCTACAGGCTCATTTGCATTGGGTACAGGTCCATCTAATAAAGTGGCCACTGAGTGCATATAGGACTTGTATTTTTCATAAACCAGAAACACATTTGACAATGAATAGATTATTTACTATTTATGTTTCAATGATATGTCTTGCTAAAAGGCAGTATTATTTTGATTACATGTTTTGAAAGAATAAAATTGAGAAAATAAAATTTATAAAAATGCTTGTCCATCTGTGGCCTTTAGAAAGTAGGACTGGTTTTACAAACAACATTAAAGATGAAGTGTTGTGTGCAAAACAATTTATCATGGCAAGGGAAATCTGAGAATTGTATAAATTCACTCAAATTCTCTGTTTCATATTTTTTTGCAATGTAGAGTGCAATAAAAACGTAAACAGCGATAGTAATAAGTAATGGAAATTAATTTGAATTACATGATTCCACAGAAAGTTCATCTTTGCTCACCAAAATCCAGGCAATAGTATTCCATGAAAGCTTATGCATTATTTAAAGTACTCAAGTTTTGTGTGTGGCAAAGCGAAAATAGACCATAAGGTGAACATCATTCATCAGATTTCTGGAATATTCCCCAGTAAAATTCTAAAGCAAAGTAAACAATAAATTCTGTGCACACTCTGTGATTCTGCATTTGCAGAGTGACCATATACTAAACTTGCAACAGATCTGGAAAACCATTTAACAATAAAGCTGCCAAAAATAGAATACTGCTTGTTTCAATAATAATTTAGTTGAAAAGCATTCCCATGTACAGTAAGATCCTGCTAAATTGCACACTCAGGACTTCTGTGATGCTGGATTAACAGATTTTCTAGATTATTGGATACATTAGCCAAATACATTTCAGCTTCACTATTTTTAATGCACGAACAATGAAGTTTCAAGTGGACCTGACGAGTTTAAAAGATGGTGGTGGTGGTTGTGGGGGTGGAGGGGAGGGAATATAAATGTCTCTATTTGGACTACTTGGTTGGCTCCAGCTGCAAAGTGACTTGACAATAAACGTGACTTGATAAACTTTTAAAAGTTGCTGGTGAACGCAGCAGGCCAGGCAGCATCTGCCTGCTGCGTTCACCAGCAACTTTTATGTGTGTTGCTTGAATTTCCAGCATCTGCAGAATTCCTGTTGTTTGATAAACTTTTCATTTTTTATCAGCAACTATGATGTTTACACAAATGATATTAAGTTTATTAAAATGTTTTCAGGAAAAATTATCTAAATTTTATCTCAATCATGTAACTTATGTTCAAAAATATGTTATCTAAACACCTGAAGAAAATGATATATGTTGGGAATTCCCATTACTTGCCATTGACATTTCAAAATCAATTTGACCAAAATTGGCCTGGTGAGGAATTTCAGCTGCAAATTACAAATGTACACTAGACTCGGATTCAGAGTTCTTGTAATTCTTTGGCACTAGTCTGATAAATACTGCACAGGGCACTGTATAACCAGGTTTGCTGAGGATAAAATGAATCGTTAAGAAGGGTTTCTGCAAATTACTCCTTTTTACCAGTGTATGAAGAAATGTTTTTATTAAATCTGAGAATCTGAATACCAATGTAATGTGAAAATAGGTTTGTAGAGTTCTCTTAAGAGTCAATTTCAATTAGTGAAATAATATTATCGACTGGCAGTAAGCTGATTATAATTGCTTATTTTTTATGAACCCATTTATGCTATCTTAATAAAGCAGCTTTAGATCATTAAACCCAATCTTAAAAAAATAAATTAATGATTCTACTAAAACCCTGTCCACATACCAGTTTGTGGAAAGTGTCACACAGAGTATAAGCAAAAGCAAATTACTCACTTTGCAACATGCAGTTTTGACCTTGACTTGACAATTGTCCAAAGTGGAATCACTGCACTACTTAACTCTTATTTTACTTAACCATCATTCTGCTGGAGATCTGAGTGTTTTATTGTTTTAGTCGAGTACTCCACAAAACATTAATTAGAGTTATAGTGTAGAAATTGATGCAGTTTAAATCCTTAGCTAATCCCCTTGTGGTGATGTGGCATGCAGGAGATACATTCCAAAGCAGGTGGAAGGCTCTCCTCTCCTCCAGTAGCCTGCAGGTCACCCATGGGCAAAGTGTAGCACCTGCTTAGGCCACTGACTGGGGTCTGTGAAGCCGTGGGAGCAGCTGGTGCAAATCACAAGTGCTGGTTATGCAACTACTGACACCAGACACAAAAACCCTGAAGAGAGATTGTGGCTGGGATCACTCATCTTGTAAAGATGCTGCCCTGAGGAAGGCAACGGAAAACCACTTCTGTAGAAAAATTTGCCAAGAACAATCATGGACATGGAAAGACCATGATCTCCTACGTCATACGACATGGCACATAACGAACCAAGGAACAAAATCCACTTGTGCTTTTATCCAGGGTTAATTTGCATTTGGATTCAACTACTTACTTATTGCTCACAAGGAACTTTAATCAGAAACATGCTTACCACCTTTGAGTTACTTTAATTATACATTCAGTTATCAGAAAATGAATCTCAATGTTGTATATGGTGACATATATATATATATATATATATATATATATATATATATATACTTGAATAATAAACTTACTTTGAACTTCAAACTATTTCTACCCTATATGTTGTGTATCAGGATTCAGCTGGATCATAGAGTTTAGTTTATTTTTAATTTGTCTGAATTGATATAAAATATTGATGCATAATTTTCTTCAAAAATGTTAATTTTACAAGTTGTTTTAAAGTACCACCTCTGCAAGATTTTACATATTCAACCTGAAGATTTTGGGTAGATTGTTCATATTGTTAATTGCTGGCGCAAAATGCACAGCAACCACTAACATTCTCTAAACTGCACTCAGGTGCAGCTAATAAAAGCTCTCACAGGTTCTCAGTGGTAGCACTACAGAAGTCTCAAACACCAATGGACGCAGTTACCTGCTCCAGGTAATGTATGAGGACTGAACAAGCTTCCCATTCTAGCCACCATTTGGGGATACCTGTCGATGACTACATTTCTTTGCTGGCCCTTTACTACAAGAAGGCTAGTAAAGCATCTATTAAATATGCTGCATCATTCTGTCTCAAATGTTTATCTACATATCCCTTAGGGTGAAATAGACTCCAGCTACACTTTGATAAATATCATTCCTTACTTCAGCGATGAAATGCAAAATAAATTCTCAATCTTGTGGGGTGGAGAGGGGATGTTAAGAAGTGATTAGGAGAGGGAAGGGGAAAAAGGGTGGAGAGAGGGTTGGAGATTAGAGGAAGTGTGGCAGTGGATTGGGGAGGGATAGAAAAAGGATGAGGGAATTGGTGGGGAGAAATAAGGGCTTGGGAGGAGCAGGGGGAGTGAGAGGAGGAGGAGGTAGGGAAAGTGGGGGAAAAGAAGCAGGGACGGGGTAAGAGGGGGGAGGTGGGCAGGAACAGAATGGGAATCAAGGGGAGGGGGAGGAGGAGGAGGAGTGGGTAGAGGAAGAAGAGAGGTTGAAACGTGGAGGTGGATTGCAAGGAGGGAAAGAAGAAATAATAAATTTTGACAATTATATCGTGGGCTGGCATTTGAATTGCAATTGTGGAAAAATATTCAACACTTGAGAACTTAAATTAATAGTGTCATAATTGTACAGCACTGAATTAACACCAAAGCAGCTCAAAATTACATTAAATATTTTGAATTATTTATTCACTATACTGCAGAAAATTACAGTATCGCACCATTGCTGAGTCATTTCAGCAATATCATGCAGGTTCCAGGTTTAATTCTGTGATTAATGACACCTTTGCAAATCAAGTTAATGTGAAGCTGAATAATTCAAAAATATTAATGATGCAGTCTTCAACAGCTCTCAAACCTGTGCTAAATAGAGCCACTTCTAGGTGAATTAATGGTATAATCATGGCAAATCAATTTAAATTAATTTATTCTCTACCTTACCCCTGCAAGACCACAGGATAAAGGATAACAATAGTGCTGCATTATTGGTTGGGCCACCATGTGGAAGATGTGATCACGGCACCAGACATAGTGCTGGTCCGTCAACACAACCTATTTGGTCAAGAAAGCACAGCAACATCTCCATTTCCTGAGGATATCGAGGTGAGTCAGGCCCGGTATCCCCCGTTTTAACCAGTTTTTACAGGACTGTCTTGACCAGATGCATCACCTTTTGGTATGGGAATTGGAAGGCATCTGACTGCAATTCCCTACAAAAGATTGCGAGCACAAACAACAGAAAATCTGCAGATGCTGGAAATCCGAGCAACACGTGCAAAATGCTGAAGGACCTCAGCAGGCCAAGGAGCATCTATGGAGAAGAGAAGAGAACATCTGCAGATACTGGAGATCCGAGCAACACAAGAAGGGTCCTTCTGAAGGGTTTCAGCCCGAAATGTCCACTGTATTCTTTTCCTATATGCTGCCTGGCTTACTGAGTTCCTCCAGCATTTTGTGTGTTTTGCAGAAGATTGCGAGGACTGCTGAGACGGTTGTTGGGGTCTTTATCAGGACCTTTGCACACGCAGGGCCCTTAGCATTGTCAATGATCCCTCCCATCCGTCCAGCAATCTCTTTGACCCCCTACCAACAGGCAGCTGGTACTGTAGCATTAGGACAAGAGCTGGTAGGATGGGAAATAGCTTCTTCCCCCAAGACGTAAGATGACTGAACTCACTGCCACCACCCAGGTCTTATCACATAAGAAGCACCAGTAGTGTTATATTGTTTACTTTAGAACTTCTATTGTGTATACACCTTTATTATTTGTGGTAGAATTATTTATATGCACCTGTGTGGCGCACTTTGGTCTGAAGGGTAGTTGTGTTTGGTGGAATACATGTGTATGGTTGAATGATAACAACCTGAATTTAAACTTGATGAGGTCCCACTCCCTTTTGGCCAGTGGGGGAGGGGTCCCTCATGTTACAACAATATTTACATCTCAATTCATACAATAAAGGTGCTGACTGCATTAAATAACCAGAAGTGTTCATAAATCTTACCCAAAAGTAAATGTTAAATTCCACAATGTTTTACCAAATTACAGATACAAACTCCTAATAAAACCATCTTCTCTACATTAATGATACTAAAATGATCAACTAGTAGTTTTGGAAATTATTCACCTTTTATGTAAGAGTAAGAAATCAATTTCTCTGAAAAATAATTAAATTTAAAAAAAACAGGTTGAGTGAACTCAGCCTTTTCTCCTTGGAGCAACGAAGGATGAGAGGTGACCTATTAGAGGTGTATAAGATGATGAGAGGCATTGATCGTGTGGATAGTCAGAGGCTTTTTCCCAGGGCTGAAGTGATTGCCACAAGAGGACACAGGTTTAAGGTGCTGGGGAGTAGGTACAGAGGAGATGTCAGGGGTAAGTTTTTTACTCAGAGAGCGGTGAGTGCGTGGGATGGGCTGCCGGCAGTGGTGGTGGAGGCGGATGGAATAGGGTCTTTTAAGAGACTTTTGGATAGGTACATGGAGCTTAGAAAAATAGAGGGCTATGGGTAAGTCTGGTAATTTCCAAGGTAGGGACCTGTTCGGCACAACTTTGTGGGCCGAAGGGCCTGTATTGTGTCGTAGATTTTCTATGTTTCTAATTACATACATAAAAGTTTGCTAGATATTCCTATGTGAAAATCTGGATGTCAAAGATCTTGTACAGTACACATTGAGTGAATGAGTTGCTCATGAATTGCACTAAATTTACATTTTAGTGGAATGCTCCTCTTGCAGGATGTGGGAAGGCAGGGAGACCTCCAGTCTCACTGACCACTGCAAATATGAGAAGTGCATCCAGCTGCAGCTTTTAACAAACCACATTAAGGAGTTGGAGCTGGAACTGGGTGAACTCCAGATCATTTGGGAGGCTGATAGGACATATAGAGAGGTAGTTACACCCAAGGTGCAGGATACAGGAAACTGTGTGACAATCAGGAAGGGGAAAAGGGATAAGGGCCCAGTGCAGAATACCTCTGTTGCCATCCCCCACAATAAGCGTTAAATCACTTTGGATACTCTCGGGGGGTATGACTTAACAGAAGAAAGTCACCATGGACGAGTCTCTGGCATCTAATAAAGAGGCATCCCTTTGGAACAGAGAGGAGGAATTTCCTTAGCCAGAGAGTGCAAATCTGTGGAATTTTCTGCCCAATGAAGCAGTGGAGGCTACCTAAGTAAATATATTTAATACACGGTTGGATAAATTTTTGCATAGGGGAAAAGGCAGGTAAGTGGAGATGAGTCCATGGCCAGATCAGCCATGATCTTATTGAATGGCAGAGCAGGCTCGATGGGGCAGATGGCCTACTCCTGCTCCTATTTCTTATGTTCTTAAGGCAGAGGTTGATGGGTTATTGATTGATCAGTGCATGAAGGGATACAGGAAGAAGGCAATAGATTGAAGCTGAGAGGAAAATTGGATCAGCCATGATGAAATGGCAGAGCAGACTCAATGGGCCAAATTGCCTAATCCCACTTCTATATCTTACGGTCTTACTATTTTAGGACCTGCAATAACTGCACTCTGTAAAAGTATATTAATTAAAAGCTTATGTTCTGCAAGAATATGACAGCATTATATTGGAGTGATGCAAGGATGCAGAACATGTAGCACTAGCACAAGATGCTGTGTGTTAGGACACTGGATCGCACCAGGAATTTTATCAACATGCTGAATTCTGTATTACAAGCTCTGCATTTTAAAGTGGGAAAATACAGTGTTAGGCTCTAAGATGTTCAGCTATTTACTAATAGCTAAAAATGTTTGAAAACCAAATGTCACTCTTGGTTATGGAACGGGGAGATAAGAGTACCCTATGGAGTACATTACTGTGCAAATGTCTCAAGCACATACTGTATACATGGCTAGGCGGCCTAAGACATTTGCACAGTACTGCAGTAATTTTACGTTTGCACTGTACTGCTGCCACAAAAATAAACTTATTTCACAACATTCACAAGGAATGATAAATCCGGTTCTGATATGGGTTTCTATTGTAGTCTTGGAGTGGGAAGCGGGCAGGAAGAGCAGAATAATTCTTGGAAAAAGGGGAAGGGGGAAAGGAGGAAGTGGGAAGCACCAGAGAGACATTGTGCAATGGTCAATACCCAACTGTTTGGAATCAAATGACCTTGCCTGGTGTCTCAGGGTTGGGTGTGTCTGCACCCATGCCAACCTCCACTACTTCTCTGCCACCTGTCCCACAGCCTCTCCTGCGGCACTCCACCCACACGATCCTTTGCTCCCACCAGATTTACAAACTCGCTCTCTGCTCCACATTGACAAATACAGTACTGTGCAAAAGTTTTAGTCACCCTAGTTATATACATGTGCCTAAGACTATTGCATAGTACAGTATAATTATTAACACTCACAATGGGTCATTTATTTGACTTTATTTCTCAAAATACAACAGATCATAGCTATCATACTGTTTGCAAATAATGAGTACATTGCTTAGGTGTTTGTATTTCTTACCTAGTTACATTTCCAGAAGATAGATTTGACAGTTACTTCCAATAGTCAAAGAAATAATTATTTTTAATAAATGCCCCTAGTTTTCATCCATAAGTTACATTATTTGTAGTACATCTCCTAGGCCCTGGTACTTCACATTACACCTGGTTGAGTGACACTCCATCATCTAGGATGCAAAATTATCATCTCACAGAACAATAGAGACCACAAGGTCCATGAAATATGGACGAATAGCACTATGCTAGGCTGTGATAAGCAAACAGGTCAAGCCAGACGCTAAGGAATATTATACGGCATTCCGAACCATTAAGTAATTTGGCATCCCAAGTTTAGAATGAATACGTGTGATCGCTAAAAATATTCTGATGTGGCAGCCAAATAAAAGTCACAATGTGTCGTTGCTGTGATGTTGAGAATGCAAACATAAGGTTGGGCTGGGAAAGAGGCAACAGAGCAGGATAGCAACCACCAGAAACCACTGTATGAGGGGTGATTGATAAGTTCGTGGCCTAAGATAGGAGGAGATGACTTATACAGCTCTCGTTACATGCACATGCAGCTCAACTCCGAGTGATTGTGCAGAAAGTTTGAAGTTAATAACTCATCTCCTACCGTAGGCCACAAACTTATCACCCCTGACGAGCTAAATTCAAACTTTCTGCATAATCACTCAGAGTTGAACTGCATGTGCATGTAACTCATCTCCTTCTACCCTAGGCTACAGAGTTATCAATCACCCCTGCTGTGGACACTTTCTGGAGGTCCAAGATCGATATGCTCCACGACCGCTGGACTAAGTGTGTAAATGTCGGAGGGGACTATGTTGAAAAATATATGTGCTAGGTTTTCTAAAATCGACTCCTTCTATCTTAGGCTACAAACTTACCAATCACTCCCCGTAGTTTGTAAGGGATGGGGCTAAAGAGATCAAAAATCACTAGAAACTTCGTGGCACAAGAGCAAGGATCAACTGATTGTCTAATGGATTCCCAAAGATGGGGTACGAGTAGGGAATCGAACCTACTGGACAGGTATCAGACAGCTGTTTGAAGGACACTGGGTTCTCCTTCCATAGAATATTTCAGGATGGTGTTTATTTTATAAGCATTGTTTGTGATGGTTATTATCCCCAGTTGAAAGGGAAAAAACATCAGAAATTTGGTTGTTTCTTTTTGGAGATACTTCTCTACCAAAGGGGTTGTAAGGCACTCTTTCCCTCTGCTAGCCTGCAGCTTACCCTGGGGAGAGGTGTAGCACCAGCTTAGCTCCCCACCCCTGATCAGAGTCACATGAAGCCATGGCAGCAGATGGTAGATGCTCGTATGACCAGCTGGTGCACATCATAAGTCCTGGTTATGCGACAACTGACGGCAGGCAAACGATCTCTGATTAGGATTGATGATGGCTGGGGTCACCCGTCTTGTAAAGTCACTGCCCAGAAGGTGACAATGGCAAACCACTTCTGTAGAAAAATTTGGCAAGAACAATCATGGTCGAAGACCATGATTACACACATCGTATGACATGGCACATAATGATGACTGTCATCATCTTTGTTTTTTTTTACAATAGAGGAAATACAATACCTATTGGAACAGTTATAAGAATGAAAAAAGCACATGTTAGATGCAACTACATGGGATGTTCAATTCTGCGTGTACTTCCCCACCTCCCTCACAATGCATCTACTAAGACTATTAGGACCACAGGTGCGACACCACTTGTCCAGCTTTTATAGTTAGGCCACTAGTATGCAGGTCCAAAGAGAAACTCAAAACTATTTTAATTTGCTGACTTTGGATGGCTTGAACAAATTCTTGACAAGCAGGCGAATTGGGAACAGCAGATCCATATCTCTTCGTTATCTGTGAGTCTTGAAGATTCTTGTCAGGTCAGAAGTATGCATTATCAGCTTGGTAAGAGTAACTCAGGGGTTGAAATTTGGTACAAAAATTCAGTTCCCTTGTAGACCATGAAAGTAATTTCAGAAGCAGAGTTCATCATATTCACTGCAGGCATTGGACAAGCTGGCTGTTATGAAATGAAGTTCATGAGGTAGAAGACCCGGCTCCAGATGGATTTCTTCAATTAGCAGCATTGACTACAGAAGTCAAAATATTGAATATTTCAAGTTCTGTTTCTGCTCTTTACCATGCATTCATTTCTAAAATAGCACACTCACTATAATATTTTCTATGCTAAATTACAAAGATTGCACAGGAGAACAGCAATTAAAAGTTTTGCAAAACATTTATTTCCCAGTATTATGAAACATTTGGAGCCGAAATACTGGTAAAAATTACTTAGGGCCCAGCATTTCCTGTGGTTTAACCCACTTATCAAACTCTTCTGCTGTAAGGAATCCTAACTTGACTGCCATTTCTTTTAACGTTGTGCCTTCCTTGTGGGCTGCTTTGGCGATCTTCGCTGCTTTATCATAACCTGTTTACAACAAGAAGTTAAAACCATCATTCTTTGTTTTTGAGAAATCCAGACTTTATCAACAATTCCCTAGCAAGATATGCACTACAAAACAATCCACATCAATGTGCTTCATTTATAGTTTTCTGTACATGATACTTGCTAAAACAGTGATGAAAGATTTGCCAGTCAAAAATGTACTCTCAGTTTTGTGGAAGCAATCTATCTTTCTGACCTACTGCTCAGGAATTGTACAGAGCAAAACCAGTGGACTACAATGTGAAAAAAAAGCAAAACCATCTCAGTCAACCTCACAAGCATGTACAGACTAGTATCAGAGTTGACAGAGCCAATCTACAGAGTAAGCCAGCTTTGTCATAATTAGGTAATGATACATCATTAACCCTATTTATATATGCCCCATCAGAGGTACAAGCAGGGTAATGGGAAGGAAATTACCTCAGAATTTCTCAGTATTAGTTCCATACTCCATGAATTATACATGTGCAAGGAGAACTACCACAGGGTACAGTCCACCCAATCTCCCACCGCTGATTGATCAGCATTCTCCATGTTGAGATTCACCTGGTGGTGATACTGAGGGTATGAGAGGCACAATAAAAGCTCAAGAATGGGGAACTTCAACATCCACCATTCGATAACTTCATGTTAGAAACTGAGCAATGGTTAAAGCCAAAGGACAGATTGGATTTGGCGGGGGGGTGGGGGGGGTGCCTGTGAGACAACCAAAGCAATGGAATAGCAGGTGGATATCACTCTCACCAATTGGTTAGCCACACTGGAGTCTCCCCACATAAGCAATGTGAAGTGCCCTTGCCATTAGAGTCATAGAGCATGACGGCACAACAGGCTCTTCACCCATTCTAGTCCCATTGATCCGCACCTGGACCATAGCCCTCCATACCTCTACCATCCATGAACTCGCTATCTCTCCCTAACCAGTTGGCCCAGTGCTATCCTCAATCCTTCAGAGGTAGAAAGGTTCATGGTGCTCTCTCGAACCGGTTGGCGAGGCGCCTCCCTCACTCCTCCAGCAGCAGAAAGGCTGCTCGCCATCTCTCTCTAGTTGGCTTAACACTGCCTTCACACCTCCAGTTGTGTAAAATCGGTTGAGCAATGATGAGCATTGGCAACCTAAATGTAGCTTCGGCCAGTTGGTGGACAATTATTCCAGAAGAATAATTCCAGGAATAACCAGAATGATTCCAGGAATGAAAGGGTTACCGAATGAGGAACATCTGGCAGCTGTTGGGCTGTATTCCCTGGAGTTCAGGAGAATGAGGGGGGATCTCACAGAAACATTCTGAATGTTAAAAGGCCTGAACAGATTAGGTATGGCAAAGTTATTTCCCCATGGTAGGGGAGTCTAGGACAAGAGGGCACGACTTCAAGTTTGAAGGACGTCCATTCAGAACAGAGATGCAGAGAAATTACTTTAGTCAGAGGGTGGAAAATCTGTGAAATTTGTTGCGGCTGTGGAGGCCAAGTTATCGGGTGCATTTAAGGCAGAGATAGATAGGTTCTTGATTAGCCAGGGCATCAAAGGGTATGGGGAGAAAACAGAGGAGAATTGGTTGGAAGAATTGGATCAGCCCATGACTGAAAGGCGGCGAAGACTCGATGGGCCAAATAGCGCACTTCTGCTCCTATATCTTATGGTCTAATTAAGAAACTAGGATGAAGAGGGACATGAACATCCCCACTGACAGCAAGTGAATGTAAGGGATACCTGACTGTGTGGCAGGATTCTGTTCTAACTCCATCTGCACGTTTGTAGACGACACTACTCTAGTGGGCCATTGTCTCACTGGAGTTGCAGCACAGGAAGCAGGTAGAGAGTTTACTGACATAGTGTCATGACAACAACCTCAATGTCAACAAAAGAGCTGATCACTGACTTCAGGGAGGGGGTGGGCAGTGCATGTGCTCCTGTCTATATCATTGGTGCTGAGGCTGAGAGGATTGAGTGTTTCATGATCCTTGGAGTGAACAATAACCTGACCTGGTCCAACCAAACAGACGCTATGAATAAGGAGGCTCACCAACACCTCTACTTCCTAAGGTGGCTGAATAACTTTTGCATGTTGCCATCAACCAGCAATCTAGTACATCCCAAAAATTAATAGGTTACATGCTGAACATCCTATGCATTATCCTATTTCTTAAAACACTACAGCACAATACAGGTCCTTCAGCCCACAATGTTGTGTCAACCTTATAACCTATTCTAAGATCAATTTCATCCTTCCCTCCTACATAGCCCTTCATTTTTCTATCATCCATATGTCTAATAGTTTATTAAATTATCCTAATTTATTTGCTTCTACCACCACCCCGACAGTGCGTTTCATGCACTTACCACTCTCTGTGAAAGAGAAAGCTCATCTCTGATATCTCCCTATAGCTTCCTCCAATCACCTTGAAAGATCTGGCCATTTATATCTTGAGAAAAATTTTGTGACTGTCCATTTGATTTATGCCTCTTATCATCTTGTACACCACTATCAAGTCACCTCTCATCCCCCTTTGCTCCAAAGAAAAAAGCATAAACTCACTCAACCTATCCTCACCATCTAGTTCAGACAGTATCCTGGTAAATCTTCTCTGCACCCTCTCTAAAGCTTCCACATCATAAGACAATTAGAACTAAACACACTATTCCAAGGATGGGCCAACCATGATTTTGTAAGCTGCAACATCACCTCACGGCTCTTGAGCCCAGTCCCGACTACTGAAGGCCAACACACCATACGCCTTCTTAACAATCCTATAAACTGGCATGGCAATTTTGAGGGACCGATGGAAGTGGATCCCAAGATCCTCCTGATCCTCCACACTGCTAAGGATCCTGCCATTAACCGTGTTTTCATACAAAACCAAAGTAGACTATAGTACTAATGGTACAGAAGGCAATTATGAAGGGCATAGAGAGGAAAAATGCAAGCAGTTTTTTTTCCATTGAGGTTGGGTGGGACTACAACCAGAGGTCATGGGCTTAAGGGTGAAAGGTGATAAGTTTAAGGGGAATATGGGGGTCAAACTTCTTCACTCAGAGGGTGGTGAGAGTGTGGAATGAGCTAACAGCACAAGTGGTGCATGCGACCTCAATTTCAACCCTTAAGAGAAGTTTAGATAGGTACATTGATGGTAGGGATATGGAGACCTGTAGTCCTGGTGCAGGTCAATGGGAGTAGGCAGTTTAGATGGTTCAGCCTGGACTAGATGGACTAAATGATTCTAATCCTTTCCAATCTATACTTCTCCCTATGACAATGAAGTCGCAATTTCCAAGACTCAATTTTCAGTTAACAAAGTGTTAACGGAAAGAAGTCCAAATTAGCTGGGCTACTATCTTCAGACCTTTTTCAAGGCAACAGCCTGTTATCTTACACTATTGCGTACAACAACAGACCCAAAATGCTTAGGATTTCCATCCCTGAAAGTATTGTTTATTTTTAAGACCACAATGCTATTCAAGAACTACTGGAAACCTTTCACTTCACCTCCTGATTCAAGTCAAAAGAGATTCTTTTCTGTGAAGGTCACGGCCTTCTTTCAAAGATAAGAGATGATCTTGTTTTGTCTTTTATTCTGACCCAGCATTACATGGTGACATGCTAGTTTTCTGGTACAAAGAGTAAACAAATAACATTTGAAAATCAGTCCTGGAGTCATGTACCATGTGGCGACAGTCAATCACAGCAGGAGTATTGATCTCAAACACTTCACTCTGATTCTAACTCACACTCAGCAGTTTCCCCAAAACAAAAAGAAATAACATCAACCTGTTTTCTTACCAATATGTGGGTTAAGTGCTGTCACCAGCATTAGTGACTCATTCATTAACTTGTTAATCCTTTCAGTGTTGGCCTCAATTCCAACCACACAATTGTCTGTGAAGGAGACACAGGAATCTCCAATCAATTGTGCTGAATTCAGCACATTTTTAATCTGGAAGAAAAACGCAAAATATATCAAATCATCTTGGAGATTAGAACATACAGTTAATACGAAAAGCTGAACATTAGTCAGGCTTTGTGGCCATAATGAGGCATAATAGTTCTCCACTGTTCCACTTTATCTCTCAACCCAATGATGATACACATTAAGACAGAAATTTATCCCCATTTGAAGAGTTTTTTTTTAAAGAATCACCCTCTCAATCCAAGGACCCGGTTCAATGCTCTTTACCAGGCTTGATTTTCAAATTTCATGGATTTCTGTAGTTCTTTATCAAAACTATAATTCATTCCAGAAACTGGTAAAATTGTAGAATATGTTATCACATGGAATAGTTGAGAGTGCGAGGAAAATGGGCAAGATAGGAGAAAAACAATATAATAATTATAGCAGAGACCGAGTAAACAGAAAGGGTGAGGCTTCTGCAGACAGAATTGCTAGCACTTGTCAAATGGATGTTTCTGAACTACAAAGGCTAACAATTTAAATGGTTATTTCTCAAGGCTGGAAAACAGCTGTGCAAAGGATAATATTGTGGCGACCCACTTTCCAACACACTCGAACAGGCTCACGAAACAGCGCGCGTCAGCAGACAGGCCGGCCCCAAAAAGGGCGCCAGGCAATCTTCACCAGTAGGGGGAAAATCCCGCGCGCGGGAAGGGTCTGTGAATATGCATTCCCCACAGCAGTCCTGCCCGTGGAGGGCAGGAACGGGAAGGCTTTAAAGGAGGCCGCGAAGTTTGAATATATCTCTTTTATCACAACTCTAACTCACCGACTGCGTGTTGTTATTCTAACGCTGTGTGTAACACATTGCTACAATTGGTGACCCCGACGGCCCAAACGATATTTGGACCAGAGATGACCGACGCCACATCTGTTCATGCAGTTTCGTTAAAACTGCCAAGCTTCTGGATGCTGCAATCCCGCTTATGGTTCGAACAAGCAGAAGCCCAATTCCACATTCGGCAGATAACCTCCGATTCCACTCGTTACTACTACGTGGTGAGCTCCCTCGACCAGGAGACAGCTGCATAAGTTGAGGAGTTTATACAGTCGCCCCCAGAGGACGGCAAATACACAGCATTCAAAGCCCTGCTCATAAGGACTTTTGGACTCTCACGGCACGAGCGAGCTGCCCGCTTACTGCACCTGGATGGTTTGGGCCATCGGCATTAATGAACGAAATGCTGGCCCTGGCTGAAGGACACAAACCCTGCCTCATGTTTGAGCAGGCATTCCTAGAGCAACTGCCCGAGGACATATGCCTGCTGCTGTCCGACGCAGATTTCAGCGACCCCTGGGAGGTGGCGGCCCGGGCAGATGTGCTGTGGAATACAAGGAAGGAAGGGCATCCGTCGCACAGATCACCAAGCCATGTGCCCAACGACAGACCAGACCAAGCCTGGCAGCAGAGCCTACAAAACCCAGCGACAGGAGTGAGGAGCCCAACGAACAGTGGTGCTTCTACCACCAGTGATGGGGCAGAGAGGCCCACCGCTGTAGACTGCCCTGCAAATTCCCGGGAAATGTCAGGGCCAGCTGCCGCCAATCGCTACGGCGGCTGGCCATCAGGACAGCCTCCTGTATGTCTGGGACAAGCAGTCCGGACGCCGCTTTTTGGTCGACACCGGAGCGGAGATCAGTGTTTTACCTCCAACGAGTTACGACACCTGCAACAGAGAACCGGGACCCACCCTGAGGGCCGCAAATGGCAGCACAATACGGACCTATGGCACCCGCACGGTGCGGCTACAGTTCAGCTCCAGCCAGTTCACGTGGGACTTCACACTGGCCACCGTGGCCCAACCACTCCTGGGGGCGGATTTTCTGCAGCTCACAGCCTGCTGGTTGACCTGCAAGGGAAGCGACTAGTCCACGCCAAGACTTTTGAAACGTTCTCCCTGGGTGAAGCAAAGTTGCCAGCCCCACACCTGGACTCCATCACGCTGTCCGACGACGAATTCAGCAGGGTCCTGGCGGATTTCCCATCAGTACTGACACCGCAGTTCACGGCAACCATGCCCAGACACGGAGTACAGCACCACATCCCGACCCAGGGACCACCCCTCCACAAGCTCCAACTGGTGAAGGAGGAGTTCTAGAAGATGGAGGAATTGGAGATCATACGATGGTCCGACAGCCCATGGGCCTCCCCCCTGCACATGGTGCCCAAGGCAACTGGGGGCTGGAGACCATGCAGCCACTACCGCAGGCTGAACGAGGCTACAACGCCAGACTGCTACCCTGTGCCGCACATTCAAGACTTTGCAGCAAACCTACACGGCACAAGGATCTTTTCCAAGGTAGACCTCGTCCGGGGATACCATCAAATCCTGGTACATCTGGACGACATCCCCAAAACAGCACTCATCACCCCGTTCAGCCTTTTCGAATTCCTCCGAATGCCATTCGGCCTAAAGAATGCCGCACAGACGTTCCAGCGGCTAATGGACGTGGTGGGACGCGACCTGGACTTTGCATTCATCTACTTGGACAACATCCTCATAGCCAGCAGCAGTCGCCAGGAGCATCTGTCCCACCTCCGTCAACTCTACGACCGCCTGAGCAAATTCGGCCTGACAATCAACCCGGCCAAATGCCAGTTCGGACTCGACACCATCGACTTCCCGGGCCACAGGATTACTAAAGACGGGGCAAACCTCTGCCCGCCAAGATAGACGTGGTCCGCCACTTCCCGCGACCCAATACAACCAAAGGCCTGCAGGAATTCATGGGTATGGTGAACTTCTACCACCGTTTCCTCCCCTCAGCAGCCCGAATCATGCGCACCCTGTTCACCCTGATGTCAGGTAAGGGCAAGGACATTACCTGGGATGAAGAGACCGCGGCTGCTTTCGTTAAAACCAAAGAAGCCTTGGCAAATGCCGTGATGCTAGTGCACCCAGAACGGACATTCCTACTGCCCTCACGGTGGGCGCATCCAACACAGCGGTCGGTGGAGTGCTGGAACAACTCATCGAGGGTCGCTGGCAACCCCTGGCGTTCTTCAGCAAACACCTACGACCACCCGAACTCAAATACAGTGCTTTCGACCGGGAGCTATTGGCACTATACCTGGCAATCCAGCATTTCAGATACTTCTTAGAAGGTAGGCCCTTCACCGCGTTCACGGACCACAAACCGCTTACCTTTGCGTTCACGAAAGTGTCCGACCCCTGGTCGGCCCGCCAGCAGCGACATCTGTACTACTTCTCCGAATACACAACGGACATCCGGCATGTCTCTGGAAAGGACAACGTCGTGGCGGACGCACTATCCAAACCTACCATACAGGCCCTGTCCCAGGGGGTGGACTAGCACTGGTGGAGGCACAGCAGGCAGACGATGAGATCCCTAGTTACAGAACTGCGGTCTCCAGTTTGCAGCTCCAAGACCTCCCCGTAGGCCCAGGGGAGAGGACCCTACTATACGACGTAGCTACCGGCCAACCCCGCCCCGTCGTCCCGGCAGCGGCGAGTTTTCGACTCCATTCACAACTTAGCGCACCCCTCCATCAGGACAACCGTCTGGCTGGTCTCCAACAGGATCGTGTGGCATGGACTTCGTAAACAGGTCAGCGAATGGGTCAAAACGTGCATGCAGTGCCAAACGGCCAAGGTGCAGCAGCATACCAAGGCTCCGCTGCAGCAGTTCGAACCCACCCGCCGGAGGTTCGACCACATCCATGTGGATATCGTGGGGCCCCTGCCAGTGTCACGAGGAGCACGGTACCTCCTAACTATGGTAGACCGGTTCACCAGATGGCCAGAGGCAGTCCCGCTCACCGACACCACCTCCGAATCCTGCGCCCGAGCACTGATTGCAACCTGGGTAGCACGCTTCGGGATACCGGCCCACATTACCTCCGACAGGGGCGCCCAGTTCACCTCCAGCCTGTGGTCGGCTATGGCCAGCCTCTTAGGAACACAGCTACACCACACAACTACCTACCACCACAGTCGAACGGACTAGTGGAGCGTTTCCACCGTCACCTGAAATTGGCTCTCATGGCCCGCCTGGAGGGGCCTAACTGGGTGGACGAACTTCCCTGGGTCCTGCTCGGCATCCGCACGGCGCCCAAGGAGGATCTGCACACCTCGTCGACTGAGTTGGTGTACGGCACACCCCTGGTAGTCCCAGGAGAGTTCATACCAGCCCCAAGGGGGCAAGAGGAAGAACCCGCAGCAGTCCTGGACAGATTACGTGAGAGGCTCGGTAACCTGGCCCCCAACCCCACTTCACAGCACGGACAGAGCCCGACCTGCGTACCCAAAGATCTGCAGAACTGTAAGTTTCTTTTTGTATGACGGGGCAGACACCGGGCACTGCTACAGCGGCCCTACGAGGGGCCGTTTAAGGTGATCAGGAACAACGGGTCCACGTTCGTGCTGGACATTGGGGGGAGAGCGGAGGTTTTCACGGTGGACCGACTCAAACCGGCCCATGTGGACTTGGCGCAGCTGGTCCAGGCTCAGGCACCGTGGCGCAGGGGCGTTGGGGAATGTATCGCCGGTTCTGGGGGTGGGGGGGGTTATGTGGCGACCCACTTTCCAACACACTCGAACCGGCTCATGAAACAGCGTGCGCCGGCAGAGAGGCCGGCCCCAAAAAGGGCGCCAGGCCATCTTCACCAGCAGGGGGAAAATCCCGCGCGCGGAAAGGGTCTGCGAATATGCATTCCCCACAGCAGTCCCGCCTGGGGAGGGCGGGAACTGGAAGGCTTTAAAGGAGGTCACGAAGTTTGAATAAATCTCTTTTATCACAACTCCAATTCACCAACTGCGTGTTGTTATTCTAGCGCTGTGTGTAGCACACCGCTACAATATATTTAAGCATCAACAAACTCAAGAGAACATACCAACCCTCTAAAAATCTTTCTTCAATATGAACACAGAGGGTAGGGGAGGAAAAAAAAATATAAGTGAAGAAAGAACTTGCATATATGGTCTCTCGACATTATAGGAGCAAAGTGGCTCTTCTGAGATGAAGTGACTATTGGATTGAACAGAGATACAACTAATCACACAAACAGGTTCACCACACTATCACATCACTTGTTCCTTTTGCACGGGGATTCTATCTCCTGCACTATCTTAAAGTCAGCAATACTTTACACTATATAGTTTTAGGAAATGAAGCAAAATTTATGTTGATATATAACAAATAAAAAAGACCCGACATGTTGGAAAGAGCTGCGGCAAACAGGAGCAGCAAAGATTTACCCCAGTAACCTGTTTGCCACAGTTATATCAAACATGTTGGGCCCTTATTGTTTGTTATATATCAGCATGAATGTTGCTTCATCTCCTAAAACTATATAGTGTAAAGTATTGCTAACTTCAAGTTGGTATAAAATAGCGAAAATTATCAATTTTTTTGGATGGGGTGGCATTCATTTCAACATATCTGAAAGATGGATGAGTGGATGTGACAGAAGAAGCAGCTATGTAGCATTATTACAAAAGCACAGTGCAGCAATAATTTGAACTTTCTCTCTGAGAATGTGGTTTCTTCCTCCTCTTCATAAAACTCAATTTCCCTAATCCTGCACCATATGAAAATCAGCCATACCTTGCAGTCTTTAGTTCTGGGATACAAGACAAAATTCACAGTGCTATATAACAGGCAGTAAACTTAGGGGACTAATTTAAAATTTAACCGTATACAAACATATGCACAAACACAAAGATACATGCATCAAACACACTGCAGTTAGAAGACAAACAACCAGTATTACATAGACACAGTATGTGCCTTTATTGCTTTGTACCATTGAAAAGGACTCATGTTATGATGAATCAGAAATTCCTTCAAACAAAAACAAAAACTGCCTTCTTTATACTTACCATCATGGGCTTAAACACATTCAACTCAAAGTGGCCATTACTTCCACCAACAGTGACAGCGACGTGATTTCCCATGACCTGTGCAGCTACCATGGTAACAGCTTCACATTGAGTAGGGTTCACCTTACCTTACAAGGGATAGAAAATACTTTGTGAAAATTAAAGTTAGACATTAACAGAAACTTGAGGTTTTATATAAACCATTGTTTTATTTTTGAATTCTAAAATCACAGCAGTCAAAAAAGAAATATAGCAGCAAAACGAGGTGAAATTGCCTATACGAACATGTGCACCATCCAAATAAACTATTCTTAGGCTTCCAGCCAGGTACAGGTATCAATTATAACCGACGATTCAATGACAAACTCTGCCATCTTCATCAGGGATGATGCCTGGGTATGTCTAGTCTGGTGTTAATCCCATTGTCCGTCCCTCCTGATTGGTTAGTCCTCACCCAATCAGGTTTCCACTCTCCCACCATGTTTACAATTAAATTCCAATACTTAGCGAGACCTTCATCTTTGTTAAAATTCTTTCCCTCTATTTTTATTTCAATGGCGTCCTTTACCAGGTGATCCCAAAAGCCACTGGCGCGGCACAGTAGTCTTGTGTTATCAAAGTCAATCCTATGGCCATTGTGAATGCAGTATTGCACTACAGCTGATTTCTCTGGGTAACCCGAAAGGCAATATCTCCTGTGCTCCCTGAAAGTGTGCTTCCACTGTGTGTGGAAATATAGGGAAGACTGGTGGGAGTGATAGGCTCCTCCTTGCTGTTAGGTTTCCTGATTTTTCCGTCGACACTTGTAAGGGGCTAATCGATTTCCTTCTCTTTGTAACCATTCTGTAGAAGTGTCGTGCATAATTGTCTCATTTGCTCGGGGAGACTCTTTGGGTCTGAAATAGTTTTTGCATGGTTAGTCAAAGTCAAAAGAACCACTCTACGTTGGGAGGCACGATGGTGGCTGTTATTGTTGAATCATAAGTCCGTTTGAATGGGTTTCCAATAGACACCATATCTGAGACTACCGTCCGGTTTGCGTTGTACTAGAATGTTCAGGATCAGGAGGCAAACATTTTCCTCCATCTCCATTGTAAATTGAATGGCTATAAGATGAAGGAAATCAAATGGGCCCTTAAAAACGGTTGAGGCAAAAACTAGGAAACCTAACAACAAGGAGGAACCTGTCGCTTGTCGAAGGACTGCTTGGATCTTGAAGAAATATTGGATTAATCCCATCCAGAAACCTGTAAGGAAGCTTAAAACACAGCTTATGCAGGTCAAGGATGACCTGGGACTGAGGTCAGCTGGGGTTTACAAGATTCCCTGTGAATGCCAAGCAGCATATATCGGCCAGACGGGACACATGGTGGAAACCCACATCAAGCAGCACGGGAGGTGTATCCATTTGGGTTACCTGAGAAATTTGCGTAGTAGAACATTGCATTGAAATAAGACTAGAAGAAAAGAATTTTAACAAAGATGGAAGGTCTTACTCTAAATAAGAATTGGAATTCAATTGTAAACAAGGTGGGAGAGTGAAAACCTGATTGGATGAGGACTAACCAATCAGGAGGGACTGATATGGGGGTATAAATACCACTGAAATAACATGCCCAGGCATCATCCCTGATGATGATGGAAGAGTTGTCATCGAAACGTCAGTTATAATTGATACTTGTACCCATCTGGAAGCCCGAAAAGACTTTATTCATCATATGCGCTAGGAAAGCACTAGATCCTTTTTCATATGCCTTATCCTCTTTTGTCCCAGCTTCTACTGTGGCTCTCTAAAGCCCAGTTTTGCATAAACTCAATAGGTTCAAATTTCATATGGCCATGGAACACTGGAATTGAAGTCTCAGTGTTTCCAGACTAATGGAATTAAAAAATTATTAAATATTTTGTCACAAGAACCACACAGAATGCTGATGATTGGACAATTCTTCTTAAGCTCTTCAGTGCAGAACCAGGGCTGATTTCATATTGACATCAATGTGAATTTCTTGGCTTTGTTACATAGAACAAGAACAGGCCCTTTGGGCAATAATGTTGTATCTAACTAATTAAACCAGTAATTCAACGCCTACCTAAATTAATCAGAATCTGGTTTAATATCACTGGCATATGTCCTGAAATTCGTTAACTTCGTGGCAGCAGTGCAATGCAATACTGAGATAAATATAGAAAAAAAATTAAATTACAGTAAATATATTGTATATTAAAGTTAAATTAAAAATAGTGGAATAACAGAAATAATAAAAAAGTGAGGTGGTGTTCATGAGTTCAGTGTCCATTTAGAAATCGTATGGCAGAGGGGATGAAGCTATTCCTGAACTGCTGAGTGTGTGGCTGCAGGCTTCTGTACGTCCTTCCTCATAGTAACAATGAGAAGAGGGCATGCCCTGGGTGATGGGGGTCCTTAATGATGGACGCCACCTTTCTGAGGCACTATTCCTTAAAAATATCTTGGATATTACGGAGTCTAATACTCATGATGGAGCTGACTAATTATACAACTTTCTGTAGCATCTTTCGATCCTGTGTAGAACCACCCCCCGAATATCAAATGGTAATGCAGCCTGTCAGAATGCTCTCCACAGTACAAATCCCTTCTGCCTACTTCATTCTCCACCTATTCATGTGCCAACCTATGAGCCTCTTAGATGCTTCTTTCATCTTTGATCCACTACAAGCCCTAGCAGCACTTTCCGAACACCCACCACTCTGTATAAACAACTTGCCCGGCCCGGCAGGTTCCTTTAAACTTAACTCCTCTCACCTTAAATGCATTCCTCTAGTGTTAAGACGCTTGGACCCTGGGAAAAAGATAACAGCAGTCTACTTGTTCTGCTGAAGTCCATGAATCAATTGTGATCTATTGCAGTCCTAAGTTTGGTCCCTAAAGATAGGAATTGGCTGTTTTGCATCACCTTGGAAAACAAAGTTTGTTGTAATCAAGATGTAAATTTTTCATCCTATGTACCTATACCTTAAAAGAACAAAGTACAATGTGTGAAGTGGCAACTCTAGCCAGGCACTCTGCCGCAGAATACAAACTGTAGAATTACCCGGCATGATGCTGCTCCCTGGCTCGTTCTCAGGCAGAATAAGCTCCCCCAAACCAGAGCGAGGTCCAGATCCCAGAAAACGAATATCGTTGGCTACCTTCATCAGACTGCAGGCAACAACGTTCATGGCACCACTCAGTTCGACCAAAGCATCGTGTGCAGCAAGTGCTTCAAACTTATTGGGCGCAGTGACAAATGGTAAACCTGAAAACAAAGGCCGCATTATTTTCAGTGGTCATTTGCTGCAATTCAGTGCTTAGCAATGGAAGTATAAACACATGATCCAGCATGTGCCAAATGCTAGCCACTGCTAGTTAGTGTAAGTGCAGGAAAGCACACGTCTCTCTACAAAATGTCTTTCCCAGCATTTGACGGTTTCACCCCTCCACAGAGACTAATCAGAGAGGATGATTTTCTTTTACTGCGAGTACAACCATTTTCATTTTATTGCAAGACGGAATTTTTAAAAAAAAGCAAATAGAAGGAAAAGGAACATTTAAATATGCAAAAAATATGCCGTGTCTGGTGCATATATTTACAAAAATAAGAGCACTTTCCTTACCTTGGTAAACTCCATTATTTCAAACTAATTTCACTGAACTGGTTTGGCAGGGTGTGCCCAATAACTAATTACATTAGAACAGATTGCTAATACACCATATGCACTGTACAACCAAGAGGAGTCCTTATTGTGGGTGGATTTAAGAAACTACAAGAGCAAAATAAAACCCTGATGGGAGTTACATACAGCCCCCCGGACAGTAGCCAAGATAAGGAATATAAATTTCAATGGGAAAAAGAAAAGGCATATAAAAAGGGCAATGTTATGATAATCATGGGAGATTTCAATATGCAGGTAGGTTGGGAAAATCAGGTTAGTCCTGGATAGGATACTAAGAGAAGGAATTTGTAGAATGCCTACGAGTTGGCTTTTTAGTGTCGTTTGTGGTTGAACACACTCGGGGAAAGGCAATTCTGAAATGGGTATTGTGTAACCAACCAGATTTGATTAGGGACCTCAAGGTAAAGGTAGAGACAGTGATCATAATAGAATTCACCCTGCAATTTGAGAGGGAGAAGATAAAGTCAGATGTATCAGTATTACGGTGGAGTAAAGGGAAAAATAGAGGCATGAGAGAGGAGCTGGCCATAATTGATTGGAAGGAGACAGTAGCAGGGATGACAGCAGAACAGCAATGGCTGGAGTTTCTGGAGGGAATTCAGAAGGTGCAGGATAGATACATGCCAAAAATAAAGAAGTATTCTAAAGGGTGGATAAGGCAACTATGCCCGAGAAGGGAAGTCAAAGACAATGTAAGAGCAAAAGAGAGGGCATGTAATATAGCAAAAATTAGCAGCAAGTTAGATTGGGAATCTTTTAAAAACCAACAGAGGGCAACTAAAAGAAATCATAAGGAGAGAAAGAAATAAAATATAAAGCTGATCTGGCCAATAATATCAAAGAGGATACCAAAATTTTTTTTTTCAGATATATACAGTAAAAGAGAGGTGAGAGTGGATATTGGACCCTGGAAAACTATGCTGGAGAGGTAGTAATGGAGACAAAGAAATGGCATACAAACTTATTAAGTATTTCCTGTCAATCTTCAGTGTGGAAGACACTAGCAGATTGCCAGGAATTTGAGTGTGTCAGGGGGCAGAAATGAGTGCAGTTGCTATCCTGAGGAGCTGCTCGGGAAGCTGAAAGATCTGAAGGTAGATAAGTCACCTGGACCAGATGGACTACACCCCAAGGCTC
This sequence comes from Mobula hypostoma, assembly GCF_963921235.1. Classification (NCBI taxonomy): domain Eukaryota; kingdom Metazoa; phylum Chordata; class Chondrichthyes; order Myliobatiformes; family Myliobatidae; genus Mobula; species Mobula hypostoma. Next base: position 26,778,180 of record NC_086104.1, read on the forward strand.
AAATAGGTAGCTGAAAAGATTGTGAAGGCATTAGTAATGATCTTTCAAGAATAAATTGATTCTGGCATAATTCTAGAGGAATGGAAAATTGCAAATGTCACTCTACTCTTTAAGTCGTGAGAGAGTCAGATGAAAGGAAACTATAGGCCAATTAGCCTGACTTCAGTGGTTGGGAAGATGTTGAAGTCCATTATTAAGGATGAGGTTTAGGAGTATTCGGAAATGCATGATAACGTAGGCAAAGACAGCATGGTTTTCTTAAGGAACAATCTTCCCTGACAAATCTGTTGGAATTCTATGAAGAAATAACAGGCAGGATAGGCAAAGGAAAGTCAGTGGATGTTGCTTATTTGGATTTTCAGAGAGCCTTTAACAAGGTGTTATACGTGAGGCTGCTTAATAAGATAAGAGTCCATGGTATTACAGGGAAGATACTAGCATGTTTGGCTGATTGGTTGACTGGCAGGAGGCAGAGAGAGAGAATAAAAGGGGGTCTATTCTGGTTGGCTGTTAGTGACAAGTGCTGTTCCACAGGGGGTCAGTATAGGAATCTCATCTTTTCACGTTACATGTCAACGGATTAGATGATGGAATTTATGGCTTTGTGCCCAAGTTTGTAAATGGTACAAAGATTGTGGAGGGGAAGGTAGTATTGAGTAAGTAGGGAGTCTGCAGAAGGACTTGAACAGATTGGGAGAAGGGGCAAAGAAATGGCAGATGAAAAATAGTGTAGGGAAGTATGCGGTCACGCACTTTGGTAGACAGAATAAAAGCACAGACCATTTTCTAAAGGGGAAAAAAAATTCAAAAATCAGAAGCGCAAAGGGATTTTGGAGCCCTTGTGCAGGATTCCCTACAGGTTAACTTGCAGATGGAACTGGTAGTTGGGAAACCAAATGCAATGTTTAGCATTCCTTTCAAAAGGACTAGAATATAAGAGCAAGGATGTGTTGTTAATGTACATCTCCTCTTTCCCTTTCTCCCATGCTTCATTCTCCTCTCCTATCAGATTCTTTCTTCTTCAGCCCTTTACCATTTCAACCTATCATCACCCAGCTTCCAACTTTATTCCCCCTCTCCCACCCACCTGGCTTCACTTATCACTTGCCAGTGTGTAATCCTACCCCCCTCCCCATCTTCTTATTCTGGCCTCCGACTCCCCCTTCCTTTCCAATCGTCATGAATGGTTTGGCCTGAAACTTCAACTCTTTATTCCCATCCATAGATGCTGCCTGACCTCCTGAATTCCTGCAGCATTTTGTGTTATTCAGTATTGGATCATCAGGATTTGTGGGGCCTCCCCCCAGCTCTGTGCAATGACCATTACTGGATTTATTCCTTACAAGGCTGTGTTTGCATGTGAGACATTTGAACATTATATTTAAAAACTAAATTATTATTAATAGTTAAAGCACAGATACAGTTTTGCACAATGTCTGACCTGTGAATTCTGAAACTTTGGCAGCCACCTTCTCTGCAAATCCTATCCACGTGTTCAATCCAGTTCCCACGGCAGTTCCACCAGCCGCTAATTGATAGATCCTTGGCATTGCAGCCTTAATCCGTTCCATGCCATATTTTATCTGCTGTACGTAGGCACTAAATTCCTAAATTGAATGAACACCAAAAGCTGTGAAATCCAAGCAATAAATTTAAAAGGTAACTGAGGCAGCCTGAATGAATATCATGCAGCAAGATATCACGGTCACAGTAATCTGAATAGGACAGTTTTATGGAGACTATATTAGCAAGTTAACCTTTTATATTAGAGACATGTTCCAAAACAACCTAAATTTCTGGCATGAAGGCTTCCTTTCGCTTAGCCAATCTCAATTCATTTTCTAATATGGGACTCAGCAGAAAGCCAGCAATGATTTTCCACAAATAAAAAAAGTTTCACTCAAAGGAGATGTGTTATTGCTGATGGACTTTGCTTGGAGAAGGGAAGGAGGCAGTAGGGAGGCTTGTGGAAGAATGGGGATGAAATAAAATTTACCACAGCTACATTGGAACTCAATGCAAGCCAGATTAAAGAAGCTTTGCATCCGATTATGCGCACGTTCAAGTATTTGATTAAAACCCCTTGTCTGAACTGAAAAGTATTTGATTCCCTATGGATGCTCTACTATACCCAATGAACACAAGGTTTTCAAGTACCTTCTTCCTTCATCATTTATTATACCTAAATGAAGCTCAGGACTCACCTAGCTGGACTCTACAATTTAACCCAAAAAAAAAAGTCTGCTGCCTTAACTGGATCTGTAATTCAACTGACATCCAGGTATGATGTTAGAATTCTCAAAATCTTTTTCAAGTTCTTCCAAGGCCTAGCCCCTCCTTTTACTTGGAGGCTTCTCCAGACCTACAATGCACTGAGATCTTTCCACACCTCCAGTCCTTGTACACCTCCAATATCAATCAATACCTTCGGCTGCCAAGATCACAGGCTCAGGTAGTCCTTTCTTAAAGGTTTCTGCTTTGTTGTCCTTTAAACAATGACTACATTCAGTGGCCATTTTGTTAGGTACACCCATACATCTGCTCATTAATGTAAATATCTTATCAGCCAATCATGTGGAAGCAACTCAATGCATAAAAGCACATAGACATGGTCAAGAGATACAGTTGTTGTTCAGATCAAACATCAGAATGGGGAAGAAATGTGATCTAAGTGACTTTGACTGTGGAATGATTGCTGGTGTCAGATAGGGTAGTCTGAATTATCTCAGAAATTACTGATCTCCTGGGATTTTCATGCACAAATCTCTCAAGATTACAGAGGATGGTGCAAAAAAAAACATCCAGTGAGTGGCAATTCTGTGGGCGAAAATGCCTCGTTAATGAGAGGTTAGAGGAGAATGGTCAGACTGGTCTAAGCTGACTTGGAAGGCAACAGTAACTTAAATAATCATGTTATTTGGATGACAGGATTGATAACATTGTGGCCAGGTTTACAGACAATATAAAGATAAGTGGAGGGGTAGATAGTGTTGAGGAAGCAGGGAGTCTAGGACCTAGACAGACTGGGAGAATAGGCAAAGAACTTGCAGATGGAATATAGCATAGTGAAATGTATGGTCAAGCATTTTGGTTCCATTCTTTAAATGGAAAAGAAACTTTCTGAAATCAGGATCCAAGCGATTTGGAAGACCTCATGCAGGATTCCCTAAGGGTTAACTTGCAGGTTGAAGCAGTGGTAAGGAAGACAAATGTAATGCCAGCACTTATCAGAATCAGGTTTAATATCATTGGAGTATGTCGCGAAATTTGTTGACTTTGCAGCTGCATACAATGAAATACATGATAATACAAAAAAACATGAATTACACTATGTATACATAAAATAGTTAAATTTAATAAGTAATGCAAAAATAGAAATAAAAAAGTGAGGTAATGTTCATGGGTTCAATGCCCATTCAGAAATTGGATAGCAGGAGGGAAGATGATGTTCCTGAATTGTTGACTGTGTGGATTCAGGCTTCTGTACCTCCTTCCTGATGGCAGCAATGAGAATAAGGCATGATGTGGGTATGTGCAAGAGGTATCTAATAAAGTGGCCATTGAGGGTATGTTTACCTCTGCTGTCCAAGCTTTTGGGTAAATATCTCAATAACAGCTGATAGAGCCTTTTGTCAAATTTATTTTAATAATGCTCTTTCATATCACCTTACAATATTAAAGATTTTACATTAATACAATTTATTAGTGTTGTTCCCAACTCATATTTATGTACTTTCTTTGTATACCAATCTCAAGTCATTTCTCTATGTCAGATATAGAATGAAAGTGGGTCCCAATAGCCATGGTCCTCAAACATAAGGCGCTTTTAACTAATTAGAAATCCAGATATAAAAAAAAAACATTGATTATTAATTAAATAGAGGAGAAACTCCTGCTGGATGTAATTTAAACACAACGAAATAATGTCTATACAATTAATCTTACTGCTCTCTAAGGTGAAAGCAAGATGACTTACCCCACCGCCGCCCCAGTTTCCTTTTCTCAGAACTGAAGCAGTGTTTGTTTATCCTATCCTGACCTGTACAGTTTCACATTCCTGGGATCAATCTCCTAAATCCTTTCTGCACCCTTTCCAATATTTGATATCTATTTTATAAAGTAGTGACCAAACCAGCGTGTAGTATTTCAGTTATTATATGACTGAAGTTCAATACAGGTCTATTGAACCTGTACTGCTTCCACCTGTTGTATTCAATCCCGCTGAAATGAAACCCGAGAATTTGGTTTGCCTTTCAAATAGTGTTGTTACTCTGAACAGACACCCTAATGGACAAAATCTACAGACTACAGGGGAACTGTGTGTGATTTCCAGTATTCCTGTCTCAGTTCGAAACCTTGGTGAAAGTGATCTTTAGTGTATTGGGATCCTATGTCCATTCAACTTACATCACATTTTTGTCCAGTAAATAATACACCTAAGGATCTGTTCTCAGCTTGAAGCATTTGATATGATTGCTACAAAAGGACAGTTTTTTTTTACCATCGTATCTGACGAGCTCCCTTTCTCAGCTGTGCTATCCAGTTTCTGAGAGATTCAGTCTTTTTATTTATTTTTGCTTTCTTTGTCAAATAACTGTGAGATTTCATAGAACAAAACCCACCTGCCCTAAAGACAGAGGTACTGCATCTTGTGTATGTGTACGGCCAATCTTGATGATGTCTGCAAATTCCTTGGCCTTAGCATCAAGGGCATCATGGAGCCTCTGCAAACCGGGCAGAAGCACCTCATGAACCTCCTTTGCAGCAGCAATATGCATGGCAGTTGGGAATGTATCATTGGAACTCTGCAACAAAGGGAAAGAAAGGAATTGGAAAATCAAGACTAATTCAACATTTGACATTAACAAACATAAAATAAGATATAGGTGCAGAATTAGGCCATTTGGCCCATTGAGTCTGCTCAAATTTATTTTAATAGTGTTTCTACACATCACCTTGCAACATTAAAGATTTTACACTAATGAAATTTGTTAGTGTTGTTTCCAACTCATATTTATGAACTTTCTACGAACACCCCCACATCAAATCATTTCCCTGTGACAGTAGGTCCCAATAACCATGGTCCTCAAGCATTAACCACATATAACTAATTGGGAATTTGGGAAAAAAAAATATCAAGATATTAAAATTATTCAAATGAAACCTTCATATGGTAGAAATATGAAATTAAAAACTAGAAAATAGCAGACACATGCAACAGGTCAGGAAGCATCTGTGAAAAAAGCTTAGCATTTCAGATCTGATTTCCTGTAACATTAAACCTGTTGCTTTCTCCATAAATACTGCCTGACTTGCAGAGTGTTTCCAGAATCATTTGTAATAAAACTATTTCCTACTATATACATTTCACAGACCATTTAAAAAAAAACAAAGTTTCAAAGGGCTAGGGCTGTGGCCTCAATCAGTACCTGGCTCTTGTTCACATGATCATTGGGATGGACGGGATCTTTGCTGCCCAGTTTACCTCCGAGAATCTCAATTGCCCTGTTGCTGATAACTTCATTCACATTCATATTGGTTTGTGTTCCAGAGCCAGTCTGCCATACGACCAGAGGAAAGTGAACATCCAATTTTCCAGCAATCACCTGCAATGACATAAAATACCTCATTTTAAGTTTCTTGTACCTTTTAGTCAGTCGTAGTAACAAAGAATAGCAGCAAATAATCAAGTTGCTCTTAACATTATAATACAATGCTCAGAACAAAAACAGGATCCTCAGAACTAACTTCAGCTGGTTCTCACAACCATCAGGCTCTTGAAGCAGAGGGGATAACTTCACTCAACTTCACTTGGCCCATCATTGAAATGTTCCCACAACCAATGGGCTCACTTTCATGTTCTCAATATTTATTACTTGTCTATTTATTGTTATTTCTTTTTCATGTATTCAGTTGTACGCCCTAGTTGGGCAGTCTTTCATTGATTCTGTACGGTGATTATTTCACAGAGTTATTGAGTACATCCACAAGAAAATGAATCTCAGGGTGTATATGGTGACATATATGTACTTTAATAATAAAAGGTACCTTGAACTTGAGGATGTTGTGCAATTTCCAATACTATGTGTATGTGATCCTGTTGCAGGTGAGGCTTTCAGTTCACCTGTGCATGCATACATACATGTACAGGTGTATAACACAATAAGCTCGACTTCGACTTTGAGAATACAAGGACTAGACTTTGAAGCCCATCCATCCAGATCTATCATCACATCCAGTCCTGAAACATGTTAATTTTCTTGCCCAATCCATTTGTCTTTTAAGTAATTTTCTACTGTGCTGTAATATCTAATAGTATAATCCATTGTACAAATCAAACTTCTATATTAAACCAAGCTGTGGATTTTCTATGTTATTGCATCGTCCTACTATATGACTAAAAATTGCCACCCACTGGCCAGACCATAGCATGGCAACGTTAATGATCAAAAGTAAAGAACAAAGAAATAAAAGTATAAGTAATCACATTTACCTTTAATACTTTTTCCTTTATATATTATATGTTCTGCATTTATGCTATCATGAACAAATTACTAACTTCTCCCATAGCATTTCTCCTGATTAACACAGGCACTCTGAGGTGGTCATATGAATTGTATTTTAAGACTAAGGCACTCTGGACTGGTGACTTGGGCTCATCATCAGCAGTTTCTGTATTCGCAACATGCTTAGTGTCTAACCTTCAACTACATACAATCCCAAACCCCAAACACCTCCTATCTGAACTGATCCTTGCCAAAAATGTACAAATCCTCCTTGGCTTACAAACACCTGACTCGTATACAGTCTGTGCACACAAACACGCATCCGGGAGGTTGGCAACAAGCTATGCGGCTGCAAGCATCTTCTGCTAGGGGAAACTTGGTCTGAAGGAACACCATTTCATCCTGCAGAGAAAACTGAATGGTTAAGTTAAATGCTCTGGTTTAACTACACATTAGACTTCATTGGCCAGTTTTTAAAATTTAAATATATTGCTGGGTGGCCTCATTTCTGACTTACTAACTGGGCTACAAACAGTTCTCAGAAACAGAATCCTGTTGTACCTGGGATGGACCTGTAATTTGTTTAACTTGGTAATGAGAAATGATTGATCTGCATATCATTCAAATGATTTAAAGCCACAAAATTGAAACATACGAATCAGGCCACAAAATTGAAATGTATGAGTACATTTCAATTTTACAGGGCTATGGCTGAGTATTTAATTATTTCAGTAATATTTGAGTAATGTTGTAAATATATATTGTTTGATTAACCATTCGCTGTTTATTTGCATAATTCATTACAGGTTGTATGTAAAAGTATGCGAATGGCATAGGTCATTACACCACGTCATATGTGAGTGCCTCACTAAAGTAAAACGAAGTAGACATGTTATCTTTCTTTTTTATTAATTTCTGGAGTTACAAGCCACAATAGCTACGAATCAAGGTGCTCTGTGAAGCAGACGCAAAATGATGAAGTCTTCAAGAGATGCCCATTTCCAATTTCACGGCAAATTAAGGTATTTAAATGCTACATCACTTCCAAAGCCTTGTATGCATTGATATAATTTTTTACTCATAATGCTTGGTATTTAACAATTGGTTTAACAGAATGCTTAGAGATCTGGAGTGGCCGTACAGTTGAATCAAACTGCTCTGAGTCAATATGAAGCTATGCAAATTGATAAAGGAAAGTCAGTGTGGAGTAATTGCCAGGCATGATAAAGATTGCAGAAGGCAAAGCAGTAACTTGTCTTTCCTTTCAATCCACTTTCACAATGTTTTGTTCCTTACCAGTCTTTCTGGAGCTCCTGCAATGCCACTACAGGTCTCCACTGTTCACTGATCATGACCTGTTCTAACTAAAATGGTTCGCTTCCTTTCAACCCCTCTAGATTTGGCCATCATTTCTCCAGTCTAGCAATTCAGCTCAGATGGCTATCTTCCTTCCAAAATCCATGAAGATTCCACAATGTATTTTATACACCATCACACTACCTCATCTGCTGCTTTCATAATACTGTGTGCAATCTTTGGGTCCAAGCCGTAGTCCATATTCACTTCTGCGGCAGCTCTTTTCAAAATCCCAAATGCTTTTATCACTTGGATCTGTGAACAGAAGCCATGGAAGTAATGTCAAATATCACACTTTATTTTCCCTCTACTCACCAACAGAGAGGTTTCGTTAAAATACTGTATCTGGAAAGTGTGTAAGGACTGAATCAGAAAGAATGCAATTTCCTTATGTATTTATACATTTCTGACAGATTATATAATCTATTTTGCTATTAGAGAATTGCAAGCAAGACCTGCTGATGTTGAACCGGACAATATTCTAATTACACTGCAATGTAGTAGGGCAAGTCAGGTCCATTCACTCTTCCTGAAATATACACAAAATCCTGCTCGCTGGATTCCGACAGTTAAAAATCTCTCAATGCCACAGTCCCCGTAATCAGAATTCTATTTAAATGAAGACAAATGAAAAACAAAATTAAATGTTCTTTCAGTGCAAGAGTGAATATATCTTGTATTAATTGTAAGTAATTTTGTGAAAACAAACATGGCATATGGTAAACAGTTATTCTCCTTGGAGGGAGTGGAATTCAGATTCACTATTCTGGTTTCTGGGACGGATTTGAGATATGAGGACAGAGTATATTAGCCTGCATTCTAGAGTTTAGGAGAATAAGGGAAAATCTCATCAATACTTCCAAAATTCTAGGCTGATTGCAGGAAAAAACATTTCCCTGGGCTGAGGAGTCAAGATCAGGGGGACAGGTTCAGTTTTAGGAATGATATCAAAAGAATGGTGGATGGTGAATCTTTGGAATCCCTTGTCCTGAAGACTCTGCCATTGTATTAATTCCAAACAGATGGATATTAATGTGAGCAGGAGATACAGGGATAGTTTTGGAAAATTCCAGGTGAGGCTCATCAGCCATGTTCTTGATGAGGACAGAGCAGATTTTAAGGGCTTAATGACCTACTCCTGATTAGATCATAAGATACAGGTACAGAATTAGGCCATTCAGCCCATTGAGTCTCCTCCATGATCCAATCATGGCAGATTTATATGACCTTTCAATCCCATTCGGCCTTCTCACTGTAACCATTGATAGCCTTATTAGTCAAGAACGTATCAACCTCCATTTTAAATCTCCCACTTACCCAATAATTCTTGTTTTTCATGTAAATAGGAGACAAACTGGTGCTAACTCTTTTTAAAGCTGTCACAAAATTTCTAAAATTGGGGTTTAAAAGCATTTAATTGCATAATGCAATTGGAAATATTCTCTCAGGAAGATGAGAGTTTCAATCTGCGAAAATTCTTTTCCAAGTCAATTTCTGCCAATATTCTGACATTTTACATAAGAACATAAGAAATAGGAGCAGGAGTAGGCAATCTGGCCCGTCAAGCCTGCTCTGCCATTCAATAAGATCATGGCTGATCTGGCCATGGACTCATCTCCACTTACCTGCCTTTTGCCTGTAACCCTTAATTCTCCTACTATGCAAAAACCTGTCCATCCTTGTCTTAAATATATTTACTGGGTTAGTTTCCACTGCTTCAGTGGGCAGAGTTCCACAGATTCACCACCCTCTGGGAAAAGCAGTTCCTCTTCATCTCCATCTTAAATCTACTCCCCTGAATCTTGAGGCTATGTCTCATAGTTCTAGTCTCACCTATCAGAGGAAACAACTTTCCTGTCTCTATCTGATCTATCCCTTTCATAATTTTATCTGTTTCTATAAGATCTCCTCTCATTCTTCTGAATTCTAGCGACTCAATCTCTCCTCATATTCTAACCCCCTCATCTCTGGAATCAACCTAGTGAACCTCTTCTGCACTGCCTCCAAAGCCAGTATATCCTCCTTCAAGTAAGGAGACTAGAACTGTACACAGTACTCCAGGTACAACCTCACCAGTACCCTGTACAGTTGCAGCATAACCTACTTGCTCTGAAATTCAATCCCTCTAGCAATGAAGGCCAACATCCCATTTGCCTTCTTAATAGCCTGCTGCATATGCAAACCAACCTTTTGTGATTCATGTACAGGCACTCCCAAGTCCCTCTGAACAGCAGCATGTTGCAATCTTTTACCATTTAAATAATAATCTGCTCTTCCATTTTTCCTTCCAAAGTGGATGACCTCGCATTTAACAACATTGTATTCCACCTGCCAGACCCTTGCCCACTCACTTAACCCATCAATCTCTGCAGACTCCCCGTATCTTCTGAGTTTGCTTTTCCACTCAATTTAGTATCATTCGTAAACGTAGATACACTACACTCAGTCCCCTCTTCCAGATCGTTAATGTATATCATGAACAGTTACGAGCCCAGCACCAGCCCCTGTGGCATACCGCTCACCACTGATTGCCAACTGGAGTAACACCCATGTACCCCAATTCCCTGCTTTCTATTAGTTAATCGATCCTCTATCCACGCTGATACATCTCCCCCAACTCTATGCATACTTATCTTACGGATAAGTCTTTAATGCTGCACCTTATGGAACACCTTCTGGAAATCCATGTAAATAACATCGATCTGTTCCCCTCTATCGACTGCAGTCGTTATATCTTCAGAGAACTCCTGTAAGTTTGTCAAACTGGACCTGCATTTGCTGAATCCATGCTGCGTCTGCCTGATGGATCCATTTCATTCCAGATGCCTTGCTATTTTGTCTTTAATGATAGCTTCAAGCATTTTCTCAACTCGATGTTAAACTAAAACAACAGGAATTCTGCAGATGCTGGAAATTCAAGCAACATACATCAAAGTTGCTGGTGAACGCAGCAGGCCAGGCAGCATCTATAGGAAGAGGCGCAGTCGACGTTTCAGGCCGAGACCCTTCGTCAGGACTAACTGAAGGAAGAGTGAGTAAGGGATTTGAAAGCTGGAGGGGGAGGGGGAGATGCAAAATGATAGGAGAAGACAGGAGGGGGAGGGATGGAGCCGAGAGCTGGACAGGTGATAGGCAGAAGGGGATACGAGAGGATCATGGGACAGGAGGTCCGGGAAGAAAGACGGGGGGGGGGTGACCCAGAGGATGGGCAAGAGGTATATTCAGAGGGACAGAGGGAGAAAAAGGAGAGTGAGAGAAAGAATGTGTGCATAAAAAAGAGTAACAGATGGGGTACGAGGGGGAGGTGGGGCCTAGCGGAAGTTAGAGAAGTCAATGTTCATGCCATCAGGTTGGAGGCTACCCATACGGAATATAAGGTGTTGTTCCTCCAACCTGAGTGTGGCTTCATCTTTACAGTAGAGGAGGCCGTGGATAGACATGTCAGAATGGGAATGGGATGTGGAATTAAAATGTGTGGCCACTGGGAGATCCTGCTTTCTCTGGCGGACAGAGCGTAGATGTTCAGCAAAGCGGTCTCCCAGTCTGCGTCGGGTCTCACCAATATATAAAAGGCCACATCGGGAGCACTGGACGCAGTATATCACCCCAGTCGACTCACAGGTGAAGTGATGCCTCACCTGGAAGGACTGTTTGGGGCCCTGAATGGTGGTAAGGGAGGAAGTGTAAGGGCATGTGTAGCACTTGTTCCGCTTACACGGATAAGTGCCAGGAGGGAGATCAGTGGGGAGGGATGGGGGGGACGAATGGACAAGGGAGTTGTGTACATTTGTTATAATTCTGTGTGATTTTTCATTGGCCAGAGGCTTGCAAAATATAGGCACATTGCTAAACTTTTGACCAAACGAATTGGGGAAATAACACAATATTTCTGAAGTAGAACAATGGGCAAATTACGGTGAAGTGTCTGATGTTTTAAAGGATAAGAAAGTTCCTTTAAATAACCGTCCCATTACTTACTGGCATTCTCTCGGATGTCCCTCCAATTTTAAAATTCATCATTGATCTCACTGTCTGAGCTCCATAATATCGATCATTTGGCACCTTCAGTTCACCAAAGGTATCATACTCGATTCTGTATCCATCAGAACTTGCCTGCAAAAATCAAAAGGTCAAATGTATTGATTTCTTCAGTAATCACATAAATGTGGTTGTGTAATTTTCAAATTAAATCTCAAAGTCCATTAGACACAAAGCAGTTCAAAACTTTAGAGGTCACGGGCAAAATTTCAGAAATGACAGGAGGCTATTCAGACAATCAAATTCATATACAAGTTTACTTATCATTCAACCACACATGAATACAGCTGAACAAAACAGTGTTCTTTTGGGGCCAAGGTGCTAACATACATACGAGCGCTATATATATATATATATAGAGCTAGGCTACCAAAGACTTTTGCACAGTACCGTTGTAATTTTATGCAAAAAAAAATCATGACACAAGTGATTGACGATAAACCTGATTTTGATATGAGTCTCAGTTGTGGACTGAGGGTGGAAAGGGGGCAGGGAGAGGGGAATCATGTTTTGGAAAAGGGAAGGGAGTGGGAAGCACCAGAGAGACATTCAGTAGTGATCAATAAACCAATGGTTTGGAATCAAATAACCTTGCTGAGTATCTCAGCGCCGTATGTGTCTGCACCCACACGACCCTGTCTTCTCAGTCACATGTCCCACACCCCTCCCATGGTGCTTCACCCTCACTACTCCCAACATCCTTTGCTCCCACCAGATTTATAAACTCACTCTCCGCTCATTGACAAATCCATTACTGTGCAAAAGTCTTTGACATGCCTAAGTCTTACTCACTCCTAAGAATTTTGCATAGTACTGTACTTATTTAATTTCTGTGTGAATTTGGAAATATCTATCGTCTTTATAGATTAATTGTAAAAAGGTTGTCTGCTTGAGGCCCCTTAATACAAACAACTATTTTATTTGACAAAATTAAATTTGTAAGATATTCCAAGACATTTTTACGGAAACATAGCTTGACGCAGACCTCACGACCAACAACTTGGTCAGAATCTGCGGAGTCAGGTACAATTCGGCCACAATATCACTGGGGATGTTTCCTCACTCAAGAGACGACATACCTCTGTCTTCCCGGGTATATTTTGAAAGGTATTATACAGGAGATAATGGAGACACAAAACAAAGATTACGCAAGGGAGAGGTTTCCAGTGCAGAACCATCAATAAATTAAGTACATCGTTATAAAGTGTCCAGTCAGCACGTTACCCAATGAGTTACAATGAGGATGAAGCATGGTCAATCTACAATATTATTTGGATCAGAGAATACTATCAATTTAAATAAACAAGAGTTTACAATAGAAACACTCAGCAAAATGAAAGTATGAATTCTCCTGAAAGAGTGTTCTGATTAGAGGATAACCTTGTAAGCAGTCTTGACTGACCGGTGAATTACCCAATCATCTCCACCCTGGCTGGAAATGTCAGCAGTCAATCTTAAAGTAATCCTGGACAATCATTCCTCTCTTGAAAATCTTTAATTATTTCTTGTATATCATTTTCTTAAGATCTGAAGTGAAGTGTGAAACCAATTTTTTCCCTTACTAACTGGATCTTTACTAATTCAACATTGAAATTGAAAGTGGACCTGATCGAGGTATACAAAATGAATGGAGGGCACACATAGCACAGAGCACAATAAACTATTCCCCCAACATTTTGATTACACTGAAATACTTTTCTGATTGTGTTCCTTCTTGTAAAATGTGAAAAGTTGCAGTTTATGTTTAATTTATGGTTTTCACGTGCATGCTATGTATAGGTTGCTATGTGCCAGTGCAAACATGAGTCATGAAATCACAAATGAACCAGATTATCACCAACTTCTACGTCATAAAATTTGTTATGCTGCAGCAACTGTACAAAGATAAAACACTAATATTGCTGTTTGAACAACAAAGTGCTGATGTATTATACAAAGAGATCACCGCTTCTGAGATGGTGCAAACTGTAGCATTAATTTGATTAGATCCATGTTAAATAATTGCCAAGTCCACTGGACACAATAAAGGTTAAGAGGCCCAAGAATAAGCTACCAGGAGGGACGAGACTTACTGCCAAAGCTAACGGCTCAGCTTTCGAAGCTATTTTAGTCAGCTCTGACACTGGATATCGGTGTCCCAGCAGAAGCAGCCGGGCTTTGCTTTCCTTTCTTCAGAACCAAGTGCTAGAGATGATCCACACCATTAGTCAGAAATAGCCCTAAATTATATCACTTTTAGTTTCCTAAAGGGAAATAATCTCATTTGTCCCAGATGTCATAATAGATTCCAAAATAGGTTAATGCTTTTTAAGTTTGAGTTGGATTAATTTCATACCCTTGAACACAAGTTAATCTTACAGTTACAATAAAGTGTTGAGAATTAACACCTCTATGGCTGTTAAGAGAAACACCATAGAATCCACTGTCAAGTTTTCTATTGGTTGGAAAGTTATACATCTTGAAAAACTAAAACGAAATAGTTTTTTTCTTAAACAAGAGAAAATCTGCAGATACTGGAAGGCCAAGCAACACACACACAAAATGCTGAAGGAACTCAGCAGGTCAGGCAGCATCTATGGAAAAGAGTGGTCGACGTTTTAGGCCAATTCTCTTCAGCAGGACTGGAACATTTTTTTTCACTTTTTCTTTTGTTACTTCCCTGTATTTCATTAATTTAACTGAATTTAGTTGTTTAAAACCAAAAGCTATTTCCTAAAGTGGATATCGAAGGTAAGCTCATAACTGTGGAGAAAGCAATGAAATCCATTCAGAACTAGAAATACTAGTTGATTTGAATGTAAAAGGACCTGTATAAAAATAAGCAGCACACACAAAAATGCTGGTGGAACACAGCAAACCAGGCTATATAGGACAGTTAGTACAGTTGATGTTTCGGGCCAAGACCCTTCATCAGGTCTTGACGAAGTGTCTCGGCCCAAGATGTCGACTGTACCTCTTCCTATACATGCTGCCTGGCCTGCTGCGTTCACGAGCAATTTTTATGTGTGTTGCTTGAAATTCCAGCATCTGCAGATTTCCTCATGTTTGAGATAGATTAGATAGATACTTTATTGATTCCAAAGGACAAGCATTGTAGGGAACCCTTTCACCTCCGTATTGCATATCTGACTTTGCAGTGTGTCACTAGTTGCCCATCATTTCCTGTACAGAAACAGGGGATCCCTTAACCAACAACACTATGGGAGTAATTGTAACAGTTGCACGGTAGTGTTCAAGGCAGTGAGTAGCTAAGCCCAGGGTAAGTAGTACAAACAATAAGTGCCAGGCCCGGCAGTGTCATTTCATAAATAATACACCCACACTAAATCAACAGAGTGGCTTTCCAACAGCAATGGCCGAGGCAATCTTCAATAACTTTAAAAAGATAAATTTTCTGTTGTGGAATTTTTTATAGTTAAACAATTTGAGTGGAGGGAGAGATTTTGTCGATGATAGCCAAAAGCATCTTCAAATAGCACATGCACTTAGATATGCGGGTCTGCGACTGAAGTTCAAACAAGCCACCGAATAACCACCAATGGTTGTACAGACATTCACTAATGATACTGCCGCCGAGAGAGATCCCAACCTACTTGAAAAGAAAGATGTCTGCCCTCTGCATTTTCTACATGAACTCTTCCTCCGCTTTCAAATGATTTTGTGAAAACGGAAGCAAAATTGCAATGCATTTGTTTAATTGTCGGAAGGAAACCGGCACACAGCAGCTGGCGACCTGTGTCTCTTGCCTTTCACGATTCTTATTTCGACAGAGTTTGGGCGCAGCACGGGCCTGCTGGGTTTCCCGATTTGTGTGTTTTAACAGCAAAACATCAAAGCCGAATAGAATGTTTTTCGTTTAGGAAACGTTCATTAAAAAGGAACTGGTAGCATGAGAAGTGGCAGAGTGCAGCTGCCTGCCCTCAGCGTCACCATCCGGAGTGGCTCTGTTGCCGGGCTCCAGGTGACCTTGTGCGACTGGGACGTGGGGAAACACGGGCAATCCCGGGGCTGCAGGCGCCCGACTGACCCGAGAGGCCCGACACGGCAACAGAAGGAACGCATGCACCGAAAGGGCAAGGGTTTAACCGCAACACTCTTCGGGGTGATAGCAAGGGGAGCTGCAGTTCCCTAGTCCGCTGTATCGCAGTAAAGGCCGCACGGCGTGTGCATCCCTGTCTGCTTTGGTTCCCAGGTTTATTTGGCATGACCGCACTCACCATTCTTTTACTGATTGCAACAGCAGCGGCCGGGAGCGAGTTCTTTGCAAATAGTTGACAGCCTTGTATTACTCGGAGTTTGCCTTGGACGCACTGGAGATTTCGGACAAAGCGGAACATGTTGTAAAGGAGGGCGGGGAGGAACCAAGGACGGGGTGGAAAAGGGCCGCCAGGGGGAGGTGTAGAACGGGGGCAAAGGCATGAGCCCGTTGCAATCAGATATCTAATTTTACATCCCGGAGTTAGTTCAGTACTGCTTAGTATCCCTAAAATTTGCATTTTATCATGCTTTAAACTCTTTTTAGGTATCTAAATTTTGAAAATGCTGTAAAGGTTCAGAAGTTTGAACTTTGATGTGTTGCTTAACTATTGACAAAACTCCATGGTAAATTTACAGAAGCTCAGAGTTGATGACATCCAGAGCAAGAATTACATTGATAAGAGATGTGCAGTTAATATTTTTCCTCCCAAAGAGAATCATATGCGTCACGTTTACACGACACCTAACAGCCTAGCAGATGCAAGACCAGTAGCCATTTAAGTAAAAACTGCAGCTGTTGTGAATCTGAAGACAAAAACATACTGGAAATTGCAGCAAATCAAAAGTGTAGCAATGGGAACCAATATAGCTCCAAATCAATGTTGCGACCACCGCATTTGTAAGATTTTCACTTCTGAGTGGATGGGAAATGAATGGGCACAAAAACTTGTGTTGTTTAATACAGAATATGGTCCCAGTGTACTATCTGTTACTCCTTCATGGTTTTTTAAAGCTCCAAATCAAAGGAGTAGCTATGGGAACCAATGTACACTTGCTACATTTCTTGAACAATAGCACAGCATTAGCCTCCCTCCAGTCTTCTGGAACTTCACCAGTGACTAACGAAAAAGCAAACATGTTTATCAGGGCCTCCACAATTTGTTTCCCTAGCCTCCCATGTGGTTTGTGGTGTACTTGGGCCCTGAGAATTTGCCCGCCTTAATGCATTTCAAGGCTGCAAATAGCTCTTTCCTCATAATAAGCACATGTTCCAAGACACCACTATTTATTATTCTCACTTTTATGGCATCTATGAGATTCTCCTTAGTAAACACCAAGGAGAAATAGACATTAAAAATCTCGCCCATCTGCGGCTCTATACAGTATATAGGAGGCCCTAAAGGTCTCATTTAGAGGAAAGCTGAGGAAGATTTTTTTTCACTCAGAGAATAGATGCAATATGGCACACACTGTCTGAGAAGGTGGTTGAGGAAGGTACTGTCATAAAATTTGGATGAGCACTTGAATTACCAAGGGATAGTAGGCGCTGAACAAAGTGGTGATAAATGAAATTGGTATTCTCACAGCTACCTGGACTATTCCTCTTCCCACCCTATTACTTGTAAAAATGCCATCCCCTCCTCTCGTTTCCTTCCTCTCTGCCGCATCTGCTCTCTGGATGAGGCTTTTCATTCCAGAATCAAAGAGATGTCCTCCTTCTTCAAAGAAAGGACCTTCCCCTCTTCCATCAATGCCACCCTTACCCGTATCTCTTCCATTACCCCACAAGGGATAGGGTTCCTCTTGTCCTGTCCTACCACCCCACCAGCCTCTGCACCCAGCTCATAATTCTTCGTAACTTCAACCGTCTCTAACGGGATCCCACCACCAAGCACATCTTTCACTCCCCCTATTTTCTGCTATCCACAGGGATTGCTCCCCAGGTAACTCCCTTCTCCATTCATCCCTCCCCACTGATCTCCCTCCTGACACTTATCCTTGCAAGTGGAACAAGCGCTACACCTGCCCCTACACCTCCTCCCTCACTACCATTCAGGGCCCCAAACAGTTCTTCCAGCTGAGTCGACACTTCACCTGTGAGTCTATTTGGTCATCTACTGTGTCCGGTGCTCCTGATGTGGCTTCCTGTATATCGGTGAGACCTGACATAGATTGGGAGACCCCTTTGCCGAGCGCCTACACTCTGTCCACCGGAAAAAGAAGGATCTCCCAGAGGCCACCCATTTTAATTCCACTTCCCATTCCGACATGGCAGTCCATGGCCTCCTCCACTGTCGTGAGGAGGCCACATTCAGGTTGGAGGAGCAGCACCTTATATTCTGTCTGGGTAGCCTCCAAGCTGATGGCATGAACATTGACTTCTCAAACTTCCAGTAATGCCCCCTCCCCCTCTCCTTCACCATTTCCCAATCTCCTCTCTCACCTTATCTCCTTACCTGCACACCACCTCCCTCTGGTGCACCTCCTACTTTTCATTCTTCTCTGTCAGCTTCCCCCCTCTCCAGCCCTTTATCTCTTTCACCAATCGACCTCCCAGCTCTTTACTTCACCTGCCCCCTCTCCTGGTTTCACCTATCTCCTACCACCTTGTACTTCTCCCTCCCCTCCCCTCACACCTTCTTACTGACCTCTCATCATTTTTTTCCTCCAGTCCTGATGAAGGGTCTCAGCCTGAAGTGTTGTGTGTTTGCTTTTTTCCCCATACATACTGTCTGGTCTGCTAAGTTCCTCCAGCATTTTGTGTGTGTGTGGCTTGGATTTCCAGCATCTGCAGATATTCTCTTGCTTGTGTTTGGCATGGAACTTGATGGTTTTCATGGACACAATGGGCCCTAGGAGTCATTTTCTGTGCTCTGTGAGTCTATGTTGCAGTGATGTGGAAACACAACTGTAAGAAACTACGTCCAGCAGTAGGAATTTTCTGCCGTTGTTTTATGTTCAGAGGTATCTACTTCTGCTGTCATTTCTGTTTTGTATCACGGGTCTGCTGATAACTTATGCGATAGCAGGTTTGTTAAATTTCCAAAATTCGGTTTTAGTTGGTCGTGGTAGGAGGATCAGGTAACGGCAAGACCTCTCGGCTTGGAAATGGTAGAGGGAAGCAGTTGGTGTTCAATGCAATATTGCACTTACGTTGATCGCCGCCAGTTGGCGCCCTCCAGTTGAAATACTCGTCTGGGAGAATTAACTCCCAGCCAATGAAGTTTGGACTCCGAGATTACATGGTCTCTTCGACTGAGTTGAAACTAGATAGGTTGTCAACAGCACTCAGTGTGGGTGTCGGTTCAGTGACATCTGTGCGATTGATGAGAAGGAGGTAGCGACTTCTTCTGTCTGTAAGATGTCGTCACGATCAAGTTCCCAAAACTACGAGAGTGTGAAAACAAAGAAAGTCGTGATTGTTGGAGGTGGCTTGGTAAGGTTCAGACAGAGTTAAAAATCGTTGCAATTTTATACCAGGAAGAAGCCCTTGCTCGCAAAGCATGGAAATCGAGTTCGAGTCGCATCCTATATAAAAAAAACAATGCAAAAGGGTTTTAGAGAGAACCGAATTTTATAATTCATGCCTATAATTCGATAAAACCTAATGTGAAATGTCAGGGCAGCTTTAAGTAACTAAGAATAGGTTTTAGAGATGAGAGTTCTAAATCGTTATTGTAAAACTGCATTGTGAAATGTTTATCCTTTGGGAATTATTTTAGAAAAGTTAGTAATCATTACATTATACTACAAGGCAGGGACGGGTATCAATCAAATACCGAATGACAGTTTTACACAGAGTAGAATTTGAATCTGCTCTTGACGTGAATTTGACGTCAATCTAAATTCCTTGTCAGTGGACTAAACAACAGTCTTGAGTCATTGGGAGTCCAAAAACTTGCGGATGCTGTAAATTGACATACAAACAGAAAATGGTAGAAACACTCGGCAGATTAGGTTTTACCTGTGGAAGGAGACCCAGAGTTAACGTTTCAGCACAAAGAGCTTGTCGGAATGGGGTGCTGGGAACGGACCCAAATGCGAGACACAGACACTGAAGTACAAGGAACAGGACTTGACTGGAGTAGGGACGTGACAGGATTCAGACCAGGAGCAGGGACAAGAATACAGACTTGGGCTAGGGAAAGCGGGACCAGGACTAGAAACCATGGACTAGGAGACAAGGCTTGGACTCCGAGCCTGGACAAGGACCCAGAACCTGGGTCTTGCCTGGGGTCTTGGGTCCTGAGGCTTGGCGGGAGGCTGGGGCCTGGGGTCTTGGGTCCTGAGGCTTGGCGGGAGGCTGGGGCCTGGGGTCTTGGGTCCTGAGGCTTGGCGGGAGGCTGGGGTTCTTGGAGCTCAGAGAGACTGGGAACTAAACATCAACATAGAGCCGGGACTTATCCTTCAACAAGCTGGGACTCATCTTTAACACGACACTAACAGGAGACAGGACAGAACATAGACATAGAGCCGGGACTTATCCTAAGACAAGCCGGGACTCAACTTCTCCACACCAAGGTGGGACAGGTCCATCTGTCGGGTAACAGCAGGACAGCCAGACTTACCCAACAGAGGCAAAAACAAGACATGTTCCCCCCCCCACCCTGCAGGGTAACAGCAAGACAGCCTGTCTTACCCCACAGAGGTGAGGACAAGAAGAGACAAACACCAAAGAACAACATCTCTGCTCCAGAGTATGATGGGTATTATGATGAGTACATAAATTATGATGGGTATAGATAGAGTGAATGCAAGCAGGCTTTTTCCACTGAGGCAAGGGGAGAAAAAAACCAGAGGACATGGGTTAAGGGTGAGGGGGGAAAAGTGTAAGGGGAACATTAGGGGGGGCTTCTTCACACAGAGAGTGCTGGGAGTATGGAATGAGCTGCCAGACGAGGTGATAAATGCAGGTTCTTTTTTAACATTTAAGAATAAATTGGACAGATACATGGATGGGAGGTGTATGGAGGGATATGGTCCGTGTGCAGGTCAGTGGGACTAGGCAGAAAATGGTTTGGCACAGCCAAGAAGGGCCAAAAGGCCTGTTTCTGTGCTGTAGTTTCTATGGTTCTATGGGTAACTGCAAGTCTCAGTTCCGCCAGCAACCTCAGCTGGCTACGGAAACAGCCAGATCCCTACCTAGCTTGGAGTGGCTGGCAGCCACTAAGCTGGCCCAGGAAACAGCCAAATCCATACCACAGAGACAACTCCAACTTCTGACAGCAAGGCTCCATGAGGGGATGGTTGCCCAACACAGCCTAAAGATGGCAATTGGCTGCTCTAGCCTTCCACCAGCAGGTTGCTCTAAGGGGGACTGATAAGACAGACCAGCAACCCACACTCAATCCCAATGCTACTTATATTGCAAGCCTAAAGATGGGAATCAGGTGCCAATGATTAACTCAAACAGGGGACAGCTGGAAGACCCGGAATCCTGACTCCACGGAACGGACTGTGAAACGGAATACGGTCTTCACGGACCGGACCATGACAGAGCTTCGGCAGGAGGGAATAATGAAAACAGGCTCATTTTAAATTGCAGAATTTAAGACTGGAATGAACAGAACAGAGGGAATGTCTTAGATTTTTGAGAGAACCATGACTTTCAGATCTGCATTTATATTTCCTTGTGTTCTTGCTGTCTCATTGCTTTCACTTTATTACATTTGTGTTCCTTTGATCGGATTCTCTTTCCCTCTCTAACTGTCCCCCAGTATATTATGGCACAAAGTACATTGCTTGCAGAATATCTCAATCGTGGTGAACTGCTGAAGGACTAGACGATAGCTAATGTTTGGTTGTTAAGAGGGGCTGTAAGAATAAACTGGAAAATTATAGGCTGGTGAGCCTGTAGTTAGTATTGTGAGTTAAGTGATGGGGTTTGTGGCCAAGTTTGCGGCAGACGACATGAAGATAGCTGGAGGGGTAGGTAGTTTTGAGGAAGCGGAGAGGCTACAGAAGGACCTCGACAGATTAGGAAAATGGCTGACGGAATACAGTGTCCAGAAGTGTACGGTCACTTTGGTAGAATAAATAAAAGCATAGACTACAGTGAGATAAGTCAAAAATCCAAGGTGTAAAGGGACTTGTCGTCCTGGTGGAGGATTCCCTAAAGGTTAATTTGCAGGATGAGTTGGTGGTGAGAAAGACAAATGTGATGTTAGCATTCATTTTGAGAGGAATAGAATATTCAAAGTACATTTATTATCAAACAATGTATTAATTATACAACTTTCAGACTTGTCTGTTTATAGGCAGTCACAAAACAAGAAACCTGAAAGAATCCATTTTTAAAAAAAGCAACCATCACCCAATGCGCAGAGAAAGGAGGGGTTGAAAAACCAAAAATCATGCGAACAATAAAAGCAAACAACGGCATGGTCCATAGATCCAGAGTCCAGAGCAGCTGGAGGAGGGCCATTGCCTTGGCCTCAGTTCATCAAATCACCATGAAGCTCGCAGATACGAAGTGCGTAAAAGCTGGAGCGGTCTCGCGTCTCCATGCTGCAGAGACAGAAGTAAACATTGTGGAAGTGTAAGTGGAATTGGCCCAATCCTCTCCCAATCTGCCTAGGCCCTTCTGTAGCCTCTCTGCTTCTTCAAAACTACTTCCCCCTCCCCCGATCTTTGTTTTGTTGGCAAACTTGGCCACAAAGCCAAAGGTTCCAATAATTAAGCCACAAGTGTTGTCAGGCTCACCAGCCTATAATTTTCCAGGTTATTTATTCTTAGCACTCTTCTTAACAGTGGAACATTAGCTATAAAAGCAAGGATGTAATGTTGAGGCTTTATAAAACACTGGGGAGGCATCACTTGGAGTATGCTGAGAAGTTTTGAGCCCCTTGTCTAAGAAAGGATGTGCTGACACTGGAGAGGCTTCAAAGGAGATTCACAAAAATATTCTGGTATTGAAAGGGTTATCACACGAGTGTTTGAGTGTTTGATGGTTCTGGGCCTGTACTCACTGGAATTCAGAAGAATGAGGAGGTCCTTATTGAAACCTGTCGAATGTTGAAAGGCCAGACAGAGTGAATCTGGAGAAGATATTTCCTAAGGTGGGGGAGTCTAAGACCAGAGGACAGAGGCGCAGAATAGAGTGATGTCTATTAGAATGAAGATGAAGAGGAATTTCTTTTGCCAGAGTGATGAATCTGTGGAACTTGTTGCTGTAGGCTGCTGTGGAGGTCAAGCCATTGGGTATATTTAAGGTAGAGATTGATAGATTCTTGATTAGTCAGGGCATGAAGGGATATGGGGAGAAGGCAGGAGAGTGTTGAGAGGGAAATGGATTAGCCATGATGAAATAGCAGAGCAGACTTGATGGGCCAAATGGCCGAATTCTGCTTTTATATCTTATGGTCATGTAGTATTGAGAGGGATCAGGCATGGAAAAATTTGGAAAGTTGGTCTGAATATGGATAGTCGTTATGGATTTGTGCATGGCAGGTCATGTCTAGATTCAGGAGAGAAGATTTAGGACGGAGATGAAGAGAAACTGTTTTTCCCTGAGAATGGTGAATCTATGGAATTCCCTGCCCAGGCAAGCATTTGAGGCTTCCTCACGAAATATATTTAAGATACAGTTAGATAGATTTTTACATAGTAAGGGAACTAAGGGTAATGGGGAAAAGGCAGGTAGATGGAGCTGACCTTACGAACAGATCAGCCAGGATCTTATTGAATGGCGGGGCAGGCTCGATAGGCCAGCTGGCCTCCTCCTGCTCCTATTTCTTAGGTTCTTGTGTCTCACCAATCTTAGAGGTTTTTTTTGTAGAAGTACTCAAGAAGATGATGAAGAAAAGGTGGTGGCCACCTTTTATTCTCAAGGCCATTGACAAAGTACTGCATGGAATGTTAGTCCTGAATGTTAAATTGCTTGGCATTCAAAATGAAGTAGTCAATTGGATTTCACATTGGCCTGGCTGGAGAAGCCAGAGCATGATAGTAGATGGTTGTCATTTGACTGGAGCCTAATGGTTAGTGGTCCGTTACAAGTATTGGTGTTGGGTCTGTCATTGTTTAATATATAGATGATTAAACTGATAATGTGGTAAACTAGATCAGGAAATTTGTGGAAAATAAGATTTGGGGTGTAGTGGACAGCAAGGAAGTCTATTAAATCTTGCATTGGGATCCAGACCAGCTGGGAAAATGGGCTGAAAAATGGCAGATAAATCTTAACGCAGACAAGTGAGGTGTAAACAGGAGGAAATCTGCAGATGCTGGAATTTCAAGCAACACACATAAACGTTGCTGGTGAATACAGCAGGCCAGGCAGCATCTCTAGGAAGAGGTACAGTCGACGTTTCGGGCCGAGACCCTTCGTCAGGACTAACTGAAAGAAGAGATAGTAAGAGATTTGAAAGTGGGAAGGGGAGGGGGAGATCCGAAATGATAGGAGAAGACAGGAGGGGGAGGGATGGAGCCAAGAGCTGGACAGGTGATAGGCAAAAGCGATATGAGAGGATCATGGGACAGGAGGCCCAGGGAGAAAGAAAGGTGGAGGGGGGAAGCCCAGGGGATGGTAAAAGGTATAGTCAGAGGGACAGACGGAGAAAAAGGAGAGAGAGAAAAAGAATGTGTGTATATAAATAAATAATGGATGGGGTATGAGGGGGAGCGGGGCATTAGCGGAAGTTTGAGAAGTCAATGTTCATGCCATCAGGTTGGAGGCTGCCCAGACGGAATATGAGGTGTTGTTCCTCTAACTTGAGTGTGGCTTCATCTTTACAGCAGAGGAGGCTGTGGATAGACATATCAGAATGTAAATTGGGCGTTGAATTAAAATCTCTACTGGGAGATCCTGCTTTCTCTGGTGGACAGAGCGTGTTTCATTTGAGGAGGACAAACCAGAGTAAGACTTACACAGTGAATGGTAGAGTATTGGGGTTTGTGGCAGAACAAAGAGGCCTGGGAATACAGATCCATAAATTCCATGAAAATGGTGTCACAAATACATAGCATCATAAAGAGAGCTTCTGGCACATTGGCTTTCATAAATCAAGGAACCAAGTACAAGAGAGGCAATGTTATATTGAAGTTGTATAAGGCATTGTGTGCAGTTCTGGAAAGATATTGATAAGCTTAAATGAGTGAAGAGAAAACGTACATGGATGTTGATGGGACTTAAGGTGGGGACGTTGTAAGCGGTGTGCGAGGAAGCGGAAGCAAGGCAAGGGGGCAGGAATTCGTGCCAGGCAAAAAGCAAACCCTAGCCGGCTGGCTCCCCCGACCAGTCTGCTCTCCAATGTCCGCTCCCTGGAAAATAAATTGGACTACATCGGACTCCAATGAAATACTCAGCAGAAGTACAGAGTCTGCAGTGCGTATGTTTTCACCGAAGCGTGGCTCACCGATGGAATCCCGGACGCTGCCATTCAGCTGGACAGGCTGATCTTGTTTCGAGCAGACAGGGATGCAGCTCTTTCTGGTAAGACTCACGGTGATGGCTTGTGTGTTTACATCAATACGGAATGGTGCAGGAACTCTGTGCTGGTTTCCAGATACTGCTCATCGCTAGTGGAGTTTGTGACTGTTAGATGCAAGCCATTTTATTTGCCACTGGAATTCACCACTGTCCTTATAGTCAGTGACTACATTCCCCCCAGCGCTAATGCTAAGGAGGCACTCTGTGAACTGTATGGGGCTATTAGCAAACTGCAGAACGCACACCCTGATCGACAGCTATCTTTGGAGACAGCTTATCTACAGATGTCTACTATAAACCTATTGACTGGCAGAGTGCTTAGAGGATGTGCAGACCAGCTAGCTGAGATTCTCACTGACATCTTCGACATCTCCCTGAACAACGCCACGTTCCTACGTGCTTCAGGGCCGCCACCATCGTCCCTGTGCCGAAGAAGTCTTCAGTGTCCTGCCTCAACGACTACCGTCCCGTTGCACTCACATCCATTGTCATGAAGTGTTTCGAGAGGCTCGTCATGAGGCACAACAAGACCCTGCTGCCCCCTCACTGGACCCTCTGCAGTTCGCATACCGTCCCAACGTTCAACAGACGACACCGTTGCCATCACCCTCCACCTGGCTCTAACCCACCTGGACAAAAAAGACACGTACGTTCGAATGCTGTTCATAGACTTCAGTTCAGCATTCAAAACAATCTTTCCTCAGAAACTGATTGGAAAGCTGAGCCTACTGGGCCTGAACACCTCCCTCTGCAACTGGACCCTAGACTTCCTGACTGGGAGACCCCAGTCAGTCCGGATCGGAAGCAGCATCTCCAACACCATCACACTGAGCATGGGGCCCCCCAGGGCTGTGCGCTCAGTCCACTGCTGTTCACTCTGCTGACCCACGACTGTGTTGCAACACACAGCTCGAACCACATCATCAAGTTCGCCGATGACACGACCGTGGTGGGTCTCATCAGCAAGAACGATGAGTCAGCATACAGAGAGGAGGTGCAGCGGCTAACGGACTGGTGCAGAGCCAACAACCTGTCTCTGGATGTGAACAAAACAAAAGAGATGGTTGTTGACTTCAGGAGGACACGGAGCGACCACTCTCTGCTGAACATCGACAACTCCGTTGAGTTCGATAACAGCACCAAATTTCTTGGTGTTCACCTGTCAGAGAATCCCACCTGGTCCCTCAACACCAGCTCCATATCAAAGAAAGCCCAGCAGCTTCTCTAATTTCTGCGAAGGCTGAGAAAAGTCCATCTCCCACCCCCCATCCTCACCACATTCTACAGAGGTTATATTGAGAGCATCCTGAGCAGCTGCATCACTGCCTGGTTCGGAAATCACACCATCTCGGATCGCAAGACCCTGCAGTGGATAGTGAGGTCAGCTGAGAAGATCATTGGGGTTTCTCTTCCTGCCATTACAGACATTTACACCACACGCTGCATCCGTAAAGCAAACAGCATTATGAAGGACCCCAGGCACCCCTCGTACAAACTTTTTTCCCTCCTGCCATCTGGCAAAAGGCACCAAAGCATTCAGGCTCTCACGACCAGACTATGTAACAGTTTCTTCCCCCAAGCCATCAGACTCCTCAATACTCAGAGCCTGGACTGACACCAACCTACTGCCCTCTACTGTGCCTATTGTCCTGTTTATTGTTTATGGTAATGCCTGCACTGTTTTGTGCACTTTATGCAGTCCTGGATAGGTCTGTAGTCTAGTGTAGTTTTTGTGTTGTTTTACATAGTTCAGTGTAGTTTTTGTATTGTTTCATGTAGCACCATGGTCCTGAAAAACATTGTCTCATTTTTATTGTGTACTGTACCAGCAGTTATGGTCGAAATGACAATAAAAAGTGACTTGACTTGAAGAATCTGAGTTATAGGAAAAGGCCCTGTAACCTTATTCACTTGAGCAGAAGAGAATGAGGAGAGATCTTGCAGAAGTATACAAACCTGAGGGGTACAGTTGGATGAATACCTGCAGGCTTTTTCTCCCTCAGGTTGGTTAAGACTAGAACGAGTGTCCATAAGTTTAGGGTAAAAGACAATGTTCAAGTGATGTCTTCACTCAGGATGGTGTGAATGTGGACTGAGTTGCCAGTGGAAATGGATGATGAGAGTTCAATTGTAACATTTATTTATTTTGCAATACAGTGTGGAGTAGGCCCTTCCAGCCCTTTGAGCCGAACTGCCCCAGCAATCCCACAACCCCGATTAACCCTAACAAAGTCACTGGACAATCTGCACTGACCAGTTAGTTTACCGGGTATGTCTTTAGACTGTGGGAGGTAACCAGAAGAGAAGTATGGGTGGTTATGGTCTGGGTACAGGGAGCTGGCACTAGGTAGGAGACCTAGGCCAACAAGGACTAAATTGACTGAAGAGCACTACAGCACAGAACAAGGCCCCATATCAAAGACAACACTGTTCTTATCAGAGATATACCCTTTGCCCTGCCTATTCCACCCCCACCTTTTGCAATTCAAAATCAACTTGTTTTCCTTCCTAGTTTCAAGGTTTTTGAACTGAAAAGTTATGTTTATCTTTCTGCAAATACTGTCGGATCTGAGTTTTGTCCAACATTTTCTGTTGCTGAATAGTCTGTGAGCCCATACACTACCTCATTGTTCCTCTTTTCATGACATAGGTCAGTGATAATAAACTGGATTCTCATAAAGTGACTGGTAGTAGTTAATCCTGGGAAGACTGAAAAACAGATGATTTTTATATTAGTTTGTGTCCATTGAAGGTAATATTATTAGTACAACACCCATATTGTCTTTCTATATACTTGGCAAACGATTTCTCCTGAAGTTCATCTGCAGTCGGTACTTATTTGTGGCCACTAGATATTGGCTTAGGAATCACTGCTACTTCACCATCCTCCTCCTCCTCTTGTTCTTTAAACAAGTGCATTAAGTATGTAATAGTAATAACTTGGTTTGCAGACTGAAAAATAACTTGTATTTTGGGTAGATTTTATGATTGACACACTGTTTTTAGGAGATGAAGGAATAGATCAGAGACTGGGAACTAAACATCAACATAGAGCCAGGACTTATCCTTCGACGAGCCGGGACTCAACTTCTCCACACCAAGGTGGGACAGGTCCATCTGTTGGGTAACAGCAGGACAGCCAGACTGACCCAACAGAGGCAAGGACAAGAAGAGACAAACACCAAAGAAAAACACAGTTCCATCTCTGCTCCAGAGTAGCTCCAAGTCTCAGTTCAGCCAGCAACCTAAGCTGGCTACAGAAACAGCCAGATCCCTACCTAGCTTGGAGTGGCTGGCAGCCACTCAGCTGGCCCAGGAAACAGCCAAATCCATACCACAAAGACAGCTCCAACTTCTGACAGCAAGGCTCCATAAGGGGATGGTTCCCCAACACAGCCTAAAGATAGCAACTGGCTGCCTTCTACCAGTAGATTGCTCTAAGAAGGACTGATAAGACAAACCAGCAACCCACACTCCATCCGAAGGCTACTTATATTGCAAGCCTAAAGATGAGAATCAGGTGCCAATGATCAACTCAAACAAGGGACAGCTGGAAGACCCGGAGTCATGAGTCCGTGGACCGGACTATGAACCGGAATACGGCTTTCACGGACCGGACCATGACAGAGCTTCGGCAAGAGGGACGAATGAAAACAGGCACACTTTAAATTGCAGAATTTAAGTCTGGAATGAACAGAACAGAGGAAATGTCTTAGATTTTTGAGAGAACCATGACTTTCAGATCTGCATTTATATTTCCTTGTGTTCGTGCTGTCTCATTGCTTTCACTTTATTGCATTTGTGTTCCTTTGATCGGATTCTCTTTCCCTCTCTAACTGTCCCCCAGTATATTATGGCACAAAGTACATTGCTTGCAGATTATCTCAGTCATGGTGAACTGCTGGAGGACTAGACGATAGCTAATGTTTGGTTGTTAAGAGGGGCTGTAAGAATAAACTGGAAAATTATAGGCTGGTGAGCCTATAATTAGTATTGTGGGTTAAGTGATGGGGTTTGTGGCCAAGTTTGCAGCAGACGACATGAAGATAGCTGGAGGGGTAGGTAGTTTTGAGGAAGCGGAGAGGCTACAGAAGGACCTCGACAGATTAGGAAAATGGCTGACGGAATACAGTGTCCGGAAGTTTACGGTCACTTTGGTAGAATAAATAAAAGCATAGACTACAGTGAGATAAGTCAAAAATCCAAGGTGTAAATGGATTTGGAAGTCCTAGTGGAGGATTCCCTAAAGGTTAATTTGCAAGATGAGTTTGTGGTGAGAAAGACAAATGTGATGTTAGCATTCATTTTGAGAGGAATAGAATATTCAAAGTACATTTATTATCAAACAATGTATTAATTATACAACTTTCAGACTTGTCTGTTTATAGGCAGTCACAAAACAAGAAACCTGAAAGAATCCATTTTTAAAAAAAGCAACCATCACCCAATGCGCAGAGAAAGGAGGGGTTGAAAAACCAAAAATCATGCGAACAATAAAAGCAAACAACGGCATGGTCCATAGATCCAGAGTCCAGAGCAGCTGGAGGAGGGCCATTGCCTTGGCCTCAGTTCATCAAATCACCATGAAGCTCGCAGATACGAAGTGCGTAAAAGCTGGAGCGGTCTCACGTCTCCGCGCTGCAGAGACAGAAGTAAACATTGTGGAAGTGTGAGTGGAATTGGCCCAATCCTCTCCCAATCTGCCTAGGCCCTTCTGTAGCCTCTCTGCTTCTTCAAAACTACTTCCCCCTCCCCCGATCTTTGTTTTGTTGGCAAACTTGGCCACAAAGCCAAAGGTTCCAATAATTAAGCCACAAGTGTTGTCAGGCTCACCAGCCTATAGTTTTCCAGGTTATTTATTCTTAGCACTCTTCTTAACAGTGGAACATTAGCTGTAAAAGCAAAGATGTAATGTTGAGGCTTTATAAAACACTGGGGAGGCATCACTTGGAGTATGCTGAGAAGTTTTGAGCCCCTTGTCTAAGAAAGGATGTGCTGACACTGGAGAGGCTTCAAAGGAGATTCACAAAAATATTCTGGTATTGAAAGGGTTATCACACAAGTGTTTGAGTGTTTTGATGGTTCTGGGCCTGTACTCACTGGAATTCAGAAGAATGAGGAGGTCCTTATTGAAACCTGTCGAATGTTGAAAGGCCAGATAGAGTGAATCTGGAGAAGATATTTCCTAAGGTGGGGGAGTCTAAGACCAGAGGACAGAGGCTCAGAATAGAGTGATGTCTATTAGAATGAAGATGAAGAGGAATTTCTTTTGCCAGAGTGGTGAATCTGTGGAACTTGTTGCTGTAGGCTGCTGTGGAGGTCAAGCCATTGGGTATATTTAAGGTAGAGATTGATAGATTCTTGATTAGTCAGGGCATGAAGGGATATGGGGAGAAGGCAGGAGAGTGTTGAGAGGGAAATGGATTAGCCATGATGAAATAGCAGAGCAGACTTGATGGGCCAAATGGCCGAATTCTGCTTTTATATCTTATGGTCATGTAGTATTGAGAGGGATCAGGCATGGAAAAATTTGGAAAGTTGGTCTGAATATGGATAGTCGTTATGGATTTGTGCATGGCAGGTCATGTCTAGATTCAGGAGAGAAGATTTAGGACGGAGATGAAGAGAAACTGTTTTTCCCTGAGAATGGTGAATCTATGGAATTCCCTGCCCAGGCAAGCATTTGAGGCTTCCTCACGAAATATATTTAAGATACAGTTAGATAGATTTTTACATAGTAAGGGAACTAAGGGTAATGGGGAAAAGGCAGGTAGATGGAGCTGACCTTACGAACAGATCAGCCAGGATCTTATTGAATGGCGGGGCAGGCTCGATAGGCCAGCTGGCCTCCTCCTGCTCCTATTTCTTAGGTTCTTGTGTCTCACCAATCTTAGAGGTTTTTTTTGTAGAAGTACTCAAGAAGATGATGAAGAAAAGGTGGTGGCCACCTTTTATTCTCAAGGCCATTGACAAAGTACTGCATGGAATGTTAGTCCTGAATGTTAAATTGCTTGGCATTCAAAATGAAGTAGTCAATTGGATTTCACATTGGCCTGGCTGGAGAAGCCAGAGCATGATAGTAGATGGTTGTCATTTGACTGGAGCCTAATGGTTAGTGGTCCGTTACAAGTATTGGTGTTGGGTCTGTCATTGTTTAATATATAGATGATTAAACTGATAATGTGGTAAACTAGATCAGGAAATTTGTGGAAAATAAGATTTGGGGTGTAGTGGACAGCAAGGAAGTCTATTAAATCTTGCATTGGGATCCAGACCAGCTGGGAAAATGGGCTGAAAAATGGCAGATAAATCTTAACGCAGACAAGTGAGGTGTAAACAGGAGGAAATCTGCAGATGCTGGAATTTCAAGCAACACACATAAACGTTGCTGGTGAATACAGCAGGCCAGGCAGCATCTCTAGGAAGAGGTACAGTCGACGTTTCGGGCCGAGACCCTTCGTCAGGACTAACTGAAAGAAGAGATAGTAAGAGATTTGAAAGTGGGAAGGGGAGGGGGAGATCCGAAATGATAGGAGAAGACAGGAGGGGGAGGGATGGAGCCAAGAGCTGGACAGGTGATAGGCAAAAGCGATATGAGAGGATCATGGGACAGGAGGCCCAGGGAGAAAGAAAGGTGGAGGGGGGAAGCCCAGGGGATGGTAAAAGGTATAGTCAGAGGGACAGACGGAGAAAAAGGAGAGAGAGAAAAAGAATGTGTGTATATAAATAAATAATGGATGGGGTATGAGGGGGAGCGGGGCATTAGCGGAAGTTTGAGAAGTCAATGTTCATGCCATCAGGTTGGAGGCTGCCCAGACGGAATATGAGGTGTTGTTCCTCTAACTTGAGTGTGGCTTCATCTTTACAGTAGAGGAGGCTGTGGATAGACATATCAGAATGTAAATTGGGCGTTGAATTAAAATCTCTACTGGGAGATCCTGCTTTCTCTGGTGGACAGAGCGTGTTTCATTTGAGGAGGACAAACCAGAGTAAGACTTACACAGTGAATGGTAGAGTATTGGGGTTTGTGGCAGAACAAAGAGGCCTGGGAATACAGATCCATAAATTCCATGAAAATGGTGTCACAAATACATAGCATCATAAAGAGAGCTTCTGGCACATTGGCTTTCATAAATCAAGGAACCAAGTACAAGAGAGGCAATGTTATATTGAAGTTGTATAAGGCATTGTGTGCAGTTCTGGAAAGATATTGATAAGCTTAAATGAGTGAAGAGAAAACGTACATGGATGTTGATGGGACTTAAGGTGGGGACGTTGTAAGCGGTGTGCGAGGAAGCGGAAGCAAGGCAAGGGGGCAGGAATTCGTGCCAGGCAAAAAGCAAACCCTAGCCGGCTGGCTCCCCCGACCAGTCTGCTCTCCAATGTCCGCTCCCTGGAAAATAAATTGGACTACATCGGACTCCAATGAAATACTCAGCAGAAGTACAGAGTCTGCAGTGCGTATGTTTTCACCGAAGCGTGGCTCACCGATGGAATCCCGGACGCTGCCATTCAGCTGGACAGGCTGATCTTGTTTCGAGCAGACAGGGATGCAGCTCTTTCTGGTAAGACTCACGGTGATGGCTTGTGTGTTTACATCAATACGGAATGGTGCAGGAACTCTGTGCTGGTTTCCAGATACTGCTCATCGCTAGTGGAGTTTGTGACTGTTAGATGCAAGCCATTTTATTTGCCACTGGAATTCACCACTGTCCTTATAGTCAGTGTCTACATTCCCTCCAGCGCTAATGCTAAGGGGTCGCTCTGTGAAATGTATGGGGCTATTAGCGAACTGCAGAATGCACACCCTGATCGACAGCTATCTTTGAAGACAGTTTATATACAGATGTCTACTATAAACCTACTGATTGGCAGAGTGCTTAGAAGATGTGCAGACCAGCGAGCTCAGATTCTTACTGACATCATCATCATCTCCCTGAGCAACGCCATTGTTCCTACGTGCTTCAAGGCCGCCACCATTGTCCCTGTGCCGAAGAAGTCTTCAGTGTTCTGCCTCAACGACTACCATCCCGTTGCACTCACATCCATCGTCATGAAGTGTTTTGAGAGGTTTGTCATGAGGCACACCAAGACCCTGCTGCCCCCTCACTGGACCCTCTGCAGTTCGCATACCGTCCCAACCATTCAACAGATGACGCTGTTGCCATTACCCTCCACCTGGCTCTAACCCACCTGGACAAAAAAGACACGTACGTTCGAATGCTGTTCATAGATTTCAGTTCATCATTCAAAACAATTATTCCTCAGAAACTGATTAGAAAGCTGAGCCTACCGGGCCTGAACACCTCCCTCTGCAACTGGACCCTAGACTTCCTGACTCGGAGACCTCAGTCAGTCCGGATTGGAAGCAGCATCTCCAACACCATCACACTGAGCACGGGGGCCCCCAGAGCTGTGTGCTCAGTCCACTGCTGTTCACTCTGCTGACCCACGACTGACACAGCTCGAACCACATCATCAAGTTCGCCGATGACACGACCGTGGTGGGTCTCATCAGCAAGAACGATGAGTCAGCATACAGAGAGGAGGTGCAGCGGCTAACGGACTGGTGCAGAGCCAACAACCTGTCTCTGAATGTGAACAAAACAAAAGAA
The DNA here is from genome assembly GCF_963921235.1 of Mobula hypostoma. Classification (NCBI taxonomy): domain Eukaryota; kingdom Metazoa; phylum Chordata; class Chondrichthyes; order Myliobatiformes; family Myliobatidae; genus Mobula; species Mobula hypostoma. The sequence continues at coordinate 26,812,103 of NC_086104.1, forward strand.
ATGGTTGTTGACCTCAGGAGGACATGGAGCGACCACTCTCCCCTGAACATCAACAACTCCGTTGAGTTCGATAACAGCACCAAATTTCTTGGTATTCACCCGGCGGAGAATCCCACCTGGTCCCTCAACACCAGCTCCATATCAAAGAAAGCCCAGCAGCTTCTCTAATTTCTGTGAAGGCTGAAAAAAAGGTCCATCTCCCACCCCCCATCCTCACCACATTCTACAGAGGTTGTATTGAGAGCATCCTGAGCAGCTGCATCACTGCCTGGTTCGGAAATCACACCATCTCGGATCAAAAGACCCTGCAGTGGATAGTGAGATCAGCTGAGAAGATCATCGGGGTCTCTCTTCCCACCATTAGAGACATTTACACCACACACTGCATCCGTAAAGCAAACAGCATTATGAAGGACCCCACGCACCCCTCATATAAACTCTTCTCCCTCCTGCCATCTGACAAAAGGCACTGAAGTATTCAGGCTCTCACGACCAGACTATGCAACAGTTTCTTCCCCCAAACCATCAGACTCCTCAATACTCAGAGCCTGGACTGACACCAACCTACTGCCTTCTACTGTGCCTATTGTCTTGTTTATTATTTATGGTAATGCCTGCACTGTTTTGTGCACTTTATGCAGTCCTGGATAGGTCTGTAGTCTAGTGTAGTTTTTGTGTTGTTTTACATAATTCAGTGTAGTTTTTGTATTGTTTCATGTAGCACCATGGTCCTGAAAAACGTTGTCTCATTTTTATTGTGTACTGTGCCAGCAGTTATGGTCGAAATGACAATAAAAAGTGACTTGACTTGACTTGAAGAATCTGAGTTATAGGAAAAGGCCCTGTAACCTTATTCACTTGAGCAGAAGAGAATGAGGAGAGATCTTGCAGAAGTATACAAACCTGAGGGGTACAGTTGGATGAATACCTGCAGGCTTTTTCTCCCTCAGGTTGGTTAAGACTAGAACGAGTGTCCATAAGTTTAGGGTAAAAGACAATGTTCAAGTGATGTCTTCACTCAGGATGGTGTGAATGTGGACTGAGTTGCCAGTGGAAATGGATGATGAGAGTTCAATTGTAACATTTAATTATTTTGCAATACAGCATGGAGTAGGCCCTTCCAGCCCTATGAGCCGAACCGCCCCAGCAATCCCACAACCCCAGTTAACCCTAACATAGTCACTGGACAATCTGCACTGACCAGTTAGCTTACCCGGTATGTCTTTAGACTGTGGGAGATAACCGGAAGAGAAGTATGGGTGGTTATGGTCTGGGTACAGGGAGATGGCACTAGGTAGGAGACCTAGGCCAACAAGGACTAAATTGACTGAAGAGCACTACAGCACAGAACAAGGCCCCATATCAAAGACAACACTGTTCTTATCAGAGATATACCCTTTGCCCTGCCTATTCCACCCCCACCGTCTGCAATTCAAAATCAACTTGTTTTCTTTCCTAGTTCCAAGGTTTTTGAACTGAAAAGTTATCTCTGTTTATCTTTCTGCGAATGCTGTCGGATCTGAGTTTTGCCCAGCCTTTTCTGTTGCTGAACAGTCCGTGAGCCCGTACACTACCTCATTGTTCCTCTTTTCATGACATATGTCAGTGATAATAAACCTGATTCTCATAAAGTGACTGGTAGTATTTAATCCTAGAAAGACTGAAAAACAAATGATTTTTATACCAGTTTGTGTCCATTGAAGGTAATGTTATTAGTACAACACTCGTGTTGTCTTTCCATATACTTGGCAAACCATTTCTCCCGAAGTTCAACATCTGCAGTCAGTACCTATTTGTGGCCACTAGATATTGGCTTAGAAATCATTGCTACCTCACCATCCTCCTCCTTTTGTTCTTTGAACAAGTGCATTAAGTATGTAATAGTAATAACTTGGTTTGTAGACTGAAAAATAACCTGTATTTTGGGTAGCTTTTATGATTGACACACAGTTTTTTGGAGATGAAGGAACAGATCTTGTTAGTCAATCTTGTCATGTGTAGAAAATGCAGGCAATTAGGTTGTATTAATTAGGTGGGGTTTCCAGTCATTCGTCAGACATTGATTTGTCAATGTGCAGTAGAATTTACTGTACAACTTGTGATCATGGTCGGCACGATTACAAATTAACCAGTTTACTTTCTGATCCTGATTTTTTTTTTTCCATTCTTCACTCTCTTTCCGCACTTCAACCATACACTGACTGTACGTGCAGATGAGGTGCCTGGCTTTGGCCAGTAGCATTACACTGTGGCAGTTAGATAGCTCTTATTTCATGCTTGCATCAATGTTGTCATCTGTGGAAGCCGAATTAGCTGACATATGACATGAATTTTATTCTTTTGTGACATAAAAATCTATAAATTAGAAGAATCAATATTGCAGGGGTGGGGGAACAAGGTAGTTTTCAAGGGTTCGTGAACTAACAGGCTGGAGTATGCAAGGACATCTTCAGCTCTCACTGGTCATCATACAAATGCCCTGAAGAGCAGTGTGACCTGCGACAATGACTATTGCATGCTAGCACTCACATATACATAATAAAATGCTTTGACAGGTTGGTTATGGCTAGAATTAACTCAGAATCAGAATTCAGGTTTATTATCACTGGCATATGTTGTGAGACTTGCATAAGAATATAAGAATAGCAGCAGGAATGCTGAGCCTGCTCCACCGTTCAATATGATCATGGCTGATCTGGCCATGGACTCCTCTCCACCTACCTGCCTTTTCCCAATAACCCTTAATTCCCATACTATGTAAAAAATCTATCCAACCTTCTCTTAAATATATTTACTGAGGTAGCCTCCACTGCTTCATTGGGCGGAGAATTCCACAGATTCACCACTCTCTGGGAAAAGCAGTTCCTCCTCATCTTCGTCCTGAATCTACTCCCCTGAATCTTGAGGTATGCCCGCTAGTTCTTCTCTCACCGACCGGTGGAAACGACATTCCTACTTCTATCTTATCTATCCTCTTTCATAACTTTATGTTTCTATAAGATCTCCTCTCATTCTTCTGAATTCCAATGATTACAGTCCCTGGTGACTCAATCTTGCCTCATAGTGTAACCGCCTCATCTCTGGAATCAACCTGGTGAACCTCCTCCGCACCGCCTCCAAAGCCAGTATATCCTTCTTCAAGTAAGGAGACCAGAACTGCACGCAGTACTCCAGGTGCGGCCTCACTAGTACCCTGTACAGTTGCAACATAACCTCCCTGCTCTGAAATTCAATCCCTCTAGCAATGAAGGCCAACATTCTATTTGCCTTCTTGATAGCTTGCTGCACCTGCAAACCCACCCTTTCTGATACTACGGAGACTAGTGCTCATAATGGAACTGACTAAGTTCACAACACTGCAGCCTATCGTGTTCCTATGCGGTAATCACCCCGACCCCCCCCCCCATACCAGACAGTGATGCAGCAGTTAGAATGCTCTCAATGGTACATCTGCAGAAATTTTCAAGTGTATTTGATGACATACCAAATCTTCTCAAAGTCCTAATGAAGGGTAGCCACTGTCATGCCTTCTTTGTAGCTGTATTGATATGTTTGATCTAGGTTAGGTCCTCAGAGATAATGATACCCAAGAACTTGAAGTTGCTCACTCTCTCCACTTTTGATCCCTCTGAGGATTAGTGTATGTTCCCTCTTCTTACCCTTCTCTGAAGTCCACAGTCAGTTTTTTGGTCTTGTTTAGTGCAAAGTTGTTGCAGGAGCACCACTTAACTAGCTAATATATCTCACTCCTGTATGTCCTCTTGTCACCATCTGAAATTCTGCTAACAGTGGTTGTATCATCAGCAAATTTATAGATGGCATTTGAGCAGTGCCTAGCCACACAGTCATGGGTGTAGAGAGAGTAGAGTAGTGGACTAAGCCCACACCCCTTTGCCAGTGTTGGTTTCCCTGGGTCACACAGATTCTGGTCTTCCAGTTAGGAAGTCAAGGATCCAGTTGCAGAGGAAGGACAGAGACCCAAGTTCTGGAGCTGTTGATCGGAACTGTATGAACAGTTGTGTTAAATGCTGAGCTGTAGTCATAAGTATTTGTATTGTCTAGGTGATCCAAGGTTGTGTGAAGAGCCAAAGAGCTCGTATCCACCATAGACCTATTGTTGGCGTTAGGCAAATTGCAATGGGTCCAGGTCCACGCTGAGACAGGAGTTAATTGGAGCCATAGTCAATCCCTCAAAGTGCTTCATCACCTGACGATGGTCCTGAACACACTGAAATTTGTCGATCGCCACAATGAATACAATGTCACTCTCTCTCTGCTTTGGAATACCGAGACAACCACAGGGTATATCATCAGGCTGCTGTTAATCAATTACAGCTTGGTATTTCACATCATCATTTCCTCAATACTAATAACCAAGCTTCAAAACTGGGGCCTCTGTACCTCCCTCTGCAACTGGATCCTCAGCTTCCTCATCACAAGACCACAGTTGATGCGGATGGTTAACAACTTCTCACTGTCAATCAACACACGTATACCTCATGGATGCATGTTTATCCCACTGTTCTACTTTCTCTACATGCATAACTGTGTGACTAAGCACAACTGAACCACCATTTATAAATTTGCTGATGATGCCACTTTTGCTGGTAGACTGTCAGATGGTGATGAGGAGGCTTACAAGACGGTAGTAGATCAGCTGGTTGAGTGGTGGCGAAACAACATCCTTGACCTCAGTGCTAGCAAGATTGAGAGACTGATTGTGGACTTCAGGTGGGAGAAGTTGAGAGAACATACAGTACATCAGTCTTCATTGATGGGTCATTGATGGGTGCAAAAAGTGAGAAGCTTTAAATTTCTGGGAGTCAGCATTTCAGAGGATCAATTCTCCACATTGATGTAATCATGGAGAAGGTGCATTAGCAGTTCTACCTACTTAGACATTTGAGGAGATTTGGTATGTCATCAAAGGCTCTTACAAATTTCTAGATGTATAATGATGCATTCTGGGAGGCTGCATCACAGGAGGCTCGAATGCACAGGATTGCAAGTGGCGACAGAAGGTTATTGATTCAGCCAGTTAAATCGGGGCATAACCCTTCCCACCATCAACGGCATCTTTAAGAGGTAATGCATCAGAAAGGCAGCATCCATCATTAAGGATTGTCACTGTTTGAGATTTGTTCTCTTGTCATTACCACCATTAAGGAGCAGGAGTCTGAAGATCCACACTCAACAATTTTGGAACAATTTTTTTTTCTCCTGTGCCAATAGATTTCTCATGTCAATGCAACCAGGTAAAAATATACCCAGTTGACAAGAAGGCAGCCAAAATGAAAGTCTGTTGTCATCCACAAGTGAATTATTGTTCTCATTTCTCTCCAAATTTATTTCTTCTTCAGAAATGAATGCTGTTGAAAGCCATTGCCTTCATAAATGGTGGTGCAATTGTTAATGTGCTCTTTATCTGCAGAGAAACAAGTAGTATTTTCTTTCCCCAGGTTGGCGCTTTAAATGCATGTTTTTTTGCAAAGCGAGGCTTTCAGGTGGAAGTTTATGAAGCACGGAAAGGTAGGTCTCACTATGTATTCTATTTCGCTGTATTTTAACACATCCCAGATTTGCTCTGTTGTCTTCTTTATAGATCAGAAGTATCCATTAAATATATAGTTGTTAAATAATCTAAGGCCTGATTATTTATGGCTATTATATTAAAAATAGTGCAAACTGCAATTCCTATCCACATCCCATTCTTCTAGTGTAATGATTTTGAAATCATTATTTATGTCAATGTTTAACATCTTTAACTAGAGAATCCCATCCAGATAGTCATTCATTTCTTTAGTCATACTCTGAATCAATAAAATAATTTGAAATTGATATCTTGATTGAAAGACTTTTTTTATTTTAAGGGGCAGAAATTCACCTTTGGTTGCTTATACTGAGTTATTGGCAATAACTTTCTTTTATATTCCACTTTTACCATCTAGTTCAGTTAAAATCAGTCCAATCATGTCTTTGGGCTAAGTGCAATTTATAAATTGATGGGGCGAGGGGTTGGGAACAGATTCTGGATGTGAGCACGAAAGGAAGATAAAAGATGCCTTAGAAGGTGATCTGGCTAAGATACGAGTTGTATAATTGAGCCAAGTGACTACAGTAAGTAAGCTTGGAAGGGATACTCAGTGTGATTATATCACAATCTAGAGGAGGATAGAAGGAAAGAACACCAGAGTTATTTGTGCCTTTGAGCAGAAGTGACTTGGCTAGAAATCTGGTTGAAAAGATTCAGGAATGGAACCCTGCTACTCCATTAAAAGCCAAAAGGAATGAAAATGCCTTTGAGCTATCCTGACCTAGAAATGATCTACTGAATGGAAATTTTTAGTTCTGTTTTACTAGTAAATTTTACTAGTTGAAATGTCTCCAGAATATCTCTTAAAATCATTTAACTTCCCACCTCTTCTGCTTTGAAGTGGTACTAATCTGATGGCTGGCTCCATAACTAGTATCAATGCATAACTAATAGGGATGGAAGGGCTAATCATTGTTAAAAATACTTTGGATTTAGTTTAATACAATATATAGGTATTAAATCCTTTTCAGTCTGATGATTAAATAATGCAAGAATGACAGTTTTGTTACCTGTTTACAAAATTGGCACAAAGCAGAAGATTTCCAGCTTCTAAACTATTTGGCTATTAACTTCTGAAAGCTGGTAATTTGGATGGCACTACTATGACGTTTTGTGATAAGGTGCAGAAAAATTATTCTTGATTGTCGATTACAACAGTGGTCCCTTCTTCATAGTGCATGCTTGGGAATAAGGATGAAGTTAGTCTTTGTAATGACTGCCACAGCAGAAGGATCCAACAAAGTTCATCAAATGAGATCAAAGATGGAGAATTGCTCTTCTCTGCAGCCTTGCACACTTTCCTATTTCAATTTTATGTCAGATTTCAGATTTTTGAAAGTTATTATTGTTACACAGTTGTTCAGACAGTGAATGTCAGAGTATTTCCTGGGGATTCTACAATTGAGGGTAGCAAATGGACAGTGATGTGTTTAAGAGAGGAGTGCCTTGACATCTCCCATTCCCTTTATGACAGATATTCGAACTGCTAAAGATATACGGGGAAGAAGTATCAATCTTGCCTTATCTCACAGAGGTCGGCAGGCTTTGAAAGCTGTTGGAATGGAAGACCAGGTATGGTGAAAGTAGATTTTCGTATGAAGTTTATGGAATGGAGTAGTGTGAAGACAATTTTTTTTTCTTTATTTTAAAGGAGGATTAATTTATCTATGCAATTTGGTGAGCCAGAATTAAGTTAATGGATTCTGCCAGTGCGGAAGCAAGGTGTTTTAAGCCAGTGAATTCCACAGATTTAGCCCTCAGCAGACTGCAAATCTCCTTGCTCACCCAAAGCTTCTGGTTTGGGAAAACTCAATCTGTTCTCGAAGACCCACACTGATCCACACAGATTTTGATGAAGATCGTGACTGTTGTAGCAGTTTCATTCAGAACCGAAGATGAATGCCCAAATATGGTTCACGTCCAAATATTTAATGTCCAGAATTAGGCCTATAATAAAGAACAATTGCTGATGATACTATTCATTATACAGTGGACTGTCCATGGCATTTTGTATTATTGTTAGTCCTCCTAAGTGCCCTGCTTCACACTCCCTGTCACTGAATATCCATCAACCATTGTTCTCTTTATTTCAATATCCTGAAACCTGTAACTATCTTCATCGCAATCTATTACTTATTTAGAAATACAGTGCAGAATAGACCCTTGCAGCCCTTCGAGCTCAGCTGCCCCAGCATCCTCCGACAACCCTGACTTAAGTCTAACCTAATCATGGGAAAATTTACAATGACTAATTAACTTACCTGCTACGTCTTTATATTGTGGGAAGAAACCGGAGCACCCGGAGAAAATGGCGCATTCCACAGGGAGGACGAACAGGGACTTCTTACAGAGGGCGCTGGGATTGAATTCTGATAACCCGAGCTGCACACTACCATGGCACCCAAAGCCACGGTGTATTAAGTTTTTAATTATATGGAATCTTTTTTAACTGCTTCTCTGCAGGGCCCTTTATGGGTCATTTGATAAAGTTGGAAACGAAAGTAAATGGACCCAAAACTGGCTCTTGTGGATCTCCACTGTCAGGCACAAAAGCATGAAAAATATCATGAGAGTCTAATCTCCCTACCAATCTCTTCCACACCACTTTATTCTTTTTTTAAGACTTGTTATGCAGCACTTTGTTCAGTGGTTTCCAAAAATCCTCACACTCTACCTCCATATGAGCTTGCACCTTATTGTTTACCTGAACTGTTCTCTGTAGCTGTTCCACTTTATTTTGCATAGTTATTGTTTTACCTTATTCTACCTCAATGAACTGTATAAATGATCTGATCTGTACACACAGTATGCAGGATAAGCTTTACACTGTATTTTAGTACATGTGACAATAATAAACCAACACCAAAGTTAAGGGCCTAACACTGGCCATGACATGGGGCATCTTGATCAGCATGGACTAGTTGAGCCAATGGGCCTGCTGCTGTACTATATAACTCGATGCACTCTCGGAACAGAGTTTCATATCCTTGGATGCAGTGATAGGTAAGTATTTAACATCTTCAGCTATGAAGAGTGCTGCCTGAGGCTAAGGTTGAGGAGATGAGTCAATGATTGCAGATGCTTCTAGGACAGTGCGATCCCATTTGGCCTCAGTGTTCCACAATGAGCATGACTGGAAGTCAGAGGCCTGGCGTCTACGAGTCAGTTCAGGACTGGAGGTTGGAGGACTATCTATGTGTGCGAGTAAATTGTTTTGTTGCTGTTGTGTTGTTATTCCCTGTGTTGCTCTGCTGAACACTGAGAGCATGTTGTGTTGGAAGGTGTGGTGGCACTTGCAGACTGCTCTTGGCACATTGTAGGTTGTGTTGGTTTTTAATGCAAATGTATGTTTCGATGACAATGCGATAAATAAATTAATCTGTTATGTAGAGACTGACCTCACCAATGCAAATCAGATGTAAAAAAAAATACATCCTTCTTAGGCAACTCTTGGAATGAGGATGACTTGCTTTGACTCCAGTTTTTGGATCTAAGATTGCTGAAGAGGCTAGACTCTGCTACAACAGGGAGAGTGGGTATGGAGCAGGAGTGTCAGGGAGGTTCATCGATGGAAAGTGTCTGCAAGGTAGTGTAGACTCAGCCATCGCCAGTACAAGCACAAGCCTTCCAACCAACATGGACATCTTTCAAAGGTGGTGCCCAGAAGGCAACATCCATCATTACGAATCCTCACCATCCAAGACATGCCCTTTTATCGTTACTGCCACCATGATGGAAATACAGGAGCCTGAAGAGACACACTCAATATTTTAGGAGCAGCGTCTTTGCCTCCACCATCAGATTTCTGAATAGTCTATGAACACAACTTTAACTATTCTGTTTTGCAGTATTTTAGTATTTTATTTCTTATTGTAGCATATAATGACTTTTAATGTCTTTCCACAAAACCACGAGTTTCACAACATGTCAATTATAATACGTCAAGTTGGATTTATGACCCTGATTTTTGCTCAATTCATTCCTGAACCCTCATTCTCCTCATTCTGAATGAGCTGGTGATTCCCACTAGTTGGTGAAAATTTTTATTTCTTCTGTTTTATTTTAATCCTTCATCCTTTCAAAATCCTTGGATTGTTCAATCCACCTGGTAATCTCTGGTTTAGACAGCTCAGAAGAGGCTGTCTGTTTTGTGGGAGTTTAGTCTTGGCATGTGAGCAATGTGGCCTGCCCACTGGAACTGACAGAGTGTAATTCAACCCTTAATGTTGGGATTATTGACCTGGGAAGGGACACTGATATTGGCCCATTGATCCTGCCAAAGGATTTGGAGGATTTTGTGGAGGCAGTGTTGGTGATGTTTGTCCAAGACTTTGAAGTGCCCACTTTGGGAAGTTAATGGGAGAGAAGGGATCTCTCATGGTCCTTCACCTTGGTCTGAGTTTAATCCTGTTGTTCAAACACTTTTGCATAAGATGACCGGAGAATCTGCTGTCACACTAGAAGCAGTACTTGTTATAAAGCAAATTCTGCAGATGCTGGAAATCCGGACCAAGACACACAAAATGCTGGAGGAATTCAGCAGGCCAGGAATGGAGAGGAATAAACAGTCGGTGTTTCTGGCTGAGGTCTGTTCAATTAAGACCCTTCATCAGAGCAGTGTTCTTTATTTGCTTTCCAACCCTAACTGTTAGAACACCTCCAGAAGATTTAAATAATTAAATGTAAATTGTTTTAAATTAAAAGTTTTAATGCTTTAAAAAAGACATTTAGATTAAATATTGCTTTTAAAAAAAAACTCCATTGCTTGTATTTCTCAATCTACGTTAGCAATTCCAGCCAAATGAATGGGGCTATGGTGCATTCTCCACTGGTATAAAGTTGAGGGGCCAGATACAAAGTGCATCCTGTACCCCTCATCCATTTCCTAGCACCACCCCCAACCCCGCTGTCATGTAACAGCTCATTTTTTTTGTGCTCAGTACCTGAAGTCCGTTCAAAAGTGCAGCAATATGGCAGCTCTGTCAGCATCTGACCTGGATGCATCAGCCTTTTTTCCTTGGGCAACGGAGGATGGGAGGTGACCTGATAGAGGTGTATAAGATGATTAGAGGCATTGATCGTGTGGATAGTCAGAGGCTTTTTTTCCCAGGGCTGAAGTAGCTAGCACAAGTGGGCACAGTTTTAAGGTGCTTGGAAGATGGTACAGAGGAGATGTCAGGGGTAAGTTTTTTACGCAGAGAGTGGTGAGTGCGTGGAATGGGCTGCCGGCGACAATGGTGGAGGCGGATACGATAGGGTCTTTTAAGAGACTCCTGGACAGGTACGTGGAGCTCTGAAAAATAGAGGACTATGGGTAACCCTAAGTAATTTCTAAGATAAGGACATATTCGGCACAGCTTTGTGGGCCGAAGGGCCTGTATTGTGCTGTAGGTTTTCTATGTTTCTATGCAGCTGATTCCTGACTTGGTGCATTGTACTGTGTGAATGAGCTGCAGTTAGAAGACTGCAGGATAGCTTGATCCAGCCATCGTAAGAACTTTTTTGATGTAAGTATTAGTTTGGTCGTGTATCCACTAGTGACCTCAACATTCTTGAAGAGTCATCTTAAATTGATATATTTAATGATATGTAGACCACAATCGGGGAATGTCAGTGTTACTGGTGAAAGCTGGAAAGTTGTCAGCCTGTATCATTATCTCATTTCTCTTGCCAGAGATGCTGCTGAATATTTCTGGCTTTTTCGTATTATTAATAAAATCTTTTTTTTGTTTACAGTGTTGCAAATCTCACATGTCTTAACTTCCTCAAATGTACTTCCTCTAAGGTCGTTTCCAAGGGTATTCCCATGAATGCCAGGATGATCCATTCTCTTTCGGGCAAGAGGTCCTCGCTTCCTTATGGGAAAAAAGGCCAGGTGAATCATGTGTCTTGGAAGTCTGTTTCAATGCTGGGGAGGTTCTTGAATGCTTTTGTGTTTTTTAATGTATTCAGCTGAGGGAAAACCAATGTGATATTTCTAAGAACAGCTGCATGACCCAATATAATTACTTGTACCAAATACTACATGAAGGAGATTTGTTCCAGGGAAAAAATTAACTTCAGAGCAGAAAATATGGAGGAATACAGAACAGTTAGTGAGAAGTAAATGGTAGAAACTCTGGACGGACAACTGCCGACCACCTTCAGTTGCTGGGGTCTTGGCTTGGTGGCACCTTCGAAGGGAGATGCTTTCTGAGCATCAACAATTCATAGAGTCTTCTCTAAACCAAGAGTTCCCAACCTGGTGTCCATGGTATAAGAAAGGTTGGCAGACATCCCACCCTGCAAAAACTCAATTTGCAGGAGACTTCTGGGAGAAGTGGGATGTTTGCAATAGAGTAGCTCCTTAGCAGCTAGCCAGCTAGTTTAAATAATGTTAGCTATGCTAATGAACAAATGACACCTGTTAAACTCACCTCAACATGTCTTTTACAGTCTTAACCCACCATGGGCGATAGAAAAGTCACTGTTGCAAACAGTGCAGCGAGCAACACTGTCATTATCTTTGACCCCTATTAGGCAGGGGTACACTTTATATTTTCTTTGGAACACTCTGCCACTCTGACTTTTTTTTTGGAACTCTCTCGCTCTTGCTCTTGCTCTCTCTCTATCATGCGCACGCGCGCTCTCTTGCTCATGGTCGCTCTCACTCGCGCTTGCTTTCTCGCTGTTGCTCTCGCGCTCTCTCGTGGTCACTCTCACTCGCACTCGCTGTCTCGCACTTGCTTTCTTGCTCTTGCTCTCACTCTCTCTCTCACGCTTGCTTTCTCGCTCTCTCTCTCGTGCTTGCTTTCTCGCTCTCTCGCTCTCGCACGCTCTCTCGTGGTCGCTCTCACTCGCGCTCACTTTCTTGCTCTTGCTCTCGCTCTCTTACTCTCTCTCGCACGTTCTCTCACGCTTGCTCTCAAAAAAATAAATTTCCAGGACATTGTATATAATTTGCAGGCATCAGGGAGCCACTATTAATTTGCGGGAGACTCCCGGAACTTCCAGGAGAGGTGGGATGTCTGGGTTGGGAACTCCCGGATTTAAACTGATCACTGACCACGTCTACAGTGGTAATTGCAGTTGTCAATCGTGCATCAAAAGTGATAGCATAACAATTATCTAGAAATAGGACAGGGATTGCTTAAGATTTGAGAATTTTTTGTATTATTTCATATTTTCAACATCTGCAGTAGTTTGATTTTTGCAATGATGTTGAAATCCCAGGCTCAACCATTGACTCTGCTTTCATTGTATTGGGATACTATATCCTAATGCAGGATGCTATGATCATGCAGTGGTTTGACAAACCATCTCTTAGACAGATGGCCGTTCACATTCAAAATATCAGGCAGAAGAGAGAAAGGAGCTGATACAAATTGTGAATTATTCAAGTGACCCATGAAAAACTGGAAAATGAGCTTCTGATCCAAGGCCACATGGGAATTTCTCAGACACCCAGCTCCTTCACCCACATCTCTATTTACAAAGTTCAAAGTAAATTTTATTATCATCGTACATATATGTCACCATATACAACCCTGAGGGCATATTCAGCAGCTCTATATAATAGTAACTGTAACAGTAATAATGAAAGATCAACCATAGAACAGAAGACAACAAACTGTACAAATGCAAATATAAATAAATAGTAATAAATAAAAAGATAAAGAGTCCTTCAAGTGAGATTGGGCCAGCCGGTGATGTAGTGGCATCAGCACTGGACCTTGAAGCGGATAGTCCTGAGTTCGAATCCCAACCTGGCCAGCAGCAGCATCTGTGTGGAAGAATGGCCTGGCAATCTACTTCTGTATATTGCCATGGAATCCCTATGGACAACTATACAATCCATAGGGTTGCCATGACTTAACGATGAGTCGACAGCACTCAATAACAACAACAAAGTGAGATCATAGGTTGTGCGAACATCTTGGTGGATGGGTGGGTGAGTGTGGTTAACCCCTTTGTTCAAGAGCCTGATGGTTTTGGCACCAGGTTTATAAATGAGTAACAGATCCTCACCATTTGTGCCATGAAAGGGTAGCAGTGAGTTGGGAACTTGTACACACTTAGAAATTTAACATTTCTGTTCTAGGTGGAGTTATTTTTTGTTTGACCCCTCAGTGGTTCGAACTGCATGTGCAGAAAAGATGGGGAAATGAATTGACAGAGGTCTACGGAGGTATAAAATTACAACCCAACCAAACCTAAGCACAGTCTTTCTGTTTGTAATATTCTCCCAACCCAACCTGATGTTCAGTGTTGATACCAAAAGATATAGGAGAGAATTTGTCCATTTGGCCCAAAGAGTCTGCTCCCCTTTTCATCATGGCTGATCCAATTTTCCTCTCAGCTCCAGCCTCCTACCTTCTCCCCGTATCCCTTCATGCCCTGACCAGCCAAGAATCTGCCTTAAATATGCATAAAGACTAGGCCTCTACAGCTGCCTGTGGCAAAGAATTCCACAGATTCACCACTCTCTGGCTAAAGAAATTCCTCCTCAACTCTATTCTAAAAGGATGCCCCTCTATTCTGAGGCTGAGTCCTCTGGTCTTAGACTCTCCCACCATAGTGAACATCCTCTCCACATCTACTCTATCAAGGCCTTTCACCATTCAATAGGTTTCAATGAGGGCAGCCCTCATTCTTTTAAATTCTAGTGAATACAGGCCCAGAGCCATCGAACGTTCTTCATATGTCAAGCCAATCAATCCTGGAATCAATTTCTTAAACCACCTTTCAATGTTCTCTGGTGTAAGCACATCCTTTCTAAGATAAGGGGCCCAAAGCTGCTCTCAGTACTCAAAGTGAGGCCTCACCGAAGTCTCAAAATTACATATTTGCTTTTATATTCTAGTGCTTTTGAAATTAATACTCACATCACATTTGCCTTTCTTACCACAGACTCTACCTGCAAATTAATCTTTAGGGAATCCTGCACAAGGCCTTCCAAGTCTCTTTGCACCTCACTGCTGTGTATTTTTTCTCCATTTGAACATAGTTAACTTTTTCATTTCTTCTACCAAGGTACAAGATTATACACTACTATATTCCATCTGCAATTTCTTTGCCTATTCTCCTAATCTGCCTAAGTCTTTCTGTAGCCTCTCTACTTCCTCAACCTACCTAACCCTCCACCTATCTTCATATTGTCTGCAAACTCTGCAATAAAGCCATCAACTCCATCATCCAAATTATTAACATTTAACGTAAAAAGAATCAGTCCCAACACAGATCCCTGTGGAACACCACTAGTCATTGGCAGCAAGTCAGAAAAGGCTCCCTTTATTCCCATTCTTTGACTCCTGCCAATTAGCCACTGCTTTATCCATGCTAGAATCTTTCCTGTAATATCATGGGGTCGAAACCTATTAGGAAGCCTCATTTGTGGCATCTTGCAAAAAGCCTTTGGAAAATCTAAGTGCACAACATCAACTGATTCTCTTTTGTCTATCCTGCTTGTTATTTCTGCAAAGAATTCCGACAGATTTGTCAGGTTGATTTTCCCTTGAGGAAACCATGCTGACTATGATCTATTTTATCATTTGTCTCCAAATACGCTGAGACTGCATCCTTGATAATCAACCCCAACATCTTCCCAACTATTGAGTTCAGACTAACTGGCCTATAGTTTCCTTTCTTCTGCCTTTCTCCCTTCTTGAAGACTGTAGTGACATTTGCAATTTTCTGGTCTTTCAGAACCATTCCAGAAACTAGAAGATCATTACTAATGCCTCCACAATCTTTTCAGCCACCTCTTTCAGAACCCTGGGCTGTAGTCCGTCTGGTCCAGGTGACTTCCCCACCTTCAGACCTTTCAGTTTCCCAAGAACATTCTCTGTTGTAATAGTAACTTCACACACCTCATGACTTCTGACACTTCCAACTTCCACCATGCTACTAGTGTCTTCCATAGTGAAGACTGATACAAAATACTTATTTAGTTTGTCTGTCATTTTCTTGTCCCCATTACTCCCTCTCTGTCATTGTTTTCCAGTGGTCCGATATTTATTCTCACTTCTCTTTTACGTTTAATGTATCTGAAGAAACTTTTGGTATCCTCTTTAATATTATTGGCTAGCTTACTTTCGTATTCCATCTTGACCTTAATGACTTTTTAGTTGCTTTCTGTTGGTTTTTAAAAGCTTCCCAATCCTCTGACTTCCCTGCAATTTTTGTTTGATTATATGCCCTCTCTTTGGCTTTAATGCTGGCTTTGACTTCTGTTGTTAGCCACTGTTATGTCACTTTTTCTTTAGAATTCTACTTCCTCTTTAGGATGTACATAACTTGTGCCTTCTGAATTGCTTCTAGAAATTCCAGCCATTGCTGCTCTGCCGTCATCCCTGCCAGTGTTCTTTTCCATTCAATTCTGGCCAACTCCTTTCTCATGCCTCTGTAATTCCCTTTACTCCACCATAATACTAATACATCTAGCTTTAGCTCTTTCTCAAATTTCAGGATAAATTCGATCATGATATGATCACTTCCCCTCAGGGTTCTTTTACTTTAAGCTCTCTAATTAATTCTGGTTCATTGCATAACAACGAATCCAGAATAGTTTATCCTCTAGTAGGCTAATCATGCTCTGCTCTAAAAAGCTATCGCATAGCACGCTAGAAATTCTCCCTCCTGGAATCGGCACTAACCTGATTTTCCTGATCTACCTGCATATTGAAATCCCTCATGACTATTGTAATATTGCCCTTTTGGCATGCATTTTCTGTCTCCCATTGTAATTTGTAGATCACATCTTTACTACTGTTTGGGGGTCTATATATGACTCCCCCTGCCAGTTCCTTAGCTCTATCTACAAAGATTCAACATCTTCTGACCCTCTTTCTAATGTTTTGTTTACCAACGGAGCGAAGTCGCCCCCTCTGCCTTCCTGCCTGTCCTTTCTTACGATGTATATCCTTGGATATTAAGCTTCCAGCCATAATCTTTCAGCCACAATTCAGTGATGCCTATATCATATCTGCAGCTTTGCTACAATTTCAACTACCTTATTCCATATACTGTGTGCATTCAAATATAACACTTTGCTTATTCATTTTCTTTTGATTTTGTCTGCCTTTTACATTGTAATTCATCCTGTTGACTGCAATTTTGCCCTATCTACAGTCTCTCTTCCCTACACATTGCCTCTGTTTGTAAACCAGTTTCCTCATCTTCTGCAGTATTGTCCACCTTTCCTACGATAGCTCTTGCATTGAAATATACGCCGCTTAGGACACAAGTCACACCTTTTGATTTCTAACTGTGAGGTCTTGCCAACATCTGTCTCCACAATTTTTCCACTAACTGTTCTGGCATTCTGGTTCCCATCCCCCTGCAACCCTAGTTTAAACCCCACTGTGCAGGGCTGACAAACCTACCCACTAGGATATTAGTCCCCTTCCCGTTCAGGTGCAAACAGTCCCTTCTGTACAGATTACACCTTCCCTGGGAGAGAGCCCAATAATCCAAAAATCATATGCTTTCCCTGCTCCACCAACTCCTTAACCACATATTAAACTGTATAACCTTCCTAGCTCTGGCCTCACTAGCATGTGGCATGGGTAGCAATCCTGAGATCATAAACCTACATGGACTGTGACTTCTGGCTGTTCACCCTCCGTGTTAAGAACGCTGAGGACTCAATCCGAGATATCCCAGACCCTGGCACCCAGGAGGCAACGTAGCATCCGGGAATCTCGTTCTTGCCCACAGAACTTCCTGTCTTGCCCCCAACTAATTAATCTCCTATCACCACAGTGTGTTTTTTCTCCCCTTTTCCCCCCTGAGTCAGGGGTAAACTCAGTGTCAGAGACCTCATCTCACCCGACAGTATCCACAGTGGTATACCTTTTGTTACAGGGGTTGACACAGGGGTACTCTGCACTGGCTCCTTAATTCCTTTCCACTTCCTGACTGTCACCCAGTTTCCTGTGTCCTGCACCTTGGGTGTAACTACCTCTATATGTCCTATCCATCCCGAATGATCCAGAGTTCATCCAGTTCCAGTTCCAGCTCCTTAACGCAGTTTGTTAGAAGCTGCAGCCGGATGCACTTCTCACATTTGAAGTCGTCATAGACACTGAACGTCTCCCTGCCTTCCCCCATCCTGAAAGAGGAGCATTGCACTATCCTGCCTGACATCTCTATTGTCATTGTTGAGCAAATAAAAGGGAAAGAAAAAAAACTTAACCGATAGCTTTTCTGTTGCTTTCTCTGCCTGAAGCCTCTCTTCACTGAAGCTTCAAGCTGACCACACTGACTCTGTCCACTCAAACGATGGCCACTGCACGTGCCACTGCCTTTCTTAAATTTGCTCTTGCTAATCAATCCCAGGTGCCGATTGGTGACTGGTCAAAGCTCTTTTTCATAAATTGCCGTGAAACTTTGCCTTTAATATCTCAAATCCATCCTGATCAGAAGGTGGCTCTCCAATGAACTCCATGCCATGGATTAGGCACAGCAATCTAAAACATGCTGGCAAAACTAAGTTGAATAAAGTTCTCACCCAGACCTTAGTGACATTGTCCAAGCTTAAACATTTTCATCAATATAAGCACCTGATCCCTTCAGGACACTCATAATTGAATCCCATTAGTTCTGTGTCTGGTAGGCAGGGTCTAATGTCGGGGTGTAGAAGCAATACACTGAGAACATGATGGAGTATTGATTCTACCGAATGTAAAATCAACTGGCTCACTTTACTGAGTACCAGTGATTCCTGCAAACACAAAATACTCTGCAGATGCTGGGGTCAAAGCAACACTCACAACACGCTGGAGGAAATCGGCAGGTCAGGCAGCATCCATGGAAATGATCAGTCAACGTTTCGGGCCGGAACCCTTCGTCAGGACTGTAGGGGGAAGGGGCAGAGGCCCTATAGAGGAGGTGGGGGGAGGGTGGGAAGGAGAAGGCTGGTAGGTTCCAGGTGAAAAACCAGTAAGGGGAAAGATAAAGGGGTGGGGGAGGGGAATCAGGGAGGTGATAGGCAGGAAAGGTGAAGAAGGAATAGGGGAAAACACAATGGGTAGTAGAAGGAGGCGGAAAGTAGAAGGAGGTGTAAATGTAAGTGCTACACCTGCTCTCTTGCCACCATTCAGGGTCCCAAACAGTCCTTCCAGGTGAGGCAACATTTCACTTATGAGTCTATTGGGGTCATCTATTGCATCCGGTGCTCCCGGTGCGGCCTCCTCTACATCAGTGAAACCCGACGCAGATTGGGGGACCGCTTTGTCGAGCTCCACTCTGTCTGCCACAACAGACAGGATCTCCCAGTAGCCACCCACTTCAACTCTGCTTCCCATTCCCATTTGGATATGTCCATACACGGCCTCCTCTACTGCCATGATGAGGCTAAACTCAGGTTGGAGGAGCAACACCTCATATACCGTCTGGGTAGTCTCCAGCCCCTTGGTATGAACATAGATTTCTCCAGCTTCCTGTAATTCCCTCCCCCTCCCTTCTTCCATCCCAGTTTCACTCTGCCCCCTCCCCCAGCTGCCTATCACCTCCCTCATAGTTCTGCCTCCTCCTACTACCCATTGTGCTTTCCCCTATTCCTCCTTCACCTTTCCTGCCTATCCCCTCCCTGCTTCCCCTCCCCCAGCCCTTTATCTTTCCCCTTACTGGTTTTTCACCTGGAACCTACCAGCCTTCTCATTCCCACCCTCCACCCACCTTCTTTATAGGGCCTCTGCCCCTTCCTCCTACAGTCCTGACGAAGGGTTCCAGCCCGAAACGTTGACTGCCCGACCTGCTGAGTTCCTCCAGCGTGTTGTGAGTGATTCCTGCAAAATAACTGTTTGGATTACAGATCGCAGATCCGACAAGTCACTACCTAGCAATTTGACAAGCATAATAATTTATTTTTATTTAGAGAGTAAGATATCCTTCAGGCTGAACATGGCAGTACTGTCCAATTACACCCATGTGACCAATTAATCTACAAACCCACACATCCTTGCAATGTGGGAGGAAACCAGAGCACCCGGATTAAACCCATGCAGACTCAAGGAGATTGTACAAACTCCTTGCAGACAGGGGAATGAGTTGCTTATGCTGTAGAAGCATAATGTTAACCACTATGCTACCGCACCACCCCATATTTCCACATTTGCTGTTGTGGAATTTGAGGGGGGGGGGTTGGAAAAAAAGTAAACAAACACACAGTCAACTTATTTACAACCTGCATTTATTGCTGTGTTCAGAAAATAATGATGCAGCCATTTCCCCCCCCCCCACCCCTCTTCCTCCACCCTGCAAACTTGCATCTCTTCTCACCCCATTTGGTCTTGTGATTTGTGGCAAAGTTCAAAACCAACATTTTTAATATGTAAGCGTTTTTAACCTGGCAGTTATTCTCAATAGTAACCTTGCTAAACACAGAAGTGAATTTCTTTGGCAACCACATTTGTGCTGTTGCTGTACATGAGTGTTAAATTTAAATCTGTCCCTTTGTTTTCAGTATATCCTTTCAGTGGACAGAGCAAACTTAAACCGGGAGCTATTATTTGGTGAGTTAGTGCTTCCAGATTTCTTCCAAAATTGCTTTGTTCCATTTCTGGTGTCCTGCTGAAGAGCACTTAATATGTTTGATTTTCCAGCTGCTAGCCAGTACCCAAATGTTAAGTTAAACTTTGAAGAGAAGTTGCAACACTACAGTGTGGAGAAGGGGTTGCTGACATTTATCAGGTAACTTTTCTTTGCAGTTCATTTGCATTATGAAAATAAAAATTTAAAACCCTGACCTGTTTACTCTTCAGTGCGAAATAAGACAGATGCGTAGATTGCAGCACCACTAAGCACAGAACCGAATTAAGTGTTGACAAGGGCAGTGAGGGACTTACAAAATATGGGAAAGCAAAGCTTTTCCTTTTTCTATGCTTCAGTTTGGCTCAATCTAAGTAATTGCTTTTTTTGCCTCAGGAGTTCCGACAAAGCTGTTCTGGTGAGGATGGTTGTGCATCCGCTGTGCATGTTTAGTTATGGGGTATTTGTGTATAAACATGTCTATGTGCCTGTAAGCAAATGTCAGTCTGTAATTGCACCATCAATGCTACAAATTCTACTTCATAGATGTGTATCCTTAAATTGGAGTACGTGCCTGCAGCCATCAAATTGCAGCGTAAGCCATTTCTGACAGTCTCTTTGCAAAATGATTTCTACTGCTCTCCTCTGCACTCTCTTTTGCTACTCAGTTTCCACCTACTTGTAATCTTATAATGTGGTCTTGATGCCCTGTATTGCTATTCACTGGAGAAGTTAAAGTAACATTTTGGAATGGTGCGGGGAAGATAAATATGAAGATTGCTGTGAGCTCATGCAGAAGTTAACTATGGATGGAGCTTGGAGAATGTTTTGGATAGCTTTGAAATTGTTTCTGATTACCTTTTTGCAATGTAAGATCATTGATAGATTTTGATCACACCTCGCTAGTGGTTTTTCAGGGCTATAATTTACTCTGACCACATTTTTATAATTATAATATTTTACTATACCTAGTTTGATATAAAAAGGTTGATTTCAACTTTCATTGTCAGACAAAAAGAACCGAATAACAGCTTGTGTTGTACCTTTTGTAACTTTTCCAGTAGTCAGTCTGAGATGAGGTGCTGACTGTTTGAAATGATGACCATGAGCTGCAGGAATAGAGCGATTTTGACCAAAATACTGGGCATTCAGATAATGTGGATCAATGTAAGAGCACTCATCGCAATCTGTAATTGCAGCTTAAATTATTAGTAACCTGCACTGGTGGGAACCTCCATACGTGACAGGTTGCACTGGTGCTGACTAACATTACTAATGGAGTCTTATGCCTTCATCTGAATGTTATGTTTTGCAGTAGCTGAAATGCTTCCTGTGTTCATTAGTGGTTGCTTCCATCTGTTGTCAATTAAATTCAGCACACAACAGAAAGTGCTTTGCCTATTTGTGTTATTTTTAAAAATAAGGACTTCAAAATCCTTTCACACACTGCCGAGTTTATTTTAGTTTTGGTAATTGTATGTGACATGCCTTTTAAAATGGTGATTTTGCTGCTGCAATTAATCATTTAATTTGCTCGTAGTTTGGAATGATTCATGTGGTTTACACTCTTGCTATCTCTACATTGACAAATGAAATGAAGATCAGAAAAAACCATGTTAGTGCCGGCCACTCTTCGCATTAATTTGTTAATTTACCTTCTCATTCTTTACACAGTGGTAGCTGGAACTTAACCTTGGTTCAATAGCATGGTGAGGATCTTGCTAAGAACACGGGATGCTGCTTTTAAATCTGGGGATCTACAGGCCTATGGGCAGGCAAGAAGAGTCCTGAAAAGCGACATCAGAGAGGCCAAGCGCAGATATAAACAGCGTATAGAGGAGCACTTTACCAATAACAACTCCAGATGTATGTGGCAGGGGATAAAGACTCTTACTGGCTACAAGGACAGCTATACAGTCACAAACTCCTCAGATAGGACACTGCCAGACACTCTGAACCAGTTCTTTTCTCGCTTTGACAGCCAGAATGGAGAAGTTGGCATCCAGTCAGCACTAATAGAGAAGGATGACCTTATACAATTACACCAACACCAGGTCAGATCCGCCCTGCACGGAGTCAATGCGAGGAAAGCAGCGGGCCCAGATGGAGGCACTGGAAGGATTCTTAAGGACTGCACAG
This sequence comes from Mobula hypostoma, assembly GCF_963921235.1. Classification (NCBI taxonomy): domain Eukaryota; kingdom Metazoa; phylum Chordata; class Chondrichthyes; order Myliobatiformes; family Myliobatidae; genus Mobula; species Mobula hypostoma. The sequence goes on from NC_086104.1 coordinate 26,834,346, forward strand.
ATCAACTAGCGGGAGTATTTACTACCATCTTCAACCTCTCGCTACCATAGTCTGCAGTCCCCACCTGCCTTTAGTCAGCCACAATAATACCCATACCAAAGAAAAGTACAGTGAACTGCCTTCCTGACTATCGCCCAGTTGCTCTAACTCCTATCATCATGAAATGTTTTGAGGGACTCATACTGTCTTATATTAAGTCTGCCATACCTGCTGACCTTGATAAATACCAGTTTGCGTATCGTGCAAACAGATTGACAGAGGATGCAGTCATCACAGTTCTCCACACAGCCGTTACAAACCTGGATCAGGATAACACCTATGTAAGAATGCTGTTTGTGGACTACAGCTCAGCTTTTAATACAGTCATCCCCTACAAACTGGTGCAGAAATTGAGCAACCTGGGCCTTGGCAGCTCACTGTGCTCATGGATACTGGATTTTCTGAGTAACAGACCCCAAAGTGTCAGGATGGGAGAACACACATCATCTACTCTCATCCTGAACACCGATACACCACAGGGGTGTGTTCTCAGCCCCATCCTCTATTCTCTTTTCACCCATGACTGCTCTACCATTCACTCCATCAACACCATTGTCAAATTTGCTGACGATACCACCCTAATAGGTATCATATCAGACTGTGATGAGACAGCCTATAGGGAGGAGGTACAGCATTTGACAGAATGGTGTTGTCATGATAACCTGGACTTGAACATCACAAAAACCAAGGAGCTGTTAGTAGACTTCAGGAAATCAAAGCGCGTCGAGCACTCTGCTCTGCACATATACAGGAAAGAGGTGGAGAGAGTAGAGAGTTTCAAGTTCCTCGGCGTCCACATCTCGGCTGACCTCACCTGGACTGCACATATCTCTTATCAGGTGGGGAAGGCCCAGAAGAGGCTCTACTTCCTAAGGAAGCTAAAGCAGGCTCTCCTCCCTCATCACCTGCTGATTGACTTCTATCGGACAACTATAGAGAGCCTCCTGACGTATTGCTGTGCAGTGTGGTTTGCCAGCTGCACAGAACAGAACAGAAAGGACTTGCAGCAGGTGGTGAGGGTAGCAGAGTGGGTTATTGGCACAACATTACCCTCCCTCAAAGACATTTATACTGGCAGACTTCAAAAGAAGACTACTTGTATTTCAAAGGATCCCACTCATCCTGGACATCACCTGTTTCCCCCTCTACCTTCTGGGAAGAGATACAGAGCATTAAGGATGAAAACAAAGAGACTCCTTAACAGCTTCTACCCACAAGCAGTGAAATGTATAACACCCCCTTCCCTTCTCCTGCCCCCCCTCCTAAGACAGCGGCAGCTAAATGCATCACACTTCGAGGAATGGCAGGTGTGCAATAGTCCTACCCTCCCATCCATATATTATTAATTTTGGACTGCACTCCCGAGGTTTTTGAGTTTATTTTAGGTATATATTCTTTGTTATGCTGCAAAACGATGAGCTGCTAAACTGTGTTTCATTGCTCCATAACAATGACAATAAAGGTATTCTTCTTCTTCTTCTTCTTTGTTAGTTAGGAAGATTTTCCATTGTAAGTTGAGGAACATTTAGAATTGATATCGTCCAGGCTTACTTAACCTACAGAAAATGATTCATTTTGTGTTCATGCCAGACCTGATAACTCCACCTTTGAAGTTTCACATGATCTTGTTGTTGGATGTGATGGAGCCTTTTCAACTGTAAGGAAACAGTTCATGCGGCAAACCAGATTTGATTACAGCCATGTTTACATCCCTCATGGTTACATGGAGCTTACAATGCCTCCTAAAAATGATGACGTAAGGATTAGTCTTAATACATTTATTTTTTTGTTTTTCTTTAAAGTTTCTTCTTACTTATTTTTGTCATCGTCTGAAAATGTTAACATCAAAAATTGGAATGCTTTTTTTCTAGTTTGTGATGGAACCCAATTTTCTTCATATATGGCCCAGAAACACCTTCATGATGATTGCTTTGCCTAACTTGGTAAGTACTACACATCCTTTTATCAGAGTGTTCTGCTGGATCATAGTCTTTCTTGGCGGGGTCCTGTTTGGATTTTGGAGGATTTGAGCTCAGACTGGGTCTCTTTGGGGTTCTGAAGTTGTGTTGGACTTCTGTCAGTCTCCTAGAGTAGCTGGAATAAAATGATCACACTTTTGCATAGAAGTGTGATAACCAGATGATTAAACTAGAGATGTGTTTGAGATCCACCTTAACACTGGGAGAATTTCAATGCAAGAAATTAAATAAAACTGACTTAGAAAAGAAAATCTAGTGATCATCGTGAACAAACATTTGAATTGTTGTAAACACCCATCCAGTTCACAACTGAGGGGGAAATTTGTCTTCCTTATCCATTCTGATTTTCATGTGATTCACCATTAATTACTTTCCAAAATGGACCAATAAATGATTGGGTCTGAAAGGTAGCTAATAGTGGGGACTAAATGCTGAATCACTATAAAGCTCCATATCATAAAAATAAATGGAATAAAGATGTATTTCTTGCTATTGGTGTTAAACTAGATTTCTTTTGGCTGTGTGCATTGAAATTCTCTGAATGTGTCAGATAACTTTGAAAAACCAAGAAATAAGGTTGAAAAATATCAAGTTATACCGTATAGACCAGGGTTCTGCTTTAACCCACTAAATTTACAGTCATATTTTGGAGGATCTTCGAAATATTTGGGATTTCTCTTCATCTGTGATTGCAGGCTAACAAGGTAATTGCATTGGGCATATTTTCTATTTTTTTAAACCTCGTTTAAGCCTGTTGTATCATGTCTCAAATGGATCAAGGGCTTGGAAGGTGGAATTCAAAGAGTTCCCGTTCTACCCCGCATTCCTCCTGTTTTTCTGTGTTTACTTTATGTCAGATGACCTTGATTTTCTGTATCGTTCCTGTCATTGTAATGAATTATTTGTAGCTGGACAACTAAAATATATTCAAGATGTGCACTAGGTAGAGCATGATAAAGGATCTCACTCTGATATAGGGTGTTGTCCACACCTGAAGTGTAATTCCGATTATTGATGAAGGCAAAGGTAGATCTCATTTTCTACCTGTAACAGGCATTAGAACTTGCTTTTATAATAATTGAATTGACTTTATATCTTACATCCTTCACATACATGAGGAGTAAAAATATCTAATGTTTACTCCTCATGTATGTGAAGGATAGAACATAGAACATAGAATAGTACAGCACAGTCCAGACCCTTTGGCCCACAATGTTGAGCCGACCCTTAAACCCTGCCTCCCATATCACCCCTCCACCTTAAATTCCTCCATATCCTTCATCTGAAATTACAAATTACTATAATTTGCACAAAATAGTATGTACATAAGATATATAATAGAACATTCAATATAGCTTAGAAATATGATTGTGTCAGCATGAGTTAATTAGTCTGATAACCTGGTGGAAGAAGCTGTCCCAGAACCTGTTGATCCTGGCTTTTGTGCTGCGGTACCATTTCCTGAATGGTAGCAGTTGGAACAGTTTGTGGTTGGGGTGACTCTGGTCCCCAGTGATCCTTTGGGCCCTTTTTACACACCTTTCTTTGTAAACATCCTGAAAAGTGGAAAGTTCACATCTACAGATGCGCTGAGCTGTCTGCACAACCGCAGTCTCATGTGTTCTTTGCAGACTGGGTCTTTCACAAATGTAGCTGATGTGCACATTAACCCTAGTTTAGATTTTTTTGTGTGCCTGTTCTCTGTAGTAGATATTTGTGCAAATTCTTTTGCATCACTTGAAAGGATCTTCTGTTGGAATATGATCTTAAGTTATATTACGAAGCAAGTATTAAAGTTTTAATTTTGTGTTAATTTCAGCAATGGTTTTCTTGACTATGAATAAAGTGAATGCAAAAGTGACTGTATCATCCTTGGAGGCAGAAAGTTACAATTTCATAACTCATCAGAAAATTATAAGCTAATAATGGTGAAGTGGCACCATCTTCACTGATTATTGGAGGTGGTGACTACAAACAACTGAACTTTTGAATTTAATCCTACAGTAGCCTACAAGATGTTTTGTTGATTGCACCATCTGTATGGTAAGATTTATAAGCTTGGATAGAGAGGTCAGACACATCACCGTCAAAGAAAAGAGAATTGGATAGAAAGTTCTGCACTCCCTTGCATCTAGCTTGAGAGGTATTAGAAACATGTATTCATTGTTTTATCCCAAAGTGCAGTGTATTTTTAAATTGCAATTATCATTTTCTTTGTTGCCTGGACAGGACAAGTCATTCACATGCACTCTCTTCATGCCTTTTGAAGAATTTGAGAAGCTCACGACAGGAGATGAAGTGCTTCAGTTTTTCAAGAAATATTTTCCAGATTCCATACCTCTGATAGGAGCGTAAGGACTTTTTAATCAAGATAATTGCTTATCAGTTTCTTACCCCCTCGGTTAGCATGGGACCACAGAATGGTTCCAACACAGAAGGAAATTATTTGGCCTGTTAAGATTGTAACATCCCTTTGTGAGAGCAATCATGTTGTCCAACATGCCTGCAAATATTTTGAGTTTAGACTCTTATCTGGCTCCTGATTGAATGCTACAGATGAATCTGCCTCCACTGTTAACACCTTGCAGTACAAGGATGTCGAGGCTTTGGAAAGGGTGTGAAAGAGATTTACCAGGATGTTGCCTGGATTAGAGGGTATGAGCTATAAGGGAGGTTGGATAAACTTGGATTGTTTTCTCTGGATCTTCAGAGGCTAAGGGGAGACCTGACAGAAAATCTAAAATGCTTCATAAAAGTGATAGGAACAGAAGTCATGTATGGAATTCCAATTCTAGATACTTCAGCGACCATTGATGTGTAAGAGAAACCTGGGGTGGTATGCCCTCAGTTTTTGGTTGATTAACCTCTTCCTTATCCAGAATTCACATTTTTTAAAACGTCGTATACATCCAGGGTGCAATAAAGTTCCTTGTTTACGTGAAGGTCACAGAGTAAACAGTATACATGGTAATTATTACCACAACAATAAATATAGACACCAACACCAAAGAACAGAATGGAGCAAAGATTGTAGTGTAATCTGAAATAGTGCAGAAGGAAATATTAAAGTGAATATAATTGAGAGAGGCTGAATTATGAGTGCAAAAACATGGTAGCACCTCTAGGAAGGGTATGTAAGAGATGTGAATGATTCAAACTTCTTCAATATATTCTACTAACTTTTTCCCATCAATTCACTTTCAACAAAATGACAAATATTTTTAAATTATTTGCAACTTTCAATTTTTTTTACACCTCAAAGTCCAGTTCATTGTCATATGCACAAGTACCTGTGTGCATGGGTGCAATGACAAACTTGTAGCAGCATCACAGGCATACAAGTCAAGCAACATTCACAATAAAACATAATTTAAACATTAAATTATACACTATTTTTGCAAAACAGCAAAATATACATTTTAGTATAGAAAATGGTTGAATGATGCACCTGTTTTTGAACCTAGTGGTGTGGGACTTCAGGCTCTTGCCTCCTGCCTGATGACATCTACAAAAAGATGGCATGGCCTGGATGTTGAGGATATTGCCACTATGAGGCATCACTTCCTGTAAAGTCTACTAATGATGGGGAGGGATGTGACCATGATGTATTACAGTGGTCCCCAACCTCCGGGCCGCAGACCGATACCGGGTCGCGAAGCATGCAGGGGTTCAGCGGTAGCCAGAACGCACCCAGCACATCTTTAAGGAAAAAGCCGAAATAAACAAGCTAATTAATTAGGTGCCGCCCGGCATGTAAATGTCGGCCCAGCTAATTAATTAGCTTGTTAATTTTGGCTTTTTTCTTAAACATGTGCCGGGTGTGTTCTGGCTACCGCTGCACCCCTGCATGCTTCGCGACCCGGAGGTTGGGGACCACTGATGTATTCAGCAAGTTTGCTATTGTCTGCAGCTCCTTTTGTTCCTGTGTATTCAAACTGCAGTACCAGACCATGACGCAGAATACTTTCAGTCAGGATACTTTCAACAGTATACTTGTAGAAGTTTGTTAAAGTGTTCGATGACATGCCAAACCTCTTAATATCCTAAGAAACTAAAAATGACGGTGCACTTTCCTTATAATTGAAGCTAAGCACTGGGGCCGAGACATTCATCTGACATTAACATCCAGTAATCCACCACCGATTTCACCGATGAATACTGATGCATGTTTGCCTTCTTCCCCTGCCTGAGTCAAAAACCAGCTGTTTTGTTTTGCTGACGTCAAGCAAGAGGTTGTTTTAGTGGCTTCTGTCTGTCTGTCTAGGTACCATATCCGATGCGAACTTTGGTGACAGTGGTTTTCCATATAGATCTATCCCTCGATTTTTGGATGACTTCCATTTCCTCGATGTGTAGCCACCTGGCTATGCTTTTGATGTACATAAGCCGAGGTCTTCCTCTAAGTTTACTCCCCTCAATCTTTCCTGAGCGTATGAGTTTTTCTAGTTCATCCTTCCGCATGATGTGCCCTAGGAATCTGAGTTGTCTTTCTCTTATTGTTGGTATGAGTGATCGAACTGCTTGGGCTCTTCTGAGAACTTCTTCATTTGTTGTGTGTGTGGTCCTTGTGGTTAGTGGCTTCACTCGGGTGAATTATTTTGCTCTGGTCAGCAGACTCATTACCAACATTAGATGAATCACAGTTGGCAACGTTGGCTTCACCGGGCACCAACTTAAAATTTGGGTTGAGTACTAAATTATCGGGGATGCTGCTACGATAATATGCAGTTGTCTTTTTTCATTGAAGTAAAGAGAATACATGGATACATAATACAATTTGATTACTTTATGGAGAGGGAACCATCTGGGGGATGAGATGGAAAGGTGGAGGGAATCAAAAGAAAAACAGGTGCATGCAAGAATAGTTATGTATTTGCCTGACCTCGATGTTCAGTATTGTGAAGAATTGTGGATGACAAATGTGACTTTGTTTTGCAGTGAGGCACTGAAGCGGGATTATTTTCATTTGCCAGCCCAAGCAATGATCTCTGTGAAGTGTTCCTCCTATCATATTGGAACCAAGTGTGTGCTAATGGGAGATGCAGCTCATGCAGTAGTTCCTTTTTATGGGCAAGGCATGAATGCTGTAAGTACTGAGTATCCAAAGCCTTCTGATCATCCATTATGTAGACTGCAACTGGGCTAAAATCTGAATATTCATCTGTCTTTCTTAAATTCTTTCAATTACTTCTGTTTAAGATTTTGATGATATGAAAAGTTTTGTAAACGTAAGTATTTTATCAGACTTTTCACTACATGCAGCTTCAGGTGTGATCAAGTAAGTTTTCAATGAAAACACTGGTTAGGCTACAGATTGAACTTGCCATGTTTTGTTTGTCATATTTTAAGAAGCTTGTAGAAGCCCCAGAATGTGTGCAGAAAAAATTTACCAGCCTTGAATAGCCTCCTTAAATTACCTGTCCCTCTGTGAAAGCTAATTTTTTATTATATTGTACCTTCCGCTAATTATCTGCACATAGTTTCATTATTTCATTTGGGATAATTCTATCCAAAGGTGACCATTGAAATTTTATTCTATTTATGGCAGTGAAATGTGGTGGATTCTATTAATTGGGACACATCGGGACCAGTACATTTTAGCCAAAACAGCTGTCCCAATAAGCTGAAGTCTTATGAGAATAGTTAAAGGTATAAAAAAGACAAACTAAAATTCAACTGAGTAACATTGAAATATTTAAATGAAATACAGAACAAATTGGGCTACTACTAAAGTACTATAAAACTCTATTAGTTCCCAATAGTTAAAAAAAGTGTATTTCATCCAGTGTATGCTGCCGTATTTTTTGATTGACTGTAAATAAACAAAGTCAGTGCAGACACCTCGTGCAGATAATGGACTGCCTTCCTACAATGCTTTTGATGACTACAGCCTCTAAATCTTCCCTTTCATTGTAACATTCAAGGTAATTGCCGACACCTTCAAATTCTTCGTAGTTCCTAACTGGAAGTAGTGAAATCATTTCATTCTCACTTTCAGCCATTTCTCGCATCTCCAAGCCTAAATAATACTTGAAACTGCAGAGAGCAAAACAGCTCTGAATTGTCTTGCTGCTTATTTCTCGTAACTATCGGTAACATAAAGTACTGCTTTTTGACATGCACAACTGACGCTGTTTAAAAACTGTTTGCTGTAAGCATGGTATAGCATCTAACAGCCACACAAGTGCGCACAACTGACACACATTAGAAACTGTTCGGTGGCAGTCTTTAGCCTGATTAATTGGCTTAGTGACTTAATAAGTTCAGAGAAGGGCGACTGGACTCATTCCAGATCTGCAGGGTATGAGCTATGAAGAAAGATTGAAAGAAGTAAATCTTTTTAGCTTAAGTAGATATAGAATGAGAGGAGACATGAGAGAAGCGTTCAAGCTCTTTGAGGGTATAAGTAAGGTGGATGCCAGGTGTTACTTCAAAATTAACCCATCATGAAGGACACAGGGCCATAGGTGGAGCCTGGTTAAGGGGAGATTTCAAACTAGCATTTCTTCACACAGCGAGTTGGACAAGCTACCTACTTGTGTGGTTGAGAGTAGTACCTGATGGATTTTCAAATCTAAACTTAGTTATTTCAACACACTATGTGAACAGGAATTTGGCAAGCTTTCTTGGGCCGAATGGCCTGTTTCTTTTCAAGAACTTTCTAATGTTCTAAGTAAAAAGAATCCTGGTGATTTTCTCAATTAGCTTTTGTTCTTTAAGAGCTGTCCCAAATAAGTGGCTGTCCTGAATAACTTACTAATTTCTTAGAATAAATTGTATTTCTGATTTCTGAGACCATTATTCCGATTGCTACATCAGTCCATTTTTCTGTTTGTGGCTGGCACTATGTGAGGTATCATTCAGCATGGTGTTTTAAACTTTAACTCCTTGGCCAATACTAGGAGGACTTCTTATCTTTCGTGCCAAGCAACAGAAATGATTAATCACAAGAGCAGTTTGAAGGAAAACTCTTGGCATGAAAAGGTTAGATTCATGTTGATCCCTTTTTTTTATAAGAAAGGTCTGTGAGAATAATTTAATAAATGTCTGATGTTCTGCATACAAGTGGTGTGAGTAAAGATATATTTTTCTGAAGATATCTTCAGTTACTAGTTTGAGCTAGAAAGTAAAATAATTGTTTAGTTATGAGTGCATGCACCTTTAGACACTCCATTTGATGTAGGGAAATTACAAATAATGGTGTATTGAACATAGAATGAGAAGATTCAAATATACATCGGAGCTAATCCATTTTCATGGTGAGCATGTGAAGAGGGAAATTTGCTTCTGTTATTGAAGTTTCAATTGCTTTTATTTTCTTCCTTTTTCTCAAGGGCTTTGAAGACTGCATTGTCTTCGATGAATTAATGGACCAGTCTAACAATGACCTGTGTAAGTCTATAAATCTTGTGGACATTCCAATGTTGCAATATTATCATCTTTCTCCCATAACATTATTAGTATGCACATTGTAGGAATCGCTATGCTCCCCATCTGATGAACTTGCAATAGTTTCACGTGATGTACCCTGGAATTTCATTCGGTAAGAGTAGACTTCCATCTCAGTGCACTGCAGAGGTTCCAGTCTGTTAAAATCAGCAGCTGGAAAAACTTTGAGAGAGCACTTTTCCAAAACTAAATACCCAAAATATCCACCTGTAACCTGTGAGACTAGAAATATAAGTATTACAATGTTGATACAGCTACTTTAATTCAAATGTGCACACTTGTGCTTTAATAACCTTATCCGAATTCAAACTTAACGCATTCCTAATGGTATATTTTCAAATACTTGGAAATCATTTACATGTACCGAGATGCAGTGAAAAGCTTTCATTGCATACTGTTCATGCATTTCAAATCATTACATAGTGCATCGAGGTAGAACAAGGTAAAACAATAACTAAATGCAGAATAAAATGTAACAGCTCCAGAAAAAGGCCCAGTACATAGAGGTAGATTATGAGAACAAGAGTCCATTTTGTTGTACAAGAGAACCATTCAATAGTCTTAAAATGGTGAGGTAGAAGCTGTACTTGAGCCTGGTGTTTTCAAGCTTTTGTATTTTCCCTCCCCTCCCCTCTTCCTCTATTCCCCACCCTGGCCTTTTGCCTCTTCTCACCTGCCAGGTCCCCTCCCTTCCCTTTCTCCTTCAGTACATTCTCCTCTTCTATCAGATTCCTTCTCCTGCAGCCCTTAACCCTTCCCATCCACATGGCTTCACCTATCACCTTTTTTGAAATGTGTTTTGTTCTGCATTGCAGCTAAGTGTCTTCCTGAGTTTTCAAGGCTGCGTGTACCCGATGATCATGCAATAAGTGATCTGGCTATGTACAACTACGTGGAGGTAGGGTACACAGGTTCAAGAATTCTACCTGTAATAAGCATGTAATAACTTGATGACAGGATTTCGAGTCTGGATTCTTTTGCTTTCTGAACTTTGCATTTTCAGATCACATGGACGGACCATTGTGCAATACTCATTGTTTGGAATGGTAGTTGATTAAAGCAAGGTCTGTTCAAGAGCAACTTAATTCTAGTTTGCGCTTATGAGGGTCTGTTTGTTCGTCTGTGAAGGCTGGGATAATGTAGCTTCTGAATAATATCGGTATCATTTCTAAGGGAGCATGGATAGAGAATGGATTTTATTCGGTATCAGATTTGTCTCAGCTACAAACCTTTGAGGCCAAGAAATATATTTTAGCATGAGGCCCTTAGTCTTCAATAAATCAACGAGGCAGCATTGTAGCTGGTAGAGCTAATGGCTTACAGCTCCAGTGACCAGGCTGTAATCTAGACCTCTGATGCTAACTGGGTGGATTTTGCATGTTCTCCCAGTGACCGTGTGGGCTTGATCGGGATTTCCTCCCACATTTTTAAGATTAGTGGGTTGATAGGTTAATTGGCCACTGTAAATTGCCCCTAGTAAAGTGTGGGTGGTAGAAGTTACTGGAATTTCGGGAGGAAAGGTTTTGGGGGGAAATGAAAGGGGGATGGGATTGCTCAGAGAACTTGCTTTGACTTGAAAGGCCTTTCTTGTTGTATGGAGACATGATGTTACTAACCAGAGACTTGTGAACTGAGGACACCACCTGGACAAACTCTGCAGGTCACTGGTTGTGAAAGGGCCAGAAAACAGCTACTTCCAATCCTAGAAATTGTGAAGGACTTGCAGAGAAGAGGGTGAAACCAGGAGGAACACTCCTTCTGTGCTATCACAATTCCCCTCTCTTCTCTTTTCCACCCCCCCACCTCCCAACCCCCTTGGACATGACAATGAAATACTAAATGATGCAGCTCTATAAAACTCTGGGTAGGCCACACTTGGGAGTACTGTGTCCAGTTCTGGTCACCTCACTATATGAAGGATGTGGAAGCATTGGAAAGGCTACAGAGGAGATTTACCAGGATGCTGCCTGGTTTAGAAAGTATGCATTATGATCAGAGATTAAGGGAGCTAGGGCTTTACTCTTTGGAGAGAAGGAGGATGACAGGAGACATGATAGAGGTGTACAAGATAATAAGAGGAATAGATAGAGTGGATAGCCAGTGCCTCTTCCCCAGGGCACCACTGCTCAATACAAGAGGACATGGCTTTAAGGTAAGGGGTGGGAAGTTCAAGGGGGATATTAGAGGAAGGTTTTTTACTCAGAGAGTGGTTGGTGCGTGGAATGCACTGCCTGAGTCAGTGTGGAGGCAGATATACTAGTGAAGTTTAAGAGAATACTAGACAGGTATATGGAGGAATTTAAAGTGGGGGTTTATATGGGAAGCAGGGTTTGAGGGTTGGCACAACATTATGGGCTGAAGGGCCTGTAATGTGCTGTACTATTCTATGTCCTAAATATCTCCAAAACCACTTTCTAACTGGTGCTCAGCTAACATTACATTCGTGTGGAAGATGTTTTTGCATCACATATTCACGCTTCAGTTTTTGGTTAACATTGTAAAATGATTTTGAATGTGTTTTCTGTCTGTTTGCTTTTAGATGCGTAAGCACGTGAACTCAAAGTGGTTTATTTTCCGTAAATACGTGGATAACTTCCTCCACTTCTGTTTGCCGAACACCATTGTGCCATTATACACCATGGTGAGATAAGTTTCAGTTTCTAAACTCTTGTATATTATACAAGATGAAGCAATCACATCAGCTTCCATTCTTTTTATTGCTCTCTCGTTTTAGGTGACTTTCAGCAGAATACGTTACCATGAGGTGATAAAACGCAATCAGTGGCAGCGTAAGGTATCAAGTTTTAACATTTTATATTCTAATTTGTAAAAAAACGGACTCATTCTGAAAATCTGAAGATAATATAATAATAAGTAAGGATTCCATTTTCCAGGTAAAGTTCCGTACAAATCTCATGCATAGGCAGGAGTGTATGGTCACTGTGTTGGTGATTCCAAAAGCAACAGTGTACTGAATAAAACTTCACTAAATACTGTGCTTCACTTACCAGTTTCACATTGGTTGAGGGCAGGTAGACATAGTTAGGTTACCTTCATTTCAAATGACATCATGATAGTGGAAAATCACATGACATCATGATAGTGGAATCATGATTGTTGACTAGCCCACAAAAGTCAAATCCAACCCAGCCAACTACCAGCCCATTTGTGTGGTATTGGTTTATCATAATGAGGTACAGTGAAAAGGTTTTCTTCCATACTGCTTATACAGATCAAATCAGTCAGGATGCATTGAGGTAGATCAAAGTTAAAGAAAATAACACAATGCAGAATAAAGTGTAACATCTACAGAGTAAGTGCAGTGCAGGTAGACAACAAGGTGCAAGATCATAATGTAGATTTTGTGCTTATGAGTCCAACTTATCATAGTCTTACACAATGGATAGAAGCTGTCCTTGAGCTCGGTGGTACATGGATGGTCAGGGTATGGTATCTACTGCATAAAGGAAGAGGGGATGAATTTGGTTTTTGATTATGCTGGCTGCTTTACTGAGGCAATGAGAAGTGTAGACAATCTATGGAGGGGAAGGTGGTTTATGTCCGTGACTCTGCAATTTCTTGTGGTCATGTGCAGTGCAGTTCCTGTACTAAGCCATAATGCTTCCGGAGAGGATGCTTTCTATAGTGCATCGATAAACATTGCTAAGTGTCAATGGGGACGTGAGCATCAGCAAAGTAACAGAAGGGGTTATCAAGCAACACTCAGCAACAACACACTTACTAAACTCACTTAGACTTATGCCAAAGTCTCTTGGCTCTGGACCTCTATAGCCTCTGTCCAAATATTGGCAATAGAACTGAATTCTAGAGGAAGCGTGAGAATAACTGCTCTTGACATCAAAAAGCAATTGATGGCATTTAGCATCAAGGAGTCCTGGCTAAAATGGATTCAATATGAATGGAGGGGGAAGATCCCTCAGCTAGTTGGAATCATACCTAGTACAAATGATGATGGTTGAGGTGATTTGTACATCAATCGTCTCCACTACAGGACATCTCTGCTGGCGTTCCTCAGGTTGGTGGCCTAGGCCCAACTGTCTTCAGTTTGTTGGTGATCTCACGTTCTTCAGTATCATTCACAATATCTCTGTTAAGAAAGGGCAATCCAAATCCAGCAGGACCTGTCTGAGCTGATAGGTGGCAAGTAACAGCCACACCGTAAAAATGTCTGTCAGTAATAGCCAATGAGACAAAATCAGCAATCACCTGCTAATATTGAATGGCATTACCATTACTGAATCCCCAGCTATTAATATACTGCAGTTACCATTAGCCAGAAACTCAACTTCAATAGCCGTATAGCTTTCAGCAGCACCCAATCAGACATCAGAAGCCTGAGAAGATGTGGTTCACACAGGGTGGCCGATTGAATAGAAAAGGCAGTGACTCATGGCAGTTTAGTGCTTTGAGCAGCACCCAATCAGCATTCAGGATTGATTGACAAGAACAAATTAAAGTAAGGCAGGGGCAAGTGGAGTGGACAGATTTTTGAGGCTTCTACGAGGAGAGGCTTCAGTCAGAGAAGACAAAAATAAAATAGTAGGTAGGCCAGGCACGATAGTGGAATGCTTGGAAGGCAGGGTGTCTTCCAGTGTCCTTGAAGACTTCACGTGCAGGAGGTGCATCCAACTGCAGCTTCTAACAATCCATGTTAAGGAGGTGGAGCTGGAACTCTATGAACTTTGCATCGTTTGGGAGGCTGCGGAGCTGATGGATAGGCCATAGAGAGGTAGTTACACCCAAGGTGCAGACACAGGAAACTCAGGAAGCAGAAAGGGGTTAAGCAGCCAATCAACAATAGGTATATCACATTGGGTGCTGTTGGGGGGGGGGGATGACAGCAGTCAGGTCTCTAGCACTGAGAGTGGCTCAGCAACTCAGAAGGGAAGTGGGGAGAAGAGGCGAGCTGTGGTGACAAGGGATTCATTAGTTGAGAGAACAAAAAGGAGGTTCTGTGAACAAGAATGAGATTTCCACATGGTGTGTTGCCTCGGAGGTGCCAGAGCCTGGGACATCCTGGCTTGAGTCCTCAGCAAGTGGGAAGGTTTGCTAGTGCTGCACGGTGGGGGTGGGGATGGGATTTAAACTAGAGTTGCAGAGTGATGGAAACCAAAGTGCCAGAGCAGATAGTCGAGCGACTGTGGAGACAGATTTTAAGACCTCAGACAAAATTCCTCAAGACCTTCTACAGGGATACCATTGAGAGCATCCTGACTGGCTGTATCACTACCTGGTACGGGAACTGCACCAGTCTCAGTCACTGGGCACTGCAGAGTCTGGTATGGAAAGCTTAGCACATTTGTGGGTGTGAAATTCCCTCCATTGAGGACATTTATAGCAGCAGGTACATAAAGAAGGGCTGGAAGATCATCAGGGACACCAATCACCCCAACCAGCTGCTTCCGTCTGGCAAATGCTACTGCAGTATTAAAGCCAGGACCAACAGGCTATGGGACAGCTTCTTTCTTCAAGCCATCAGACTTATAAACTCCCATGTCTGTACATTGCGACAGAGTCATAATGCAAGGATTTTTACTCCCTCGTGTTGTGGGATGGATGTAAGATTTAAATAAATTCAATTAAATGAAGCTTTTGGCACATTGGTCTTCATTGATCAATGTACTGAATACAGGAGATGGGGTAAATGCAAGCAGGCTTTTTTCACTGAGGTTGGGTGAGACTAGAAACGGAGATCATGGGTTAAGGGTGAAAGGTGAAAAGTTTAAGAAGAACATGAGGGGAATCGTCTTCATTCAGAGGGGCTCATGAGAGTGTGAAACGAGTTGCCAGTGTAAGTGGTGCATGCAAGATTTGAATGTTTCAGAGGTTTTGACAGGTACATGGATGGTAGGGGTTTGGAGGGCTATGGTCCTGGTGCAGGTTGATGGGAGTAGGCAGTTTAAATGGTTCAGCATAGACTGGATCGGCCAAAGGGCCTGTTTCTCTGAATTCAATTGAATTGAATTGACTTTATTTCTTATACCCTTCACGTACATGGGGAGTAAAAATCTTTGTTATGTCTTTGTCTAAATGTGCAATTTATAGTAATTTGTAATAAATAGTGTGTACAACAAGACAGTCAATATAGCATAGAAATACAATTGTATCAGTGTGATTTAATCAGTCTGATGGCCTAGTGTACTTCTCTATGACTCTATACACAATGCGGCTACAAGAATAGGTCTTAGACAAGGAATCCAATAACAATTAATTCTCCTTCTGACTCTCAAAGTGTATCTGCCATCTGTGAAGCTCAGGTCAGGGGTGTGGTTGAATTTTCTCCACTTAAGAGCAAAATAACATAAGAAATAGGAGCAGGAGTAAGCAATCTGGCCCATCGAGCCTGCCCCGCCATTCAATAAGATCATGGCTGATCTGTCTATAAACTCAGCTCCATCTGCCTGCCTTTTCCCCTAACCCTTAATTCCCTTACTATGTAAAAACCTATCTGACTGTTTCTTAAATATGTTTAGTGAAGAAGCCTCAACTGCTTCCCTGGGCAGAGAATTCCACAGATTCACCACTCTCTGGGAAAAACAGTTTCTCCTCATCTCTGTCCTAAATCTTCTCCCCTGAATCTTGAGGTAATGTCCCCTAGTTCTAGTCTCACCTGCCATTGAAAACAACTTTCCTATTTATATCTTATCTATCCCTTTCAGAATTTTGTATGTTTCTATAAGATCCCCACTCATTCTTCTGAACTCCAGAGAGTATAGTCCCAGGTGACTCAATCTCTTCTCATAGGTTAACCCCTTCATCCCTGGAATCAACCTAGTGAACCTTTTCTGTGCTGCCTCCAAAGCCAGTATATCCTTCCTCAAGTATGGAGACCAGAACTGCACGCAGTGTTCCAGGTGCGGCCTCACCAGTACCCTGTATAGTTGCAGCATGACCTCCCTGCTCTTGAATTCAATCCCTCCAGCAATGAAGGCTAACATTCTGTGTGCCTTCTTAATAACCTGTTGTACCTACAAGTCAACTTTTTGCGATTCATGGATAAGCACTCCCAAGTCCCTCTGCATGACAGCATGCTGCAATCTTTCACCATTTAAATAATAATCTGCTTTTCTATTATTCCTTCCAAAGTGGATGATCTCGCATTTACCAACATGGTATTCCATCTGCCAGGCCTTGGCCCACTCACTTAACCTATCTATATCCCTCTGCAGACTCTCCACCTCCTCTGCACAATTTGCTTTTCCACTCAGTTTAATGTCATCAGCAAATTTTGCTACACTATGCTTAGTCCCCTCTTCCAAATCATCAATGTAAATGGTAAACAGCTGCGGGCCCAGCACCAACCCCTGCGGCACCCCACTCACTACTGACTTGCCAACCGGAGAAACACCCATTTATACCAACTCTCTGCCTTCTATTGGTTAACCAATCCACTATCCATGCCAATACACTTCTTCCAACTCCATGCATCTGTATCTTATTTATAAGTCTCTTGTGTGGCACCTTATCGAACGCCTTCTGGAAATCCAAGTATACGACATCCACCTGTTCCCCTCTATCCACTGCACTCATTATGTCCTCAAAGAACTCCAGTAAGATTGTCAAACAGGACCTGCCCTTCCTGAATCCATGCTGCATCTGTCTAATGGAACCACTGCTTTCTAAATGTTTCGCTATTTCTTCCTTAATGACAGCTTCAAGCATTTTCCCGACTGCAGACGTTAAGCTAACCGGCGTATAATTGCCTATCTTTTGCCTACATCCTTTTTTAAAAAGTGGCATGACATTTGCCGTATTCCAATCTGCCGGGACCTGCCCAGAGTCCAGAGAGTTTTGATAAATGATTACCAATGCATCTACTATAACCTCTGTCAAATCCTTCAGCACCCTGGGATGCATCCCATCAGGACCAGGGGACTTATCTACCTTCAGGCCCTCTAGTTTGCTCATCACTATCTCTTTAGTGACCTTGATTTTATCGAGGTCCTCACCTCCCATTTCGTCCGTAACATATTGGCATATAAGATGTGTCCTCCACCGTGAAGACCGACACAAAATAGTCGTTCAATGCCTCAGCCATTTCCTTATCACCCAATATCAATTTCCCCTTCTCATCTTCCAAGGGACCTACGCTGACTTTAGCCACACTCTTCTGCTTTATATATTTATAAAAACTTTTGCTATCTGTTTTCATATTTTGTGCTAAATTTATTTTCATACTCTCTCTCCCCTTTCCTTATTTCTTGTTTAGTTGTTCTCTGTTCCTTTTTAAAGTTTTCCTAATCCTCCAGTCTCCCACTACTCTTTGTGACTTTGTACATGAGCTTTTAATTTGATACTATCTTTTATTTCCTTAGTTATCCAAGGCTGACTCTCCCCACACTTACTGTCCTTACTTTTGACTGGAGTATACTTTTGTTAAGCACTGTGAAAAATCTCTTTGAAAGTATTCTACTGTTCCTCAACTGTCCTACCAAATAGCCTGTGCTCCCAATCCACATTAGCCAACTCCCCCCTCATCCCGTTGTAGTCTCCTTTGTTCAAGAATAATACACTAGTTTTAGATCTATTTCATCCTCCATCTGAATGCGAAATTCAATCATACTATGATCACTCTTTCCAAGAGGATCCCTGACTACAAGATCACTAATCTTGCCTGTCTCATTGCACAGGACTAGATCTAAGATAGTATTTTTCTTGTAGGTTCACTAACATGCTGCTCAAGAAAAACATCACGGATGCATTCTATGAAGTCCTCCTCAAGACTTCCTTGACCAACCTGGTTCACCCAATCTATGTGGAAGTTAAAATCCCCCATGACAACTGCCATTCCGTTCTTACAAGCTTCAGTAATTTCTTGGTTAATCGCCTCTGCAATTGCAATATTTTTATTGGGTGGCCTATAGACAACTCCCACCAGTGATTTTTTTTTTCCTTTACTATTTTTAATCTCTGCCCAGATGGACTCAACATTCTGCTCCGTAGATCAAATATCGTCTCTCACAATCGCCCTGATCTCACCTCTAATCAAGATCACCACCCCACCTCCTCTGCCTTCCCGCCTATCTTTCCGTATTGTCTGATGCTCTTGGATATTTAATTCCCAGTCATCTCTACCTTGCAACCAGGCTTCTATAATGGCCACTAAATCATATGCGTTGGTACTGATCTGTGCCACAAGTTCACTAACCTTGTTTTTAATACTACGGGCATTTAGGTAAAGTGCCCTTATACTCATTGTCCTTTTAGAATCTAGTGACCTATGCGATTTTTGCTTTTTACTTTTATGCACTCTACTCTTACTTTTTTCCTTCACTAACTCTAGCTTTGGTCTCTGCATCACTTCCCTCTTTTCTGTGGGTTCCCCTCCCCCTGCCATATTAGTTTAAAGCCTCCCCAACAGCACTAGCAAACAATCTCCCTAGGACATTGATCCTGGCCTTGCCCAGATGTAGACCGTCTGGACGGTTCTAGTCCCACCTCTGCCAGAAGGGGTTCCAATGCCCCAAGGATCTGAAACCCTCCCTCCTGCCCCACCGCTCACGCCACATATTCATTCTAGCTATCCTGCTATTCCAACTCTGGCTAGCATGTGGCACCAGTAATAGTCCTGAAATGATTACCTTTGGGGTCCGACTCTTTAATTTATTTCCTAGCTCCCTAAATTCAGCTTGTCCCACTTTCTTCCTGTATCATTTGTACCTACACACACCACAGTAGCTGGCTGCTCACCCTCTCCTTTCAGAATGCCCTGCAGCCTCTCCGAGACCTCTCCGACCCTTGCAACCAGGAGGCCACACACGCACACGGGAGTCCCGTTTGTGGCCACAGAAGCTCCTCTCTATTCCCCTTGCCATGGAATCCCCTCCAACAACAGCTCCGCCACTCTCCTTCTTGCCCTCATGCTCAGCAGAGCCACAAATGGTGCTATTAACCTGGCTACTGCTGCCTTCACCAGATGAGCCATCTCCCCCAACAGACTCCAAAGTGGTATATCTGTTTTGGAGGGAGTTGACCGCAGGAGACTCCTGTACTACCTTCCCGCTACTACTCTTCCTGTTGGTCACCCATTCCCTATCCTTAAACTGTGGTGTGACCAGCTCACTAAATGTGCTATCCACAACATTTTCAGCATCTCGGATGCTCCAAAGTCAGTCCACGCGCAGCTCCAGTGCCGCCATGCCATCTGTCAGGAGTTGCAGCTGGACACACTTCCTGCAGACATAGTCTTCAGGGACACTGTCAGCCTTCCCGAGTTCCCACATGTTACAGGAGGAGCACGGCACGGGTCCGAGCTCACCTGCCTTGACAGAGCAACGGATGTTAGCGGAAGAGGACCATGGGAGAAAGGGAAGAGCCCGCTGGGGAAGTCGAAGACTGTTATCTGTGGGTGTCTGAGGATGAGTCCTTTGCCTTGACCCTGCTTCGCCGAAGCTCCATTTGAGCTACAGTCTTGCTCCACTGCCCGCTGTGTATGGCGGTCTTCTTTTTAAACTCTTCCCGCTCTCTACTGGCTGACGTCACGCGCCTGCGCAGTCTTTCCTCTCTTTACCCAGAGTAGTAAAATGCCTTCTCTCTGAAAATCCCTTCCGACATTCCACTCACGGCCTTCTTGCTTCGAATCTGGATGAGTGTAACTTCAATAGCATTTGAGAAGCTCAAGCCCATACAGGACATAGCAGCTTGTTTGATAGGCACCAAATCCATGGTCATTCATACACTTCACTATCAATGCACAATAGCAGCAGTTTGTACCATCTGCAAGATGCACTGTAGCAATTCTGCAAGACCCCTTAACAACACCTTCCAAACCCATAACATCTACTAGCTTGAGTAAGGCAGCAAAATTGTAGGAACATCACCAATTGGAAATTGCCTTTAAGCCCACATGTCATCCTCACTCTCACTGTTCCTTAGTCATTGCTGGGACAAAATCCTACATTTCTGCCCCTAACAGCATTGTGTGTATTTTTATTTATTCATTTATAGGATGTGGGCTCACCAGCACAGCCAGCATTTATTGCCCATCCCTAGTTGCCCTTAAGAAGGTGGCAATGAGCTACCTTCTTGGACAGCTGAAGTCTCAGAGGTGTAAGTACACCCACAGGGCTGTTGGGGAGGGAATTCCATGATTTTGACCCAGTGAAGGAACGGCGATATATTTCCAAGTTAGGATGGTAAGCAACTTGGAGGGGAATTTCTAAGTGGTGGTGTTCCCAGGTATCTGCTAGTCTCGTCCTTCCAGATGGTAGTAGTTGTGGGTCTGGAAGGTGCTGCCTTAGGAACTTCGGTGTGTTGCTGCAGTGCATCTTGTAGATAGTACACACTGCTGCAACTGTTCATTGATGGTGGAGGGATTGGGTGCTTGTGGAAGGGCTACCAATCAAGTGGGCTGCCTTGTACTGGGTGGTGTCGAGCTTCTTGAGTGTTGATGGAGCTGCACTCATCCAGGCGAGTGGCAAGTATTCCATCACACTCCTGACCTGGTGGATAGGCTCTGGGGAGTCAGGAGACGAGTTACACACTACAGGATTTCTAGCCTTTGACCTGCTCTGATAGCTGGTCTAGCTCAGTTTTCTGTCAATGGTAACCCCCAGGATGTTGATAGTATAGGATTCAGTGATGGTGATGCCACTGAATGTCAAGGGACAATGGTTAGAGCCTCTCTTGTTGGAGACTCATTGCCTGGCATTTGGGTGGCTCGAATGTTACTTGCCACTTGTCAGCCCAAGCCTGGATATTGTCCAGGTCCTGCTGCATTTGGCTATGAACTTCTCCACTATCTGAGAAGTCGCAGTTATCTGTGAACGTCTCCACTTTTGAACTTATGACCGAAGGAAGGTCACTGATGAAGCACCTAAAGATTGTTGGTCCTAGGAACTTCCCTGAGGAACTCCTGCAGTGATGGCCTGAGGATGAGATGATTGACCTCCAACCACCACAACCATCTTCCTTTGTGTCAGGTATAATTCCAACCAGCGGAGGGTTTTCATTGGCTCCATCTTAGCTAGGGCACTTTGATGCCATACTCAGTCAAATGTCGCCTTGATGTCGAGGGCTATCACGCTCACCTCATCTGTGGTATTTAGCTCTTTGGTCCATGTTTGAACCAGGGAGGTGATAAGGTCAGGAGCTGAGTGGCCTTGATGGAACCCAAAACTGGGTATCTGTAAGTAGGTTATTGCTAAGTAGGTGCTGCACGATAGCACTGTTGATAATCCCTCAATTTCTTTGCTGATAATTGAAAGTAGGCTGATAGGGCAGTAACTGGCTGGGTTGAACTTGTCCTGTTTCTTGTATTCTGGACATACCCAGGCAATTTTCCACCTTGCCAGGTTGATGTCAGTGCTGTAGCTGTATACCCGTACCTTTCTTAAGTACTGCAGCAGTTCACCACCACCTTTGCAAAGGCAATTAGGGATGAGCAACTAAATGCTGGCTCAGTCTGTGAAGCCCACGTTCCCTGAATCTGGACTTAAAACAGAGATGAGGAGGAATTTGTTAAGCCAGATAAGTCTGTGGTATTCATTGCCAAATATATTGAGTATATATGACCCCATTGCCAATATATTGAGTATATTTAAAGCAGATAAGTCTTCAGCAATGCCATTCAGACTTGTGCAATTATTTTCTGACTGTTATTGTAACTACATGCATTGTGTTGACGGCATGTACTGTGTTTTTTTACCTTGAACTTGGAGGAACACTTTTGTTTGGATGTATCCATGCATATGGTTGAATAAGAATTAAACTTGACAGGTTGTTGATTAGTGAGGGCATCAAAGGTTACAAGGAGGAGGCAGGGAAATGGGGTTGAGAGGGATAATAAATCAGCCACAATTGAATGGCGGAGCAAACTCGATGGGCCAAAGGGCTCAATTCTGCTCCTACATCTTATGAAATGACAAACTCTACACACACTTGATGTCCATCAAGTTGATCTCATGACAATTTGAGTCCTGCCCTGTCAATTTCTCTATTAACTCTGAAAGAGATGTTGCTGGTAGCCTGATTCTTGCCAAAGTGTTAAGCTATAGTATAACCAATATGGCTATGCTGATAGTAAAATCCCTTATTTTCCTTTCAGGTAATCAATTCCATGTTACTGGTTATCGGAGTAATCACTACAATAACAGGAACAGTGATTCTCTTCAAATACTTGCCCAAATCACTTCACACCATGGAGCTGCCGAACTGGAACTTTGGTTTTAAATAATCAAATGACAAGCAAAGTCCTTCTGGTTTTGAAACAAAAAAAAAAGAGATTACCATTTCAATTTTCCTCAGTACAGAAAGTAAAGATCTGATAGAAAATATGCACTACTCACACGATTTTAGCACTGCCTGTAATAAGTACTTTCTAAAAATCATTACATTAGCCTTGTTCTGCCTTTCTCACGGAATCAGACTTTGTGTTTGCCAGGAGAGTGGGTCAGTTTATTGGGTAACTCCTGCTGAGCATTTACTGTCATTTACTTATCATCATGTCCTGTGTCAAGAAACCATGTTCCTTCAACAAACTAGATAGGATTCTTAAGGTCTGAAAGGTGAGGTCCTCTGATACAGGTAGAATGCCACTGCTCATCTCCTTCAAGATGATGGAAGCTGGCATAGCTGCCAAATTAGGGTGCTACAAAATGGCTTACCTGCATTCTATAACCACACCAGCAATAATGCTTAAAACAAAGAGAAATACCAGTTAACCAAAGTAAATATGATTGAAAAATAAAGCCTACAGTTAAATCCTTGGAACATGTTTGGTCACTTTTACTACACGAATGCCACCACTGATCAACTGAAGTACCTTGGATAGATAGACATAACAAATTCTACCTCACATATATACTTCAAACTCCCACAATAAAAATGGACAGACGCTCTGGAATGTCAGTACAGTGAATCACTAATGAAAAGGGAAAGGTTAAGCCATGAATGGATTTAAAAACAAGGCTGATGTTTTACATTGGCTGCAGATTCCACTTTATCTCCGAGGCAGACCAGCGGCGAGATTAGTAGGTTTGGTGAGTTCTGGATAGGGTGGGAAAGTTCCGGATGAGCTTGATAGAGGGAGCAAGATGTGAGGTTATGGTAAATTAGAACTGTTTTAAGGTCTCAAAGATCTGGTTGGGAGGTACAACATTCATCATGCCAAACTGGTTAATGTTAGTGGAGAGTTACTCAGCACAGTTTTGTGGTGGGAGCAAACTAACTGGATGGATTAAATTGTGAATTTTTCACAACTAAGTATTGGATAAGTAGTCTGACAAGGCAAGTACCATGGAAAAATTAAATTTGTACTTGGAGTGATGGAGATTATCCCGAATTCCTTTTGGAGTCTTTGTGTTGCATATCTGATCCTCAATTAGAAAGCTGAATCAACAGTAGTGTCTGTTATGTTTGGTAGTTCAGAAACATTGGAGGATTTATTACCCTTGTGGGATAATGTCTTTCCTGACGAGGGGTTCACTCTGCTTGGCAGGAGAGAGTTGCGGTTGTGAAATAGTCTCTGGTTCTGGGCCCTCCTCCGCGATGGTTGCATGAGTTAACTCTGGAACTGCAGGAAGGGATTCAGACCGTTGTAGTCACATTTCTTCTGGATGTGTTGGTGTCCTGAACAATCAATGGCAAGTTTCATTGGACAATGTGGATAATAATGTGTGAATATAGTACATCACACTGCTTTGTCCATATGCCATTTCTTTCTGATCTGTATTAATCAGTTCAGGGGGTGGAGCATAGTAGCCAGATTTGGCTAGAACCTGCTATAGTAATTGACAAATCCTAAAATGGACTGAACCTGTGACATGTCTTTGTCCTTGGGACATCCACCACTGCTTGATTTTCTCAGCACACTTGTACAATCCTCGTGCGTCAATGATACGGCCATAGTAAGTGATGCTTGATTTAAAGAATTCATACTTATTGTGTTGAGCTCTGAGCCCATAATCTTCTAATCTTTTTTAACACCGTCTTGAGAATTTGGAGATGTTCCTTGTCATCCAGGTAACACTGAGTGCCTGGGCAGCCTTTCAGCACCTGGTCCATAGCTTTCTGCCAGAGTGCAGGTACAGATGCTACCCCAAAAATAAGCCTATTGTAGTGCTAAAGCCTTGTGAGTGTTTATGGTGAAAAACTTTATGGACTCTTCTTCCATCTCTGTGTAGGTAGGCCTCAGCTAAATCCACGTTGCTGAAGTGTTTCCCTCCAGAAAGGTTTGCAAAGATATCCTCCATCCTAGACAGAGGATATTGATCTACTTTCAAGACTGGGTTAATTGTGACCTTAAAATCACCACACATCTTGACAGACCCATTCTTCTTGGTTACTGGGGCCACTGGTGTTGCCCATGGACTCCACTCAACTTTGGAAGGATTTCTTCAGCCTCCCTGCGATCTAGCTCACAAGCTACTTTATCGCGGATAAGAAACAGGAACAGGAGTAGGCCACCCAGCCCATCGAGCCTGACCCACCATTCAATAAGATCATGGCTGATCTGTCCATAAACTCAGCTCCATCTACCTGCCTTTTCCCAATGATCCTTAATTCCCCTACTATGTAAAAATCTATCTAACTGTATCTTAATATACTTAGTGAAGCTTCAACTACTTCCCTGGGCAGAGAATTCCACAGATTCAAACCCCAGAACACCCAGGCAGTCTTTACAGCCTTGGACCATGAAGATGACCATCGAGGAGAACGAACAAAATCATCTCAACCAGTATCCTGTCTTTTCAGTCCATCTGGGCTGGCGTTTAAATTGACCCAACAATGGAACAGTGAAAGGCTCCATGCCCTGGGCTGGCATTTAAATTGTCTAAACAGCACGTTGTACCTCCCACCAGCACTCAGGCACTGCTGCTGCAAAATGCCCTGGGCCTAGACCACGCCACCCAGCAACTCATTCCAGGCCCAGATTTTGTTGCTCAGCCCGAATCTGCTCTCAAGCTCTTCAGATCATCTCAGTACCCTGAGCTAGCCAGCTTCACTCTCAGGCCAGTTGAACGAGCATCAGAACTTCTCTGCCTGGGCCTCCACTTCTCCTCCTTTTGGCACCCAGATTTACATACAACACATCTCCCCCTCTCCCTCATACATACGGTCATTTGACCACAGGAACCTCATTGCACTTCCATGTACTAGCTGACAAAATGTGAATCCGAAACATCCTTCATTTTGCTTTTCCTTGCATAACTTCCTCTCTGTCCACAATACCAGCACAACTATTACATTCTGCAACACACATCAAAGTTGCTGGTGAACGCAGCAGGCCAGGCAGCATCTCTAGGAAGAGGTACAGTCGACGTTTTAGGCCGAGACCCTTCGTCAGGACTAACTGAAGGAAGAGTTAGTAAGAGATTTGAAAGTGGGAGGGGGAGGGGGAGATCCAAAATGATAGGAGAAGACAGGAGGGGGAGGGATGGAGCAAAGAGCTGGACAGGTGATTGGCAAAGGGGATATGAGAGGATCATGGGACAGGAGGCCCAGGGAGAAAGAGAAGGGGGTGGGAGGAAGCAACTTCACCGGCAACTTTGATGTGTGTTGCTTGAATTTCCAGCATCTGCAGAATTCCTGTTGTATTACATTCTGCAGTTAATATTGTTATACAATGAATGCTTCAACAATTCTAACTGTACCCAGTAAGGACAGGCAACAACACCTCCACCGCAATTATGCTCAACAACAGTCCCCCACTCCACTGTCTGTACACGCGTCGACTGTGTGGCCACGTTCTGCTCCAACTCCATCTGCAGATGATGTTATCATAGTGGACAATGTCTCAAATGATGAGGCAGAGTACAGGGAGGAGATGGCGAGCTTAGTAACATGGTGCCATGATAACTTTTCCCTCTATGTCAGCAACACAAAAATGCTGGATATTAATTTCAGGAAGTCAGGGGTGGAGTTGGTCGGGGGGGGGCGAGTGTGCACATGCTCCTGTTAACATCAGCAGTGCTGAGGTTGAGGGCTGAAAGGGTCACTTTCCTCGAAGTGAACACCGCCAATAGCGGCCGTGTTCTGACCACGTTCACACCAGTGCTGAGGACACTCACCAGTATCATTACTTCCTCGGGAGGCTAAAGAAATGTGGCCTTCTCCTTTGACCCTCACCAATTTCATCACTGCAGTTTTATCAATACAATCCAGATGCATCGTGCCTTGGTATGGCAACTGATCTGCCCAAGACCACAAGCAGCTTCAGAGTGATGTGGACATGCGCCAATACATCACAGACACCAGCTTTCTCACGCTAGACTGTCCACAATTTTCACCGTCTTGGTTAAGCAGCCAACATAATCAAAGCTGTACCCATGCCAGGCGTTCACGCTTCTACCCCCTCCCGCTGGGCAGAAGATACAAAAACACTTCTCACTGGGCTTAAGGCCAGCTTCTACCCCACTGTTAGAAATGAACCATCCTCTAATATGACAAGGTGGATTCTCAACCTCTCAACCAATCTCTCATTACGGCCTTGCAACTTATTGTTTGTCCACACTGCACTTTACCTATGATTTTAACACTTCATTCTGCATTCTCTCATTACTGTCCCTGGTACTACCTCAATGCACTGTTGTGGAGAAATGATCCATAGGATGACATGCAAAACAAAGTTTTTCCACTCCACCTTGGTACCTGTAACAATAATAAACCAATTTACCAAACCAGTAGTGCATTCATTCAAAAAGGATGGGAGTCTCTGACAAAAGGGCAATTTCATGCTAACATAACAGAGTGCTCAGCACCTCCTGTGCTAGCCAAGTGTGTGTGTTTTTTTTTTGAGTAGGAATATGTACAGGAATTGGAAGTCCTGGCTTTTGCTCAGTAACTGCCTATGTCTTTCACCTTAACCTCATGTTGCAAGTATCTTTTTAAAGCAGGCTTAGAGGGAGAGGGGGCAGGGGAGTCCTCCGTTTGATTCCCCGAAGCTGCCATCAAGAAGTTGTGCATTTTCCAGTGCTAGTGTATCACCTCATGTTGCTGAAAGATCAGACAAAGGTTGCTAACAATGTGGTTATTAGCCTTGTTCAAATTAATATAGGAACATTTTAGTTGTTTCATTAATTGTGAACCTTTGAAACTGGTAGAAGTTTATGAAAGTATGAATGATATAGACATAGAAACATAGAAAACCTACAGCGCAGTACAGGCCCTTTGGCCCACAAAGCTGTGCCGAACATGTCCTTACCTTAGAAATTACCTAGGGTTACCCATAGCCATCTATCTTTCTAAGCTCCCTGTACCTATCCAGGAGTTTCTTAAAAGTCCCTATCATATTTGCCTGCAGCAGCGTCGCCGACAGCCCATTCCATGCACTCACCACTCTCTGCATAAGAAAAAACTTACCCCTGACATCTCCTCTGTACCTACTTCCAAGCACCTTAAACCTGTGCCCTCTTGTGCTAGCCGTTTCAGCCCTGGGAAAAAGCCTCTGACTATCCACATAACCAATGCCTCTCATCATCTTACGCCTCTATCAGGTCACCTCTCATCCTCCATCACTCTAGACAGCTAGAAACTTTTACTCAGAACTATCATGGCGATAGAAAGTGAATGGGGGAGGGGGGTTTTGTTTATGCAGAGTGTGGTAGGTAGCTAGAATGCACTCCCAGGATGGTAGTGAAAGCAGATATGATAGTGGCGTTGAAGTGGCTTTTAGATATGCACATCAGTGTGCAGGGATATGGATTAAAGTAGATTAATTTGGGATCATGCTCAGCACAGATACTGTATTGTTTTGAGCTGCACATTGGGTGTTGACAAATGTGAAAAATGTTTCTGTTGTTCCTCTAGTATCCCTTCTTGCTCAACTGTTAGGAGGAGAAATCTAGACTCCAAGCCTCCTCTCTGGTCTGCATCCAATGCTAGATTCACCTAGCA
Source organism: Mobula hypostoma (assembly GCF_963921235.1). Lineage (NCBI taxonomy): Eukaryota > Metazoa > Chordata > Chondrichthyes > Myliobatiformes > Myliobatidae > Mobula > Mobula hypostoma. Next base: position 26,862,668 of record NC_086104.1, read on the forward strand.
GACATTAAAGACAATCCAATCACATTAGTTGATTGGAGAATGCATATTGAAAGAGTATGCTGAATTTTCCAGAGACTATATATAATGTTAGGCTCAAAATGCTTAAAGAATGTGCAAGACTTGTTTGGAGATTAAACTGTCTCCCCTCGCAACACCCACATGTCAAGTATGGCATGAAATTATGAAAAATAAATACTACTTTCCTCAATTGTTCCCATCTTTTAAATACATTGAAAAATAAATCACATTCCAAAATGCAGACGTGACTTTAAATTAATGTAATATTTAAAAACTTACAGGCTTCTGCTTTCATAAACTCCAATAAATACAAAATTTGCTTCATAAAAGTAAATCATAAATGTCCATATTCTTGATCTGCTATTTGCCTTAAATTTTTGGCTGGGTTTTTATTGAGGAAGAGATTGCCAGCAGGAAGTTTAGGAGAAAGCTGTAAAAATACTAATATTCTCCACTAACATGTATGTATTCTCCAAAAATAAATAATTGAGCATAAAGTTAGATTACAATAAGCATGATTAAGATATAAATAATTGGAATTACGCAAATGATTTCCTTTGTTCAAGAAAGAGTGTAGGGATAATCCTGGGAATTAAAGACCAGTGAGTTTTTCTTCAGTGGTGGGAAAAAGATTGGAGTGGATTCTTACAGACAGGATTTGAGGATTTGGAGAAGCATAGTCTGATTAGGTACAGTGTTGTAGGGGAAAGATTAGTGAGGAGGAATAATTAGTAAATAGGGATGTGGATTGTGCTAATGCGGTAAGAAAGAATCACAGGCAAAAGTAGAGATATGGAATGCAGCAGCAACAGCCCCCAAGTTTAAGGAATCTCTGATTATGTTATAGCATGTACACATTGTTGTAATAGAAAATTGGATCTGCTGTTCAATTTGTCTCCAAGAGAACCACAACCTTGTCGTGATTTGGAGGCACGTGTGCCTCAATGACCTAGGGATTTATTTTGGTTGGAGTTAGGACTTTCTGCTTTGGCGTTTGATTGGGTCACCTATGACAAACAGGTCAAGGATAGTCTAAGAGTGGCACACTGTTTCTCCAGGGTCAGAGGGTTCTGCTCAGGGCTAAGAACTCTGACCAGTAAAACAAAATTGTTATGGGAACAGCAATGAAGAGTTCTTCAGATTGGATCTGCAGCATTCTAAAAGGGAAGAGTGAACAGCCAGAAGTCCTGGTGCGTGAAGGTGAGGAGGTCCTGAAAAGAAATTTTAGTGAGCTAGGTAGAATGCTGAAAAACAGGACCTCCAAGGTAATAATCTCTGAATTGCTTCCTGTGCCACACACGTGAAGGTAAAAATAGGATGATTTGGCAGGTGAATGTGTGGCTGAGAAACTGATGCAGGGGGCAGAGGTTCAGATTTATCAATCATTGGGATCACTTCTAGGGAAGGTATGACCTGTACGAAAGGGATTGGTTAAACTTGAACCCAAAGGGAACCGATATCCTTGCAGGAAGGTTTGCTAGAGCTGTTCCAGGAGGATTCAAGCTAATTTAGGAGGGGGATATGAACCAGAGCGATTGTGCTGAGAATGAGGCAATGTGTAGTAAGACTCCTCACATGGAGAGGCTGATGATAGGGGGAAATTGCAGTCAAAAGGATGAGTTGCAATGTAAAAGGCAGACAAAAATCGAAAAAGGTGAATACAGGACTGAAGGTGTTATATTTGAAGATGCGCAGTATACAGAATAAAGAAGATGAATTTGTAGCACAGTTACAGATTTGCACGTATGACATTGTGGGTGTCACTGAATAGTGGCTGAAGGAATATTACAGTTGGGAGCATAACATCCAAAGATACACATTGTATCAAAAGGACAGGCAGGTAGGTAGAGGGGTGGTGGGGTTTTGTTGGTAAGAAAATGAAATCAAACCATTAGAAAGTGACATAGGATCAGAAGGTGGTGAATCATCATGGGTACAGCTAAGGAACTACAAAAGGTATAAAGACCCTGATGGGAGTTGTATACAGACTCCCCAGACAATAGTAAAGACGTGGTCAACAGATTACAATGAGAGATAGAAAATACATGTCAAAAGGGAAATGTTACGATAGTCATGGGGAATTTCAAATGCAGATGGATAGGGAAAATCAGGTTGGTGCTGGATTCCAAGAGGGAAATTTCTAGAGTGCCTATGAGATGGCTTTTTAAGAGCAACTCGTGGTTAAGCCCGGACCAACATACAAAATGCTGCAGGAACTCAGCAGGCTTGGCAGCATCTATGGAAAGAGAGTACAATTGACGTTTCAACTGTACTTTTTTCCATAGATGCTGCCTGGCCTACTGAGTTCCTCCAGCATTCCATGTGGGTTGCTTGGATTTCCAGCATCTGCAGATTTTCTCTTATTCATGGTTGAGCCCACGAGGGGATCTGCTATACTGGATTGGGTGTTGTGCAATGAACCGGAATTGGTTAGAGAGCTTAAGGTAAAGGGAGTGATGATAAAACGATTGAATTTACCCTGCAATTTGAGAAGGGGAAGTCAAGTCAGATTACAGTGGAGTAAAGGCGGTTACAGAGACATGAGAGAGGAGCTGGCCAAAATTACTTGGAAAGGAACTCTAGCAGGGATGATGGCAGAGCAGCAGTGGCTGGAATTTCTGGGAGCAATTTGGAAGATGCTGGATATATACATCCCAAAGAGGGAGTAGTCTTCTAAAGGCAGGATGAAACAACTGTAGCTGACAAGTCAAAGCCAACGTAAGAGCCAAAGTGAGGGCATATATAAGAGGCAAAAATTAGTGGGAAGCTAGAGGATTGGGAAGCTTTTAAAAACCAACAGATGGCAACTATAAAGTCATAAAGAGGCAAAAGTGGATATTGGACCACAGGAAAATAATGGTGTAGAGGTAGTAATGAGGGACACAGAAATGGCAAACGAACTGAAAAGTACTTTGCATCAGTCTTCACTGTGGAAGACACTAGCAGAATGCTGGAAGTTGGAGAGTGTCAGGGGGGCAGAGTGTGTAAATTTGTCATTACCTGGAAGGTGGTTCTTGGGAAATTGAAATGTCTGATACTAGGCAAGTTACCTGGATCAGATGGTATACACCCCAGGGCTTCGAAAGAGATGGCTGAAGAGGTTGGGAGGCATTAGTGATGAACTTTCAAGAATCACTTGATTCTGGCATGGTTCCAGAGGAATCAAAAATTTCAAATGTCACTCTACTCTTCAAGAAGGGAGAGAGGCAGAAGAAAGGAAATTATAGGCCCAATAGTCTGACCTCAGAGGTTGGAACATCTTGGAGTTGATTGTTAAGAATGTGGTTTGGGGACACTTGGTGTCACATGATAAAATAGACCAGAATGGTTTCCTCAAGGGAAAATCTTGCCTGACAAATCTGTTGTAATTCTTTGAAGAAATAACAAGCAGGATATCCTGTTGTACATAATATTTATTATAAGTTACTATAATTGCACATTTGAACAGAGATGTAAAGAGTTTTACTCATGTATTTGAAGAATGTAAGTAATAAAGTCAATTCAATGGAGAATCAGTGGATGTTGTGTACTTGGAATTTCAGGAGGCTTTTACAAGTTGCCACTCATGAGGCTGTTTAACAAGTTAAAACCCCACGGTATTACAAGAAAGATACTAGCATGGATAGAGCATTGGCTGATTGGAAGGATGCAGAGTGGGAATGAATAGCCTTTTCTAGTCAGCTGCTGGTGACTAGTAGTATTCCACAGGGGTCTATGTTGGGACCACTACTTTTTACATTATATGTCAATGATTTGAATGACAGAATTGATGGCTTTGTGGCCAAATTTGCAGATGATACAAAGATAGGTGGAGGAGCAGGTAGTTTTGAGGTCAGAGGCTACAGAAGGATTTAGACAGATTAGGAGAATGGGCAAAGAAATTGAAATTGGAATACAGTGTCGGGAAGTGTACGATCTTGCACTTTGGTAGAAGATAAAACCATAGATTATATTCTAAATGGAGAGAAGATTCAAAATCTGAAACGCAAAGGGACTTGAAAGTCCTCATGCAGGATTTCCTAAAAGTTAATTTGCAGGCTGAGTCTATGGTGAGGAAGGTAAGTGAAATGTTAACATTTATTTTGAGAGGACTAGAATAGTAAAGCAAGGATGTAATGTGAAGGCTTTATAAAACACCGGTGAGGTTTCACTTGGAGTATTGAGAGCAGTTTTGGGCTTTTTAAAAATCGAAGAAAGAATGTGCCAACTTTGGCAAGGGTTCAAAGGATGTTTACAGAAATGATTCCAGAATTGAAAGGCTTGGGACACGAAGAGATTTTGCTGGCTCTGGGCCTCTACTCATTGGAATTAAGAAGAATGAGGGGTTACTTCATTGACACCTATCCAATGTTGAATGGCCTCGGTAGAATGGATGTGGAGAGAATGTTTCCAGTGGTGGGGGAGTCCAAGACTGGAGGACACAGCCTAGAATAGAGGGGTGTCCTTTCAGATTGGAGACTAGTAGGAATTTTGTTAGCCAGAGTGGTGTGTTGGCATTCATGAGTTGGGGGGATTGCGATCAAGAGTGGTGAAATAATATTGCAGCTCTGTAAAACCATGGTTAGACAACACTTGGAATATTTTGTTCCGTTCTGCTTGTGTCATTACAGCAATGGTGTGGAAGCTTTAGAGAGAGTGCTTATAAGATTTGCCAGGATGCTGCCCGGACTAAAGGACACATGAAGATGGTTGAGCAAGCTAGGACTTCTCTTTGGAGCAAAGGATGACGAGAGGTGACTGATCGAGATATACAGCATCATAAGAGATGTAGATAGAGTGAACAGCCAGAGATTTTTTCCCAGGGTAGAAATAGTTAATACAAGGGGGCATCATTTTAAGGTGATTAGAAGAAAGTTTGGGAGAGGGATAGTGTCAGAGGTGTGTTCTTTACCGAGTGGTGGGTGAATGGAACGCACTGCCAGGGGTGGTGATCGAGGCAGTTACATTAGGGGCACTTAAACTTTGGCACAGGGATGATTAAAAAAATGGTAGGGTTAAGTAGGAGATAAAGGTTAGATTGATTCTAGGGTTGGTTAAAATGTCAACACAACCTCATGGGCCTAAATGCATGTGCTTCCTATAATGTACCATGTCCTGCATAAGTACATAATCTGGGAGGATTTAAACATACTGTAAATTGCTGTTTGCTTTGTGCTAAGTGGAAACTTTTCTCCTGTTCAAAGTGCACCAAGTTTAGTTTACATAAAAGTTAAGTACTGAATAGTTAAGCACACAACACTTCAGCACTGCTAAGTGCGTCTGATAAACTCCTGGGCAGTTACAGAGCACGTTGAAAGCTCCATAGGCTGAAGTTCCCAGTTCTGCAGTAACCCCTGTCTGCTTATCTGTTGATAGAGCTAGTAGCCTAACAGAAACTGATGCATTAGTCAGTTCTACTGATCTTGTGTAGATATTGACATTTTTTTCTGCATGCTTTCATCATGATTCAACAACTAAGCTTCTTAAAAGCTGTAACCCTCAGGTTCAGTAGCATGCTAGGGGAAGACTGCCACCGGCCCAGCCAGACTGAGAAATCTCGTTTGTGTGGATGCTGTGTGATGTGTTGCCCGGTTACAAATCCGTACCGCAAAATATCAACAGTAATCATATGCAATTAAACAATTGAGCTTTATAATTCTTAATCTGACTATAGGGTTAGTAAAAGAAAATAAAAAGAAAAAGGGTGCATTCTAATGAAAGAGTCTACTGTGCACGTTAGAGCTCGCAGTTGTCCGTCCATTCATTCCCCATCGACCTCCAGGCACTGTTGACTCATGGGCACTCACTTCAAGTCCACACCGTCCTGTGGTCTACCGACTCTCTCCACTCGCATCTTCTCCCTTTATCCCTCGCCAACAAAAAGCTCCTGAATATCTTCTCTCAGACGCACAAGGAACAACAAGCCTCTCATTAGATGGTGCACATTCCAAAGCCCCCCATTATCTGTAGTCATAACTGCTGCTGCAGAGAAATCCTTATGTTAGCAGTGAAACATTACAGAGAGACCATGACATTACCAGTGAAATGCAGTTACAAAGCAGTGCTTAGCAACTTGCAATTAACCTGTAAAAAGTTTTAAAAAATTCTTAACAGGACCTTTAATTTCATTGTACAGTTTCTGTAAGGGCAATCACCCCCATGTCCTATTACAAATTCTCCATTTTAATCTCTGGGACTGAACTTTTGATTAATACTTACTTCAAGACAGCGGCTATATCTCATTAGGAGTTTGAGATTTGGATTGTCAGCTAAAACACTAGAGTTTCTACAAGTGTACCGGCGAGAGCATTCTGACTGGCTGTATCACTATCTGGTATGGCGGCGGGGAGGGGGGTGGGGTTGCTACAGCACAGGATCGAAATAAGTTGCAGAAACCTGTAATCAGTTCTATCATGGGTACTAGCTTCCATAGTACCCAAGACATCTTCAAGGAACGGTGCCTTAGGAAGGCAGTGTCTATCATTAAGGATCCCCACCACCCAGGACACACCCTCTTCACACTGCTATCATCGGGAAGGAGGGACCAAAGCCTGAAGCCACACACTCAGCAATTGAGGGACAGCCTCTTCCCCTCTGCCTTCTGATTTCTAAATGGATATTGAACCCATGAACACTACTTTATTTCTGTTTTTGCACTATGTACTTTAACTTAACGATTTAAAAGACATACATATACTTAATGCCACTCAATTTTTCTCTATTTATCATGTATTTCATTGTACTGCTGCCGTAAAGTTAGCAAATTTCACAATATGTGCCAGTGATATTAAATCTGATTCTAAATGTTCTGTAAGATTTAAAATATGACACTGGATGTTTAGAAAATAAAACACAAAATGCTAAAATTTTAAATAACAGTTTAATATCACTTTTCCTCAAGGCTCAGGTGCAAGGTGCTGCACGAATCATGGTGGTGCAATGTCTCAGTCTAATAGGGGCCATGGCACGAACAACTCTCCCATATCATGGCAACATACAGTTTTCCTCTTCATGCTCTTTCTGATCTCAGAGGCCTCACCTGAACAACATTTGGGTTTGTAGCATTGAGTTCAGCAGTGCTACCAATATCCTGAGTTTCATCATTTGCTATGATGAAGATTATCGAAGATGAACTAAAAGTCACTCTCTTTTTTGGTCTGTCCACAACCTTTTCAGAAATGACGATAGGTTTGATTGGCTTTTCACTTCTGACTCTAACAGTGCGATCTTTAATTGCCCACTTGATCCTCATAATACGAGAGCAGAGGAGCTGCATTAGGCACCATCGATACTGTTGAAATGATCACAGAAATACCAGTTTTACTTTGTCATTCATTAATAGTTAATACAAGAGCATTTTGTCAAGATTACTTGTTTGGAAATTCAAACATATGGACTAATACCACCCAACTGACAGGAAAGTTACACTCAGTTAATGAGGCACATTTAGACCGGATCATTATACTCAGATGGTTTACTATTCTGGTCTGACTTGGCCCAAACGCAACAGAGCAACAAGTGAGACACTGCAGTTTGTGTTGCTTCCTCATAGCTCCAGGTACCAAGGTTTGACCATGACCTCGGGTGCTAACTGCATATTCAAACCATGGCCAAGGATGCTTTGATTTCTTCCTACATCCCAAAAAGTGTTGTTGGTAAGTTAGTTGGCCACTGGAAATGACCTCAGTGTATGCAAGTAACAAGGATTAAAGGGACAGTTGATGAGGGAATAAGTGGGACTGCTCTGCTGGGAGCAAGAATGGACCCAGTGGATTGATGGCCTCCTATGTAAACAATCAAGCTCCACTTTTAATATCCTCCTGTACTGTCCTAGTAAGCTATCAGAGCTGAAGTGCAGTTAGGGTACATGTCAAGATGCTAAATTAGCCATCAACACCCACACTCACTGACTTTAGGAAACAAGATTTTGCTCTGCACAGGACATGTTTAAATGAGGGCCAGGCATACTTGTATATGGCAAGCCAGTTCAATGGGTGGAAATCCAACAGAAATCCCATTATTAATGATTTTCTAGAAAATGCCATTGGGAATGTAACATGTATGGACCTCACTCAAAGAAAAACTTACCTATAATTCTGTTTGAACTTCTTACTAACCTCCAAGGCCAAATAAATAGAATCTGAACTGTTTTCAGCGGTACACCAGGAGGGGCTTAATTGGAGAGGTGGGGCAGAGGACAGGGAAGTACAAGAACATCAATTCCTTACCTTATCTCTCCAGTTAAAAACAGCTAAGTTATCAAGTCAAAGAGGAGGAACCTCCACATCAATATCACAAATATTTACAGCCTTGCCGAATTGAGGGAATGCAAGATTACATGTTACTTCTATAAAAGATGTGATAAGTATTACAACATACCTTTCTGCTCATGAAGGTATAAATGATGGGATTAGATGTTGTGCTCGATTTGGCAAGAAGTGAAACTATGATGGTTACAGAGGGGGTAATAACATCAGTGTAACCATAAACCACCATAAAGGACGTCACAGCATATGGCAGCAAACAAGAGAAGGCCACAGAGATCATGAAGAAGCACATCTTTGACATATTCTTCTCATATGTTAAGATCCTTGCAAATCGGGCCATCTGAAGGTCTTGAATGTTCCGAAGCTGCATAAACATGAAAGACAAGTCATAAATTTAAAAGATCAGTCAGGCAATTATGCTTCCTTGGATTTGCTTCTGCTTATCAGGAAGGTCCTGACTCATGCCAAAGTCCAATTCACTAGGCTCTTCATAAGCTATCAAGTCCCACTATAGAACCTGACCCTGGATTTTACTGTGCGCTCGTACTGGGATCATTACTGGACATGACCACAAAAGGGACAAGAGAAAGAAAAAAGTTAATCAAATTGCGCAACTGCTGGCCAATTCCTCTTTCCCTGATATAAAATTACAGAGAGACATTCTGGAGTCAATACCAGTTGAGTAACCCCAAATTAAATCAGAATGCGAATCAATCATGGGCAAAACAGCTCAGTTTCATAGAGGGAATCCCCCTGCACCTGATGCCCACCTACCCAAAGAGAACCGCTAACTAGGGATGTTTTTATTAACTGTCCAAATCGCTCCCATTTCAAGGAAATGCCTGCAGAGAAACTTTCACAGTGATTACACAAGTAGTTAATACATGTAGACAAGCTGAGAATATACCTACCTTCATTAAAATCTAATAATAACTTATTTATAGCGCACTTTTCATACCAACGATGTGATAAAGTGTAAATTTAAAAATAAAGGACAAAATGTTACTTTAAAAACAAGGTTAAATTAATAGCTTTTGAGCTGGAGTTGAAAAGCGTCAACTGAGTCGGTGTTCCTCATAGAATTAGGTAATATTTCCACTGTTTAGGGGTGTAGTTTAAAAAGCTGACCTGACAATTTTCTTTTTAGTGAGGGTAATTAATTTTAAGAGACTGACGGAAGACCTGAAAGCTCAAGCAGGATTTTTAAAAGTGTTGCATTTTGAAAAACATCTGGGCAGTTGAAATGTTTGTAAATCATAATTTATAATCTCTCTTTAAACCTGTCCACCACCGATTTGTCAAAACAGAAGCTATACTGCTAGAAGAGACAGTGGCTCAAAATACTGTTTTTTGGTTTAACTACAGAGCTAATAACAGATTGGATACTTGTTAATCATAAACACAGGAGATTCTGCAGATAATGGAAATCAAGAGCAACACATACAAAATGCTAGAGGAGCTCCCAGCTTCTCACTTCATCCTCCTTCCCTCACCTAGCTTCACATCTGTCACCTTCTAGCTTGTACTCATTCCTTTCCCTGACCTTATTCTTGCTTTTCCCCCCTTTTCCAGTTCTGATGAAGGGTTTCAGCCTGAAAAGTCAACTGTTTATTTCCCACCATAGATGCTGCCTGATCTTCTCCAGTGTGCATGTTTTACTTCGAATACTTGTAGTGGCTTTAAACCGGTCCAGCCAGTTTGTGCTGCAACATTACACACTGTCAGAGAAACAGATCCTTCTCAGCAAACAGGGTGCAAAGGATAGAAAGAGTAGGGTGGGGGGGGGGGCGGTGAACATTGGTTTTATATAAATATTCCAGAATACAGATTGACAAGTTACAGACAGGAAATCCAAGTCTTTTCTCTTAAACAAGATGCATTGTTTTTTTTTAAATACGAAAGGTAGACAAGAATCACAGAGGGAAGACAACCCAATTGGCAGGCTCAAGTATGGAGAACAGAAGTCTATAGATGTTGGTTAGGAGGACTCATTTGATGAGCTGCCTGCTTTACATACCCTGCATGGCCAAGATTAAAATTGCAGATGTGTTAAATTTAAAACCACCAGCCTCAATATTTAAGTAGCAACCTACATTCTAGGCCCTGGTCAAATGTTTCCTTCTCAACTCAGATTGGGTGAGAGGGGTGGGGGGATAATTAATGTTCCACTCATTTTGGGTATTTATAACATTCTCCCCATGGATAATTTGCAAAGTTAATTTCATAAATATTAAAAGGGAAACATGAAAATCAAATAAATGATAGCAACCTTGAAACTATGCATATTACACAAACGAGATGGAAGGAAAGCAGGGTAGAATTTTTGACTATAATTTTACAATGGATCATGAGGAGAATCATGTAGGCATTTCAGATGCCAAGATGTGAAGTGTTAGGAAAGCAGTAATTCAGAATCAACCCAGTAATGATTTATACAGTGCAGATATATTTGGAATCTTCTGATTAAGGTGAGAATCCAAAACAAGATGATTGAGAGCAGATGATATGAGGAAGGATGAAAGGGATGGTCAAATGTCCCACCTGGAGAAGTCATAAATGGTCTTAGTTTTGGACACAGCTTTCTAGGCACCAAGTATCTTTATAAAGTCCAAAGTTAGCAGGTAAGAAATATGTTCATAACTCTAGCTGGGAATGCATCAACTTTCACAGAAGGGTAAAAGGCCTCTTCTCCCCATACTTGATATCAGGCACTGTATCGTGAGGTAATGTTTGTGATGTTCCCATAAAACATATTTTCTTCACGGCAGAAGACTGTTAAAGCTGGTTGAAATTGTGTTCAGACTATTTACAGAGTTCACATGGTGTGTCCCCTTACTTTGTACTGTTTGGAAACCACTTTTAGTAATACTTCTTACAAGATATGTATTTTCTAAACAAAATCATTTTCACACTCACTGGCAGAAAGTGGTATAGCAGCTAAACTAAGTTTTTCACCTTCCTCATTTTTCATTGGTCAAGTATTAGCACATTACCCACATGATGTAAAATCGTTTTAATTATATACCCTATTAACTAATATATCACTATCCAAGGAATTTTTAAAAATCTTATCTATAAGAAATTTTTCAGAAACATCGTCTTTATTCCTTTGTCTTACATCCCTTAGCATTGCTTCTCAACTCTTTACTTTGCTTAGTATTTGTATGTTTGTACTCCAAAGTAAACTGAAATCTTGGAATTAAGACTGCTCGTCATTCCTGACTCCCTAAGCTTCAGAAATTAAACAGATCCAACAGTACTTTGGCCTTAAGTGCTACTTACCATTCTTACAGTATACAAAATATTCCCATAACAGTAAGTTATGACACCTAGAGGGACAAGCAGGCATCCCAGGAATAAAAAGAGGATAAACGAGGTGTCACTGGGGTTTCTCGCGTCCCAGTTCACTGAGCAGCCTAGTCTATGCACCTCCAGAGTATATCTGTTCCAGCCAATTAGTGGCGCTCCACTCCAGACCAGTGAGTAAAGCCAGATGTAGGTGATGGCTCGCCAAGCCCAGGAGAAATCAATTGCCGTCGCATTCACCATTCGGAGGTAACGCTCATATGCCAAGACAGTCAGCGATATTATTGATGAAATTCCTGTCAAGTTTAATGAAATGGATACATTAAGTTCTTTTCACAGGAGATAAACTTAACAGTAACTAACATCTCTTCTCAATTGTTATTTCCACTGTGGGACTTCTGAGTCTTGGAGGATCTAGTGCTTTCCCAGTGTAAATGACGAATAAGCTCTTCTGACTTCCTGCTGGGTACAGGTATCGATTTTAACCAATATTTCGATGACAAACTCTTCCTTCTTCATCACGGATAAGGTCTTGGCACGTCTAGTCCAGTGGTATACTCTATATACCCCTGTGGTCCGTCCTTCCTGATTGGACAAGGACTAACCAATCAGGTTTCCACTGTCCCATCTGGTTTACAATCACATTCCAGTTCTTACTTGGAATGAGACCTTCATCTTCGTTAAAGTTCTTTTTCTCTGGTTTTATTTCAATGGCTTTCTTCACCAAGCAGTCCCAAAACCTACTGACGCAGACAGTAATTTTTGCCTTTGGAGTCAAAGCTATGGCCATTGAGAAATCAATTTTCTGCTACTGCTGATTTCTCCAGGAACCCAAACTGATAAACCAGGAAACCTAACAACGATGAGGAACCCATGGCTACTGCCCATCTTCCCTATATTTCCATGGTTTCTGGAAGGATTGCCAGGGTCCTGAAGAAATACCGAATTGATACCATCCACAAACCCGTAAGCTCAAATCCAAGCTTTGGCAAGTAAAAGATTACCTGGGATACAGGTTGGCTGGTGATTACAGGCTTCCCTGTGAATGTGGAGCAGTATTTATCAGCCAGACGGGATACAGAGTGGAAACCCGAATCAAGGAGCACAGGTCACCCGGAGAAATCATCGGCAGCAGAACACTGCATTTGCAATGGCCATAGATGGAACAAAAATACTGTGCCGTGCCAATGGTTTTTGGGACTGCCTGGTGAAGGAAGCCATTGAAATAAAACTAGAGAAAAAGAATTTTAACAAAGATGAAGATCTCACTTCAGGTAAGAACTGGAATTCAATTATGAACAAGGTGGGACGGTGGAAACTGATTGGTTAGTCCTCGACCAGTCAGGAGGGACGGACAATAGGGGAAATATATACAACTGGACGAGATGTGTCAAGGCATCATCCCTGATGAAGATTGTCATTGAAGCATCAGTTAAAATTGACACTGGGAAGAGTTCATTCAACTTGAGCCTTTTTTGTAATAATAGGAATAATAGACTTATATTAAAATTGTATCTTGGAACTACCATTCCAGAAACACACAGCCACCTTCTGCTTAGAATAGTAATCAAATCGACAGTTCCTAGAAAATTCATCATGGATGCAAAGGCATTCAAGTTAGATGATGATAGAAAAGTCAAATTGTGTAACCCAGGGGACAGATACACAATGTTTGGCTTTAATTTAATATCTCGAAACTAGGCCTTAGGTTCTGGGGTAGGGATTTGCCACGCTGGAATACTTAGTCAGTATTTGAGTCAGTTCCCCTTACAAAGGTTATTGAATATGGATATGGTTGATTACTAAAAGCAGAATTGAGCAAAAAGCCCCAAAGTTCATGAAAGTGAGCTCAGATCCTTTGCATATAACTAAGTTCAACCCTGCCAGCATTTTATAAAATCATTTGCTGCACATTGCTGTTCCCTCTTCATCTACCCTCTCACTTCATTACTTAATTTGAGTAGGAGATGCTGGGCAGCTTTCTATAACCACAGCTACTTTGGAACTGTTCTTTGTCTTGTTACCGTATGCAGCTGTCTCTGAGGCAGTTCAATACAAGACCACAAGTGAGTGAGGTACAGAGTGATCTTGGTGTTCTTATGCATGAAATACTGAAGTTAGCAGGCAGATACAGCAAGTAGTTAAGAGGGCAAAAAGCACATCAACTTTTACTGCAAACGTGTCTGACTTTAGAAATAGGAATATTCCATTACAATTGCACCAGGGTTAGGGCTTTAATGTTTTGGCAACAGGGGGCTCCGGATAACCTAGCCCCTGGGGCTCGCTTGTGGCTATGTATGGAGTCCAACTCTGTTGTCAATTCCTCCTTGCCAGCCATACTGTTCTCTAAGTTAGAGAGGCCTGGGACTTCAAAAAGTTTGAGTTTTGCTTTGAAAAATTCCATCAAATTCTAAATCAGATTAGGAGCGTTCTGAATTTACCAGAGACCTCTGTACAAACACCACTCTGTTTCAATCACTCCTTTCTACCCCCATGGTCAGATAAAACCTACCATGCTTGGAGGGAGAAGGGACTAGTTTCTATTGAAGACCTGTACATAGAGGGACGGTTTGCAACATCTAGTCTGCTGAAAGAGAAATTTGAGCTGCCTCGTTTGCACTTTTTTCATTACTGTATTTGCAAATTTGACAGTACATTCAATCTAAGATTTGTAGCTTTGAAATCCTTCTAGGGGAACATATGTTTTTTGATATCTTAAAGAACTGTCCTGACTCCAGGCATCTCGTTTCTAAGTTTGTACTTTTGTTTTATAATTGCACTGTAGCGTCTGCTGTGAAGATTAGAGACGCCTGGAGAGAGGAGTTGGGCATTGAATTATCTGAAGCTGCCTGCGATAAGTGTTTGTCTATGATACAGGCTTGCTCTGTTAACAGCAGGCACCAACTAATCCAGTTTAAAGTTGTCCACCGTCTCCATTACTCTAAACTCAGATTGCACAGGATTTACCCTTCAGTCTCGCCAATGTGTGATAGATGCCAAGGGACAGAAGCCACGTTGTCACACACCTTTTGGTTTTGCCCATTACTGACTGGATCTTGGTCCAAGATATTCAACTGGTACTCAAAGGCCTATAAAAGATCCTTCCCCTTGGAAGCTGGTCTCGCTATACTTGGCTGCTCGCAATCTACTATTTGTTTCCCTGCAGCCATACAACAGTCTCTGATGTTGGGGATGATTGTTGCCAAAAGACTTATCTTGATGGAATGGAAATCACCCTCTTCCCTTTCCTTTTGGAGATGGATGGCTGATATGATCTCAGTCATACAGATGGAGAAACTTAGGTTCTTGAGAACCAATTCAATTAAAAAATTTTCGGCTATCTGGGATCCATTTCTTGCCTTCCTGGACGAGGCCGGGGGGCGGATGAGCAATTTCACCCCAGCTGATTTCTCACGGCCCTCATTTGAGATTTAATGTTTAGTATTTCTGAGCACTTTGTACGATAGGCAACCCCCTAATATTATATCTTTTTTTTTGCTTATTTCTTTTTTATACATGTCTGAGCTGGTATGTTTTTGTTCTTTTTTTTTGAAAATTTTTTAAAGAAAAATAAAAGAAACAATTGCACCAGGGTACTGTGCGAAGTTTTGATTCCCCTACCAAGGATCTAGAAGCAAAATTCAAAGTAAATTTATTATCAAACTAGGTACGTGTTACAATGCACTACATTGAGATTCATTTTATTGTTGATAGTTGCATGAAAATAAAAATACAGTAATGATAAACAAAGATCAACGAACATCCAATGTCCACAAAACAGACTGTGTAAATAAAAACACTGAGAACACGAGTTACACTGGAGACGCACCAGGCCCATCTCTGGGATGTGAAGATTACCTAACAAGTGGCTAAGTAGGTTAAGCCCGTACTGTCTAAAATTTAGAACAATGAAGGATGATCGTATTGAAACCTAGAGGGTATGACTAGGTAGATAGAGATTCTTTTTCCCCCCATGGAACTCAAGTAGAGACTTCAGGCAGCATTCATTTCACCTGGAAGGTGGTGAATCTCTGGCCTGCTCTGCCTCACAGAATTGTGGAGGCTAGTAGATGTAGATTAACTCTGAGAGATTGAAGGCTATTGGGATCTAACACGGAGAAATTGAGGCGTGGCCCAGCTGAATGACAGGCAGGCTTGTGGGGCTGGGTAGCCTACTCCAGCTCCTTGTGTAGAGGGAGATCAATTTCAAGCAAGTTATTGGATCTGAATTCCTTACACTTTCATCCATCTACTTTATAAAAAGTAAAATAACAGTCCAGCACAGGAGGGCAGAACACTTCAAGGTTGAAGTACCAGAAAGCCATCAGGGATCGCTGTGTACTTTGCCTCATGGAAACATCACTCACTCCCACCATTTCTGACACAGTGCTACCGCCAGATAACTACACCATTCACCATAAAGATAGGGCAGCCCAGTCTCTTAAAAGGTAGAGAAGGCAGAAAGCTTTATGGTTAACTCATGGCGATGCACAGATGTGGCGGGTCTGTCTCAATCCTGCTCACCTGACCTGGAACTTTTAACAGTTAAAAGTCATTCATTTTATCTGCAGAGTGATTTTCTGCCATCATCCTGGTAGCAGTGTACATTCCATTTCGGGCCAATGTTTGGCAAGCATAGAAGAACAGCAGTCGTGAAACAGCACACCCTGATGGACAACAGCAGTACCCTCACTGGGCCGCTGATTGATTACAGCTCAATGTACAGCACAATCATACCCTCCGTTTGAATCAGCAAGCTTCAAAATCTGGGTCTCTGAATCTCCCTTTGCAACTTTGCCACGGTCAGTGCAGATCGGAAGTAGAATCTCCACCTTGCCATCAATCAGCACTGGCGCACCTCAAGGATGTGCACTTAACCCACTGCTCTGCAGCAAGGTACAGCTCAAACACTATTGAGAAATTTGCCAATGACTGTTGGCTGAATTTCAGGTGGAGACAAGGACGTGTACAGGAGCAATACAGACAAACTGGTTGAGTGGTGTTGCAAGAACAAATTATAGGTCAGTTAACCTAACATCACTGGTTGGGAAAATGCTGAGTCTATTATTAAGGATGAGGTTTCAGAGTACTTGGAGACTAATGATAAAATAAGTCAAAGTCTGTGTGGGCACATGGCCAAGTGGTCAAGGCATTGGACTAGCTACCTGAAGGTTGTGAGTTCGAGCCCCAGCCGAAGGAACGTGTTGTATCCTTGAGCAAGGCACTTAATCACACATTGCTCTGCGATGACACTGGTGCCAAGCTGTATGGGTCCTAATGCCCTTCCCTTGGACAACATTGGTGTCGTGGAGAGGGGAGACTTACAGCATGAGCAACTGCCAGTCTTCCATACAACCTTGCCCAGGCCTGCGCCCTGGAGAGTGAAGACTTTCCAGGCGCAGATCCATAGTCTCGCAAGACTAACGGATGCCTTAAAAAAAAAGTCAAAGTCAGCATGGCTTCTCTACAGGGAAATCTTGCCTGACAAGTATGTTGGATTTCTTTGAGGAAGTAACAAGCAGGGTGGATAAAGGAGAGATGGTGGATGTCATTTACATGGATTTTCAGAGGGGGAAAAATAAAATCGAAATAGCAGTTATGACGGGTAGGATAGTTTGAAGTGTGTATATTTTAATGCTAGGAGTATTATTGGCAAGGGTGATGAACTTAGGGCACGGATCAGTATATGGAATTATAATGTTGTAGCTATTACTGAAACCTGGTTGACAGAGGGATAGAAATGGGTGATTACTATACCAGGTCTTCAAAGTTTCAGAAAAGATAGAGGTGTGTGGGTGTGCACGCGCTACTAATCAGGGACAACATCACAGTCGCACTCAGAGGACACATAATGGAGGGGTCAGACACCGAGTCCATTTGGGTAGAACTCAGGAATAGGAAATATGCAATTACACTGCTGGGATTGTACCACAGACACAGAGGAACAAATAGGAATGAGGTGATAGCTTGAATGAATGGGCAGCTGTGGAGATAGTGCAGGGAACAAGGTTTCAAGTTCTTGGATCAGTGGAATCTTTTCTGGGGAAGGGATGACCTGTACAAGATCTGTACCCATTCTCAGCCATTGAGAAACATATGTAATCAACTCAACGAAATGCATAAAAATAGTAGTGTTGTTGTCATGGGGGATTTCAAATTCCCTAATATAACCTAGGACCTTCTTAGTGTAAGGGGTTTTGATGGGACTGACTTTTGTATCCAAGAAGGTTTCTTAAGTCAATATGTGGATGGTCCAGCCAGAAGAAGGGGCAGTACTGAACCTGTTGTTGGGTAATGAGCTGGGCCAGGTGACTGCATTTTCAGTGGGTGAACAGTTATGGAACAGTGCCACAACTCCTTAGCTTTCAGCATAGCTATCGTCAAGTGTAGGTATGGTCCTTGTGGGAGAGTTTTAAATTGGAGGAGGGCATTAGGCAGGAACTAACCGTTAATTGGGAATGCTTTTTTCTGGCAAGTCCACATCAGACATGTGGAGGATGTTTAAAGATTGTTTTCATATCAGCAGTACAGTGCATAGGGCACAAGAAAGGTATGTTCCTGTTAGAAGGAAGGATGTGGGTGGGAAGACAAGAGAACATTGGATGTCCAGAGAGGTGATGAATTTGGTCAAGGAAAAGGAGAAGTATGTAAAGCTTTAGAAGTCAGGATCAAATGAAGCACATGAGGAGTACAAAGAAGCCAGAAAAGAACTAAAGGAGGGAATTAGGAAAACCAGGGAGGGCCATGAAAAGTTCTTGCCAAGTAGTATTAAGGCAAATCCCATGGCATTCTCTGCATACCCCAAGAGTAGAAGGATAACTAGGGAGAGGGTGGTACCACACAAGGATAAAGGGGATAACATTTGCTTGGATGCAGAGAACGTGAGAGAAGTACTTACTGAGTACTTTGCGTCAGTATTTACTAAGGAAAAGAGTATGAAGGTCAAGGAGCTCAGTTGTGACTGTATAAATATGTTAGGGCATTTAGAGGTCGAGGAAGAAGCGTTGGGCCTCCTAATGAACATTAAGGTGGATAAGTTCCCAGGATCTGATGGGATTTACCCCAGGTTATTGGAGAAGGAAAGAAACAAGATTGCAGCAGCCTTGACCAGTATCTCATGTCCTCTCTAGCCACAAGTGATGTCCCAGAGGACTGGTGAGTAGCTAATGTTGTACCTCTATTTAAGAAGGAACAAGGGAAGGTACTGGGAACTATAGATGGGTGAGTCTCACGTCACTGGCAGGGAAGCAGCTGCAGAAAGTTCTTAGGGATAGGATGTATGAACATTTGGAAATCCATGGCCTTCGGAGTTGGAGGCAGAGTTAAGATGGTGCTAAACGATGACTCCTTTGCTTGCGTCTTCTGAAACACCTCTATTTCCATCTTTAATATCTTTATTTTTCCCTTTCAGGGTTCTTTTGAAGACCCTGACCTGGAGTTACATACAGACTTTGGTTCTTTGTGGGAATAGGACCCATTCTTGGGGTTTTAGGACTGGTTGTTGTTCGGCACTCCAAGGGTTCGGCCTGAGAGACGGCCTAGTGTTTGGAAGCCTAAGATCTCGGGGCTCTGGAGATGGGCGGATCGAGGGTCAGTGTCACGGCTGGAGACTCGTGTGTCGCGGGGAGGCCGGAAAATGTTTTGCTGTGAGCCCGAAGACCCAAGATCTTTGCGATCTTCAGGCACAGAGCTCATAAAAAGCGATGAAATGGACTTTTTTAACATTGTAAACCAGTGGGTTGTTGTTATGTCTCCCGCTTGCTGTGAAAATGGGGGACACCTCCCTCTCCCTTACTAGGGAGAGAGAGAACCTATGGTTTGTCAAATGCCGGATGAATTGCGATGGACTTTGGGGTAACTGCAAGGTCTGTGTCTTTGCTGTCGCTTAGCTCACACTTGTGCTCAGTAGCAGGTGAGTTTTTTTGCCGGGGGGGCGGTATTGTTAACTTGGTGCTGCTTACGCACGGGAGGGGGGAGCTGAGGGGGGGACTTTGGGGTTCTCATGTTTAACTGTCATTCATTCTTTGGGGCACTTCTCTGCTTTCACGGATGTTTTGCAAAGAAAAAGCATTTCAGGATGCATATTGTACACATTTCTCTGACATTAAATTGAACCTTTGAACCTTTTAATTAGGGAGAGGCAGCATTGCTTTGTGCGTGCCTGGTTGTGCCTTACCAAGTTGATTGAGTTTTTTTTGATAAGGTGACAAGAGAAATCGATGAGGGTAGGGCAGTGGATGTTGTTTACATGTATTTCAGTAAGGTATTAGACAAAGTCTCTCATGGGAGGGTAATCCAGAAGATTAAGACGCATGGGATCTCCGGTGAATTGACTGTTAGGATTCAGCACTGGCTCGCACATGGAAGACAGAGGGTGTTGGTTATAGGGACTTACTGAGATTGAGCCGAGGGCTGTAATTAGGAGTTCTGCAGGGATCTGTGCTGAGACCTCTGTTGTTTGTGATGTACATAAACGAATTGGATGAAAAAGTAGATGGGTGGATTTGTAAATTTGCGGATGATACCAAGATTGGTAGAATTGAGGATATTGTAGAAGACTGGCAAAGGATACAGCATGATATAGACCAGTTGCAGATATGGGCTGAGAAATGGCAATGGAGTTTAACCCAGAGAATGTGAAGTGTTGTACCTCAGTAGGGCAAATGCAGGGAGACAGCACACTGCTAACGGCAAGATCCTTAAGTACTGCTGAGCCAAGCGATCTTGGTTCATAGCTCTTTGAAAGTGGCTACACAGCTGGTTAAGGCGGCTTATGGAACACTTGCTCTTGTTAGTCAAAACACTGAGTTCAAAAGTCAGGAGGTTATGTTGCAAATTTATAACATTCTGGTTAGATCACGTTTGGAGTATTGTGTACAGTTCTGGTCGGCCCACTATAGGAAGGATGTTGAGGCTTTGGAGATAGTGAAGAGTTTTACCAGGATGCTGACTGGTTTAGAGGGCATGTGCTATCTCAAGAGGATGGACAGACTTAGTTTCCTCTGGAGCATCAGAGCCTGAGGGGAGATCTGACAGGTTTACAAGATTATGAGAGGCATATATAGTTGACAGAGTATCTCTCACAAAATGCTGGAGGAACTTTCCAGCTCTACTTCACCCCCTCCTTCACCCATCACCTACCACCTTGTACTTCTTCCTCCCCTTCTCCCACCTTCTTACTTTGACTTCTCATCTTTTTTCCCCCAGTCCTGATGAAGGGTCTCAGCCCAAAACGTCAACTGTTTACTCTTTTCCATAGAGGCTGCCTGACCAGCTGAGTTCCTCTAGCATTGTGTGTGTTGCTTTGGATTTCTAGCATCTACAGATTTTCTCGTGTTTTTGGATAATCTGTTTCCCAGGGTTCAAAGGTCGAATACCAGAAGACATGCATTAAAGGTGGGGGGGGGGGGAGGATCAAATGGGATGTGAGGGGCAAGTTTTATTTAAAACTCAGAGTGGAGGATGCCTGGAATGCACTGCCTGTTATGGTGATAGTGGCAAATACATTAGAGGCTTTAAGACATGTTTAGGTAGGCACAGATGTAAAGGATATGGACACTGTGCAGGTAGGAGAGATTAGTGTTAGGTGTTTTTGATTTGCTTTTTAGCAGGTTCAGCACACCATCATAGGTTCTATGTTCTAAATTAATATGTACTGCAATTCACACAAAATGCTGGTGGAACACAGTAGACAGGCAGCATCTATACGAAGAGGTACAGTTGAAGTTTCAGGCTGAGACCCTTCGTCAGGACTAACTGAAAGAAGAGCTAGTAAGAGATTTGAAAGTGGGAGGGGGAGGGGGAGACCTGAAATGATAGGAGAAGACAGGA